>NC_073633.1:0-1250000 GCF_029407905.1 Bubalus kerabau
AATTCCATTCCTCAGACAAGACGAGGCATGACTCTCCTGTCCCAACACTGCAGGGACCGTGCAGTCGGAGTCAGAATCGGAGAGGAAGCCTGAGGTTCCTGCCTCCCCTCGAGATGAGGCCCTCTTCCATTGCGCCGAACCCAGCAGAGTCCCGAGAGGCCCCGCCAACTCCACAGCATCCCTCACCTCTCAGAGGCACCCTGGGAAGTTCCCTATAGTCACCTGCAGAAGTCGAGGGAAACGAGGGTTTCCCGCCGCCACCCGAGAAAGACCTCGAGAGTCCTTCTTCAATGCGTCTTGAGGCCCTAGTCGCTTCCCATGACTCGAGAGTGATGACCAGCTCCCCCTCACCATGCGCATGGAGACATGAATTCCCTGGCACCGCACGAGAGGCTCCCTGAGGTCCTCGTCATGCCTCGTGAGAAAACCCCCACGGGCGCTGCAGCCTGAGGAAACCCATGAGACGCCCCCGTCATCGCGAGCTGAGGGCCTTCTTTTCCTGCCTGGCCTGGAGAGCAATCCCGAGTCCTCTCTCCAAACTGAAGAGGAGGCTCGACACCCTTGAGTCCACTCATTGGGCTCCAAGAGATAGGTGTCGCGAATTGAGAGGAAAGCGGAGTCCTCTGCTTCCCCTCGAGGCGAGGCCTGACTCCCCGGGGGAGTCTGGAATGCAAACCCGAGATCCCTGTCTTCCCTTGAGAGGAATATTAGGTCCTGGACACATGCCTCGATGAGGTCTCTTTGGCCCTGTAGTGACTCGAGCAGAACCCCCAGCTTTCCCTCGCAACTCCAGGGGAAGATTGGGCTTCCCAGGGCCAACCCAAGAGGAAGCCTGTAATCCCCGTCGTTTTCAAGAATCCAGACGCAACTCGAGAAAAATGACGTGGTTCCAACATCTTCACAGGATGAGGCCCTTGCCCGCTACAGCGTCTCCAGGGAAGTCCCATGTTCCGTCCTGAAGTGGGAAACGGTACTTGGCTCCCTTGATGCGACCCCTAAAGTTCCCTGAAACGCCGGGTTCCCTCGAGTGGAACACCTAGATTCCCGGCCCCACTTCATCTGAGCCCCATCTCCCCTCCTGATCGTGACAGGAGATTCGATTCCCGTGCTTTGTGTGGAAGGTGTTCCCGGCCTTCCCGGCGCACCTCAGGATGATGCTGGTCTCACGAGGAAATTCGAGATGAGCCACGTGTGTTGTGCCACATGCCGAACGACCCCGATTTCCCCGTCCGCTCTTGAAATGAACCCGATACCCGGACACCTCTTTGAAGGCAACCCTGTGGGGGAAGGCACAAAATGAAGGGGCAATGACACCCCCGTGCATCTTCTGGAAACACCCGCAGGTTCCACACACAGCTCGACAAGGGGCCTGAGACCCACTGAACGACTCGAGAGGCAAGCAGAGTTCCATTACTCAGACAAGATGAGGCCTGACTCTCCTGTCCCAACCCTGCAGGGACCCTGCGGTCGGAGTCAGAAATGGAGAGGAAGCTGAGGTTCCTGCCTCCAATCGAGATGAGGCCCTCTTTCATTTCGTCAAACCTAGTGGAGTCCCGAGAGGCCCCTCTAATTCCTCAGTATCCCTCACCTCTCAGAGGCACCTGGGAAGTTCCCTAAGGTCCCCGGTAGAGGTCGAGGGAAACGAGTGTTTCCCACCCCAACCCAAGAAAGACCTCGAGAGTCCTTCTTAAATGCGTCTTGAGGCCCTAGTCCCTCCCATGACTCCAGAGCAATGACGCGATCTGCCTGGCCACACGCATGGAGGCCTGACTTCTCTGGCGCCGCACGAGAGGCTCCCTGAGCTCCCCATCATATCTCGTGAGAAACCCCACACTGGCGCCGCAGCTCGAGAAAACCCATGAGACGCTCCCGTCATCACGAGAGGAGGGCCATCTTTAACTGCATGGTATGCAGATCAAGCGTGAACCTTCTGTCCAAGCTACACACGACGCTTGACTCCCTTTAGGCCACTCATTGGGCTCCAAGAGTTACATGTCGTGACTCGAGAGGATAGTGGAGTCCTTTGCTTCCACTCGAGATGAGGCGTGACCCACCGGGTGAGACTGGAATGCGACCCCGATATCCCTGTTGCCCCTGGAGAGCAATACTACGTCCTGGACCCAAGCCTAGATGAGGACTCTTTGCCCTGAAGTGACTCGAGAGCAACCCACAGCTCTCTCTGACAAGTTGAATGGAAGATTGGACTTCCTGGGCCAACACAAGAGGAAGCCAGAAATCCCCTTCGTAACTCGAGAATCCCGCCGCAACTCGAGAAAAACCACGTGTTTCCAACGTCATCCCAAGATGAGGCCCTTGCCTGCTATGGCGTCTCAAGAAAAGAACCACGTTCCGTCTTGAAGTGTGAAACGGTACTTTGCACCCTTGATGCGACACCAAATGTTCCCGGACACGCCGGTCTCACTCGACAGGAACACCGAGGTTCCCGCACCACTTCATCTGAGCACCTTCTCCCCTCCTGTTTGCGACAGGAGGGTCTATTCCCCTGCTTTGTTTGGAAGGGGTTCCCCACATTCCCGGCGCACCTCAGGATGAGGCCGGTCTCACGAGGAAATTCGAGACATAGCGTCGTGGGTGGTGTCACATGCCGAAATACCCCGATTTCCCGGCCCACTCTTGAGAAGAACCCGATGCCCGGACACCTCTTCGAAGGCAACCCTGTGGACGAAGGCACAAAACGAAGGGTCACTGACACTCCCGTGCATCATTCGGTAAAAGCCGCAGGTTCCACACACAGCTCAACAAGAGGCCTGTCATCCCATGAACAACACGAGAGGCAAGCAGAGTTCCATTCCTCCACTCAAGACGAGGCCTGACTCTCCGGTCCCAACTCTGAAGGGACCCTGCGATCGGAGTCCGAAATGGAGAGGAACCCTGAGGTTCCTGACTCCATTCGAGATGAGGCCCTCTTCCATTACACCAAAAACAGTGGAGGCCCGAGAGGCCCCTCCCAAATCCACAGTATCCCGACTTCTCAGAGGCACCCTCAGAAGCTCCCTGAGGTCACCGGCACAAGTCGAGGGAACACAGGGTTTCCTGACGCAACCCGAGAAAGACCTCGAAAATCCTCCTTCAATGCGTCTTGAATCCCGATTCCCCTACCATGACTCAAGAGCAATGACGCGTTCCCCCTCGCCACTCGCATGGAGACTTGACTTCCCTGGCGCCACACGAGAGGCTCCCTGAGCTCCCCGTCATACCTCGTGAGAAATCCCACACTGGCTCCCCAGCTCGAGAAAACCCACGAGACGCCTCCGTCGTCGCGAGATGAAGGCCTTCTTTTCCTGCATGGCCTGGAGAGCATCTCGAGGCCTCTCTTCAAACTCCACAGGAGGCCTGACTCCCTTTAGGCCACTCTGTGGGCTCAAGAGATACCCGTTGGGACTCGAGAGGAGAGCGGAATTCTTTGCTTCCCCTATATACCAGGCCTGACTCCTCAGGTGAGTCTGCAATGCAACCCCGAGATCCCTGCCGCCCCTGGAGAGGAACATTAGGTCCTAGACACAAGCATAGATGAGGTCTCATTTGCCCTGAAGTGACTCGAGAGCAATCCCCTGCTCTCCCTCACACCTCGAATGGAAGAATGGACTTCCCTGGGACAACACAAGGGGAAGCCTGAATTCCCCGTCGTAATTCGAAAATCCCGCCGCAACTCGAGAAAAACCACGTGGTTCCCCCGTCATCGCTAGATGAGGCCCTTGCCAGCTACAGCGTCTCAGGAGAAGCCCCACGTTCCATCTTGAAGTTTAAAATGATAATTGGCAACCTTGATGTTATCACAAAAGTTCCCCGACACCCTGGTCTCACTCGAGGGGAACACCAAGGTCCGGTGCACCGCTTGTTCTGAGCCCCTTATCCCCTCCTGATCGCGACGGGAGGGTCGATTACCCTGCTTTGTCTGGAAGGGGTTCCGGACCTTCCCGGCGCACCTCAGGATGAGGCCGGTCTCACGAGGAAATTCGAGACGTAGCCTTGTGGTTGGTGCCACACGCCGAAAGACCCCGATTTCCGTGTCTGCTCTTGATAAGAACCCAATGCTAGGACACCTCTTCGAAGGCAATCCTGTGGATGAAGGCACAAAACGAAGGGGTCTGACACCCTCGTGTATCGTTGGAAAAGCCCGCAAGTTCCACATACAGATCGACAAGTGGCTTGTCACCCCATGAACAACTCGAGAGGCAAGAGGAGTTCAATTCCTCCACACAAGACGAGGCCTGACTCTCCTGTCCCAACTCTGCATGGACACTGAGATCCGATTCAGAAATGGAGAGGAACCCTGAGGTTCCTGCCTCAACTCGAGATAAGGCCCTCTTCTACTGCACCAAACCCAGTGGAGTTCGGAGCGGCCCCTCCCAACTGCACAGTATCCCTGACTTCTCAGAGGCACCCTGAGAAGCTCCCTGAGGTCACGGGCATAAGTCGAGGGAACCCAGGGTTTCCTGCCATAACCTGAGAAAAACCTTGAGAGTCCTTCTTCACGCGTCTTGATGCCCGATTCCTCTACCATGCCTGGAGAAAAATGACGCGCTCCCCCTCACCACGCGCATGAAGATCTGACTTCCCCGGCACCACATGAGAGGCTCCCTGAGCTCCCCATCGTACCTCGTGAGAAACCCCACACTGGCGCCGCAGCTCGAGAAAACCCACGAGACGCACCTGTCATGGTGAAATGAGGGCCTTCTTTCCTGCATGACCTGAAGAGCAATCCCGAATCCTCTCTCCAAACTCCAAAGGAGGCTTGACTCCCTTTAGGTCACTCAGTGGGCTCCAAGAGATACCCGTCGATACTCAGGAGGAGAGCGGTGTCCTTTGCTTCCCCTCGAGATGAGGCCTGACTACGAGGGTGAGTCTGGAATGCAACCCTGGATCCCTGTCGCCCCTGGAGAGGAACCTTAGGTCCTGGACAAAAGCCTAGATGAGGTCTCTTTGGCCCTGCCGTGACTCAAGCGCAACCCCTAGCTTTCCCTTGCAACTCGAATGGAAGATTGGCCTTTCTGAGCCAACACAAGAGGAAGCCTGAATTTCCAGTTGTAATTGGAGAAACCCGCCGCAACTCGAGAAAAATCACGTGGTTCCCTGTATTGCAAGATGAGGCCCTTGCCCCCTACAGCGTCTCAAGAGAAGTCTCACATTCCGTCTTGAAGTGCAAAACAGTACTTGGCACCCTTGATGCGACCCCAAAAGTTCCCCTATATACCGATCTCACTAGAGGGGACACTGAAGTTCCCGGCACCACTTCAACTGAGGCCTTTCTCCTCTCCTGATCGCGACAGGAGGGTCGATTCCCATGCTTTGTCTGCAAGGGGTTCCCGACGTTCCCCGCGAACCTCCGGATGAGGCCGGTCTCATGAGGAAATTCGAAAAGTAGCCTCATGGTTGGTGCCACATGCTGAAAGATCCCGAATTCCCGGTCCACTCTAGATAAGAACCTGACGCCCGGACATCTCTTCGAAGGCAACCCTGTGGATGAAGGCACAACACGAAGGGACACTGACATCCCCATGCATCGTCTGGAAAAACCCGCCGATTCCACTCACAGCTCCAAATGTGGACTGTCACCCCGTGAACAACTCTAGAGGCAAGTGAAGTTGCATTCCTTCACACAAGACGAGGCCCTACTCTCCTGGCCCAACTCTTCAGGGACCCTGCGATCGGAGTCAGAAATGGAGAGGAACCCTGAGGTTCCTGCCTCAACTAGAGAAGAGGCCCTCTTCCATTGAACCAAACTCAGTGGTGTCCCGAGAGGCCCCTCCCAACACCACAGTATCCCTGAATTCTCAGAGGCTCCCTGAGAAGCTACCTGAGGTCACTGGCACAAGTCGAGGGAACCCAGAGTTTCCTGAAGTAACCCGAGAAAGACTTGGAGAGTCCTTTTTCAACGTCTCTTGATGCCCGATTCCCCTACCATGTCTCCAGAGCAAGGACGCGCTCCCCTCGCCACAAGCAGGAAAACTGACTTCCCTAGTACCACACAAGAGGCTCCCTGAGTACCCCATCGTACCTCGTGAGAAAACCCACAGTGGCGCCGCAGTTCGAGAAAAACCACAAGATGCCCCCGTCAAGGAGAGATGGGGGCCTTCTTTTCCTGCCTGACCTGGAGAGCAATCCCTGGTCCTCTCTCCAAACTTCACAGGAGGATTGACTCCCTTTAGGCCACTCAGTTGGGTCCAAGAAATACCCGGTGCGACTCGAGAGGAGAGCGGAGTCCTTTGCTTCCCTCGAGACGAGGCCTGACTCCCCGGGTGAGTTTGGAATGCAACCCCGAGATCCCCGTCGCCCCTGGAGTGGAACATTATGTCCTAGACACAAGCCTAGATGAGGTCTATTTTGCCCTACAGTGACTCGAGAGCAACCTCCATCTCTCCCTCACAATTTGAATGGAAGATTGGTCTTCCCAAGGTCAACACAAGAGGAAGTCTGAATTTCCCATCGTAATTCGAGAATTCAGCCTCAAGTCTTAAAAACCATGTGGTTCCCCCTTCATCGCAATATGAGGCCCTTGCCAGCTAGAGTCTCAAGAGAAGTCCCACGTTCCATCTTAAAGTTCGAAATGCTACTATGCACCCTTGATGCGACCCCAAAGTTCCCCAACATACCGGTCTCACTCCAGGGGAACACCGAAGTTCCCGGCGTCTCCAGGGAAGTCCCATGTTCCGTCCTTAAGTGCGAAATGGTAATTGACACCCTTGATGCGACCGCAAAAGTTCGCCGACACGCTGGGTTCCCTCGAGGGGAACACCGAGGGTCCCAGCACCACTTCATCTGAGCCCCTTCTCCCCTCCTGATCGCGACAGGAGAGTCGATTCCCCTGCGTGGTCTGGAAGGGGTTCCCGGCCTTCCTGGTGCACCTCAGGATGAGGCCGGTCTCAGGAGGAAATTCGAGACTAGCCATGTGTGAGGTGCCACGTGCCGAACAACCCCGATTTTCCGGTCCGCTCTTGATAAGAACCTGATGCCCGGACACCTCTTCGAAGGCAACCCTGTGAGTGAAGGCACAACACGAAGGGGCACTGACACCCCCGTGCATCATCCGGAAAACCCCGCAGGGTCTACACACAGCTCGACAAGGGGCCTGAGACTCCCGGAACAACTCGAGAGGCAACCAGAATTCCATTCCTCAGACAAGACGAGGCATGACTCTCCTGTCCCAACACTGCAGGGACCGTGCAGTCGGAGTCAGAATCGGAGAGGAAGCCTGAGGTTCCTGCCTCCCCTCGAGATGAGGCCCTCTTCCATTGCGCCGAACCCAGCAGAGTCCCGAGAGGCCCCGCCAACTCCACAGCATCCCTCACCTCTCAGAGGCACCCTGGGAAGTTCCCTATAGTCACCTGCAGAAGTCGAGGGAAACGAGGGTTTCCCGCCGCCACCCGAGAAAGACCTCGAGAGTCCTTCTTCAATGCGTCTTGAGGCCCTAGTCGCTTCCCATGACTCGAGAGTGATGACCAGCTCCCCCTCACCATGCGCATGGAGACATGAATTCCCTGGCACCGCACGAGAGGCTCCCTGAGGTCCTCGTCATGCCTCGTGAGAAAACCCCCACGGGCGCTGCAGCCTGAGGAAACCCATGAGACGCCCCCGTCATCGCGAGCTGAGGGCCTTCTTTTCCTGCCTGGCCTGGAGAGCAATCCCGAGTCCTCTCTCCAAACTGAAGAGGAGGCTCGACACCCTTGAGTCCACTCATTGGGCTCCAAGAGATAGGTGTCGCGAATTGAGAGGAAAGCGGAGTCCTCTGCTTCCCCTCGAGGCGAGGCCTGACTCCCCGGGGGAGTCTGGAATGCAAACCCGAGATCCCTGTCTTCCCTTGAGAGGAATATTAGGTCCTGGACACATGCCTCGATGAGGTCTCTTTGGCCCTGTAGTGACTCGAGCAGAACCCCCAGCTTTCCCTCGCAACTCCAGGGGAAGATTGGGCTGCCCAGGGCCAACCCAAGAGGAAGCCTGTAATCCCCGTCGTTTTCAAGAATCCAGACGCAACTCGAGAAAAATGACGTGGTTCCAACATCTTCACAGGATGAGGCCCTTGCCCGCTACAGCGTCTCCAGGGAAGTCCCATGTTCCGTCCTGAAGTGGGAAACGGTACTTGGCTCCCTTGATGCGACCCCTAAAGTTCCCTGAAACGCCGGGTTCCCTCGAGTGGAACACCTAGATTCCCGGCCCCACTTCATCTGAGCCCCATCTCCCCTCCTGATCGTGACAGGAGATTCGATTCCCGTGCTTTGTGTGGAAGGTGTTCCCGGCCTTCCCGGCGCACCTCAGGATGATGCTGGTCTCACGAGGAAATTCGAGATGAGCCACGTGTGTTGTGCCACATGCCGAACGACCCCGATTTCCCCGTCCGCTCTTGAAATGAACCCGATACCCGGACACCTCTTTGAAGGCAACCCTGTGGGGGAAGGCACAAAATGAAGGGGCAATGACACCCCCGTGCATCTTCTGGAAACACCCGCAGGTTCCACACACAGCTCGACAAGGGGCCTGAGACCCACTGAACGACTCGAGAGGCAAGCAGAGTTCCATTACTCAGACAAGATGAGGCCTGACTCTCCTGTCCCAACCCTGCAGGGACCCTGCGGTCGGAGTCAGAAATGGAGAGGAAGCTGAGGTTCCTGCCTCCAATCGAGATGAGGCCCTCTTTCATTTCGTCAAACCTAGTGGAGTCCCGAGAGGCCCCTCTAATTCCTCAGTATCCCTCACCTCTCAGAGGCACCTGGGAAGTTCCCTAAGGTCCCCGGTAGAGGTCGAGGGAAACGAGTGTTTCCCACCCCAACCCAAGAAAGACCTCGAGAGTCCTTCTTAAATGCGTCTTGAGGCCCTAGTCCCTCCCATGACTCCAGAGCAATGACGCGATCTGCCTGGCCACACGCATGGAGGCCTGACTTCTCTGGCGCCGCACGAGAGGCTCCCTGAGCTCCCCATCATATCTCGTGAGAAACCCCACACTGGCGCCGCAGCTCGAGAAAACCCATGAGACGCTCCCGTCATCACGAGAGGAGGGCCATCTTTAACTGCATGGTATGCAGATCAAGCGTGAACCTTCTGTCCAAGCTACACACGACGCTTGACTCCCTTTAGGCCACTCATTGGGCTCCAAGAGTTACATGTCGTGACTCGAGAGGATAGTGGAGTCCTTTGCTTCCACTCGAGATGAGGCGTGACCCACCGGGTGAGACTGGAATGCGACCCCGATATCCCTGTTGCCCCTGGAGAGCAATACTACGTCCTGGACCCAAGCCTAGATGAGGACTCTTTGCCCTGAAGTGACTCGAGAGCAACCCACAGCTCTCTCTGACAAGTTGAATGGAAGATTGGACTTCCTGGGCCAACACAAGAGGAAGCCAGAAATCCCCTTCGTAACTCGAGAATCCCGCCGCAACTCGAGAAAAACCACGTGTTTCCAACGTCATCCCAAGATGAGGCCCTTGCCTGCTATGGCGTCTCAAGAAAAGAACCACGTTCCGTCTTGAAGTGTGAAACGGTACTTTGCACCCTTGATGCGACACCAAATGTTCCCGGACACGCCGGTCTCACTCGACAGGAACACCGAGGTTCCCGCACCACTTCATCTGAGCACCTTCTCCCCTCCTGTTTGCGACAGGAGGGTCTATTCCCCTGCTTTGTTTGGAAGGGGTTCCCCACATTCCCGGCGCACCTCAGGATGAGGCCGGTCTCACGAGGAAATTCGAGACATAGCGTCGTGGGTGGTGTCACATGCCGAAATACCCCGATTTCCCGGCCCACTCTTGAGAAGAACCCGATGCCCGGACACCTCTTCGAAGGCAACCCTGTGGACGAAGGCACAAAACGAAGGGTCACTGACACTCCCGTGCATCATTCGGTAAAAGCCGCAGGTTCCACACACAGCTCAACAAGAGGCCTGTCATCCCATGAACAACACGAGAGGCAAGCAGAGTTCCATTCCTCCACTCAAGACGAGGCCTGACTCTCCGGTCCCAACTCTGAAGGGACCCTGCGATCGGAGTCCGAAATGGAGAGGAACCCTGAGGTTCCTGACTCCATTCGAGATGAGGCCCTCTTCCATTACACCAAAAACAGTGGAGGCCCGAGAGGCCCCTCCCAAATCCACAGTATCCCGACTTCTCAGAGGCACCCTCAGAAGCTCCCTGAGGTCACCGGCACAAGTCGAGGGAACACAGGGTTTCCTGACGCAACCCGAGAAAGACCTCGAAAATCCTCCTTCAATGCGTCTTGAATCCCGATTCCCCTACCATGACTCAAGAGCAATGACGCGTTCCCCCTCGCCACTCGCATGGAGACTTGACTTCCCTGGCGCCACACGAGAGGCTCCCTGAGCTCCCCGTCATACCTCGTGAGAAATCCCACACTGGCTCCCCAGCTCGAGAAAACCCACGAGACGCCTCCGTCGTCGCGAGATGAAGGCCTTCTTTTCCTGCATGGCCTGGAGAGCATCTCGAGGCCTCTCTTCAAACTCCACAGGAGGCCTGACTCCCTTTAGGCCACTCTGTGGGCTCAAGAGATACCCGTTGGGACTCGAGAGGAGAGCGGAATTCTTTGCTTCCCCTATATACCAGGCCTGACTCCTCAGGTGAGTCTGCAATGCAACCCCGAGATCCCTGCCGCCCCTGGAGAGGAACATTAGGTCCTAGACACAAGCATAGATGAGGTCTCATTTGCCCTGAAGTGACTCGAGAGCAATCCCCTGCTCTCCCTCACACCTCGAATGGAAGAATGGACTTCCCTGGGACAACACAAGGGGAAGCCTGAATTCCCCGTCGTAATTCGAAAATCCCGCCGCAACTCGAGAAAAACCACGTGGTTCCCCCGTCATCGCTAGATGAGGCCCTTGCCAGCTACAGCGTCTCAGGAGAAGCCCCACGTTCCATCTTGAAGTTTAAAATGATAATTGGCAACCTTGATGTTATCACAAAAGTTCCCCGACACCCTGGTCTCACTCGAGGGGAACACCAAGGTCCGGTGCACCGCTTGTTCTGAGCCCCTTATCCCCTCCTGATCGCGACGGGAGGGTCGATTACCCTGCTTTGTCTGGAAGGGGTTCCGGACCTTCCCGGCGCACCTCAGGATGAGGCCGGTCTCACGAGGAAATTCGAGACGTAGCCTTGTGGTTGGTGCCACACGCCGAAAGACCCCGATTTCCGTGTCTGCTCTTGATAAGAACCCAATGCTAGGACACCTCTTCGAAGGCAATCCTGTGGATGAAGGCACAAAACGAAGGGGTCTGACACCCTCGTGTATCGTTGGAAAAGCCCGCAAGTTCCACATACAGATCGACAAGTGGCTTGTCACCCCATGAACAACTCGAGAGGCAAGAGGAGTTCAATTCCTCCACACAAGACGAGGCCTGACTCTCCTGTCCCAACTCTGCATGGACACTGAGATCCGATTCAGAAATGGAGAGGAACCCTGAGGTTCCTGCCTCAACTCGAGATAAGGCCCTCTTCTACTGCACCAAACCCAGTGGAGTTCGGAGCGGCCCCTCCCAACTGCACAGTATCCCTGACTTCTCAGAGGCACCCTGAGAAGCTCCCTGAGGTCACGGGCATAAGTCGAGGGAACCCAGGGTTTCCTGCCATAACCTGAGAAAAACCTTGAGAGTCCTTCTTCACGCGTCTTGATGCCCGATTCCTCTACCATGCCTGGAGAAAAATGACGCGCTCCCCCTCACCACGCGCATGAAGATCTGACTTCCCCGGCACCACATGAGAGGCTCCCTGAGCTCCCCATCGTACCTCGTGAGAAACCCCACACTGGCGCCGCAGCTCGAGAAAACCCACGAGACGCACCTGTCATGGTGAAATGAGGGCCTTCTTTCCTGCATGACCTGAAGAGCAATCCCGAATCCTCTCTCCAAACTCCAAAGGAGGCTTGACTCCCTTTAGGTCACTCAGTGGGCTCCAAGAGATACCCGTCGATACTCAGGAGGAGAGCGGTGTCCTTTGCTTCCCCTCGAGATGAGGCCTGACTACGAGGGTGAGTCTGGAATGCAACCCTGGATCCCTGTCGCCCCTGGAGAGGAACCTTAGGTCCTGGACAAAAGCCTAGATGAGGTCTCTTTGGCCCTGCCGTGACTCAAGCGCAACCCCTAGCTTTCCCTTGCAACTCGAATGGAAGATTGGCCTTTCTGAGCCAACACAAGAGGAAGCCTGAATTTCCAGTTGTAATTGGAGAAACCCGCCGCAACTCGAGAAAAATCACGTGGTTCCCTGTATTGCAAGATGAGGCCCTTGCCCCCTACAGCGTCTCAAGAGAAGTCTCACATTCCGTCTTGAAGTGCAAAACAGTACTTGGCACCCTTGATGCGACCCCAAAAGTTCCCCTATATACCGATCTCACTAGAGGGGACACTGAAGTTCCCGGCACCACTTCAACTGAGGCCTTTCTCCTCTCCTGATCGCGACAGGAGGGTCGATTCCCATGCTTTGTCTGCAAGGGGTTCCCGACGTTCCCCGCGAACCTCCGGATGAGGCCGGTCTCATGAGGAAATTCGAAAAGTAGCCTCATGGTTGGTGCCACATGCTGAAAGATCCCGAATTCCCGGTCCACTCTAGATAAGAACCTGACGCCCGGACATCTCTTCGAAGGCAACCCTGTGGATGAAGGCACAACACGAAGGGACACTGACATCCCCATGCATCGTCTGGAAAAACCCGCCGATTCCACTCACAGCTCCAAATGTGGACTGTCACCCCGTGAACAACTCTAGAGGCAAGTGAAGTTGCATTCCTTCACACAAGACGAGGCCCTACTCTCCTGGCCCAACTCTTCAGGGACCCTGCGATCGGAGTCAGAAATGGAGAGGAACCCTGAGGTTCCTGCCTCAACTAGAGAAGAGGCCCTCTTCCATTGAACCAAACTCAGTGGTGTCCCGAGAGGCCCCTCCCAACACCACAGTATCCCTGAATTCTCAGAGGCTCCCTGAGAAGCTACCTGAGGTCACTGGCACAAGTCGAGGGAACCCAGAGTTTCCTGAAGTAACCCGAGAAAGACTTGGAGAGTCCTTTTTCAACGTCTCTTGATGCCCGATTCCCCTACCATGTCTCCAGAGCAAGGACGCGCTCCCCTCGCCACAAGCAGGAAAACTGACTTCCCTAGTACCACACAAGAGGCTCCCTGAGTACCCCATCGTACCTCGTGAGAAAACCCACAGTGGCGCCGCAGTTCGAGAAAAACCACAAGATGCCCCCGTCAAGGAGAGATGGGGGCCTTCTTTTCCTGCCTGACCTGGAGAGCAATCCCTGGTCCTCTCTCCAAACTTCACAGGAGGATTGACTCCCTTTAGGCCACTCAGTTGGGTCCAAGAAATACCCGGTGCGACTCGAGAGGAGAGCGGAGTCCTTTGCTTCCCTCGAGACGAGGCCTGACTCCCCGGGTGAGTTTGGAATGCAACCCCGAGATCCCTGTCGCCCCTGGAGTGGAACATTATGTCCTAGACACAAGCCTAGATGAGGTCTATTTTGCCCTACAGTGACTCGAGAGCAACCTCCATCTCTCCCTCACAATTTGAATGGAAGATTGGTCTTCCCAAGGTCAACACAAGAGGAAGTCTGAATTTCCCATCGTAATTCGAGAATTCAGCCTCAAGTCTTAAAAACCATGTGGTTCCCCCTTCATCGCAATATGAGGCCCTTGCCAGCTAGAGTCTCAAGAGAAGTCCCACGTTCCATCTTAAAGTTCGAAATGCTACTATGCACCCTTGATGCGACCCCAAAGTTCCCCAACATACCGGTCTCACTCCAGGGGAACACCGAAGTTCCCGGCGTCTCCAGGGAAGTCCCATGTTCCGTCCTTAAGTGCGAAATGGTAATTGACACCCTTGATGCGACCGCAAAAGTTCGCCGACACGCTGGGTTCCCTCGAGGGGAACACCGAGGGTCCCAGCACCACTTCATCTGAGCCCCTTCTCCCCTCCTGATCGCGACAGGAGAGTCGATTCCCCTGCGTGGTCTGGAAGGGGTTCCCGGCCTTCCTGGTGCACCTCAGGATGAGGCCGGTCTCAGGAGGAAATTCGAGACTAGCCATGTGTGAGGTGCCACGTGCCGAACAACCCCGATTTTCCGGTCCGCTCTTGATAAGAACCTGATGCCCGGACACCTCTTCGAAGGCAACCCTGTGAGTGAAGGCACAACACGAAGGGGCACTGACACCCCCGTGCATCATCCGGAAAACCCCGCAGGGTCTACACACAGCTCGACAAGGGGCCTGAGACTCCCGGAACAACTCGAGAGGCAACCAGAATTCCATTCCTCAGACAAGACGAGGCATGACTCTCCTGTCCCAACACTGCAGGGACCGTGCAGTCGGAGTCAGAATCAGAGAGGAAGCCTGAGGTTCCTGCCTCCCCTCGAGATGAGGCCCTCTTCCATTGCGCCGAACCCAGCAGAGTCCCGAGAGGCCCCGCCAACTCCACAGCATCCCTCACCTCTCAGAGGCACCCTGGGAAGTTCCCTATAGTCACCTGCAGAAGTCGAGGGAAACGAGGGTTTCCCGCCGCCACCCGAGAAAGACCTCGAGAGTCCTTCTTCAATGCGTCTTGAGGCCCTAGTCGCTTCCCATGACTCGAGAGTGATGACCAGCTCCCCCTCACCATGCGCATGGAGACATGAATTCCCTGGCACCGCACGAGAGGCTCCCTGAGGTCCTCGTCATGCCTCGTGAGAAAACCCCCACGGGCGCTGCAGCCTGAGGAAACCCATGAGACGCCCCCGTCATCGCGAGCTGAGGGCCTTCTTTTCCTGCCTGGCCTGGAGAGCAATCCCGAGTCCTCTCTCCAAACTGAAGAGGAGGCTCGACACCCTTGAGTCCACTCATTGGGCTCCAAGAGATAGGTGTCGCGAATTGAGAGGAAAGCGGAGTCCTCTGCTTCCCCTCGAGGCGAGGCCTGACTCCCCGGGGGAGTCTGGAATGCAAACCTGAGATCCCTGTCTTCCCTTGAGAGGAATATTAGGTCCTGGACACATGCCTCGATGAGGTCTCTTTGGCCCTGTAGTGACTCGAGCAGAACCCCCAGCTTTCCCTCGCAACTCCAGGGGAAGATTGGGCTGCCCAGGGCCAACCCAAGAGGAAGCCTGTAATCCCCGTCGTTTTCAAGAATCCAGACGCAACTCGAGAAAAATGACGTGGTTCCAACATCTTCACAGGATGAGGCCCTTGCCCGCTACAGCGTCTCCAGGGAAGTCCCATGTTCCGTCCTGAAGTGGGAAACGGTACTTGGCTCCCTTGATGCGACCCCTAAAGTTCCCTGAAACGCCGGGTTCCCTCGAGTGGAACACCTAGATTCCCGGCCCCACTTCATCTGAGCCCCATCTCCCCTCCTGATCGTGACAGGAGATTCGATTCCCGTGCTTTGTGTGGAAGGTGTTCCCGGCCTTCCCGGCGCACCTCAGGATGATGCTGGTCTCACGAGGAAATTCGAGATGAGCCACGTGTGTTGTGCCACATGCCGAACGACCCCGATTTCCCCGTCCGCTCTTGAAATGAACCCGATACCCGGACACCTCTTTGAAGGCAACCCTGTGGGGGAAGGCACAAAATGAAGGGGCAATGACACCCCCGTGCATCTTCTGGAAACACCCGCAGGTTCCACACACAGCTCGACAAGGGGCCTGAGACCCACTGAACGACTCGAGAGGCAAGCAGAGTTCCATTACTCAGACAAGATGAGGCCTGACTCTCCTGTCCCAACCCTGCAGGGACCCTGCGGTCGGAGTCAGAAATGGAGAGGAAGCTGAGGTTCCTGCCTCCAATCGAGATGAGGCCCTCTTTCATTTCGTCAAACCTAGTGGAGTCCCGAGAGGCCCCTCTAATTCCTCAGTATCCCTCACCTCTCAGAGGCACCTGGGAAGTTCCCTAAGGTCCCCGGTAGAGGTCGAGGGAAACGAGTGTTTCCCACCCCAACCCAAGAAAGACCTCGAGAGTCCTTCTTAAATGCGTCTTGAGGCCCTAGTCCCTCCCATGACTCCAGAGCAATGACGCGATCTGCCTGGCCACACGCATGGAGGCCTGACTTCTCTGGCGCCGCACGAGAGGCTCCCTGAGCTCCCCATCATATCTCGTGAGAAACCCCACACTGGCGCCGCAGCTCGAGAAAACCCATGAGACGCTCCCGTCATCACGAGAGGAGGGCCATCTTTAACTGCATGGTATGCAGATCAAGCGTGAACCTTCTGTCCAAGCTACACACGACGCTTGACTCCCTTTAGGCCACTCATTGGGCTCCAAGAGTTACATGTCGTGACTCGAGAGGATAGTGGAGTCCTTTGCTTCCACTCGAGATGAGGCGTGACCCACCGGGTGAGACTGGAATGCGACCCCGATATCCCTGTTGCCCCTGGAGAGCAATACTACGTCCTGGACCCAAGCCTAGATGAGGACTCTTTGCCCTGAAGTGACTCGAGAGCAACCCACAGCTCTCTCTGACAAGTTGAATGGAAGATTGGACTTCCTGGGCCAACACAAGAGGAAGCCAGAAATCCCCTTCGTAACTCGAGAATCCCGCCGCAACTCGAGAAAAACCACGTGTTTCCAACGTCATCCCAAGATGAGGCCCTTGCCTGCTATGGCGTCTCAAGAAAAGAACCACGTTCCGTCTTGAAGTGTGAAACGGTACTTTGCACCCTTGATGCGACACCAAATGTTCCCGGACACGCCGGTCTCACTCGACAGGAACACCGAGGTTCCCGCACCACTTCATCTGAGCACCTTCTCCCCTCCTGTTTGCGACAGGAGGGTCTATTCCCCTGCTTTGTTTGGAAGGGGTTCCCCACATTCCCGGCGCACCTCAGGATGAGGCCGGTCTCACGAGGAAATTCGAGACATAGCGTCGTGGGTGGTGTCACATGCCGAAATACCCCGATTTCCCGGCCCACTCTTGAGAAGAACCCGATGCCCGGACACCTCTTCGAAGGCAACCCTGTGGACGAAGGCACAAAACGAAGGGTCACTGACACTCCCGTGCATCATTCGGTAAAAGCCGCAGGTTCCACACACAGCTCAACAAGAGGCCTGTCATCCCATGAACAACACGAGAGGCAAGCAGAGTTCCATTCCTCCACTCAAGACGAGGCCTGACTCTCCGGTCCCAACTCTGAAGGGACCCTGCGATCGGAGTCCGAAATGGAGAGGAACCCTGAGGTTCCTGACTCCATTCGAGATGAGGCCCTCTTCCATTACACCAAAAACAGTGGAGGCCCGAGAGGCCCCTCCCAAATCCACAGTATCCCGACTTCTCAGAGGCACCCTCAGAAGCTCCCTGAGGTCACCGGCACAAGTCGAGGGAACACAGGGTTTCCTGACGCAACCCGAGAAAGACCTCGAAAATCCTCCTTCAATGCGTCTTGAATCCCGATTCCCCTACCATGACTCAAGAGCAATGACGCGTTCCCCCTCGCCACTCGCATGGAGACTTGACTTCCCTGGCGCCACACGAGAGGCTCCCTGAGCTCCCCGTCATACCTCGTGAGAAATCCCACACTGGCTCCCCAGCTCGAGAAAACCCACGAGACGCCTCCGTCGTCGCGAGATGAAGGCCTTCTTTTCCTGCATGGCCTGGAGAGCATCTCGAGGCCTCTCTTCAAACTCCACAGGAGGCCTGACTCCCTTTAGGCCACTCTGTGGGCTCAAGAGATACCCGTTGGGACTCGAGAGGAGAGCGGAATTCTTTGCTTCCCCTATATACCAGGCCTGACTCCTCAGGTGAGTCTGGAATGCAACCCCGAGATCCCTGCCGCCCCTGGAGAGGAACATTAGGTCCTAGACACAAGCATAGATGAGGTCTCATTTGCCCTGAAGTGACTCGAGAGCAATCCCCTGCTCTCCCTCACACCTCGAATGGAAGAATGGACTTCCCTGGGACAACACAAGGGGAAGCCTGAATTCCCCGTCGTAATTCGAAAATCCCGCCGCAACTCGAGAAAAACCACGTGGTTCCCCCGTCATCGCTAGATGAGGCCCTTGCCAGCTACAGCGTCTCAGGAGAAGCCCCACGTTCCATCTTGAAGTTTAAAATGATAATTGGCAACCTTGATGTTATCACAAAAGTTCCCCGACACCCTGGTCTCACTCGAGGGGAACACCAAGGTCCGGTGCACCGCTTGTTCTGAGCCCCTTATCCCCTCCTGATCGCGACGGGAGGGTCGATTACCCTGCTTTGTCTGGAAGGGGTTCCGGACCTTCCCGGCGCACCTCAGGATGAGGCCGGTCTCACGAGGAAATTCGAGACGTAGCCTTGTGGTTGGTGCCACACGCCGAAAGACCCCGATTTCCGTGTCTGCTCTTGATAAGAACCCAATGCTAGGACACCTCTTCGAAGGCAATCCTGTGGATGAAGGCACAAAACGAAGGGGTCTGACACCCTCGTGTATCGTTGGAAAAGCCCGCAAGTTCCACATACAGATCGACAAGTGGCTTGTCACCCCATGAACAACTCGAGAGGCAAGAGGAGTTAAATTCCTCCACACAAGACGAGGCCTGACTCTCCTGTCCCAACTCTGCATGGACACTGAGATCCGATTCAGAAATGGAGAGGAACCCTGAGGTTCCTGCCTCAACTCGAGATAAGGCCCTCTTCTACTGCACCAAACCCAGTGGAGTTCGGAGCGGCCCCTCCCAACTGCACAGTATCCCTGACTTCTCAGAGGCACCCTGAGAAGCTCCCTGAGGTCACGGGCATAAGTCGAGGGAACCCAGGGTTTCCTGCCATAACCTGAGAAAAACCTTGAGAGTCCTTCTTCACGCGTCTTGATGCCCGATTCCTCTACCATGCCTGGAGAAAAATGACGCGCTCCCCCTCACCACGCGCATGAAGATCTGACTTCCCCGGCACCACATGAGAGGCTCCCTGAGCTCCCCATCGTACCTCGTGAGAAACCCCACACTGGCGCCGCAGCTCGAGAAAACCCACGAGACGCACCTGTCATGGTGAAATGAGGGCCTTCTTTCCTGCATGACCTGAAGAGCAATCCCGAATCCTCTCTCCAAACTCCAAAGGAGGCTTGACTCCCTTTAGGTCACTCAGTGGGCTCCAAGAGATACCCGTCGATACTCAGGAGGAGAGCGGTGTCCTTTGCTTCCCCTCGAGATGAGGCCTGACTACGAGGGTGAGTCTGGAATGCAACCCTGGATCCCTGTCGCCCCTGGAGAGGAACCTTAGGTCCTGGACAAAAGCCTAGATGAGGTCTCTTTGGCCCTGCCGTGACTCAAGCGCAACCCCTAGCTTTCCCTTGCAACTCGAATGGAAGATTGGCCTTTCTGAGCCAACACAAGAGGAAGCCTGAATTTCCAGTTGTAATTGGAGAAACCCGCCGCAACTCGAGAAAAATCACGTGGTTCCCTGTATTGCAAGATGAGGCCCTTGCCCCCTACAGCGTCTCAAGAGAAGTCTCACATTCCGTCTTGAAGTGCAAAACAGTACTTGGCACCCTTGATGCGACCCCAAAAGTTCCCCTATATACCGATCTCACTAGAGGGGACACTGAAGTTCCCGGCACCACTTCAACTGAGGCCTTTCTCCTCTCCTGATCGCGACAGGAGGGTCGATTCCCATGCTTTGTCTGCAAGGGGTTCCCGACGTTCCCCGCGAACCTCCGGATGAGGCCGGTCTCATGAGGAAATTCGAAAAGTAGCCTCATGGTTGGTGCCACATGCTGAAAGATCCCGAATTCCCGGTCCACTCTAGATAAGAACCTGACGCCCGGACATCTCTTCGAAGGCAACCCTGTGGATGAAGGCACAACACGAAGGGACACTGACATCCCCATGCATCGTCTGGAAAAACCCGCCGATTCCACTCACAGCTCCAAATGTGGACTGTCACCCCGTGAACAACTCTAGAGGCAAGTGAAGTTGCATTCCTTCACACAAGACGAGGCCCTACTCTCCTGGCCCAACTCTTCAGGGACCCTGCGATCGGAGTCAGAAATGGAGAGGAACCCTGAGGTTCCTGCCTCAACTAGAGAAGAGGCCCTCTTCCATTGAACCAAACTCAGTGGTGTCCCGAGAGGCCCCTCCCAACACCACAGTATCCCTGAATTCTCAGAGGCTCCCTGAGAAGCTACCTGAGGTCACTGGCACAAGTCGAGGGAACCCAGAGTTTCCTGAAGTAACCCGAGAAAGACTTGGAGAGTCCTTTTTCAACGTCTCTTGATGCCCGATTCCCCTACCATGACTCCAGAGCAAGGACGCGCTCCCCTCGCCACAAGCAGGAAAACTGACTTCCCTAGTACCACACAAGAGGCTCCCTGAGTACCCCATCGTACCTCGTGAGAAAACCCACAGTGGCGCCGCAGTTCGAGAAAAACCACAAGATGCCCCCGTCAAGGAGAGATGGGGGCCTTCTTTTCCTGCCTGACCTGGAGAGCAATCCCTGGTCCTCTCTCCAAACTTCACAGGAGGATTGACTCCCTTTAGGCCACTCAGTTGGGTCCAAGAAATACCCGGTGCGACTCGAGAGGAGAGCGGAGTCCTTTGCTTCCCTCGAGACGAGGCCTGACTCCCCGGGTGAGTTTGGAATGCAACCCCGAGATCCCTGTCGCCCCTGGAGTGGAACATTATGTCCTAGACACAAGCCTAGATGAGGTCTATTTTGCCCTACAGTGACTCGAGAGCAACCTCCATCTCTCCCTCACAATTTGAATGGAAGATTGGTCTTCCCAAGGTCAACACAAGAGGAAGTCTGAATTTCCCATCGTAATTCGAGAATTCAGCCTCAAGTCTTAAAAACCATGTGGTTCCCCCTTCATCGCAATATGAGGCCCTTGCCAGCTAGAGTCTCAAGAGAAGTCCCACGTTCCATCTTAAAGTTCGAAATGCTACTATGCACCCTTGATGCGACCCCAAAGTTCCCCAACATACCGGTCTCACTCCAGGGGAACACCGAAGTTCCCGGCGTCTCCAGGGAAGTCCCATGTTCCGTCCTTAAGTGCGAAATGGTAATTGACACCCTTGATGCGACCGCAAAAGTTCGCCGACACGCTGGGTTCCCTCGAGGGGAACACCGAGGGTCCCAGCACCACTTCATCTGAGCCCCTTCTCCCCTCCTGATCGCGACAGGAGAGTCGATTCCCCTGCGTGGTCTGGAAGGGGTTCCCGGCCTTCCTGGTGCACCTCAGGATGAGGCCGGTCTCAGGAGGAAATTCGAGACTAGCCATGTGTGAGGTGCCACGTGCCGAACAACCCCGATTTTCCGGTCCGCTCTTGATAAGAACCTGATGCCCGGACACCTCTTCGAAGGCAACCCTGTGAGTGAAGGCACAACACGAAGGGGCACTGACACCCCCGTGCATCATCCGGAAAACCCCGCAGGGTCTACACACAGCTCGACAAGGGGCCTGAGACTCCCGGAACAACTCGAGAGGCAACCAGAATTCCATTCCTCAGACAAGACGAGGCATGACTCTCCTGTCCCAACACTGCAGGGACCGTGCAGTCGGAGTCAGAATCGGAGAGGAAGCCTGAGGTTCCTGCCTCCCCTCGAGATGAGGCCCTCTTCCATTGCGCCGAACCCAGCAGAGTCCCGAGAGGCCCCGCCAACTCCACAGCATCCCTCACCTCTCAGAGGCACCCTGGGAAGTTCCCTATAGTCACCTGCAGAAGTCGAGGGAAACGAGGGTTTCCCGCCGCCACCCGAGAAAGACCTCGAGAGTCCTTCTTCAATGCGTCTTGAGGCCCTAGTCGCTTCCCATGACTCGAGAGTGATGACCAGCTCCCCCTCACCATGCGCATGGAGACATGAATTCCCTGGCACCGCACGAGAGGCTCCCTGAGGTCCTCGTCATGCCTCGTGAGAAAACCCCCACGGGCGCTGCAGCCTGAGGAAACCCATGAGACGCCCCCGTCATCGCGAGCTGAGGGCCTTCTTTTCCTGCCTGGCCTGGAGAGCAATCCCGAGTCCTCTCTCCAAACTGAAGAGGAGGCTCGACACCCTTGAGTCCACTCATTGGGCTCCAAGAGATAGGTGTCGCGAATTGAGAGGAAAGCGGAGTCCTCTGCTTCCCCTCGAGGCGAGGCCTGACTCCCCGGGGGAGTCTGGAATGCAAACCCGAGATCCCTGTCTTCCCTTGAGAGGAATATTAGGTCCTGGACACATGCCTCGATGAGGTCTCTTTGGCCCTGTAGTGACTCGAGCAGAACCCCCAGCTTTCCCTCGCAACTCCAGGGGAAGATTGGGCTTCCCAGGGCCAACCCAAGAGGAAGCCTGTAATCCCCGTCGTTTTCAAGAATCCAGACGCAACTCGAGAAAAATGACGTGGTTCCAACATCTTCACAGGATGAGGCCCTTGCCCGCTACAGCGTCTCCAGGGAAGTCCCATGTTCCGTCCTGAAGTGGGAAACGGTACTTGGCTCCCTTGATGCGACCCCTAAAGTTCCCTGAAACGCCGGGTTCCCTCGAGTGGAACACCTAGATTCCCGGCCCCACTTCATCTGAGCCCCATCTCCCCTCCTGATCGTGACAGGAGATTCGATTCCCGTGCTTTGTGTGGAAGGTGTTCCCGGCCTTCCCGGCGCACCTCAGGATGATGCTGGTCTCACGAGGAAATTCGAGATGAGCCACGTGTGTTGTGCCACATGCCGAACGACCCCGATTTCCCCGTCCGCTCTTGAAATGAACCCGATACCCGGACACCTCTTTGAAGGCAACCCTGTGGGGGAAGGCACAAAATGAAGGGGCAATGACACCCCCGTGCATCTTCTGGAAACACCCGCAGGTTCCACACACAGCTCGACAAGGGGCCTGAGACCCACTGAACGACTCGAGAGGCAAGCAGAGTTCCATTACTCAGACAAGATGAGGCCTGACTCTCCTGTCCCAACCCTGCAGGGACCCTGCGGTCGGAGTCAGAAATGGAGAGGAAGCTGAGGTTCCTGCCTCCAATCGAGATGAGGCCCTCTTTCATTTCGTCAAACCTAGTGGAGTCCCGAGAGGCCCCTCTAATTCCTCAGTATCCCTCACCTCTCAGAGGCACCTGGGAAGTTCCCTAAGGTCCCCGGTAGAGGTCGAGGGAAACGAGTGTTTCCCACCCCAACCCAAGAAAGACCTCGAGAGTCCTTCTTAAATGCGTCTTGAGGCCCTAGTCCCTCCCATGACTCCAGAGCAATGACGCGATCTGCCTGGCCACACGCATGGAGGCCTGACTTCTCTGGCGCCGCACGAGAGGCTCCCTGAGCTCCCCATCATATCTCGTGAGAAACCCCACACTGGCGCCGCAGCTCGAGAAAACCCATGAGACGCTCCCGTCATCACGAGAGGAGGGCCATCTTTAACTGCATGGTATGCAGATCAAGCGTGAACCTTCTGTCCAAGCTACACACGACGCTTGACTCCCTTTAGGCCACTCATTGGGCTCCAAGAGTTACATGTCGTGACTCGAGAGGATAGTGGAGTCCTTTGCTTCCACTCGAGATGAGGCGTGACCCACCGGGTGAGACTGGAATGCGACCCCGATATCCCTGTTGCCCCTGGAGAGCAATACTACGTCCTGGACCCAAGCCTAGATGAGGACTCTTTGCCCTGAAGTGACTCGAGAGCAACCCACAGCTCTCTCTGACAAGTTGAATGGAAGATTGGACTTCCTGGGCCAACACAAGAGGAAGCCAGAAATCCCCTTCGTAACTCGAGAATCCCGCCGCAACTCGAGAAAAACCACGTGTTTCCAACGTCATCCCAAGATGAGGCCCTTGCCTGCTATGGCGTCTCAAGAAAAGAACCACGTTCCGTCTTGAAGTGTGAAACGGTACTTTGCACCCTTGATGCGACACCAAATGTTCCCGGACACGCCGGTCTCACTCGACAGGAACACCGAGGTTCCCGCACCACTTCATCTGAGCACCTTCTCCCCTCCTGTTTGCGACAGGAGGGTCTATTCCCCTGCTTTGTTTGGAAGGGGTTCCCCACATTCCCGGCGCACCTCAGGATGAGGCCGGTCTCACGAGGAAATTCGAGACATAGCGTCGTGGGTGGTGTCACATGCCGAAATACCCCGATTTCCCGGCCCACTCTTGAGAAGAACCCGATGCCCGGACACCTCTTCGAAGGCAACCCTGTGGACGAAGGCACAAAACGAAGGGTCACTGACACTCCCGTGCATCATTCGGTAAAAGCCGCAGGTTCCACACACAGCTCAACAAGAGGCCTGTCATCCCATGAACAACACGAGAGGCAAGCAGAGTTCCATTCCTCCACTCAAGACGAGGCCTGACTCTCCGGTCCCAACTCTGAAGGGACCCTGCGATCGGAGTCCGAAATGGAGAGGAACCCTGAGGTTCCTGACTCCATTCGAGATGAGGCCCTCTTCCATTACACCAAAAACAGTGGAGGCCCGAGAGGCCCCTCCCAAATCCACAGTATCCCGACTTCTCAGAGGCACCCTCAGAAGCTCCCTGAGGTCACCGGCACAAGTCGAGGGAACACAGGGTTTCCTGACGCAACCCGAGAAAGACCTCGAAAATCCTCCTTCAATGCGTCTTGAATCCCGATTCCCCTACCATGACTCAAGAGCAATGACGCGTTCCCCCTCGCCACTCGCATGGAGACTTGACTTCCCTGGCGCCACACGAGAGGCTCCCTGAGCTCCCCGTCATACCTCGTGAGAAATCCCACACTGGCTCCCCAGCTCGAGAAAACCCACGAGACGCCTCCGTCGTCGCGAGATGAAGGCCTTCTTTTCCTGCATGGCCTGGAGAGCATCTCGAGGCCTCTCTTCAAACTCCACAGGAGGCCTGACTCCCTTTAGGCCACTCTGTGGGCTCAAGAGATACCCGTTGGGACTCGAGAGGAGAGCGGAATTCTTTGCTTCCCCTATATACCAGGCCTGACTCCTCAGGTGAGTCTGCAATGCAACCCCGAGATCCCTGCCGCCCCTGGAGAGGAACATTAGGTCCTAGACACAAGCATAGATGAGGTCTCATTTGCCCTGAAGTGACTCGAGAGCAATCCCCTGCTCTCCCTCACACCTCGAATGGAAGAATGGACTTCCCTGGGACAACACAAGGGGAAGCCTGAATTCCCCGTCGTAATTCGAAAATCCCGCCGCAACTCGAGAAAAACCACGTGGTTCCCCCGTCATCGCTAGATGAGGCCCTTGCCAGCTACAGCGTCTCAGGAGAAGCCCCACGTTCCATCTTGAAGTTTAAAATGATAATTGGCAACCTTGATGTTATCACAAAAGTTCCCCGACACCCTGGTCTCACTCGAGGGGAACACCAAGGTCCGGTGCACCGCTTGTTCTGAGCCCCTTATCCCCTCCTGATCGCGACGGGAGGGTCGATTACCCTGCTTTGTCTGGAAGGGGTTCCGGACCTTCCCGGCGCACCTCAGGATGAGGCCGGTCTCACGAGGAAATTCGAGACGTAGCCTTGTGGTTGGTGCCACACGCCGAAAGACCCCGATTTCCGTGTCTGCTCTTGATAAGAACCCAATGCTAGGACACCTCTTCGAAGGCAATCCTGTGGATGAAGGCACAAAACGAAGGGGTCTGACACCCTCGTGTATCGTTGGAAAAGCCCGCAAGTTCCACATACAGATCGACAAGTGGCTTGTCACCCCATGAACAACTCGAGAGGCAAGAGGAGTTAAATTCCTCCACACAAGACGAGGCCTGACTCTCCTGTCCCAACTCTGCATGGACACTGAGATCCGATTCAGAAATGGAGAGGAACCCTGAGGTTCCTGCCTCAACTCGAGATAAGGCCCTCTTCTACTGCACCAAACCCAGTGGAGTTCGGAGCGGCCCCTCCCAACTGCACAGTATCCCTGACTTCTCAGAGGCACCCTGAGAAGCTCCCTGAGGTCACGGGCATAAGTCGAGGGAACCCAGGGTTTCCTGCCATAACCTGAGAAAAACCTTGAGAGTCCTTCTTCACGCGTCTTGATGCCCGATTCCTCTACCATGCCTGGAGAAAAATGACGCGCTCCCCCTCACCACGCGCATGAAGATCTGACTTCCCCGGCACCACATGAGAGGCTCCCTGAGCTCCCCATCGTACCTCGTGAGAAACCCCACACTGGCGCCGCAGCTCGAGAAAACCCACGAGACGCACCTGTCATGGTGAAATGAGGGCCTTCTTTCCTGCATGACCTGAAGAGCAATCCCGAATCCTCTCTCCAAACTCCAAAGGAGGCTTGACTCCCTTTAGGTCACTCAGTGGGCTCCAAGAGATACCCGTCGATACTCAGGAGGAGAGCGGTGTCCTTTGCTTCCCCTCGAGATGAGGCCTGACTACGAGGGTGAGTCTGGAATGCAACCCTGGATCCCTGTCGCCCCTGGAGAGGAACCTTAGGTCCTGGACAAAAGCCTAGATGAGGTCTCTTTGGCCCTGCCGTGACTCAAGCGCAACCCCTAGCTTTCCCTTGCAACTCGAATGGAAGATTGGCCTTTCTGAGCCAACACAAGAGGAAGCCTGAATTTCCAGTTGTAATTGGAGAAACCCGCCGCAACTCGAGAAAAATCACGTGGTTCCCTGTATTGCAAGATGAGGCCCTTGCCCCCTACAGCGTCTCAAGAGAAGTCTCACATTCCGTCTTGAAGTGCAAAACAGTACTTGGCACCCTTGATGCGACCCCAAAAGTTCCCCTATATACCGATCTCACTAGAGGGGACACTGAAGTTCCCGGCACCACTTCAACTGAGGCCTTTCTCCTCTCCTGATCGCGACAGGAGGGTCGATTCCCATGCTTTGTCTGCAAGGGGTTCCCGACGTTCCCCGCGAACCTCCGGATGAGGCCGGTCTCATGAGGAAATTCGAAAAGTAGCCTCATGGTTGGTGCCACATGCTGAAAGATCCCGAATTCCCGGTCCACTCTAGATAAGAACCTGACGCCCGGACATCTCTTCGAAGGCAACCCTGTGGATGAAGGCACAACACGAAGGGACACTGACATCCCCATGCATCGTCTGGAAAAACCCGCCGATTCCACTCACAGCTCCAAATGTGGACTGTCACCCCGTGAACAACTCTAGAGGCAAGTGAAGTTGCATTCCTTCACACAAGACGAGGCCCTACTCTCCTGGCCCAACTCTTCAGGGACCCTGCGATCGGAGTCAGAAATGGAGAGGAACCCTGAGGTTCCTGCCTCAACTAGAGAAGAGGCCCTCTTCCATTGAACCAAACTCAGTGGTGTCCCGAGAGGCCCCTCCCAACACCACAGTATCCCTGAATTCTCAGAGGCTCCCTGAGAAGCTACCTGAGGTCACTGGCACAAGTCGAGGGAACCCAGAGTTTCCTGAAGTAACCCGAGAAAGACTTGGAGAGTCCTTTTTCAACGTCTCTTGATGCCCGATTCCCCTACCATGACTCCAGAGCAAGGACGCGCTCCCCTCGCCACAAGCAGGAAAACTGACTTCCCTAGTACCACACAAGAGGCTCCCTGAGTACCCCATCGTACCTCGTGAGAAAACCCACAGTGGCGCCGCAGTTCGAGAAAAACCACAAGATGCCCCCGTCAAGGAGAGATGGGGGCCTTCTTTTCCTGCCTGACCTGGAGAGCAATCCCTGGTCCTCTCTCCAAACTTCACAGGAGGATTGACTCCCTTTAGGCCACTCAGTTGGGTCCAAGAAATACCCGGTGCGACTCGAGAGGAGAGCGGAGTCCTTTGCTTCCCTCGAGACGAGGCCTGACTCCCCGGGTGAGTTTGGAATGCAACCCCGAGATCCCTGTCGCCCCTGGAGTGGAACATTATGTCCTAGACACAAGCCTAGATGAGGTCTATTTTGCCCTACAGTGACTCGAGAGCAACCTCCATCTCTCCCTCACAATTTGAATGGAAGATTGGTCTTCCCAAGGTCAACACAAGAGGAAGTCTGAATTTCCCATCGTAATTCGAGAATTCAGCCTCAAGTCTTAAAAACCATGTGGTTCCCCCTTCATCGCAATATGAGGCCCTTGCCAGCTAGAGTCTCAAGAGAAGTCCCACGTTCCATCTTAAAGTTCGAAATGCTACTATGCACCCTTGATGCGACCCCAAAGTTCCCCAACATACCGGTCTCACTCCAGGGGAACACCGAAGTTCCCGGCGTCTCCAGGGAAGTCCCATGTTCCGTCCTTAAGTGCGAAATGGTAATTGACACCCTTGATGCG
Organism: Bubalus kerabau; assembly: GCF_029407905.1. Classification (NCBI taxonomy): domain Eukaryota; kingdom Metazoa; phylum Chordata; class Mammalia; order Artiodactyla; family Bovidae; genus Bubalus; species Bubalus kerabau. The sequence goes on from NC_073633.1 coordinate 28,085, forward strand.
ACCGCAAAAGTTCGCCGACACGCTGGGTTCCCTCGAGGGGAACACCGAGGGTCCCAGCACCACTTCATCTGAGCCCCTTCTCCCCTCCTGATCGCGACAGGAGAGTCGATTCCCCTGCGTGGTCTGGAAGGGGTTCCCGGCCTTCCTGGTGCACCTCAGGATGAGGCCGGTCTCAGGAGGAAATTCGAGACTAGCCATGTGTGAGGTGCCACGTGCCGAACAACCCCGATTTTCCGGTCCGCTCTTGATAAGAACCTGATGCCCGGACACCTCTTCGAAGGCAACCCTGTGAGTGAAGGCACAACACGAAGGGGCACTGACACCCCCGTGCATCATCCGGAAAACCCCGCAGGGTCTACACACAGCTCGACAAGGGGCCTGAGACTCCCGGAACAACTCGAGAGGCAACCAGAATTCCATTCCTCAGACAAGACGAGGCATGACTCTCCTGTCCCAACACTGCAGGGACCGTGCAGTCGGAGTCAGAATCGGAGAGGAAGCCTGAGGTTCCTGCCTCCCCTCGAGATGAGGCCCTCTTCCATTGCGCCGAACCCAGCAGAGTCCCGAGAGGCCCCGCCAACTCCACAGCATCCCTCACCTCTCAGAGGCACCCTGGGAAGTTCCCTATAGTCACCTGCAGAAGTCGAGGGAAACGAGGGTTTCCCGCCGCCACCCGAGAAAGACCTCGAGAGTCCTTCTTCAACGCGTCTTGAGGCCCTAGTCGCTTCCCATGACTCGAGAGTGATGACCAGCTCCCCCTCACCATGCGCATGGAGACATGAATTCCCTGGCACCGCACGAGAGGCTCCCTGAGGTCCTCGTCATGCCTCGTGAGAAAACCCCCACGGGCGCTGCAGCCTGAGGAAACCCATGAGACGCCCCCGTCATCGCGAGCTGAGGGCCTTCTTTTCCTGCCTGGCCTGGAGAGCAATCCCGAGTCCTCTCTCCAAACTGAAGAGGAGGCTCGACACCCTTGAGTCCACTCATTGGGCTCCAAGAGATAGGTGTCGCGAATTGAGAGGAAAGCGGAGTCCTCTGCTTCCCCTCGAGGCGAGGCCTGACTCCCCGGGGGAGTCTGGAATGCAAACCCGAGATCCCTGTCTTCCCTTGAGAGGAATATTAGGTCCTGGACACATGCCTCGATGAGGTCTCTTTGGCCCTGTAGTGACTCGAGCAGAACCCCCAGCTTTCCCTCGCAACTCCAGGGGAAGATTGGGCTTCCCAGGGCCAACCCAAGAGGAAGCCTGTAATCCCCGTCGTTTTCAAGAATCCAGACGCAACTCGAGAAAAATGACGTGGTTCCAACATCTTCACAGGATGAGGCCCTTGCCCGCTACAGCGTCTCCAGGGAAGTCCCATGTTCCGTCCTGAAGTGGGAAACGGTACTTGGCTCCCTTGATGCGACCCCTAAAGTTCCCTGAAACGCCGGGTTCCCTCGAGTGGAACACCTAGATTCCCGGCCCCACTTCATCTGAGCCCCATCTCCCCTCCTGATCGCGACAGGAGATTCGATTCCCGTGCTTTGTGTGGAAGGTGTTCCCGGCCTTCCCGGCGCACCTCAGGATGATGCTGGTCTCACGAGGAAATTCGAGATGAGCCACGTGTGTTGTGCCACATGCCGAACGACCCCGATTTCCCCGTCCGCTCTTGAAATGAACCCGATACCCGGACACCTCTTTGAAGGCAACCCTGTGGGGGAAGGCACAAAATGAAGGGGCAATGACACCCCCGTGCATCTTCTGGAAACACCCGCAGGTTCCACACACAGCTCGACAAGGGGCCTGAGACCCACTGAACGACTCGAGAGGCAAGCAGAGTTCCATTACTCAGACAAGATGAGGCCTGACTCTCCTGTCCCAACCCTGCAGGGACCCTGCGGTCGGAGTCAGAAATGGAGAGGAAGCTGAGGTTCCTGCCTCCAATCGAGATGAGGCCCTCTTTCATTTCGTCAAACCTAGTGGAGTCCCGAGAGGCCCCTCTAATTCCTCAGTATCCCTCACCTCTCAGAGGCACCTGGGAAGTTCCCTAAGGTCCCCGGTAGAGGTCGAGGGAAACGAGTGTTTCCCACCCCAACCCAAGAAAGACCTCGAGAGTCCTTCTTAAATGCGTCTTGAGGCCCTAGTCCCTCCCATGACTCCAGAGCAATGACGCGATCTGCCTGGCCACACGCATGGAGGCCTGACTTCTCTGGCGCCGCACGAGAGGCTCCCTGAGCTCCCCATCATATCTCGTGAGAAACCCCACACTGGCGCCGCAGCTCGAGAAAACCCATGAGACGCTCCCGTCATCACGAGAGGAGGGCCATCTTTAACTGCATGGTATGCAGATCAAGCGTGAACCTTCTGTCCAAGCTACACACGACGCTTGACTCTCTTTAGGCCACTCATTGGGCTCCAAGAGTTACATGTCGTGACTCGAGAGGATAGTGGAGTCCTTTGCTTCCACTCGAGATGAGGCGTGACCCACCGGGTGAGACTGGAATGCGACCCCGATATCCCTGTTGCCCCTGGAGAGCAATACTACGTCCTGGACCCAAGCCTAGATGAGGACTCTTTGCCCTGAAGTGACTCGAGAGCAACCCACAGCTCTCTCTGACAAGTTGAATGGAAGATTGGACTTCCTGGGCCAACACAAGAGGAAGCCAGAAATCCCCTTCGTAACTCGAGAATCCCGCCGCAACTCGAGAAAAACCACGTGTTTCCAACGTCATCCCAAGATGAGGCCCTTGCCTGCTATGGCGTCTCAAGAAAAGAACCACGTTCCGTCTTGAAGTGTGAAACGGTACTTTGCACCCTTGATGCGACACCAAATGTTCCCGGACACGCCGGTCTCACTCGACAGGAACACCGAGGTTCCCGCACCACTTCATCTGAGCACCTTCTCCCCTCCTGTTTGCGACAGGAGGGTCTATTCCCCTGCTTTGTTTGGAAGGGGTTCCCCACATTCCCGGCGCACCTCAGGATGAGGCCGGTCTCACGAGGAAATTCGAGACATAGCGTCGTGGGTGGTGTCACATGCCGAAATACCCCGATTTCCCGGCCAACTCTTGAGAAGAACCCGATGCCCGGACACCTCTTCGAAGGCAACCCTGTGGACGAAGGCACAAAACGAAGGGTCACTGACACTCCCGTGCATCATTCGGTAAAAGCCGCAGGTTCCACACACAGCTCAACAAGAGGCCTGTCATCTCATGAACAACACGAGAGGCAAGCAGAGTTCCATTCCTCCACTCAAGACGAGGCCTGACTCTCCGGTCCCAACTCTGAAGGGACCCTGCGATCGGAGTCCGAAATGGAGAGGAACCCTGAGGTTCCTGACTCCACTCGAGATGAGGCCCTCTTCCATTACACCAAAAACAGTGGAGGCCCGAGAGGCCCCTCCCAAATCCACAGTATCCCGACTTCTCAGAGGCACCCTTAGAAGCTCCCTGAGGTCACTGGCACAAGTCGAGGGAACACAGGGTTTCCTGACGCAACCCGAGAAAGACCTCGAAAATCCTCCTTCAATGCGTCTTGAATCCCGATTCCCCTACCATGACTCAAGAGCAATGACGAGTTCCCCCTCGCCACTCGCATGGAGACTTGACTTCCCTGGCGCCACACGAGAGGCTCCCTGAGCTCCCCGTCATACCTCGTGAGAAATCCCACACTGGCTCCCCAGCTCGAGAAAACCCACGAGACGCCTCCGTCGTCGCGAGATGAAGGCCTTCTTTTCCTGCATGGCCTGGAGAGCATCTCGAGGCCTCTCTTCAAACTCCACAGGAGGCCTGACTCCCTTTAGGCCACTCTGTGGGCTCAAGAGATACCCGTTGGGACTCGAGAGGAGAGCGGAATTCTTTGCTTCCCCTATATACCAGGCCTGACTCCTCAGGTGAGTCTGCAATGCAACCCCGAGATCCCTGCCGCCCCTGGAGAGGAACATTAGGTCCTAGACACAAGCATAGATGAGGTCTCATTTGCCCTGAAGTGACTCGAGAGCAATCCCCTGCTCTCCCTCACACCTCGAATGGAAGAATGGACTTCCCTGGGACAACACAAGGGGAAGCCTGAATTCCCCGTCGTAATTCGAAAATCCCGCCGCAACTCGAGAAAAACCACGTGGTTCCCCCGTCATCGCTAGATGAGGCCCTTGCCAGCTACAGCGTCTCAGGAGAAGCCCCACGTTCCATCTTGAAGTTTAAAATGATAATTGGCAACCTTGATGTTATCACAAAAGTTCCCCGACACCCTGGTCTCACTCGAGGGGAACACCAAGGTTCGGTGCACTGCTTGTTCTGAGCCCCTTATCCCCTCCTGATCGCGATGGGAGGGTCGATTACCCTGCTTTGTCTGGAAGGGGTTCCGGACCTTCCCGGCGCACCTCAGGATGAGGCCGGTCTCACGAGGAAATTCGAGACGTAGCCTTGTGGTTGGTGCCACACGCCGAAAGACCCCGATTTCCGTGTCTGCTCTTGATAAGAACCCAATGCTAGGACACCTCTTCGAAGGCAATCCTGTGGATGAAGGCACAAAACGAAGGGGTCTGACACCCTCGTGTATCGTTGGAAAAGCCCGCAAGTTCCACATACAGATCGACAAGTGGCTTGTCACCCCATGAACAACTCGAGAGGCAAGAGGAGTTCAATTCCTCCACACAAGACGAGGCCTGACTCTCCTGTCCCAACTCTGCATGGACACTGAGATCCGATTCAGAAATGGAGAGGAACCCTGAGGTTCCTGCCTCAACTCGAGATAAGGCCCTCTTCTACTGCACCAAACCCAGTGGAGTTCGGAGCGGCCCCTCCCAACTGCACAGTATCCCTGACTTCTCAGAGGCACCCTGAGAAGCTCCCTGAGGTCACGGGCATAAGTCGAGGGAACCCAGGGTTTCCTGCCATAACCTGAGAAAAACCTTGAGAGTCCTTCTTCACGCGTCTTGATGCCCGATTCCTCTACCATGCCTGGAGAAAAATGACGCGCTCCCCCTCACCACGCGCATGAAGATCTGACTTCCCCGGCACCACATGAGAGGCTCCCTGAGCTCCCCATCGTACCTCGTGAGAAACCCCACACTGGCGCCGCAGCTCGAGAAAACCCACGAGACGCCCCTGTCATGGTGAAATGAGGGCCTTCTTTCCTGCATGACCTGAAGAGCAATCCCGAATCCTCTCTCCAAACTCCAAAGGAGGCTTGACTCCCTTTAGGTCACTCAGTGGGCTCCAAGAGATACCCGTCGATACTCAGGAGGAGAGCGGTGTCCTTTGCTTCCCCTCGAGATGAGGCCTGACTACGAGGGTGAGTCTGGAATGCAACCCTGGATCCCTGTCGCCCCTGGAGAGGAACCTTAGGTCCTGGACAAAAGCCTAGATGAGGTCTCTTTGGCCCTGCAGTGACTCAAGCGCAACCCCTAGCTTTCCCTTGCAACTCGAATGGAAGATTGGCCTTTCTGAGCCAACACAAGAGGAAGCCTGAATTTCCAGTTGTAATTTGAGAAACCCGCCGCAACTCGAGAAAAATCACGTGGTTCCCTGTATTGCAAGATGAGGCCCTTGCCCCCTACAGCGTCTCAAGAGAAGTCTCACATTCCGTCTTGAAGTGCAAAACAGTACTTGGCACCCTTGATGCGACCCCAAAAGTTCCCCTATATACCGATCTCACTAGAGGGGACACTGAAGTTCCCGGCACCACTTCAACTGAGGCCTTTCTCCTCTCCTGATCGCGACAGGAGGGTCGATTCCCATGCTTTGTCTGCAAGGGGTTCCCGACGTTCCCCGCGAACCTCCGGATGAGGCCGGTCTCATGAGGAAATTCGAAAAGTAGCCTCATGGTTGGTGCCACATGCTGAAAGATCCCGAATTCCCGGTCCACTCTAGATAAGAACCTGACGCCCGGACATCTCTTCGAAGGCAACCCTGTGGATGAAGGCACAACACGAAGGGACACTGACATCCCCATGCATCGTCTGGAAAAACCCGCCGATTCCACTCACAGCTCCAAATGTGGACTGTCACCCCGTGAACAACTCTAGAGGCAAGTGAAGTTGCATTCCTTCACACAAGACGAGGCCCTACTCTCCTGGCCCAACTCTTCAGGGACCCTGCGATCGGAGTCAGAAATGGAGAGGAACCCTGAGGTTCCTGCCTCAACTAGAGAAGAGGCCCTCTTCCATTGAACCAAACTCAGTGGTGTCCCGAGAGGCCCCTCCCAACACCACAGTATCCCTGAATTCTCAGAGGCTCCCTGAGAAGCTACCTGAGGTCACTGGCACAAGTCGAGGGAACCCAGAGTTTCCTGAAGTAACCCGAGAAAGACTTGGAGAGTCCTTTTTCAACGTCTCTTGATGCCCGATTCCCCTACCATGTCTCCAGAGCAAGGACGCGCTCCCCTCGCCACAAGCAGGAAAACTGACTTCCCTAGTACCACACAAGAGGCTCCCTGAGTACCCCATCGTACCTCGTGAGAAAACCCACAGTGGCGCCGCAGTTCGAGAAAAACCACAAGATGCCCCCGTCAAGGAGAGATGGGGGCCTTCTTTTCCTGCCTGACCTGGAGAGCAATCCCTGGTCCTCTCTCCAAACTTCACAGGAGGATTGACTCCCTTTAGGCCACTCAATTGGGTCCAAGAAATACCCGGTGCGACTCGAGAGGAGAGCGGAGTCCTTTGCTTCCCTCGAGACGAGGCCTGACTCCCCGGGTGAGTTTGGAATGCAACCCCGAGATCCCTGTCGCCCCTGGAGTGGAACATTATGTCCTAGACACAAGCCTAGATGAGGTCTATTTTGCCCTACAGTGACTCGAGAGCAACCTCCATCTCTCCCTCACAATTTGAATGGAAGATTGGTCTTCCCAAGGTCAACACAAGAGGAAGTCTGAATTTCCCATCGTAATTCGAGAATTCAGCCTCAAGTCTTAAAAACCATGTGGTTCCCCCTTCATCGCAATATGAGGCCCTTGCCAGCTAGAGTCTCAAGAGAAGTCCCACGTTCCATCTTAAAGTTCGAAATGCTACTATGCACCCTTGATGCGACCCCAAAGTTCCCCAACATACCGGTCTCACTCCAGGGGAACACCGAAGTTCCCGGCGTCTCCAGGGAAGTCCCATGTTCCGTCCTTAAGTGCGAAATGGTAATTGACACCCTTGATGCGACCGCAAAAGTTCGCCGACATGCTGGGTTCCCTCGAGGGGAACACCGAGGGTCCCAGCACCACTTCATCTGAGCCCCTTCTCCCCTCCTGATCGCGACAGGAGAGTCGATTCCCCTGCGTGGTCTGGAAGGGGTTCCCGGCCTTCCTGGTGCACCTCAGGATGAGGCCGGTCTCAGGAGGAAATTCGAGACTAGCCATGTGTGAGGTGCCACGTGCCGAACAACCCCGATTTTCCGGTCCGCTCTTGATAAGAACCTGATGCCCGGACACCTCTTCGAAGGCAACCCTGTGAGTGAAGGCACAACACGAAGGGGCACTGACACCCCCGTGCATCATCCGGAAAACCCCGCAGGGTCTACACACAGCTCGACAAGGGGCCTGAGACTCCCGGAACAACTCGAGAGGCAACCAGAATTCCATTCCTCAGACAAGACGAGGCATGACTCTCCTGTCCCAACACTGCAGGGACCGTGCAGTCGGAGTCAGAATCGGAGAGGAAGCCTGAGGTTCCTGCCTCCCCTCGAGATGAGGCCCTCTTCCATTGCGCCGAACCCAGCAGAGTCCCGAGAGGCCCCGCCAACTCCACAGCATCCCTCACCTCTCAGAGGCACCCTGGGAAGTTCCCTATAGTCTCCTGCAGAAGTCGAGGGAAACGAGGGTTTCCCGCCGCCACCCGAGAAAGACCTCGAGAGTCCTTCTTCAACGCGTCTTGAGGCCCTAGTCGCTTCCCATGACTCGAGAGTGATGACCAGCTCCCCCTCACCATGCGCATGGAGACATGAATTCCCTGGCACCGCACGAGAGGCTCCCTGAGGTCCTCGTCATGCCTCGTGAGAAAACCCCCACGGGCGCTGCAGCCTGAGGAAACCCATGAGACGCCCCCGTCATCGCGAGCTGAGGGCCTTCTTTTCCTGCCTGGCCTGGAGAGCAATCCCGAGTCCTCTCTCCAAACTGAAGAGGAGGCTCGACACCCTTGAGTCCACTCATTGGGCTCCAAGAGATAGGTGTCGCGAATTGAGAGGAAAGTGGAGTCCTCTGCTTGCCCTCGAGGCGAGGCCTGACTCCCCGGGGGAGTCTGGAATGCAAACCCGAGATCCCTGTCTTCCCTTGAGAGGAATATTAGGTCCTGGACACATGCCTCGATGAGGTCTCTTTGGCCCTGTAGTGACTCGAGCAGAACCCCCAGCTTTCCCTCGCAACTCCAGGGGAAGATTGGGCTTCCCAGGGCCAACCCAAGAGGAAGCCTGTAATCCCCGTCGTTTTCAAGAATCCAGACGCAACTCGAGAAAAATGACGTGGTTCCAATGTCTTCACAGGATGAGGCCCTTGCCCGCTACAGCGTCTCCAGGGAAGTCCCATGTTCCGTCCTGAAGTGGGAAATGGTACTTGGCTCCCTTGATGCGACCCCTAAAGTTCCCTGAAACGCCAGATTCCCTCGAGTGGAACACCTAGATTCCCGGCCCCACTTCATCTGAGCCCCATCTCCCCTCCTGATCGCGACAGGAGATTCGATTCCCGTGCTTTGTGTGGAAGGTGTTCCCGGCCTTCCCGGCGCACCTCAGGATGATGCTGGTCTCACGAGGAAATTCGAGATGAGCCACGTGTGTTGTGCCACATGCCGAACGACCCCGATTTCCCCGTCCGCTCTTGAAATGAACCCGATACCCGGACACCTCTTTGAAGGCAACCCTGTGGGGGAAGGCACAAAATGAAGGGGCAATGACACCCCCGTGCATCTTCTGGAAACACCCGCAGGTTCCACACACAGCTCGACAAGGGGCCTGAGACCCACTGAACGACTCGAGAGGCAAGCAGAGTTCCATTACTCAGACAAGATGAGGCCTGACTCTCCTGTCCCAACCCTGCAGGGACCCTGCGGTCGGAGTCAGAAATGGAGAGGAAGCTGAGGTTCCTGCCTCCAATCGAGATGAGGCCCTCTTTCATTTCGTCAAACCTAGTGGAGTCCCGAGAGGCCCCTCTAATTCCTCAGTATCCCTCACCTCTCAGAGGCACCTGGGAAGTTCCCTAAGGTCCCCGGTAGAGGTCGAGGGAAACGAGTGTTTCCCACCCCAACCCAAGAAAGACCTCGAGAGTCCTTCTTAAATGCGTCTTGAGGCCCTAGTCCCTCCCATGACTCCAGAGCAATGACGCGATCTGCCTGGCCACACGCATGGAGGCCTGACTTCTCTGGCGCCGCACGAGAGGCTCCCTGAGCTCCCCATCATATCTCGTGAGAAACCCCACACTGGCGCCGCAGCTCGAGAAAACCCATGAGACGCTCCCGTCATCACGAGAGGAGGGCCATCTTTAACTGCATGGTATGCAGATCAAGCGTGAACCTTCTGTCCAAGCTACACACGACGCTTGACTCTCTTTAGGCCACTCATTGGGCTCCAAGAGTTACATGTCGTGACTCGAGAGGATAGTGGAGTCCTTTGCTTCCACTCGAGATGAGGCGTGACCCACCGGGTGAGACTGGAATGCGACCCCGATATCCCTGTTGCCCCTGGAGAGCAATACTACGTCCTGGACCCAAGCCTAGATGAGGACTCTTTGCCCTGAAGTGACTCGAGAGCAACCCACAGCTCTCTCTGACAAGTTGAATGGAAGATTGGACTTCCTGGGCCAACACAAGAGGAAGCCAGAAATCCCCTTCGTAACTCGAGAATCCCGCCGCAACTCGAGAAAAACCACGTGTTTCCAACGTCATCCCAAGATGAGGCCCTTGCCTGCTATGGCGTCTCAAGAAAAGAACCACGTTCCGTCTTGAAGTGTGAAACGGTACTTTGCACCCTTGATGCGACACCAAATGTTCCCGGACACGCCGGTCTCACTCGACAGGAACACCGAGGTTCCCGCACCACTTCATCTGAGCACCTTCTCCCCTCCTGTTTGCGACAGGAGGGTCTATTCCCCTGCTTTGTTTGGAAGGGGTTCCCCACATTCCCGGCGCACCTCAGGATGAGGCCAGTCTCACGAGGAAATTCGAGACATAGCGTCGTGGGTGGTGTCACATGCCGAAATACCCCGATTTCCCGGCCAACTCTTGAGAAGAACCCGATGCCCGGACACCTCTTCGAAGGCAACCCTGTGGACGAAGGCACAAAACGAAGGGTCACTGACACTCCCGTGCATCATTCGGTAAAAGCCGCAGGTTCCACACACAGCTCAACAAGAGGCCTGTCATCTCATGAACAACACGAGAGGCAAGCAGAGTTCCATTCCTCCACTCAAGACGAGGCCTGACTCTCCGGTCCCAACTCTGAAGGGACCCTGCGATCGGAGTCCGAAATGGAGAGGAACCCTGAGGTTCCTGACTCCACTCGAGATGAGGCCCTCTTCCATTACACCAAAAACAGTGGAGGCCCGAGAGGCCCCTCCCAAATCCACAGTATCCCGACTTCTCAGAGGCACCCTTAGAAGCTCCCTGAGGTCACTGGCACAAGTCGAGGGAACACAGGGTTTCCTGACGCAACCCGAGAAAGACCTCGAAAATCCTCCTTCAATGCGTCTTGAATCCCGATTCCCCTACCATGACTCAAGAGCAATGACGAGTTCCCCCTCGCCACTCGCATGGAGACTTGACTTCCCTGGCGCCACACGAGAGGCTCCCTGAGCTCCCCGTCATACCTCGTGAGAAATCCCACACTGGCTCCCCAGCTCGAGAAAACCCACGAGACGCCTCCGTCGTCGCGAGATGAAGGCCTTCTTTTCCTGCATGGCCTGGAGAGCATCTCGAGGCCTCTCTTCAAACTCCACAGGAGGCCTGACTCCCTTTAGGCCACTCTGTGGGCTCAAGAGATACCCGTTGGGACTCGAGAGGAGAGCGGAATTCTTTGCTTCCCCTATATACCAGGCCTGACTCCTCAGGTGAGTCTGCAATGCAACCCCGAGATCCCTGCCGCCCCTGGAGAGGAACATTAGGTCCTAGACACAAGCATAGATGAGGTCTCATTTGCCCTGAAGTGACTCGAGAGCAATCCCCTGCTCTCCCTCACACCTCGAATGGAAGAATGGACTTCCCTGGGACAACACAAGGGGAAGCCTGAATTCCCCGTCGTAATTCGAAAATCCCGCCGCAACTCGAGAAAAACCACGTGGTTCCCCCGTCATCGCTAGATGAGGCCCTTGCCAGCTACAGCGTCTCAGGAGAAGCCCCACGTTCCATCTTGAAGTTTAAAATGATAATTGGCAACCTTGATGTTATCACAAAAGTTCCCCGACACCCTGGTCTCACTCGAGGGGAACACCAAGGTTCGGTGCACCGCTTGTTCTGAGCCCCTTATCCCCTCCTGATCGCGATGGGAGGGTCGATTACCCTGCTTTGTCTGGAAGGGGTTCCGGACCTTCCCGGCGCACCTCAGGATGAGGCCGGTCTCACGAGGAAATTCGAGACGTAGCCTTGTGGTTGGTGCCACACGCCGAAAGACCCCGATTTCCGTGTCTGCTCTTGATAAGAACCCAATGCTAGGACACCTCTTCGAAGGCAATCCTGTGGATGAAGGCACAAAACGAAGGGGTCTGACACCCTCGTGTATCGTTGGAAAAGCCCGCAAGTTCCACATACAGATCGACAAGTGGCTTGTCACCCCATGAACAACTCGAGAGGCAAGAGGAGTTCAATTCCTCCACACAAGACGAGGCCTGACTCTCCTGTCCCAACTCTGCATGGACACTGAGATCCGATTCAGAAATGGAGAGGAACCCTGAGGTTCCTGCCTCAACTCGAGATAAGGCCCTCTTCTACTGCACCAAACCCAGTGGAGTTCGGAGCGGCCCCTCCCAACTGCACAGTATCCCTGACTTCTCAGAGGCACCCTGAGAAGCTCCCTGAGGTCACGGGCATAAGTCGAGGGAACCCAGGGTTTCCTGCCATAACCTGAGAAAAACCTTGAGAGTCCTTCTTCACGCGTCTTGATGCCCGATTCCTCTACCATGCCTGGAGAAAAATGACGCGCTCCCCCTCACCACGCGCATGAAGATCTGACTTCCCCGGCACCACATGAGAGGCTCCCTGAGCTCCCCATCGTACCTCGTGAGAAACCCCACACTGGCGCCGCAGCTCGAGAAAACCCACGAGACGCCCCTGTCATGGTGAAATGAGGGCCTTCTTTCCTGCATGACCTGAAGAGCAATCCCGAATCCTCTCTCCAAACTCCAAAGGAGGCTTGACTCCCTTTAGGTCACTCAGTGGGCTCCAAGAGATACCCGTCGATACTCAGGAGGAGAGCGGTGTCCTTTGCTTCCCCTCGAGATGAGGCCTGACTACGAGGGTGAGTCTGGAATGCAACCCTGGATCCCTGTCGCCCCTGGAGAGGAACCTTAGGTCCTGGACAAAAGCCTAGATGAGGTCTCTTTGGCCCTGCAGTGACTCAAGCGCAACCCCTAGCTTTCCCTTGCAACTCGAATGGAAGATTGGCCTTTCTGAGCCAACACAAGAGGAAGCCTGAATTTCCAGTTGTAATTTGAGAAACCCGCCGCAACTCGAGAAAAATCACGTGGTTCCCTGTATTGCAAGATGAGGCCCTTGCCCCCTACAGCGTCTCAAGAGAAGTCTCACATTCCGTCTTGAAGTGCAAAACAGTACTTGGCACCCTTGATGCGACCCCAAAAGTTCCCCTATATACCGATCTCACTAGAGGGGACACTGAAGTTCCCGGCACCACTTCAACTGAGGCCTTTCTCCTCTCCTGATCGCGACAGGAGGGTCGATTCCCATGCTTTGTCTGCAAGGGGTTCCCGACGTTCCCCGCGAACCTCCGGATGAGGCCGGTCTCATGAGGAAATTCGAAAAGTAGCCTCATGGTTGGTGCCACATGCTGAAAGATCCCGAATTCCCGGTCCACTCTAGATAAGAACCTGACGCCCGGACATCTCTTCGAAGGCAACCCTGTGGATGAAGGCACAACACGAAGGGACACTGACATCCCCATGCATCGTCTGGAAAAACCCGCCGATTCCACTCACAGCTCCAAATGTGGACTGTCACCCCGTGAACAACTCTAGAGGCAAGTGAAGTTGCATTCCTTCACACAAGACGAGGCCCTACTCTCCTGGCCCAACTCTTCAGGGACCCTGCGATCGGAGTCAGAAATGGAGAGGAACCCTGAGCTTCCTGCCTCAACTAGAGAAGAGGCCCTCTTCCATTGAACCAAACTCAGTGGTGTCCCGAGAGGCCCCTCCCAACACCACAGTATCCCTGAATTCTCAGAGGCTCCCTGAGAAGCTACCTGAGGTCACTGGCACAAGTCGAGGGAACCCAGAGTTTCCTGAAGTAACCCGAGAAAGACTTGGAGAGTCCTTTTTCAACGTCTCTTGATGCCCGATTCCCCTACCATGTCTCCAGAGCAAGGACGCGCTCCCCTCGCCACAAGCAGGAAAACTGACTTCCCTAGTACCACACAAGAGGCTCCCTGAGTACCCCATCGTACCTCGTGAGAAAACCCACAGTGGCGCCGCAGTTCGAGAAAAACCACAAGATGCCCCCGTCAAGGAGAGATGGGGGCCTTCTTTTCCTGCCTGACCTGGAGAGCAATCCCTGGTCCTCTCTCCAAACTTCACAGGAGGATTGACTCCCTTTAGGCCACTCAATTGGGTCCAAGAAATACCCGGTGCGACTCGAGAGGAGAGCGGAGTCCTTTGCTTCCCTCGAGACGAGGCCTGACTCCCCGGGTGAGTTTGGAATGCAACCCCGAGATCCCTGTCGCCCCTGGAGTGGAACATTATGTCCTAGACACAAGCCTAGATGAGGTCTATTTTGCCCTACAGTGACTCGAGAGCAACCTCCATCTCTCCCTCACAATTTGAATGGAAGATTGGTCTTCCCAAGGTCAACACAAGAGGAAGTCTGAATTTCCCATCGTAATTCGAGAATTCAGCCTCAAGTCTTAAAAACCATGTGGTTCCCCCTTCATCGCAATATGAGGCCCTTGCCAGCTAGAGTCTCAAGAGAAGTCCCACGTTCCATCTTAAAGTTCGAAATGCTACTATGCACCCTTGATGCGACCCCAAAGTTCCCCAACATACCGGTCTCACTCCAGGGGAACACCGAAGTTCCCGGCGTCTCCAGGGAAGTCCCATGTTCCGTCCTTAAGTGCGAAATGGTAATTGACACCCTTGATGCGACCGCAAAAGTTCGCCGACACGCTGGGTTCCCTCGAGGGGAACACCGAGGGTCCCAGCACCACTTCATCTGAGCCCCTTCTCCCCTCCTGATCGCGACAGGAGAGTCGATTCCCCTGCGTGGTCTGGAAGGGGTTCCCGGCCTTCCTGGTGCACCTCAGGATGAGGCCGGTCTCAGGAGGAAATTCGAGACTAGCCATGTGTGAGGTGCCACGTGCCGAACAACCCCGATTTTCCGGTCCGCTCTTGATAAGAACCTGATGCCCGGACACCTCTTCGAAGGCAACCCTGTGAGTGAAGGCACAACACGAAGGGGCACTGACACCCCCGTGCATCATCCGGAAAACCCCGCAGGGTCTACACACAGCTCGACAAGGGGCCTGAGACTCCCGGAACAACTCGAGAGGCAACCAGAATTCCATTCCTCAGACAAGACGAGGCATGACTCTCCTGTCCCAACACTGCAGGGACCGTGCAGTCGGAGTCAGAATCGGAGAGGAAGCCTGAGGTTCCTGCCTCCCCTCGAGATGAGGCCCTCTTCCATTGCGCCGAACCCAGCAGAGTCCCGAGAGGCCCCGCCAACTCCACAGCATCCCTCACCTCTCAGAGGCACCCTGGGAAGTTCCCTATAGTCTCCTGCAGAAGTCGAGGGAAACGAGGGTTTCCCGCCGCCACCCGAGAAAGACCTCGAGAGTCCTTCTTCAACGCGTCTTGAGGCCCTAGTCGCTTCCCATGACTCGAGAGTGATGACCAGCTCCCCCTCACCATGCGCATGGAGACATGAATTCCCTGGCACCGCACGAGAGGCTCCCTGAGGTCCTCGTCATGCCTCGTGAGAAAACCCCCACGGGCGCTGCAGCCTGAGGAAACCCATGAGACGCCCCCGTCATCGCGAGCTGAGGGCCTTCTTTTCCTGCCTGGCCTGGAGAGCAATCCCGAGTCCTCTCTCCAAACTGAAGAGGAGGCTCGACACCCTTGAGTCCACTCATTGGGCTCCAAGAGATAGGTGTCGCGAATTGAGAGGAAAGTGGAGTCCTCTGCTTGCCCTCGAGGCGAGGCCTGACTCCCCGGGGGAGTCTGGAATGCAAACCCGAGATCCCTGTCTTCCCTTGAGAGGAATATTAGGTCCTGGACACATGCCTCGATGAGGTCTCTTTGGCCCTGTAGTGACTCGAGCAGAACCCCCAGCTTTCCCTCGCAACTCCAGGGGAAGATTGGGCTTCCCAGGGCCAACCCAAGAGGAAGCCTGTAATCCCCGTCGTTTTCAAGAATCCAGACGCAACTCGAGAAAAATGACGTGGTTCCAATGTCTTCACAGGATGAGGCCCTTGCCCGCTACAGCGTCTCCAGGGAAGTCCCATGTTCCGTCCTGAAGTGGGAAATGGTACTTGGCTCCCTTGATGCGACCCCTAAAGTTCCCTGAAACGCCAGATTCCCTCGAGTGGAACACCTAGATTCCCGGCCCCACTTCATCTGAGCCCCATCTCCCCTCCTGATCGCGACAGGAGATTCGATTCCCGTGCTTTGTGTGGAAGGTGTTCCCGGCCTTCCCGGCGCACCTCAGGATGATGCTGGTCTCACGAGGAAATTCGAGATGAGCCACGTGTGTTGTGCCACATGCCGAACGACCCCGATTTCCCCGTCCGCTCTTGAAATGAACCCGATACCCGGACACCTCTTTGAAGGCAACCCTGTGGGGGAAGGCACAAAATGAAGGGGCAATGACACCCCCGTGCATCTTCTGGAAACACCCGCAGGTTCCACACACAGCTCGACAAGGGGCCTGAGACCCACTGAACGACTCGAGAGGCAAGCAGAGTTCCATTACTCAGACAAGATGAGGCCTGACTCTCCTGTCCCAACCCTGCAGGGACCCTGCGGTCGGAGTCAGAAATGGAGAGGAAGCTGAGGTTCCTGCCTCCAATCGAGATGAGGCCCTCTTTCATTTCGTCAAACCTAGTGGAGTCCCGAGAGGCCCCTCTAATTCCTCAGTATCCCTCACCTCTCAGAGGCACCTGGGAAGTTCCCTAAGGTCCCCGGTAGAGGTCGAGGGAAACGAGTGTTTCCCACCCCAACCCAAGAAAGACCTCGAGAGTCCTTCTTAAATGCGTCTTGAGGCCCTAGTCCCTCCCATGACTCCAGAGCAATGACGCGATCTGCCTGGCCACACGCATGGAGGCCTGACTTCTCTGGCGCCGCACGAGAGGCTCCCTGAGCTCCCCATCATATCTCGTGAGAAACCCCACACTGGCGCCGCAGCTCGAGAAAACCCATGAGACGCTCCCGTCATCACGAGAGGAGGGCCATCTTTAACTGCATGGTATGCAGATCAAGCGTGAACCTTCTGTCCAAGCTACACACGATGCTTGACTCTCTTTAGGCCACTCATTGGGCTCCAAGAGTTACATGTCGTGACTCGAGAGGATAGTGGAGTCCTGTGCTTCCACTCGAGATGAGGCGTGACCCACCGGGTGAGACTGGAATGTGACCCCGATATCCCTGTTGCCCCTGGAGAGCAATACTACGTCCTGGACCCAAGCCTAGATGAGGACTCTTTGCCCTGAAGTGACTCGAGAGCAACCCACAGCTCTCTCTGACAAGTTGAATGGAAGATTGGACTTCCTGGGCCAACACAAGAGGAAGCCAGAAATCCCCTTCGTAACTCGAGAATCCCGCCGCAACTCGAGAAAAACCACGTGTTTCCAACGTCATCCCAAGATGAGGCCCTTGCCTGCTATGGCGTCTCAAGAAAAGAACCACGTTCCGTCTTGAAGTGTGAAACGGTACTTTGCACCCTTGATGCGACACCAAATGTTCCCGGACACGCCGGTCTCACTCGACAGGAACACCGAGGTTCCCGCACCACTTCATCTGAGCACCTTCTCCCCTCCTGTTTGCGACAGGAGGGTCTATTCCCCTGCTTTGTTTGGAAGGGGTTCCCCACATTCCCGGCGCACCTCAGGATGAGGCCAGTCTCACGAGGAAATTCGAGACATAGCGTCGTGGGTGGTGTCACATGCCGAAATACCCCGATTTCCCGGCCCACTCTTGAGAAGAACCCGATGCCCGGACACCTCTTCGAAGGCAACCCTGTGGACGAAGGCACAAAACGAAGGGTCACTGACACTCCCGTGCATCATTCGGTAAAAGCCGCAGGTTCCACACACAGCTCAACAAGAGGCCTGTCATCTCATGAACAACACGAGAGGCAAGCAGAGTTCCATTCCTCCACTCAAGACGAGGCCTGACTCTCCGGTCCCAACTCTGAAGGGACCCTGCGATCGGAGTCCGAAATGGAGAGGAACCCTGAGGTTCCTGACTCCACTCGAGATGAGGCCCTCTTCCATTACACCAAAAACAGTGGAGGCCCGAGAGGCCCCTCCCAAATCCACAGTATCCCGACTTCTCAGAGGCACCCTTAGAAGCTCCCTGAGGTCACTGGCACAAGTCGAGGGAACACAGGGTTTCCTGACGCAACCCGAGAAAGACCTCGAAAATCCTCCTTCAATGCGTCTTGAATCCCGATTCCCCTACCATGACTCAAGAGCAATGACGCGTTCCCCCTCGCCACTCGCATGGAGACTTGACTTCCCTGGCGCCACACGAGAGGCTCCCTGAGCTCCCCGTCATACCTCGTGAGAAATCCCACACTGGCTCCCCAGCTCGAGAAAACCCACGAGACGCCTCCGTCGTCGCGAGATGAAGGCCTTCTTTTCCTGCATGGCCTGGAGAGCATCTCGAGGCCTCTCTTCAAACTCCACAGGAGGCCTGACTCACTTTAGGCCACTCTGTGGGCTCAAGAGATACCCGTTGGGACTCGAGAGGAGAGCGGAATTCTTTGCTTCCCCTATATACCAGGCCTGACTCCTCAGGTGAGTCTGCAATGCAACCCCGAGATCCCTGCCGCCCCTGGAGAGGAACATTAGGTCCTAGACACAAGCATAGATGAGGTCTCATTTGCCCTGAAGTGACTCGAGAGCAATCCCCTGCTCTCCCTCACACCTCGAATGGAAGAATGGACTTCCCTGGGACACCACAAGGGGAAGCCTGAATTCCCCGTCGTAATTCGAAAATCCCGCCGCAACTCGAGAAAAACCACGTGGTTCCCCCGTCATCGCTAGATGAGGCCCTTGCCAGCTACAGCGTCTCAGGAGAAGCCCCACGTTCCATCTTGAAGTTTAAAATGATAATTGGCAACCTTGATGTTATCACAAAAGTTCCCCGACACCCTGGTCTCACTCGAGGGGAACACCAAGGTTCGGTGCACCGCTTGTTCTGAGCCCCTTATCCCCTCCTGATCGCGACGGGAGGGTCGATTACCCTGCTTTGTCTGGAAGGGGTTCCAGACCTTCCCGGCGCACCTCAGGATGAGGCCGGTCTCACGAGGAAATTCGAGACGTAGCCTTGTGGTTGGTGCCACACGCCGAAAGACCCCGATTTCCGTGTCTGCTCTTGATAAGAACCCAATGCTAGGACACCTCTTCGAAGGCAATCCTGTGGATGAAGGCCAAAACGAAGGGGTCTGACACCCTCGTGTATCGTTGGAAAAGCCCGCAAGTTCCACATACAGATCGACAAGTGGCTTGTCACCCCATGAACAACTCGAGAGGCAAGAGGAATTCAATTCCTCCACACAAGACGAGGCCTGACTCTCCTGTCCCAACTCTGCATGGACACTGAGATCCGATTCAGAAATGGAGAGGAACCCTGAGGTTCCTGCCTCAACTCGAGATAAGGCCCTCTTCTACTGCACCAAACCCAGTGGAGTTCGGAGCGGCCCCTCCCAACTGCACAGTATCCCTGACTTCTCAGAGGCACCCTGAGAAGCTCCCTGAGGTCACGGGCATAAGTCGAGGGAACCCAGGGTTTCCTGCCATAACCTGAGAAAAACCTTGAGAGTCCTTCTTCACGCGTCTTGATGCCCGATTCCTCTACCATGCCTGGAGAAAAATGACGCGCTCCCCCTCACCACGCGCATGAAGATCTGACTTCCCCGGCACCACATGAGAGGCTCCCTGAGCTCCCCATCGTACCTCGTGAGAAACCCCACACTGGCGCCGCAGCTCGAGAAAACCCACGAGACGCCCCTGTCATGGTGAAATGAGGGCCTTCTTTCCTGCATGACCTGAAGAGCAACCCCGAATCCTCTCTCCAAACTCCAAAGGAGGCTTGACTCCCTTTAGGTCACTCAGTGGGCTCCAAGAGATACCCGTCGATACTCAGGAGGAGAGCGGTGTCCTTTGCTTCCCCTCGAGATGAGGCCTGACTACGAGGGTGAGTCTGGAATGCAACCCTGGATCCCTGTCGCCCCTGGAGAGGAACCTTAGGTCCTGGACAAAAGCCTAGATGGGGTCTCTTTGGCCCTGCAGTGACTCAAGCGCAACCCCTAGCTTTCCCTTGCAACTCGAATGGAAGATTGGCCTTTCTGAGCCAACACAAGAGGAAGCCTGAATTTCCAGTTGTAATTTGAGAAACCCGCCGCAACTCGAGAAAAATCACGTGGTTCCCTGTATTGCAAGATGAGGCCCTTGCCCCCTACAGCGTCTCAAGAGAAGTCTCACATTCCGTCTTGAAGTGCAAAGCAGTACTTGGCACCCTTGATGCGACCCCAAAAGTTCCCCTATATACCGATCTCACTAGAGGGGACACTGAAGTTCCCGGCACCACTTCAACTGAGGCCTTTCTCCTCTCCTGATCGCGACAGGAGGGTCGATTCCCATGCTTTGTCTGCAAGGGGTTCCCGACGTTCCCCGCGAACCTCCGGATGAGGCCGGTCTCATGAGGAAATTCGAAAAGTAGCCTCATGGTTGGTGCCACATGCTGAAAGATCCCGAATTCCCGGTCCACTCTAGATAAGAACCTGACGCCCGGACATCTCTTCGAAGGCAACCCTGTGGATGAAGGCACAACACGAAGGGACACTGACATCCCCATGCATCGTCTTGAAAAACCCGCCGATTCCACTCACAGCTCCAAATGTGGACTGTCACCCCGTGAACAACTCTAGAGGCAAGTGAAGTTGCATTCCTTCACACAAGACGAGGCCCTACTCTCCTGGCCCAACTCTTCAGGGACCCTGCGATCGGAGTCAGAAATGGAGAGGAACCCTGAGGTTCCTGCCTCAACTAGAGAAGAGGCCCTCTTCCATTGAACCAAACTCAGTGGTGTCCTGAGAGGCCCCTTCCAACACCACAGTATCCCTGAATTCTCAGAGGCTCCCTGAGAAGCTACCTGAGGTCACTGGCACAAGTCGAGGGAACCCAGAGTTTCCTGAAGTAACCCGAGAAAGACTTGGAGAGTCCTTTTTCAACGTCTCTTGATGCCCGATTCCCCTACCATGTCTCCAGAGCAAGGACGCGCTCCCCTCGCCACAAGCAGGAAAACTGACTTCCCTAGTACCACACAAGAGGCTCCCTGAGTACCCCATCGTACCTCGTGAGAAAACCCACAGTGGCGCCGCAGTTCGAGAAAAACCACAAGATGCCCCCGTCAAGGAGAGATGGGGGCCTTCTTTTCCTGCCTGACCTGGAGAGCAATCCCTGGTCCTCTCTCCAAACTTCACAGGAGGATTGACTCCCTTTAGGCCACTCAGTTGGGTCCAAGACATACCCGGTGCGACTCGAGAGGAGAGCGGAGTCCTTTGCTTCCCTCGAGACGAGGCCTGACTCCCCGGGTGAGTTTGGAATGCAACCCCGAGATCCCTGTCGCCCCTGGAGTGGAACATTATGTCCTAGACACAAGCCTAGATGAGGTCTATTTTGCCCTACAGTGACTCGAGAGCAACCTCCATCTCTCCCTCACAATTTGAATGGAAGATTGGTCTTCCCAAGGTCAACACAAGAGGAAGTCTGAATTTCCCATCGTAATTCGAGAATTCAGCCTCAAGTCTTAAAAACCATGTGGTTCCCCCTTCATCGCAATATGAGGCCCTTGCCAGCTAGAGTCTCAAGAGAAGTCCCACGTTCCATCTTAAAGTTCGAAATGCTACTATGCACCCTTGATGCGACCCCAAAGTTCCCCAACATACCGGTCTCACTCCAGGGGAACACCGAAGTTCCCGGCGTCTCCAGGGAAGTCCCATGTTCCGTCCTTAATGCGAAATGGTAATTGACACCCTTGATGCGACCGCAAAAGTTCGCCGACACGCTGGGTTCCCTCGAGGGGAACACCGAGGGTCCCAGCACCACTTCATCTGAGCCCCTTCTCCCCTCCTGATCGCGACAGGAGAGTCGATTCCCCTGCGTGGTCTGGAAGGGGTTCCCGGCCTTCCTGGTGCACCTCAGGATGAGGCCGGTTTCAGGAGGAAATTCGAGACTAGCCATGTGTGAGGTGCCACGTGCCGAACAACCCCGATTTTCCGGTCCGCTCTTGATAAGAACCTGATGCCCGGACACCTCTTCGAAGGCAACCCTGTGAGTGAAGGCACAACACGAAGGGGCACTGACACCCCCGTGCATCATCCGGAAAACCCCGCAGGGTCTACACACAGCTCGACAAGGGGCCTGAGACTCCCGGAACAACTCGAGAGGCAACCAGAATTCCATTCCTCAGACAAGACGAGGCATGACTCTCCTGTCCCAACACTGCAGGGACCGTGCAGTCGGAGTCAGAATCGGAGAGGAAGCCTGAGGTTCCTGCCTCCCCTCGAGATGAGGCCCTCTTCCATTGCGCCGAACCCAGCAGAGTCCCGAGAGGCCCCGCCAACTCCACAGCATCCCTCACCTCTCAGAGGCACCCTGGGAAGTTCCCTATAGTCTCCTGCAGAAGTTGAGGGAAACGAGGGTTTCCCGCCGCCACCCGAGAAAGACCTCGAGAGTCCTTCTTCAACGCGTCTTGAGGCCCTAGTCGCTTCCCATGACTCGATAGTGATGACCAGCTCCCCCTCACCATGCGCATGGAGACATGAATTCCCTGGCACCGCACGAGAGGCTCCCTGAGGTCCTCGTCATGCCTCGTGAGAAAACCCCCACGGGCGCTGCAGCCTGAGGAAACCCATGAGACGCCCCCGTCATCGCGATCTGAGGGCCTTCTTTTCCTGCCTGGCCTGGAGAGCAATCCCGAGTCCTCTCTCCAAACTGAAGAGGAGGCTCGACACCCTTGAGTCCACTCATTGGGCTCCAAGAGATAGGTGTCGCGAATTGAGAGGAAAGCGGAGTCCTCTGCTTCCCCTCGAGGCGAGGCCTGACTCCCCGGGGGAGTCTGGAATGCAAACCCGAGATCCCTGTCTTCCCTTGAGAGGAATATTAGGTCCTGGACACACGCCTCGATGAGGTCTCTTTGGCCCTGTAGTGACTCGAGCAGAACCCCCAGCTTTCCCTCGCAACTCCAGGGGAAGATTGGGCTTCCCAGGGCCAACCCAAGAGGAAGCCTGTAATCCCCGTCGTTTTCGAGAATCCAGACGCAACTCGAGAAAAATGACGTGGTTCCAACGTCTTCACAGGATGAGGCCCTTGCCCGCTACAGCGTCTCCAGGGAAGTCCCATGTTCCGTCCTGAAGTGGGAAACGGTACTTGGCTCCCTTGATGCGACCCCTAAAGTTCCCTGAAATGCCGGGTTCCCTCGAGTGGAACACCTAGATTCCCGGCCCCAATTCATCTGAGCCCCATCTCCCCTCCTGATCGCGACAGGAGATTCGATTCCCGTGCTTTGTGTGGAAGGTGTTCCCGGCCTTCCCGGCGCACCTCAGGATGATGCTGGTCTCACGAGGAAATTCGAGATGAGCCACGTGTGTTGTGCCACATGCCGAACGACCCCGATTTCCCCGTCCGCTCTTGAAATGAACCCGATACCCGGACACCTCTTTGAAGGCAACCCTGTGGGGGAAGGCACAAAATGAAGGGGCAATGACACCCCCGTGCATCTTCTGGAAACACCCGCAGGTTCCACACACAGCTCGACAAGGGGCCTGAGACCCACTGAACGACTCGAGAGGCAAGCAGAGTTCCATTACTCAGACAAGATGAGGCCTGACTCTCCTGTCCCAACCCTGCAGGGACCCTGCGGTCGGAGTCAGAAATGGAGAGGAAGCTGAGGTTCCTGCCTCCAATCGAGATGAGGCCCTCTTTCATTTCGTCAAACCTAGTGGAGTCCCGAGAGGCCCCTCTAATTCCTCAGTATCCCTCACCTCTCAGAGGCACCTGGGAAGTTTACTAAGGTCCCCGGTAGAGGTCGAGGGAAACGAGTGTTTCCCACCCCAACCCAAGAAAAACCTCGAGAGTCCTTCTTAAATGCGTCTTGAGGCCCTAGTCCCTCCCATGACTCCAGAACAATGACGCGATCTGCCTGGCCACACTCATGGAGGCCTGACTTCTCTGGCGCCGCACGAGAGGCTCCCTGAGCTCCCCATCATATCTCGTGAGAAACCCCACACTGGCGCCGCAGCTCGAGAAAACCCATGAGACGCTCCCGTCATCACGAGAGGAGGGCCATCTTTAACTGCATGGTATGCAGATCAAGCGTGAACCTTCTGTCCAAGCTACACACGACGCTTGACTCCCTTTAGGCCACTCATTGGGCTCCAAGAGTTACATGTCGTGACTCGAGAGGATAGTGGAGTCCTTTGCTTCCACTCGAGATGAGGCGTGACCCACCGGGTGAGACTGGAATGCGACCCCGATATCCCTGTTGCCCCTGGAGAGCAATACTACGTCCTGGACCCAAGCCTAGATGAGGACTCTTTGCCCTGAAGTGACTCGAGAGCAACCCACAGCTCTCTCTGACAAGTTGAATGGAAGATTGGACTTCCTGGGCCAACACAAGAGGAAGCCTGAATTTCCCGTCGTAACTCGAGAATCCCGCTGCAACTCGAGAAAAACCACGTGTTTCCCTCGTCATCGCAATATGAGGCCCTTGCCCGCTAGAGCATCTCCAGAGAATTCCCACGTTCCATCTTGAAGTGCGAAACTGTACTTGGCACCCTTGATGCGACCTCAAAAGTGCCGTGACATACCGGTCTCACTCGAGGGGACCACCGAAGTTCCCAGCACCACTTCATTTGAGCCCCTTCTCCCCTTCTGATCGCGACCGGTGGGTCGATTCCCCTGCTTTGTCTGCAAGGGTTTCCCTACCTTCACGGCGAACCTCAGGATGAGGCCGGTCTCCCGAGGAAATTCGAGACGTAGCCTCGTGGGTGGTACCACATGCTGAAAGACCCCAATTTTCTGGTACGCTCTTGAAAAGAACCCGATGCCCGGACACCTCTTTGAAGGCAACCCTGTGGATGAAGGCACAACACGAAGGGGCACTGACACCCCTGTGCATCATCCGGAAAAACCCACAGGTTCCACACACAGCTCAACTAGTGGCCTGTCACTCCATGAACAACTCGCAAGGCAAGCGGAGATCCATGCCTCCACGGAAGATGAGGCGTGACTCTCTTGTCCATACTCTGCAGGTACTCTGCGACCCGAGTCAGAAATGGAGAGGACACCTGAGGTTCCTGCCTCCATACGAGATGAGGCCCTC
Source organism: Bubalus kerabau (assembly GCF_029407905.1). Lineage (NCBI taxonomy): Eukaryota > Metazoa > Chordata > Mammalia > Artiodactyla > Bovidae > Bubalus > Bubalus kerabau. The sequence continues at coordinate 52,795 of NC_073633.1, forward strand.
TTCAATTGCACCAAACACAGTTGAGTAACGAAAGGCCCCTCCCAAATCCACAGTGTCCCTGACTTCTCAGAGGCACCCTGAGAAGTTGCCTGAGGTCACCAACACAAGTCGAGGGAACCCAGGGTTCCCTGCCGCAACCCGAGAAAGACCTCGAGAGTCCTTCTTCAATGCGTCTTGAGGCCCGATTTGCCTACTATGACTCGAGAGCAATCACGCACTCCCCTTCACCACACGCACGGAGACCTGACGTCCCTAGCACCACACGAGAGGCTCTCTGAGCTCCCCGTCGTACCTTGTGAGAAATCTGATACTGGCGCCACAGCTGGAGAAAACCCACGAGACGCCCCCGTCATCGAGAGATGAGGGCCTTTTTTCCTGCATGGCCAGGAAAACAATCCCGAGTCATCTCTCCAAACTCCATAGGAGGCTTCACTCCCTTTACGCCACACAGTGGGCTCCAAGAGATACCCGTCGCGACTCGCCAGGAGAACGGAGTCCTTTTTTTCCCCTCAAGACGAGGCCTGACTCTCCAGGTGAGTCGAGAATGCAACCCTGAGATCCCTGTCGGCCCAGTAGTGGAACACTAGGTCCTGGACACAAGCGTAGATGAGGTCTATTTTGCCCTGCAGTGACTGGAGAGCAATCCCCAGTTCTAACTCGCAACTCGAATGGAATACTGGATTTTCCTGGCGCCACACAAGAGGCTCCCTGAGATCCCCGTGGTACTTCATGAGACACCCCACACTGGCGCCGCAGCTCGAGAAAACCCACGAGACGCCACCGTCATCTCGAGATGAGGGCCTTCTTTTCCTGCATGGCCTGGAGTCCAATCCCGAGTCCTCTCTCCAAACTCCACAGGAGGCTTGACTCCCTTTATTACACACATTGGGCTCCAAGAGATACCCATCGCGACTCGAGACGAGAGCGGAATTCTTTGCTTACCCTCGAGCTGAGAACTGACTCCCCGGATGAGTCTGGAATGCAAACCCGAGATCCCTGTCGCCCCTGGAGAGCAACATTAGATCCTGGACACAAGCCTAGATTAGGTCTCTTTTGCCCTGCAGTGACTCTAGCGCAATCCCCAGCTCCCCCTCGCAACCCGAATGGAAGATTGGATTTCAAGGCCAACAAGAGGAAGCCTAAATTCCCGGTCATGACTCGAGAATCCCGCCGCATCTTGAGCAAAACCACGTGGTTCTCCCGTCATCGCAAGATGAGGCCCTTGCCCATTACAGCGTTTCAAAAGATGTCCCAGGTTCCGTCTTGAAGTGCGAAACGGTACTTGGCACCCTTGATGCGACCCCAAAAGTCCCCCAACACGCCGGTCTCACTCAAGGGGAACACCGAGGTTCCCGGCACCACTTCATTTAAGCCCCTTCTCCCCTCCTGATAGTGACCGGTGGGTCGATTCCCCTGCTTTGTCTGCAAGGGGGCCCGACCTTCCCTGCACAACTCAGGATGAGGCCGGTCTCATGGGGAAATTCGATACGTAGCTTTGTGGGTGGTGCCACTTGCCGAAAGACTCCAATTTCCCGGTCCGCTCTTGATAAGAATCCGATGCTCGGACACCTCTTGGAAGGCAGCCTTGAGTATGAAGGTACAACACTAAGGGGCACAAACACACCTGTGCATCAACCGGAAAAACGGGCAGGTTACATACACAGCTCGACAAGTGGCCTGTCACCTCGAGAACAACTCGAGAGGCAAGAGGAGTCCCATCCTCCAGAAAAGACGAGGCCTGACTCTCCTGTACCAACATGCAGGGACCTTGCGATCTGAGTCAGAAATGGAGAGGAACACTGAGGTTCCTGCTTCAACTCAAGATGAGTCCCTCTTACATTCCACCAAATGCAGAGGAGTCTCGAGAGGCCCCTCCAAACTGCACAGTATCCCTGACTTCTCAGAGGCACTCTGAGAAGCTCCCTGAGGTCGCAGGCACAAGTCAAGGGAACCCTGGGTTTTATGCAGTGACCCGAGAAAGACCTCGAGAGTCCTTCTTCAACCCGTCTTGAGGCCCGATTACCCTACCATCACTCAAGAGCAATGACGAACTCCCCCTAGCCATCTCATGGGGACCTGACTTCCCTGGCGCCACACGAGAGGCTCCCTGAGCTCCCTCTCGTACCTCGTCAGAAACCTGGCACTAGCGCGGCAGTCTAGAAAACCCACGAGACGCCGCCGTCATCGCGAGATGAGGGCCTTCTTTTCCTGCATGGCGTGGAGAGGAATCCCGAGTCCTCTATCCAAACACCACAGGAGGCTTGACTCCCTTTAGGGCACACAGTGGGCTCCAAGAGATACCCATCGCGACCCAAAAGGACAGCAGAGTTCTTTGCTTCCCCTTGAGACGAGGCCTGATTCCCCGGGTGAGTGTGGTATGCAAGCCCGAGATCCCTGTCGCCCCTAGGGACGAACATTAAGTCCTGGACACAAGCCTAGATGAGGTCTATTTTGCCCTGCAGTGACTCGAGGGCAATCCCCAGCTCTCCCTTGAAACTCGAATGGAAGATAAGACTTCCCTGGGCCAACACATGAGGAAGACTGTATTCCCTGTCGAAACTCGAGAATCCCGCCACAACTCCAGAAATGCCACGTGGCTCCCCCGTCATCGCAAGATGAGGCCCTTGCCCCCTACAGCATCTCAAGAGAAGTCCCACGTTCCGTCTTGAAGTGCAAATCGGTATTGGCACCCTTGATGCAACCTCAAAAGTTCCTCGACACACCAGTCTGACTCGAGGAGAACACCGAGGTTCCCGGCACCACTACATCTGGGCCCCTTCTCCCCTCCTGATCGCGACAGGAGGGTCGATTCCCCTGTTTTGTCTTGAAGGGGTTCCCGCCTTTCCCGGTGCATCTCAGGATGAGGCCGGTCTCACGATGATATTCGAGACATAGCCTCGTGGATGGTGACACATGCCGAAAGACCCCAATTTCCCGGTCCGCTCTTGATAAGATCCCAATGCCCGGACACCTCTTTGAAGATAACCCTTTTGATGAAGGCACAACAGGAAGGGGCACTGACACCCCCGGGTATCGTCCGGAGAAACCCGCAGGTACCACACACAGCTAGAGAAGTGACCTGTCACCCCGTGAACAACTGGAGAGGCAAGCAGAGTTCCATTCCTCCACACAAGACGAGGCCTGACTCTCCCGTTCGAACTCTGCAGCGAAACTGCGATCCGAGTCAGATCTGGCCCAGGGGAAGTCAGGAGAGGAAACATGAGTTTCCTGCCTCCACTCGAGATGAGGCCCTCTTCCATTGCACCGAACCCAGTGGAGTCCCGAGAGGCCCCTCCCAACTGCACAGTATCCCTGACTTCTCAGAGGCACCCTTAGACCTTCCTGAGATCACCGGCACAAGTCGAGGGAACCAAGGGTTTCCTGCCCCAACCCGTAAAAGACCTCGAGAGTCCTTCTTCAACGCGTCTTGAGGTGCGATTCCCCTACCATGACTCGAGAGCAATGACGCGCTCCCCCTAGCCACGAGCATAGAAACCTGACTTCCCTGGCACCACAGGAGAGGCTCCCTGAGCTCCCCATTATACCTCGTGAGCAACACCACACTGGAGCCGCAGCTCGAGTATACCCACGAGACACCCCAGTCCTCACGAGATGAGGGCCTTCTTTTGCTGTATGGCCTGGAGAGCAATCCTGAGTCCTCTCTCCAAACTCCACAGGAGGCTTGACTCATTTTAGGCCACACAGTGAGCTCCAAGATATACCCGTCGCAACTTGACAGGAGAGCGGTGTCCTTGGCTTCCCCTCGAGACGAGGCCTGATTCCCCGGGTGAGTCGAGAATGCAATGCCGAGATAGCTGTCGCCCCAGCAGAGGAACATTAGGTCCTGGACACAAGACTAGATGAGCTCTATTTGGCCCTGCAGTGTCTCGAGAGCAATCCCCAGTTCTAACTCACAATTCGAAAGAAAACTGGACTTCCCTGGGCCAGTTGAAGAGGAAGCCTGAATTCCCCGTCGTCACTCGACAATCCCGCCGCAACTCGAGAAAAAACACGTGGTTCCAACGTCTTCGCAAGATGAGGCCCTTGCCCACTACGGCGTCTCAAGGGAAGTTCCATGTTCCACCCTGAAGTGAGAAACGGTACCTGACACCCTTCGTGAGAACCCCAAAGGTACCCCGACACCCCGGGTTCCCTCGATGGGAACACCGAGAGTCCCGGCACCGCTTCATCTGAGCCCCTTCTCCCCTCCTGATCGCGACAGGAGAGGCGATTCCCCTGCGTGGTCCGGAAGGGGTTCCCGGCCCTCCCGGCGCACCTCAGGATGAGGCCGGTCTCACGAGGAAATTCGAGACGAGCCACGTGGGTGGGGCCACATGCCGAACGCCCCCGATTCCCCGGTCCGCCCTTGAGAAGGACCCGAGGCCCGGACCCCTCTTCGAAGGCAACCCTGTGGGGGAAGGCCCAACACGAAGGGGCACTGCCACCCCCGTGCATCGTCCGCAAAGACCCGCGGGTTCCACACACAGCTCGACGAGGGGCCTGAGACCCCCTGAGCAACTCGAGAGGCCAGCGGGGTTCCCTTCCTCAGACAAGACGAGGCCTGACTCTCCTGTCCCAACTCTGCAGGGACCCTGCGGTCGGAGTCCGAAACGGAGAGGAAGCCTGAGGTTCCTGCCTCCCCTCGAGGTGAGGCCCTCTTCCGTTGCGCCAGACCCAGCGGAGTCCCGAGGGGCCCCGCCACCTCCACAGGATCCCTCGCCTCTCAGAGGCACCCTGGCAAGTTCCCTAAGGTCCCCGGCAGAAGGCGAGGGACACGAGGGTTTCCCGCCGCCCCCCGAGAAAGACCTCGAGAGTCCTTCTTCAACGCGTCTCGAGGCCCTAGTCCCCTCCCGTGACTCGAGAGCCAGGACGCGCTCCCCCTCACCACGCGCATGGAGACCTGACTTCCCTGGTGCCGCACGAGAGGCTCCCTGAGATCCTCGTCGTGCCTCGGGAGAAAACCCCCACGGGCGCCGCAGCTCGAGGAAACCCCTGAGACGCCCCCGTCCTCGCGAGCTGAGGGCCTTCTTTTCCTGCATGGCCTGGGGAGCAATCCCGGGTCCTCTCTCCAAACGGAAGAGGAGGCTGGACTCCCTTGATGCCACTCAGGGGGCTCCAAGAGACCCGCGTCGCGACTCGAGAGGAGAGCGGAGTCCTTGGCTTCCCCTCGAGACGAGGCCTGACTCCCCGGGGGAGCCTGGAATGCAACCCCGAGATCCCTGCCTTCCCTGGAGAGGAATATTAGGTCCCGGACACACGCCTAGGTGAGGTCTCTTCGGCCCTGCGGTGACTCGAGCGCAACCCCCAGCTTTCCCTCGCAACCCGAGGGGAAGACTGGGCTTCCCAGGGCCAACCCAAGGGGAAGGCTGAGATCCCCGTCGTAACTCGAGAATCCCGCCGCAACTCGAGAAAAACCACGTGGTTCCCACCTCTTGGCAAGATGAGGCCCTTGCCCGCCACGGCGTCTCAAGGGAAGTCCCCTGTTCCGCCCTGAAGGGCGAAACGGTCCCTGACAGCCTTCCTGCGACCCCCAAAAGTCCCCCGACACACCGGGTTCCCTGGAGGGGAACACCGAGGGTCCCGGCACCGCTTCCTCTGAGCCCCTTCTCCCCTCCTGATCGCGACAGGAGAGGCGATTCCCCTGCGTGGTCTGGAAGGGGTTCCCGGCCTTCCCGGCGCACCTCAGGATGAGGCCGGTCTCACGAGGAAATTCGAGACGAGCCACGTGGGTGGGGCCACATGCCGAACGCCCCCGATTCCCCGGTCCGCCCTTGAGAAGGACCCGAGGCCCGGACCCCTCTTCGAAGGCAACCCTGTGGGGGAAGGCCCAACACGAAGGGGCACTGCCACCCCCGTGCATCGTCCGCAAAGACCCGCGGGTTCCACACACAGCTCGACGAGGGGCCTGAGACCCCCTGAGCAACTCGAGAGGCCAGCGGGGTTCCCTTCCTCAGACAAGACGAGGCCTGACTCTCCTGTCCCAACTCTGCAGGGACCCTGCGGTCGGAGTCCGAAACGGAGAGGAAGACTGAGGTTCCTGCCTCCCCTCGAGGTGAGGCCCTCTTCCGTTGCGCCAGACCCAGCGGAGTCCCGAGGGGCCCCGCCACCTCCACAGGATCCCTCGCCTCTCAGAGGCACCCTGGCAAGTTCCCTAAGGTCCCCGGCAGAAGGCGAGGGACACGAGGGTTTCCCGCCGCCCCCCGAGAAAGACCTCGAGAGTCCTTCTTCAACGCGTCTCGAGGCCCTAGTCCCCTCCCGTGACTCGAGAGCCAGGACGCGGTCCCCCTCGCCACGCGCATGGAGACCTGACTTCCCTGGCGCCGCACGAGAGGCTCCCTGAGATCCTCGTCGTGCCTCGGGAGAAAACCCCCACGGGCGCCGCAGCTCGAGGAAACCCCGGAGACGCCCCCGTCCTCGCGAGCTGAGGGCCTTCTTTTCCTGCATGGCCTGGAGAGCAATCCCGGGTCCTCTCTCCCAACGGAAGAGGAGGCTGGACTCCCTTGAGGCCGCTCAGGGGGCTCCAAGAGACCCGCGTCGCGACTCGAGAGGAGAGCGGAGTCCTTGGCTTCCCCTCGAGACGAGGCCTGACTCCCCGGGGGAGCCTGGAATGCAACCCCGAGATCCCTGCCTTCCCTGGAGAGGAATATTAGGTCCCGGACACACGCCTAGGTGAGGTCTCTTCGGCCCTGCGGTGACTCGAGCGCAACCCCCAGCTTTCCCTCGCAACCCGAGGGGAAGATTGGGCTTCCCAGGGCCAACCCAAGGGGAAGGCTGAGATCCCCGTCGTAACTCGAGAATCCCGCCGCAACTCGAGAAAAACCACGTGGTTCCCACCTCTTGGCAAGATGAGGCCCTTGCCCGCCACGGCGTCTCAAGGGAAGTCCCCTGTTCCGCCCTGAAGGGCGAAACGGTCCCTGACAGCCTTCCTGCGACCCCCAAAAGTCCCCCGACACGCCGGGTTCCCTCGAGGGGAACACTGACGGTCCCGGCACCGCTTCCTCTGAGCCCCTTCTCCCCTCCTGATGGCGACAGGAGAGGCGATTCCCCTGCGTGGTCTGGAAGGGGTTCCCGGCCTTCCCGGCGCACCTCAGGATGAGGCCGGTCTCACGAGGCAATTCGAGACGAGCCACGAGGGTGGGGCCACATGCCGAACGCCCCCGATTCCCCGGTCCGCCCTTGAGAAGGACCCGAGGCCCGGACCCCTCTTCGAAGGCAACCCTGTGGGGGAAGTCACAACACGAAGGGGCACTGCCACCCCCGTGCATCGTCCGCAAAGACCCGCGGGTTCCACACACAGCTCGACGAGGGGCCTGAGACCCCCTGAGCAACTCGAGAGGCCAGCGGGGTTCCCTTCCTCAGACAAGACGAGGCCTGACTCTCCTGTCCCAACTCTGCAGGGACCCTGCGGTCGGAGTCCGAAACGGAGAGGAAGCCTGAGGTTCCTGCCTCCCCTCGAGGTGAGGCCCTCTTCCGTTGCGCCAGACCCAGCGGAGTCCCGAGGGGCTCCGCCACCTCCACAGGATCCCTCGCGTTTCAGAGGCACCCTGGCAAGTTCCCTAAGGTCCCCGGCAGAAGGCGAGGGACACGAGGGTTTCCCGCCGCCCCCCGAGAAAGACCTCGAGAGTCCTTCTTCAACGCGTCTCGAGGCCCTAGTCCCCTCCCGTGACTCGAGAGCCAGGACGCGCTCCCCCTCGCCACGCGCATGGAGACCTGACTTCCCTGGCGCCGCACGAGAGGCTCCCTGAGATCCTCGTCGTGCCTCGGGAGAAAACCCCCACGGGCGCCGCAGCTCGAGGAAACCCCTGAGACGCCCCCGTCCTCGCGAGCTGAGGGCCTTCTTTTCCTGCATGGCCTGGAGAGCAATCCCGGGTCCTCTCTCCAAACGGAAGAGGAGGCTGGACTCCCTTGAGGCCGCTCAGGGGGCTCCAAGAGACCCGCGTCGCGACTCGAGAGGAGAGCGGAGTCCTTGGCTTCCCCTCGAGACGAGGCCTGACTCCCCGGGGGAGCCTGGAATGCAACCCCGAGATCCCTGCCTTCCCTGGAGAGGAATATTAGGTCCCGGACACACGCCTAGGGGAGGTCTCTTCGGCCCTGCGGTGACTCGAGCGCAACCCCCAGCTTTCCCTCGCAACCCGAGGGGAAGATTGGGCTTCCCAGGGCCAACCCAAGGGGAAGGCTGAGATCCCCGTCGTAACTCGAGAATCCCGCCGCAACTCGAGAAAAACCACGTGGTTCCCACCTCTTGGCAAGATGAGGCCCTTGCCCTCCACGGCGTCTCAAGGGAAGTCCCCTGTTCCGCCCTGAAGGGCGAAACGGTCCCTGACAGCCTTCCTGCGACCCCCAAAAGTCCCCCGACACGCCGGGTTCCCTCGAGGGGCACACCGAGGGTCCTGGCACCGCTTCCTCTGAGCCCCTTCTCCCCTCCTGATCGCGACAGGAGAGGCGATTCCCCTGCGTGGTCTGGAAGGGGTTCCCGGCCTTCCCGGCGCACCTCAGGATGAGGCCGGTCTCACGAGGAAATTCGAGACGAGCCACGTGGGTGGGGCCACATGCCGAACGCCCCCGATTCCCCGGTCCGCCCTTGAGAAGGACCCGAGGCCCGGACCCCTCTTCGAAGGCAACCCTGTGGGGGAAGGCCCAACACGAAGGGGCACTGCCACCCCCGTGCATCGTCCGCAAAGACCCGCGGGTTCCACACACAGCTCGACGAGGGGCCTGAGACCCCCTGAGCAACTCGAGAGGCCAGCGGGGTTCCCTTCCTCAGACAAGACGAGGCCTGACTCTCCTGTCCCAACTCTGCAGGGACCCTGCGGTCGGAGTCCGAAACGGAGAGGAAGCCTGAGGTTCCTGCCTCCCCTCGAGGTGAGGCCCTCTTCCGTTGCGCCAGACCCAGCGGAGTCCCGAGGGGCCCCGCCACCTCCACAGGATCCCTCGCCTCTCAGAGGCACCCTGGCAAGTTCCCTAAGGTCCCCGGCAGAAGGCGAGGGACACGAGGGTTTCCCGCCGCCCCCCGAGAAAGACCTCGAGAGTCCTTCTTCAACGCGTCTCGAGGCCCTAGTCCCCTCCCGTGACTCGAGAGCCAGGACGCGCTCCCCCTCGCCACGCGCATGGAGACCTGACTTCCCTGGCGCCGCACGAGAGGCTCCCTGAGATCCTCGTCGTGCCTCGGGAGAAAACCCCCACGGGCGCCGCAGCTCGAGGAAACCCCTGAGACGCCCCCGTCCTCGCGAGCTGAGGGCCTTCTTTTCCTGCATGGCCTGGAGAGCAATCCCGGGTCCTCTCTCCAAACGGAAGAGGAGGCTGGACTCCCTTGAGGCCGCTCAGGGGGCTCCAAGAGACCCGCGTCGCGACTCGAGAGGAGAGCGGAGTCCTTGGCTTCCCCTCGAGACGAGGCCTGACTCCCCGGGGGAGCCTGGAATGCAACCCCGAGATCCCTGCCTTCCCTGGAGAGGAATACTAGGTCCCGGACACACGCCTAGGTGAGGTCTCTTCGGCCCTGCGGTGACTCGAGCGCAACCCCCAGCTTTCCCTCGCAACCCGAGGGCAAGATTGGGCTTCCCAGGGCCAACCCAAGGGGAAGGCTGAGATCCCCGTCGTAACTCGAGAATCCCGCCGCAACTCGAGAAAAACCACGTGGTTCCCACCTCTTGGCAAGATGAGGCCCTTGCCCGCCACGGCGTCTCAAGGGAAGTCCCCTGTTCCGCCCTGAAGGGCGAAACGGTCCCTGACAGCCTTCCTGCGACCCCCAAAAGTCCCCCGACACGCCGGGTTCCCTCGAGGGGAACACCGAGGGTCCCGGCACCGCTTCCTCTGAGCCCCTTCTCCCCTCCTGATCGCGACAGGAGAGGCGATTCCCCTGCGTGGTCTGGAAGGGGTTTCCGGCCTTCCCGGCGCACCTCAGGATGAGGCCGGTCTCACGAGGAAATTCGAGACGAGCCACGTGGGTGGGGCCACATGCCGAACGCCCCCGATTCCCCGGTCCGCCCTTGAGAAGGACCCGAGGCCCGGACCCCTCTTCGAAGGCAACCCTGTGGGGGAAGGCACAACACGAAGGGGCACTGCCACCCCCGTGCATCGTCCGCAAAGTCCCGCGGGTTCCACACACAGGTCGACGAGGGGCCTGAGACCCCCTGAGCAACTCGAGAGGCCAGCGGGGTTCCCTTCCTCAGACAAGACGAGGCCTGACTCTCCTGTCCCAACTCTGCAGGGACCCTGCGGTCGGAGTCCGAAACGGAGAGGAAGCCTGAGGTTCCTGCCTCCCCTCGAGGTGAGGCCCTCTTCCGTTGCGCCAGACCCAGCGGAGTCCCGAGGGGCCCCGCCACCTCCACAGGATCCCTCGCCTCTCAGAGGCACCCTGGCAAGTTCCCTAAGGTCCCCGGCAGAAGGCGAGGGACACGAGGGTTTCCCGCCGCCCCCCGAGAAAGACCTCGAGAGTCCTTCTTCAATGCGTCTCGAGGCCCTAGTCCCCTCCCGTGACTCGAGAGCCAGGACGCGCTCCCCCTCGCCACGCGCATGGAGACCTGACTTCCCTGGCGCCGCACGAGAGGCTCCCTGAGATCCTCGTCGTGCCTCGGGAGAAAACCCCCACGGGCGCCGCAGCTCGAGGAAACCCCTGAGACGCCCCCGTCCTCGCGAGCTGAGGGCCTTCTTTTCCTGCATGGCCTGGAGAGCAATCCCGGGTCCTCTCTCCAAACGGAAGAGGAGGCTGGACTCCCTTGAGGCCGCTCAGGGGGCTCCAAGAGACCCGCGTCGCGACTCGAGAGGAGAGCGGAGTCCTTGGCTTCCCCTCGAGACGAGGCCTGACTCCCCGGGGGAGCCTGGAATGCAACCCCGAGATCCCTGCCTTCCCTGGAGAGGAATATTAGGTCCCGGACACACGCCTAGGTGAGGTCTCTTCGGCCCTGCGGTGACTCGAGCGCAACCCCCAGCTTTCCCTCGCAACCCGAGGGGAAGATTGGGCTTCCCAGGGCCAACCCAAGGGGAAGGCTGAGATCCCCGTCGTAACTCGAGAATCCCGCCGCAACTCGAGAAAAACCACGTGGTTCCCACCTCTTGGCAAGATGAGGCCCTTGCCCGCCACGGCGTCTCAAGGGAAGTCCCCTGTTCCGCCCTGAAGGGCGAAACGGTCCCTGACAGCCTTCCTGCGACCCCCAAAAGTCCCCCGACACGCCGGGTTCCCTCGAGGGGAACACCGAGGGTCCCGGCACTGCTTCCTCTGAGCCCCTTCTCCCCTCCTGATCTCGACAGGAGAGGCGATTCCCCTGCGTGGTCTGGAAGGGGTTCCCGGCCTTCCCGGCGCACCTCAGGATGAGGCCGGTCTCACGAGGCAATTCGAGACGAGCCACGTGGGTGGGGCCACATGCCGAACGCCCCCGATTCCCCGGTCCGCCCTTGAGAAGGACCCGAGGCCCGGACCCCTCTTCGAAGGCAACCCTGTGGGTGAAGGCACAACACGAAGGGGCACTGCCACCCCCGTGCATCGTCCGCAAAGACCCGTGGGTTCCACACACAGCTCGACGAGGGGCCTGAGACCCCCTGAGCAACTCGAAAGGCCAGCGGGGTTCCCTTCCTCAGACAAGACGAGGCCTGACTCTCCTGTCCCAACTCTGCAGGGACCCTGCGGTCGGAGTCCGAAACGGAGAGGAAGCCTGAGGTTCCTGCCTCCCCTCGAGGTGGGCCCTCTTCCGTTGCGCCAGACCCAGCGGAGTCCCGAGGGGCCCCGCCACCTCCACAGGATCCCTCGCCTCTCAGAGGCACCCTGGCAAGTTCCCTAAGGTCCCCGGCAGAAGGCGAGGGACACGAGGGTTTCCCGCCGCCCCCCGAGAAAGACCTCGAGAGTCCTTCTTCAACGCGTCTCGAGGCCCTTGTCCCCTCCCGTGACTCGAGAGCCAGGACGCGCTCCCCCTCGCCACGCGCATGGAGACCTGACTTCCCTGGCGCCGCACGAGAGGCTCCCTGAGATCCTCGTCGTGCCTCGGGAGAAAACCCCCACGGGCGCCGCAGCTCGAGGAAACCCCTGAGACGCCCCCGTCCTCGCGAGCTGAGGGCCTTCTTTTCCTGCATGGCCTGGAGAGCAATCCCGGGTCCTCTCTCCAAACGGAAGAGGAGGCTGGACTCCCTTGAGGCCGCTCAGGGGGCTCCAAGAGACCCGCGTCGCGACTCGAGAGGAGAGCGGAGTCCTTGGCTTCCCCTCGAGACGAGGCCTGACTCCCCGGGGGAGCCTGGAATGCAACCCCGAGATCCCTGCCTTCCCTGGAGAGGAATACTAGGTCCCGGACACACGCCTAGGTGAGGTCTCTTCGGCCCTGCGGTGACTCGAGCGCAACCCCCAGCTTTCCCTCGCAACCCGAGGGCAAGATTGGGCTTCCCAGGGCCAACCCAAGGGGAAGGCTGAGATCCCCGTCGTAACTCGAGAATCCCGCCGCAACTCGAGAAAAACCACGTGGTTCCCACCTCTTGGCAAGATGAGGCCCTTGCCCGCCACGGCGTCTCAAGGGAAGTCCCCTGTTCCGCCCTGAAGGGCGAAACGGTCCCTGACAGCCTTCCTGCGACCCCCAAAAGTCCCCCGACACGCCGGGTTCCCTCGAGGGGAACACCGAGGGTCCCGGCACCGCTTCCTCTGAGCCCCTTCTCCCCTCCTGATCGCGACAGGAGAGGCGATTCCCCTGCGTGGTCTGGAAGGGGTTTCCGGCCTTCCCGGCGCACCTCAGGATGAGGCCGGTCTCACGAGGAAATTCGAGACGAGCCACGTGGGTGGGGCCACATGCCGAACGCCCCCGATTCCCCGGTCCGCCCTTGAGAAGGACCCGAGGCCCGGACCCCTCTTCGAAGGCAACCCTGTGGGGGAAGGCACAACACGAAGGGGCACTGCCACCCCCGTGCATCGTCCGCAAAGTCCCGCGGGTTCCACACACAGGTCGACGAGGGGCCTGAGACCCCCTGAGCAACTCGAGAGGCCAGCGGGGTTCCCTTCCTCAGACAAGACGAGGCCTGACTCTCCTGTCCCAACTCTGCAGGGACCCTGCGGTCGGAGTCCGAAACGGAGAGGAAGCCTGAGGTTCCTGCCTCCCCTCGAGGTGAGGCCCTCTTCCGTTGCGCCAGACCCAGCGGAGTCCCGAGGGGCCCCGCCACCTCCACAGGATCCCTCGCCTCTCAGAGGCACCCTGGCAAGTTCCCTAAGGTCCCCGGCAGAAGGCGAGGGACACGAGGGTTTCCCGCCGCCCCCCGAGAAAGACCTCGAGAGTCCTTCTTCAACGCGTCTCGAGGCCCTAGTCCCCTCCGGTGACTCGAGAGCCAGGACGCGCTACCCCTCGCCACGCGCATGGAGACCTGACTTCCCTGGCGCCGCACGAGAGGCTCCCTGAGATCCTCGTCGTGCCTCGGGAGAAAACCCCCACGGGCGCCGCAGCTCGAGGAAACCCCTGAGACGCCCCCGTCCTCGCGAGCTGAGGGCCTTCTTTTCCTGCATGGCCTGGAGAGCAATCCCGGGTCCTCTCTCCAAACGGAAGAGGAGGCTGGACTCCCTTGAGGCCGCTCAGGGGGCTCCAAGAGACCCGCGTCGCGACTCGAGAGGAGAGCGGAGTCCTTGGCTTCCCCTCGAGACGAGGCCTGACTCCCCGGGGGAGCCTGGAATGCAACCCCGAGATCCCTGCCTTCCCTGGAGAGGAATAGTAGGTCCCGGACACACGCCTAGGTGAGGTCTCTTCGGCCCTGTGGTGACTCGAGCGCAACCCCCAGCTTTCCCTCGCAACCCGAGGGCAAGATTGGGCTTCCCAGGGCCAACCCAAGGGGAAGGCTGAGATCCCCGTCGTAACTCGAGAATCCCGCCGCAACTCGAGAAAAACCACGTGGTTCACACCTCTTGGCAAGATGAGGCCCTTGCCCGCCACGGCGTCTCAAGGGAAGTCCCCTGTTCCGCCCTGAAGGGCGAAACGGTCCCTGACAGCCTTCCTGCGACCCCCAAAAGTCCCCCGACACGCCGGGTTGCCTGGAGGGGAACACCGAGGGTCCCGGCACCGCTTCCTCTGAGCCCCTTCTCCCCTCCTGATCGCGACAGGAGAGGCGATTCCCCTGCGTGGTCTGGAAGGGGTTCCCGGCCTTCCCGGCGCACCTCAGGATGAGGCCGGTCTCACGAGGAAATTCGAGACGAGCCACGTGGGTGGGGCCACATGCCGAACGCCCCCGATTCCCCGGTCCGCCCTTGAGAAGGACCCGAGGCCCGGACCCCTCTTCGAAGGCAACCCTGTGGGGGAAGGCCCAACACGAAGGGGCACTGCCACCCCCGTGCATCGTCCGCAAAGACCCGCGGGTTCCACACACAGCTCGACGAGGGGCCTGAGACCCCCTGAGCAACTCGGGAGGCCAGCGGGGTTCCCTTCCTCAGACAAGACGAGGCCTGACTCTCCTGTCCCAACTCTGCAGGGACCCTGCGGTCGGAGTCCGAAACGGAGAGGAAGCCTGAGGTTCCTGCCTCCCCTCGAGGTGAGGCCCTCTTCCGTTGCGCCAGACCCAGTGGAGTCCCGAGGGGCCCCGCCACCTCCACAGGATCCCTCGCCTCTCAGAGGCACCCTGGCAAGTTCCCTAAGGTCCCCGGCAGAAGGCGAGGGACACGAGGGTTTCCCGTCCCCCCCCGAGAAAGACCTCGAGAGTCCTTCTTCAACGCGTCTCGAGGCCCTAGTCCCCTCCCGTGACTCGAGAGCCAGGACGCGCTCCCCCTCGCCACGCGCATGGAGACCTGACTTCCCTGGCGCCGTACGAGAGGCTCCCTGAGATCCTCGTCGTGCCTCGGGAGAAAACCCCCACGGGCGCCGCAGCTCGAGGAAACCCCTGAGACGCCCCCGTCCTCGCGAGCTGAGGGCCTTCTTTTCCTGCATGGCCTGGAGAGCAATCCCGGGTCCTCTCTCCAAACGGAAGAGGAGGCTGGACTCCCTTGAGGCCGCTCAGGGGGCTCCAAGAGACCCGCGTCGCGACTCGAGAGGAGAGCGGAGTCCTTGGCTTCCCCTCGAGACGAGGCCTGACTCCCCGGGGGAGTCTGGAGTGCGACCCCGACATCCTTTTCTTCCCATGAGAGGACTATTAGGTCCTGGACACACGCCTAGATGAGGTCTCTTTGGCCCTGCAGTGACTCGAGCACAACCCCCAGCTTTCCCTCGCAACTCGAAGGGAAGTTTAGGCTTCCCAGGGCGAACACAAGAGGAAGCCTGAAATCCCCGTTGTAACTCGAGAATCCCGCCGCAACTCAAGAAAAACCACGTGGTTCCATCGTCTTCGCAGCATGAGCCCCTTGCCCGCCACAGCATCTCAAAAGAAGTCCCACGTTCCCACTGAAGTGCAAAACGATACTTGGCACCCATGATGGCACTCCCAAAGTTCCCCAACATACATGCTTCACTCGAGGGGAACACCCATGTCCCCACACCACATCATTTGAGCCCCTTCTCCCCTCCTGATTGCAACAGGAGTGTTGATTCTCCTGCTTTGTCTGGAAGGGGTTACCGATCTTCCCATTGCACCTCAGGATGAGGCCGGTCTCATGAGGAAATTGGAGATGTAGCCTCGTGGTGGTGCCACATGCGGAAAGACCCCATTTCCTGGTCCGCTATTAATAAGAACCCGATGCCCGTACACTTCTTCGAATGCATCCCGTTGGATGAAGGCACAACAAGGAGGGGCCCTGCACACCCGTGCATCTTTTGGAAAATTCTGCAGGTTCCACATACAGCTCGACAAGTGACCTGTTACCTCGTGAACAACTCGAGAGGCAAGCTAAGTTTCATTTCTCCACAGAATACGAGGCCTGACTCTCCTGTCCCAACTCTGCAGGAATCCTGAGATCGGAGTCTGAAATGGAGAGGAACCCTGAGGTTCCTTCCTCAACACGAGATGAGGCCCTCTTGCATTATACCACACCCAGTGGTGTCCCGAGTGGCCCCTCCCAACTCCACAGAATCCATGACTTCTCAGAGGCACCGTGTTAAGCTCCCTGAGGTCAGCAGCACAAGTCGAGAAAAACCAGGGTTTCCTGCCGCAACCGGAGAAAGACCTTGAGAGTCGTTCTTCAACACCTCTTGAGGCCCGATTCCCCTACCATGACTCGAGAGCAATGACGCGCTCCCCCTCCACACGTGCATGGAGACCTGACTTTCCTGTCACCACACGAGAGACTCCCTGAGCTCCCCATCGTATCTTGTGAGAAACCCCATCCTGGCACCGCACCTCAAGAAAATGCACAAGATGCCTCCGTCATCACGATATGAGGGCCTTCTTTTCCTGCATGGCCTGGAGAGCAATCCCGAGTCCTCTCTCCAATCTCCACAGGAGGCTTGACTCCCTTTAGGCCACACAATGGGCTCTAAGAGATACCCGTCGCGACTCAAGTGGAGAGGGGAGTCCATTCATTACCCTCTTGAAGAGGCCTGACTCCTCGGGAGGATCTGGAATGCAACTCCGAGATCCCTGTTGCCCCTTGAAAGGAACATTAGGTCCTAGACACAAGCCTAGATGAGGTCTCTTTTGCCCTGCAATAACTCGAGCCAACCCCCAGCTCTAGCTCTCAACTCGTATGGAAATTTGGACTTCCCTGGGCCAACACAAGAGGAAGCCTGAATTCCCTGCCGCAACTCGAGAAAAACCACGTGGTTCCCCCGTCATCACAAGATGGGGCCCGTGCTCACTACAGCGTCTCAAGAGAAGTCCCACGTTCCGTGTTGAAGTGCGAAACGTTACTTGGCACCCTTAATGCGACCCCAAATGTTCCCCGACACACCGGTTTCATTTGAGGGGAACACCGAGGTTCCCGGCACCACTTCTTTTGAGCCCCTTCTCCCCTCCTGATAGCGACAAGAGGGTCGATTCCCCTGCTTTGACTTAAAGGGGTTCCCGACATTCACGGCGCACCTCAGGATGAAGCCGGACTCATGGGAAATTTCGAGACGTGGCCTCGTGGGGGGTGCCACATGCCGAAAGACCCCGATTTCCCAGTACACTCTTGAGAAGAACCCGATGACCAGACACCTCTTTGAAGACAACCCTGTGGATGAAGGTACAACAAAAGGGGCACTGACACCCCTGTGCATCGTCTGGAAAAACCCGCAGGTTCCACATACAGCTCTACAAGAGGCCTGTCACCCCGTGAACAACTCGAGATGCAAGCGGATTTCCATTCCTCCACACAAGATGAGTCCTGACTCTCCTCTCCCATCTCTGTAGGAACATGCGATC
Source organism: Bubalus kerabau (assembly GCF_029407905.1). Classification (NCBI taxonomy): domain Eukaryota; kingdom Metazoa; phylum Chordata; class Mammalia; order Artiodactyla; family Bovidae; genus Bubalus; species Bubalus kerabau. Next base: position 70,015 of record NC_073633.1, read on the forward strand.
CGAGTCAGAAATGAAGAGGAAACCTGATGTTCCTGCTTTATCTAAAGATGATGCCTTTTTCCATTTCACCAAACCCAGTGGAGTTCCGAGAGGTCACTCCCAACTCCACAGTATCCCTGATTTCTCAGAGGCACCTGAGAAGCTCCCTGACGTAACATGCATGAGTCGAGGGAACCCATGGTTTCCTGCCACAACCTGAGAAAGACCTTGAGAGTCCTTCTTCAATGCGTCTTGAGGTCCAAATCCCCTATCATGACAAGAGAGCAATGATGCACTCCCCCTCGCCACGCGCATGGAGACCTGACTTCCCTGGCGCCACACAAGATGCTCCCTGAGCTCCCAGCATACCACGTGGGAAACACCACACTTGTGCCTCAGCTCGAGAAAACCCACGAGATGCCCCTGTCATCGCGAGATGAGGGCCTTCTTTTTCTGCATGGCCTGGAGAGCAATACCGAGTCCTCTCTCCAAAATCCACAGGAAGCTTGGCTCCCTGTAGGCCACTCAGTGGGCTCCAAGAGATATCCGTCTCGACTTGAGAGGAGAGTGGAGTCATTTGCTTCCCCTCGAGATGAGGCCTGACTCCCCGGGTGAGTCTGGAATGCAACCCCGAGATCCCTGTCGCCCCTGGAGAGGAACATTAGATCCTGGACACAAGCCAAGATGAGGTCTCTTTTTCCGTACAGTGACTCGTGCGCAATCCCCAGCTCTCCCTCGCAGCTCGAATTGAAGATTGGACTTCCCTGGGCCAACACAAGAGGAAGCCTGAAATCCCCGTCGTAACTCTAGAATCCCGCCATAACTCGAGAAAAACCAAGTGGTTCCCCCATCATCGCAATATGAGGCACTTTCCCGCTACAGCGTCTCAAGAGTAGTCCCACGTTCCATCTTGAAGTGCGAAACAGTACTTGGCACCCTTGATGCGACCCCAAAAGTTCCCCAACATACTGGTCTCACTTGAGGGGAACACCGAAGTTCCCGGCACCATTTCTTTTGAGCGCCTTCTCCCCTCCTGATCACGACAGGAGGGTCGATTCCCCTGCTTTGTCTGCAAGGGTTTCCCGACCTTAACGGCGCACCTCAGGATGATGCCGGTCTCACGAGGAAGTTCGAGACGTAGCCTCGTGGGTGGTGCCACATGCCGAAAGACTCCGATTGCCCGGTCCGCTCTTGATAAGAACCCGATGCCTGGACACCCCTTAGAAGGCAACCCTGTGGATGAAGGCACAACACGAAGGGGCATAGACACACCCGTGCATCGTCCGGAAAAACCTACAGGTTCCACACACAGCTCGACACGTGGCCTGTCACCCCGTGCACAACTCGAGAGGCAAGCTGAGTTCCATCCTCCACACAGGACGAGGCCTGACTCTCCTGTCCCAAATCTGCTGGGACCCTGCAATCCGAATCAGAAATGGAGAGGAACCCTGAGGTTCCTGCCTCAACTCGAGATGAGGCCCTCTTCCATAGCACCAAAACCACTGGAGTCCTGAGAGGTCCCTCCAACCCACAGTGTCCCTGACTTCTCAGAGGCACCCTGACAAGCTCTCTGAGATCTCCAGCACAAGTCGATGGAACCCAGGGTTTCCTGCCGCAACCCGAGAAAGACTGGATAGTCCTTCTTTGATGCGTCTTGAGGCCCGATTCCCCTACCATGTCTCAAGAGCAATGAAGCGCTCCCAGTACCCACGCGCATGGAGACTTAACTTCCCTGGCACCTCATGAGAGGCTCCCTGAGGTCCCCGTCGTACCTCGTGAGAAACCCCACACTGGCGCCGCAGCTCGAGAAAACCCACGAGACGCCCCCGTTATCGTGAGATGAGGGCCATCATTCACTGCATGGCCTGGAGGGCAATCCCGAGTCGTCTCTCCAAACTCCACGGGAGGCTTGACTCACAAAGGCTACTCAGTGCGCTCAATAGGTACCCGTCGCGACTCGAGAGGAAAGCGGAGTACTTTGCTTCCTCTAGAAACAAGGCCGGACTTCCCGGGTGAGTCTGGAATGCCACCCCAAGATCCCTGTCACCCCTGGAGAGGAATATTCGGTCCTGGACACAAGCCTAGATATGGTCTATTTTGCCCCGCAGTGACTCGAGTGGGATCCCAGCTCACCCTCGCAACTTGAATGGAAGATTGGACTTCCATGGGCCAACACAGGAGGAAATCTGAATTCCCCGTCGAAACTCGAGACTCCCGCCGCAATGCGAGCAAAAGCACGTGGTTCACTCTTCATCCCAAGATGAGGCCCTGGCCCGCTACAGCGTCTCAAGTGAAGTCCCACGTTCCGTCTTGAAGTGCGAAATGCTACTTTTCACCCTTGATGTAACCCCAAAAGTTCCCCGACACACCGTTCTCACCGAGGGGAACACCGAAGTTCCCGGCACCACTTCATCTGATGACTTTCTCCCCTCCTGATCACGACAGGAGGGTAAATTCCCCTGCTTTGTCTAGAAGGAGTTCCCGCCCATCCCGGCGCACCTAAAGATGAGGCCTTTCTCAGGAGGAAATTCGAGACGTAGCCTCGTGGGTGGTGCCACATGCCGAAAGACCCCGATTGTGCGGTCCGCTCTGGATAAGAACCCGATGCCCGGACACCACTTCGAAGGCAACCCTGTGGATGAAGGCACAACAGAAGGGTTACTAAAACTCCCGTGCATCGTCCAGAAAAACCCACAGGTTCTACACACAGCTCGACAAGTGGAATGTCACCCCGTGAACAACTCGATAGGCAAGCGGAGTTCAATTCCTCCACACAAGATGAGGCCTGACTCTCCTGTCCCAACTCTTCAGGGACCCTGCCATCCGAGTTAGAAATGGAGAGGAAACCTGAGGTTCCTGCCTCAACTCGAGATGAGGCCCTCTTCCATTGCACCAAACCCAGATGAGTCGAGAGAGGCCCTTCCAAACTCCACAGTATCCTTGAATTCTCAGAGGCACCTTGAGAATCTACCTGAGGTCACCGGCACAAGTCAAGGGAACCCAGGGTTTCCTGCTGCGACCCGAGAAAGACCTTGAGAGTCCTTCGGCGCGTCTTGAGGCCCGATTCCCCTACCATGACTCGAGAGCAAAGACCCGCTCCCCATCGCCATGCGCATGGAGACCTGACTTCCCTGACGCCTGAAGAGAGTCTCCCTGAGCTCCCCGTCGTACCTCTTTGGAAACCCCATTCAGGCACCGCAGCTCGAGAAAACCCACGATACGCCCCCGTCATCACGAGATGAGGGACTTGTTTACTGCCTGGCATGGAGAGCAAAACCGAGTCCTCTCTCCAGACTCCACAGGAGGCTTGACTCTCTTTAGGCCTCTCAGTTGGCTCCAAGAGATACCTGTCAGGACTTGAAGGGAGAGCGGAGTCCTTTGCTTCCCCTCGAGACGAGGCCTGACTCCCCGTGTGAGTCTGGAATGCAACCCCGAGTTCCTGTCGCACCTGGAGAGGAAAACTCGGTCCTGGACACAAGTCTAGATGAGGTCTATTTTGCACTGCAGTTACTAGAGAGCAATCGCCAGCTCTCCCTCGCAAATCGAATGGAAGATTGGACTTCCCTGGGCCAATACAATTGGAAGCCTGAATTCGACATCGTAACTCGAGAATCCCGCCGAAACTCGAGAAAATCCACGTGGTTCCCTCATCAGCGCTAGATGAGGCCCTTGCCCGCTACAGCGACTCAAGAGAAGTCCCACGTTCTGTCTTGAAGTGCGAAACAGTACTTGGCACCCTTGATGCAATCTCAAAATTCCCCGACATACCGGTCTCACTCGAAAGGAACACCGAGGTTCCCGGAACCACTTCATTTGAGTTCCTTCTCCCCTCGTGATCGCGACAGGAGTGTCGATTCCCCTGCTATGTCTGGAAGGGGTTCCCGACCTTCCCAGCACGCCTAAGGATGAGGCAGGTCTCACGAGGAAATTCGAGACGTAGCCTCGTTGGTGGTGCCACAAGCCGAAAGACCCCGATTTCCCGGTCTACTCTTGATAAGAACGTGATGCCCTGACACCTTTACGAAGGAAAGCCTGTGGATGAAAGCACAACACGAAGGGGCACTGACACCCCCGTTCATCGTCCAGAAAAACCCGCAGGTTACAAACACAGTTCGACAAGTGGTCTGTCACCCCGTGAACAACTCGAGAGGCAAGTGGAGTTCCATTCCTCCACACAAGACGAGACCTGATTTTCTGTACCAACTCTGCAGGGAAACTGCGATCCGAGTCAGTACCGGCGCCAGGAAACCCAGGAGAGGAAACATGAGGTTCCTGCCTCCACTCGAGATGAGGCTCTCATCCATTGCACCAAACCCAGTGGAGTCCAGAGAGGCCCCTCCCAACTCCACAGTACTCCTGACTTCTCAGAGGAACCCGGAGAAGCTCCATGAGGTCACCGGCACATGTCGAGGGAACCCAGGGTTTCCTGCCACAATGCGAAAAAGACCTCGAGAGTCCTACTTCAACGTGTCTTGAAGCCCGAATCTGCTTCCATGGCTCTATAGAAATGACACGCACCCCCTCGCCACGCACATGGAGACCTGACTTCCCTGGCGCCATAAGAGAGGCTCCCTGAGCTCCCCGTCGTACCTCGTGAGAAACCCCACAATGACGCCGCAGCTCGAGAAAACCCACCATATGCCCCTGTCATCGCGAGATGAGGGCCTTCTTTTCCTGCATGGCCTGGAGAGGAATCCCGAATCCTCTTTCCAAACTCCACAGGAGGCTTGACTCCCTTTAGGCCACTTAGTGGGCTCCAAGAGATACCCGTCGCGACTCGAGAGGAGAATGGAGTCCTTTGCTTCCCCTCGAGACAAGGCCTGACTCACCAGGTGGGTCTGGAATGCAACCCCGAGATCCCTGTCTCCCCTGGAGAGGAATATTAGGTCCTGGAAACAAGCCTAGATGAGGTCTCTTTTGCTCTTCTGTAACTCGAGAGCAATCCCCCGCTCTCCCTAACAACTCGAATGGAAGATTGGACTTCCCTGGGCCAACACAAGAGGAAGCCTGAATTCCCCTTCGTAACTCGAGAATCCCGCCACAACTCGAGAAAAAGCACTTGGTTCCCTCGTCATCGCAAGATGAGGCCCTTGCCCGCTACAGCTTCTCAAGAAAAGTCCCACGTTCCGTCTTGAAGTGCGAAACAATACTTGACACCCTTGATGTGACCCCAAAAGTTCCCCGAAATATCGGTCTCACTCGAGGTGAACACCGAGGTTCCCGGCACCAGTTTATCTGAGCCCCTTCTCCCTTCCTGTTCGTGATAGGAGGGTCACTTTCCCTGCTTTGTTTGTAAGGGGTTCCCGACCTTCACGGGGCACTTCAGGATGAGGCTGGTCTCACGAGGAAATTCGAGACGTAGCTCGCGGGTGGTGCCACATGCCAAAAGACTATGATTTCTCGGTACGCTCTTGATAAGAACCCGATGCCTGGACACCTCTTCGAAGGCAACCCTGTGGATGAAGGCACAATACAAAGGGGCACTGACACCCTCGTGCATCGTCTGGAAAAACCCGCAGGTTCCACATACAGCTCAACAAGTGGCTTGTCACCACTGAAGAACTCGAGAGGCAAGTGGGGTTTCATTCCTCTACACAAGACGAGGCCTGACTCTCCTGTCCCAACTCTGCAGGGACTTTGCGATCCGAATCAGACCAGTGCCAGTGAAGTCACGAGAGGAACGCTGAGGTTCCTGCCTCCACTCGAGATTAGGACCTCTTCCATTGCACGAAACCCAGTGGAGTCCCGAGAGACGCGTCCCAGCTCCACAGTATCCCTGACTTCTCAGAGGCACCCTGAGAAGCTCCCTGAGGTCACCAGCGCAATTCGAGTGAACCCAGGGTTTACTGCCGCCACCATAGAAAGAACTCAAGAGTCCTTCTTCAACGCGCTTTGAGGCCTGATTCCCCTACCATGACTCAAGGGCAATGACGCACTCCCTCTGCTACACTCATGAAGCCCTGACTTCCCTGGCGCCACACGAGAGGCTCCCTGAGCTCCCCGTCATACCTCGTGAGAAACCCCACACTGGCGCCGCAGATAGAGAAAACCCACGAGACGCCCCCGTTTTCGCGACATGACGGCCTTCTTTTCTAGCATGGCCTGGAGAGCAATCCTGAGTCCTCTCTCCAAACTCCACAGTAGGCTTGACTCCCTTTTGGTCACTCAGTGGAATCCAAGACATACCCGTCGCGACTCGAGAGGAGAGCGGAGTCTTTTCCTTCCCCTCGAGGCGAGGCCTGACTCCTCGGGTGAGTCTGATATGCGAACCGGAGATCCCTGTCGCCTCTGGAGAGAAACATTAGGTCCTGGACACAAGCCTAGATGAGGTCTCTTTTTTCCTGCAGTGACTCGAGAGCAATCCCAAACTCTCCCTCGCAACACGAATGGAAGACTGGACTTCCCTGGGCCAACAGAAGAGGAGGCCTGAATTTCCCGTTGTAACTCAAGAATCCCGCCACAACTCGAGAAAAACCACGTCGTTCCCTCTTCATCGCAAGATGCGGCCATTGCCGCTACAGCGTCTCAAAAGAAGTCTTACGTTCCATCTTGAAGTGCGATACGGTACTTGGCACCTTTGATGCGACCCCAAAAGTTCCCCAACACACTGGTCTCACTGGAGGGGAACACCGAGGTTCCCGGCATCACCTCATCTGTGCCCCTTCTCCCCTCCTGATCGAGACAGGAGGGTCGATTCCCCTGCTTTGTCTGCAAGGGCTTCTGACCTTCCCGGCGCACCTAAGGATGAGGCCGGTCTCACTAGGAAATTCGAGACGTAGCCTGGTGGGTGGTGCCACATGCGGAAAGACCCCGATTTCCCGGTCCGCTCTTAATAAGAACCCGATGCCCGGGCACCTCTTCGAAAGCAAACCTGTGGATGAATGCACAACACGAAGGGGTACTGACATCCCCATGCATAGTACGGAAAAACACGCAGATTCCAAACACAGATCGACAAGTGTCCTGTCATCCCTTGAAGAACTAGAGAGGCATGCGGAGTTCCGTTCCTCCACACAAGAGAAGGCCTGACTCTCCTTTCCCAACTCTGCAGGGACCGTGCGATCGGAGTCAGAAATGTAGATGAAACCTGACGTTCCTGCATCAACTCGAAATGAGGCCCTCTTCCATTGCGCCATACCCAGTGGAGTCCCGAGAGGCCCCTCCCAACTCCACAGTATCCCTGACTTCTCAGAGGCACCCTCAGAAGCTCTCTGCGGTCACTGGCACAAGTCGAGTGAACCCAGGGTTTCCTGCTGCATTCTGAGAAAGACCTCGAGAGTCCTTCTTTACTGCGTCTTGAGGCCCGATACCCTACCATGACTGGAGAGCAATGACGCATTTCCCTCGCCACGCCCATTGAAACCTAACTTCCCTGGCGCCACACGAGAGGCTCCCTGCGCTCCCCGTCCTACCTCATGAAAACCCCACACTGGCACCTCCGCTCGAGAAAACACATGAGACGCCCCCGTCATCGTAAGATGAGGGCCTTCTTTTCCTACATGACCTAGAGAGCAATCCCGAGTCCACTCTCCAAACTCCACTGGAGGCCTGTCTCCCTTTAGGCCACTCAGTAGCCTCCAAGAGATACACGTCGCTACTCTAGAGGAGAGCGGAGTCCGTTGCTTCCCCTCGAGCCGAGGCCTGACTACTTGGGTGAGTCTGGAATGGGATCCCGAGATCCGTGTCGCCCCTGTAGAGGAAAACTCGGTCCTGGACACAAGCCTAAATGAGGTCTTTTTTGTCCTGCATTGACTCAAGTGCAATCCCCCGCTCTCCCTCGCAACTCGAATGGATGATTGGACTTCCCTGGGCCAACACAAGAGGAAGACTGTATTTCCCATTGTAATTCGAGAATCCCGCGGCAACTGGAGAAAAACAACGTGGCTCCTCCGTCATCGAAATATGAGGCCCCTGTCAGCTATAGCGTCTCCAGGGAAGTCCCATGTTCCGTCTTGAAGTGTGAAACGGTACTTGGCACCCTTGATGTGACCCCCAAATTTCCCTGACACCCCGGTCTCACTCGAGGAGAACATGGAGGTTCCCAGCACCGCTTCAGCTGAGCCTCTTCTCCCCTCCTGATGGCGACAGGAGGGTCGATTCCCCTGCTTTGTCTGGAAGGGGTTCCCAGACTTCCCGGCGAACCTCAGGATGAGGCCAGTCTCACGAGGGAACTCGAGACGTAGCCTCGTGTGTTGTGCCACATGCTGAAAGACCCCGATTTCCTGGTCCGCTATTGATAAGATCCCGATGCCCGGTCACCTCTTCGAAGGTAACCCTGTGGATGAAGGCACAACACGAATGGGCACTGACACCCCTGTGCATCGTCCCCCAAAACCGCAGGTTCCACATACAACTCGACAGGTGGCCTGTCATCCCGTGAACAACTCGAGAGGCAAGCGGAATTCCATTACTCCACACAAGACGAGCTCTGACTCTCCTGTCACAACTCTGCAGGGACCCTGCTATCCGAGTCAGAAATGGAGAGGAACCCTGACATTACTGCCTCAATCCGAGATTAGGTCCTCTTCAATTGCACCAGTCCCTGTGAAGTTCCGAGAAGCCCCTCTCAACTCCACAGTATCCCTGACTTCTCAGAGGAACCCCGCTAAGCTCCCTGAGGTCATGGGCACAAGTCGAGGGAACCCAGGGTTTCCTGCCACACCCTGAGAAAGACCTCGAGAGTTCTTCTTCGAAGCGTCTTGAGGCTCGATTCCCCTACCATGACTCGAGAGCAATGAGGCGCTCCCCCTCGTCACGTCCATGGAGACCTGACTTCCGTGGCACCACAGGAGTCTCCCTGAGCTCCCCGTCCTATCTTGTGAGAAACCCCAACCAGGCACTGCACCTTGAGAAAACCCACGAGACGCCCCGTCATCGCGAGATGAGGGCCTTCTTTTCCTGTATGGCCTAGAGAGCAATCCCGAGTCCTCTCTCCAAACTCCACAGGAGGCTTAACTCCATTTAGGCCATTCTTGGGCTCCAAGGGATACCCGTCGTGACTCGAGAGGAGAGCGGAGTCTATTCATTCCCTTCGAGACGAGGCCTGACTCCCCGGGTGAGTCTGGAATGCAACCCCGAGATCCCTGTCGCCCCTGGAGAGAATAACTCGGTCCTGGACACAAACCTAGATGAGCTCTATTTTGCCCTGCAGTGACTCAAGAGCAATCTCCAGCTCTCACTTGCAACTCGAATGGAAGATTGGACTTCCCTGGGCCAACACAAGAGGAAACCTGTATTCCCCGTCGTAACTCAAGAATCCTGCCGCAACTCGAGAAAAAACACGTGGGTCCCCCGTCAGTGCTAGATGAGGCCCTTGCCCACTACAGCGTCTCAAGAGAAGTCCCAGGTTAAGTCTTGAAGTGCGAAACGGTACTTGGCACCCTTGATGCAACCCGAAAAGTTACCCGACTTACCAGTTTCACTCAAGGGGAGCACCGAGGTTCCCGGCACTACTTCATCTGAGCCCTTTCTCTCCTCCTGATCCCGAAAGGAGGGTCGATTCCCCTGCTTTGTCTGGAAAGGGTTCCCGGATTTTCCTGCGCGCCTCAGGATGAGGCCGATCTCACGAGGAAATTCGAGACGTAGCCTCGTGGGTGGTGCAACATGCTGAAAGACCCCGATTTCCCGGTCCGCACTTGAGGAGAACCCGATGCCCGGACACCTCTTCGAAGGCAACCCTGTGGATGAAGGCACAACAGGAAGGAGCACTGACACCCCCATGCATCTCCGAAAAACCCGCAGGTTCCACACACATCACGAAAAGTGGTGTCATCATTGAACAACTTGAGATGTAAGCGGAGTTCCATTCCTCCGCAGAACACGAGACCTGACACTCCTGAGCAAACTCAGCAGGGACCCTGCGATCTGAGTCAGATCCGGCTCCAGGAAGTCAGGAGCAGAACCCTGAGGTTCCTGCCTCAACTCGAGATGAGGCCCACTTCCATTGCACCAAACCCAGAGGAGTCCCGAGAGGCCTCTCCCAAATCCACAGTATCCCTGATTTCTCAGAGGCACCCTGAGAAGCTCCCTGAGGTCACCGGCACAAGTCAAGGGAACCCAGGGTTTCCTGCTGCAACCCTAGAAAGACATCGAGAGTCCTTTTTCAACCCGTCATGAGGCCCGATTCCCCTACCCTGACTTGAGAGCAATGACGCACTCCCCCTTGCCCCGCCCATGGAGACCTGACTTCCCTGTTGTCACACGAGAGGCTACCTGAACTCCCCGTCGTACCTCGTGAGAAACCCCACACTGGCGCCACAGCTCGAGAAAACCCACGAGACGCCCCCGTCATCTCGAGATGTGGGCCTTCTCTTCCTGCATGGCCTGGAGAGCAATCCCGAGTCCTCTCTCCAAACTGAAGGGGAGGGTTGACTCCCTTTAGACCACTCAGTGGGCTCCAAGAGATATGCGTCGCAACTCGAGAGGAGAGCCGAGTCCTTTGCTTCCCCTCGAGACGAGGCCTAACTCCCCGGGTGAGTCTGTAATGCAAACCCGAGATCCCTGTCGCCCTTGGAGAGGAACACTGGGTCCTGAACACAAGGCTAGATGAGGTCGCTTTTGCCCTGCAGTAACTCGAGAGCACTCCCCAGCTTTCCCTCGCAACCCGAATGGAAGATGGACCTCCCTGGGCCAACACAAGAGGAAGCCTGAATTCCCAGTAGTAATTCGAGAATTCCGCCTCAACTCGAGAAAAACCACGTGATTCCCCCGTCATTGCAAGATGAGGCCCTTGCCTGCTCCAGCGTCTCAAGAGTAGTCCCACGTTCTGTCTTGAAGTGCGAAATGATATTTGGCACCCTTAATGCTACCCCAAAAGTTCCCCGACATAAGGGTCGCACTCGAGGGGAACACCAAGGTTCCTGGCACCACTTCATCTGAGCCCCTTCTCCCCTCCTGATCGCGAAAGGAGGGTCGATTCCCCTGCTTTGTCTGCAAGGGGTTCCCGACCTTCTCCACGCACCACAGATGAGGCTGTCTCACGAGGAAATTCGAGACGTAGCCTCGATGGTGGTGCCACATGCCGAAAGACCGCGATTTCCCGATCCGCTCTTGATAAGAACGCGATGCCCAGACACCTATTCGAAGATAGTGTGGATGAAGGCACGACACGAAGGGGCACTGACAACCCCGTGCATCATCCGGAAAAGACCGCAGGTTACTCATACAGCTCAACAAGTGCCTGTCACCCAGTGAACAACTCGAGAGGCAAGCGGAGATCCATTCCTGCACACAAGACGAGGCCTGACTCACCTCTCCCAACTATGCAGGGGCCTGCGATCGGAATCAGAAATGGAGAGGAACCCTGAGGTTCCTGCCTCCCCTCGAGATGAGGCCCCCTTCCATTTCACCAAACCCAGTGGAGTCCCGAGAGGTCTTTCCCAACTCCACAGTATCCCTGACTTCTCAGAGGCACCCGGAGAATCTCCCTGAGGTCACCGGCACAAGTCGAGGGAACCCAGGTATTCTTGCCAAGACCCGAGAGAGATCTTGAGAGTCCTTCTTCAAAGCGTCTAGAGGCCTGATTCCCCTACCATGACTCGAGAGCAATGACGCACTCCCCCTCGCCACACGCATCGAGACCTAACTTCCCTGGCGCCACATAAGAGGCTCCCTGAGCTCCCCGTCGTACCTCCTGAGAAACCAACACAGGCGCTGCAGCTCGGTAAAACCACCGAGACCCCCCGTCATCGTGAGATGAGGGCCTTCTTTTCCTGCATGTCCTGGAGTGCAATCCCGAGTCCTCTCTCCAAACTCCAGAGGAGGCTTGACTCCCTTTAGTCCACTCAGTGGGCTCCAAGAAATACCCGTTGCGACTCGAGAAGAGAAAGAAGTCCTTTGTTTCCCCTCGAGATGACGCCTGACTCCCGGGTGAGTCTGGAATGCAACCCCAAGATCCCAGTCATCCCTTGAGAGGAACATTAGGTCCTAGACACAAGCCTGGATGAGGTCTCTTTTGCCCTGCAATGACTCGAGCGCAACCCCCAGCTCTCCCTCGCAACTCGAATGGAAGATTGGGCTTCCCTGGGCCAACACAAGAGGAAGCCAGAAATCCCCTTCGTAACTCGAGTTTCCCGCCGCAACTCGAGAAAAACCACGTGTTTCCAACGTCATCCCAAGATGAGGCCCTTGCCTGCTATGGCGTCTCAAGAAAAGAACCATGTTCCGTCTTGAAGTGTGAAACGGTACTTTGCACCCTTGATGCGACACCAAATGTTCCCGGACACGCCGGTCTCACTCGACAGGAACACCGAGGTTCCCGCACCACTTCATCTGAGCACCTTCTCCCCTCCTGTTTGCGACAGGAGGGTCTATTCCCCTGCTTTGTTTGGAAGGGGTTCCCCACATTCCCGGCGCACCTCAGGATGAGGCCGGTCTCACGAGGAAATTCGAGACATAGCGTCGTGGGTGGTGTCACATGCCGAAATACCCCGATTTCCCGGCCCACTCTTGAGAAGAACCCGATGCCCGGACACCTCTTCGAAGGCAACCCTGTGGACGAAGGCACAAAACGAAGGGTCACTGACACTCCCGTGCATCATTTGGTAAAAGCCGCAGGTTCCACACACAGCTCAACAAGAGGCCTGTCATCCCATGAACAACACGAGAGGCAAGCAGAGTTCCATTCCTCCACTCAAGACGAGGCCTGACTCTCCGGTCCCAACTCTGAAGGGACCCTGCGATCGGAGTCCGAAATGGAGAGGAACCCTGAGGTTCCTGACTCCACTCGAGATGAGGCCCTCTTCCATTACACCAAAAACAGTGGAGGCCCGAGAGGCCCCTCCCAAATCCACAGTATCCCGACTTCTCAGAGGCACCCTTAGAAGCTCCCTGAGGTCACCGGCACAAGTCGAGGGAACACAGGGTTTCCTGATGCAACCCGAGAAAGACCTCGAAAATCCTCCTTCAACACATCTTGAATCCCGATTCCCCTACCATGACTCAAGAGCAATGACGCGTTCGCCCTCGCAACTCGTATGGAGACTTGACTTCCCTGGCGCCACACGAGAGGCTCCCTGAGCTCCCCGTCATACCTCGTGAGAAATCCCACACTGGCTCCCCAGCTCGAGAAAACCCACGAGACGCCTCCGTCGTCGCGAGATGAAGGCCTTCTTTTCCTGCATGGCCTGGAGAGCATCTCGAGGCCTCTCTTCAAACTCCACAGGAGGCCTGACTCCCTTTAGGCCACTCTGTGGGCTCAAGAGATACCCGTTGGGACTCGAGAGGAGAGCGGAATTCTTTGCTTCCCCTATATACCAGGCCTGACTCCTCAGGTGAGTCTGGAATGCAACCCCGAGATCCCTGCCGCCCCTGGAGAAGAACATTAGGTCCTAGACACAAGCATAGATGAGGTCTCATTTGCCCTGAAGTGACTCGAGAGCAATCCCCTGCTCTCCCTCACACCTCGAATGGAAGAATGGACTTCCCTGGGACAACACAAGAGGAAGCCTGAATTCCCCGTCGTAATTCGAAAATCCCGCCGCAACTCGAGAAAAACCACGTGGTTCCCCCGTCATCGCAAGATGAGGCCCTTGCCAGCTACAGCGTCTCCCCCACGTTCCATCTTGAAGTTTAAAACGATAATTGGCAACCTTGATGTTATCACAAAAGTTCCCCGACACCCTGGTCTCACTCGAGGGGAACACCAAGGTTCGGTGCACCGCTTGTTCTGAGCCCCTTATCCCCTCCTGATCACGACGGGAGGGTCGATTACCCTGCTTTGTCTGGAAGGGGTTCCGGACCTTCCCGGCGCACCTCAGGATGAGGCCGGTCTCACGAGGAAATTCGAGACGTAGCCTTGTGGTTGGTGCCACACGCCGAAAGACCCCGATTTCCGTGTCTGCTCTTGATAAGAACCCAATGCTAGGACACCTCTTCGAAGGCAATCCTGTGGATGAAGGCACAAAACGAAGGGGTCTGACACCCTCGTGTATCGTTGGAAAAGCCCGCAAGTTCCACATACAGATCGACAAGTGGCTTGTCACCCCATGAACAACTCGAGAGGCAAGAGGAGTTCAATTCCTCCACACAAGACGAGGCCTGACTCTCCTGTCCCAACTCTGCATGGACACTGAGATCCGATTCAGAAATGGAGAGGAACCCTGAGGTTCCTGCCTCAACTCGAGATAAGGCCCTCTTCTACTGCACCAAACATAGTGGAGTTCGGAGCGGCCCCTCCCAACTGCACAGTATCCCTGACTTCTCAGAGGCACCCTGAGAAGCTCCCTGAGGTCACGGGCATAAGTCGAGGGAACCCAGGGTTTCCTGCCATAACCTGAGAAAAACCTCGAGAGTCCTTCTTCACGCGTCTTGATGCCCGATTCCTCTACCATGACTGGAGAAAAATGACGCGCTCCCCCTCGCCACGCGCATGAAGATCTGACTTCCCCGGCACCACATGAGAGGCTCCCTGAGCTCCCCATCGTACCTCGTGAGAAACCCCACACTGGCGCCGCAGCTCGAGAAAACCCACGAGACGCCCCTGTCATGGTGAAATGAGGGCCTTCTTTCCTGCATGACCTGAAGAGCAATCCCGAATCCTCTCTCCAAACTCCAAAGGAGGCTTGACTCCCTTTAGGTCACTCAGTGGGCTCCAAGAGATACCCGTCGATACTCAGGAGGAGAGCGGTGTCCTTTGCTTCCCCTCGAGATGAGGCCTGACTACGAGGGTGAGTCTGGAATGCAACCCTGGATCCCTGTCGCCCCTGGAGAGGAACCTTAGGTCCTGGACAAAAGCCTAGATGAGGTCTCTTTGGCCCTGCAGTGACTCAAGCGCAACCCCTAGCTTTCCCTTGCAACTCGAATGGAAGATTGGCCTTTCTGAGCCAACACAAGAGGAAGCCTGAATTTCCAGTTGTAATTTGAGAAACCCGCCGCAACTCGAGAAAAATCACGTGGTTCCCTGTATTGCAAGATGAGGCCCTTGCCCCCTACAGCGTCTCAAGAGAAGTCTCTCATTCCGTCTTGAAGTGCAAAACAGTACTTGGCACCCTTGATGCGACCCCAAAAGTTCCCCTATATACCGATCTCACTAGAGGGGACACTGAAGTTCCCGGCACCACTTCAACTGAGGCCTTTCTCCTCTCCTGATCGCGACAGGAGGGTCGATTCCCATGCTTTGTCTGCAAGGGGTTCCCGACGTTCCCCGCGAACCTCCGGATGAGGCCGGTCCCATGAGGAAATTCGAAAAGTAGCCTCATGGTTGGTGCCACATGCTGAAAGATCCCGAATTCCCGGTCCACTCTAGATAAGAACCTGACGCCCGGACATCTCTTCGAAGGCAACCCTGTGGATGAAGGCACAACACGAAGGGACACTGACATCCCCGTGCATCGTCTGGAAAAACCCGCCGATTCCACTCACAGCTCCAAATGTGGACTGTCACCCCGTGAACAACTCGAGAGGCAAGTGAAGTTGCATTCCTTCACACAAGACGAGGCCTTACTCTGCTGGCCCAACTCTTCAGGGACCCTGCGATCGGAGTCAGAAATGGAGAGGAACCCTGAGGTTCCTGCCTCAACTAGAGAAGAGGCCCTCTTCCATTGAACCAAACTCAGTGGTGTCCCGAGAGGCCCCTTCCAACACCACAGTATCCCTGAATTCTCAGAGGCTCCCTGAGAAGCTACCTGAGGTCACTGGCACAAGTCGAGGGAACCCAGAGTTTCCTGAAGTAACCCGAGAAAGACTTGGAGAGTCCTTTTTCAACGTCTCTTGATGCCCGATTCCCCTACCATGACTCCAGAGCAAGGACGCGCTCCCCTCGCCACAAGCATGAAAACTGACTTCCCTAGTACCACACAAGAGGCTCCCTGAGTACCCCATCATACCTCGTGAGAAAACCCACAGTGGCGCCGCAGTTCGAGAAAAACCACAAGATGCCCCCGTCAAGGAGAGATGGGGGCCTTCTTTTCCTGCCTGACCTGGAGAGCAATTCCTGGTCCTCTCTCCAAACTTCACAGGAGGATTGACTCCCTTTAGGCCACTCAGTTGGGTCCAAGACATACCCGGTGCGACTCGAGAGGAGAGCGGAGTCCTTTGCTTCCCTCGAGACGAGGCCTGACTCCCCGGGTGAGTTTGGAATGCAACCCCGAGATCCCTGTCGCCCCTGGAGTGGAACATTATGTCCTAGACACAAGCCTAGATGAGGTCTATTTTGCCCTACAGTGACTCGAGAGCAACCTCCATCTCTCCCTCACAATTTGAATGGAAGATTGGTCTTCCCAAGGTCAACACAAGAGGAAGTCTGAATTTCCCATCGTAATTCGAGAATTCAGCCTCAAGTCTTAAAAACCATGTGGTTCCCCCTTCATCGCAATATGAGGCCCTTGCCAGCTAGAGTCTCAAGAGAAGTCCCACGTTCCATCTTAAAGTTCGAAATGCTACTATGCACCCTTGATGCGACCCCAAAGTTCCCCAACATACCGGTCTCACTCCAGGGGAACACCGAAGTTCCTGGCGTCTCCAGGGAAGTCCCATGTTCCGTCCTTAAGTGCGAAATGGTAATTGACACCCTTGATGCGACCGCAAAAGTTCGCCGACACGCTGGGTTCCCTCGAGGGGAACACCGAGGGTCCCAGCACCACTTCATCTGAGCCCCTTCTCCCCTCCTGATCGCGACAGGAGAGGCGATTCCCCTGCTTTCTCTGGAAGGGGTTCCCGGCCTTCCTGGTGCACATCAGGATGAGGCTGGTTTCAGGAGGAAATTCGAGACTAGCCATGTGTGAGGTGCCACGTGCCGAACAACCCCGATTTTCCGGTCCGCTCTTGATAAGAACCTGATGCCCGGACACCTCTTCAAAGGCAACCCTGTGAGTGAAGGCACAACACGAAGGGGCACTGACACCCCCGTGCATCATCCGGAAAAACCCGCAGGGTCTACACACAGCTCGACAAGGGGCCTGAGACTCCCGGAACAACTCGAGAGGCAACCAGAATTCCATTCCTCAGACAAGACGAGGCATGACTCTCCTGTCCCAACACTGCAGGGACCGTGCAGTCGGAGTCAGAATCGGAGAGGAAGCCTGAGGTTCCTGCCTCCCCTCGAGATGAGGCCCTCTTCCATTGCGCCGAACCCAGCAGAGTCCCGAGAGGCCCCGCCAACTCCACAGCATCCCTCACCTCTCAGAGGCACCCTGGGAAGTTCCCTATAGTCCCCTGCAGAAGTCGAGGGAAACGAGGGTTTCCCGCCGCCACCCGAGAAAGACCTCGAGAGTCCTTCTTCAACGCGTCTTGAAGCCCTAGTCGCTGCCCATGACTCGAGAGCCAGGACGCGCTCCCCCTCGCCATGCGCATGGAGACATGAATTCCCTGGCACCGCACGAGAGGCTCCCTGAGGTCCTCGTCATGCCTCGTGAGAAAACCCCCACGGGCGCTGCAGCCTGAGGAAACCCATGAGACGCCCCCGTCATCGCGAGCTGAGGGCCTTCTTTTCCTGCCTGGCCTGGAGAGCAATCCCGAGTCCTCTCTCCAAACTGAAGAGGAGGCTGGATTCCCTTGAGGCTACTCAGGGGGCTCCAAGAGATCCGGGTCGCGACTCAAGAGGAGAGCGGAGTCCTTGGCTTCCCCTCGAGACGAGCCCTGACTCCCCGGGGTAACCTGGAATGCAAACCCGAGATCCCTGCCTTCCCTGGAGAGGAATATTAGGTCCCGGACACACGCCTAGATGAGGTGTCTTGGGCCCTGCAGTGACTCGAGCACAACCCCCAGCTTTCCCTCGCAACTCGAGGGGAAGATTGGGCTTCCCAGGGCAAACCCAAGAGGAAGCCTGAGATCCCCGTCGTAACTCGAGAATCCGCCGCAACTCGAGAAAAACCACGTGGTTCCCACGTCTTCGCAAGATGAGGCCCTTGCCCGCAACGGCCTCTCAATGGAAGTCCCCTGTTCCGCCCTGAAGGGCGAAACGGTCCCTGACAGCCTTCATGCGACCCCCAAAAGTTCCTCGACACGCCGGGTTCCCTCGAGGGTAAAACCGAGGGTTCCGGCCCCACTTCATCTGAGCCCCTTCTCCCCTCCTGATGGCGACAGGAGAGTCGATCCCCCTGCGTTGTCTGGAAGGGTCCCCGGCCTTCCCGGCATACCTCAGGATGTAGCCGGCCTCACTAGGAAATTTGAGACTAGCCCCGTGGGTGGTCCCTCATGCCGAAAGATCCCGATTTCCCTGTCCTCTCTTGAAAAGAACCCGAGGCCCGGACACATCTTCGAAGGCAACCCAGTGGGTGAAGGCACAACACGAAGGGGCACTGTCACCGTCGTGCATCGTCCGGAAACACCCGCAGGTTCCACACACAGCTGAACAAGGGGCCTGAGACCCCCTGAGCACCTCGAGAGGCAAGCCGAGTTCCCTTCCTCAGACAAGACGATTCCTGAGTCTCCTGTCCCAACTCTGCAGGGACCCTGCGGGCGGAGTCCGAAACGGAGGGGAAGCCTGAGGTTCCTGCCTTCCCTGGAGATGAGGCCCTCTTCCATTGCGCCAAACCCAGCGGAGTCCTGAGAGGCCCCGCCAACTCCACAGCATCCCTCATCTGTCAGAAGCACACTGGGAAGTTCCCTAAGGTCACCGGTAAACTTTTATTGCACAAGGTCCCCATGAAAAGGCCCACGCAGCAGGACAGCCACAGATTCTGTCTGCCATTAAAGGGCAGTAAGGTGCCCTCCCCCCTTCTTTGCTGCCTCGGCGGCCACCAGGGTGCAATTCGCATACCCTTCCCTTTCACATCCTAGCAGGTGCTCCAGGGCCCGCTGGCCTACAAAGTGCCAGAAGCAGGGCTGGGCCAGCCAGCCAGAATTCAGGGTTCTGTCCCTTGGACTTCCAGCGGACACTAGGCTGCTTGGGAAAACCGCCCAGACTCTGAGGTTTTTCAGCAGAGGGGTGGAGCGGTAAAGGCCTTGACCGCAAAGACGAGGCCTTTCTGCGACCGCCAGGTTGGGGAGCTCTGAGACTGTGCCAACACAGGGCGGAATACATGGTTCCCTGCTCCACACAGTCCCCGTTCCCTTACCTGTGTTCCGCACCCCTCCACTGTGGCCAATGGATGCCGATCCTTGGGGATCCAAGAGTTCACGAAATGGGCATTCCCAGCCGCAATGGCGACCCCCAACAGCACATCTGGAAAGCCCTCCCCCACCCCCGCCAGGAGCCGACCCCCGCTGCGAACGGACCCCCACCCCGCCCCGCGCCGCCAGGTTTCGCCCCAGCCCTGCCGGGCTCCCGGCGGGTTCCCAGCCACATTGGCGACTCCTGGGAGCACAACAGGGACTGACCCCCCACCCACAGCGAGCGGAATCTCGACCTGTGCAGCCCAGGTTTACCCCGCCCTGGGTGTGCTCCCGGCGCATTTCCAGCTGCAGTGGCCATCTCTGAGAGCACAACTGGGAAGCCCTCCCCTACCCCCGCCAGGAGCCGACACCCGCCCTGCGCCGCCCGGGTTCGCCCCGCCCCTGCCGCGCTCCAGGGGCGCTGCCCACCTTCACCAGTGGCTCCCGGTGAGCCCCGTCCCCACGCCCGGTTCCAGGAGAGGCTCTCGGACCTCGCTGCTGCCGCCAGGTCAAACATGAGGACAATACATACACCCCACAGAGACAATCCAAGCTGTCTATGATTTAGGGATAAAACGAGGACTACAGAAAGGCAAGATGACCTGACCTAGGAGGGCCATGATATTCTATAGAACCAGACAAAGTTGGTTACCAAGGAAACTTTTTTCCTTGGAACCCGGAAAGCTGGTTCTTTGCATATGCAATGACCAACAATTAGCTTGTTACCCAAGCCTGCTTTACTGCCACCCCCATCCCCCCACTCCCCAGAAGACTGGCTCAAAGAAATATTTTAAATCTCAGGCGGAAACCTGGAAGATGTCTTGTCTGTCTGTTTGGATTAAGGTATGTGTCAGTGTGAGCCTTGTGTTTTTTGATAATATTGCTCAAGTTCTGTGTTCTGATTTCAATGGTCTCAAGACAAGGCAGCCCTTCCAAATCAAACTGCTGGAAATACAAGAAAACATTGACCTAAATGAATGTCAGAGTCCCGTGAACTGGGAACTAGTCAATATTAAATATCTAGTATTTTTGGTTTTGCTCCTCCATTATAGAAATGTCTAAGAGTCAACAACATTAAGCACAACATGTTCATAGTGCCTAGGTTTCTTTTGAGGTAAAAATTGCTCTATTGTTATATCTGTCACAAGCTTGTCAGCAAGAAACTACCTGGAAACGACAACAACAAAAGTAAAAAATGTAAATGTGATATGAGCTTTTAGACAAACCCTTAACAATAATTATACTCTAAAATATCTGCCTCTCATAGTCTTGATTGAAGGCAGAGGAGAAGGGGACGACAGAGGATAAGATGGTTGGATGGCATCACTGACTCGATGGACATGAGTTTGAGCAAGCCCCTGGTGCTGGTGACGGACACGCAAGCCTAGCGTCCTTCAGGCCACGGGGTCCCAAAGACTCAGACATGACTGAGCAACTGAACTGAACTGAACTAACAAACGTTTCTCCAGGTGTTTTGGTTACCCGAGTTTCTATCCTTGTGACGACAGTGTATTGAATAGCTAGGTCATTTCCAAATAAATGAAAGTTCTGAAACATTCACGACTTGAAAGGACCTCCCTTTTACACAGAAACAAAAGAGATTTTTGACTCTCCATGAATAGTGTCTGGCACCATCCTGACATGTTAAATGTAAGAAAGCAATTGTTTTTTTTTGTTTTGTTCTGTTCTTGGGGGTGGGGGGAGGGGGGCGGGCTATAGCCAATGCCAATATAAAAGTCAGTTCTTGGTTGCTGAAGGGAAATGTATGACTTGTTATTACAAGAAAGTATGTGGAATGCAATGGCACTTGAGGAAGGAAAACGAAGTTGTTCTGTCTTACAGGTAGCAGTTTCAGGATGGGAGAAGCAAAGGAATGGGTACAGAATGGGATAAGGATGTTGTAGGGAAAGTGGACCCCCAGAAAAGAGTTCTGTGCCTAGCACAAGTTTTCTTGAGTTGTCGAACTGCCTTTGCTAATGGAGTTTAAGTGTCTTTACCTCTTAAGTGATCTCTTCTAGGTTGACCTAGAACAGAAATCTTTGGTTAGCTTTGGCTAAGTGGAGAAGTAGTGTTTCACGGTGACATATGTGATCCTTCCTGACTGTTTGCAGCCCTTTTGATATCGATGCACTGCTTCTGCTGCTGCTGCCGCCGCCGCTGCTGCTAAGTCGTTTCAGTCGTGTCCGACTCTGTGCGACCCCATAGACGGCAGCCCACCAGGCCCCGCAGTCCCTGGGGTTCTCTAGGCAAGAACACTGGAGTGGGTTGCCATTTCCTCCTCCCATGCATGAAAGTGAAAAGTGAACGTGAAGTCGCTCAGTGGTGTCCCACTCTTAACCACCCCATGGACTGCAGCCTACCAGGCTCCTCCATCCATGGGATTTTCCACGCAAGAGTACTGGAGTGGGGTGCCATTGCCTTCTCCCATATCTATGCACAAGCCTGCCTAAATAATTGACTTCTAGCTAGCTTTGGGATGCCAATGACCATCCACCCTTACCAGGCAACAGAGAAGAGAAAAACACTTACCACAGGAGGTCCTGGTAAGGAACAAGGAACTAACAAGCTCCCGCCAACCAGGATTCTGCAGAGGTCAACAAGAGGTCAATAAGAGATGGCAGACTGCAGTCCAGAGGTCCTAGCAACTTCCATCTTGCAGCAGAGACCCAGCATAGTCAAAACGAATTCAATGTTGCAAAAAATAAGTAAACAAATAAAGGACAGAAGTTCTTTGAACACATGACTGAGATTAGGGGTGAGGCAGTACATGTACGGTGCCCGGAAAATCTTAAAGTATGAGAAAGGAAAGAAATTAAAGACAACTATCAAGCTGTCCAAACTGATAAAAACGAAAGATTACACAGTTTTTTCTGTATATATTAGCAGATAATAATCTGAAAAGGAATTAAAAAAATTCCCTTTCAATAATGTCAACATGAATACAACACTTTGCCATGGATGTAACGAGGATGACAAGACTGGCACACTGGAAATTATACACCCTGGCTGAAAACTATCCTGAATACATGGACAGATATTCCATAACAATGGAAAGACTTAAGATGGCAATACCATGGAATGCATCTTCAATCTGAAATGAAGATTTGATATGATTTGATCGCTCAGAGCTTTTGTGTCATCAATTGTTATTAAAGTATAAATGAGATAGAGAAAGCTGCTGACTTAGACTTGAGGCGGGGTGTACGCCCTGCTGGTCTCTAGCCAGATATTCTACAGGCACTAGCAGTCAGCTAAGGAAAGAAAGGCACTGTCTCAGGGAATGGCACCAGGCCCCTCCCCCACGACATGCCTTGAGGTCACATTGGCAGCAGGTGAGTCATCCTGGGCCAAAAACTGATTGACATGAATCTTGAAGAAAGGCAGTATTCCAGGCAAATACATCATTTCCTTAACATAGATTAGGAGAACAAGGTACGAGGAAAACATACTGTTTTGTTCAAGTCGCTTCTGAGCCTATTGGGGGAACCGACCTGAAGCCAGAGTCCAGCGGATATACATAGGATATTTACATCGCTTAAGACAAACATTTCCTCAGGAACAAATGCATTGCTTAGCTCAAGGTTTGTCTGCGAAATTCTTACACATCAGGAGATGGCTCCGAGCTGGGTTTCTACACACAAGAACATGAATGCAAAGGACAAGCCTGCACAGCCCATCTGCCCCCCTCCCCCACAGCCAGCAGCATTTCCAAGTGACCTCCTAAGGCCTTCCCCAAAATACAGGGGCACCTCTGGGTTTCCTGTTTCCCTCACTTCGAACACTTTTCTTAAAAAAAAAAAAAAAATCCTGCACACTTCTTGATAGAATGCCACAGTGCAAGGAAAACAGGCCTTCAATACTTAAACCTCCCTGTGCCAAACACTTGGGGCTTGGTTTTGTTTTGTTTTGTTTTTTCATTACACCACCACATAATTTAAACTTTTTACAATTTCTAATTATTCAGTACCAAAACACCAAACTTTTATTGCACAAGGTCCCCATGAAAAGGCCCACGCATCAGGACAGCCACAGATTCTGCCATGAAAGGGCAGCAAGGTGCCCTCCCCACTTCTTTGCTGCCTGGGCGGCCACCAGGGTTTGAAATTCATGCACCTTACTAACTTTCTAGGGTGCAATTCGCGGACCCTTCCCTTTCTCATCCTAGCCGGTGCTCCAGGGCCCGCTGGCCTACAAAGTGCCAGAAGCAGGGCTGGGCCAGCCGGCCAGAGTTCAGGGTTCTGTCCCTTGGACTTCCAGGGGACACTAGGCTGCTTGGGAAAACCGTGCAGACTGAGATTGTTCAGCAAAGGGGTGGAGCGGTAAAGGCCTTGACACCAAGGGCGAGGCCTTTCTGCAACCGCCAGGTTGGGGAGCTCCGAGAATGTGCCAACAGAGGGTGGAATACGTGGTTCCCTGCTCCAAGCAGTCCCAGTTCCCTGACCTGTGGCCCGCAGCCCTCCGCTGCACCCACTAGATGTGGATCCTTGGGGACACAGGAGCATAGGAAATGGGCGTTCCTAGCCGCAGTGGCGACCCCGGAGAGCACAACTGGGACCGAACCCCCACCCACAGCCATCTAAATCTCGACCCGGGCAGCCCAGGTTTACCCCACCCCGGGTGCACTCCCAGCGCATTTCCAGCCTCAGTGGCCACCACCGAGAGCACAACTGGGAAGCCCTCCCCCACCCCCGCCAGGAGCCGAACCCCGCCCCGCGCCACCCGGGTTCACCCCGCCCCTGCCGCACTCCCAGCGCGTTTCCAGCTGCAGTGGGGACCCCCGAGAGCACAAATGTTACCGCCCCCCACCCCCTCCCGACCAGAACCCCGACCCGCGCCGCCCGGGATCGCCCCGCCCCTGGCGCGCTCCCGGCGCGTTGCCCACTTCCACCAGGGGCTCCCGGTGAGCCCCGTCCCCACGCCCGGTTCCAGGAGAGGCTCTCGGACCTCACTACTGCCGCCAGGTCAAACACGAGGACAATACATCCACCCCACAGAGACAGTCCAAGCTGTGTATGATTTAGGGTTCAAACGAGGACTACAGAAAAGAAAGATGTCCTGACCTAGGAGGGCCATGAGAGTCTATAGATCCAAACAAAATTGGGTACCAAGGAAACTTTTTTCCTTGGAACCCGGAAAGCTGGTTCTTTGCAAATGCAATGACCAACAATTAGCTTGTTACCCAAGCCTGCCTCGCTGCCACCCCCACTCCCCCCCCCCCCCACTTCCCAGGAAAACGGCTCAAAGAAATATTTTAAATCTCAGGCGGAAACCTGGAAGATGTCTTGTCTGACTGTTTGGATTAAGGTATATGTCAGTGTGAGCCTTGTGTTTTTTGATAATATTGCTCAAGTTCTGAGTTCTGATTTCAATGGTCTCAAGACAAGGCAGCCCTTCCAAATCAAACTGCTGGAAATACAAGAAAACATTGACCTAAATGAATGTCAGAGTCCCGTGAACTGGGAACTAGTCAATATTAAATATCTAGTAGTTTTGGTTTTGCTCCTCCACTATAGACATGTCTAAGAGTCAACAACATTAAGCACAACATGTTCATAGTGCCTAGGTTTCTTTTGAGGTAAAAATTGCTCTATTGTTATATGTGTCACAAGCTTGTCAGCAAGAAAGTACCTGGAAACAGCAACAACCAATGTAAAAAATGTAAATGTGATATGAGCTTTTAGATAAACTCTTAACAATAATTATACTCTAAAATATCTGCCTCTCATAGTCTTGATTGAAGGCAGAGGAGAAGGGGATGACAGAGGATAAGATGGTTGGATGGCATCACTGACTCGATGGACATGAGTTTGAGCAAGCCCCTGGAGTTGGTGATGGACACGGAAGCCTGGCGTCCTGCAGGCCACGGGGTCCCAAAGAGTCAGACTCGCCTGAGCAACTGAACTGAACTGAACTTACAATCGTTCCTCCAGGTGTTTTGGTTACCTGAGTTTCTATCCTGGTGCTAAACTAAGTGACGACAGTGTATTGAATAGCTAGGTCACTTCCAAATAAATGAAACTTCTTAAACATTCACGACTTGAAAGGACCTCCCTTTTACACAGAAACAAAAGAGATTTTTGACTCTGCATGAATAGTGACTGGCACCTTCCGAACATATTAAATGTAAGAAAGCAATTTTTTTGTTTTGTTTTGTTTTGTTCTGTTCTTGCAGGAAGCGGGGTGGGCGCTATTATCACTGATAGGTATGCTCACCAATCTATCAAATGCCAATATAAGAGTCAGTTCTTGGTTGCTGAAGGGAAATGTATGACTTGTTATTACAAGAATGTATGGAATGCAATCACACTTTAAGAAGGAAAACGAAGTAGTTCTGTCTTACAGGTGGCATTTTCAGGACGGGAGAAGCAAAGGAATGGGTACAGAATGGGATAAGGAGGTTGTAGGGAAAGTAGGCCCCCAGAAAAGAGTTTTGTGCCTAGCACAAGTTTTCTTGAGATGTTGAACTGCCTTTGCTAATGGAGTTTAAGTTTCTTTACCTCTTAAGTGATCTCTTCTAGGTTGACCTAGAACAGAAATCTTTCGTTAGCTTTGGCTAAGGGGAGAAGTATTGTTTCACGATGGCATATGTGATCCTACCTGACTGTTCTCATCCCCTTTGATATCTATGTACTGCTGCTGCTGCTGCTGCTGCAGCTGCTAAGTGGTTCAGTTGAGGCCGACCCTGTGCCACGCCATAGATGGCAGCCCACCAGGCCCTGCAGTCCCTGGGGTTCTCTAGGCAAGAACACTGGAGTGGGTTGCCATTTCCTCCTCCTATGCATGAAAGTGAAAAGTGAAAATGAAGTCGCTCAGTGGTGTCCGACTCGTAGCCACCCCATGGACTGCAGCCTACCAGGCTCCTCCGTCCTTGGGATTTTCCAGGAGTGGGGTGCCATTGCCTTCTCCCATATCTATGCACAAGCCTGCTTAAATAATTGACTTCTAGCCAACTTTGGGATGCCCATGACCACCCACCCTTACCAGGCAACAGAGAAGAAAAAAACACTTACCACAGGAGGTTCTGATAAGGAACAAGGAACTAACAAGCTCCCACCTACCAGGATTCTGCAGAGATCAACAAGAGGTCAGCAAGAGATGAGAGACTGCAGTCCAGAGGTCCTAGCTACTTCCATCTAGCAACAAACACCCAGCATAGTCAAAACGATTTCAATGTTAAAGAATAAATAAATAAATAAATAAAAGGACAGAAGTTCTTTGAACACATGTCTGAATTTAGGGGTGAGGCATTACATATGTGTCCCAGGATAATCTTAAAGTGTCAGAAAGTAAAGAAATTAAAGACAACTATCAAGCTGTCCAAACTGATCAAAATGAATGATTACACAGTTTTATCTGTATACATTAGCAGATAATAATCTGAAAAGGAATTTAAAAAAATTCCCTTTCAATAATATCAACATGAATAAAACACTTTGCCATGGATGTAACGAGGATGACAAGATTGGCACACTGGAAATTATACACCCTGGCTGAAAACTATCCTGAATACATGGACAGATATTCCATAACGATGGAAAGACTTAAGATGGCAATACCATGGAATGCATCTTCAATCTGAAATGAAGATTTGATATGATTTGATCGCTCAGAGCTTTTGTGTAATCAAGTGTTATTAAAGTATTAAAGAGATAGAGAAAGCTGCTGACTTAGACTCGAGGCGGGGTGGGGGGTGGGTAGTAAGAGTACCCCCTGCTGGTCTTTAGCCAGATATTCTACAGGCACTAGCAGTAAACTAAGGAAAGAAAGGAACTGTTTCAGGGAATGGCACCAGGCCCCTCCCCCACGACATGCATTGAGATAATATTGGCAGCAGGTGAGTCATCCCGGGCCAAAACTTGATTGACATGAATCTTGAAGAAAGGCAGTATTGCAGGCAAATATATCATTTCCTTAACATAGATAAGGAGAACAAGCTAGGAGGAAAACATGCTGTTTTGTTCAAATCGCTTCTGAGCCTTTTGGGGGAACCGACCTGAAGCCAGAGTCTAGCGGAAATACATAGGATATTTACATCGCTTAAGACAAACATTTTCTTAGGAAAAAATGCATTGCTTATCTCAAGGTTTGTCTGCGAAATTCTTACACATCAGGAGATGGCTCCGAGCTGGGTTTCCACACACAAGAACATCCATGCAAAGGACAAGCCTGCACAGCCCATCTGCCCCCCTCCCGCACAGCCAGCAGCATTTCCAAGTGACCTCCTAAGGCCTTCCCCAAAATACAGGGGCACCTCTGGGTTTCCTGTTTCCCTCACTTCGAACACTTTTCTTAAAAAAAAAAAAATCCTGCACACTTCTTGATAGAATGCCACAGTGCAAGGAATACAGTCCTTCAATATTTAAACCTCCATTTGCAAAACACTTGGAGCTTGGTTTTGTTTTGTTTTGTTTTTTAATTACACCACCACATAATTTAAAGCTTTTACACGTTCTAATTATTCAGTTCCAAAACACCAAACTTTTATTGCACAGGGTCCTCATGAAAAGGCCCACGCAGCTGGACAACCACAGATTCTGCCATGAAAGGGCAGCAAGGTACCCTCCCCCCTTCTTTGCTGCCTGGGCGGCCACCAGGGTTTGAAATCCATGCACCCTACTAAGTTTCTAGGGTGCAATCCGTGGACCCTTCCCTTTCCCATCCCAGCAGGTGCTCAAGGGCCCGCTGGCTTACAAAGTGCCAGAAGCAGGGCTGGGCCAGCCGGCCAGAGTTCAGTGTTCTGTCCCTTGGACTTCCAGAGGACACTAGGCTGCTTGGAAAAACCGCGCAGACTCTGAGATTTTTCAGCAGAGGGGTGGAGCGGTTAAGGCCTTGACCCCAAAGGCAAGGCCTTTCTGCGACCGCCAGGTTGGGGAGCTCCGAGAATGTGCCAACAGACGGCGGAATACTTGGTTCCCTGCTCCACGCAGTCCCAGTTCCCTTACCTGTGGTCCGCAGCCCTCCGCTGCACCCACGGGATGGCGATCCTTGGGGACCCAGGAGCGGACGAAATGGGCGTTCCCAGCCGCAGTTGCAACCCCCGAGAGCGCAACTGGGAACCCCTCCCCATCCCCCCCTTGAGCCGACCCCCGCCCCGCGCCGCCAGGGTTACCCCCGCCCCTGCCGCGCTCCCGGTGCGTTCCCAGCCGCAGTGGCGACCCCCGGGAGCACAACTGGGACCGACCCCCACCCAAAGCCATCTGAATCTCGACCCCCGCAGCCCGGGTTTACCCAGTCCCGGGTGCGCTCCCGGCGCGTTTTCAGCCTCAGTGTCCACCTCGGAGAGCACAACTGGGAAGCCCGCCCCCAACCCCGCCAGAAGCCGACTCCCGCCCCACGCCGCCCGCGTTCGCCCCGCCCCTGCACGGTCCAGGTACCTTCCCAGCTTCTAGCGTTCACGCCCGGGTAGGAGCAGGATGTAGGAGTATGGGAGATGTGTCTGGAGCTTGACAGCCTCAGCTCCGCTCTGGCCTGCCCTTTGGACCTAGGAGCCAGGCCAACTTGCAGAGGGCTTAGGGCCCCATTGTATGCAAACTACCAAGGCCTACCGCAAGGAGAGCTCTGTCCGAGGGAAGGGAAGCGCCCCAGGCTGCGTTCCCAAGCTGTTGCTTGGCAATGCAGACTCAGCGGTAAACGGAGGGAATCAGGCTCTCTGTAGCCGCAGCTTCACACACAGGTGTGTCTCCGTAGGAATCAAGAAAGATCCTGACAGAGTGAGGTTCATTAGAGCTATACTAAAGAGCAAAGGCTTGTCCATGTGGTCTTGCCTTCCCCTGTGCCTTTGGGTCTCCAGGCTCGGCCCCAGCTCCGTGGAAACAACCCCTGAGAAAATATCTTCAAGATCCACTTTTCCCAGTGTCTGGGAACCGGGGTTCGTAGGAGGAGAGAAAAGCACGCCTCCATAGGGAACGAAAAGGCAGCCCACCTGCCTGTGTTTTGAAGCCTCTATTTGGAAGGAATGGGTTAGCTTCTCCTAAAGGAGACCTCCAGATCTGCTCAGAAGTTGGTAATTCCAGAGGCAGGGTACTGGTTCCTGACTGCCCTTTGCTAGCCTTGCAAAGATATTCCTAGATTCTAGAGTTATTTTCCATGAAGGAGCAGGCTTCGGGAATGTGTCAGACGGGACTGGCTCCTTATTGACCTCAGCTCAGCTATTGCCTTTCCATTCAAACTAGGACAAGGCCCTACTTTATGAAGGGTAAGGGTCTTCTTCTTTGCAAACTGCCAAGGGCTACAGCAGTGAGACCTCTGTCAAGGTGAGGGAAGCCTAAGAGGATGGATTCTCAAGCAGGTGCTTTGCCACAAAGCATCAGCACCCCACGGAGAGAATCAAGCTCCCTGTGCACCAATGTTGGGAGTGTAGCTTCACACACAGAGTTGTCTCTATAGGAGCCAAGAATGTTCCTGAGAGATTAGGTTCACTAAACCTCTCCTACAGAGCATAGACCTGTCAATGTGGTTTTGCCTTCCCCTGTGAGTTGGGTCCCCGAGGTCCGCCACACCTCCAGGGAAACTGTCCCTGAGAAAAGATCTCCAGGAACCGCTTCGCCGAGGCTGGGAAATGCTGTTCACAGGAAGTAAGGCAAGCGAATCTCCAGCAGAGAAAAATAGGCCTTACTGTCCCTGGAGGAGCAGGCTGCCAGAGTGTGTGAAACCTGACTGTTGCCTTACTGGCCTCAGCTCCGCCATTGCCTGTTCATCCGAGCTAGCACCCAGGCCTACTTGGAAAAGCGTTTGGGTGCAGATTTCTACAAAGTGCCAAGGGCTACAGCAGTGAGAATTCTCTCGGTGGTAAGGGAGAGCATTTTATGGATTCTCAAGCTGTTTTCTGAATGACAGCGTCAAAATGAACAGAGAGAATCAGGCTCTCTGTGCCCCTATGTTAGGTACGCAGCTTCACACACAGAGGTGTCTCTATAGGAGCCAAGAATGCTCCTGAGAGATGAGGTTCACTAGAGGTCTGCTACAGAGCATAGACCTGTCCATGTGGTCTTGCCTTCCCCTGTGCCTTTGGGCCCCGGGCTCGGCCCCAGCTCCGTGGAAACAACCCCTGAGAAAATATCTTCAAGATACGCTTTTCCCAGAGGCTGGGAACTGGAGTTCATAGGAGGAGAGAAAAGCAAGCCTCCTTCGGGCACGAAAGGCCGCCAACCTGCCTGTGTTTTGAAGCCTCTATTTGGAAGGAATGGGTTAGCTTCTCCTAAAGGAGACCTCCAGATCTGCTCAGAAGTCGGTAATTCCAGAGGCAGGGTGCTGGTTCCTGACTGCCCTTTGCCAGCCTTGCAAAGACGTTCCAAGATTCTAGAGTTATATTCCATGAAGGAGCAGGCTTCGGGAATGTGTCAGAGGGGACTGGCTCCTTATTGGCCTCAGCTCAGCTATTGCCTTTCCATTCAAACTAGGACAAGGGCCTACTTTATGAAGGGTAAGGGTCTTCTTCTTTGAAACTGCCAAGGGCTACAGCAATGAGACCTCTGTCAAGGCGAGGGAAGCCTAAGAGGACGGATTCTCAAGCAGGTGCTTTACTACAAAGCATCAGCACCCCACGGAGAGAACCAAGATCCCTGTTCCCCAATGTTGGGAGTGTAGCTTCACACACAGAGTTGTCTCTATAGGAGCCAAGAATGTTCCTGAGAGATTAGGTTCACTAAACCTCTCCTACAGAGCATAGACCTGTCCATGTGGTTTTTCCTTCCCCTGTGAGTTGGGTCCCCGAGGTCCGCCACACCTCCAGGGAAACTGTCCCTGAGAAAAGATCTCCAGGAACCGCTTCGCTGAGGCTGGGAAACGCTGTTCCCAGGAAGTAAGGCAAGCGAATCTCCTGCAGAGAAAAAGAGGCCTTACTGTCCCTGGAGGAGCAGGCTGCCAGAGTGTGTGAAACCTGACTGTTGCCTTACTGGCCTCAGTTCCACCATTGCCTGTTCCTCTGAACTAGGACCCAGGCCTATTTGGAGAAGCGTTTGGGTGCGGATTTCTACAAAGTGCCAAGGGCTACAGCAGTGAGAATTCTCTCAGCGGTAAGGGAGAGCATTTTATGGATTCTCAAGCTGTTTTCTGAACGACAGGGTCAAAATGAACTGAGAGAATCAGGCTCTCTGTGCCCCTATGTTAGGTACGCAGCTTCACACACAGAAGTGTCTCTATAGGAGCCAAGAATGTTCCTGAGAGATGAGGTTCACTAGAAGTCTGCTACAGAGCATAGACCTGTCCATATGGTTTTGCCTTGCCCTGTGAGTTGGGTCCCTGAGGTCCGCCCCAGCTCAGGGGAAGGAGCCCCTGAGAAAAGATCTCCAGGGACCGCTATTCCCCCAGGCTGGCAAACACAGTTCACAGGAGGAAACACAAGCGAGCCTCCTGCAAGGCACAACAGGCCTTAGTCTCCCTGGACGATCAGGCTGCCAGAGTGTGTGAGACCTGACTGGTGCCTTACTGGCCTCAGCTCCGCCATTGCCTGTTCCTCCGAACTGGGACTCAGGGCTACTTGGAGAAGGGTTTAGGTGCAGATTTCTACAAACTGCCAAGGGCTACTGCAATGAGAACTCTCTCAGAGGTAAGGGCGAGAATTGTATGGATTCTCAAGCTGTTTTCTGAACGACAGCATTAAACCTGCACAGAGAGAATCAGGCTCTCTGCCGCCATGTTGGGTACGCAGTTTCACACACAGAGATGTCCGCATAGGAGCCAAGGACGTTCGTCAAAGACTGAGGTTCACTAGAGCTCTCTTAGAGAGCAAAGACTTGTTCATGTGGTTTTGCCTTCCCCTGTATGTGTGGGTCTCTGGGCACAACCCCAGCTCCGTGGAAACAACCCCTGAGCAAAGATCTCCAAGATCTGCTTTTCCCCCATGCTGGGAACCAGGGATCATAGGAGGCAGGAAAAGCAAGCCTCCTTCAGGCAAGAAGAGGCAGCCAACCGGCCTGCGTTTGGAAGCCTCTATTTGCAAGGAATGGGTTAGCTTCTCCAGAAGGAGACCTCCAGATCTGCTCAGAAGATAGAAATTCCAGAGGCAGGGTCGAGGTTCCTGACTGCCCTTTGCCAGCCTTGCAAAGACATTCCTAGATTCTAGCAATATTTTCCATGAAGCAGCAGGCATCGGGAATATGTCAGAGTTGACGGGTGCCTTACTGGGCTCAGCTCAGCTATTGCCTTTCCTTTCAAACTAGGATCAGGGCCTACTTGGTGAAGGGTAAGGGTCTACTTCTTTCCCAACTGCCAAGAGACACAGCAATGAGACCTCTGTCAAGGCGAGGGAAGCGTAAGCGGATGGATTCTCAAACAGGTGCTTTGCCACAAAGCATCAGCACCCCACGGAGAGAATCAGGCTCCCTGTGCCCCTATGTTCGGTGTGTAGCTTTACACACAGAGGTGTCTCTGTACGAGCCAAGAATGTTCCTAAGACTTGAGATTCACTAAGGTCTCCTACAGAGCATAGACCTGTCCATGTGGTTTTTCCTTCCCCTGTGAGATGGGTCCCCGAGGTCCACCCCAGCTCTGGGGATAGAGCCCCTGAGAAAAGATCTCCAGGAACCGCTTTTTGCCCAGGCTGGGAAACGCAGTTCACAGGAGGCAAGGCAAGCGAGCCTCCCGCAGGGAAATATAGGCCTTACTGTCCCTGGAGGAGCAGGCTGCCAGAGTGTGTGACACCTGACTGGTGCCTTACTGACCTCAGCTCCGCCATTGCATGGCCATCCAAACCAGGACCCAGGCCTACTTGGAGAAGTGTTTGGGTGCGGATTTGTAAAAACTTCCAAAGGCTACAGCAATGAGAAGTCTCTCAGAGGTAAGGGAGAGCATTCTATGGATTCTCAAGCTGTTGTTTGAACGACAGCTTCAAAGCTGCAAAGAGAGAATCAGGCCCTGTGTGCCCCCCTTGTTGGTTACGCAGCTTCACACACAGGGGTGTCTCCATAGGTGTCAAGAACGTTCCTGACACAGTAAGTTTCACTTAGAAGTCTCCTGGAGAGCAAAGACTTGTCCATTTGGTTTTCCTTCCCCTGTGCGATTGGGTCTCTGGTCTCGGCCCCAGCTCCATGGAAACAAACCCTGAGAAAATATCTTCAAGATCCGCTTTTCCCAGAGGCTGGGAACAGGGCTTCATAGGATGCGAGAAAAACAGGCCTCCTTCGGGCGTGAAGAGGCAGCCAACCGGCCGGTTTGGAAGCCTCTATTTGGAAAGAATGGGTTAGCTTCTCCTAAAGGAGACCTCCAGATCTGCTCAGAAGTCGGTAATTCCAGAGGCAGGGTGCTGGTTCCTGACTGCCCTTTGCCAGCCTTGCAAAGACATTCCCAGATTCTAGAGTTATTTTCCATGAAGGTGAAGGCTACGGGAGTATGTCAGACTTGGAAGGCACCTTATTGGCCTCAGCTCAGCTATTACCTTTCCATTCAAACTAGGACAAAGGCCTACTTTATGAAGGGTAAGGGTCTTCTTCTTTCCAAACTGCCAAGGGCTACAGCAATGGGACCTCTGTCAAGGCGAGGGAAGCCTAAGTGGATGGATTATCAAGCAGGTGCTTTGCCACAAAGCATCAGCACCCCACGGGGAGAATCAGGCTCCATTTGTCCCTATGTTGGGTGTGTAGCTTCACATACAGAGGTGTCTCTATAGGAGGCCAGAATGTTCCTGAGAGATGAGGTTCACTAGAGCTCTCCTACAGAGCATAGACCTGTCCATGTGCTTTTGCCTTCCCCTGTGAGTTGGGTCCTCGAGGTCCTCCCCAGCTCCGGGGAAGGAGCCCCTGAGAAAAGATCTCCAGGGACCCCTTTTCCCCCAGGCTGGGAAATGCAGCTCACTGGAGGGAAGTCAAGTGAGCCTCCTGCAGGGAAAAAGAGGGCTTACTGTCCCTGGACAATCAGGCTGCCAGAGTGTGTGAGACCTGACTGGTGCCTTACTGGCCTCAGCTCCGCCATTGCATGTTCCTCCGAACTAGGACCCAGGACTACTTGGAGAAGGGTTTGGGTGCGGATTTCTAAAAACTGCCAAGGGCTACAGCAATGAGAACTCTGTCACGGGTAAGGAAGAGCATTGTATGGATTTTCAAGGTGTTTTTTGAACGACATCTTTAAAGCTACACAGAGAGAATCAGGCTCTCTGTGCCCCCATGTTGGGTACACCGCTTCGCACACAGGGGTGTCTCCATATGAATCAAGAATGTTCGTGACAGAGTGAAGTTCACTAGAGCTCTCCTAGAGAGCAAAGACTTGTCCATGTGGTTTTTCTTCCCCTGTTAGTTTGGGTCTCCAGGCTTAGCCCCAGCTCCGTGGAAACAACCCCCGAGAAAAGATCTTCAAGATCCGCTTTTCCCAGAGCCTGGGAAGCTGGGTTCATAGGAGGCAGGAAAAGCAAGCCTCCTTCGGGCACGAAGAGGCAGCCGACCTGCCTGTTTTTGGAAGTCTCAATATGGAAGGAATGAGTTAGATTCTCCTAAAGGAGACCTCCAGATCTGCTCAGAAATCGGTAATTCCAGAGGCAGGGTGCAGGCTCCTGACTGCCCTTTGCCAGCCTTGCAGAGACATTCCTAGATTCCAGCGTTATTTTCCATGAAGGAGCAGGCTTCGGGAATATGTCAGACTTGACTGGCGCCTTATTGGCCTCAGCTCAGCTCTTGCCTTTCCTTTCAAACTAGGACAAGGGCCCACTTTATGAAAGGTAAGGGTCCTCTTCTTTCCAAACTGCCAAGGGCTACAGCAATGAGACTTCTGTCAAGGCGAGGGAAGCGTAAGCTGATGGATTCTCAAGCAGGTGCTTTGCCACAAAGCATCAGCACCCCACGGAAAGAATCTGGCTCCCTTTGCCCCTACGTTGCGTGTGTAGCTACACACACAGAGGTGTCTCGATAGGAGCCAAGAATGTTCCTGAGAGAGGAGGTTCACTGTTGGGGGCCAGAGTGAGGCACTCCGCCCATGGCAAAGGTCATGAGGAAGGAGGCTCGACATACGCAAAGGTGGGATCAAGCCTCAGGAGTCCCCCTGGAAATCCTCGAGCATCTATCCCCATAACCAGAGCCTGCCTACCTTACTACTTTGTGCTCTCACCTACACCTCTGACTTTACGGGGGGCTGTCCCCCACCACCTCTTTCGGAGAAGGAGTTAACCTAGAGCTCCAGTTGATAAAAACCCCTGGGTGTGACAAGAGTGTTTTAACCTACAAACTCCTCTGAAGGTTCCCTAGCCTGCCTGACAGGCTTGTCCGGCCACATGTGATTGCTCACAGCCTCTCAACCATGAGAGGCACGAGATGCTTTAAACCTTCTAAAAACAGGTTCCTTAGAAAAGTTAGAAAATTATTAGTATAAGTATAATGGGCTGATTAGAAATCATATTGGTGAAGGCTTTTTCATTTGTTGAGCTGATGTTTACTGCTAAGTCTCCACATCCCCTGCCCTTATACACATTAATGAATATATAGAAGAAATAAGTATTAACCTTTGATATAAATCACGTTAGACCTTAGGCTAAGTAAATTCTTTCCTTAACTAAAACCCACTACACCCTCACCCTATAGGAATGTAACTTTATTTGGGTGGCGTCTGTTTTAAGAATAATCACCCCTGGAGAAATAAGTGTCCTGGTTGACTGACCGCTGTCACAAGGAGAGGGTCGTAAATTGTCAGCAGGCCCCCCGGCCAGAAGATGATGTAACACCCCTAAGACCTCTGTATACTTTGGTATGAAGCACCTGACTTTGATAAAAGTCAGGACTGCTGACCCCACGTGACTTTGGCATAACATCTCAGTGTATAAAAGTAGACCATGGAAAATAAAGAATTGGGATCAGTTTCTCGAAATACTGGTCTCCCCATGTCTCTCTCTCTCTCTCACTCTGGTTGAGTCTCCATCTGGAGCGCGGAACCCACCAAGCTTACTAATTTTGCCTGGGCTTCTAAGATCCGACCGGGGAGGCCTCAGTGTCTCCTCTCCTTCGGGAGAACGGAAGGACGCCTGCGGCCTACGTAAGTGGTGCAAGCTTCTTGTCTTGAAGTTTTATTGGTCCCCCGTGTAAACCAAGCTACTCAGCCTCTTTTCTCCACTGAATTTTCCTACTGAGCTATCCTCATTTTATTACTCTTTATATCCTTAACTAACGTTTAATTAAGCAGTTGTTCCCTGACCCTCGCCTACGCCGTCTCTGCTTCGAATACCCTGGATCAGCTGGGGCTGGACCCCGGCAGTTCACTAGAGATCTCCTACAGAGCATAGACCTGTCCATTTGGTTTTGCCTTCCCCTGTGAGTTGGGTCCCCGAGGTCCGCCCCAACTCCGGGGAAGCAGCCCCTGAGAAAAGATCTCCAGGAACTGCTTTCCGCCCAGGCTGGGAAACGCTGTTCACAGGAAGTAAGGCAAGCGAGCCTCCTGAAGGGAAATAGAGGCCTTACTGTCCCTGGAGGAGCAGGCTGCCAGAGTGTGTGACACCTGACTGGTGCCTTACTGGCCTCAGCTCCGCTATTGCATGTTCATCTGAACTTGAACCCAGGCCTACTTGGAGAAGTGTTTGTGTGCCGATTTCCAGAAACTGCGAAGGGCTACAGCAATGATAACTCTCTCAGTGGTAAGGGAGAGCATTGTGTGGATTCTCAATTTGTTGTTTGAACGACAGCGTCAAAGCTGCACAGAGAGAATCAGGTCTCTGTGTCTCTATGTTGGGTAAGCAGCTTCCCACACAGAGATGTCCCCGTTGGAGCCAAGAACATTCCGCATAGACTGAGGTTCACTAGAGCACTCCTAGAGAGCAAAGACTTATCCATGCGGTTTTCCCTTCCCCTGTGCGTGTGGGTCTCCGGGATCGGCCCCTGCTCCGTGGAAACAGCCTCTGAGAAAAGATCTCCAAGAACCTCTTATCCCCCAGGCTGGGAAGCGGAGTTCACAGGAGGTGGGATAAGCAAGCTTCCTTCGGCAAGAAGAGACAGCCAACCGGCCTGTGTTTGGAAGCCTATATTTGCAAGGAATGGGTTAGTTTCTCCTGACCGAGACCGCCAGATGTGCTGAGAAGATAGAAATTCCAGAGGCAGGGTCGAGGTTCCTGACTGCCCTTTGCCAGCCTTGCATAGACATTCCCAGATTCTAACGTTATTTTCCATGAAGGAGCAGGCATCGGGAATATGTCAGACTTGACTGGCGCCTTACTGGCCTCAGCTCAGCTACTGCCTTTCCATTCAAACAAGGACAAGGGCCTACTTGGTGAAGGGTAAGGGTCTGCTTCTTTCCAAACTGCCAAGGACTACAGCAATGAGACCTCTGTCAAGGTGAGGGAAGCCTATGCGGATGGATTCTTAGCAGGTGCTTTGCCACAAAGCATCAGCACCCACGGAGAGAATCAGACTCCCTTTGCCACTATGTTGGGTGTGTAGCTTCATGCACAGAGGTGTCTCTGTAGAAGCCAAGAATGTTCCTGAGAGATGAGGTTCACTAGAGCTCTCCTACAGAGCATAGACGTGTCCATGTGGTTTTGTCTTCCCCTGTGAGTTGGGCCCCCGAGGTCCGACCCAGCTCCAGGGAAACAGCCCCTGAGAAAAAATCTCCAGGAACAGCTTTGCGCCCAGGCTGGGAAATGCAGTTCACAGGAGGCAAGGCAAGCGAGCCTCCTGCAGGGAAAAAGAGGCCTTACTGCTCCTGGACGATCAGGCTGCAAGAGTGTGTGAGACCTCACTTGTGCCTTACTGGCCTCAGCTCCGCCGTTGCCTGTTGTTCCGAGCTAGGACCCAGGCCTACTTGGAGAAGGGTTAGGGTGCGGATTTCTACAAACTGTCAAGGACGACAGCAATGAGAATTCTCTTAGCAGTAAGGGAGAGCATTGTATGGATTCTCAAGCTGTTGTTTGAATGACAGCTTCAAAGCTACACAGAGAGAATCAGGCTCTCTGTTCCCCTATTTTGGCTGTGCAGCTTCACACACAGAATTTGACTCTGTTGGAGCCAGAAATATTCCTGAAAGACTTAGGCTCACCAAAGCTGTCCTCCAGAGCAAAGACATTGGATGTGGTTTTGCCTTCCATTGTCAGTATGGGTCCCCTAGCTTGGCCCCAGCTCCGGGGATACAGCCTCTGAAAAAAATCTTCCAAGAAGCGATTTTTCCTCCAGGCTGTTAAGCGGAATTCGCAGTTTGCAAGTTAAGGAAGCCTGCTTCGTGGAAGAGCAAGCAGCCAACTGGCCCTGTGTTAGGAAGCCTGTATTTGAAAGGAATGGGTTAGCTTCTACAGCGGGAGAACCTCAGATCTGCTCAGGGGGCTGAAATACTAGAGTCAGGGTCGAGGTTCTCCCTTGTCCTTTGCGCACCTTGCAAAGACATTCCTAGCTTCTAGCGTTAGTGTCCCTGTAGTAGCAGGCTGCAGGAGCGTGTGATAAATGACTGCCGCGTTCCTGTCCTCAGCTCCGCTATTGACTTTCTATTCGAACTAGAACCCAGGCCTACTTTGAGAGGGGTTAGGGTCCAGTGTTTTCAAACTGCCAAGGGCTACGGCAATGCGAGCTCTGTCAGAGGTAAGAAAAGAGCAATTGGTTGGATTCTTCAGCTGCTGCGTGGCTGCACAGCTTCCGCGCCGCATGGAGAGCATGAGGCTCCTTGTGGCCCTATTTTGGGTACGCAGCAACATGCACACAGAGTGTCTGTGTTCACTTATGTACAGGCTTATGTACACTAGAGCTCTCCTACAGAGCAAAGACCACTCAGTGGGCTCCAAGAGATACGTGTCGCGGCTCGAGAAGAGAGTGGAGTCCTTTGCTTCCCCTCGAGATGAGGCCTGACTCCCCGGGTGAGTATGGAATGCAACCCCAAATCCCTGTCGCCTATGGAGAGGAACATTAAGTCCTGGATACAAGCCTAGATGAGGTCTAGTTTGCCCTTCAGTGAATGGAGCCCAATCCACAGCTCTCCCTGGCAACTCGAATGGAAGATTAGACTTCCTGGGCCAACACAAGAGGAAGCCTGAATTCCCCGTCGTAACTCGAGAATCCCACCGAAACTCGAGAAAAACCACGTGCTTCCCTCGTCATCGCAAGATGAGGCCCTTTGTCCGCTACAGCATCTCAAGAGAAGTCCCACGTTCCATCCTGAAGTGCGAAACGGTACTTGGCACCCTTGATGCGACCCCAAAAGTTCCGCGACATACCAGACTCACTCAAGGGGAACACCGAGGTTCCCGGCACCACTTCATCTGACCCCTTCTCCTCTCCTGATTGCGACAGGAGGGTCGACTCCCCTTCTCTGTCTGCAAGGGGTTCCCGACCTTCCGGGCGCACCTCAGGATGAGGCCGGTCTCATGAGGAAGTTCGAAACGTAGCCTCGTGGGTGGTGCCACATGCCGAAAGACCCCAATTTCAGGGTCCACTCTTGAAAAGAACCCGATGCCAGCACACCTCTTTGAAGGAAAACCTGTGGATGAAGGCACAACACGAAGGGGCACTGACACCCGCGTGCATCGTCCAGAAAAACCCGCAGGTCCCACAGACATTTCGACAAGTGGCCTGTCACCCTGTAAACAACTCGAAAGGCAAACGAAGGTCCATTCCTCAACAGAAGACTAGGTGTGACTCTCTTGTCCCTACTCTGCAGGGACCATGGGATCCGAGTCAGAAACGGAGAGGAAGCCTGAGGTTCCTGCGTCCACTCGAGATGAGGCCCTCTTCCATTGCACCACACCCAGTGGAGTCCCGAGAGGCCCCTACCAACTCCACAGTATCCCTGAGTTCTCAGAGACACAATGAGAAGCTCCCTGAGGTCAAAGGCACAAGTCGAGGGAACCCTGTGTTTTCTGCCATGACTTAAGAAAGACCTCGAGAGTGCTTCAAAATGTGTTGAGTCGCGATTCCCCTACCATGACTCGAGAGCCATGACACGCGCCCCCTCTTCACGCGCATGGAGACCTGACTAACCTGGCACTGCACGAGAGGCTCCCTGAGATCCTCATCGTACCTCGTGAGGAAACCCACACTGCTGCGGCAGCTCGAGGAAACCCCTGAGACGCCCCCGTCCTCGCGAGCTGAGGGCCTTCTTTTCCTGCGTGGCCTGGAGGGCAATCCCGGGTCCTCTCTCCAAACGGAAGAGGAGGCTGGACTCCCTTGAGGCTGCTCAGTGGGCTCCAAGAGACCCGCGTCGCGACTCGAGAGGAGAGCGGAGTCCTTGGCTTCCCCTCGAGACGAGGCCTGACTACCCAGGGGAGCCTGGAATGCAACCCCGAGATCCCTGCCTTCCCTGGAGAGGAATATTAGGTCCCGGACACACGCCTAGGTGAGGTCTCTTCGGCCCTGCAGTGACTCGAGCGCAACCCCCAGCTTTCCCTCGCAACCCGAGGGGAAGATTGGGCTTCCCAGGGCCAACCCAAGGGGAAGGCTGAGATCCCCTTCGTAACTCGAGAATGCCGCCGCAACTCGAGAAAACCCACGTGGTTCCCACCTCTTGGCAAGATGAGGCCCTTGCCCGCGACGGCGTCTCAAGGGAAGTCCCCTGTTCCGCCCTGAAGGGCGAAACGGTCCCTGACAGCCTTCCTGCGACCCCCAAAAGTCCCCCGACACGCCGGGGTCCCCCGAGGGGAACACCGAGGGTCCCGGCACCGCTTCCTCTGAGCCCCTTCTCCCCTCCTGATCGCGACAGGAGAGGCGATTCCCCTGCGTGGTCTGGAAGGGGTTCCCGGCCTTCCCGGCGCACCTCAGGATGAGGCCGGCCTCACTAGGAAATTCGAGAGGAGCCACGTGGGTGGGGCCAAATGCCGAACGCCCCCGATTCCCCGGTCCGCCCTTGAGAAGGACCCGAGGCCCGGACCCCTCTTCGAAGGCAACCCTGTGGGTGAAGCCACAACACGAAGGGGCACTGCCACCCCCGTGCATCGTCCGCAAAGACCCGCGGGTTCCACACACAGCTCGACGAGGGGCCTGAGACCCCCTGAGCAACTCGAGAGGCCAGCGGGCTTCCCTTCCTCAGACAAGACGAGGCCTGACTCTCCTGTCCCAACTCTGCAGGGACCCTGCGGTCGGAGTCCGAAACGGAGAGGAAGCCTGAGGTTCCTGCCTCCCCTCGAGGTGAGGCCCTCTTCCGTTGCGCCAGACCCAGCGGAGTCCCGAGTGGCCCCGCCACCTCCACAGGATCCCTCGCCTCTCAGAGGCACCCTGGGAAGTTCCCTAAGGTCCCCGGCAGAAGGCGAGGGACACGAGCGTTTCCCGCCGCCCCTCCGAGAAAGACCTCGAGAGTCCTTCTTCAACGCGTCTCGAGGCCCTAGGCCCCTCCCGTGACTCGAGAGCCAGGACGCGCTCCCCCTCGCCACGCGCATGGAGACCTGACTTCCCTGGCGCCGCACGAGAGGCTCCCTGAGATCCTCGTCGTGCTTCGGGAGAAAACCCCCACGGGCGCCGCAGCTCGAGGAAACCCCGGAGATGCCCCCGTCCTCGCGAGCTGAGGGCCTTCTTGTCCTGCATGGCCTGGAGAGCAATCCCGAGTCCTCTCTCCAAACTGAAGAGGAGGGTTGACTCCCTTTAGACCACTCAGTGGGCTCCAAGAGATACGCGTCGCAACTCGAGAGGATAGCCGAGTCCTTTGCTTCCCCTCGAGACGAGGCCTAACTCCCCGGGTGAGTCTGTAATGCAAACCCGAGATCCCTGTCGCCCTTGGAGAGGATCATTGGGTCCTGAACACAAGGCTAGATGAGGTCTCTTTTGCCCTGCAGTAACTCGAGAGCACTCCCCAGCTTTCCCTCGCAACCCGAATGGAAGATTGGACCTCCCTGGGCCAACACAAGAGGAAGCCTGAATTCCCAGTAGTAATTCGAGAATTCCGCCTCAACTTGAGAAAAACCACGTGGTTCCCCCGTCATTGCAAGATGAGGCCCTTGCCCGCTCCAGCGTCTCAAGAGTAGTCCCACGTTCTGTCTTCAAGTGCGAAATGATATTTGGCACCCTTAATGCTACCCCAAAAGTTCCCCGACATACGGGTCGCACTCGAGGGGAACACCGAGGTTCCTGGCACCACTTCATCTGAGCCCCTTCTCCCCTCCTGATCGCGAAAGGAGGGTCGATTCCCCTGCTTTGTCTGCAAGGGGTTCCCGACCTTCTCCACGCACCTCAGATGAGGCTGTCTCACGAGGAAATTCGAGACGTAGCCTCGATGGTGGTGCCACATGCCGAAAGACCGCGATTTCCCGATCCGCTCTTGATAAGAACGCGATGCCCAGACACCTATTCAAAGATAGTGTGGATGAAGGCACAACACGAAGGGGCACTGACACCCCCGTGCATCGTCCGGAAAAGACCGCAGGTTACTCATACAGCTCAACAAGTGCCTGTCACCCAGTGAACAACTCGAGAGGCAAGCGAAGGTCCATTCCTGCACACAAGACAAGGCCTGACTCACCTCTCCCAACTATGCAGGGGGCTGCGATCGGAATCAGAAATGGAGAGGAACCCTGAGGTTCCTGCCTCCCCTCGAGATGAGGCCCCCTTCCATTTCACCAAACCCAGTGGAGTCCCGAGAGTTCTTTCCCAACTCCACAGTATCCCCGACTTCTCAGAGGCACCCGGAGAATCTCCCTGAGGTCACCGGCACAAGTCGAGGGAACCCAGGTATTCTTGCCAAGACCCGAGAGAGATCTTGAGAGTCCTTCAACGCGTCTAGAGGCCTGATTCCCCTACCATGACTCAAGAGCAATGACGCGCTCCCCCTCGCAACACGCATCAAGACCTAACTTCCCTGGCGCCACACAAGAGGCTCCCTGAGCTCCCCGTCGTACCTCCTGAGAAACCAACACAGGCGCTGCAGCTCGGTAAAACCACCGAGACGCCCCCCCCCGTCATCGTGAGATGAGGGCCTTCTTTTCCTGCATGTCCTGGAGTGCAATCCCGAGTCCTCTCTCCAAACTCCAGAGGAGGCTTGACTCCCTTTAGTCCACTCAGTGGGCTTCAAGAAATACCCGTCGCGACTCGAGAAGAGAGAGAAGTCCTTTGTTTGCCCTCGAGAGGACGCCTGACTCCTGGGTGAGTCTAGAATGCAACCCCAAGATCCCAGTCATCCCTTGAGAGGAACATTAAGTCCTAGACACAAGCCTGGATGAGGTCTCTTTTGCCCTGCAGTGACTCGAGCGCAACCCCCAGCTCTCCCTCGCAACTCGAATGGAAGATTGGGCTTCCCTGGGCCAACACAAGAGGAAGCCAGAAATCCCCTTCGTAACTCGAGAATCCCGCCGCAACTCGAGAAAAACCACGTGTTTCCAACGTCATCCCAAGATGAGGCCCTTGCTGCTATGGCGTCTCAAGAAAAGAACCACGTTCCGTCTTAAAGTGCGAAACGGTACTTTGCACCCTTGATGCGACACCAAATGTTCCCGGACACGCCGGTCTCACTCGACAGGAACACCGAGGTTCCCGCACCACTTCATCTGAGCACCTTCTCCCCTCCTGTTCGAGACAGGAGGGTCTATTCCCCTGCTTTGTTTGGAAGGGGTTCCCCACATTCCCGGCGCACCTCAGGATGAGACCGGTCTCACGAGGAAATTCGAGACGTAGCGTCGTGGGTGGTGTCACATGCCAAAATACCCCGATTTCCCGGCCCACTCTTGAGAAGAACCCGATGCCCGGACACCTCTTCGAAGGCAACCCTGTGGACGAAGGCACAAAATGAAGGGTCACTGACACTCCCGTGCATCATTCGGTAAAAGCCGCAGGTTCCACACACAGCTCGACAAGAGGCCTGTCATCCCATGAACAACTCGAGAGGCAAGCAGAGTTCCATTCCTCCACTCAAGACGAGGCCTGACTCTCCGGTCCCAACTCTGAAGGGACCCTGCGATCGGAGTCCGAAATGGAGAGGAACCCTGAGGTTCCTGACTCCACTCGAGATGAGGCCCTCTTCCATTACACCAAAAATAGTGGAGGCCCGAGAGGCCCCTCCCAAATCCACAGTATCCCGACTTCTCAGAGGCACCCTTAGAAGCTCCCTGAGGTCACCGGCACAAGTCGAGGGAACA
This sequence comes from Bubalus kerabau, assembly GCF_029407905.1. Lineage (NCBI taxonomy): Eukaryota > Metazoa > Chordata > Mammalia > Artiodactyla > Bovidae > Bubalus > Bubalus kerabau. Next base: position 113,966 of record NC_073633.1, read on the forward strand.
CAGGGTTTCCTGACGCAACCCGAGAAAGACCTCGAAAATCCTCCTTCAACGCATCTTAAATCCCGATTCCCCTACCATGACTCGAGAGCAATGACGCGTTCCCCCTCGCCACTCGCATGGAGACTTGACTTCCCTGGCGCCACTCGAGAGGCTCCCTGAGCTCCCCGTCATACCTCGTGAGAAATCCCACACTGGCTCCCCAGCTCGAGAAAACCCACGAGACGCCTCCGTCATCGCGAGATGAAGGCCTTCTTTTCCTGCATGGCCTGGAGAGCAATCTCGAGGCCTCTCTTCAAACTCCACAGGAGGCCTGACTCCCTTTAGGCCACTCTGTGGGCTCCAAGAGATACCCGTTGGGACTCGAGAGGAGAGCGGAATTCTTTGCTTCCCCTATATACCAGGCCTGACTCCTCAGGTGAGTCTGGAATGTAACCCCGAGATCCCTGTCGCCCCTGGAGAGGAACATTAGGTCCTAGACACAAGCATAGATGAGGTCTCATTTGCCCTGAAGTGACTCGAGAGCAATCCCCTGCTCTCCCTCGCACCTCGAATGGAAGAATGGACTTCCCTGGGACAACACAAGAGGAAACCTGAATTCCCCGTCGTAATTCGAAAATCCCGCTGCAACTCGAGGAAAACCACGTGGTTCCCCCGTCATCGCAAGATGAGGCCCTTGCCAGCTACAGCGTCTCAGTAGAAGCCCTACGTTCCATCTTGAAGTTTAAAACGATAATTGGCAACCTTGATGTTAGCACAAAAGTTCCCCGACACCCTGGTCTCACTCGAGGGAACACCAAGGTTCGGTGCACTGCTTGTTCTGAGCCCCTTATATCCCTCCTGATCGTGACGGGAGGGTCGATTACCCTGCTTTGTCTGGAAGGGGTTCCGGACCTTCCCGGCGCACCTCAGGATGAGGCCGGTCTCACGAGGAAATTCCAGACGTAGCCTTGTGGTTGGTGCCACACGCCGAAAGACCCCGATTTCCCTGTCTGCTCTTGATAAGAACCCAATGCTAGGACACCTCTTCGAAGGCAATCCTGTGGACGAAGGCACAAAACGAAGGGGTCTGACCCCCTCCTGCATCGTTGGAAAAGCCCGCAAGTTCCACATACAGATCGACAAGTGGCCTGTCACCCCGTGAACAACTCGAGAGGCAAGAGGAGTTAAATTCCTCCACACAAGACGAGGCCTGACTCTCCTGTCCCAACTCTGCATGGACACTGAGATCTGATTCAGAAATGGAGAGGAACCATGAGGTTCCTGCCTCAACTCGAGATAAGGCCCTCTTCTACTGCACCAAACCCAGTGGAGTTCGGAGCGGCCCCTCCCAACTGCACAGTATCCCTGACTTCTCAGAGGCACCCTGAAAAGCTCCCTGAGGTCACGGGCATAAGTCGAGGGAACCCAGGGTTTCCTGCCGTAACCTGAGAAAAAGCTCGCGAGTCCTTCTTCACGCGTCTTGAGGCCCGATTCCCCTACCATGACTGGAGAAAAATGACGCGCTCCCCCTCGCCACGCGCATGAAGATCTGACTTCCCCGGCACCACATGAGAGGCTCCCTGAGCTCCCCATCGTACCTCGTGAGAAAGCCCACACTGGCGCCGCAGCTCGAGAAAACCCACGAGACGCCCCTGTCATGGTGAAATGAGGGCCTTCTTTCCTGCATGACCTGAAGAGCAATCCCGAATCCTCTCTCCAAACTCCAAAGGAGGCTTGACTCCCTTTAGGTCACTCAGTGGGCTCCAAGAGATACCCGTCGATACTCAGGAGGAGAGCGGTGTCCTTTGCTTCCCCTCGAGATGAGGCCTGACTACGAGGGTGAGTCTGGAATGCAACCCTGGATCCCTGTCGCCCCTGGAGAGGAACCTTAGGTCCTGGACAAAAGCCTAGATGAGGTCTCTTTGGCCCTGCAGTGACTCAAGCGCAACCCCTAGCTTTCCCTTGCAACTCGAATGGAAGATTGGCCTTTCTGAGCCAACACAAGAGGAAGCCTGAATTTCCAGTTGTAATTTGAGAAACCCGCCGCAACTCGAGAAAAATCACGTGGTTCCCCGTATTGCAAGATGAGGCCCTTGCCCCCTACAGCGTCTCAAGAGAAGTCTCACATTCCGTCTTGAAGTGCAAAACAGTACTTGGCACCCTTGATGCAACCCCAAAAGTTCCCCTATATACCGATCTCACTAGAGGGGACACTGAAGTTCCCGGCACCACTTCATCTGAGGCCTTTCTCCTCTCCTGATCGCGATAGGAGGATCGATTCCACTGCTTTGTCTCAAAGGGATTCCCGACCTTCCCGGCACACCTCAGGATGAGGCCGGTCTCACGAGGAAATTCGAGAGGTAGCTTCGAGGGCCATACTACATGCCGAAAGACCCCGATTCCATGGTCCACTTTTGATCAAAACCAGACTCCTGGACACCTCTTCGAAGGCAAGCCTGTGGATGAAGGCACAACACGTAGGGGCACTGACACCCCGTGCATCTTCCGGAAAAACCCGCAGGTTCCTCACACAGCTCCACAAGTGGTCTGTCACCTCGTGAACAACTCGAGAAGCAAGCGGAGTTCCATTCCTCCACACAAGACGATGCCTGACTCTCCTGTCACAACTATAGGGACCTTGCGCACCGAGTCAGAAATGGAGAGGAAGCCTGAGGTTCCTGCCTCCACTCAAGATGAGGCCCTTTTCCATTGCCACAAAACCAGTGGAGTCCCGAGAGGCCCGTCCCAAATCCACAGTATGCCTGACTTCTCAGAGGCACCCTGAGAAGCTCCCTAAGGTCACCGGCAGAAGTCGACGGAACCCAGGGTTTCCTGCCGCAACCCGAGAAAGACCTTGAGAGTCCTGCTTTAACGTGTCTTGAGGCCCGATTCCCGTATCATATCTCGAGAGCAATGACGCGCTCCCCCTTGCCATGCGCATGGAGACCTGAATTCCCTGGTGCCACACGAAAGGCTCCCTGAGCTTCCCGTCGCACCTCGTCAGAAACCGCACACTGGCACCGCAGCTCGAGAAAACCAACAAGACGCCCCTGTCATCGCGAGATGAGGGTCTTCTTTTCCTGCATGGCCTGGAGAGCAATCCTGAGTCCTCTCTCCAAACTCCACAGGGGGCTTGACTCCCTTTAGGCCACTCAGTGGGCTCCAAGAGACACCTGTGGTGACTCAAGAGGAGAGCGGGGTCCTTTGCTTCCCCTCGAGTCGAGCTCTGACTCCCAGGATGCGTCTGGAATGCAACCCCGAGATCGCTGTCGGCCCTGGAGAGGAATATTAGGTCCTGGACACAAGCCTAGATGAGGTCTCTTTTGCCCTGCAGTGACTCAAGAGCAAACCCCAGCTCTCCCTCGAAACTCGAATGGAAGATTGGACTTCCCTGGGCCAACACAAGAGGAAGCCTGAATTCCCCGTCGTAACTCGAGAATCCCGCCGCACCTTGAGAAAAACCACGTGATTCCCCCGTCATCCCAAGATGAGGCCCTTGCCCTCTACAGCGTGTCAAAAGAAGCCCCAAGTCCGTATTGAAGTGCAAAACGGTACTTGGCACCCTCGAAGTGACCCCAAAAGTTTCCCGACACACCGGTCCCACTCAAGGGGAACACCGAGGTTCCCGGCACGACTTCAACTGAGCCCTTTCACTCCTCCTGATCGCGACAAGATGGTCGATTCCCCTGCTTTGTCTGGAAGGGGTTCCCAATCTTCATGGCGCACCTCAGGATGACACCAGTCTAACGAAGAAATTCGAGACGTAGCCTCATGGATGGTGCCACGTTCTGAAAGACCCCGATTTCCTGCTCTGCTATTGATAAGAACCCGATGTCCGGACACCTCTTTGAAGGCAACCCTGTGGATGAAGGCACAACACGAAGGGGCACTGACCCCCTCATGCATCTTACGGAAAAAACCGAAGGTTCCACTCACAGCTCAACAAATGGTCTGTTATCCTGTGAACAACTCGAGAGGCAAGTGGAGTTCCATTCCTCCACACAAGACGAGGCCTGACTCTCCTGTCCCAACTCTTCAGGGACCCTGTGGTCGGAGTTTTAAATGGAGAGGAACCCTTAGGTTCCTGCCTCAACTCGAGATGAGAACCTTTGCCATTGCACCAAACCCAGTGGAGTTCCGAGAGCGCCTCCCAAGTCCACAGTATGCCTGACTTCTCAGAGGCACCCTGAGAAGCTCCCTGAGGTCACCGGTACAAGTCGAGGGAACCCAGGGTTTCCTGCCGCAACCTGAGAAAGACCTCGAGACTCCTTCTTCAACGCGTCTTGAGTCCCGATTTCCCTACCATGACTCGAGAGCATTTATGGGCTCCTCCTCATCACACGCATAGATACCTGACTTTCCTGGCGCCACACGAGAGGCTCCCTGAACTCCCCGTCGTACCTCGTGAGAAAACTCATACTTGCGCTCCAACTCGAGAAAACCCACAAGACGCCCCCGTCATTGCGAGCTGAGGGCCTTCTTTCCTGTATGGCCTGGAGAGCAATCCCGAGTCCTCTCTCCAACTCCACAGGAGGCTTGACTCCCTGGAGGCCACTCAGTGGGCTCCAAGAGATACCTATCGCGACCCAGGAGGATATCAGAATCCTTTGCTTCCCCTCGAGCCGAGGCCTGACTCACTGGGTGAGTCTGGAATGCATCCCTGTGATCCCTATCGCCCCTGGAGAGGAACATTAGGTCCTGGACACAAGCCTAGATGAGGTCTATTTTGACCTGCCGTGACTCGAGAGCAATTCCCACCCAGCTCTCCCTGGCAACTCGAATGGAAGAATGGACTTCCCTGGGCCAACAGAAGAGGAAGCCTGAATTCCCCGTCGTAAGTCAGCAATCCCATCGCAACTCGAAAAAAACCACGTGGTTTCCCCTTCATCACAAGATGAGGCCCTTGCCCGCCACAGCGTCTCAAGAGAAGTCCCACGTTTCATCTTGAAGTTTGAAACAGTATTTGGCAAGCTTCGTGAGACCCCAAAAGTTCCCTGACATACCGGTCTCACTCAAGGGGAACACCGAGGTTCCCGGCACCACTTCATCTGAGCCCCTTCTCCCCTCCTGATCGCGACAGTAGGGTCGATTAACCTGCTTTGTCTGGAAGGCTTTCCCGACCTTCCAGGGGCACCTCAGCATGAGGCCCGTCTCACGAGGAAATTCGAGACGTAGCCTCGTGTTTGGTGCCGCATTCCAAAAGACCCCGATTTCCTGGTCCGCTCTTGATAAGAACCCGATGCCCGCACACCACTTCGAAGGCAACCCTGTGGATGAAAGCACATCACGAAGGGGCACTGACACCCCCGTGCATTGTCTGGAAAAAAACCGCAGGTTCCACACACAGCTCGACAAGTGGCCTGTCACTCCTTGAACAACTCGAGAGGCAAGCGGAGTTCCATTCCTCCACACAAGACGAGGCCTGACTCTCCTGTCCCAACTCTGCAGGGACCCTGCAATCTGAGTCAGAAATGGAGAGGAACCCTGAGGTTCCTTCCTGATCTCGAGATTAGGCCCTCTTCCGTTGCAGCAAACCCAGTGGAGTCCCAAGAGGCCTCTCCCAGTTCCATAGTATCCCTGACTTCTCAGAGGCACCCTGAGAAGCCACCTGAGGTCACAGGCACAAGTCGAGGGAACACAGGGTTTCCTGCCGCAACCCGAGAAAGACCTCGAGCGTCCTTTTTCATTGCGTTGAGCCCTGATTCCACTACCATGACTCGAGAGCAATGACGTGCGCCCCCTCGCCACTCGTGTGGAGACTTGACTTCCCTGACACCACACGAGAGGCTCCCTGAGCTCCCGGTCGTACCTTGTGAGAAACCCCACACTGGCACCGCAGCTCCAGAAAAACCACGAGACTCCCCCGACATCGCGAGATGAGGGTCTTCTTTTCCTGCATGGCCTGGAGAGCAATCCCGCGTGCTCTCTCCAAACTCCACAAGAGAGGAGCCAAGATTGCTGAGGAGTAGGACGGGGAGAACTCTTTGCCCCCCAAACAATTTCATCAAAAGAGCATTTAATCGTCGAGTAAATTCCACAATACAACTTATGAATGCTGCCAGAGGACATCAGGCACCCAGAAAAGAACCCAACTCTTGGAAAGTAGGTAGGAAAAAGTATAAAAGACAAAAAAAGAGACAAAAGAGGGAGGGAGGGATTTCCGTCCCAGGAAGATAGTCTTAAAAAGAGAAAAGTTTCCAAACACCAGGAAAGCTTTTCACTGCCAAATCTTTGCCAAGCTTTGGAAGCACAAAGGGCAACATAAGGGGGATAAAAATAAATAAACAATTAAAACTCGCAGATTGCAAGCCCTACGGTAACTCCCCCAGCTGCGAAGCAGTGCAGACGCCTGCTCACACCATTAGCAAGCAGGGGCTGGGCAGGGAGGTGCAGCACGGGCTGCATCGCTTAGAGTAAGAATCTGGCCTGAATACCCTGAGCGCTATCTGAACGAAATAACTTGGGCTAGCAAACCAGACTCTGGGATATCTACCACGCAAAAAGCCAGCCCTAACCTAAGACACCGCCAGGCCCGCGCACGGAACAAAGGACTGAACAGAGATAGCCGGCTGCAGACCTTCCCCCTCCGGTGACAGGCAGCCAGAGCCGGAAGGGGGCAATCGCAGCCCCAGAGAGACATTATCTATAAAACTGTAAGCAGGCTTCTTTGCTAACTAAAACTTCTTGGGGATCTGGACGGTCAACATCTGCCTGAGAAGGTGCGCCTGTTTTACACCCAGATAACCGAGTGGCGGGGAGGCGATAAGTCACAACATTGGCGCTCGCCAAACACCTCATCACCTGAGCTGCTCGGACCTGGGAAGAGCACAAAACGCAGGCCCAACCGAGTCTGTGCCTCTGAGGACTACCCGAGTGCCTGAACCTGAGCGGCTTGGATCTGGGAGGTGCATGAAGCCCAGGGCCAGCCTCGGATTGTTCCCGGTGGAACAACCTAGAGCCCGAGCAGTGTGGGCAGGGAGGCTACACGTGCCGTGAGCGGGGGCAGACCCAGTGTGGCTGAGGCACTGCGAGCGCACGCCAGTGTTATTTGTTTGCAGCATCACTCCCTCCCTCCCTCCCCACAGCGCAACTGAACAAGTGAGCCTAAAAAAAAAAGTGTCCTCCACCGTCCCCTTTGTGTCAGGGCGTAAACCAGACACTGAAGAGACCAGCAAACAAAAGAAGCTATAACAGAGGGAAACGCCTTGGAAGCTACAGGCAATAGATTAAAACCCTGTGGTTACTAGGACTACATAGGAAGGCGCCTATAGATCTTGAGAAATATAAGTCGGACCAAGGAACTAGCCAAAAATGAACCGAACCCACGATACTCACAACAAAACCAGAGAAAGTCCTAGATATATTTTTATGATCATTCTTACTTTTTTTAATTTTTTTTAATTTTAAGTTCTCTATTGTTCATTTAATTTTCACTTTTATAACCTATTACTTTGCAAAAAAAAAGACCCTATTTTTTTCTTCTTCAGCAAACTTCATATATATATATATATATATAAAATAATTTTTTGACCTTGTTTTTTTGTTTTGTTTTTTTTTCTTCTTTTCTTTAACATTGTATTTTTGAAATTCCAAACTGTACTCTAGATTTTTAATTTATGCTTTTTGATATTTGATATCAATTTTGTACCTGTAGTTTCTTTATAATTTTTGCAACATTGCTTGTTTTTGTTTGTTTGTTTTCTCTTTAGTTTTCTTCTTCCTTTTTTTTAACATTGTATTTTTGAAATTCCAAACTCTACTCTAGATTTTTAATTTTTGCTTTTTGGTATTAGTTATCAATTTTGTACCTGTATTTTCTTGATAATTTTTGCGACCTTGTTTGTTTTTCTTTGTTCGTTTTTTCTCTCTTTCTTTTCCTTCTTCTTTTCTTTAACATCGTATTTTTGAAATTCCAAACTCTACTCTAGATTTTTAATTTTTGCTTTTATGTATTTGTTACCAATTTTGTACCTTTAAGAACCCAATCTTCAGTACCCATTTTTCACTAGGGAGCGAGATTACTGGCTTGACTGCTCTCTCTCCCTTTGGACTCTCCTTTTTCTCCACCAGGTCGCCTGTGTCTCCTCCCTAACCCCTCTCTACTCTACCCAACTCTGTGAATTTCTGTGTATTCCAGACGGTGGAGAACACTTAGGGAACTGATTACTGGCTGGATCTGTCTCCCTCCTTTTCATTCCCCCCTTTTATCCTTCTGGCCACCTCTGTCTCCTTCCTCCTTCTTCTCATCTCTGTATAACTCTGTGAACATCTCTGAGCGGTCCAGTTGTGGAGTGCACATAAGGAAGTGACTACTGGCCAGCCCACTCTCTCCACTATTGATTCCACCTGATCTCATTTGGGTCACCTCTAACTCCCTCCTCCCTCTTCTCTTCTCCATGTAATGCGGTGAACCTTTCTGAGTGGCCCTCACAGTAGAGAAACTTTTCTTCTTTAACGTAGATGTTTTATCAATGGTGCTGTATAGAAGGAGAAGTTTTGAAACTACTGTAAAAGTAAGACAGATAACTGGAAGCAGGAGGCTTAAGTCCAAACCCTGACTCCAGGGAACTCCTGACTCCAAGGAACATTAATTGACAGGAGCTCATCAAATGTCTCCATACCGACACTGAAATCAAGCACCACACAAGGGCCAACAAGTTCCAGGGCAAGACATACCAAGCAAATTCTCCAGCAACAAAGGAACGCAGCCCTGAGCTTCAAGATACAGGCTGCCCAAAGTCACCCCAAAACCACAAACATCTCATAACTCATTACTGGACACTTCATTGCACTCCAGAGAGAAGAAATACAGCTCCACCCACCAGAACACGGACACAAGCTTCCCTAACCAGGAAACCTTGACAAGACACCTGTACAAACCCACACACAGCGAGGAAATGCCACAGTAAAGAACTCCACAAACTGCCAGAATACAGAAAGGACACCCCAAACTCAGCAATTTAAACAAGATGAGACAGAGGAATACGCAGCAGATAAAGGAACAGGATAAATGCCCACCAAACCAAACAAAAGAGGAAGAGATAGGGAATCTACCTGATAAAGAATTTCGAGTAAGGATAGTGAAATGGATATAAAATCTTGAAATTAAAATGGAATCACAGATAAATAGCCTGGAGACAAGGATTGAGAAGATGCAAGAAAGGTTTAACAAGGACCTAGAAGAAATAAAAAAAGAGTCAATATATAATGAATAATGCAATAAATGAAATTAAAAACACTCTGGAGGCAACAAATAGTAGAATAACAGAGGCAGAAGATAGGATTAGTGAATTCGAAGATAGAATGGTAGAAATAAATGAATCAGAGAGGATACATGAAAAACGAATTAAAAGAAATGAGCACAATCTCAGAGACCTCCAGGACAATATTAAACGCTACAACATTCGAATCATAGGGGTCCCAGAAGAAGAAGACAAAAAGAAAGACCGTGAGAAAATACTTGAGGAGATAATAGTTGAAAACTTCCCTAAAATGGGGAAGGAAATACTCAAGTCCAAGAAACCCAGAGAGTCCCAAACAGGATAAAGCCAAGGCGAAACCCCCCAAGACACATATTAATCACATTAACAAAAATCAAACACAAAGAACAAATATGAAAAGCAGCAAGGGAAAAACAACAAATAACACACAAGGGAATTGCCATAAGGATAACAGCTGATCTTTCAATAGAAACTCTTCAAGCAAGGAGGGAATGGCAAGACATACTTAAAATGATGAAAGAAAATAACCTACAGCCCAGATTATTGTACCCAGCAAGGATCTCATTCAAGTATGAATGAGAAATCAAAAGCTTTTCAGACAAGCAAAAGCTGAGAGAATTCTGCACCACCAAACCAGCTCTCCAAGAAATACTAAACAGGAAACACAAAAATGGTGTATAAATTCAAACCCCAAACAATAAAGTAAATGGCAATGGGATCATACTTATCAGTAATTACCTTAAACGTAAATGGGTTGAATGCTCCAACCAAAAGACAAAGACTGGCTGAATGGATACAAAAACAAGACCCCTACATATGTTGTCTACAAGAGACCCACCTCAAAACAGGGGATATATACAGACTGAAAGTGAAGGGCTGGAAAAAGATTTTCCATGCAAATAGGGACCAAAAGAAAGCAGGAGTAGCGATACTCATATCAGATAAAATAGACTTTAAAACAAAGGCTGTGAAAAGAGACAAAGAAGGTCACTACATAATGATCAAAGGATCAATCCAAGAAGAAGATATAACAATTATAAATATATATGCACCCAACATGGGAGCACCACAGTATGTAAGACAAATGCTAACAAGTATGAAAGCAGAAATTAACACTAACACAATAATAGTTGGAGATTTTAATACCCCACTCACACCTATGGATAGATCAACTAAACAGAAATTTAACAAGGAAACACAAACTTTAAATGATACAATAGACCAGTTAGACCTAATTGATATCTATAGGACATTTCATCCCAAAACAATGAATTTCAACTTTTTCTAAAGTGCACATGGAACCTTCTCCAGGATAGATCACATCCTGGGCCATAAAGCTAGCATTGGTAAATTCAAAAAAATAGAAATCATTCCAAGCATCTTTTCTGACCACAATGCAGTAAGATTAGATCTCAATTACAGGAGAAAAACTATTAAAAATTCCAACATATGGAGGCTGAACAACACGCTGCTGAATAACCAACAAATCACAGAAGAAATCAAAAAAGAAATCAAAATTTGCATAGAAACGGATGAAAATGAAAACACAACAACCCAAAACTTGTGGGACACAGTAAAAGCAGTCCTAAGGAGAAAGTTCATAGCAATACAGGCACACCTCAAGAAACAAGAAAAAAGTCAAATAAATAAACTAACTCTACACCTAAAGCAACTAGAAAAGGAAGAAATGAAGAACCCCAGGGTTAGTAGAAGGAAAGAAATCTTAAAAATTAGAGCAGAAATAAATGCAAAAGAAACAAAAGAGACCATAGCAAAAATCAACAAAACCAAAAGCTGGTTCTTTGAAACGATAAATAAAATTGACAAACCATTAGCCAGACTCATCAAGAAACAAAGGGAGAAAAATCAAATCAATACAATTAGAAATGAAAATGGAGAGATCACAACAGAAAACACAGAAATACAAAGGATCATAAGAGACTACTATCAACAACTATATGCCAATAAAATGGACAACGTGGAAGAAATGGACAAATTCTTAGAAAAGTACAACTTTCCAAAACTGGACCAGGGAAGAAATAGAAAATCTTAACAGACCCATCACAAGCACGGAAATGGAAACTGTAACCAAAAATCTTCCAGCCAACAAAAGCCCAGGTCCAGACGGCTTCACAGCTGAATTCTACCAAAAATTTAGAGAAGAGCTAACACCTATCCTGCTCAAACTCTTCCAGAAAATTGCAGAGGAAGGTAAACTTCCAAACTCATTCTATGAGGCCACCATCAGCCTAATACCAAAACCTGACAAAGATCCCACAAAAAAAGAAAACTACAGGCCAATATCACTGATGACATAGATGCAAAAATCCTTAACAAAATTCTAGCAATCAGAATCCAACAACACATTAAAAAGATCATACACCATGACCAAGTGGGCTTTATCCCAGGGATGCAAGGATTCTTCAATATCCGCAAATCAATCAATGTAATACACCACCTTAACAAATTGAAAAATAAAAACCATATGATTTTCTCAATAGATGCAGAGAAAGCCTTTGACGAAATTCAACATCCATTTATGATAAAAACTCTCCAGAAAGCAGGAATAGAAGGAACATACCTCAACATAATAAAAGCTATATATGACAAACCCACAGCAAACATTATCCTCAATGGTGAAAAATTGAAAGAATTTCCTCTAAAGTCAGGAACTAGACAAGGGTGCCCACTTTCACCATTACTATTCAACATAGCTTTGGAAGTTTTGGCCACAGCAATCAGAGCAGAAAAAGAAACAAAAGGAATCCAAATTGGAAAAGAAGAAGTGAAACTCTCACTGTTTGCAGAAGACATGATCCTCTACATAGAAAACCCTAAAGACTCCACCAGAAAATTACTAGAACTAGCCAATGACTATAGTAAAGTTGCAGGATATAAAATCAACACACAGAAATCCCTTGAATTCCTATACACTAATAATGAGAAAACAGAAAGAGAAATTAAGGAAACAATTTCATTCACCATTGCAATGGAAAGAATAAAATACTTAGGAATATACCTACCTAAAGAAACTAAAGACCTATATATAGAAAACTATAAAACACTGGTGAAAGAAATCAAAGAGGACACTAATAGGTGGAGAAATATACCATGTTCATGGATTGGAAGAATCAATATAGTGAAAATGAGTATACTACCCAAGGCAATTTATAGATTCAATGCAATCCCTATCAAGCTACCAACAGTATTCTTCACAGAGCTAGAACAAATAATTTCACAATTTGTATGGAAATACAAAAAACCTCGAATAGCCAAAGCGATCTTGAGAAAGAAGAATGGAACTGGAGGAATCAACCTACCTGATTTCAGGCTCCGCTACAAAGCCACAGTTATCAAGACAGTATGGTACTGGCACAAAGACAGAAATATAGATTAGTGGAACGAAATAGAAAGCCCAGAGATAAATCCACACACATATGGACACCTTATCTTTGACAAAGGAGGCAAAAATATACAATGGATTAAAGACAATCTCTTTAACAAGTGGTGCTGGGAAATCTGGTCAACCACTTGTAAAAGAATGAAACTAGAACACTTTCTAACACAATACACAAAAATAAACTCAAAATGGATTCAAGATCTAAACGTAAGACCAGAAACTATAAAACTCCTAGAGGAGAACATAGGCAAAACACTCTCTGAAATACATCACAGCAGGATCCTCTATGACCCACCTCCCAGAATATTGGAAATAAAAACAAAAATAAACAAATGGGACCTAATTAACCTTAAAAGCTTCTGCACATCAAAGCAAACTATTAGCAAGGTGAAAAGACAGCCTTCGGAATGGGAGAAAATAATAGGAAATGAAGCAACTGACAAACAACTAATCTCAAAAGTATACAAGCAACTCCTACAGCTCAACTCCAGAAAAATAGATGACCCAATCAAAAAATGGGCCAAAGAACTAAATAGACATTTCTCCAAAGAAGACATACAGATGGCTAACAAACACATGAAAAGATGCTCAAAATCACTCATTATCATAGAAATGCAAATCAAAACCACTATGAGGTACCATTTCACGCCAGTCAGAATGGCTGCAATCCAAAAGTCTACAAATAATAAATGCTGGAGAGGGTGTGGAGAAAAGGGAACCCTCTTACACTGTTGGTGGGAATGCAAACTAGTACAGCCACTATAGAGAACAGTGTGGAGATTCCTTAAAAAACTGGAAATAGAACTGCCTTATGATCCAGCAATCCCACTGCTGGGCATACACACTGAGGAAACCAGAAGGGAAAGAGACACGTGTACCCCAATGTTCATCGCAGCACTGTTTCTAATAGCCAGGACATGGAAGCAACCTAGATGTCCATCAGCAGATGAATGGATAAGAAAGCTGTGGTACATATACACAATGGAGTATTACTCCGCCATTAAAAAGAATAGAATGAATCAGTTCTAATGAGGTGGATGAAACTGGAGCCTATTATACAGAGTGAAGTAAGCCAGAAAGAAAAACACCAATACAGTATACTAACGCATATATATGGAACTTTGAAAGACGGTAACAATAACCCTGAGTACGAGACAGCAAAAGAGACACTGATGTATAGAAGAGTCTTATGGACTCTGTGGGAGAGGGAGAAGGTGGGAAGATTTGGGAGAATGGCATTGAAACATGTAAAATATCATGTATGAAAAGAGTTGCCAGTCCAGGTTTGATGCATGACACTGGATGCTTGGGGCTAGTGCACTGGGACGACCCAGAGGGATGCTATGGGGGGGAGGAGGGAGGAGGGTTCAGGATGGGGAGCACATGTATACCTGAGGCGGATTCATTTTGATATTTGGAAAAACTAATACAATTATGTAAAGTTTAAAAATAAAATAAAATTAAAAAAAAATCCACAGGAGGCTTGACTCCCTTTAGGCCACTCAGTGGTCTCCAAGAAATACCCGTCGGGACTCGAGAGCAGAGCAGAGTCCTTTCCTTCCTCTCGAGATGAGGTCTGACTCCTCGGGTGCGTCTAAAATGCAACCCCGAGATCTCTGTCACCCCTGGAGAGGAACATTATGTCCTGGACACAAGCTTAGATGAGGTCTCTTTTGCCCTGAAGTGACTCGAGAGCAATCCCTAGCTCTCTCTCGCAACTCCAATGGAAGATTGGACTTCCCTGGGCCAACAAAAGAGGAAGCCTGAATTCCCCATCGTAACTCGAGAATCCCGCCGAAACTCGAGAAAAACCACATGGTTACCCTGTCATTGCAAGATGAGGCCCTTGCCCGCTACAGCGTCTAAAGAGAAGTCCCAGGTTTCTTCTTGAAGTGTTTTCACACTTCAAGTGTGAAAACTTGGCACCCTTGATGCGATTCCAAAAGTTCCCCGACACCCTGGTCTCTCTCGAGGGGAACACCGAGGTTCCCGGTACGACTTCATCTGAGCCACTTCTCCCCTCCTGATTGTGACTGGAGGGTCGACTCCCGTGCTTTGTCTGGAAGGGGTTCCCAACCTTCCCGGCGCACCTCAGGATGAGGCCGGTCTACCGAGAATATTTGAGACGTAGCTTCATGGGTGGTAACACATGCTGAAAGACCCCGATTCCCCGGTCCACTCTTGATAAGAACCCGATGCCCGGACACCTCTTGAAAGGCAACCCTGTGGAAGAAGGCACAACACGAAGGGGCACTGACACCCTCATGCATCGTCCGGAAAAACCCCCAGATTCCAAACACAGTTCGATAAGTTGCCTGTCACCCCGTGAATAATTCGAGAGGCAAGCGGAGTTCCATTCCTCCTTACAAGACGAGGCCTGACTCTCCTGTCCCAACTCTGCAGGGACCCTGCGATCAGAGTCAGAAATGGAGACGAACCCTGAGGTTCCTGCCTCCACTCGAGATGAGGCCCTCTTCTATTGCACCAAACCCAGTGGAGTCCCGAGAGGGCCCTCCCAACTCCAGGGTATCCTTGACTTCTCAGAGGCACACTGAGAAGCTCCCTGAGGCCACCGGCACTAGTCGAGGGAACCCAGGGTTTACTGCCGTGACCCAAGAAACACCTTGAAAGTCCTTCTTTAACGGTTCTTGAGGCCCGATACACCTTCCATGACTCTAGAGCAATGACGCGCTCCCCCTCGCAATGCGCATGGAGACCTGACTTCCCAAGCGCCACATGAGAGGCTCCCTGAGCTCCCCGTAGTACCTCATGAGAAACCCCACACTGGCGCTGCAGCTCGAGAAAACCCACGAGACGCCCCCTTCATCGCGAGATGATGGCCTTCTTTTCCTGCATGGCCTGGAGAGCAATCACGAGTCCTCTCTCCAAACTCCACAGGAGGCTTGACTCCCTTTAGGCCACTCAGTGGGCTCCAAGAGATACCCGTCGCAACTCGAGAGGAGAGTGGAGTCCTTCGCTTCCCCTCGAGACAAGGACTGACTCCCCGGGTGCATCAGGAAAGCAACCCCGAGATCCCTGTCCCCCCTGGAGACGAACATTATGTCCTGGACACAAGCCTAGATAAGGTCTCTTTTGCCCTGCAGTAACTCAAGCGCAATCCCTAGCTCTCCCTCGCAACTCGAATGGAAGACTGGACTTCCCTGGGCCAACACAAGAGGAAGCCTGAATTTCCTGACCTAACTCGAGAATCCCACCACAACTCAAGAAAAACGACGTGGTTAACCCGTCACCACAAGATGAGGCCCTTGCCAGCTACAGCGTCTCAAGAGAAGTCTCACGTTCCATCTTGAAGTTTGAAATGGTACTTAGCACCTTTGATGTGACTCCAAAAGTTCCCCGACATCCCAGTTTTACTTGAGGGGAACATCGAGGTTCCCGGCACCACTTCATCTGAGCCCCTTCTCCCCTCCTGATCGGGACAAGAGGGTCGATTCACTTGCTTTGTCTGAAAGGGTTACCGACCTTCCTGGTGCACCTCAGGTTGAGGTCCGTCTCAAGAAGAAATTCGAGACGTAGGCTTGTGGGTGGTGCCACATGCCGAAAGACACTGATTTCCTGGTCTGCTCTTGATAAAAATCTGAAGGCTGGATACCTCTTCGAAGGCAACCCTGTGTATGAAGGCAAAAAACGAAGGGGAACTGACACCCCCATGCATCGTCTGGATAAAACCGCAGGTTCCACACACAGCTCGACAAGTGGCCTGTTATCCGGTGAACAACTCGAGAGTCCAGTGGAGTTCCATTCCTCCACACAAGATGAGGCCTGACTCTCCTGTCCTAACTCTGTAGGGACTCTGTGTTCAGAGTCAGAAATGGAGAGCAACCCTGAGGTTCCTGCTTCAAATCGAGATGAGGCCCTCTTCTGACAAGGTCCAGCCTCGGCTGGTCCAGGGTTTTCGAAGGGGAGACAGAGTAGGCGACCTATTGATTTATTTATCGAAGATATAAAGAGTAATAGAATGAGGATAGCTCAGTAGGAAAATTTAGTGGAGAAAAGAAGCTGAGTAGCCTGGTTTATGCGGAAAATCAGTATAACCCGTGACACCAGGTTAGCTCTGACCACGGAGGCCGCAGGCTCCCTCTCGAATAGCGAAAAGTGCCCCACCTTAGACACCTTCTCAAGTGGTCTTCGAAGCCCAGGCAAATAAATGGTCGCAGAGGATATCCGCGCTCCAGATGGACACTCATCTGAAAATTGAGGGGAAGAATGACATTAGGAGACTAAGCGTTGGCAATCAAGGCCCGTAGCTTTATTTTCAACAGGTGTTTTTATACCCTAAGTTACACATAGAGGATAATGGGGATGCAAAGACAGCAGCCTTTGATCCTTATCAAAAACCAGAGTTTCTTTCCTGCAAATGTATCGTATACAAATGGTTTAGGTGATTTACATCATCTTCTAGCCAGAAGACCTATTAACATTTTATGACTCCTGACAAAGACTTATCAACCGTAAGACTTATTTTCTCTAAGAGTAATTATTTTAAGGTTTGGCCCCATCTTTCGAAGATAAAATTGCATTCCTATAGGGCAGATGTGTAATGGGCTTACAACAAAGGAAATAATTTATTACCTTAAGGGTCTAAAGTTAGTAACACCAAGGCCACTACTTATTTCTTCTGCATACCAACTATATTAATTAATACACATTCAAGGATACAATTCAGGGGATGTGGAAACTTGGCAACAAGCATTGGTTCATCAATGAAATCTTTTACTTGTTTTATTCTGACAGTTTCTAACTCTCTGAGAGGCTCTAAGCTATTTGAATATCTTAAGCTTCCCGTGCCTCTCGAGGCTCGGAGACTGTAAACAATTGTATGCATTGCTGTAGGAGACCGGGTAAACTTGTCAGGCGAGTTAGAGAGCCATCTGACGTGTTTGGATTTAAACACTCCTAATTGCCCAGGAACTTTATTAATTGGAGCTGTAAGTTAGCTCTTTGACAGAGAGAGTGAGATGGTGGTGGGGGACAGCCCCCAGTAAAGTCAGAGGTGAGAGCACAAAGCAGTAAAGTAGGCAGACTCTGGTTTTGGGGGGTAGATGCTCAAGAATATCCGGGAGGACTCCCGAGGCTCGATCCCGCCTTTGTGTATGCCCAGCCTCCTTCCTCATGACCTTTGTCACGAGTGGAATGTCTCTCGCCGGCTCCCGGCATCTCCCCGTTTTTTATTTCTTAAAACAGCCAGATGTAGCTCAGTCGCGAGCCTCTGGATACTCTGCCGAAGAATCCTGACAATACAAGGAAGAATGATTATGAGAAGCAGAATTAAAGCAGCCACCGCAGCATAGCTAAAGACATTAGACAGAATATTCTTTCCTGAGATGTAGTTAGGGAAAGTATGGAAGAAATCATTTGCTGTTCCAGCAGCAGTAAAATCTAATCGGGAGTGCTCCATGGTTGCTATTTGATAGTGAAGTTTCCCTACGTCTCAACCAATGTCAGAGCTGTTCCAGATACCTGAAATATGGTTTTTAATCTTTTCCCATTCAAAATCTGTCTCATTTACTTTCAGGGGTGTTCCACATATCCACCGATAGTCAGCATGACAAGACAATGCCATTTTCACCTTTAAAGCCTGCAATTCAGTCCCAATATGTATTACTGCTTCCTCTAGGGCGTCTACCCTCATTTCTAATTTTCTCTCTATAGCTTCCTGTGTTGCCAATGTTAAAGAAACATTTTTGGACATAGAATCAACATATTGAGCAGTATGTACTTGTTGAGTCAATGATATTGCTGCCACAGTAACAGAAGTGATTGCACTTATCAAAGCTGCTGTTCCCAAGATAAGTAAGCCCACAAACCGTCGTGTTTGCATTAAATCCTGTAGTTGTTGTAATACAGCAAGACCATAATTCAATAAGTGGTTACATCATAAGATAAGGTGGATGTTGTAGCATTACAAAGGAGCAAACATTATATTGAGGGTTTAAACAAGATGAACCAGGGAGCAGCTGTAGGCGTCAGCCCGGGGGAGCAGTGTCCCCAGCATCAGGAGGCAGAACGCGAGCGGCAGGCTGTGGGCCAAGGCGCCTATGGTGGGCGGAGGGGCAGGGTTCGTGGTTTAGGGCTAGCCGCCACCGCTTGGGCTCAGGGCGGTCCCCTCTCGCCGGTGGGGCCACGCTGGTCTGGACGGCACTCCGCGGGCGCGCTTTCCTCTCTGGCCCTCACTCGCTGCACAGACTTCTTTGCTCTAGGTCACGGGGTGCAGAGAGGTGGGTGCGAGGCGCTGCTGGTGGCACGGAGGCGAGAGCTGGCTGGGGGAGGGGGAGCGAGCGAGTGCGCGGGCCACGAACCTGGTCTTTGGGGAATGTGACATGACGAATTTGTCTGAGATCCAAACCGGAGAATCTGCATTCTGTAGAAATATACAAGCATACCCTCTCCCACAAGTTAGCAACACATCTGGCCTTTTTCACTCTCCCGTAAGGAGGCCTTTTTACTTGACCAGGGGCTGAGTCGTAGCCTGTAATTCAGGCATCTAGTGTCTCATCATTGTAGTCTGCCCCCGTGTGTTTACGTTTAAGTGATTAATTACAATTGGAACATAACTTCACTATTTGTCTAGCTGTTTCCCTATGGATATGTTAATTTAGGTCTAATGTTTAGTTTAGGTCTCTGTATAAATTTAAGTAATAAATGTATAACCTCCTTATCTCATTTTGGTATACAGGTATACAGATATACCTAAATGCAAAATGCATTTATATATGTATTTATATATGGCAACAAGTATAAAGTTATTGACATATAATATATATAAATCAATATACTTGAATTAATCTTTATAATTAATATATTAATTAATATATATTACAACAATACAACACATACACAGCTAATACCAACCAACACAAACCAATATACTGTAATAATACATGTCACACATTTATAATTATACAGTATATAGAACATATATCATCACAGCACATCAATCCATACCAATTAATATCAGCCACACACACATTATATTACTGCCATATATATTTAATTATACAGTATATATATATGTGTGTGTGTATATAGTATACATATTAATTTATATACAAATTAATTAAGTATAAATCTATAAATAGAATTAGGTGTACCTTTATTATATTTTATTTATACCCATACCTAATTAGGCAAACTGTAATTAGGCAAATACATTTATATTATGTATTTATAACAATATATAAAGTATTGTTAAATGTACCACCTGTACAGCATCTCCACCCCACATACCACTTTCTCTAATCCCACCAACTCATTTTCAGTATTATGTGTTGGCCAGGAGCTGGGCCAGTCTTTCCCAGCAATGTTAAGAGACGTCTGTTCCTGTGTCTAATAGCCCTGGCGTTTTATTCTCTTGAATTAAAAGATCTTTTAAAGGCCTTGGAACTGTAATTTCCTGCACCCAAAAGGCTAGATCACTAGATCCAAATGTTTTGTGGCTCTTAGATTGAGAAGTCAAGTTTTTCCTTGTCTGATAGTAAGGTAAAAGTAAAAGCTGTGTTACTCTTTGACCTTTATTAATTTGTACAGTTTTGATAGGCAGTGAGATCAAGACTTTAATTTCTCAATATCATCAGAATCTACTACACCATGCACCAGCGAAATTTCTTTTCTTTCTTTTTTTTTATTTAATTTTTTTTTAAAAGAAAGCAAGCTACGCCCCAGGACAAATCTTACAATGTCCTCAGATAGGGGGCCAGCCACTCCGGTTGGAATTGGAGTAAGCGGCACATCAGGGGTTAATATTGTTATTAAATCTCCTTGCCTTTTCGCTTTTCTCCTAGCCTGGGTGAGACCCCCCTGAGGGAGTTTTCTCCAAGGAGCACGCTCTGCATATTGTGTACTAAAAGCTCCTTTGTTTAAAAAACTTTTTATCTTCCTCAGTCTTAGGCAACACTTTGGGAGGCTTTGGGGGCAAAGTGGGGAACTCCTGGGTCCTGGGAGGCACAATCGAAGGCGGTGGCAGTCGCCTTAAATCAGAAAGTGGTGGATAAGTTTTTTAAAGGTTTGCGCAGAGGGGGAGGGAGCTCGCCAGGGCTCTCGGCCGCAGCGTCCTGTAAGCCCTCTCCTTCCTTGGGAGGTAGACCACTTTCTCCCTCCTTTTTTTTTTTTCAATGGCAGAAAATATGATCTGTGCAGTAAATGGAGACTCACCACCATCCACCTCTATAGCCTCCCCCATAGTCTATTTAACAGCCTCGTGACAGAGGTCCAGGACATTTCTAATCATATTCCACAGTCAATAAATATTTGTCTATTCTTAGATGCAGAGAAATCCATTTTTAATTTTTTTTTAATTTTAGAGAATATTTTTATTTATTTTGTAACCTCTTTACCCTGGCTAAACTGCAGAGGGGACTAGAAAAGAAGCCTCAAGGTGAGGATCAAGTTCATCCTTGGGACTAGAGAAAATCCTTCTCCGGGAAACTCCTAGCGGTGGCCCTTTACCCCGACATGGAGGAGGAGGCATAGGGGGATGGGAGCGTCCCGAAGTTTTCCTCTTCTGTTCCGGAGATCCTTTAACTGTTTGGTAACTAAATCTTACGAACTGTCTGATCGGGGATGTTTCCCTCAACCTCCTAGGAGCGGATGGTCTGATTAGGGATGTTTTCTTAAACTTTTAGGAGCATCTTTAGCTTAAAAAAAAAAAAATCCTCATCAGAATGGCATCGAGCTGCTGTTTCCTCTAAACCTTTTTCAAATTGAGGGGAGAGCTGATCTTTCTTTTCATCCCTATCTTTTACATGCTCATTGGCAGTCATAGCGGCTAGCCATTCATTTAGCTGTCGATAGCTAGGTATAGCCTCTTCATTTTCACTTTTCTTTATAACAGGTACCTTTTCAGATTTGCTTTTTTGTTTAACAGGTACTTTTCCAACTTTACTTTCCTCTTTAACAGGTACCTTTTCAAATTCATGAGCTGGATCTAAAACATCTCTAGTCATATTCCACAGAGGAAAGGTGTAAGTAGGGATTTTTTCCAAACCTTGCTGAGCAAAATAAGCTCTTAGCTGTTTTCCTAGTTTTTTCAAGATATCTAGGTTAACAGTGCCTTGTTGTAGAAACCAAGGGCAGTGGTCTTGTACAAATGTAAAAAAAGATTGAATGGAAGATTTTTTAACCTTGATTCTTCTTTTACTTAATAACTGTAAAATTACTCCTATAAAGAGCTGTCTTTCATTTGATTCAGTGTTGCCCATGTCAGAAACTTAAGGATAGTAAAAGATTTTGCTTTTAGCTATCTAAAGATTAGGCCTTTTTTGTCAGCCTTTTTAGAAACCGTTTTTTCTCTCTAACTCTTCAACACTTCCCACTCCTCTCGCCCTGTCTATTCTACAAGGGGATCTGCAGCCCCCTAAGTGGGATCCTATCTGTCCCCAAAACTGAACACTGGGGGAATGGGGTTGGGGATTTACCTTCGAAATGCCTGTCTCGGGCGCCACCTGCAGAGGTCCAGCCCCAGCTGATCCAGGGTATTCGAAGGGAAGATGGAGTAGGCGACCTATTTATATATTTATTTATTCATCAAAGATATAAAGAGTAATAGAATGAGGATAGCTCAGTAGGAAAATTCAGTGGAGAAAAGCAGCTGAGTAGCTTGGTTTATGCGGAAAATCAATATAACCCGTGACACCAGGTTAGCTCTGACCACGGAGGCTGCAAGTGCCCTCTAGAATAGAGGAAGGTGCCCCACCTTAGACACCTTATCGAGTGGGTCTTCGAAGCCCAGGCAAATAAATGGTCGCAGAGGATATCCGCTCTCCAGATGGACACTCATCTGAAAATTGAGGGGAAGAATGACATGGGGAGACCAAGCGTTGGCGAGCAAGGCCCGTAGCTTTATTTTCAACACAGGTTTTAATACCCTAAGTTACACATAGAGGATAATAGGGGATGCAAAGTCAGCAGTCTTTAATCCTTATCAAAAACCAGGGTTTCTTTTCTGCAGATTTATCATATAAAAATGGTTTAGATGATTTACATCATCTTCTGGCCAGAAGACCTATTAACATTTTATGACTCTTGACAAAGACTTATCAACCATAAGAGTTATTTTCTCTAAGAGTAATTGTTTAAGGTTTGGCGCCATCTTGCGAAGATAAAATTGCATTCCTATAGGGCGGATGTGTAATGGGTTTACAACAAAGAAAAGAATTTATTACCTTAAGGGTCTAAAGTTACCAACATCAAGGCCACTACTTATTTTTTCTACATACCAACTATATTAATTAGCACACATTCAAGGATACAATTCAGGGGATGTGGAAACTTGGCAAAAAGCATTGGTTCATCAATGAAATCTTTTACTAGTTTTATTCTGACAGTTTCTAACTCTCTGAGAGGCTCTAAGCTATTTGAATATCTTAAACTTCCCGTTCGTCTCGAGGCTGGGAGACTGTACACAATCGTATGCATAGCTGTAGGAGACCGGGTAAACTTGTCAGGCGAGTTAGAAAACCATCTGAGGGGTTTGGATTTAAACACTACTAATTGCCCAGGAACATTATTAGTTGGAGCTGTAAGTTAGCTCTTTGACAGAGAAAGTGAGATGGTGGTGGGGGACATCCCCAGTAATGTCAGAGGTGAGAGAACAAAGCAATAAAGAAGGCAGACTTTGGTTTTTGGGGGTAGATGCTGAAGAATATACGGGGGAACTCCCGGAGGCTCGATCCCGCCTTTGCGTATGCCGAGACTCTTTCCTCATGACATTTGTCACGAGTGGAATGTCTCTCGCTGGCTCCCGGCAATCTTCCATTGCACCAAACGCAGTGGAGTCCCGAGAGGCCCCTCCCAACACCACAGTATCAGTGTCTTCTCAGAGGCACCCTGAGCAACTCCCTGAGGTCACCGGCACAAGTCGAGGGAACACAGGGTATCCTGCCGCAACCCAAGAAAGACCTCAAGAGTCCGTCTTCAACGCGTCTTGAGGCCGGATTCCCCTACCATGACTCGAGAGCAATGACACGCTCCCCCTCGCCATGCGCATGGACACCTGACTTCCCTGGCGCCACATGAGAGGCTCCCTGAGCTCCCCGTCATACCTCGTGAGAAACCCCACACTGGCGCCACAGCTCGGGAAAACCCACGAGACGCCACCGTCATCGCGAGATTGGGGACTTCTTTTCCTGCCTGACCTGGAGAGCAATCCCTGGTCCTTTCTCCAAACTTCACAGGAGGCTTTACTCCCTTTAGGCCACTCAATGGGCTCCAAGAGATACCTGTCGCGACTTGAGAGGAGAGCAGAGTACTTTGTTTCCCCTCGAGACGAGGCCTTACCTCGGGTGAGTCTGGAATGCAACCCCGAGATCCCTGTTGCCCCTGGAGAGGAACATTATGTCCTGGACAAAAGCCTAGATGAGGTCTATTTTGCCCTACAGTGACTCGAGAGCAACACCCATCTCTCCCTCGCAATTCGAATGGAAGATTGGTCTTCACTGGGCCAACACAATAGGAAGTCTGAATTTCCCGTTGTAACTCGAGAATCCCGCCGCAACTCTTAAAAACCACGTGGTTCCCCATTCATCACAATATGAGGCCTTTGCCCGCTACAGAGTCTCAAGAGAAGTCCCATGTTTCATCATAAAGTTCGAAATGCTACTTGGCACCCTTGATGCGACCCCAAAAGTTCCCCAATATACCGGTCTCACTCCAAGGGAACACCGAAGTTCCTGGCACCACTTCATTTGAGCCCCTTCTCCCCTCCTGATCACGGCAGGAAGGTCGATTCCCCTGCTTTGTCTAGAAGGGGTTCCCGACCTTCATGGCGCACCTCAGGATGAGGCCAGTCTCACGAAGAAATTCGAGACGTAGCCTCGTGTTGGCGCCACGTGCCGAAAGACCCCGATTTCTCGGTCTTGCTCTTGATAGGAACCCGATGCCCGCACACCTCTTCTAAGGCAACCCTGTGGATGAAGGCACTACACGAGGGGGCACTGGCAACCCTGTTCATCGTCCAGAAAATCCCACAGGATCCACATACAGCTCCACAACTGGCCTGTCACCCCTTAAACAACGAGAGAGGCAAGCGGAGTTCCCTTCCTCAGACAAGACGAGGCCTGAGTATCCAATCCCAACTCTGCAGGCACGCTTTGATCTGAGTCAGAAATGGAGAGGAAACCTGAGGTTCCTGCCTCAACCCAAGATGAGGCCCTCTTTCATTAAAACAAACCCAGTGGAGTCTCGAGAGGCCACTCCCATCTCCACAGTATCCCTGACTTCTCATAGGCATTCTGAGAAGCTCCTTGAGGCCACCGGCAAACGTGAGGGAAATAAGGGTTTCCTGCCACAACCGAAGAAAGACCTCGAGAGTCCTTCCTCAACGCGTCTTGAGGTCAGATTCCCCTACCATGGCTCGAGAGCAATAACACGCTCCCCCTCGCCACGCACATGGAGACCTGACTTCCCTGGCGCCACATGAGAGGCTCCCTGAGCTCCCTGTCGTACCTCGTGTGAAACCCCACACTGGCGCCGCAGCTCGAGAAAACACACAAGACCCCTCCGTCATCGCGAGATGAGGGCCATCTTTTCCTGCATGGCCTGGAGAGCAGTCCCAAGTCCTCTCTCCAAACTTCAAAGGAGGCTTGACTCCCTTTAGGCCACAAAGTGGGCTCCAAGAGGTGCCTGTCGCAACTCGAAAGGAGAGCAGAGTCCTTTGCTTCCCTTCGACACGAGGCCTGACTCCCTGGGTGAGTCTGGAATGCAAACCTGAGATCCCTGTGGCCCTTGGAGAGGAACATTAGGTCCTGGACACAAGCCTAGATGAGGTCTCCTTTGCCCTGCAGTGACTCGAGCGCAACCCCCAGCTCTCCCTCGCAACTCGAATGGATGATTGGACTTCCCTGGCCCAACACAAGAGGAAGCCTGAAATCCCCGTCGTAACTCGAGAATCCCGCCGCAACTCGAGAAAAACCACGTGGCTCCCCCGTCATCGCAAGATGAGGCCCTTGGCCGCGACAGCGTATCAAGAGAAGTCCCACGTTCCATCCTGAAGTACAGAGCGGTACTTGGCACCCTTGATGCGACCCCCAAAGTTCCCTGACATACCAGTCTCACTCGAGGGAAACACCAAAGTTCATGGCACCACTTCCTGTGAGCCCCTTCACCCCTCCTGATCGTGACAGGAGGGTCGACTCCCATGCTTTGTCTGCAAGGGGTTCCCGATGTTCCCCGCGAACCTCCAGATGAGGCCGGTCTCATGAGGAAATTCAAAAAGTAGCCTCATGGTTGGTGCCACATGTTGAAAGATCCCGAATTCCCGGTCCACTCTAGATAAGAACCTGACGCCCGGACATCTCTTCGAAGGCAACCCTGTGGATGAAGGCACAACACGAAGGGACACTGACATCCCCATGCATCGTCTGGAAAAACCCGCCGATTCCACTCACAGCTCCAAATGTGGACTGTCACCCCGTGAACAACTCTAGAGGCAAGTGAAGTTGCATTCCTTCACACAAGACGAGGCCTCACCCTCCTGGCCCAACTCTTCAGGGACCCTGCGATCGGAGTCAGAATTGGAGAGGAACCCTGAGGTTCCTGCCTCAACTAGAGAAGAGGCCCTCTTCCATTGAACCAAACTCAGTGGTGTCCCGAGAGGCCCCTCCCAACACCACAGTATCCCTGAATTCTCAGAGGCTCCCTGAGAAGCTACCTGAGGTCACTGGCACAAGTCGAGGGAACCCAGAGTTTCCTGAAGTAACCCGAGAAAGACTTGGAGAGTCCTTTTTCAACGTCTCTTGATGCCCGATTCCCCTACCATGACTCCAGAGCAAGGACGCGCTCCCCTCGCCACAAGCAGGAAAACTGACTTCCCTAGTACCACACAAGAGGCTCCCTGAGTACCCCATCGTACCTCGTGAGAAAACCCACAGTGGCGCCGCAGTTCAAGAAAAACCACAAGATGCCCCCGTCAAGGAGAGATGGGGGCCTTCTTTCCCCGCCTGACCTGGAGAGCAATCCCTGGTCCTCTCTCCAAACTTCACAGGAGGATTGACTCCCTTTAGGCCACTCAGTTGGGTCCAAGAAATACGCGGTGCGACTCGAGAGGAGAGCGGAGTCCTTTGCTTCCCTGGAGACGAGGGCTGACTCCCCGGGTGAGTTTGGAATGCAACTCCGAGATCCCTGTCGCCCCTGGAGTGGAACATTATGTCCTAGACACAAGCCTAGATGAGGTCTATTTTGCCCTACAGTGATCGAGAGCAACCTCCATCTCTCCCTCACAATTTGAATGGAAGTTTGGGCTTCCCACGGTCAACACATGAGGAAGTCTGAATTTCCCATCTTAATTCGAGAATTCAGCCTCAAGTCTTAAAAACCATGTGGTTCCCCCTTCATCGCAATATGAGGCCCTTGCCAGCTAGAGTCTCAAGAGAAGTCCCACGTTCCATCTTAAAGTTCGAAATGCTACTTGGCACCCTTGATGCGACCCCAAAGTTCCCCAACATACCGGTCTCACTCCAGGGGAACACCGAAATTCCCGGCGTCTCCAGGGAAGTCCCATGTTCTGTCCTTAAGTGCGAAACGGTATTTGACACCTTGATGCGACAGCAAAAGTTCCCCGACACGCTGGGTTCCCTCGAGGGGAACACCAAGGGTCCCGGCACCACTTCATCTGAGCCCCTTCTCCCCTCCTGATCGTGACAGGAGAGTCGATTTCCCTGCTTTCTCTGGAAGGGGTTCCCGGCCTTCCCGTTGCACCTCAGGATGAGGCCGGTCTCAGGAGGAAATTCGAGACTAGCCATGTGTGAGGTGCCACGTGCCGAACGACACCGATTTTCCGGTCCGCTCTTGATAAGAACCCGATGCCCGGACACCTCTTCGAAGGCAACCCTGTGGGTGAAGGCACAACACGAAGGGGCACTGACACCCCCGTGCATCATCTGGAAAAACCCGCAGGGTCTACACACAGCTCGACAAGGGGCCTGAGACTCCCGGAACAACTCAAGAGGCAACCAGAATTCCATTCCTCAGACAAGACGAGGCATGACTCTCCTGTCCCAACACTGCAGGGACCGTGCAGGCGGAGTCAGAATCGGAGAGGAAGCCTGAGGTTCCTGCCTTCCCTCGAGATGAGGCCCTCTTCCATTGCGCCGAACCCAGCAGAGTCCCGAGAGGCCCTGCCAACTCCACAGCATTCCTCACCTCTCAGAGGCACCCTGGTAAGTTCCCTATACTCCCCTGCAGAAGTCGAGGGAAACGAGGGTTTCCCGCCGCCACCCGAGAAAGACCTCGAGAGTCCTTCTTCAACGCGTCTTGAGGCCCTAGTCACTTCCCATGACTCGAGAGTGATGACCAGCTCCTCCTCGCCATGCGCATGGAGACATGAGTTCCCTGGCGCCGCATGAGAGGCTCCCTGAGATCCTCGTCGTGCCTCGTGAGAAAACCCCCACGGGCACCGCAGCCTGAGGAAACACATGAGATGCCCCCGTCATCGCAAGATGAGGGCCTTCTTTTCCTGCCTGACCTGGAGAGCAATCCCGAGTCCTCTCTCCAAACTGAAGAGGAGGCTTGACACCCTTGAGTCCACTCAGTGGGCTCCAAGAGATCCGTGTTGCGACTTGAGAGGAAAGTGGAGTCCTCTGCTTCCCCTCGAGGCGAGGCCTGACTCCCCGGGGGAGTCTGGAATGGAAACCCGAGATCTCTGTCTTCCCTTGAGAGGAATATTAGGTCCTGGACACAGGCCTCGATGAGCTCTCTTTGGCCCTGTAGTGACTCGAGCAGAACCCCCAGCTTTCCCTCGCAACTCCAGGGGAAGATTGGGCTTCCCAGGGCCAACCCAAGAGGAAGCCTGAAATCCCCGTCGTTTTCGAGAATCCAGACGCAACTCGAGAAAAACGACGTGGTTCCAACGTCTTCACAGGATGAGGCCCTTGCCCGCTACAGCGTCTCCAGGGAAGTCACATGTTCCATCCTGAAGTGGGAAACGGTACTTGGCTCCCTTGGTGTGACCCCTAAAGTTCCCTGAAACGCCGGGTTCCCTCGAGTGGAACACCTAGAGTCCCGGCCCCACTTCATCTGAGCCCCATCTCCCCTCCTGATCGCGACAGGAGAGTAGATTCCCCTTCTTTGTGTGGAAGGTGTTCCCGGCCTTCCCGGCGCACCTCAGGATGATGCTGGTCTCACGAGGAAATTCGAGATGAGCCACGTGGGTGGTGCCACATGTCAAACGACCCCGATTTCCCGGTCCGCTCTTGAAATGAACCTGATGCCCGGACACCTCTTTGAAGGCAACCCTGTGGGGGAAGGCACCAAATGAAGGGGCAATGACACCCCCGTGCATCTTCTGGAAACACCCGCAGGTTCCACACACAACTCGACAAGGGGCCTGAGACCCACTGAACGACTCGAGAGGCAAGCAGAGTTCCATTACTCAGACAAGACGAGGCCTGACTCTCCTGTCCCAACCCTGCAGGGACCCTGCGGTCGGAGTCAGAAATGGAGAGGAAGCCTGAGGTTCCTGCCTCCAATCGAGATGAGGCCCTCTTTCATTTCGTCAAACCTATTGGAGTCCCGAGAGGCCCCTCTAACTCCTCAGTATCCCTCACCTCTCAGAGGCACCTGGGAAGTTCCCTAAGGTCCCCGGTAGAGGTCGAGGGAAACGAGTGTTTCCCGCCCCAACCCAAGAAAGACCTCGAGAGTCCTTCTTAAATGCGTCTGGAGGCCCTAGTCCCTCCCATGACTCCAGAGCAATGACGCGATCTGCCTGGCCACACTCATGGAGGCCTGACTTCTCTGGCGCCGCACGAGAGGCTCCCTGAGCTCCCCATCATATCTCGTGAGAAACCCCACACTGGTGCCGCAGCTCGAGAAAACCCATGAGATGCTCCCGTCATCACGAGAGGAGGGCCATCTTTAACTGAATGGTATGCAGATCAAGCGTGAACCTTCTGTCCAAGCTACACAGGACGCTTGACTCCCTTTAGGCCACTCATTGGGCTCCAAGAGTTGCACGTCGCGACTCGAGAGGATAGTGGAGTCCTTTGCTTCCACTCGAGACGAGGCGTGACCCACCGGGTGAGACTGGAATGCGACCCCGATATCCCTGTTGCCCCTGGAGAGGAACACTACGTCCTGGACCCAAGCCTAGATGAGGACTCTTTGCCCTGAAGTGACTCGAGAGCAACCCACAGCTCTCTCTGACAAGTTGAATGGAAGATTGGACTTCCTGGGCCAACACAAGAGGAAGCCTGAATTCCCCGTCGTAACTCGAGAATCCCGCCGCAACTCGAGAAAAACCACGTGTTTCCCTCGTCATCGCAATATGAGGTCCTTGCCCACTAGAGCATCTCCAGAGAATTCCCACGTTCCGTCTTGACGTGCGAAACTGTACTTGGCACCCTTGATGCGACCTCAAAAGTGCCGTGACATACCAGTCTCACTCGAGGGGCCACCGAGGTTCCCGGCACCACTTCATCTGAGCCCCTTCTCCCCTTCTGATCGCGACCGGTGTGTCGATTCCCCTGCTTTGTCTGCAAGGGTTCCCTACCTTCCCGGCAAACCTCAGGATGAGGCCGGTCTCCCGAGGAAATTCGAGACGTAGCCTCGTGGGTGGTACCACATGCTGAAAGACCCCAATTTTCTGGTACGCTCTTGAAAAGAACCCGATGCCCGGACACCTCTTTAAAGGCAACCCTGTGGATGAAGGCACAACACGAAGGGGCACTGACACCCCTGTGCATCGTCCGGAAAAACCTGTAGGTTCCACACACAGCTCAACAAGTGGCCTGTCACTCCGTGAACAACTCGAAAGGCAAGCGGAGATCCATTCCTCCACGGAAGACGAGGCGTGACTCTCTTGTCCGTACTCGGCAGGTACTCTGCGACCCGAGTCAGAAATGGAGAGGACCCCTGAGGTTCCTGCCTCCATTCGAGATGAGGCCCTCTTCGATTGCACCAAACCCAGTTGAGTAACGAAAGGCCCCTCCCAAATCCACAGTGTCCCTGACTTCTCAGAGGCACCCTGAGAAGTTGCCTGAGGTCACCGACACAAGTCGAGGGAACCCAGGGTTCCCTGCCGCAAACCAAGAAAGACCTCGAGAGTCCTTCTTCAATGCGTCTTGAGGCCCGATTCGCCTACTATGACTCGAGAGCAATCACGCACTCCCCTTCACCAAGCGCTCGGAGACCTGACGTCCCTAGCACCACACGAGAGGCTCTCTGAGCTCCCCGTCATACCTCGTGAGAAATCTGATACTGGTGCCGCAGCTGGAGAAAACCCACGAGACGCCCCCGTCATCGCGAGATGAGGGCCTTTTTTCCTGCATGGCCAGGAAAACAATCACGAGTCATCTCTCCAAACTCCATAGGAGGCTTCACTCCCTTTACGCCACGCAGTGGGCTCCAAGAGATACCCATCGCGACTCGACAGGAGAGCGGAGTCCTTTTTTTCCCCTCAAGACGAGGCCTGACTCTCCGGGTGAGTCGAGAATGCAACCCTGAGATCCCTGTCGGCCCAGTAGTGGAACACTAGGTCCTGGACACAAGCGTAGATGAGGTCTATTTTGCCCTGCAGTGACTGGAGAGCAATCCCCAGTTCTAACTTGCAACTCAAATGGAATACTGAATTTTCCTGACGCCACACAAGAGGCTCCCTGAAATCCCTGTGGTACTTCATGAGACACCCCACACTGGTGCCGCAGCTCGAGAAAACCCACGAGACGCCACCGTCATCTCGAGATGAGGGCCTTCTTTTCCTGCATGGCCTGGAGTCCAATCCCGAGTCCTCTCTCCAAACTCCACAGGAGGCTTGACTCCCTTTAGT
Organism: Bubalus kerabau; assembly: GCF_029407905.1. NCBI lineage: Eukaryota > Metazoa > Chordata > Mammalia > Artiodactyla > Bovidae > Bubalus > Bubalus kerabau. The sequence continues at coordinate 145,341 of NC_073633.1, forward strand.
ACACACATTGGGCTCCAAGAGATACCCATCGCGACTCGAGACGAGAGCGGAATTCTTTGCTTACCTTCGAGGTGAGAACTGACTCCCCGGATGAGTCTGGAATGCAAACCCGAGATCCCTGTCGCCCCTGGAGAGCAACGTTAGATCCTGGACACAAGCCTAGATTAGGTCTCTTTTGCCCTGCAGTGACTCTAGCGCAATCCCCAGCTCCCCCTCGCAACCCGAATGGAAGATTGGATTTCAAGGCCAACAAGAGGAAGCCTAAATTCCCGGTCATAACTCGAGAATCCCGCTGCAACTCGAGCAAAACCACGTGGTTCTCCCGTCATCGCAAGATGAGGCCCTTGCCCGCTACAGCGTTTCAAAAGATGTCCCAGGTTCCGTCTTGAAATGCGAAACAGTACTTGGCACCCTTGATGCGACCCCAAAAGTCCCCCAACACGCCGGTCTCACTCAAGGGGAACACCGAGGTTCCCGGCACCACTTCATTTAAGCCCCTTCTCCCCTCCTGATCGTGACCGGTGGGTCGATTCCCCTGCTTTGTCTGCAAGGGGGCCCGACCTTCCCTGCACAACTCAGGATGAGGCCGGTCTCATGGGGAAATTCGATACGTAGCTTTGTGGGTGGTGCCACTTGCTGAAAGACTCCAATTTCCCGGTCCGCTCTTGATAAGAATCCGATGCTCGGACACCTCTTGGAAGGCAGCCTTGAGTATGAAGGTACAACACGAAGGGGCACTAACACACCTGTGCATCATCCGGAAAAATGGGCAGGTTACACACACAGCTCGACAAGTGGCCTGTCACTTCGAGAACAACTCGAGAGGCAAGAGGAGTCCCATCCTCCAGAAAAGACGAGGCCTGACTCTCCTGTACCAACATGCAGGGACCTTGCGATCTGAGTCAGAAATGGAGAGGAACACTGAGGTTCCTGCTTCAACTCGAGATGAGTCCCTCTTACATTCCACCAAATGCAGAGGAGTCTCGAGAGGCCCCTCCAAACTGCACAGTATCCCTGACTTCTCAGAGGCACTCTGAGAAGCTCCCTGAGGTCGCAGGCACAAGTCAAGGGAACCCTGGGTTTTATGCAGTGACCCGAGAAAGACCTCGAGAGTCCTTCTTCAACCCGTCTTGAGGCCCGATTACCCTACCATGACTCGAGAGCAATGACGAACTCCCCCTAGCCATCTCATGGGGACCTGACTTCCCTGGTGCCACACGAGAGGCTCCCTGAGCTCCCTCTCGTACCTCGTCAGAAACCCGGCACTAGCGCGGCAGTCTAGAAAACCCACAAGACGCCGCCGTCATCGCGAGATGAGGGCCTTCTTTTCCTGCATGGCCTGGAGAGGAATCCCGAGTCCTCTATCCAAACAGCACAGGAGGCTTGACTCCCTTTAGGGCACACAGTGGGCTCCAAGAGATACCCATCGCGACTCAAAAGGACAGCGGAGTTCTTTGCTTCCCCTCGAGACGAGGCCTGATTCCCCGGGTGAGTCTGGTATGCAAGCCCGAGATCCCTGTCGCCCCTAGGGATGAACATTAAGTCCTGGACACAAGCCTAGATGAGGTCTATTTTGCCCTGCAGTGACTCGAGGGCAATCCCCAGCTCTCCCTTGAAACTCGAATGGAAGATAGGACTTCCCTGGGCCAACACATGAGGAAGACTGTATTCCCCGTCGAAACTCGAGAATCCCGCCACAACTCGAGAAACGCTACGTGGTTCTCCCGTCATCGCAAGATGAGGCCCTTGCCCCCTACAGCGTCTCAAGAGAAGTCCCACGTTCCGTCTTGAAGTGCGAAACGGTATTGGCACCCTTGATGCGACCTCAAAAGTTCCTCGACACACTGGTCTGACTCGAGGAGAACACCGAGGTTCCCAGCACCACTACATCTGGGCCCCTTCTCCCCTCCTGATCGCGACAGGAGGGTCGATTCCCCTGTTTTGTCTTGAAGGGGTTCCCGCCTTTCCCGGTGCATCTCAGGATGAGGCCGGTCTCACGAGGATATTCGAGACATAGCCTCGTGGATGGTGACACATGCCGAAAGACCCCGATTTCCTGGTTCGCTCTTGATAAGATCCCAATGCCCGGACACCTCTTTGAAGATAACCCTTTTGATGAAGGCACAACACGAAGGGGCACTGACACCCCCGGGTATCGTCCGGAGAAACCCGCAGGTACCACACACAGCTCGAGAAGTGACCTGTCACCCCGTGAACAACTGGAGAGGCAAGCAGAGTTCCATTCCTCCACACAAGACGAGGCCTGACTCTCCAGTTCGAACTCTGCAGCGAAACTGCGATCCGAGTCAGATCTGGCCCAGGGGAAGTCAGGAGAGGAAACATGAGTTTCCTGCCTCCACTCGAGATGAGGCCCTCTTCCATTGCACCGAACCCAGTGGAGTCCCGAGAGGCCCCTCCCAACTGCACAGTATCCCTGACTTCTCAGAGGCACCCTTAGACCTTCCTGAGATCACCGGCACAAGTCGAGGGAACCAAGGGTTTCCTGCCCCAACCCGTAAAAGACCTCGAGAGTCCTTCTTCAACACGTCTTGAGGTGCGATTCCCCTACCATGACTCGAGAGCAATGACGCGCTCCCCCTAGCCACGCGCATAGAAACCTGACTTCCCTGGCGCCACAGGAGAGGCTCCCTGAGCTCCCCATTATACCTCGTGAGCAACACCACACTGGAGCCGCAGCTCGAGAATACCCACGAGACGCCCCAGTCCTCACGAAATGAGGGCCTTCTTTTGCTGTATGGCCTGGAGAGCAATCCTGAGTCCTCTCTCCAAACTCCACAGGAGGCTTGACTCATTTTAGGCCACACAGTGAGCTCCAAGATATACCCGTCGCGACTTGACAGGAGAGCGGTGTCCTTGGCTTCCCCTCGAGACGAGGCCTGATTCCCCGGGTGAGTCGAGAATGCAATGCCGAGATCGCTGTCGCCCCAGCAGAGGAACATTAGGTCCTGGACACAAGCCTAGATGAGGTCTATTTGGCCCTGCAGTGTCTCGAGAGCAATCCCCAGTTCTAACTCGCAATTCAAATGAAAACTGGACTTCCCTGGGCCAGTTGAACAGGAAGCCTGAATTCCCCGTCGTAACTCGAGAATCCCGCACCAACTCAAGAAAAACCACGTGGTTCCCCCGTCATCGAAAGATGAGGCCCTTGCCCGCTACAGCGTCTCAAGAGAAGTCCCACGTTCCGTATTGAAGAGCGAAAAGTTACTTGGAACCCTTGATGCGACCCCAAAAGTTCCCCGACATACCAGTCTCACTTGAGGACAACACCGAGGTTCCCGGCACCACTTCATCTGAGACTCTTCTCCCCTCTTGATCGCGACAGGAGGTTCGATTCCCCTGCTTTGTCTGGAAGGCATTCCCGACCTTCCTGGCGCACATCAAGATGAGGCCAGTCTCACGAGGAAATTTGAGACATAGCCTCGTGGGTGGTGCGGCATGCCAAAAGACCCCAATTCCCTGGTCCGCTCTTGATAAGAACCCGATGGCAGAACCCAACTCGAAGGCAATCCTGTGGATCAAGGCACAACCCGAAGGGGCAGAGACACCACGGTGCATCGTCCAGAAAAACCCGCAAGTTCCACATACAAATCGACAAGTGGCCTGTCACCCCATGAACAACGCGAGAGTCAAGAGGAGTTCCATTCCTCCACACAAGACGAGGCCTGACTCTCCTGTCCCAACTCTGCAGGGACTCTGCGATCCAAGTCAGATCCGGCGCATTCGAAGCCAGGAGAGGAACCCTGAGGTTCCTGCCTCAACTTGTCATGAGGCCCTCTTCCATTGCAGCAAACCCAGTGGAGTTCCGAGAGGCCCCTCCCAACTCCACAGTGACCCTGACTTCTCAGAGGCACGCTGAGAAGCTTCCTGAGGTCACTGGCACAAGTCAATGGAACCCAGGGTTTCCTGCTGCAACCCAGGAAAGACCTCGAGAGTCCTTCTTTAACACGTCTTCAGGCCCAATTCCCCTACCATGACTCGAGAACAATGACGGGCTCCCTCTCACCACGTGCATAGAGACCTGACTGCCCTGGCACCACGTGAGAGGCTCACTGAGCTCCCAGTCTTACTTCGTGAGAAACCCCACACTAGCGCCACAGCTCGAGAAAACCTACGAAACGCCCCAGTCATTGGGAGATGAGGGCCTTCATTTCATGCATTCGCTGGAGAGCAGTCCTGTGTCCTCCCTCCAAACACCAGAGGAGGTTTGACTCCCTTTAAGCCACTCAGTGGGCTCCAAGACATACCCGTCCGACTCGAGAGGAGAGCAGAGTCCTTTGCTTCCCCTCGAGACGAGGCCTGACTCCAAGGTGAGTCTGGAATGCAACCCCGAGATTTCTGTCGAGCCTTGACATGAACATTAGGTCCTGCACACAAGCCTTGGTGGGGTCTCTTTTGCCTTCAGTGACTAGAGCGCACCTCCAGCTCTTCCTCGAATCTCGAATGGAAGATAAGACTTTTGTGGGCCAACACAAGAGGAAGCATGAATTCCCTGTGGTAACTCAAATATCCCACTGCAACTAGAGAAAAATCAAGTGGTTCCGCAGTCATTCCAAGATGAGGCCCATGCCCGCTGGAGCACCCCAAGAGAAGTCCAATGTTCCATTTTGAAGAGCGAAACAGTACTTGGAACGCTTTATGTGACCCCAAAAGTTACCCGACATACCTGTCTCACTTGAGGGAAACACCGAGGTTCCCAGCAGCACTTCATCTGAGCCACTTCTCCCCTCCTGATCGCCACAGGAGGGTCGATTCCTCTGCTTTGTCTGGAAGAGTTTCATGACCTTCGCGGCACACTTCAGGATGAGGCCGGTTTCATGAGGAAATTCGAGACAACCCACGTGGGTGGTGCCAAATGCTGAACGACCCCGATATCCTGGTCCGCTCTTCATAAGAACCCGATGCCCGGACACCTCTTCGAAGGCAACCCTGTGGATGAAGACAAAAAACGAAGGGTCACTGACACCCCCGTGCATCGTCTGGAAAAACTTGCAGATTCCACACACAGTTTGACAAGGGGCCTGAAACCCCATGAACAACTCGAGAGGCAAGTGGGGTTCCCTTCCTCAGACAAGACAAGGCCTGACTCTCCTGTCCCAACTCTGCAGGGACCCTGTGGTTGGAGTCCGAAAAGGAGAGGAAGCCTAAGTTTCCTGTCTCCCCTCGAGATGAGGCCCTCTTCCATTGCGCCAAGCCCAGCGGAGTCCCGAGAGGCCCCGCCAACTCCACAGCATCCCTCACCTATCAGAGGCACCATGGGAAGTTCCCTCAGGTCCCCGGCAGAAGTCGAGGGAAACGAGGCTTTCCCGCCGCAACCCCAGAAAGACCTCGAGTGTCCTTCTTCAACGCGTCTGGAGGCCCTAGTCCTCTCCCATGACTGGAGAGCCATGACGTGCTCCCCCTCACCACGCGCACAGAGACATGACTTCCCTGGCACCGCACGAGAGGCTCCCTGAGATCCTCTTCTTGCCTCGTGAGAAAACCCCCACGGGCGCCGCAGCTCGAGGAAACCCCTGAGAAGCCCCCATCCTCGCGAAGTGAGGGCTTTCTTTTCCTGCCTGACCCAGAGCACAATCCCGAGTCCTCTCTCCAAACTGAAGAGAAGGCCTGACTCCCTTGAGGCCACTCAGTGGGCTCCAAGAGATCTGCGTCGCGACTTGAGAGGAGAGCAGCATCCTGGGCTTGCCCTCGAGGCGAGGCCTGACTCCCCGGGGGAGTCTGGAACGCCACTCTGAGATCCCTGTCTTCCCTTGAGAGGAACGTTAAGTCCCGGACACAGGCCTAGATGAGGTTTCTTTGGCCCTGCAGTGACTCGAGTGCAACCCTCAGCTTTCCCTCGCAACTCGAATGGAAGATTAGGCTTCCCGGGGCCAACACAAGAGGAAGCCTGAAATCCCCGTCGTAACTCTAGAATCCCGCCGCAACTCGAGAAAATCCACATGGTCCCAACGTCTTCGCAAGATGAGGCCCTTGCCCGCTACGGCGTCTCAAGGGAAGTCCCAGGTTCTGTCCTGAAGTGCGAAACGGTACCTGACTCCTTTCATGCAACCCCCAAAAGTCCCCCACACGCCGGATTCCCTCGAGGGTAACACCGAGGGTTCCGTCCCCACTTCATCTGAGCCCCTTCTCCCCTCCTGATGGCGACAGGAGAGTCGATCCCCCTGCGTTGTCTGGAAGGGTCCCCGGCCTTCCCAGCACACCTCAGGATGAAGCCGGCCTCACTAGGAAATTTGAGACTAGCTCCGTGGGTGGTCCCACATGCCGAAAGACCCCGATTTCGCTGTCCGCTCTTGAAAAGAACCCGAGGCCCGGACACCTCTTCGAAGGCAACCCAGTGGGTGAAGGCACAACACGAAGGGGCACTGTCACCGTCGTGCATCGTCCGGAAACACCCGCAGGTTCCACACACAGCTGAACAAGGGGCCTGAGACCCCCTGAGCACCTCGAGAGGCAAGCCGAGTTCCCTTCCTCAGACAAGACGATTCCTGACTCTCCTGTCCCAACTCTGCAGGGACCCTGCGGTCGGAGTCCGAAACGGAGAGGAAGCCTGAGGTTCCTGCCTTCCCTGGAGATGAGGCCCTCTTCCATTGCGCCAAACCCAGCGGAGTCCTGAGAGGCCCCGCCAACTCCACAGCATCCCTCATCTGTCAGAAGCACACTGGGAAGTTCCCTAAGGTCACCGGTAAACTTTTATTGCACAAGGTCCCCATGAAAAGGCCCACGCAGCAGGACAGCCACAGATTCTGTCTGCCATTAAAGGGCAGTAAGGTGCCCTCCCCCCTTCTTTGCTGCCTCGGCGGCCACCAGGGTGCAATTCGCGTACCCTTCCCTTTCCCATCCTAGCAGGTGCTCCAGGGCCCGCTGGCCTACAAAGTGCCAGAAGCAGGGCTGGGCCAGCCGGCCAGAATTCAGGGTTCTGTCCCTTGGACTTCCAGCGGACACTAGGCTGCTTGGGAAAACCGCGCAGACTCTGAGGTTTTTCAGCAGAGGGGTGGAGCGGTAAAGGCCTTGACCCCAAAGACGAGGCCTTTCTGCGACCGCCAGGTTGGGGAGCTCTGAGACTGTGCCAACACAGGGCGGAATACATGGTTCCCTGCTCCAGGCAGTCCCCGTTTCCTTACCTGTGTTCCGCACCCCTCCGCTGTGGCCAATGGATGCCGATCCTTGGGGATCCAGGAGTTCACGAAATGGGCATTCCCAGCCGCAATGGCGACCCCCAACAGCACATCTGGAAAGCCCTCCCCCACCCCCGCCAGGAGCCGACCCCCACTGCGAACGGAACCCCACCCCGCCCCGCGCCGCCAGGTTTCGCCCTGGCCCTGCCGGGCTCCCGGCGGGTTCCCAGCCATATTGGCGACCCCCGGGAGCACAACAGGGACCGACCCCCCACCCACAGCGAGCGGAATCTCGACCTGTGCAGCCCAGGTTTACCCCACCCTGGCTGCGCTCCCGGCGCGTTTCCAGCTGCAGTGGCCATCTCCGAGAGCACAACTGGGAAGCCCTCCCCTACCTCCTCCAGGAGCCAACACCCGCCCTGCGCCGCCCGGGTTCGCCCCGCCCCTGCCGCGCTCCAGGGGCGCTGCCCACCTTCACCAGTGGCTCTCGGTGAGCCCCGTCCCCACGCCCGGTTCCAGGAGAGGCTCTCGGACCTCGCTGCTGCCGCCAGGTCAAACATGAGGACAATACATACACGCCACAGAGACAATCCAAGCTGTCTATGATTTAGGGATAAAACGAGGACTACAGAAAGGCAAGATGACCTGACCTAGGAGGGCCATGATATTCTATAGAACCAGACAAAGTTGGTTACCAAGGAAACTTTTTTCCTTGGAACCCGGAAAGCTGGTTCTTTGCATATGCAATGACCAACAATTAGCTTGTTACCCAAGCCTGCCTTACTGCCACCCCCATCCCCCCACTCCCCAGAAGACTGGCTCAAAGAAATATTTTAAATCTCAGGCGGAAACCTGGAAGATGTCTTGTCTGTCTGTTTGGATTAAGGTATGTGTCAGTGTGAGCCCTGTGTTTTTTGATAATATTGCTCAAGTTCGGTGTTCTGATTTCAATGGTCTCAAGACAAGGCAGCCCTTCCAAATCAAACTGCTGGAAATACAAGAAAACATTGACCTAAATGAATGTCAGAGTCCCGTGAACTGGGAGCTAGTCAATATTAAATATCTAGTATTTTTGGTTTTGCTCCTCCATTATAGACATGTCTAAGAGTCAACAACATTAAGCACAACATGTTCATAGTGCCTAGGTTTCTTTTGAGGTAAAAATTGCTCTATTGTTATATCTGTCACAAGCTTGTCAGCAAGAAACTACCTGAAAACGACAACAACAAAAGTAAAAAATCTAAATGTGATATGAGCTTTTAGACAAACTCTTTACAATAATTATACTCTAAAATATCTGCCTCTCATAGTCTTGATTGAAGGCAGAGGAGAAGGGGATGACAGAGGATAAGATGGTTGGATGGCATCACTGACTCGATGGACATGAGTTTGAGCAAGCCCCTGGAGCTGGTGACGGACACGGAAGCCTGGCGTCCTTCAGGCCACGGGGTCCCAAAGAGTCAGACACGACTGAGCAACTGAACTGAACTGAACTAACAAACGTTTCTCCAGGTGTTTTGGTTACCCGAGTTTCCATCCTTGTGACGACAGTGTATTGAATAGCTAGGTCATTTCCAAATAAATGAAAGTTCTGAAACATTCACGACTTGAAAGGACCTCCCTTTTACACAGAAACAAAAGAGATTTTTGACTCTCCATGAATAGTGTCTGGCACCATCCTGACATGTTAAATGTAAGAAAGCAATTGTTTTGTTTTGTTTTGTTCTGTTCTTGGGGGTGGGGGGAGGGGGGCGGGTTATAGCGAATGCCAATATAAAAGTCAGTTCTTGGTTGCTGAAGGGAAATGTATGACTTGTTATTACAAGAAAGTATGTGGAATGCAATGGCACTTGAGGAAGGAAAACAAAGTAGTTCTGTCTTACAGGTGGCCGTTTCAGGATGGGAGAAACAAAGGAATGGGTACAGAATGGGATAAGGAGGTTGTAGGGAAATTGGACCCCCAGAAAAGAGTTCTGTGCCTAGCACAAGTTTTCTTGAGATGTCGAACTGCCTTTGCTAATGGAGTTTAAGTTTCTTTACCTCTTAAGTGATCTCTTCTAGGTTGACCTAGAACAGAAATCTTTTGTTAGCTTTGGCTAAGTGGAGAAGTAGTGTTTCACGGTGACATATGTGATCCTTCCTGACTGTTTGCAGCCCTTTTGATATCGATGCACTGCTTCTGCTGCTGCTGCCGCCGCTGCTGCTGCTAAGTGGTTTCAGTCGTGTCCGACTCTGTGTGACCCCATAGACGGCAGCCCACGAGGCCCCGCAGTCCCTGGGGTTCTCTAGGCAAGAACACTGGAGTGGGTTGCCATTTCCTCCTCCCATGCATGAAAGTGAAAAGTGAACGTGAAGTCGCTCAGTGGTGTCCGACTCTTAGCGACCCCATGGACTGCAGCCTACCAGGCTCCTCCATCCATGGGATTTTCCACGCAAGAGTACTGGAGTGGGGTGCCATTGCCTTCTCCCATATCTATGCACAAGCCTGCCTAAATAATTGACTTCTAGCTAGCTTTGGGATCCCAATGACCATCCACCCTTACAAGGCAACAGAGAAGAGAAAAACACTTACCACAGGAGGTCCTGGTAAGGAACGAGGAACTAACAAGCTCCCGCCAACCAGGATTCTGCAGAGGTCAACAAGAGGTCAGTAAGAGATGGAAGACTGCAGTCCAGAGGTCCTAGCAACTTCCATCTTGCAGCAGAGACCCAGCATAGTCAAAACGAATTCAATGTTGCAAAAAATAAGTAAACAAATAAAGGACAGAAGTTCTTTGAACACATGACTGAGATTAGGGGTGAGGCAGTACATGTATGGTGCCTGGAAAATCTTAAAGTATGAGAAAGGAAAGAAATTAAAGACAACTATCAAGCTGTCCAAACTGATAAAAACGAAAGATTACACAGTTTTTTCTGTATATATTACCAGATAATAATCTGAAAAGGAATTTAAAAAAATTCCCTTTCAATAATGTCAACATGAATACAGCACTTTGCCATGGATGTAACGAGGATGACAAGACTGGCACACTGGAACTTATACACCCTGGCTGAAAACTATCCTGAATACATGGACAGGTATTCCATAACAATGGAAAGACTTAAGATGGCAATACCATGGAATGCATCTTCAATCTGAAATGAAGATTTGATATGATTTGATCGCTCAGAGCTTTTGTGTCATCAATTGTTATTAAAGTATAAATGAGATAGAGAAAGCTGCTGACTTAGACTTGAGGCGGGGTGTACGCCCTGCTGGTCTCTAGCCAGATATTCTACAGGCACTAGCAGTCAGCTCAGGAAAGAAAGGCACTGTCTCAGGGAATGGCACCAGGCCCCTCCCACACGACATGCCTTGAGGTCACATTGGCAGCAGGTGAGTCATCCTGGGCCAAAAACTGATTGACATGAATCTTGAAGAAAGGCAGTATTCCAGGCAAATATATCATTTCCTTAACATAGATTAGGAGAATAAGGTACGAGGAAAACATACTGTTTTGTTCAAGTCGCTTCTGAGCCTATTGGGGGAACCGACCTGAAGCCAGAGTCCAGCAGATATACATAGGATATTTACATCGCTTAAGACAAACATTTCCTCAGGAACAAATGCACTGCTTAGCTCAAGGTTTGTCTGCGAAATTCTTACACATCAGGAGATGGCTCCGAGCTGGGTTTCTACACACAAGAACATGAATGCAAAGGACAAGCCTGCACAGCCCATCTGCCCCCCTCCCCCACAGCCAGCAGCATTTCCAAGTGACCTCCTAAGGCCTTCCCCAAAATACAGGGGCACCTCTGGGTTTCCTGTTTCCCTCACTTCGAACACTTTTCTTAAAAAAAAAAAAAAATCCTGCACACTTCTTGATAGAATGCCACAGTGCAAGGAAAACAGGCCTTCAATACTTAAACCTCCCTGTGCCAAACACTTGGAGCTTGGTTTTGTTTTGTTTTGTTTTTTAATTACACCACCACATAATTTAAACTTTTTACAATTTCTAATTATTCAGTACCAAAACACCAAACTTTTATTGCACAAGGTCCCCATGAAAAGGCCCTCGCATCAGGACAGCCACAGATTCTGCCATGAAAGGGCAGCAAGGTGCCCTCCCCCCTTCTTTGCTGCCTGGGCGGCCACCAGGGTTTGAAATCCATGCACCCTACTAAGTTTCTAGGGTGCAATCCGTGGACCCTTCCCTTTCCCATCCCAGCAGGTGCTCAAGGGCCCGCTGGCTTACAAAGTGCCAGAAGCAGGGCTGGGCCAGCCGGCCAGAGTTCAGTGTTCTGTCCCTTGGACTTCCAGGGGACACTAGGCTGCTTGGGAAAACCGTGCAGACTGAGATTTTTCAGCAAAGGGGTGGAGCGGTAAAGGCCTTGACACCAAGGACGAGGCCTTTCTGCAACCGCCAGGTTGGGGAGCTCCGAGAATGTGCCAACAGAGGGCGGAATACTTGGTTCCCTGCTCCAAGCAGTCCCAGTTCCCTGGCCTGTGGCCCGCAGCCCTCCGCTGCACCCACTAGATGTGGATCCTTGGGGACACAGGAGCGTAGGAAATGGGCATTCCTAGCCGCAGTGGCGACCCCCGAGAGCACAACTGGGACCGAACCCCCACCCACAGCCATCTAAATCTCGACCCGCGCAGCCCAGGTTTACCCCGCCCCGGGTGCGCTCCCGGCGCGTTTCCAGCCTCAGTGGCCACCACCGAGAGCACAGCTGGGAAGCCCTCCCCCACCCCCGCCAGGAGCCGAACCCCGCCCCGCGCCACCCGGGTTCACCCCGCCCCTGCCGCACTCCCAGCGCGTTTCCAGCTGCAGTGGGGACCCCCGAGAGCACAACTGTTACCGCCCCCCACCCCCTCCCGACCAGAACCCCGACCCACGCCGCCCGGGATCGCCCCGCCCCTGGCGCGCTCCCAGGGCGTTCTGGTGAGCCCCGTCCCCGCGCCCGGTTCCAGGAGAGGCTCTCGGACCTCGCTACTGCCGCCAGGTCAAACACGAGGACAATACATCCACCCCACAGAGACAATCCAAGCTGTCTATGATTTAGGGATAAAACGAGGACTACAGAAAGGAAAGATGTCCTGACCTAGGAGGGCCATGAGAGTCTATAGATCCAAACAAAATTGGGTACCAAGGAAACTTTTTTCCTTGGAACCCGGAAAGCTGGTTCTTTGCATATGCAATGACCAACAATTAGCTTGTTACCCAAGCCTGCCTCGCTGCCACCCCCACTCCCCGCCCCCCCACTCCCCAGGAAAACGGCTCAAAGAAATATTTTAAATCTCAGGCGGAAACCTGGAAGATGTCTTGTCTGTCTGTCTGGATTAAGGTATGTGTCAGTGTGAGCCTTGTGTTTTTTGATAATATTGCTCAAGTTCTGAGTTTTGATTTCAATGGTCTCAAGACAAGGCAGCCCTTCCAAATCAAACTGCTGGAAATACAAGAAAACATTGACCTAAATGAATTTCAGAGTCCCGTGAACTGGGAACTAGTCAATATTAAATATCTAGTAGTTTTGGTTTTGCTCCTCCACTATAGACATGTCTAAGAGTCAACAACATTAAGCACACCATGTTCATAGTGCCTAGGTTTCTTTTGAGGTAAAAATTGCTCTATTGTTATATGTGTCACAAGCTTGTCAGCAAGAAAGTACCTGGAAACAGCAACAACCAATGTAAAAAATGTAAATGTGATATGAGCTTTTAGATAAACTCTTAACAATAATTATACTCTAAAATATCTGCCTCTCATAGTCTTGATTGAAGGCAGAGGAGAAGGGGATGACAGAGGATAAGATGGTTGGATGGCATCACTGACTCGATGGACATGAGTTTGAGCAAGCCCCTGGAGTTGGTGATGGACACGGAAGCCTGGCGTCCTGCAGGCCACGGGGTCCCAAAGAGTCAGACTCGACTGAGCAACTGAACTGAACTGAACTTACAATCGTTCCTCCAGGTGTTTTGGTTACCTGAGTTTCTATCCTGGTGCTAAACTAAGTGACGACAGTGTATTGAATAGCTAGGTCACTTCCAAATAAATGAAACTTCTGAAACATTCACGACTTGAAAGGACCTCCCTTTTACACAGAAACAAAAGAGATTTTTGACTCTGCATGAATAGTGACTGGCACCATCCGAACATATTAAATGTAAGAAAGCAATTTTTTTGTTTTGTTTTGTTTTGTTCTGTTCTTGCAGGAAGCGGGGTGGGCGCTATTATCACTGATAGGTATGCTCACCAATCTATCAAATGCCAATATAAGAGTGAGTTCTTGGTTGCTGAAGGGAAATGTATGACTTGTTATTACAAGAATGTATGGAATGCAATCACACTTTAAGAAGGAAAACGAAGTAGTTCTGTCTTACAGGTGGCATTTTCAGGACGGGAGAAGCAAAGGAATGGGTACAGAATGGGATAAGGAGGTTGTAGGGAAAGTAGGCCCCCAGAAAAGAGTTTTGTGCCTAGCACAAGTTTTCTTGAGATGTTGAACTGCCTTTGCTAATGGAGTTTAAGTTTCTTTACCTCTTAAGTGATCTCTTCTAGGTTGACCTAGAACAGAAATCTTTTGTTAGCTTTGGCTAAGAGGAGAAGTATTGTTTCACGGTGACATATGTGATCCTACCTGACTGTTCTCATCCCCTTTGATATCTATGCACTGCTGCTGCTGCTGCTGCAGCTGCTAAGTGGTTCAGTTGAGGCCGACCCTGTGCCACACCATAGATGGCAGCCCACCAGGCCCCGCAGTCCCTGGGGTTCTCTAGGCAAGAACACTGGAGTGGGTTGCCATTTCCTCCTCCTATGCATGAAAGTGAAAAGTGAAAATGAAGTCGCTCAGTGGTGTCCGACTCTTAGCCACCCCATGGACTGCAGCCTACCAGGCTCCTCCGTCCTTGGGATTTTCCAGGAGTGGGGTGCCATTGCCTTCTCCCATATCTATGCACAAGCCTGCCTAAATAATTGACTTCTAGCCAACTTTGGGATGCCCATGACCACCCACCCTTACCAGGCAACAGAGAAGAGAAAAACACTTACCACAGGAGGTTCTGATAAGGAACAAGGAACTAACAAGCTCCCACCTACCAGGAATCTGCAGAGGTCAACAAGAGGTCAGCAAGAGATGAGAGACTGCAGTCCAGAGGTCCTAGCTACTTCCATCTAGCAACAAACACCCAGCATAGTCAAAACGATTTCAATGTTAAAGAATAAATAAATAAATAAATAAAAGGACAGAAGTTCTTTGAACACATGTCTGAATTTAGGGGTGAGGCATTACATATGTGTCCCAGGATAATCTTAAAGTGTCAGAAAGTAAAGAAATTAAAGACAACTATCAAGCTGTCCAAACTGATTAAAATGAATGATTACACAGTTTTATCTGTATACATTAGCAGATAATAATCTGAAAAGGAATTTTAAAAAATTCCCTTTCAATAATATCAACATGAATAAAACACTTTGCCATGGATGTAACGAGGATGACAAGACTGGCACACTGGAAATTATACACCCTGGCTGAAAACTATCCTGAATACATGGACAGATATTCCATAACGATGGAAAGACTTAAGATGGCAATACCATGGAATGCATCTTCAATCTGAAATGAAGATTTGATATGATTTGATCGCTCAGAGCTTTTGTGTCATCAAGTGTTATTAAAGTATTAAAGAGATAGAGAAAGCTGCTGACTTAGACTTGAGGCGGGGTGGGGGGGGGGGTAGTAAGAGTACCCCCTGCTGGTCTTTAGCCAGATATTCTACAGGCACTAGCAGTAAACTAAGGAAAGAAAGGAACTGTTTCAGGGAATGGCACCAGGCCCCTCCCCCACGACATGCATTGAGATAATATTGGCAGCAGGTGAGTCATCCCAGGCCAAAACTTGATTGACATGAATCTTGAAGAAAGGCAGTATTGCAGGCAAATATATCATTTCCTTAACATAGATAAGGAGAACAAGCTAGGAGGAAAACATGCTGTTTTGTTCAAATCGCTTCTGAGCCTTTTGGGGGAACCGACCTGAAGCCAGAGTCTAGCGGAAATACATAGGATATTTACATCGCTTAAGACAAACATTTTCTTAGGAAAAAATGCATTGCTTAGCTCAAGGTTTGTCTGCGAAATTCTTACACATCAGGAGATGGCTCCGAGCTGGGTTTCCACACACAAGAACATCCATGCAAAGGACAAGCCTGCACAGCCCATCTGCCCCCCTCCCGCACAGCCAGCAGCATTTCCAAGTGACCTCCTAAGGCCTTCCCCAAAATACAGGGGCACCTCTGGGTTTCCTGTTTCCCTCACTTCGAACACTTTTCTTAAAAAAAAAAAAATCCTGCACACTTCTTGATAGAATGCCACAGTGCAAGGAATACAGTCCTTCAATATTTAAACCTCCATTTGCAAAACACTTGGAGCTTGGTTTTGTTTTGTTTTGTTTTTTAATTACACCACCACATAATTTAAAGCTTTTACACGTTCTAAGTATTCAGTTCCAAAACACCAAACTTTTATTGCACAGGGTCCTCATGAAAAGGCCCACGCAGCTGGACAACCACAGATTCTGCCATGAAAGGGCAGCAAGGTGCCCTCCCCCCTTCTTTGCTGCCTGGGCGGCCACCAGGGTTTGAAATCCATGCACCCTACTAAGTTTCTAGGGTGCAATCCGTGGACCCTACCCTTTCCCATCCCAGCAGGTGCTCAAGGGCCCGCTGGCTTACAAAGTGCCAGAAGCAGGGCTGGGCCAGCCGGCCAGAGTTCAGTGTTCTGTCCCTTGGACTTCCAGCGGACACTAGGCTGCTTGGAAGAACCGGGCAGACTCTGAGATTTTTCAGCAGAGGGGTGGAGCGGTAAAGGCCTTGACCCCAAAGGCAAGGCCTTTCTGCGACCGCCAGGTTGGGGAGCTCCGAGAATGTGCCAACAGACGGCGGAATACTTGGTTCCCTGCTCCACGCAGTCCCAGTGCCCTTACCTGTGGTCCGCAGCCCTCCACTGCACCCACGGGATGGCGATCCTTGGGGACCCAGGAGCGGACGAAATAGGCGTTCCCAGCCGCAGTTGCAACCCCCGAGAGCGCAACTGGGAACCCCTCCCCATCCCCCCCATGAGCCGACCCCCGCCCCGCGCCCCCAGGGTTAGCCCCGCCCCTGCCGCGCTCCCAGCGCGTTCCCAGCCGCAGTGGCGACCCCCGGGAGCACAACTGGGACCGACCCCCACCCAAAGCCATCGGAATCTCGACCCGCGCAGCCCGGGTTTACCCAGTCCCGGGTGCGCTCCCGGCGCGTTTTCAGCCTCAGTGTCCACCTCCGAGAGCACAACTGGGAAGCCCGCCCCCAACCCCGCCAGAAGCCGACCCCCGCCCCACGCCGCCCGCGTTCGCCCCGCCCCTGCACGGTCCAGGTACCTTCCCAGCTTCTAGCGTTCACGCCCGGGTAGGAGCAGGATGTAGGAGTATGGGAGATGTGTCTGGAGCCTGACAGCCTCAGCTCCGCTCTGGCCTGCCCTTTGGACCTAGGAGCCAGGCCAACTTGCAGAGGGCTTAGGGCCCCATTGTATGCAAACTACAAAGGCCTACCGCAAGGAGAGCTCTGTCCGAGGGAAGGGAAGCACCCCAGGCTGCATTCCCAAGCTGTTGTTTAGCCGCCCAGACTCAGCGCTGCACAGGGGTAATCAGGCTCTCTGTGCCCGCAGCTTCACACACAGGTGTGTCTCCGTAGGAATCAAGAAAGATCCTGACAGAGTGAGGTTCATTAGAGCTATACTAAAGAGCAAAGGCTTGTCCATGTGGTCTTGCCTTCCCCTGTGCCTTTGGGTCTCCAGGCTCGGCCCCAGCTCTGTGGAAACAACCCCTGAGAAAATATCTTCAAGATCCACTTTTCCCAGTGTCTGGGAACCGGGGTTCGTAGGAGGAGAGAAAAGCACGCCTCCATAGGGAATGAAAAGGCAGCCCACCTGCCTGTGTTTTGAAGCCTCTATTTGGAAGGAATGGGTTAGCTTCTCCTAAAGGAGACCTCCAGATCTGCTCAGAAGTCGGTAATTCCAGAGGCAGGGTACTGGTTCCTGACTGCCCTTTGCTAGCCTTGCAAAGATATTCCTAGATTCCAGAGTTATTTTCCATGAAGGAGCAGGCTTCGGGAATGTGTCAGACGGGACTGGCTCCTTATTGACCTCAGCTCAGCTATTGCCTTTCCATTCAAACTAGGACAAGGCCCTACTTTATGAAGGGTAAGGATCTTCTTCTTTGCAAACTGCCAAGGGCTACAGCAATGAGACCTCTGTCAAGGTGAGGGAAGCCTAAGAGGATGGATTCTCAAGCAGGTGCTTTGCCACAAAGCATCAGCACCCCACGGAGAGAATCAAGCTCCCTGTGCACCAATGTTGGGAGTGTAGCTTCACACACAGAGTTGTCTCTATAGGAGCCAAGAATGTTCCTGAGAGATTAGGTTCACTAAACCTCTCCTACAGAGCATAGACCTGTCCATGTGGTTTTGCCTTCCCCTGTGAGTTGGGTCCTCGAGGTCCGCCACACCTCCGGGGAAACTGTCCCTGAGAAAAGATCTCCAGGATCCGCTTCGCCGAGGCTGGGAAATGCTGTTCACATGAAGTAAGGCAAGCGAATCTCCTGCAGAGTAAAAGAGGCCTTACAGTCCCTGGAGGAGCAGGCTGCCAGAATGTGTGAAACCTGACTGTTGCCTTACTGGCCTCAGCTCCACCAT
Organism: Bubalus kerabau; assembly: GCF_029407905.1. Taxonomy (NCBI): domain Eukaryota; kingdom Metazoa; phylum Chordata; class Mammalia; order Artiodactyla; family Bovidae; genus Bubalus; species Bubalus kerabau. Next base: position 163,179 of record NC_073633.1, read on the forward strand.
TGCCTGTTCATCCGAGCTAGCACCCAGGCCTACTTGGAAAAGCGTTTGGGTGCAGATTTCTACAAAGTGCCAAGGGCTACAGCAGTGAGAATTCTCTCGGTGGTAAGGGAGAGCATTTTATGGATTCTCAAGCTGTTTTCTGAATGACAGCGTCAAAATGAACAGAGAGAATCAGGCTCTCTCTGCCCCTATGTTAGGTACGCAGCTTCACACACAGAGGTGTCTCTGTAGGAGCCAAGAATGCTCCTGAGAGATGAGGTTCACTAGAGGTCCGCTACAGAGCATAGACCTGTCCATGTGGTCTTGCCTTCCCCTGTGCCTTTGGGCCCCGGGCTCGGCCCCAGCTCCGTGGAAACAACCCCTGAGAAAATATCTTCAAGATACGCTTTTCCCAGAGGCTGGGAACTGGGGTTCATAGGAGGAGAGAAAAGCAAGCCTCCTTCGGGCACGAAAGGCCGCCAACCTGCCTGAGTTTTGAAGCCTCTATTTGGAAGGAATGGGTTAGCTTCTCCTAAAGGAGACCTCCAGATCTGCTCAGAAGTCGGTAATTCCAGAGGCAGGGTACTGGTTCCTGACTGCCCTTTGCCAGCCTTGCAAAGACATTCCAACATTCTAGAGTTATATTCCATGAAGGAGCAGGCTTCGGGAATGTGTCAGAGGGGACTGGCTCCTTATTGGCCTCAGCTCAGCTATTGCCTTTCCATTCAAACTAGGACAAGGGCCTACTTTATGAAGGGTAAGGGTCTTCTTCTTTGAAACTGCCAAGGGCTACAGCAATGAGACCTCTGTCAAGGCGAGGGAAGCCTAAGAGGATGGATTCTCAAGCAGGTGCTTTACTACAAAGCATCAGCACCCCACGGAGAGAATGAAGATCCCTGTTCCCCAATGTTGGGAGTGTAGCTTCACACACAGAGTTGTCTCTATAGGAGCCAAGAATGTTCCTGAGAGATTAGGTTCACTAAACCTCTCCTACAGAGCATAGACCTGTCCATGTGGTTTTTCCTTCCCCTGTGAGTTGGGTCCCCGAGGTCCGCCACACCTCCGGGGAAACTGTCCCTGAGAAAAGATCTCCAGGAACCGCTTCGCTGAGGCTGGGAAACGCTGTTCACAGGAAGTAAGGCAAGCGAATCTCCTGCAGAGAAAAAGAGGCCTTACTGTCCCTGGAGGAGCAGGCTGCCAGAGTGTGTGAAACCTGACTGTTGCCTTACTGGCCTCAGTTCCACCATTGCCTGTTCCTCTGAACTAGGACCCAGGCCTATTTGGAGAAGCGTTTGGGTGCGGATTTCTACAAAGTGCCAAGGGCTACAGCAGTGAGAATTCTCTCAGCGGTAAGGGAGAGCATTTTATGGATTCTCAAGCTGTTTTCTGAACGACTGGGTCAAAATGAACTGAGAGAATCAGGCTCTCTGTGCCCCTATGTTAGGTACGCAGCTTCACACACAGAAGTGTCTCTATAGGAGCCAAGAATGTTCCTGAGAGATGAGGTTCACTAGAAGTCTGCTACAGAGCATAGACCTGTCCATATGGTTTTGCCTTGCCCTGTGAGTTGGGTCCCTGAGGTCCGCCCCAGCTCAGGGGAAGGAGCCCCTGAGAAAAGATCTCCAGGGACCGCTATTCCCCCAGGCTGGCAAACGCAGTTCACAGGAGGTAACACAAGCGAGCCTCCTGCAAGGCACAACAGGCCTTAGTCTCCCTGGACGATCAGGCTGCCAGAGTGTGTGAGACCTGACTGGTGCCTTACTGGCCTCAGCTCCGCCATTGCGTGTTTCTCCGAACTAGGACCCAGGCCTACTAGGAGAAGGGTTTGGGTATGGATTTCTAAATACTGCCAAGGGGTATAGCAATGAGAACTGTGTCACGGGTAAGGAAGAGCATTGTATGGATTTTCAAGCTGTTGTTTGAACGACAGCTTCAAAGCTGCACAGAGAGAATCAGACTCTGTGTCTCCATGTTCGGTACACAGCTTCACAGACAGGGGTGTCTCCATAGGAAACAAGAACGTTCCTGACAGAGTGAAGTTCACTAGAGCTCTCCTAGAGAGCAAAGACTTGTCCATGTGGTTTTTCTTCCCCTGTGCGTTTGGGGCTCCAGGCTCGGCCCCAGCTCCGTGGAAACAACCCCTGAGAAAAGATCTTCAAGATCCGCTTTTCCCAGAGGCTGGGATATGGGGTTCATAGGAGGCGGGAAAAGCAGGCCTCCTTCAGAGAGCGAGAGGCAGCCAAGCGGCCTGCGTTTGGAAGCCTCTATTTGGAAGAATGGGTTAGCTTCCCCTAAGGGAGACCTCCAGATCTGTTCAGAAGTCGGTAATTCCAGAGGCAGGGTGCAGGGTCCTGACTGCCCTTTGCCAGCCTTGCAGAGACATTCCTAGATTCTACAGTTATCTTCCTGAAGAAGCAGGCTTTGGGAATATGTCAGACTTGACTGGCGCCTTATTGGCCTCAGCTCAGCTATTGCCTTTCCATTCAAAGTAGGACAAGGCCCTACTTTATGAAGGTTAAGGGTCTTCTTCTTTCCAAACTGCCGAGGGCTACAGCAATGAGACCTCCGTAAATGCGAGGGAAGCATAAGCGGATGGATTATCAGGAAGGTTCTTTGCCACCAAGCATCAGCACCCCACGGAGAGAATCAGGCTCCCTTTGCCCCTATGTGGGGTGTGTAGATTCACACACAGTGGTGTCTCTACAGGAGCCAAGAATGTTCCTGAGAGATGAGGCTCACAAGAGCTCTCCTACAGAGTGCTCACCTGTACATATGGTTTCGCCTTCCCCTGTGAGTTGGGTGCCCGAGGTCCGCCCCAGCTCCGAGAAAACAGCCTCTGAGAAAAGATCTCCAGGAACCGCTTTTCGCCCAGGCTGGGAAAAGCTGTTCACAGGAAGTAAGGCAAGTGAGCCTCCTGCAGAGAAAAAGAAGCCTTACTGTCCCTGGAGGAGCAGGCTGCCAGAGTGTGTGAAAACTGACTGGTGCCATACTGGTCTTAGCTCCGCCATTGCTTGTTCCTCCGAACTGGGACTCAGGCCTACTTGGAGAAGGGTTTAGGTGCAGATTTCTACAAACTGCCAAGGGCTACTGCAATGAGAACTCTCTCAGAGGTAAGGGCGAGAATTGTATGGATTCTCAAGCTGTTTTCTGAACGACAGCATTAAACCTGCACAGAGAGAATCAGGCTCTCTGCCGCCATGTTGGGTACGCAGTTTCACACACAGAGGTGTCCGCATAGGAGCCAAGAACGTTCGTCAAAGACTGAGGTTCACTAGAGCTCTCTTAGAGAGCAAAGACTTGTTCATGTGGTTTTGCCTTCCCCTGTATGTGTGGGTCTCTGGGTACAACCCCAGCTCCGTGGAAACAACCCCTGAGCAAAGATCTCCAAGAATCTGCTTTTCCCCCATGCTGGGAACCAGGGATCATAGGAGGCAGGAAAAGCAAGCCTCCTTCAGGCAAGAAGAGGCAGCCAACCGGCCTGTGTTTGGAAGCCTCTATTTGCAAGGAATGGGTTAGCTTCTCCAGAAGGAGACCTCCAGATCTGCTCAGAAGATAGATATTCCAGAGGCAGGGTCGAGGTTCCTGACTGCCCTTTGCCAGCCTTGCAAAGACATTCCTAGATTCTAGCAATATTTTCCATGAAGTAGCAGGCATCGGGAATATGTCAGAGTTGACAGGTGCCTTACTGGCCTCAGCTCAGCTATTGCCTTTCCTTTCAAACTAGGATCAGGGCCTACTTGGTGAAGGGTAAGGGTCTGCTTCTTTCCAAAGTGCCAAGAGACACAGCAATGAGACCTCTGTCAAGGCGAGGGAAGCGTAAGCGGATGGATTCTCAAACAAGTGCTTTGCCACAAAGCATCAGCACCCCACAGAGAGAATCAGGCTCCCTGTGCCCCTATGTTCGGTGTGTAGCTTTACACACAGAGGTGTCTCTGTACGAGCCAAGAATGTTCCTAAGAGATGAGACACACTAAGGTCTCCTACAGAGCATAGACCTGTCCATGTGGTTTTTCCTTCCCCTGTGAGATGGGTCCCCGAGGTCCACCGCAGCTCTGGGGATAGAGCCCCTGAGAAAAGATCTCCAGGAACCGCTTTTTGCCCAGGCTGGGAAACGCAGTTCACAGGAGGCAAGGCAAGCGAGCCTCCCGCAGGGAAAAATAGGCCTTACTGTCCCTGGAGGAGCAGGCTGCCAGAGTGTGTGACACCTGACTGGTGCCTTACTGACCTCAGCTCCGCCATTGCATGGCCATCCAAACCAGGACCCAGGCCTACTTGGAGAAGGGTTTGGGTGCGGATTTGTAAAAACTGCCAAAGGCTACTGCAATGAGAAGTCTCTCAGAGGTAAGGGAGAGCATTGTATGGATTCTCAAGCTGTTGTTTGAACGACAGCTTCAAAGCTGCAAAGAGAGAATCAGGCCCTGTGTGCCCCCTTGTTGGGTACGCAGCTCCACACACAGAGGTATCCCCGTAGAATCCAAGACTTTCCTCACATACTGAGGTTAACTAGAGTTCTCCTACAGAGCAAGACTTGTCCATGTGGTTTTGCCTTCCTCTGTGCATGTGGGTCTCCGGGCTCGGCTCCAACTCCGTTGAAATAGCCCCTGAAAAAAGATCTCCAAGAACCACTTTTCCCCCAGGCGGGAAGCGGAGTTCACAGGAAGCGGAACAAGCAAGCCTCCTTCGGGCAAGTCGAGGCAGCCAACTAGCCTGTGTTTGGAAGCCTCTCTTTGGAAGGAATGGTTAGCTTCTCCAAAAGAAGACCTCCAGATCTGCTCAGAAGACGGAAATTCCAGAGGCAGGGTCGAGGTTCCTGACTGTCCTTTGCCAGCCTTGCAAAGACATTTCTAGATTCTAGCGTTATTTTCCATGAAGGAGCAGGCTTCAGGAATATGTCAGACTTCACTGGCGCCTTACTGGCCTCAGCTCAGCTATCGCCTTTCCGTTCAAACTAGGACAAGGGCCTACTTGGTGAAGGGTAAGGCTCTGCTTCTTTCCAAACTGCCAAAGGCTACAGCAAAGAGACCTCTGTCAAAGAGAGGGAAGTGGAAGCGGATGGACTCTCAAACAGGTGCTTTGCCACAAAGCATCTGCACCCCACGGAGAGAATCAGGCTGCATTTGCCCCTATGTTGGGTGTGTAGCTTCAAACACAGAGGTGTCTCTATAGGAGCAAAGAATGTTCCTGGGAGATGAGGTTCACTAGAGCTCTGCTACAGAGCATAGACCTGTCCATATGGTTTTGCCTTCCCCTGTGAGTTGGGTTCCCGATGTTTGCCCCAGCTCCGAGGAAGAAACCCCTGAGAAAACACCTCCAGGAACTGTTTTTCGTCCAGACTGGGAAACGCAGTTCACAGGAGGCAAGGCAAGCGAACCTCCTGCAGAGAAAAAGAGGCCTTACTGCCCCTTGGAGGAGCAGGCTGCAAGAGTGTGTGAGACCTGACTGGTGCCTTACTGGCCTCAGCTCCGCCATTGCATGTTCCTCCGAACTAGGACCCAGGCCTACTAGGAGAAGGGTTTGGGTGCGGATTTCTAAAAAACTGCCAAGGGTTACAGCAATGAGAACTCTCTCAGAGGTAAGGGAGAGCATTGTATGGATTCTCAAGCTGTTGTTTGAATGACAGCTTCAAAGCTGCAAAGAGAGAATCAGTCTCTCTGTGCCCCCTTGTTGGGTACGCAGCTTCACACACAGGGGTGTCTCCATAGGAGTCAAGAACGTTCCTGACACAGTAAGTTTCACTTAGAGGTCTCCTGGAGAGCAAAGACTTGTCCATGTGGTTTTCCTTCCCCTGTGCGATTGGGTCTCTGGTCTCAGCCCCAGCTCCATGGAAACAACCCCTGAGAAAATATCTTCAAGATACGCTTTTCCCAGAGGCTGGGAACAGGGCTTCATAGGATGCGAGAAAAGCAGGCCTCCTTCGGGCACGAAGAGGCAGCCAACCGGCCTGTTTGGAAGCCTCTACTTGGAAAGAATGGGTTAGCTTCTCCTAAAGGAGACCTCCAGATCTGCTCAGAAGTCGGTAATTCCAGAGGCAGGGTGCTGGTTCCTGACTGCCCTTTGCCAGCCTTGCAAAGACATTCCCAGATTCTAGAGTTATTTTCCATGAAGGTGAAGGCTACGGGAGTATGTCAGACTTGGCAGGCACCTTATTGGCCTCAGCTCAGCTATTACCTTTCCATTCAAACTAGGACAAAGGCCTACTTTATGAAGGGTAAGGGTCTTCTTCTTTCCAAACTGCCAAGGGCTACAGCAATGGGACCTCTGTCAAGGCGAGGGAAGCCTAAGTGGATGGATTCTCAAGCAGGTGCTTTGCCACAAAGCATCAGCACCCCACGGAGAGAATCAGGCTCCATTTGCCCCTATGTTGGGTGTGTAGCTTCACATACAGAGGTGTCTCTATAGGAGGCCAGAATGTTCCTGAGAGATGAGGTTCACTAGAGCTCTCCTACAGAGCATAGACCTGTCCATGTGCTTTTGCCTTCCCCTGTGAGTTGGGTCCTCGAGGTCCTCCCCAGCTCCGGGGAAGGAGCCCCTGAGAAAAGATCTCCAGGGACCCCTTTTCCCCCAGGCTGGGAAATGCAGCTCACAGGAGGGAAGTCAAGTGAGCCTCCTGCAGGGAAAAAGAGGGCTTACTGTCCCTGGACGATCAGGCTGCCAGAGTGTGTGAGACCTGACTGGTGCCTTACTGGCCTCAGCTCTGCCATTGCATGTTCCTCCGAACTAGGACCCAGGACTACTTGGAGAAGGGTTTGGGTGCGGATTTCTAAAAACTGCCAAGGGCTACAGCAATGAGAACTCTGTCACGGGTAAGGAAGAGCATTGTATGGATTTTCAAGGTGTTTTTTGAACGACATCTTTAAAGCTACACAGAGAGAATCAGGCTCTCTGTGCCCCCATGTTGGGTACGCAGCTTCGCACATAGGGGTGTCTCCATATGAATCAAGAATGTTCGTGACAGAGTGAAGTTCACTAGAGCTCTCCTAGAGAGCAAAGACTTGTCCATGTGGTTTTTCTTCCCCTGTGAGTTTGGGTCTCCAGGCTTAGCCCCAGCTCCGTGGAAACAACCCCTGAGAAAAGATCTTCAAGATCCGCTTTTCCCAGAGCCTGGGAAGCTGGGTTCATAGGAGGCAGGAAAAGCAAGCCTCCTTCGGGCACGAAGAGGCAGCTGACCGGCCTGTTTTTGGAAGTCTCAATATGGAAGGAATGAGTTAGATTCTCCTAAAGGAGACCTCCAGATCTGCTCAGAAATCGGTAATTCCAGAGGCAGGGTGCAGGCTCCTGACTGCCCTTTGCCAGCCTTGCAGAGACATTCCTAGATTCCAGCGTTATTTTCCATGAAGGAGCAGGCTTCAGGAATATGTCAGACTTGACTGGCGCCTTATTGGCCTCAGCTCAGCTCTTGCCTTTCCTTTCAAACTAGGACAAGGGCCCACTTTATGAAAGGTAAGGGTCCTCTTCTTTCCAAACTGCCAAGGGCTACAGCAATGAGACCTCTGTCAAGGCGAGGGAAGCGTAAGCTGATGGATTCTCAAGCAGGTGCTTTGCCACAAAGCATCAGCACCCCACGGAAAGAATCTGGCTCCCTTTGCCCCTACGTTGCGTGTGTAGCTACACGCACAGAGGTGTCTCGATAGGAGCCAAGAATGTTCCTGAGAGAGGAGGTTCACTGTTGGGGGCCAGAGTGAGGCACTCCGCCCATGGCAAAGGTCATGAGGAAGGAGGCTCGGCATACGCAAACGCGGGACCGAGCCTCAGGAGTCCCCCTGGAAATCCTCGAGCATCTACCCCCATCACCAGAGCCTGCCTACCTTACTATTTTGTGCTCTCACCTACACCTCTGACTTTACGGGGGGCTGTCCCCCACCACCTCTTTCGGAGAAGGAGTTAACCTAGAGCTCCAGTTGATAAAAACCCCTGGGTGTGACAAGAGTGTTTTAACCTACAAACTCCTCTGAAGGTTCCCTAGCCTGCCTGACAGGCTTGTCCGGCCACATGTGATTGCTCACAGCCTCCCAACCATGAGAGGCACGAGATGCTTTAAACCTTCTAAAAACAGGTTCCTTAGAAAAGTTAGAAAATTATTAGTATAAGTATAATGGGCTGATTAGAAATCATATTGGTGAAGGCTTTTTCATTTGTTGAGCTGATGTTTACTGCTAAGTCTCCACATCCCCTGCCCTTATACACATTAATGAATATATAGAAGAAATAAGTATTAACCTTTGATATAAATCACGTTAGACCTTAGGCTAAGTAAATTCTTTCCTTAACTAAAACCCACTACACCCTCACCCTATAGGAATGTAACTTTATTTGGGTGGCGTCTGTTTTAAGAATAATCACCCCTGGAGAAATAAGTGTCCTGGTTGACTGACCGCTGTCACAAGGAGAGGGTCGTAAATTGTCAGCAGGCCCCCCGGCCAGAAGATGATGTAACACCCCTAAGACCTCTGTATACTTTGGTATGAAGCACCTGACTTTGATAAAAGTCAGGACTGCTGACCCCACGTGACTTTGGCATAACATCTCAGTGTATAAAAGTAGACCATGGAAAATAAAGAATTGGGATCAGTTTCTCGAAATACTGGTCTCCCCATGTCTCTCTCTCTCTCTCACTCTGGTTGAGTCTCCATCTGGAGCGCGGAACCCACCAAGCTTACTAATTTTGCCTGGGCTTCTAAGATCCGACCGGGGAGGCCTCAGTGTCTCCTCTCCTTCGGGAGAACGGAAGGACGCCTGCGGCCTACGTAAGTGGTGCAAGCTTCTTGTCTTGAAGTTTTATTGGTCCCCCGCGTAAACCAAGCTACTCAGCCTCTTTTCTCCACTGAATTTTCCTACTGAGCTATCCTTATTTTATTACTCTTTATATCCTTAATTAACGTTTAATTAAGCAGTTGTTCCCTGACCCTCACCTACGCCGTCTCTGCTTCGAATACCCTGGATCAGCTGGGGCTGGACCCCGGCAGTTCACTAGAGATCTCCTACAGAGCATAGACCTGTCCATTTGGTTTTGCCTTCCCCTGTGAGTTGGGTCCCCGAGGTCCGCCCCAACTCCGGGGAAACAGCCCCTGAGAAAAGATCTCCAGGAACTGCTTTCCACTCAGGCTGGGAAACGCTGTTCACAGGAAGTAAGGCAAGCGAGCCTCCTGAAGGGAAATAGAGGCCTTACTGTCCCTGGAGGAGCAGGCTGCCAGAGTGTGTGACACCTGACTAGTGCCTTACTGGCCTCAGCTCCGCTATTGCATGTTCATCTGAACTTGAACCCAGGCCTACTTGGAGAAGTGTTTGTGTGCCGATTTCCAGAAACTGCGAAGGGCTACAGCAATGATAACTCTCTCAGTGGTAAGGGAGAGCATTGTGTGGATTCTCAATTTGTTGTTTGAATGACAGCGTCAAAGCTGCACAGAGAGAATCAGGTCTCTGTGTCTCTATGTTGGCTATGCAGCTTCCCACACAGAGATGTCCCCGTTGGAGCCAAGAACATTCCCCATAGACTGAGGTTCACTAGAGCACTCCTAGAGAGCAAAGACTTATCCATGCGGTTTTCCCTTCCCCTGTGCGTGTGGGTCTCCGGGATCGGCCCCTGCTCCGTGGAACAGCCTCTGAGAAAAGATCTCCAAGAACCTCTTATCCCCCAGGCTGGGAAGCGGAGTTCGCAGGAGGTGGGATAAGCAAGCTTCCTTCGGCAAGAAGAGACAGCCAACCGGCCTGTGTTTGGAAGCCTATATTTGCAAGGAATGGGTTAGTTTCTCCTGACCGAGACCGCCAGATGTGCTGAGAAGATAGAAATTCCAGAGGCAGGGTCGAGGTTCCTGACTGCCCTTTGCCAGCCTTGCAAAGACATTCCCAGATTCTAACGTTATTTTCCATGAAGGAGCAGGCATCGGGAATATGTCAGACTTGACTGGCGCCTTACTGGCCTCAGCTCAGCTACTGCCTTTCCATTCAAACAAGGACAAGGGCCTACTTGGTGAAGGGTAAGGGTCTGCTTCTTTCCAAACTGCCAAGGACTACAGCAATGAGACCTCTGTCAAGGTGAGGGAAGCCTATGCGGATGGATTCTTAGCAGGTGCTTTGCCACAAAGCATCAGCACCCACGGAGAGAATCAGACTCCCTTTGCCACTATGTTGGGTGTGTAGCTTCATGCACAGAGGTGTCTCTGTAGAAGCCAAGAATGTTCCTGAGAGATGAGGTTCACTAGAGCTCTCCTACAGAGCATAGACGTGTCCATGTGGTTTTGTCTTCCCCTGTGAGTTGGGCCCCCGAGGTCCGACCCAGCTCCAGGGAAACAGCCCCTGAGAAAAAATCTCCAGGAACAGCTTTGCGCCCAGGCTGGGAAATGCAGTTCACAGGAGGCAAGGCAAGCGAGCCTCCTGCAGGGAAAAAGAGGCCTTACTGCTCCTGGACGATCAGGCTGCAAGAGTGTGTGAGACCTCACTTGTGCCTTACTGGCCTCAGCTCCGCCGTTGCCTGTTGTTCCGAGCTAGGACCCAGGCCTTCTTGGAGAAGGGTTAGGGTGCGGATTTCTACAAACTGTCAAGGACGACAGCAATGAGAATTCTCTTAGCAGTAAGGGAGAGCATTGTATGGATTCTCAAGCTGTTGTTTGAATGACAGCTTCAAAGCTACACAGAGAGAATCAGGCTCTCTGTTCCCCTATTTTGGCTGTGCAGCTTCACACACAGAATTTGACTCTGTTGGAGCCAGAAATATTCCTGAAAGACTTAGGCTCACCAAAGCTGTCCTCCAGAGCAAAGACATTGGATGTGGTTTTGCCTTCCATTGTCAGTATGGGTCCCCTAGCTTGGCCCCAGCTCCGGGGATACAGCCTCTGAAAAAAATCTTCCAAGAAGCGATTTTCCTCCAGGCTGTTAAGCGGAATTCGCAGTTTGCAAGTTAAGGAAGCCTGCTTCGTGGAAGAGCAAGCAGCCAACTGGCCCTGTGTTAGGAAGCCTGTATTTGAAAGGAATGGGTTAGCTTCTACAGCGGGAGAACCTCAGATCTGCTCAGGGGGCTGAAATACTAGAGTCAGGGTCGAGGTTCTCCCTTGTCCTTTGCGCACCTTGCAAAGACATTCCTAGCTTCTAGCGTTAGTGTCCCTGTAGTAGCAGGCTGCAGGAGCGTGTGATAAATGACTGCCGCGTTCCTGTCCTCAGCTCCGCTATTGACTTTCTATTCGAACTAGAACCCAGGCCTACTTTGAGACGGGTTAGGGTCCAGTGTTTCCAAACTGCCAAGGGCTACGGCAATGCGAGCTCTGTCAGAGGTAAGAAAAGAGCAATTGGTTGGATTCTTCAGCTGCTGCGTGGCTGCACAGCTTCCGCGCCGCATGGAGAGCATGAGGCTCCTTGTGGCCCTATTTTGGGTACGCAGCAACATGCACACAGAGTGTCTGTGTTCACTTCTGTACAGGCTTATGTACACTAGAGCTCTCCTACAGAGCAAAGACACTCAGTGGGCTCCAAGAGATACCTGTCGCGACTCGAGAGGAGAGTGGAGTCCTTTGATTCCCCTCGAGATGAGGCCTGACTCCCCGGGTGAGTATGGAGTGCAACCCCAAATCCCTGACGCCTATGGAGAGGAACATTAAGTCCCGGATACAAGCCTAGATGAGGTCTAGTTTGCACTTCAGTGAATGGAGCCCAATCCCCAGCTCTCCCTGGCAACTCAAATGGAAGATTAGACTTCCTGGGCCAACACAAGTGGAAGCCTGAATTCCCCGTCGTAACTCGAGAATCCCACCGCCAATCGAGAAAAACCACGTGCTTCCCTCGTCATTGCAAGATGAGGCCCTTTGTCCACTACAGCATCTCAAGAGAAGTCCCACGTTCCATCCTGAAGTGTGAAACGGTACTTGGCAACCTTGATGCGACCCCAAAAGTTCCGCGACATACCAGACTCACTCAAAGGGAACACCGAGGTTCCCGGCACCACTTCATCTGACCCCTTCTCCTCTCCTGATTGCGACAGGAGGGTCGACTCCCCTTCTCTGTCTGCAAGGGGTTCCCGACCTTCCGGGCGCACCTCAGGATGAGGCCGGTCTCATGAGGAAATTCGAGACGTAGCCTCGTGGGTGGTGCCACATGCCGAAAGACCCCAATTTCACGGTCCACTCTTGAAAAGAACCCGATACCAGCACACCTCTCTGAAGGAAAACCTGTGGATGAAGGCACAAGACAAAGGGGCACTGACACCCGCGTGCATCATCCAGAAAAACCCGCAGGTCCCACAGACATTTCGACAAGTGGCCTGTCAACCTGTAAACAACTCGAAAGGCAAACGAAGGTCCATTCCTCAACAGAAGACTAGGTGTGACTCTCTTGTACCTACTCTGCAGGGACCATGGGATCCGAGTCAGAAACGGAGAGGAAGCCTGAGGTTCCTGCGTCCACTCGAGATGAGGCCCTCTTCCATTGCAGCACACCCAGTGGAGTCCCGAGAGGCCCCTACCAACTCCACAGCATCCCTGAGTTCTCAGAGGCACAATGAGAAGCTCCCTGAGGTCACAGGCACAAGTTGAGGGAACCCTGGGTTTTCTGCCGCAACTCGAGAAAGACCTCGAGAGTGCTTCAAAATGTCTTGAGTCGCGATTCCCCTACCATGACTCAAGAGCCATCACGCTCCCCCTCGCCACGCGCATGGAGACCTGACTAACCTGGCACTGCACGAGAGGCTCCCTGAGATCCTCATCGTACCTCGTGAGGAAACCCACACTGGCGCGGCAGCTCAAGGAAACACATGAGACACCCTGGTCATCGCGAGCTGAGGGCCTTCTTTTCCTGCATGGCCTGGAGAGCAATCCCGGGTCCTCTCTCCAAACGGAAGAGGAGGCTGGACTCCCTTGAGGCCGCTCAGGAGGCTCCAAGAGATCCGCGTCGCGACTCGAGAGGAGAGCGGAGTCCTTGGCTTCCCCTCGAGACGAGGCCTGACTCCCTGGGGGAGCCTGGAATGCAACCCCGAGACCCTGCTTTCCCTGGAGAGAAATATTAGGTCCCGGACACAGGCCTAGGTGAGGTCTCCTCGGCCCTGCAGTGACTCGAGCGCAAACCCCAGCTTTCCCTCGCAACTCTAGGGGAAGGTTGGGCTTCCCAGGGCCAACCCAAGAGGAAGGCTGAGATAACCGTCGAAACTCGAGAATCCCACCGCAACTCGAGAAAAAACACGTGGTTCCCACCTCTTGGCAAGATGAGGCCCTTGCCTGCGACGGCGTCTCAAGGGAAGTCCCCTGTTCCGCCCTGAAGGGCGAAACGGTCCCTGACAGCCTTCATGTGACCCCCAAAAAGTCCTCGAGAGGAAGGGTTCCCTCGAGGGGAACACCGAGGGTCCCGGCACCGCTTCATCTGAGCCCCTTCTCCCCTCCTGATCGCGACAGGAGAGTCGATTCCCCTGCGTGGTCTGAAAGGGGTTCCCGGCCTTCCCAACGCACCTCAGGAGGAGGCCGGCCTCACGAGGAAATTCGAGACGAGCCACGTGGGTGGTGCCACATGCCGAACGACCCCGATTCCCCGGTCCGCTCTTGAGAAGGACCCGAGGCCCGGACCCCTCTTCGAAGACAACCCTGTGGGTCAAGGCACAACACGAAGGGGCACTGCCACCCCCGTGCATTGTCTGCAAAGACCCGCGGGTTCCACACAGCTCGACGAGGGGCCTGAGACCCCCTGAGCACCTCGAGAGGCAAGCGGGGTTCCCTTCCTCAGACAAGACGAGGCCTGACTTTCCTGTCCCAAGTCTGCAGGGACCCTGAGGTCGGAGTCCGAAACGGATAGGAAGCCTGAGGTTCCTAACTCCCCTCGAGGTGAAGCCCTCTTCCGTTGCGCCAGACCCAGCGGAGTCCCGAGGTGCCCCGCCACCTCCACAGGATCCCTCGCCTCTCAGAGGCACCCTGGGAAGTTCCCTAAGGTCCCCGGCAGAAGGCGAGGGAAACGAGGGTTTCCCGCCGCCCCCCGAGAAAGACCCCGAGAGTCCTTCTTCAACGCGTCTCGAGGCCCTAGTCCCCTCCTGTGACTCGAGAGCCAGGACGCGCTCCCCCTCGCCACGCGCATGGAGACCTGACTTCCCTGGCGCCGCACGAGAGGCTCCCTGAGATCCTCGTCGTGCCTCGGGAGAAAACCCCCACGGGCGCCGCAGCTCGAGGAAACCCCTGAGACGCCCCCGTCCTCGCGAGCTGAGGGCCTCCTTTTCCTGCATGGCCTAGAGAGCAATCCCGGGTCCTCTCTCCAAACGGAAGAGGAGGCTGGACTCCCTTGAAGCCGCTCAGGGGGCTCCCAGAGACCCGCGTCGCGACTCGAGAGGAGAGCGGAGTCCTTGGCTTCCCCTCGAGACGAGGCCTGACTCCCCGGGGGAGCCTGGAATGCCACCCCGAGATCCCTGCCTTCCCTGCAGAGGAATATTAGGTCCCGGACACACGCCTAGGTGAGGTCTTTTGGGCCCTGCAGTGACTCGAGCGCAACCCTCAGCTTTCCCTCACAACTCGAGGGGAAAATTGGGCTTCCCAGGGCCAACCCAAGAGGAAGCCTGAGATCCCAGTTGTAGCTCGAGAATCCCGCCGCAACTCGAGGAAAACCACGTGGTTCCCACCTTTTGACAAGATGAGGCCCTTGCCTGCTACGGCTTCTCAAGAAAAGTCCCACGTTCCGTCTTGAAGTGCGAAACGATACTTGACACCCTTGATGTGACCCCAAAAGTTCCTCGAAATATCGGTCTCACTCGAGGTGAACACCGAGGTTCCCGGCACCAGTTTATCTGAGCCCCTTCTCCCCTCCTGTTCGTGATAGGAGGGTCACTTCCCCTGCTTTGTTTGTAAGGGGTTCCCGACCATCACAGGGCACTTCAGGATGAGGCCGGTCTCACGAGGAAATTCGAGACGTAGCTCGCGGGTGGTGCCACATGCCAAAAGACTATGATTTCCCGGTACGCTCTTCATAAGAACCTCATGCCTGGACACCTCTTCGAAGGCAACTCTGTGGATGAAGGCACAACACAAAGGGGCACTGAGACCCTCGTGCATCGTCCGGAAAAACCCGCAGGTTCCACATTCAGCTCAACAAGTGGCTTGTCACCCCTGAAGAACTCGAGAGGCAAGTGGGGTTTCATTCCTCTACACAAGACGAGGCCTGACCCTCCTGTCCCAACTCTGCAGGGACTTTGCAATCTGATTCAGACCAGCGCCAGTGAAGTCACGAGAGGAACGCTGAAGTTCCTGCCTCCACTCAAGATTAGGACCTCTTCCATTGCACGAAACCCAGTGGAGTCCCGAGAGACGCGTCCCAGCTCCACAGTATCCCTGACTTCTCAGAGGCACCCTGAGAAGCTCCCTGAGGCCACTAGCACAATTCGAGTGAACCCAGGGTTTACTGCCGCTACCATAGAAAGAACTCAAGAGTCCTTCTTCAACGCGTTTTGAGGCCTGATTCCCCTACCATGACTCGAGGGCAATGATGCACCCTCTGCTACACTCATGAAGCCCTGATTTCCCTGGCGCCACACGAGAGGCTCCCTGAGCTCCCCGTCATACCTCGTGAGAAACCCCACACTGGCGCCGCAGATAGAGAAAACCCACGAGACGCCCCCATTTTCGCGACATGACGGCCTTCTTTTCTAGCATGGCCTGGAGAGCAATCCTGAGTCCTCTCTCCAAACTCCACAGTAGGCTTGACTCCCTTTTGGTCACTCAGTGGACTCCAAGACATACCCGTCGCGACTCGAGAGGAGAGCGGAGTCTTTTCCTTCCCCTCGAGGCAAGGCCTGACTCTTCGGGTGAGTCTGATATGGGAACCGGAGATCCCTGTCGCCCCTGGAGAGAAACATTAGATCCTGGACACAAGCCTAGATGAGGTCTCTTTTTTCCTGCAGTGACTCGAGAGCAATCCCCAACTCTCTCTCGCAACTCGAATGGAAGACTGGACTCCCCTGGGCCAACAGAAGAGGAAGCCTGAATTTCCCGTTGTAACTCAAGAATCCCGCCACAACTCGAGAAAAACCACGTCATTCCCTCTTCATCGCAAGATGCGGCCATTGCCGCTACAGCGTCTCAAAAGAAGTCTTACGTTCCATCTTGAAGTGCGATACGGTACTTGGCACCTTTGATGCGACACCAAAAGTTCCCCTACACACTGGTCTCACTGGAGGGGAACACCGAGGTTCCCGGCATCACCTCATCTGTGCCCCTTCTCCCCTCCTGATCGAGACAGGAGGGTCGATTCCCCTGCTTTGTCTGCAAGGGGTTCCGACCTTCCCGGCGCACCTCAGGTTGAGGCCGGTCTCACTAGGAAATTCGAGACGTAGCCTGGTGGGTGGTGCCACATGCGGAAAGACCCCGATTTCCCGGTCCGCTCTTAATAACCCAATGCCCGGACACCTCTTCGAAAGCAAACCTGTGGAGGAATGCACAACACGAAGGGGTACTGACATCCCCATGCATAGTACGGAAAAACACGCAGATTCCAAACACAGATCGACAAGTGTCCTGTCATCCCTTGAAGAACTAGAGAGGCATGCGGAGTTCCGTTCCTCCACACAAGAGAAGGCCTGACTCTCCTTTCCCAACTCTGCAGGGACCGTGCGATCGGAGTCAGAAATGTAGATGAAACCTGACGTTCCTGCATCAACTCGAAATGAGGCCCTCTTCCATTGCGCCATACCCAGTGGAGTCCTGAGTGGCCCCTCCCAACTCCACAGTATCCCTGACTTCTCAGAGGCACCCTCAGAAGCTCTCTGCGGTCACTGGCACAAGTCGAGTGAACCCAGGGTTTCCTGCTGCATTCTGAGAAAGACCTCGAGAGTCCCTCTTTACCGCGTCTTGAGGCCCGATACCCTACGATGACTGGAGAGCAATGACGCATTCCCCTCGCCACGCCCATGGAAACCTAATTTCCCTGGTGCCACACGAGAGGCTCCCTGCGCTCCCCATCCTACCTCATGAAATCCTCACACTGGCACCGCCGCTCGAGAAAACTCACGAGACGCCCCCGTCATCGTAAGATGAGGGCCTTCTTTTCCTACATGACCTAGAGAGCAATCCTGAGTCCACTCTCCAAACTCCACTGGAGGCCTGACTCCCTTTAGGCCACTCAGTAGCCTCCAAGAGATACACGTCGCTACTCTAGAGGAGAGCGGAGTCTGTTGCTTCCCCTCGAGCTGAGGCCTGACTACTTGGGTGAGTCTGGAATGGGATCCCGAGATCCGTGTCGCCCCTGTAGAGGAAAACTCGTTCCTGGAAACAAGCCTAAATGAGGTCTTTTTTGTCCTGCATTGACTCAAGTGCAATCCCCAGCTCTCCCTCGCAACTCGAATGGATGATTGGACTTCGCTGGGCCAACACAAGAGGAAGCCTGTATTCCCCATTGTAATTCGAGAATCCCGTGGCAACTGGAGAAAAACAACGTGGTTCCTCTGTCATCGAAATATGAGGCCCCTGTCAGATATAGCGTCTCCAGGGAAGTCCCATGTTTCGTCTTGAAGTGTGAAACGGTACTTGGCACCCTTGGTGCGACCCCCAAATTTCCCTGACACCCCGGTCTCACTCGAGGAGAACATGGAGGTTCCCAGCACAGCTTCAGCTGAGCCTCTTCTCCCCTCCTGATGGCGACAGGAGGGTCAATTCCCCTGCTTTGTCTGGAAGGGGTTCCCAGACTTCCCGGCGAACCTCAGGATGAGGCCAGTCTCACGAGGGAATTCGAGACGTAGCCTCGTGGGTTGTGCCACATGCCGAAAGACCCCGATTTCCTGGTCCGCTATTGATAAGATCCCGATGCCTGGTCACCTCTTTGAAGGTAACCCTGTGGATGAAGGCACAAAACGAAGGGGCACTGACACCCCTGTGCATCGTCCCCCAAAACCGCAGGTTCCACATACAACTCGATAGGTGGCCTGTCATCCCGTGAACAACTCGAGAGGCAAGCAGAGTTCCACTACTCCACACAAGACGAGGTCTGACTCTCCTGTCCCAACTCTGCAGGGACCCTGCTATCCGAGTCAGAAATGGAGAGGAACCCTGACGTTACTGCCTCAATCCGAGATTAGGTCCTCTTCAATTGCACCAGTCCCTGTGATGTCCCGAGAAGCCCCTCTCAACTCCACAGTATCCCTGACTTCTCAGAGGAACCCCGCTAAGTTCCCTGAGGTCATGGGCACAAGTCGAGGGAACCCAGGTTTTCCTGCCACACCCCGAGAAAGACCTCGAGAGTTCTTCGAAGCGTCTTGAGGCTCGATTCCCCTACCATGACTCGAGAGCAATGAGGCGCTCCCCCTCGCAATGTCCATGGAGGTCTGACTTCCGTGGCACCACAGGAGTCTCCCTGAGCTCCCCGTCCTATCTCGTGAGAAACCCCAACCAGGCACTGCACCTTGAGAAAACCCACGAGACGCCCCGTCATCGCGAGATGAGGGCCTTCTTTTCCTGTATGGCCTAGAGAGCAATCCCGAGTCCTCTCTCCAAATTCCACAGGAGGCTTAACTCCATTTAGGCCACTCTTGGGCTCCAAAGGATACCCGTCGCGACTCGAGAGGAGAGTGGAGTCCATTCATTCCCTTCGAGATGAGGCCTGACTCCCCGGGTGAGTCTGGAATGCAACCCCGAGATCCCTGTCGCCCCTGGAGAGAAAAACTCGGTCCTGGACACAAACCTAGATGAGCTCTATTTTGCCCTGCAGTGACTCGAGAGCAATCTCCAGCTCTCACTTGCAACTCGAATGGAAGATTGGACTTCCCTGGGCCAACACAAGAGGAAACCTGTATTCCCCGTCGTAACTCAAGAATCCTGCCCCAACTCGAGAAAAAACACGTGGGTCCCTCGTCAGCGCTAGATGAGGCCCTTGCCCACTGCAGCGTCTCAAGAGAAGACCCAGGTTCCGTCTTGAAGTGCGAAACGGTACTTGGCACCCTTGATGCAACCCGAAAAGTTACCCGACTTACCAGTTTCACTCAAGGGGAGCACCGAGGTTCCTGGCACTACTTCATCTGAGCCCTTTCTCTCCTCCTGATCCCGAAAGGAGGGTCGATTCCCCTGCTTTGTCTGGAAAGGGTTCCCGGACTTTCCTGCGCGCCTCAGGATGAGGCCGGTCTCACGAGGAAATTTGAGACGTAGCCTCGTGGGTGGTGCAACATGCTGAAAGACCCCGATTTCCCGGTCCGCACTTGAGGAGATCCCGATGCCCGGACAACGCTTCGAAGGCAACCCTGTGGATGAAGGCACAACACGAAGGAGCACTGACGCCCCCGTGCATCTCCGAAATACCCGCAGGTTCCACACACATCAAGAAAAGTGGTGTCATCCTTGAACAACTTGAGATGTAAGCGGAGTTCCATTCCTCCGCAGAACACGAGACCTGACACTCCTCAGCAAACTCAGCAGGGACCCTGCGATCTGAGTCAGATCCGGCTCCAGGAAGTCAGGAGCAGAACCCTGAGGTTCCTGCCTCAACTCGAGATGAGGCCCTCTTCCATTGCACCAAACCCAGAGGAGTCCCGAGAGGCCTCTCCCAAATCCACAGTATCCCTGACTTCTCAGAGGCACCCTGAGAAGCTCCCTGAGGTCACCGGCACAAGTCAAGGGAACCCAGGGTTTCCTGCCGCAACCCTAGAAAGACATCGAGAGTCCTTTTTCAACCCGTCATGAGGCCCGATTCCCCTACCCTGACTTGAGAGCAATGACGCGCTCCCCCTTGCCCCGCCCATGGAGACCTGACTTCCCTGTTGCCACACGAGAGGCTACCTGAACTCCCCGTCGTAACTCGTGAGAAACCCCACACTGGCGCCACAGCTCGAGAAAACCCACGAGACGCCCCCGTCATCTCGAGATGTGGGCCTTCTTTTCCTGCATGGCCTGGAGAGCAATACCGAGTCCTCTCTCCAAACTGAAGAGGAGGCTTGACTCCCTTTAGACCAGTCAGTGGGCTCCAAGAGATACACGTCGCAACTCGAGAGGAGAGCCGAGTCCTTTGCTTCCCCTCGAGACGAGGCCTAACTCCCCGGGTGAGTCTGTAATGCAAACCCGAGATCCCTGTCGCCCTTGGAGAGGATCATTGGGTCCTGAACACAAGGCTAGATGAGGTCGCTTTTGCCCTGCAGTAACTCGAGAGCACTCCCCAGCTTTCCCTCGCAACCCGAATGGAAGATTGGACCTCCCTGGGCCAACACAAGAGGAAGCCTGAATTCCCAGTAGTAATTCGAGAATTCCGCCTCAACTTGAGAAAAACCACGTGGTTCCCCCGTCATTGCAAGATGAGGCTCTTGCCCGCTCCAGCGTCTCAAGAGTAGTCCCACGTTCCGTCTTGAAGTGCGAAATGATATTTGGCACCCTTAATGCTACCCCAAAAGTTCCCCGACATATGGGTCGCGGTCGAGGGGAACACCGAGGTTCCTGGCACCACTTCATCTGAGCCCCTTCTCCCCTCCTGATCGCGAAAGGAGGGTCGATTCCCCTGCTTTGTCTGCAAGGTGTTCCCGACCTTCTCCACACACCTCAGATGAGGCTGTCTCACGAGGAAATTCGAGACGTAGCCTCGATGGTGGTGCCACATGCCGAAAGACCGCGATTTCGCGATCTGCTCTTGATAAGAACGCGATGCCCAGACACCTATTCGAAGATAGTGTGGATGAAGGCACAACACGAAGGGGCACTGACACCCCCGTGCATCGTCCGGAAAAGACCGCAGGTTACTCATACAGCTCAACAAGTGCCTGTCACCCAGTGAACAACTCGAGAGGCAAGCGGAGGTCCATTCCTGCACACAAGACGAGGAGTGACTCACCTTTCCCAACTATGCAGGGGGCTGTGATCAGAATCAGAAATGGAGAGGAACCCTGAGGTTCCTGCCTCCCCTCGAGATGAGGCCCCCTTCCATTTCACCAAACCCAGTGGAGTCCCGAGAGGTCTTTCCCAACTCCATAGTATCCCTGACTTCTCAGAGGCACCCGGAGAATCTCCCTGAGGTCACTGGCACAAGTCGAGGGAACCCAGGTATTCTTGCCAAGACCTGAGAGAGATCTTGAGAGTCCTTCTTCAACGCGTCTAGAGGCCTGATTCCCCTACCATGACTCGAGAGCAATGACGCGCTCCCCCTCGCCACACGCATCAAGACCTAACTTCCCTGGCGCCACACAAGAGGCTCCCTGAGCTCCCCGTCGTACCCCCTGAGAAACCAACACAGGCGCTGCAGCTCGGTAAAACCACCGAGACCCCCCTGTCTTCGTGAGATGAGGGCCTTCTTTTCCTGCATGTCCTGGAGTGCAATCCCGAGTCCTCTCTCCAAACTCCAGAGGAGGCTTGACTCCCTTTAGTCCACTCAGTGGGCTTCAAGAAATACCCGTCGCGACTCGAAAAGAGAGAGAAGGCCTTTGTTTCCCCTCGAGACGACGCCTGACTCCCGGGTGAGTCTGGAATGCAACCCCAAGTTCCCAGTCATCCCTTGAGAGGAACATTAGGTCCTAGACACAAGCCTGGATGAGGTCTCTTTTGCCCTGCAGTGACTCGAGCGCAACCCCCAGCTATCCCTCGCAACTCGAATGGAAGGTTGGACTTCCCTGGGCTAACACAAGAGGAAGCCTGAATTCCCTGTCGTAACTCGAGAATCCCGCCGCACCTTGAGAAAAACCACGTGATTCCCCCATTATCCCAAGATGAGGCCCTTGCCCTCTACAGCGTCTCAAGAGAAGCCCCAAGTCCGTCTTGAAGTGCAAAACGGTGCTTTGTCTGGAAAGGGTTCCCGGACTTTCCTGCGCGCCTCAGGATGAGGCCTGTCTCACGAGGAAATTTGAGACGTAGCCTCGTGTGTGGTGCCACATGCCAAAAGACCCCGATTCTCTGGTCCTCTCTTCATAAGAACCCATGCCCGGACACCTCTTCGAAGGCAACCCTGTGGATGAAGTCACAACACGAAGGGGCATTGACAACCCCGTGCATCATCTGGAAAAACCCACAGGTTCCACATACAGCTCGACAAGTGGCCTGTCACCTCGTGAACAACTTGGGAGGCAAGCAGAGATCCATTCCTCCACACAGCACGAGCCCTGAGTCTCCTGTCCCAACTCAGCAGGGACGCTGCAATCGGTGTCTGAAATGGAGAGAAACAGTAAGGTTCCTGCATCAACTCTAAATGAGGCCCTCTTCCATTGCACCAAACCCAGTGGAGTCCCTAGAGGCCCCTCCCAACTCCACAGTATCCCTGACTTCTCAGAGGCAACCTGAGTAGCTCTCTGAGGTCACCGGCAGAAGTCGAGGGAACCCAGCGTTTCCTGCCACAACCCCAGAAAGACCTCGAAAGATCCTCTTCAACGCGTCTTGAGGCCGGATTCCCCTAACATGACTCGAGAGCAATTACCCGCTCCCCCTCACCACGGGCATGGAGACCTGACTTCCCTGGTGCTGCAGGAAAGGCCCCCTGAGCTCTCCATCGTACCTCGTGAGAAACACAACGTGGCGCCCCAGCTGGATTAAACCCACGAGACGTCCACATCATCGCGAGATGTGGGCTTTCTTTTATTGCATACCCTGGAGAGCAATCCGGAGTCCTCTCTCCAAACTCCACAGGAGGCTTGACTCCCTGGAGGCCACTCAGTGGGCTCCAAGAGATACCTATCGCGACCCAGGAGGATATCAGAATCCTTTGCTTCCCCTCGAGCTGAGGCCTGACTCACTGGGTGAGTCTGGAATGCGTCCCCGTGATCCCTATCGCCCCTGGAGAGGAACATTAGGTCCTGGACACAAGCCTAGATGAGGTCTATTTTGACCTGCCGTGACTCGAGAGCAATTCCCACCCAGCTCTCCCTGGCAACTCGAATGGAAGAATGGACTTCCCTGGGCCAACACAAGAGGAAGCCTGAATTCCCCGTCGTAAGTCAACAATCCCATCGCAACTCGAGAAAAACCACGTGGTTTCCCCTTCATCACAAGATGAGGCCCTTGCCCACCACAGCGTCTCAAGAGAAGTCCCACGTTTCGTCTTGAAGTTTGAAACAGTATTTGGCAAGCTTCATGAGACCCCAAAAGTTCCCTGACATACCGGTCTCACTCGAGGGGAACACCGAGGTTCCCGGCACCACTTCATCTGAGCCCCTTCTCCCCTTCTGATCACGACAGTAGGGTCGATTAACCTGCTTTGTCTGGAAGGCTTTCCCGACCTTCCAGGGACACCTCAGCATGAGGCCCGTCTCACGAGGAAATTCGAGACATAGCCTCGTGTGTGGTGCCGCATTCCAAAAGACCCCGATTTCCCGGTCCGCTCTTGATAAGAACCCGATGCCCGCACACCACTTCGAAGGCAACCCTGTGGATGAAAGCACATCACGAAGGGGCACTGACACCGCCGTGCATTGTCTGGAAAAAACCGCAGGTTCCACACACAGCTCGACAAGTGGCCTGTCACTCCTTGAACAACTCGAGAGGCAAGCGGAGTTCCATTCCTCCACACAAGACGAGGCCTGACTCCCCTGTCCCAACTCTGCAGGGACCCTGCGATCTGAGTCAGAAATGGAGAGGAACCCTGAGGTTCCTTCCTGATCTCGAGATTAGGCCCTCTTCCATTGCAGCAAACCCAGTGGAGTCCCGAGAGGCCTCTCCCAGCTCCATAGTATCCCTGACTTCTCAGAGGCACCCTGAGAAGCTACCTGAGGTCACAGGCACAAGTCGAGGGAACCCAGGGTTTCCTGCCGCAACCCGAGAAAGACCTCGAGCGTCCTTTTTCATTGCGTTGAGCCCTGATTCCACTACCATGACTCGAGAGCAATGACGTGCGCCCCCTCGCCACTCCTATGGAGACTTGACTTCCCTGACACCACACGAGAGGCTCCCTGAGCTCCCGGTCGTACCTTGTGAGAAACCCCACACTGGCACCGCAGCTCCAGAAAAACCACGAGACTCCCCCGACATCGCGAGATGAGGGCCTTCTTTTCCTGCATGGCCTGGAGAGCAATCCCGCGTGCTCTCTCCAAACTCCACAAGAGAGGAGCCAAGATTGCTGAGGAGTAGGACGGGGAGAACTCTTTTCCCCCCCAAACAATTTCATCAAAAGAGCATTTAAACGTCGAGTAAATTCCACAATACAACTTATGAATGCTGCCAGAGGACATCAGGCACCCAGAAAAGCAACCCAACTCTTGGAAAGTAGGTAGGAAAAAGTATAAAAGACAAAAAAAGAGACAAAAGAGGGAGGGAGGGATTTCCGTCCCGGGAAGATAGTCTTAAAAAGAGAAAAGTTTCCAAACACCAGGAAAGCTTTTCACTGCCAAATCTTTGCCAAGCTTTGGAAGCACAAAGGGCAACATAAGGGGGATAAAAATAAATAAACAATTAAAACTCGCAGATTGCAAGCCCTACGGTAACTCCCCCAGCCACGAAGCAGTGCAGACGCCTGCTCACACCATTAGCAAGCAGGGGCTGGGCAGTAGGCGCGGCGCGGGCTGCATCGCTTAGAGTAAGAATCTGGCCTGAATACCCTGAGCGCTATCTGAACGAAATAACTTGGGCTAGCAAACCAGACTCTGGGATATCTACCACGCAAAAAGCCAGCCCTAACCTAAGACACCGCCAGGCCCGCGCACGGAACAAAGGACTGAACAGAGATAGCCGGCTGCAGACCTTCCCCCTCCGGTGACAGGCAGCCAGAGCCGGAAGGGGGCAATCGCAGCCCCAGAGAGACATTATCTATAAAACTGTAAGCAGGCTTCTTTGCTAACTAAAACTTCTTGGGGATCTGGACGGTCAACATCTGCCTGAGAAGGTGCGCCTGTTTTACACCCAGATAACCGAGTGGCGGGGAGGCGATAAGTCACAACATTGGCGCTCGCCAAACATCTCATCACCTGAGCTGCTCGGACCTGGGAAGAGCACAAAACGCAGGCCCAACCGAGCCTGTGCCTCTGAGGACTACCCAAGTGCCTGAACCTGAGTGGCTTGGACCTGGGAGGTGCATGCAGCCCAGGGCCAGCCTCGGATTGTTCCCGGTGGAACAACCTAGAGCCAGAGCAGTGTGGGCAGGGAGGCTACACGCGCCGTGAGCGGGGGCAGACCCAGTGTGGCTGAGGCACTGTGACCGCACGCCAGTGTTATTTGTTTGCAGCATCCCTCCCTCCCTCCCCACAGTGCAACTGAACAAGTGAGCCTAAAAAAAAAGTGTCCTCCACCGTCCCCTTTGTGTCAGGGCGTAAACCAGACACTGAAGAGACCAGCAAACAAAAGAAGCTATAACAGAGGGAATCGCCTTGGAAGCTACAGGCAATAGATTAAAACCCTGTGGTTACTAGGACTACATAGGAAGGTGCCTATAGATCTTGAGAAATATAAGTCGGACCAAGGAACTAGCCAAAAATGAACTGAACCCACGATACTCACAACAAAACCAGAGAAAGTCCTAGATATATTTTTATGATCATTCTTTCTTTTTTTTAATTTTTTAAATTTTAAGTCCTCTATTGTTCCTTTAATTTTCACTTTTATAACCTATTACTTTGCAAAAAAAAAGACCCTATTTTTTTCTTCTTCAGCAAACTTCATATATATATATATATATAATAATTTTTTGACCTTGTTTTTTTGTTTTGTTTTTTTTTTCTTCTTTTAACATTGTATTTTTGAAATTCCAAACTCTACTCTAGATTTCTAATTTATGCTTTTTGGTATTTGATATCAATTTTGTACCTGTAGTTTCTTTATAATTTTTGGGACATTGCTTGTTTTTGTTTGTTTGTTTTCTCTTTAGTTTTCTTCTTCCTTTTTTTTAACATTGTATTTTTGAAATTCCAAACTCTACTCTAGATTTTTAATTTTTGCTTTTTGGTATTAGTTATCAATTTTGTACCTGTATTTTCTTGATAATTTTTGCGACCTTGTTTGTTTTTCTTTGTTCGTTTTTTCTCTCTTTCTTTTCCTTCTTCTTTTCTTTAACATCGTATTTTTGAAATTCCAAACTCTACTCTAGATTTTTAATTTTTGCTTTTATGTATTTGTTACCAATTTTGTACCTTTAAGAACCCAATCTTCAGTACCCATTTTTCACTAGGGAGCGAGATTACTGGCTTGACTGCTCTCTCTCCCTTTGGACTCTCCTTTTTCTCCACCGGGTCGCCTGTGTCTCCTCCCTAACTCCTCTCTACTCTACCCAACTCTGTGAATTTCTGTGTATTCCAGACGGTGGAGAACACTTAGGGAACTGATTACTGGCTGGATCTGTCTCCCTCCTTTTCATTCCCCCCTTTTATCCTTCTGGCCACCTCTGTCTCCTTCCTCCTTCTTCTCGTCTCTGTATAACTCTGTGAACATCTCTGAGCGGTCCAGTTGTGGAGTGCACATAAGGAAGTGACGACTGGCCAGCCCACTCTCTCCACTATTGATTCCACCTGATCTCATTTGGGTCACCTCTAACTCCCTCCTCCCTCTTCTCTTCTCCATGTAACGCTGTGAACCATTCTGAGTGGCCCTCACAGTAGAGAAACTTTTCTTCTTTAACGTAGATGTTTTATCAATGGTGCTGTATAGAAGGAGAAGTTTTGAAACTACTGTAAAAGTAAGACAGATAACTGGAAGCAGGAGGCTTATGTCCAAACCCTGACTCCAGGGAACTCCTGACTCCAAGGAACATTAATTGACAGGAGCTCATCAAATGCCTCCATACCGACACTGAAATCAAGCACCACACAAGAGCCAACAAGTTCCAGGGCAAGACATACCAAGCAAATTCTCCAGCAACAAAGGAACACAGCCTTGAGCTTCAAGATACAGGCTGCCCAAAGTCACCCCAAAACCACAGACATCTCATAACTCATTACTGGACACTTCATTGCACTCCAGAGAGAAGAAATACAGCTCCACCCACCAGAACACGGACACAAGCTTCCCTAACCAGGAAACCTTGACAAGACACCTGTACAAACCCACACACAGCGAGGAAATGCCACATTAAAGAACTCCACAAACTGCCAGAATACAGAAAGGACACCCCAAACTCAGCAATTTAAACAAGATGAGACAGAGGAATACCCAGCAGATAAAGGAACAGGATAAATGCCCACCAAACCAAACAAAAGAGGAAGAGATAGGGAATCTACCTGATAAAGAATTCCGAATAAGGATAGTGAAATGGATCTAAAATCTTGAAATTAAAATGGAATCACAGATAAATAGTCTGGAGACAAGGATTGAGAAGATGCAAGAAAGGTTTAACAAGGACCTAGAAGAAAAAAAAAAGAGTCAATATATAACGAATAATGCAATAAATGAAATTAAAAACACTCTGGAGGCAACAAATAGTAGAATAACAGAGGCAGAAGATAGGATTAGTGAATTCGAAGATAGAATGGTCGAAATAAATGAATCAGAGAGGATAAATGAAAAACTAATTAAAAGAAATGAGCACAATCTCAGAGACCTCCAGGACAATATTAAACGCTACAACATTCGAATCATAGGGGTCCCAGAAGAAGAAGACAAAAAGAAAGACCGTGAGAAAATACTTGAGGAGATAATAGTTGAAAACTTCCCTAAAATGGGGAAGGAAATACTCACTCAAGTCCAAGAAACCCAGAGAGTCCCAAACAGGATAAAGCCAAGGCGAAACCCCCCAAGACACATATTAATCACATTAACAAAAATCAAACACAAAGAACAAATATGAAAAGCAGCAAGGGAAAAACAACAAATAACACACAAGGGAATTGCCATAAGGATAACAGCTGATCTTTCAATAGAAACTCTTCAAGCAAGGAGGGAATGGCAAGACATACTTAAAATGATGAAAGAAAATAACCTACAGCCCAGATTATTGTACCCAGCAAGGATCTCATTCAAGTATGAATGAGAAATCAAAAGCTTTTCAGACAAGCAAAAGCTGAGAGAATTCTGCACCACCAAACCAGCTCTCCAACAAATACTAAACAGGAAACACAAAAATGGTGTATAAATTCAAACCCCAAACAATAAAGTAAATGGCAATGGGATCATACTTATCAGTAATTACCTTAAACGTAAATGGGTTGAATGCTCCAACCAAAAGACAAAGACTGGCTGAATGGATACAAAAACAAGACCCCTACATATGTTGTCTACAAGAGACCCACCTCAAAACAGGTGATACATACAGACTGAAAGTGAAGGGCTGGAAAAAGATTTTCCATGAAAATAGGGACCAAAAGAAAGCAGGAGTAGCGATACTCATATCAGATAAAATAGACTTTAAAACAAAGGCTGTGAAAAGAGACAAAGAACGTCACTACATAATGATCAAAGGATCAATCCAAGAAGAAGATATAACAATTATAAATATATATGCACCCAACGCGGGAGCACCACAGTATGTAAGACAAATGCTAACAAGTATGAAAGGAGAAATTAACACTAACACAATAATAGTTGGAGATTTTAATACCCCACTCACACCTATGGATAGATCAACTAAACAGAAATTTAACAAGGAAACACAAACTTTAAATGATACAATAGACCAGTTAGACCTAATTGATATCTATAGGACATTTCATCCCAAAACAATGAATTTCAACTTTTTCTAAAGTGCACATGGAACCTTCTCCAGGATAGATCACATCCTGGGCCATAAAGCTAGCCTTGGTAAATTCAAAAAAATAGAAATCATTCCAAGCATCTTTTCTGACCACAATGCAGTAAGATTAGATCTCAATTACAGGAGAAAAACTATTAAAAATTCCAACATATGGAGGCTAAACAACACGCTGCTGAATAACCAACAAATCACAGAAGAAATCAAAAAAGAAATAAAAATTTGCATAGAAACGGATGAAAATGAAAACACAACAACCCAAAACCTGTGGGACACGGTAAAAGCAGTCCTAAGGGGAAAGTTCATAGCAATACAGGCACACCTCAAGAAACAAGAAAAAAGTCAAATAAGTAACCTAACTCTACACCTAAAGCAACTAGAAAAGGAAGAAATGAAGAACCCCAGGGTTAGTAGAAGGAAAGAAATCTTAAAAATTAGAGCAGAAATAAATGCAAAAGAAACAAAAGAGACCATAGCAAAAATCAACAAAACCAAAAGCTGGTTCTTTGAAACGATAAATAAAATTGACAAACCATTAGCCAGACTCATCAAGAAACAAAGGGAGAAAAATCAAATCAATACAATTAGAAATGAAAATGGAGAGATCACAACAGAAAACACAGAAATACAAAGGATCATAAGAGACTACTGTCAACAACTATATGCCAATAAAATGGACAACGTGGAAGAAATGGACAAATTCTTAGAAAAGTACAACTTTCCAAAACTGGACCAGGGAAGAAATAGAAAATCTTAACAGACCCATCACAAGCACGGAAATTGAAACTGTAATCAAAAATCTTCCAGCCAACAAAAGCCCACGTCCAGACGGCTTCACAGCTGAATTCTACGAAAAATTTAGAGAAGAGCTAACACCTATCCTGCTCAAACTCTTCCAGAAAATTGCAGAGGAAGGTAAACTTCCAAACTCATTCTATGAGGCCACCATCAGCCTAATACCAAAACCTGACAAAGATCCCACAAAAAAAGAAAACTACAGGCCAATATCACTGATGAACATAGATGCAAAAATCCTTAACAAAATTCTAGCAATCAGAATCCAACAACACATTAAAAAGATCATACACCATGACCAAGTGGGCTTTATCCCAGGGATGCAAGGATTCTTCAATATCCACAAATCAATCAATGTAATACACCACTTTAACAAATTGAAAAATAAAAACCATATGATTTTCTCAATAGATGCAGAGAAAGCCTTTGACAAAATTCAACATCCATTTATGATAAAAACTCTCCAGAAAGCAGGAATAGAAGGAACATACCTCAACATAATAAAAGCTATATATGACAAACCCACAGCAAACATTATCCTCAATGGTGAAAAATTGGAAGCATTTCCTCTAAAGTCAGGAACAAGACAAGGGTGCCCACTTTCACCATTACTATTCAACATAGCTTTGGAAGTTTTGGCCACAGCAATCAGAGCAGAAAAAGAAACAAAAGGAATCCAAATTGGAAAAGAAGAAGTAAAACTCACACTGTTTGCAGATGACATGATCCTCTACATAGAAAACCCTAAAGACTCCACCAGAAAATTACTAGAACTAGTCAATGACTATAGTAAAGTTGCAGGATATAAAATCAACACACAGAAATCCCTTGAATTCCTATACACTAATAATGAGAAAACAGAAAGTGAAATTAAGGAAACAATTTCATTCACCATTGAAATGGAAAGAATAAAATACTTAGGAATATACCTACCTAAAGAAACTAAAGACCTATACATAGAAAACTATAAAACACTGGTGAAAGAAATCAAAGAGGACACTAATAGATGGAGAAATATACCATGTTCATGGATTGGAAGAATCAATATAGTGAAAATGAGTATACGACCCAAGGCAATTTATAGATTCAATGCAATCCCTATCAAGCTACCAACAGTATTCTTCACAGAGCTAGAACAAATAATTTCACAATTTGTATGGAAATACAAAAAACCTCGAATAGCCAAAGCAAACTTGAGAAAGAAGAATGGAACTGGAGGAATCAACCTACCTGATTTCAGGCTCCGCTACAAAGCCACAGTTATCAAGACAGTATGGTACTGGCACAAAGACAGAAATATAAATTAGTGGAACAAAATAGAAAGCCCAGAGATAAATCCACACACATATGGACACCTTATCTTTGACAAAGGAGGCAAAAATATACAATGGATTAAAGACAATCTCTTTAACAAGTGGTGCTGGGAAATCTGGTCAACCACTTGTAAAAGAATGAAACTAGAACACTTTCTAACACAATACACAAAAATAAACTCAAAATGGATTAAAGATCTAAACGTAAGACCAGAAACTATAAAACTCCTAGAGGAGAACATAGGCAAAACACTCTCTGAAATACATCACAGCAGGATCCTCTATGACCCACCTCCCAGAATATTGGAAATAAAAACAAAAATAAACAAATGGGACCTAATTAACCTTAAAAGCTTCTGCACATCAAAGCAAACTATTAGCAAGGTGAAAAGACAGCCTTCAGAATGAGAGAAAATAATAGGAAATGAAGCAACTGACAAACAACTAATCTCAAAAATATACAAGCAACACCTACAGCTCAACTCCAGAAAAATAAATGACCCAATCAAAAAATGGGCCAAAGAACTAAATAGACGTTTCTCCAAAGAAGACATACAGATGGCTAACAAACACATGAAAAGGTGCTCAAAATCACTCATTATCATAGAAATGCAAATCAAAACCACTATGAGGTACCATTTCACGCCAGTCAGAATGGCTGCAATGCAAAAGTCTACAAATAATAAATGCTGGAGAGGGTGTGGAGAAAAGGGAACCCTCTTACACTGTTGGTGGGAATGCAAACTAGTACAGCCACTATGGAGAACAGTGTGGAGATTCCTTAAACAACTGGAAATAGAACTGCCTTATGATCCAGCAATCCCACTGCTGGGCATACACACTGAGGAAACCAGAAGGGAAAGAGACACGTGTACCCCAATGTTCATCGCAGCACTGTTTCTAATAGCCAGGACATGGAAGCAACCTAGATGTCCATCAGCAGATGAATGGATAAGAAAGCTGTGGTACATATACACAATGGAGTATTACTCCGCCATTAAAAAGAATAGAATGAATCAGTTCTAATGAGGTGGATGAAACTGGAGCCTATTATACAGAGTGAAGTAAGCCAGAAAGAAAAACACCAATACAGTATACTAACGCATATATATGGAAGTTTGAAAGACGGTAACAATAACCCTGAGTACGAGACAGCAAAAGAGACACTGATGTATAGAAGAGTCTTATGGACTCTGTGGGAGAGGGAGAAGGTGGGAAGATTTGGGAGAATGGCATTGAAACATGTAAAATATCATGTATGAAAAGAGTTGCCAGTCCAGGTTTGATGCATGATACTGGATGCTTGGGGCTAGTGCACTGGGACGACCCAGAGGGATGCTATGGGGGGGAGGAGGGAGGAGGGTTCAGGATGGGGAGCACATGTATACCTGAGGCGGATTCATTTTGATATTTGGAAAAACTAATACAATTATGTAAAGTTTAAAAATAAAATAAAATTAAAAAAAAATCCACAGGAGGCTTGACTCCCTTTAGGCCACTCAGTGGTCTCCAAGAAATACCCGTCGGGACTCGAGAGCAGAGCAGAGTCCTTTCCTTCCTCTCGAGATGAGGCCTGACTCCTCGGGTGCATCTAAAATGCAACCCCGAGATTTCTGTCGCCCCTGGAGAGGAACATTAGGTCCTGGACACAAGCTTAGATGAGGTCTCTTTTGCCCTGAAGTGACTCGAGAGCAATCCCTAGCTCTCTCTCGCAACTCCAATGGAAGATTGGACTTCCCTGGGCCAACACAAGAGGAAGCCTGAATTCCCCATCGTAACTCGAGAATCCTGCCGAAACTCGAGAAAAACCACATGGTTACCCTGTCATCGCAAGATGAGGCCCTTGCCCGCTACAGCGTCTAAAGAGAAGTCCCACGTTTCTTCTTGAAGTGTTTTCACACTTCAAGTGTGAAAACTCGGCACCCTTGATGCGATTCCAAAAGTTCCCCGACACCCTGGTCTCTCTCGAGGGGAACACCGAGGTTCCCAGTACGACTTCATCTGAGCCACTTCTCCCCTCCTGATTGCGACTGGAGGGTCGACTCCCGTGCTTTGTCTGGAAGGGGTTCCCAACCTTCCCGGCGCACCTCAGGATGAGGCCGGTCTAACGAGAATATTTGAGACGTAGCTTCATGGGTGGTAACACATGCTGAAAGACCCCGATTCCCCGGTCCGCTCTTGATAAGAACCCGATGCCCGGACACCTCTTCAAAGGCAACCCTGTGGAAGAAGGCACAACACGAAGGGGCACTGACACCCTCGTGCATCGTCCGGAAAAACCCGCAGATTCCAAACACAGTTCGACAAGTTGCCTGTCACTGCGTGAATAACTCGAAAGGCAAGCGTAGTTCCATTCCTCCTTACAAGACGAGGCATGACTCTCCTGTCCCAACTCTGCAGGGACCCTGCGATCAGAGTCAGAAATGGAGACGAATCCTGAGGTTCCTGCCTCCACTCGAGATGAGGCCCTCTTCTATTGCACCAAACCCAGTGGAGTCCCGAGAGGGCCCTCCCAACTCCAGGGTATCCCTGACTTCTCAGAGGCACACTGAGAAGCTCCCTGAGGCCACCGGCACTAGTCGAGGGAACCCAGGGTTTACTGCCGTGACCCAAGAAACACCTTGAAAGTCCTTCTTTAACGGTTCTTGAGGCCCGATACACCTACCATGACTCTAGAGCAATGACGCGCTCCCCCTCACAATGCGCATGGAGACCTGACTTCCCAAGCGCCACATGAGAGGCTCCTTGAGCTCCCCGTAGTACCTCATGAGAAACCCCACATTGGCACTGCAGCTCGAGAAAACCCACGAGATGCCCCCTTCATCGCGAGATGATGGCTTTCTTTTCCTGCATGGCCTGGAGAGCAATCCCGAGTCCTCTCTCCAAACTCCACAGGAGGCTTGACTCCCTTTAGGCCACTCAGTGGGCTCCAAGAGATACCCGTCGCAACTCGAGAGGAGAGCCGAGTCCTTTGCTTCCCCTTGAGACAAGGACTGACTCCCCGGGTGCATCAGGAAAGCAACCCCGAGATCCCTGTCCCCCCTGGAGACGAACATTATGTCCTGGACACAAGCCTGGATAAGGTCTCTTTTGCCCTGCAGTGACTCAAGCGCAATCCCTAGCTCTCCCTCGCAACTCGAATGGAAGACTGGACTTCCCTGGGCCAACACAAGAGGAAGCCTGAATTTCCTGACCTAACTCGAGAATCCCGCCACAACTCGAGAAAAACGACGTGGTTAACCCGTCACCACAAGATGAGGCCCTTGCCAGCTACAGCGTCTCAAGAGAAATCTCACGTTCCGTCTTGAAGTTTGAAATGGTACTTAGCACCTTTGATGTGACTCCAAAAGTTCCCCGATATCCCAGTTTTACTCGAGGGGAACATCGAGGTTCCCGGCACCACTTCATCTGAGCCCCTTCTCCCCTCCTGATCGGGACAAGAGGGTCGATTCACTTGCTTTGTCTGAAAGGGTTACCGACTTTCCTGGTGCACCTCAGGTTGAGGTCCGTCTCAAGAAGAAATTGGAGACGTAGGCTTGTGGGTGGTGCCACATGCCGAAAGACCCTGATTTCCTGGTCTGCTCTTGATAAGAACCTGAAGGCTGGATACCTCTTCGAAGGCAACCCTGTGTATGAAGGCAAAAAACAAAGGGGAACTGACACCCCCATGCATCGTCCGGATAAAACCGCAGGTTCCACACACAGCTCGACAAGTGGCCTGTTATCCGGTGAACAACTCGAGAGTCCAGCGGAGTTCCATTCCTCCACACAAGACGAGGCCTGACTCTCCTGTCCTAACTTTGTAGGGACTCTGTGTTCAGAGTCAGAAATGGAGAGCAACCCTGAGGTTCCTGCTTCAAATCGAGATGAGGCCCTCTTCTGACAAGGTCCAGCCTCGGCTTGTCCAGGGTTTTTGAAGGGGAGACAGAGTAGGCGACCTATTGATTTATTTATCAAAGATATAAAGAGTAATAGAATGAGGATATCTCAGTAGGAAAATTTAGTGGAGAAAAGAAGCTGAGTAGCTTGGTTTATGCGGAAAATCGGTATAACCCATGACACCAGGTTAGCTCTGACCACGGAGGCCGCAGGCTCCCTCTCGAATAGCGAAAAGTGCCCCACCTTAGACACCTTCTCAAGTGGTCATCGAAGCCCAGGCAAATAAATGGTCGCAGAGGATATCTGCGCTCCAGATGGACACTCATCTGAAAATCGAGGGGAAGAATGACATTAGGAGACTAAGCGTTGGCAATCAAGGCCCGTAGCTTTATTTTCAACAGGGGTTTTTTTTACCCTAAGTTACACATAGAGGATAATGGGGATGCAAAGTCAGCAGCCTTTGATCCTTATCAAAAACCAGGGTTTCTTTCCTGCAAATGTATCGTATACAAATGGTTTAGGTGATTTACATCATCTTCTAGCCAGAAGACCTATTAACATTTTATGACTCTTGACAAAGACTTATCAACCGTAAGACTTATTTTCTCTAAGAGTAATTATTTTAAGGTTTGGCCCCATCTTTCGAAGATAAAATTGCATTCCTATAGGGCGGATGTGTAATGGGTTTACAACAAAGGAAAGAATTTATTACCTTAAGGGTCTAAAGTTAGTAACACCAAGGCCACTACTTATTTCTTCTGCATACCAACTATATTAATTAATACACATTCAAGGATACAATTCAGGGGATGTGGAAACTTGGCAACAAGCATTGGTTCATCAATGAAATCTTTTACTAGTTTTATTCTGACAGTTTCTAACTCTCTGAGAGGCTCTAAGCTATTTGAATATCTTAAGCTTCCCGTGCCTCTCGAGGCTCGGAGACTGTAAACAATTGTATGCATTGCTGTAGGAGACCGGGTAAACTTGTCAGGCGAGTTAGAGAGCCATCTGACGTGTTTGGATTTAAACACTCCTAATTGCCCAGGAACTTTATTAATTGGAGCTGTAAGTTAGCTCTTTGACAGAAAGAGGGAGATGGTGGTGGAGGACAGCCCCCAGGAAAGTCAGAGGTGAGAGCACAAAGCAATAAAGTAGGCAGACTCTGGTTTTGGGGGGTAGATGCTCAAGAATATCCGGGAGGACTCCCGAGGCTCGATCCCGCCTTTGTGTATGCCCAGCCTCCTTCCTCATGACCTTTGTCACGAGTGGAATGTCTCTCGCCGGCTCCCGGCATCTCCCCGTTTTTTATTTCTTAAAACAGCCAGATGTAGCTCAGTCGCGAACCTCTGAATACTCTGCCGAAGAATCCTGACAATACAAGGAAGAATGATTATGAGAAGCAGAATTAAAGCAGCCACCCCAGCATAGCTAAAGACATTAGACAGAATATTCTTTCCTGAGATGTAGTTAGGGAAAGTATGGAAGAAATCATTTGCTGTTCCAGCAGCAGTAAAATCTAATCGGGAGTGCTCAATGGTTGCTATTTGATAGTGAAGTTTCCCTACGTCTCAACCAATGTCAGAGCTGTTCCAGATACCTGAAATATGGTTTTTAATCTTTTCCCATTCAAAATCTGTCTCATTTACTTTCAGGGGTGTTCCACATATCCACCGATAGTCAGCATGACAAGACAATGCCATTTTCACCTTTAAAGCCTGCAATTAAGTCCCAATATGTATTACTGCTTCCTCTAGGGCATCTACCCTCATTTCTAATTTTCTCTCTATAGCTTCCTGTGTTGCCAATGTTAAAGAAACATTTTTGGACATAGAATCAACATATTGAGCAGTATGTACTTGTTGAGTCAATGATATTGCTGCCACAGTAACAGAAGTGATTGCACTTATCAAAGCTGCTGTTCCCAAGATAAGTAAGCCCACAAACCGTCGTGTTTGCATTAAATCCTGTAGTTGTTGTAATACAGCAAGACCATAATTCAATAAGTGGTTACATCATAAGATAAGGTGGATGTTGTAGCATTACAAAGGAGCAAACATTATATTGAGGGTTTAAACAAGATGAACCAGGGAGCAGCTGTAGGCGTCAGCCCGGGGGAGCAGTGTCCCCAGCATCAGGAGGCAGAACGCGAGCGGCAGGCTGTGGGCCAAGGCGCCTATGGCGGGCGGAGGGGCAGGGTTCATGGTTTAGGGCTAGCCGCCACCGCTTGGGCTCAAGGCGGTCCCCTCTTGCCAGTGGGGCCACGCTGGTCTGGATGGCACTCCGCAGGCGCGCTTTCCTCTCTGGCCCTCACTCGCTGCACAGACTTCTTTGCTCTAGGTCACGGGGTGCAGCGAGGAGGGTGCGAGGCGCTGCTGGTGGCATGGAGGTGAGAGCTGGCTGGGGGAGGGGGAGCAAGTGAGTGCGCACGCCGCGAACCTGGTCTTTGGGGAATGTGACATGACGAATTTGTCTGAGATCCAAACCGGAGAATCTGCATTCTGTAGAAATATACAAGCATACCCTCTCCCACAAGTTAGCAACACATCTGGCTTTTTCACTCTCCCGTAAGGAGGCCTTTTTACTTGACCAGGGGCCGAGTCGTAGCCTGTAATTCAGGCATCTAGTGTCTCATCATTGTAGTCTGCCCCTGTGTGTTTACGTTTAAGTGATTAATTACAATTGGAACATAACTTCACTATTTGTCTAGCTGTTTCCCTATGGATATGTTAATTTAGGTCTAATGTTTAGTTTAGGTCTCTGTATAAATTAAAGTAATAAATGTATAACCTCCTTATCTCATTTTGGTATACAGGTATACAGATATACCTAAATGCAAAATGCATTTATATATGTATTTATATATGGCAACAAGTATAAAGTTATTGACATATAATATATATAAATCAATATACTTGAATTAATCTTTATAATTAATATATTAATTAATATATATTACAGCAATACAACACATACACAGCTAATACCAACCAACACAAACCAATATACTGTAATAATACATGTCACACATTTATAATTATACAGTATATAGAACATATATCATCACAGCACATCAATCCATACCAATTAATATCAGCCACACACACATTATATTACTGCCATATATATTTAATTATACAGTATATATATATATGTGTGTGTATATAGTATACATATTAATTTATATACAAATTAATTAAGTATAGATCTATAAATAGAATTAGGTATACCTTTATTATATTTTATTTATACCCATACCTAATTAGGCAAACTGTAATTAGGCAAATACATTTATATTATGTATTTATAACAATATATAAAGTATTGTTAAATGTACCACCTGTACAGCATCTCCACCCCACATACCACTTTCTCTAATCCCACCAACTCATTTTCAGTATTATGTGTTGGCCAGGAGCTGGGCCAGTCTTTCCCAGCAATGTTAAGAGACGTCTGTTCCTGTGTCTAATAGCCCTGGCGTTTTATTCTCTTGAATTAAAAGATCTTTTAAAGGCCTTGGAACTGTAATTTCCTGCACCCAAAAGGCTAGATCACTAGATCCAAATGTTTTGTGGCTCTTAGCTTGAGAAGTCAAGTTTTTCCTTGTCTGATAGTAAGGTAAAAGTAAAAGCTGTGTTACTCTTTGACCTTTATTAATTTGTACAGTTTTGATAGGCAGTGAGATCAAGACTTTAATTTCTCAATATCATCAGAATCTACTACACCATGCACCAGCGAAATTTCTTTTCTTTCTTTTTTGTTTTTGTTTAATTTTTTTTTTTTAAAGAAAGCGAGCTACGCCCCAGGACAAATCTTAAAATGTCCTCAGATAGGGGGCCAGCCACTCCGGTTGGAATTGGAGTAAGCGGCACATCAGGGGTTAATATTGTTATTAAATCTCCTTGCCTTTTCGCTTTTCTCCTAGCCTGGGTGAGACCCCCCTGAGGGAGTTTTCTCCAAGGAGCACGCTCTGAATATTGTGTACTAAAAGCTCCTTTGTTTAAAAAACTTTTTATCTTCCTCAGTCTTAGGCAACACTTTGGGAGGCATTTGGGGCAAAGTGGGGAACTCCTGGGTCCTGGGAGGCACAATCGAAGGCGGTGGCGGTCTCCTTAAATCAGAAAGTGGTGGATAAGTTTTTTAAAGGTTTGCACAGAGGGGGAGGGAGGTCGCCAGGGCTCTCGGCCGCAGCGTCCTGTAAGCCCTCTCCTTCCTCGGGAGGTAGACCACTTTCTCCCTCCTTTTTTTTTTTTCAATGGCAGAAAATATGATCTGTGCAGTAAATGGAGACTCACCACCATCCACCTCTATAGCCTCCCCCATAGGCTATTTAACAGCCTCGTGACGGAGGTCCAGGACATTTCTAATCATATTCCACAGTCAATAAATATTTGTCTATTCTTTGATGCAGAGAAATCCATTTTTAATTTTTTTTTTAATTTTAGAGAATATTTTTATTTATTTTGTAACCTCTTTACTCTGGCTAAACTGCAGAGGGGACTAGAAAAGAAGCCTCAAGGTGAGGATCAAGTTCATCCTTGGGACTAGAGAAAATCCTTCTCCGGGAAACTCCTAGCGGTGGCCCTTTACCCTGACATGGAGGAGGAGGCATAGGGGGATGGGAGCGTCCCGAAGTTTTCCTCTTCTGTTCCGGAGATCCTTTAACTGTTTGGTAACTAAATCTTACGAACTGTCTGATCGGGGATGTTTCCCTCAACCTCCTAGGAGCGGATGGTCTGATTAGGGATGTTTTCTTAAACTTTTAGGAGCATCTTTAGCTAAAAAAAAACCAATCCTCATCAGAATGGCATCGAGCTGCTCTTTCCTCTAAACCTTTTTCAAATTGAGGGGAGAGCTGATCTTTCTTTTCATCCCTATCTTTTACATGCTCATTGGCAGTCATAGCAGCTAGCCATTCATTTAGCTGTCGATAGCTAGGTATAGCCTCTTCATTTTCACTTTTCTTTATAACAGGTACCTTTTCAGATTTGCTTTTTTGTTTAACAGGTACTTTTCCAACTTTACTTTCCTCTTTAACAGGTACCTTTTCAAATTCATGAGCTGGATCTAAAACATCTCTAGTCATATTCCACAGAGGAAAGGTGTAAGTAGGGATTTTTTCCAAACCTTGCTGAGCACAATAAGCTCTTGGCTGTCTTCCTAGTTTTTTCAAGATACCTAGGTTAACAGTGCCTTGTTGTAGAAACCAAGGGCAGTGGTCTTGTACAAATGTAAAAAATGATTGAATGGAAGATGTTTTAACCTTGATTCTTCTTTTACTTAATAACTGTAAAATTACTCCTATAAAGAGCTGTCTTTCATTTGATTCAGTGTTGCCCATGTCAGAAAATTAAGGATAGTAAAAGATTTTGCTTTTAGCTATCTAAAGATTAGGCCTTTTTTGTCAGCCTTTTTAGAAACCGTTTTTTCTCTCTAACTCTTCAACACTTCCCACTCCTCTCGCCCTGTCTATTCTACAGGGGGATCTGCAGCCCCCTAAGTGGGATCCTATCTGTCCCCAAAACTGAACACTGGGGGAATGGGGTTGGGGATTTACCTTCGAAATGCCTGTCTCGGGCGCCACCTGCAGAGGTCCAGCCCCAGCTGATCCAGGGTATTCGAAGGGAAGATGGAGTAGGCGACTTATGTATTTATTTATTTATTCATCAAAGATATAAAGAGTAATAGAATGAGGATAGCTCAGTAGGAAAATTCAGTGGAGAAAAGCAGCTGAGTAGCTTGGTTTACGCGGAAAATCAATATAACCCGTGACACCAGGTTAGCTCTGACCACGGAGGCTGCAAGTGCCCTCTAGAATAGAGGAAGGTGCCCCACCTTAGACACCTTATCGAGTGGGTCTTCGAAGCCCAGGCAAATAAATGGTCGCAGAGGATATCCGCGCTCCAGATGGACACTCATCTGAAAATTGAGGGGAATAATGACATGGGGAGACCAAGCGTTGGCGAGCAAGGCCCGTAGCTTTATTTTCAACACAGGTTTTAATACCCTAAGTTACACATAGAGGATAATAGGGGATGCAAAGTCAGCAGTCTTTAATCCTTATCAAAAACCAGGGTTTCTTTTCTGCAGATTTATCGTATAAAAATGGTTTAGATGATTTACATCATCTTCTGGCCAGAAGACCTATTAACATTTTATGACTCTTGACAAAGACTTATCAACCATAAGAGTTATTTTCTCTAAGAGTAATTGTTTAAGGTTTGGCGCCATCTTTCGAAGATAAAATTGCATTCCTATAGGGCGGATGTGTAATGGGTTTACAACAAAGAAAAGAATTTATTACCTTAAGGGTCTAAAGTTACCAACATCAAGGCCACTACTTATTTTTTCTACATACCAACTATATTAATTAACAGACATTCAAGGATACAATTCAGGGGATGCGGAAACTTGGCAAAAAGCATTGGTTCATCAATGAAATCTTTTACTAGTTTTATTCTGACAGTTTCTAACTCTCTGAGAGGCTCTAAGCTATTTGAATATCTTAAGCTTCCCGTGCGTCTCGAGGCTGGGAGACTGTACACAATCGTATGCATAGCTGTAGGAGACCGGGTAAACTTGTCAGGCGAGTTAGAAAACCATCTGAGGGGTTTGGATTTAAACACTACTAATTGCCCAGGAACATTATTAGTTGGAGCTGTAAGTTAGCTCTTTGACAGAGAGAGTGAGATGGTGGTAGGGGACATACCCAGTAATGTCAGAGGTGAGAGAACAAAGCCATAAAAAAGGCAGACTTTGGTTTTTGGGGGTAGATGCTCAAGAATATACGGGGGAACTCCCGGAGGCTCGATCCCGCCTTTGCGTATGCCGAGACTCTTTCCTCATGACATTTGTCACGAATGGAATGTCTCTCGCTGGCTCCCGGCAATCTTCCATTGCACCAAACGCAGTGGAGTCCCGAGAGGCCCCTCCCAACACCACAGTATCAGTGTCTTCTCAGAGGCACCCTGAGCAACTCCCTGAGGTCACCGGCACAAGTCGAGGGAACACAGGGTGTCCTGCCGCAACCCGAGAAAGACCTCAAGAGTCCGTCTTCAACGTGTCTTGAGGCCGGATTCCCCTACCATGACTCGAGAGCAATGACACGCTCCCCCTCGCCATGCGCATGGACACCTGACTTCCCTGGCGCCACATGAGAGGCTCCCTGAGCTCCCCGTCATACCTCGTGAGAAACCCCACACTGGCGCCACAGCTCGGGAAAACCCACGAGACGCCACCGTCATCGCGAGATTGGGGACTTCTTTTCCTGCCTGACCTGGAGAGCAATCCCTGGTCCTTTCTCCAAACTTCACAGGAGGCTTTACTCCCTTTAGGCCACTCAATGGGCTCCAAGAGATACCTGCCGCGACTTGAGAGGAGAGCAGAGTACTTTGTTTCCCCTCGAGATGAGGCCTTACCTCGGGTGAGTCTGGAATGCAACCCCGAGATCCCTGTTGCCCCTGGAGAGGAACATTGTGTCCTGGACAAAAGCCTAGATGAGGTCTATTTTGCCCTAGAGTGACTCGAGAGCAACACCCATCTCTCCCTCGCAATTCGAATGGAAGATTGGTCTTCACTGGGCCAACACAAGAGGAAGTCTGAATTTCCCGTTGTAACTCGAGAATCCCGCCGCTACTCTTAAAAACCACGTGGTTCCCCATTCATCGCAATATGAGGCCTTTGCCCGCTACAGAATCTCAAGAGAAGTCCCATGTTTCGTCATAAAGTTCGAAATGCTACTTGGCACCCTTGATGCGACCCCAAAAGTTCCCCAATATACCGGTCTCACTCCAAGATAACACCGAAGTTCCTGGCACCACTTCATTTGAGCCCCTTCTCCCCTCCTGATCACGGCAGGAAGGTCGATTCCCCTGCTTTGTCTAGAAGAGGTTCACAACCTTCATGGCGCACCTCAGGATGAGGCCAGTCTCACGAAGAAATTCGAGATGTAGCCTCATGTTGGTGCCACGTGCCGAAAGACCCCGATTTCTCGGTCTTGCTCTTGATAAGAACCTGATGCCCGGACACCTCTTCTAAGGCAACCCTGTGGATGAAGGCACTACACGAGGGGGCACTGGCAACCCTGTTCATCGTCCGGAAAATCCCGCAGGATCCACATACAGCTCCACAACTGGCCTGTCACCCCTTAAACAACGAGAGAGGCAAGCGGAGTTCCCTTCCTCAGACAAGACGAGGCCTGAGTATCCAATCCCAACTCTGCAGGCATGCTTCGATCTGAGTCAGAAATGGAGAGGAAACCTGAGGTTCCTGCCTCAACCCAAGATGAGGCCCTCTTCCATTAAAACAAACCCAGTGGAGTCCCGAGAGACCCCTCCCATCTCCACAGTATCCCTGACTTCTCCTAGGCATTCTGAGAAGCTCCTTGAGGCCACCGGCAAAAGTCGAGGGAAATAAGGGTTTCCTGCCACAACCGAAGAAAGACCTCGAGAGTCCTTCTTCAATGCGTCTTGAGGTCAGATTCCCCTACCATGGCTCGAGAGCAATAACCCGCTCCCCCTCGCCACGTACATGGAGACCTGACTTCCCTGGCGCCACACGAGAGGCTCCCTGAGCTCCCTGTCATACCTCGTGTGAAACCCCACACTGGCGCCGCAGCTCGAGAAAACCCACAAGACCCCTCCGTCATTGCGAGATGAGGGCCATCTTTTCCTGCATGGCCTGGAGAGCAGTCCCAAGTCCTCTCTCCAAACTTCACAGGAGTCTTGACTCCTTTTAGGCCACAAAGTGGGTTCCAAGAGGTGCCCGTCGCGACTCGAAAGGAGAGCGGAGTCCTTTGCTTCCCTTCGACATGAGGCCTGACTCCCTGGGTGAGTCTGGAATGCAAACCTGAGATCCCTGTGGCCCTTGGAGAGGAACATTAGGTCCTGGACACAAGCCTAGATGAGGTCTCCTTTGCCCTGCAGTGACTCGAGCGCAACCCCCAGCTCTCCCTCGCAACTCGAATGGATGATTGGACTTCCCTGGCCCAACACAAGAGGAAGCCTGAAATCCCCGTCGTAACTCGAGAATCCCGCCACAACTCGAGAAAAACCACGTGGCTCCCCCGTCATCGCAAGATGAGGCCCTTGACCGCTACAGCGTCTCAAGAGAAGTCCTACGTTCCATCCTGAAGTACAAAACGGTACTTGGCACCCTTGATGCGACCCCCAAAGTTCCCTGACATACCAGTCTCACTCGAGGGAAACACCAAAGTTCATGGCACCACTTCCTGTGAGCCCCTTCACCCCTCCTGATCGCGACAGGAGGGTCGATTCCCATGCTTTGTCTGCAAGGGGTTCCCGACGTTCCCCGTGAACCTCCGGATGAGGCCGGTCTCATGAGGAAATTCGAAAAGTAGCCTCATGGTTGGTGCCACATGCTGAAAGATCCCGAATTCCCAGTCCACTCTAGATAAGAACCTGACGCCCGGACATCTCTTCGAAGGCAACCCTGTGGATGAAGGCACAACATGAAGGGACACTGACATCCCCATGCATCGTCTGGAAAAACCCGCGGATTCCACTCACAGCTCCAAATGTGGACTGTCACCCCGTGAACAACTCGAGAGGCAAGTGAAGTTGCATTCCTTCACACAAGACGAGGCCTTACTCTCCTGTCCCAACTCTTCAGGGACCCTGCGATCGGAGTCAGAAATGGAAAGGAACCCTGAGGTTCCTGCCTCCAATCAAGATGAGGCCCTCTTTCATTTCGTCAAACCTAGCAGAGTCCCGAGAGGCCCCTCTAACTCCTCATTATCCCTCACCACTCAGAGGCACCTGGAAAGTTCCCTAAGGTCCCCGGTAGAGGTCGAGGGAAACGAGTGTTTCCCGCCCCAACCCAAGAAAAACCTGGAGAGTCCTTCTTAAATGCGTCTTGAGGTCCTAGTCCCTCCCATGACTCGAGAGGAATGACGCGATCTGCCTGGCCACACGCATGGAGGCCTGACTTCTCTGGCGCTGCACGAGAGGCTCCCTGAGCTCCCCATCATATTTCGTGAGAAACCCCACACTGGCGCCGCAGCTCGAGAAAACCCATGAGACGCCCCCGTCATCACGAGAGGAGGGCCATCTTTAACTGCATGGTATGCAGATCAAGCGTGAACCTTCTGTCCAAGCTACACAGGACGCTTGAATCCCTTTAGGCCACTCATATGGCTCCAAGAGTTACGCGTCGGGACTCGAGAGGATAGTGGAGTCCTTTGCTTCCACTCGAGACGAGGCGTGACCCACCGGGTGAGACTGGAATGCGACCCCGATATCCCTGTCGCCCCTGGAGAGGAACATTACGTCCTGGACCCAAGCCTAGATGAGGACTCTTTGCCTTGAAGTGACTCGAGAGCAACCCCCAGCTCTCTCTGACAAGTTGAAAGGAAGATTGGACTTCCTGGGCCAACACAAGAGGAAGCCTGAATTCCCCGTCGTAACTCGGGAATCCCGCCTCAACTCGAGAAAAACCACGTGTTTCCCTCGTCATCGCAATATGAGGCCCTTGCCCGCTAGAGCA
Source organism: Bubalus kerabau (assembly GCF_029407905.1). NCBI lineage: Eukaryota > Metazoa > Chordata > Mammalia > Artiodactyla > Bovidae > Bubalus > Bubalus kerabau. The sequence continues at coordinate 208,151 of NC_073633.1, forward strand.
TCTCCAGAGAATTCCCACGTTCCGTCTTGAAGTGCGAAACTGTACTTGGCACCCTTGATGCGACCTCAAAAGTGCCGTGACATACCGGTCTCACACGAGGGGACCACCGAGGTTCCCGGCACCACTTCATCTGAGCCCCTTCTCCCCTTCTGATCGCGACCGGTGGGTCGATTCCCCTGCTTTGTCTGCAAGGGGTTCCCAACCTTCCCGGCGCACCTCAGGATGAGGCCGGTCTCCCGAGGAAATTCGAGACATAGCCTCGTGGGTGGTACCACATGCTGAAAGACCCCAATTTTCTGGTACGCTCTTGAAAAGAAGCCGATGCCCAGACACCTCTTTGAAGGCAACCCTTTGGATGAAGGCACAACACGAAGGGGCACTGACACCCCCGTGCATCGTCCGGAAAAACGCGCAGGTTCCAAACACAGCTCAACAAGTGGCCTGTCACTCCGTGAACAACTCGAAAGGCAAGCGGAGATCCATTCCTCCACAGAAGACGAGGCGTGACTCTCTTGTCCGTACTCGGCAGGTAGCCTGTGACCCGAGTCAGAAATGGAGAGGACCCATGAGGTTCATGCCTCCATTCGAGATGAGGCCCTCTTCGATTGCACCAAACCCAGTTGAGTAACGAAAGGCCCCTCCCAAATCCACAGTGTCCCTGACTTCTGAGAGGCACCCTGAGAAGTTGCCTGAGGTCACCGACACAAGTCGAGGGAACCCAGGGTTCCCTGCCGCAACCCGAGAAAGACCTCGAGAGTCCTTCTTCAATGCGTCTTGAGGCCCGACTCGCCTACTATGACTCGAGAGCAATCACGCACTCCCCTTCACCACACGCACGGAGACCTGACGTCCCTAGCACCACACGAGAGGCTCTCTGAGCTCCCCGTCATACTTCGTGAGAAATCTGATACTGGCGCCACAGCTGGAGAAAACCCACGAGACGCCCCCGTCATTGCGAGATGAGGGCCTATTTTCCTGCATGGCCAGGAAAACAATCCCGAGTCATCTCTCCAAACTCCATAGGAGACTTCACTCCCTTTACGCCACACAGTGGGCTCCAAGAGATACCCGTCGCGACTCGACAGGAGAGCTGAGTCCTTTTTTTCCCCTCAAGATGAGGCCTGACTCTCCGGGTGAGTCGAGAATGCAACCCTGAGATCCCTGTCGGCCCAGTAGTGGAACACTAGGTCCTGGACACAAGCGTAGATGATGTCTATTTTGCCCTGCAGTGACTGGAGAGCAATCCCCAGTTCTAACTTGAAACTCGAATGGAATACTGGATTTTCCTGGCGCCACACAAGAGGCTCCCTGCGATCCCCATGGTACTTCATGAGACACCCCACACTGGCGCCGCAGCTCGAGAAAACCCACGAGACGCCACCGTCATCTCGAGATGAGGGCCTTCTTTTCCTGCGTGGCCTGGAGTCCAATCCCGAGTCCTCTCTCCAAACTCCACAGGAGGCTTGACTCCCTTTAGTACACACAGTGGGCTCCAAGAGATACCCATCGCGACTCGAGACGAGAGCGGAATTCTTTGCTTACCCTCGAGGTGAGAACTGACTCCCCGGATGAGTCTGGAATGCAAACCCGAGATCCCTGTCGCCAGTGGAGAGCAACATTAGATCCTGGACACAAGCCTAGATTAGGTCTCTTTTGCCCTGCAGTGACTCTAGCGCAATCCCCAACTCCCCCTCGCAACCTGAATGGAAGATTGGATTTCAAGGCCAACAAGAGGAAGCCTAAATTCCCGGTCATGACTCGAGAATCCCGACGCAACTCGAGCAAAACCACGTGGTTCTCCCGTCATCGCAAGATGAGGCCCTTGCCCGCTACAGCGTTTCAAAAGATGTCCCAGGTTCCGTCTTGAAATGCGAAACGGTACTTGGCACCCTTGATGCGACCCCAAAAGTCCCCCAACACGTCGGTCTCACTCAAGGGGAACACCGAGGTTCCCGGCACCACTTTCATTTAAGCCCCTTCTCCCCTCCTGATCGTGACCGGTGGGTCGATTCCCCTGCTTTGTCTGCAAGGGGGCCCGACCTTCCCTGCAGAACTCAGGATGAGGCCGGTCTCATGGGGAAATTTGATACGTAGCTTTGTGGGTGGTGCCACTTGCCGAAAGACTCCAATTTCCCGGTCCGCTCTTGATAAGAATCCGATGCTCGGACACCTCTTGGAAGGCAGCCTTGAGTATGAAGGTACAACACGAAGGGGCACTAACACACCTGTGCATCATCCGGAAAAATGGGCAGGTTACACACACAGCTCGGCAAGTGGCCTGTCACCTCAAGAACAACTCGAGAGGCAAGAGGAGTCCCATCCTCCAGAAAAGACGAGGCCTGACTCTCCTGTACCAACATGCAGGGACCTTGCGATCTGAGTCAGAAATGGAGAGGAACACTGAGGTTCCTGCTTCAACTCGAGATGAGTCCCTCTTACATTCCACCAAATGCAGAGGAGTCTCGAGAGGCCCCTCCCAACTCCACAGTGACACTGACTTCTCAGAGGCACTCTGAGAAGCTCCCTGAGGTCACAGGCACAAGTCAAGGGAACCCTGGGTTTCCTTCTGCAACCCAAGAACGACCTCGAGAGTCCTTCTTTAACACGTCTTCAGGCCCAATTCCCCTACCATGACTCGAGAACAATGACGGGCTCCCTCTCACCACGTGCATAGAGACCTGACTGCCCTGGCACCACGTGAGAGGCTCACTGAGCTCCCATTCTTACTTTGTGAGAAACCCCACACTAGCGCCACAGCTCGAGAAAACCTACAAGACGCCCCAGTCATCGGGAGATGAGGGCCTTCATTTCCTGCATTGTCTGGAGAGCAAACCCGTGTCCTCCCTCCAAACAGCAGAGGAGGTTTGACTCCCTTTAAGCCACTCAGTGGGCTCCAAGACATACCCGTCTGACTCGAGAGGAGAGCAGAGTCCTTTGCTTCCCCTCGAGCCGAGGCCTGACTCCAAGGCGAGTCTGGAATGCAACCCCGAGATTCCTGTCGCCCCTTGACATGAACATTAGGTCCTGCACACAAGCCTTGGTAGGGTCTCTTTTGCCTTCAGTGACTAGAGCGCACCTCCAGATCTTCCTCGAATCTCGAATGGAAGATAAGACTTTTGTGGGCCAACACAAGAGGAAGCATGAATTCGCTGTGGTAACTCAAATATCCCACCGCAACTCGAGAAAAACCAAGTGGTTCCCCAGTCATTCCAAGATGAGGCCCTTGCCCGCTGGAGCACCCCAAGAGAAGTCCCACGTTCCATTTTGAAGAGCGAAACGGTACTTGGAACGGTTTATGCGACCCCAAAAGTTACCCGACATACCTGTCTCACTTGAGGGAAACACCGAGGTTCCCAGCAGCACATCATCTGAGCCACTTCTCCCCTCCTGATCGCCACAGGAGGGTCGATTCCTCTGCTTTGTCTGGAAGGGTTTCATGACCTTCGCGGCACACTTCAGGATGAGGCCGATTTCATGAGGAAATTCGAGACAACCCACGTGGGTGGTGCCCAATTCCTGAACGACCTCGATTTCCCGGTCCGCTCTTCATAAGAACTCGATGCCCGGACAGCTCTTCGAAGGCAACCCTGTGGATGAAGACAAAAACGAAGGGTCACTGACACCCCCGTGCATGGTCTGGAAAAACCTGCAGATTCCACACACAGTTTTACAAGGGGCCTGAAACACCATGAACAACTCGAGAGGCAAGCGGAGTTCCATTCCTCAGAAAAGACGTAGCCTGACTCTCCTGTCCCAACTCTGCAGGGACCCTGCGGTCGGAGTCCGAAACGGAGAGGAAGCCTGAGGTTCCTGCCTCCCCTCGAGGTGAGGCCCTCTTCCGTTGTGCCAGACCCAGCGGAGTCCCGAGGGGCCCCGCCACCTCCACAGGATCCCTCGCCTCTCAGAGGCACCCTGGGAAGTTCCCTAAGGTCCCCGGCAGAAGGCGAGGGACACGAGGGTTTCCCGCCGCCCCCCGAGAAAGACCCCGAAAGTCCTTCTTCAACGCGTCTCGAGGCCCTAGTCCCCTCCTGTGACTCGAGAGCCAGGACGCGCTCCCCCTCGCCACGCGCATGGAGACCTGACTTCCCTGGCGCCGCACGAGAGGCTCCCTGAGATCCTCGTCGTGCCTCGGGAGAAAACCCCCACGGGCGCCGCAGCTCGAGGAAACCCCTGAGACGGCCCCGTCCTCGCGAGCTGAGGGCCTTCTTTTCCTGCATGGCCTGGAGAGCAATCCCGGGTCCTCTCTCCAAACGGAAGAGGAGGCTGGACTCCCTTGAGGCCGCTCAGGGGGCTCCAAGAGACCCGTGTCGCGACTCGAGAGGAGAGCGGAGTCTTGGCTCCCCCTCGAGACGAGGCCTGACTCCCCGGGGGAGCCTGGAATGCAACCCCGAGATCCCTGCCTTCCCTGGAGAGGAATACTAGGTCCTGGACACACGCCTAGGTGAGGTCTCTTCGGCCCTGCAGTGACCCGAGCGCAACCCCCAGCTTTCCCTCGCAACTCGAGGGGAAGATTGGGCTTCCCAGGGCCAACCCAGGAGGGAGCCTGAGATCCCCGTCGTAACTCGAGAATCCCGCCGCAACTCGAGAAAAACCATGTGGTTCCCACCTCATGGCAAGATGAGGCCCTTGCCCGCGACCGCGTCTCAAGGGAAGTCCCCTGTTCCGCCCTGAATGGCGAAACGGTCCCTGACAGCCTTCCCGCGACCCCCAAAAGTTCCCCGACACGCCGGGTTCCCTCGAGGGGAACACCGAGGTTCCCGGCATCACCTCATCTGTGCCCCTTCTCCCCTCCTGATCGAGAAAGGAGGGTCGATTCCCCTGCTTTGTCTGCAAGGGGTTCCGACCTTCCCGACGCACCTCAGGATGAGTCCGGTCTCACTAGGAAATTCGAGACGTAGCCTGGTGGGTGGTGCCACATGCGGAAAGACCCCGATTTCCCGGTCTGCTCTTAATAAGAACACGATGCCCGGGCACCTCTTCGAAAGCAAACCTGTGGATGAATGCACAACACGAAGGAGTACTGACATCCCCATGCATAGTACGGAAAAACACGCAGATTCCAAACACAGATCGACAAGTGTCCTGTCATCCCTTGAAGAACTAGAGCGGCATGCGGAGTTCCGTTCCTCCACACAAGAGAAGGCCTGACTCTCCTTTCCCAACTCTGCAGGGACCGTGCGATCGGAGTCAGAAATGTAGATGAAACCTGACGTTCCTGCATCAACTCGAAATGAGGCCCTCTTCCATTGCGCCATACCCAGTGGAGTCCCGAGAGGCCCCTCCCAACTCCACAGTATCCCTGACTTCTCAGAGGCACCCTCAGAAGCTCTCTGCGGTCACTGGCACAAGTCGAGTGAACCCAGGGTTTCCTGCTGCATTCTGAGAAAGACCTCGAGAGTCCTTCTTTACCCCGTCTTGAGGCCCGATACCCTACCATGACTGGAGAGCAATGACGCATTTCCCTCGCCACGCCCATTGAAACCTAACTTCCCTGGCGCCACACGAGAGGCTCCCTGCGCTCCCCGTCCTACCTCATGAAAACCCCACACTGGCACCTCCGCTCGAGAAAACACATGAGACGCCCCCGTCATCGTAAGATGAGGGCCTTCTTTTCCTACATGACCTAGAGAGCAATCCCGAGTCCACTCTCCAAACTCCACTGGAGGCCTGTCTCCCTTTAGGCCACTCAGTAGCCTCCAAGAGATACACGTCGCTACTCTAGAGGAGAGCGGAGCCCGTTGCTTCCCCTCGAGCTGAGGCCTGACTACTTGGATGAGTCTGGAATGGGATCCCGAGATCCGTGTCGCCCCTGTAGAGGAAAACTCGGTCCTGGACACAAGCCTAAATGAGGTCTTTTTTGTCCTGCATTGACTCAAGTGCAATCCCCAGCTCTCCCTCGCAACTCGAATGGATGATTGGACTTCCCTGGGCCAACACAAGAGGAAGCCTGTATTTCCCGTTGTAATTCGAGAATCCCGCGGCAACTGGAGAAAAACAACGTGGCTCCTCCGTCATCGAAATATGAGGCCCCTGTCAGCTATAGCGTCTCCAGGGAAGTCCCATGTTCCGTCTTGAAGTGTGAAACGGTACTTGACACCCTTGATGCGACCCCCAAATTTCCCTGACACCCCGGTCTCACTCGAGAAGAACATGGAGGTTCCCAGCACTGCTTCAGCTGAGCCTCTTCTCCCCTCCTGATGGCGACAGGAGGGTCGATTCCCCTGCTTTGTCTCGAAGGGGTTCCCAGACTTCCCGGCGAACCTCAGGATAAGGCCAGTCTCACGAGGGAATTTGGGACGTAGCCTCGTGTGTTGTGCCACATGCTGAAAGACCCCGATTTCCTGGTCCGCTATTGATAAGATCCCGATGCCCGGTCACCTCTTCGAAGGTAACCCTGTGGATGAAGGCACAAAACGAAGGGGCACTGACACCCCTGTGCATCGTCCCCCAAAACCGCAGGTTCCACATACAACTCGACAGGTGGCCTGTCATCCCGTGAACAACTCGAGAGGCAAGCGGAGTTCCATTACTCTACACAAGACGAGGTCTGACTCTCCTGTCCCAACTCTGCAGGGACCCTGCTCTCCGAGTCAGAAATGGAGAGGAACCCTGATATGACTGCCTCAATCCGAGATTAGGTCCTCTTCAATTGCACCAGTCCCTGTGAAGTCCCGAGAAGCCCCTCTCAACTCCACAGTATCCCTGACTTCTCAGAGGAACCCCACTAAGCTCCCTGAGGTTATGGGCACAAGTCAAGGGAACCCACGGTTTCCTGCCACACCCCAAGAAAGACGTCGAGAGTTCTTCTTCGAAGCGTCTTGAGGCTCGATTCCCCTACCATGACTCGAGAGCAATGAGGCGCTCCCCCACGCCACGTCCATGGAGACCTGACTTCCGTGGCACCACAGGAGTCTCCCTGAGCTCCCCGTCCTATCTTGTGAGAAACCCCAACCAGGCACTGCACCTTGAGAAAACCCACGAGACGCCCCGTCATCGCGAGATGAGGGCCTTCTTTTCCTGCATGGCCTAGAGAGCAATCCCGAGTCCTCTCTCCAAACTCCACAGGAGGCTTAACTCCATTTAGGCCACGCTTGGGCTCCAAGGGATACCCGTCGTGACTCGAGAGGAGAGCGGAGTCCATTCATTCCCTTCGAGATGAGGCCTGACTCCCCGGGTGAGTCTGGAATGCAACCCCGAGATCCCTGTCGCCCCTGGAGAGAAAAACTCGGTCCTGGACACAAACCTAGATGAGCTCTATTTTGCCCTGCAGTGACTCGAGAGCAATCTCCAGCTCTCACTTGCAACTCGAATGGAAGATTGGACTTCCCTGGGCCAACACAAGAGGAAACCTGTATTCCCCGTCGTAACTCAAGAATCCTGCCCCAACTCGAGAAAAAACACGTGGGTCCCTCGTCAGCGCTAGATGAGGCCCTTGCCCACTGCAGCGTCTCAAGAGAAGACCCAGGTTCCGTCTTGAAGTGCGAAACGGTACTTGGCACCCTTGATGCAACCCGAAAAGTTACCCGACTTACCAGTTTCACTCAAGGGGAGCACCGAGGTTCCTGGCACTACTTCATCTGAGCCCTTTCTCTCCTCCTGATCCCGAAAGGAGGGTCGATTCCCCTGCTTTGTCTGGAAAGGGTTCCCGGACTTTCCTGCGCGCCTCAAGATGAGGCCGATCTCCCGAGGAAATTCGAGACGTAGCCTCGTGGGTGGTGCAACATGCTGAAAGACCCCGATTTCCCGGTCCGCACTTGAGGAGAACCCGATGCCCGGACACCTCTTCGAAGGCAACAATGTGGATGAAGGCACAACAGGAAGGAGCACTGACACCCCCGTGCATCTCCGAAAAACCCGCAGGTTCCACACACATCACGAAAAGTGGTGTCATCATTGAACAACTTGAGATGTAAGCGGAGTTCCATTCCTCCGCAGAACACGAGACCTGACACTTCTGAGCAAACTCAGCAGGGACCCTGCAATCTGAGTCAGATCCGGCTCCAGGAAGTCAGGAGCAGAACCCTGAGGTTCCTGCCTCAACTCGAGATGAGTCTCTCTTCCATTGCACCAAACCCAGAGGAGTCCCGAGAGGCCTCTCCCAAATCCACAGTATCCCTGATTTCTCAGAGGCACCCTGAGAAGCTCCCTGAGGTCACCGGCACAAGTCAAGGGAACCCAGGGTTTCCTGCTGAAACCCTAGAAAGACATCGAGAGTCCTTTTTCAACCCGTCATGAGGCCCGATTCCCCTACCCTAACTGGAGAGCAATGACGCGCTCCCCCTTGCCCCGCCCATGGAGACCTGACTTCCCTGTTGCCACACGAGAGGCTACCTGAACTCCCCGTCGTACCTCGTGAGAAACCCCACACTGGCGCCACAGCTCGAGAAAACCCACGAGACGCCCCCGTCATCTCGAGATGTGGGCCTTCTTTTCCTGCATGGCCTGGAGAGCAATCCCGAGTCCTCTCTCCAAACTGAAGAGGAGGGTTGACTCCCTTTAGACCACTCAGTGGGCTCCAAGAGATACGCGTCGCAACTCGAGAGGAGAGCCGAGTCCTTTGCTTCCCCTCGAGACGAGGCCTAACTCCCCGGGTGAGTCTGTAATGCAAACCCGAGATCCCTGTCGCCCTTGGAGAGGATCATTGGGTCCTGAACACAAGGCTAGATGAGGTCGCTTTTGCCCTGCAGTAACTCGAGAGCACTCCCCAGCTTTCCCTCGCAACCCGAATGGAAGATGGACCTCCCTGGGCCAACACAAGAGGAAGCCTGAATTCCCAGTAGTAATTCGAGAATTCCACCTCAACTCGAGAAAAACCACTTGATTCCCCCGTCATTGCAAGATGAGGCCCTTGCCTGCTCCAGCGTCTCAAGAGTAGTCCCACATTCTGTCTTGAAGTGCGAAATGATATTTGGCACCCTTAATGCTACCCCAAAAGTTCCCCGACATACGGGTCGCACTCGAGGGGAACACCGAGGTTCCTGGCACCACTTCATCTGAGCCCCTTCTCCCCTCCTGATCACGAAAGGAGGGTCGATTCCCCTGCTTTGTCTGCAAGGGGTTCCCGACCTTCTCCACGCACCTCAGATGAGGCTGTCTCGTGAGGAAATTCGAGACGTAGCCTCGATGGTGGTGCCACATGCCGAAGGACCGCGATTTCCCGATCCGCTCTTGATAAGAACGCGATGCCCAGACACCTATAAGAAGATAGTGTGGATGAAGGCACAACACGAAGGGGCACTGACAACCCCGTGCATCGTCCAGAAAAGACCACAGGTTACTCTTACAGCTCAACAAGTGCCTGTCACCCAGTGAACAACTCGAGAGGCAAGCGGAGGTCCATTCCTGCACACAAGACGAGGCCTGACTCACCTCTCCCAACTCTGAAGTGACCCTGCGATCGGAGTCCGAAATGGAGAGGAACCCTGAGGTTCCTGACTCCACTCGAGATGAGGCCCTCTTCCATTACACCAAAAACAGTGGAGGCCCGAGAGGCCCCTCCCAAATCCACAGTATCCCGACTTCTCAGAGGCACCCTTAGAAGCTCCCTGAGGTCACCGGCACAAGTCGAGGGAACACAGGGTTTCCTGACGCAACCCGAGAAAGACCTCGAAAATCCTCCTTCAACGCGTCTTGAATCCCGATTCCCCTACCATGACTCAAGAGCAATGACGCGTTCCCCCTCGCCACTCGCATGGAGACTTGACTTCCCTGGCGCCACACGAGAGGCTCCCTGAGCTCCCCGTCATACCTCGTGAGAAATCCCACACTGGCTCCCCAGCTCGAGAAAACCCACGAGACGCCTCCGTCATCGCGAGATGAAGGCCTTCTTTTCCTGCATGGCCTGGAGAGCATCTCGAGGCCTCTCTTCAAACTCCACAAGAGGCCTGACTCCCTTTAGGCCACTCTGTGGGCTCAAGAGATACCCGTTGGGACTCAAGAGGAGAGCGGAATTCTTTGCTTCCCCTATATACCAGGCCTGACTCCTCAGGTGAGTCTGGAATGCAACCCCGAGATCCCTGTCGCCCCTGGAGAGGAACATTAGGTCCTAGACACAAGCATAGATGAGGTCTCATTTGCCCTGAAGTGACTCGAGAGCAATCCCCTGCTCTCCCTCGCACCTCGAATGGAAGAATGGACTTCCCTAGGACAACACAAGAGGAAGCCTGAATTCCCCGTCGTAATTCGAAAATCCCGCCGCAACTCGAGAAAAACCACGTGGTTCCCCCGTCATCGCAAGATGAGGCCCTTGCCAGCTACAGCGTCTCAGGAGAAGCCCCACGTTCCATCTTGAAGTTTAAAACGATAATTGGCAACCTTGATGTGACCACAAAAGTTCCCCGACACCCTGGTCTCACTCGAGGGGAACACCAAGGTTCGGTGCACCGCTTGTTCTGAGCCCCTTATCCCCTCCTGATCACGACGGGAGGGCCGATTACCCTGCTTTGTCTGGAAGGGGTTCTGGACCTTCCCGGCGCACCTCAGGATGAGGCCGGTCTCACGAGGAAATTCGAGACGTAGCCTTGTGGTTGGTGCCACACGCCGAAAGACCCCGATTTACGTGTCTGCTCTTGATAAGAACCCAATGCTAGGACACCTCTTCGAAGGCAATCCTGTGGACGAAGGCACAAAACGAAGGGGTCTGACTCCCTCGTGCATCGTTGCAAAAGCCCGCAAGTTCCACATACAGATCGACAAGTGGCTTGTCACCCCGTGAACAACTCGAGAGGCAAGAGGAGTTCAATTCCTCCACACAAGACGAGGCCTGACTCTCCTGTCCCAACTCTGCATGGACACTGAGATCCGATTCAGAAATGGAGAGGAACCCTGAGGTTCCTGCCTCATCTCGAGATAAGGCCCTCTTCTACTGCACCAAACCCAGTGGAGTTCGGAGCGGCCCCTCCCAACTGCACAGTATCCCTGACTTCTCAGAGGCACCCTGAGAAGCTCCCTGAGGTCACGGGCATAAGTCGACGGAACCCAGGGTTTCCTGCCATAACCTGAGAAAAACCTCGAGAGTCCTTCTTCACGCGTCTTGATGCCCGATTCCCCTACCATGACTGGAGAAAAATGACGCGCTCCCCCTCGCCACGCGCATGAAGATCTGACTTCCCCGGCACCACATGAGAGGCTCCCTGAGCTCCCCATCGTACCTCGTGAGAAACCCCACACTGGCGCCGCAGCTCGAGAAAACCCACGAGACGCCCCTGTCATGGTGAAATGAGGGCCTTCTTTCCTGCATGACCTGAAGAGCAATCCCGAATCCTCTCTCCAAACTCCAAAGGAGGCTTGACTCCCTTTAGGTCACTCAGTGGGCTCCAAGAGATACCCGTCGATACTCAGGAGGAGAGCGGTGTCCTTTGCTTCCCCTCGAGATGAGGCCTGACTACGAGGGTGAGTCTGGAATGCAACCCTGGATCCCTGTCGCCCCTGGAGAGGAACCTTAGGTCCTGGACAAAAGCCTAGATGAGGTCTCTTTGGCCTTGCAGTGACTCAAGCGCAACCCCTAGCTTTCCCTTGCAACTCGAACAGAAGATTGGCCTTTCTGGGCCAACACAAGAGGAAGCCTGAATTTCCAGTCGTAATGCGAGAAACCCGCCGCAAATCGAGAAAAATCATGTGGTTCCCCGTATTGCAAGATGAGGCCCTTGCCCCCTACAGCATCTCAAGAGAAGTCTCACATTCCGTCTTGAAGTGCAAAACAGTACTTGGCACCCTTGATGCGACCCCCAAAGTTCCCCTATATACCGATCTCACTAGAGGGGACACCGAAGTTCCCGGCACCACTTCATCTGAGGCCTTTCTCCTCTCCTGATCGCGACAGGAGGGTCGATTCCCATGCTTTGTCTGCAAGGGGTTCCCGACGTTCCCCGCGAACCTCCGGATGAGGCCAGTCTCATGAGGAAATTCGAAAAGTAGCCTCATGGTTGGTGCCACATGCTGAAAGATCCCGAATTCCCGGTCCACTCTAGATAAGAACCTGACGCCCGGACATCTCTTCGAAGGCAACCCTGTGGATGAAGGCACAACACGAAGGGACACTGACATCCCCATGCATTGTCTGGAAAAACCCGCCGATTCCACTCACAGCTCCAAATGTGGACTGTCACCCCGTGAACAACTCGAGAGGCAAGTGAAGTTGCATTCCTTCACACAAGACGAGGCCTTACTCTCCTGGCCCAACTCTTCAGGGACCCTGCGATCGGAGTCAGAAATGGAGAGGAACCCTGAGGTTCCTGCCTCAACTAGAGAAGAGGCCCTCTTCCATTGAACCAAACTCAGTGGTGTCCCGAGAGGCCCCTCCCAACACCACAGTATCCCTGAATTCTCAGAGGCTCCCTGAGAAGCTACCTGAGGTCACTGGCACAAGTCGAGGGAACCCAGAGTTTCCTGAAGTAACCCGAGAAAGACTTGGAGAGTCCTTTTTCAATGTCTCTTGATGCCCGATTCCCCTACCATGTCTCCAGAGCAAGGACGTGCTCCCCTCGCCACAAGCATGAAAACTGACTTCCCTAGTACCACACAAGAGGCTCCCTGAGTACCCCATCGTACCTCGTGAGAAAACCCACAGTGGCGCCGCAGTTCGAGAAAAACCACAAGATGCCCCCATCAAGGAGAGATGCGGGCCTTCTTTTCCTGCCTGACCTGGAGAGCAATCCCTGGTCCTCTCTCCAAACTTCACAGGAGGATTGACTCCCTTTAGGCCACTCAGTTGGGTCCAAGAAATACCCGGTGCGACTCGAGAGGAGAGCGGAGTCCTTTGCTTCCCTGGAGACGAGGCCTGACTCCCCGGGTGAGTTTGGAATGCAACCCCGAGATCCCTGTCGCCCCTGGAGTGGAACATTATGTCCTAGACACAAGCCTAGATGAGGTCTATTTTGCCCTACAGTGACTCGAGAGCAACCTTCATCTCTCCCTCACAATTTGAATGGAAGATTGGTCTTCCCAAGGTCAACACAAGAGGAAGTCTGAATTTCCCATCGTAATTCGAGAATTCAGCCTCAAGTCTTAAAAACCATGTGGTTCCCCCTTCATCGCAATATGAGGCCCTTGCCAGCTAGAATCTCAAGAGAAGTCCCACGTTCCATCTTAAAGTTCGAAATGCTACTTGGCATCCTTGATGCGACCCAAAAGTTCCCCAACATACCGGTCTCACTCCAGGGGAACACCGAAGTTCCCGGCGTCTCCAGGGAAGTCCCATGTTCCGTCCTTAAGTGCGAAACGGTAATTGACAACCTTGATGCGACCGCAAAAGTTCGCCGACACACTGGGTTCCCTCGAGGGGAACACCGAGGGTCCCAGCACCACTTCATCTGAGCCCCTTCTCCCCTACTGATCGCGACAGGAGAGTCGATTCCCCTGCTTTCTCTGGAAGGGGTTCCCGGCCTTCCTGGTGCACCTCAGGATGAGGCCGGTCTCAGGAGGAAATTCGAGACTAGCCATGTGTGAGGTGCCACGTGCCGAACAACCCCGATTTTCCGGTCCGCTCTTGATAAGAACCCAATGCCCGGACACCTCTTCGAAGGCAACCCTGTGAGTGAAGACACAACACGAAGGGGCACTGACACCCCCGTGCATCATCCGGAAAAACCCGCAGGGTCTACACACAGCTCGACAAGGGGCCTGAGACTCCCGGAACAACTCGAGAGGCAACCAGAATTCCATTCCTCAGACAAGACGAGGCATGACTCTCCTGTCCCAACACTGCAGGGACCGTGCAGTCAGAGTCAGAATCGGAGAGGAAGCCTGAGGTTCCTGCCTCCCCTCGAGATGAGGCCCTCTACTATTGCGCCGAACCCAGCAGAGTCCCGAGAGGCTCCGCCAACTCCACAGCATCCCTCACCTCTCAGAGGCACCGTGGGAAGTTCCCTAAGGTCCCCTGCAGAAGTCGAGGGAAACGAGGGTTTCCCGCCGCCACCCGAGAAAGACCTCGAGAGTCCTTCTTCAACGCGTCTTGAGGCCCTAGTCGCTGCCCATGACTCGAGAGCCAGGACGCGCTCCCCCTCGCCATGCGCATGGAGACATGAGTTCCCTGGCGCCGCACGAGAGGCTCCCTGAGGTCCTCGTCATGCCTCGTGAGAAAACCCCCACGGGCGCTGCAGCCTGAGGAAACCCATGAGACGCCCCCGTCATCGCGAGCTGAGGGCCTTCTTTTCCTGCCTGGCCTGGAGAGCAATCCCGAGTCCTCTCTCCAAACTGAAGAGGAGGCTCGACACCCTTGAGTCCACTCATTGGGCTCCAAGAGATCCGTGTCGCGACTTGAGAGGAAAGCGGAGTCCTCTGCTTCCCCTCGAGGTGAGGCCTGACTCCCCGGGGGAGTCTGGAATGCAACCCAGAGATCCCTGTCTTCCCTTGAGAGGAATATTAGGTCCTGGACACACGCCTCGATGAGGTCTCTTTGGCACTGTAGTGACTCGAGCAGAACCCCCAGCTTTCCCTCGCAACTCCAGGGGAAGATTGGGCTTCCCAGGGCCAACCCAAGAGGAAGCCTGAAATCCCCGTCGTTTTCGAGAATCCAGACGCAACTCGAGAAAAACGACGTGGTTCCAACGTCTTCACAGGATGAGGCCCTTGCCCGCTACAGCGTCTCCAGGGAAGTCCCATGTTCCGTCCTGAAGTGGGAAACGGTACTTGGCTCCCTTGATGCGACCCCTAAAGTTCCCTGAAACGCCGGGTTCCCTCGAGTGGAACACCTAGAGTCCCGGCCCCACTTCATCTGAGCCCCATCTCCCCTCCTGATCGCGACAGGAGATTCGATTCCCGTGCTTTGTGTGGAAGGTGTTCCCGGCCTTCCCGGCGCACCTCAGGATGATGCTGGTCTCACGAGGAAATTCGACATGAGCCACGTGTGTGGTGCCACATGCCGAACGACCCCGATTTCCCGGTCCGCTCTTGAAATGAACCCGATACCCGGACACCTCTTTGAAGGCAACCCTGTGGGGAAGACACAAAATGAAGGGGCAATGACACCCCTGTGCATCTTCTGGAAACACCCGCAGGTTCCACACACAGCTCGACAAGGGGCCTGAGACCCACTGAACGACTCGAGAGGCAAGCAGAGTTCCATTACTCAGACAAGATGAGGCCTGACTCTCCTGTCCCAACCCTGCAGGGACCCTGCGGTCGGAGTCAGAAATGGAGAGGAAGCTGAGGTTCCTGCCTCCAATCGAGATGAGGCCCTCTTTCATTTCGTCAAACCTAGTGGAGTCCCGAGAGGCCCCTCTAACTCCTCAGTATCCCTCACCTCTCAGAGGCACCTGGGAAGTTCACTAAGGTCCCCTGTAGAGGTCGAGGGAAACGAGTGTTTCCCGCCCCAACCCAAGAAAGACCTCGAGAGTCCTTCTTAAATGCGTCTTGAGGCCCTAGTCCCTCCCATGACTCCAGAGCAATGATGCGATCTGCCTGGCCACACGCATGGAGGCCTGAGTTCTCTGGCGCTGCACGAGAGGCTCCCTGATCTCCCCATCATATCTCGTGAGAAACCCCACACTGGCGCCGCAGCTCGAGAAAACCCATGAGACACTCCCGTCATCACGAGAGGAGGGCCATCTTTAACTGCATGGTATGCAGATCAAGCG
Source organism: Bubalus kerabau (assembly GCF_029407905.1). Taxonomy (NCBI): domain Eukaryota; kingdom Metazoa; phylum Chordata; class Mammalia; order Artiodactyla; family Bovidae; genus Bubalus; species Bubalus kerabau. The sequence continues at coordinate 223,726 of NC_073633.1, forward strand.
TGAACCTTCTGTCCAAGCTACACAGGACGCTTGACTCCCTTTAGGCCACTCATTGGGCTCCAAGAGTTACATGTCGTGACTCGAGAGGATAGTGGAGTCCTTTGCTTCCACTCGAGACGAGGCGTGACCCACCGGGTGAGACTGGAATGCGACCCCGATATCCCTGTTGCCCCTGGAGAGGAACACTACGTCCTGGACCCAAGCCTAGATGAGGACTCTTTGCCCTGAAGTGACTCGAGAGCAACCCACAGCTCTCTCTGACAAGTTGAATGGAAGATTGGACTTCCTGGGCCAACACAAGAGGAAGCCTGAATTCCCCGTCGTAACTCGAGAATCCCGCCGCAACTCGAGAAAAACCACGTGTTTCCCTCGTCATCGCAATATGAGGCCCTTGCCCGCTAGAGCATCTCCAGAGAATTCCCACGTTCCGTCTTGAAGTGCGAAACTGTACTTGGCACCCTTGATGCGACCTCAAAAGTGCCGTGACATACCGGTCTCACTCGAGGGGACCACCGAAGTTCCCGGCACCACTTCATCTGAGCCCCTTCTCCCCTTCTGATCGCGACCGGTAGGTCGATTCCCCTGCTTTGTCTGCAAGGGGTTCCCTACCTTCCCGGCGAACCTCAGGATGAGGCCGGTCTCCTGAGGAAATTCGAGATGTAGCCTCGTGGGTGGTAACACATGCTGAAAGACCCCAATTTTCCGGTACGCTCTTGAAAAGAACCCGATGCCCGGACACCTCTTTGAAGGCAACCCTGTGGATGAAGGCACAACACGAAGGGGCACTGACACCCCTGTGCATCATCCGGAAAAACCCACAGGTTCCACACACAGCTCAACAAGAGGCCTGTCACTCCATGAACAACTCGCAAGGAAAGCGGAGATCCATTCCTCCACAGAAGATCAGGCGTGACTCTCTTGTCCATACTCTGCAGGTACTCTGCGATCCGAGTCAGAAATGGAGAGGACCCCTGAGGTTCCTGCCTGCATACGAGATGAGGCCCTCTTCAATTGCACCAAACCCAGTTGAGTAACGAAAGGCCCCTCCCAAATCCACAGTGTCCCTGACTTCTCAGAGGCACCCTGAGAAGTTGCCTGAGGTCACCGACACAAGTCGAGGGAGCCCAGGGTTCCCTGCCGCAACCCGAGAAAGACCTCGAGAGTCCTTCTTCAATGCGTCTTGAGGCCCAATTCGCCTACTATGACTCGAGAGCAATCACGCACTCCCCTTCACCACACGCACGGAGACCTGACGTCCCTAGCACCACACGAGAGGCTCTCTGAGCTCCCCGTCGTACCTCGTGAGAAATCTGATACTGGCGCCACAGCTGGAGAAAACCCACGAGACGCCCCCATCATTGCGAGATGAGGGCCTTTTTTCCTGCATGGCCAGGAAAACAATCCCGAGTCATCTCTCCAAACTCCATAGGAGGCTTCACTCCCTTTACGCCACGCAGTGGGCTCCAAGAGATACCCGTCACGACTTGACAGGAGAGCAGAGTCCTTTTTTTCCCCTCAAGACGAGGCCTGACTCTCCGGGTGAGTCGAGAATGCAACCCTGAGATCCCTGTCGGCCCAGTAGTGGAACAATAGGTCCTGGACACAAGCGTAGATGATGTTTATTTTGCCCTGCAGTGACTGGAGAGCAATCCCCAGTTCTAACTCGCAACTCGAATGGAATACTGGATTTTCCTGGCGCCACACAAGAGGCTCTCTGAGATCCCCGTGGTACTTCATGAGACACCCCACACTGGCGCCGCAGCTCGAGAAAACCCACGAGACGCCACCGTCATCTCGAGATGAGGGCCTTCTTTTCCTGCATGGCCTGGAGTCCAATCCCGAGTCCTCTCTCCAAATTCCACAGGAGGCTTGACTCCCTTTAGTACACACATTGGGCTCCAAGAGATACCCATCGCGACTCGAGACGAGAGCGGAATTCTTTGCTTACCCTCGAGGTGAGAACTGACTCTCCGGATGAGTCTGGAATGCAAACCCGAGATTCCTGTCGCCCCTGGAGAGCAACATTAGATCCTGGACACAAGCCTAGATTAGGTCTCTTTTGCCCTGCAGTGACTCTAGCGCAATCCCCAGCTCCCCCTCGAAACCCGAATAGAAGATTGGATTTCAAGGCCAACAAGAGGAAGCCTAAATTCCCGGTCATAACTCGAGAATCCCGCCGCAACTCGAGCAAAACCACGTGGTTCTCCCGTCATCGTAAGATGAGGCCCTTGCCCGCTACAGCGTTTCAAAAATGTCCCAGGTTCCATCTTGAAATGCGAAACGGTACTTGGCACCCTTGATGCGACCCCAAAAGTCCCCCAACACGCCGGTCTCACTCAAGGGGAACACCGAGGTTCCCGGCACCACTTCATTTAAGCCCCTTCTCCCCTCCTGATCGTGACCGGTGGGTCGATTCCCCTGCTTTGTCTGCAAGGGGGCCCGACCTTCCCTGCACAACTCAGGATGAGGCCGGTCTCATGGGGAAATTCGATACGTAGCTTTGTGGGTGGTGCCGCTTGCTGAAAGACTCCAATTTCCCGGTCCGCTCTTGATAAGAATCCGATGCTCGGACACCTCTTGGAAGGCAGGCTTGAGTATGAAGGTACAACACGAAGGGGCACTAACACACCTGTGCATCATCCGGAAAAACGGGCAGGTTACATACACAGCTCGACAAGTGGCCTGTCACCTCGAGAACAACTCGAGAGGCAAGAGGAGTCCCATCCTCCAGAAAAGACGAGGCCTGACTCTCCTGTACCAACATGCAGGGACCTTGCGATCTGAGTCAGAAATGGAGAGGAACACTGAGGTTCCTGCTTCAACTCGAGATGAGTCCCTCTTACATTCCACCAAATGCAGAGGAGTCTCGAGAGGCCCCTCCAAACTGCACAGTATCCCTGACTTCTCAGAGGCACTCTGAGAAGCTCCCTGAGGTCGCAGGCACAAGTCAAGGGAACCCTGGGTTTTATGCAGTAACCCGAGAAAGACCTCGAGAGTCCTTCTTCAACCCGTCTTGAGGCCCGATTACCCTACCATGACTCGAGATCAATGACGAACTCCCCCTAGCCATCTCATGGGGACCTGACTTCCCTGGCGCCACACGAGAGGCTCCCTGAGCTCCCTCTCGTACCTCGTCAGAAACCCGGCACTAGCGCGGCAGTCTAGAAAACCCACGAGACGCCGCCGTCATCGCGAGATGAGGGCCTTCTTTTCCTGCATGGCCTGGAGAGGAATCCCGAGTCCTCTATCCAAACACCACAGGAGGCTTGACTCCCTTTAGGGCACACAGTGGGCTCCAAGAGATACCCATCGCGACCCAAAAGGACAGCAGAGTTCTTTGCTTCCCCTTGAGATGAGGCCTGATTCCCCGGGTGAGTCTGGTATGCAAGCCCGAGATCCCTGTCGCCCCTAGGGACGAACATTAAGTCCTGGACACAAGCCTAGATGAGGTCTATTTTGCCCTGCAGTGACTCGAGGGCAATCCCCAGCTCTCCCTTGAAACTCGAATGGAAGATAGGACTTCCCTGGGCCAACACATGAGGAAGACTATATTCCCTGTCGAAACTTGAGAATCCCGCAACAACTCCAGAAACGCCACGTGGTTCCCCCGTCATCGCAAGATGAGGCTCTTGCCCCCTACAGCGTCTCAAGAGAAGTCCCACGTTCCGTCTTGAAGTGCGAAACGGTATTGGCACCCTTGATGCGACCTCAAAAGTTCCTCGCCACACCGGTCTGACTCAAGGTGAACACCGAGGTTCCCAGCACCACTACATCTGGGCCCCTTCTCCCCTCCTGATCGCGACAGGAGGGTCGATTCCCCTGTTTTGTCTTGAAGGGGTTCCCGCCTTTCCCGGTGCATCTCAGGATGAGGCCGGTCTCACGAGGATATTCGAGACATAGCCACGTGGATGGTGACACATGCCGAAAGACCCCGATTTCCCGGTCCGCTCTTGATAAGATCCCAATGCCCGGACACCTCTTTGAAGATAACCCTTTTGATGAAGGCACAACACGAAGGGGCACTGACACCCCTGGGTATCGTCCGGAGAAACCCGCAGGTACCACACACAGCTCGAGAAGTGACCTGTCACCCCGTGAACAACTGGAGAGGCAAGCAGAGTTCCATTCCTCCACACAAGACGAGGCCTGACTCTCCTGTTCGAACTCTGCAGCGAAACTGCGATCCGAGTCAGATCTGGCCCAGGAGAAGTCAGGAGAGGAAACATGAGTTTCCTGCCTCCACTCGAGATGAGGCCCTCTTCCATTGCACCAAACCCAGTGGAGTCCTCAGAGGCCCCTCCCAACTGCACAGTATCCCTGACTTCTCAGAGGCACCCTTAGACCTTCCTGAGATCACCGGCACAAGTCGAGGGAACCAAGGGTTTCCTGCCCCAACCCGTAAAAGACCTCGAGAGTCCTTCTTCAACGCGTCTTGAGGTGCGATTCCCCTACTATGACTCGAGAGCAATGACGCGCTCCCCCTAGCCACGTGCATAGAAACCTGACTTCCCTGGCGCCACAGGAGAGGCTCCCTGAGCTCCCCATTATACCTCGTGAGCAACACCACACTGGAGCCGCAGCTCGAGAATACCCATGAGACACCCCAGTCCTCACGAGATGAGGGCCTTCTTTTGCTGTATGGCCTGGAGAGCAATCCTGAGTCCTCTCTCCAAACTCCACAGGAGGCTTGACTCATTTTAGGCCACACAGTGAGCTCCAAGATATACCCGTCGCAACTTCACAGGAGAGCGGTGTCCTTGGCTTCCCCTCGAGATGAGGCCTGATTCCCCGGGTGAGTCGAGAATGCAATGCCGTGATAGCTGTCGCCACAGCAAAGGAACATTAGGTCCTGGACACAAGCCTAGATGAGCTCTATTTGGCCCTGCAGTGTCTCGAGAGCAATCCCCAATTCTAACTCGCAATTCGAATGAAAACTGGACTTCCCTGGGCCAGTTGAAGAGGAAGCCTGAATTCCCCGTCGTCACTCGACAATCCCGCCGCAACTTGAGAAAAAACACGTGGTTCCAACGTCTTCGCAAGATGAGGCCCTTGCCCACTACGGCGTCTCAAGGGAAGTCCATTGTTCCGCCCTGAAGTGGGAAACGGTACCTGACACCCTTCGTGGGAACCCCAAAAGTTCCCCGACACCCCGGGTTCCCTCGAAGGGAACACGGAGAGTCCCGGCACCGCTTCATCTGAGCACCTTCTCCCCTCCTGATCACGACAGGAGAGTCGATTCCCCTGCGTGGTCCGGAAGGGGTTCCAGGCCCTCCCGGCGCACCTCAGGATGAGGCCGGTCTCACGAGGAAATTCGAGACGAGCCACGTGGGTGGTGCCACATGCCGAACGCCCCCGATTCCCTGGTCCGCTTTTGAGAAGGACCCGAGGCCCGGACCCCTCTTCGAAGGCAACCCTGTGGGTGAAGGCACAACACAAAGGGGCACTGACACCCCTGTGCATCGTCCGCAAAGACCCGCGGGTTCCACACACAGCTCGACGAGGGGCCTGAGTCCCCCTGAACAACTCGAGAGGCAAGCGGGGTTTCCTTCCTCAGACAAGACGAGGCCTGACTCTCCAGTCCCAACTCTGCAGGGACCCTGCGGTCGGAGTCCGAAAAGGAGAGGAAGCCTGAGGTGCCTGCCTCCCCTATAGGTGAGGCCCTCTTCCGTTGCGCCAGACCCAGCGGAGTCCCGAGAGGCCCCGCCAACTCCACAGGATCCCTCACCTCTCAGAGGCACCCTGGGAAGTTCCCTAAGGTCCCCAGCAGAAGGCGAGGGAAACGAGGGTTTCCTGCCGCCACCCGAGAAAGACCTCGAGAGTCCTTCTTCAACGCGTCTCGAGGCCCTAGTCCCCTCCCGTGACTCGAGAGCCATGACGCGCTCCCCCTCGCCACGCGCATGGAGACCTGACTTCCCTGGCGCCGCACGAGAGGCTCCCTGAGATCCTCGTCGTGCCTCGGGAGAAAACCCCCACGGGCGCCGCAGCTCGAGGAAACCCCTGAGACGCACCCGTCCTCGCGAGCTGAGGGCCTTCTGTTCCTGCATGGCCTGGAGAGCAATCCCGGGTCCTCTCTCCAAACGGAAGAGGAGGCTGGACTCCCTTGAGGCCGCTCAGGGGGCTCCAAGAGATCCGGGTCGCGACTCAAGGGGAGAGCGGAGTCCTTGGCTTCCCCTCGAGACGAGCCCTGACTCCCCGGGGTAACCTGGAATGCAAACACGAGATCCCTGCCTTCCCTGGAGAGGAATATTAGGTCCCGGACACACGCCTAGATGAGGTGTCTTGGGCCCTGCAGTGACTCGAGCGCAACCCCCAGCTTTCCCTCGCAACTCGAGGGGAAGATTGGGCTTCGCAGGGCCAACCCAAGAGGAAGCCTGAGATCCCCGTCGTAACTCAAGAATCCGCCGCAACTCGAGAAAAACTACGTGGTTCCCACGACTTCGCAAGATGACGCCCTTGCCCGCGACGGCGTCTGAAGGGAAGTCCCCTGTTCTGCCCTGAAGGGCGAAACGGTCCCTGACAGCCTTCATGCGACCCCCAAAAGTTCCTCGACACGCCGGGTTCCCTCGAGGGTAACACCGAGGGTTCTGGCCCCACTTCATCTGAGCCCCTTCTCCCCTCCTGATGGCGACAGGAGAGTAGATCCCCCTGCGTTGTCTGGAAGGCTCCCCGGCCTTCCCGGCATACCTCAGGATGTAGCCGGCCTCACTAGGAAATTTGAGACTAGCCCCGTGGGTGGTCCCACATGCCGAAAGACCCCGATTTCCCTGTCCTCTCTTGAAAAGAACCCGAGGCCCAGACACCTCTTCGAAGGCAACCCAGTGGGTGAAGGCACAACACGAAGGGGCACTGTCACCGTCGTGCATCGTCCGGAAACACCCGCAGGTTCCACACACAGCTGAACAAGGGGCCTGAGACCCCCTGAATACCTCGACAGGCAAGAGGAGTTCCCTTCCTCAGACAAGACGATTCCTGACTCTCCTGTCCCAACTCTGCAGGGACCCTGAGGTCGGAGTCCGAAACGGAGAGGAAGCCTGAGGTTCCTGCCTTCCCTGGAGATGAGGCCCTCTTCCATTGCGCCAAACCCAGCGGAGTCCTGAGAGGCCCCGCCAACTCCACAGCATCCCTCATCTGTCAGAAGCACACTGGGAAGTTCCCTAAGGTCACCGGTAAACTTTTATTGAGCAAGGTCCACATGAAAAGGCCCACGCAGCAGGACAGCCACAGATTCTGTCTGCCATTAAAGGGCAGTAAGGTGCCCTCCCCCCTTCTTTGCTGCCTCAGCGGCCACCAGGGTGCAATTCGCGTACCCTTCCCTTTCCCATCCTAGCAGGTGCTCCAGGGCCCGCTGGCCTACAAAGTGCCAGAAGCAGGGCTGGGCCAGCCGGCCAGAATTCAGGGTTCTGTCCCTTGGACTTCCAGCGGACACTAGGCTGCTTGGGAAAACCGCCCAGACTCTGAGGTTTTTCAGCAGAGGGGTGGAGTGGTAAAGGCCTTGACCCTAAAGACGAGGCCTTCCTGCGACCGCCAGGTTGGGGAGCTCTGAGACTGTGCCAACACAGGGCGGAATACATGGTTCCCTGCTCCACGCAGTCCCCGTTCCCTTACCTGTGTTCCGCACCCCTCCGCTGTGGCCAATGGATGCCGATCCTTGGGGATCCAGGAGTTCACGAAATGGGCATTCCCAGCCGCAATGGCGACCCCCAACGGCACATCTGGAAAGCCCTCCCCCACCCCCGCCAGGAGCCGACCCCCGCTGCGAACGGACCCCCACACCGCCCCGCGCCGCCAGGTTTCGCCCCGGCCCTGCTGGGCTCCCGGCGGGTTCCCAGCCACATTGGCGACCCCCGGGAGCACAACAGGGACCGACCCCCCACCCACAGCGAGCGGAATCTCGACCTGTGCAGCCCAGGTTTACCCCACCCTGGCTGCGCTCCCGGCGCGTTTCCAGCCGCAGTGGCCATCTCCGAGAGCACAACTGGGAAGCCCTCCCCTACCCCCGCCAGGAGCCGACACCCGCCCTGTGCCGCCCGGGTTCGCCCCGCCCCTGCCGCACTCCAGGGGCGCTGCCCACCTTCACCAGTGGCTCTCGGTGAGCCCCGTCCCCACGCCCGGTTCCAGGAGAGGCTCTCGGACCTCGCTGCTGCCGCCAGGTCAAACATGAGGACAATACATACACGCCACAGAGACAATCCAAGCTGTCTATGATTTAGGGATAAAACGAGGACTACAGAAAGGTAAGATGACCTGACCTAGGAGGGCCATGATATTCTATAGAACCAGACAAAGTTGGTTACCAAGGAAACTTTTTTCCTTGGAACCCGGAAAGCTGGTTCTTTGCATATGCAATGACCAACAATTAGCTTGTTACCCAAGCCTGCCTTACTGCCACCCCCATCCCCCCACTCCCCAGAAGACTGGCTCAAAGAAATATTTTAAATCTCAGGCGGAAACGTGGAAGATGTCTTGTCTGTCTGTTTGGATTAAGGTATGTGTCAGTGTGAGCCTTGTGTTTTTTGATAATATTGCTCAAGTTCTGTGTTCTGATTTCAATGGTCTCAAGACAAGGCAGCCCTTCCAAATCAAACTGCTGGAAATACAAGAAAACATTGACCTAAATGAATGTCAGAGTCCCGTGAACTGGGAACTAGTCAATATTAAATATCTAGTATTTTTGGTTTTGCTCCTCCATTATAGACATGTCTAAGAGTCAACAACATTAAGCACAACATGTTCATAGTGCCTAGGTTTCTTTTGAGGTAAAAATTGCTCTATTGTTATATCTGTCACAAGCTTGTCAGCAAGAAACTACCTGGAAACGACAACAACAAAAGTAAAAAATGTAAATGTGATATGAGCTTTTAGACAAACTCTTTACAATAATTATACTCTAAAATATCTGCCTCTCATAGTCTTGATTGAAGGCAGAGGAGAAGGGGATGACAGAGGATACGATGATTGGATGGCATCACTGACTCGATGGACATGAGTTTGAGCAAGCCCCTGGAGCTGGTGACGGACACGGAAGCCTGGCGTCCTTCAGGCCACGGGGTCCCAAAGAGTCAGACACGACTGAGCAACTGAACTGAACTGAACTAACAAACGTTTCTCCAGGTGTTTTGGTTACCCGAGTTTCCATCCTTGTGACGACAGTGTATTGAATAGCTAGGTCATTTCCAAATAAATGAAAGTTCTGAAACATTCACGACTTGAAAGGACCTCCCTTTTACACAGAAACAAAAGAGATTTTTGACTCTCCATGAATAGTGTCTGGCACCATCCTGACATGTTAAATGTAAGAAAGCAATTGTTTTGTTTTGTTTTGTTCTGTTCTTGGGGGTGGGGGGAGGGGGGCGGGCTATAGCCAATGCCAATATAAAAGTCAGTTCTTGGTTGCTGAAGGGAAATGTATGACTTGTTATTACAAGAAAGTATGTGGAATGCAATGGCACTTGAGGAAGGAAAACGAAGTAGTTCTGTCTTACAGGTGGCAGTATCAGGATGGGAGAAGCAAAGGTACAGAATGGGATAAGGAGGTTGTAGGGAAAGTGGACCCCCAGAAAAGAGTTCTGTGCCTAGCACAAGTTTTCTTGAGATGTCGAACTGCCTTTGCTAATGGAGTTTAAGTTTCTTTACCTCTTAAGTGATCTCTTCTAGGTTGACCTAGAACAGAAATCTTTGGTTAGCTTTGGCTAAGTGGAGAAGTAGTGTTTCACGGTGACATATGTGATCCTTCCTGACTGTTTGCAGCCCTTTTGATATCGATGCACTGCTTCTGCTGCTGCTGCCGCCGCCGCTGCTGCTAAGTCGTTTCAGTCGTGTCCGACTCTGTGCGACCCCATAGACGGCAGCCCACCAGGCCCCGCAGTCCCTGGGGTTCTCTAGGCAAGAACACTGGAGTGGGTTGCCATTTCCTCCTCCCATGCATGAAAGGGAAAAGTGAACGTGAAGTCGCTCAGTGGTGTCCGACTCTTAACCACCCCATGGACTGCAGCCTACCAGGCTCCTCCATCCATGGGATTTTCCACGCAAGAGTACTGGAGTGGGGTGCCATTGCCTTCTCCCATATCTATGCACAAGCCTGCCTAAATAATTGACTTCTAGCTAGCTTTGGGATGCCAATGACCATCCACCCTTACCAGGCAACAGAGAAGAGAAAAACACTTACCACAGGAGTTCCTGGTAAGGAACAAGGAACTAACAAGCTCCCGCCAACCAGGATTCTGCAGAGGTCAACAATAGGTCAGTAAGAGATGGCAGACTGCAGTCCAGAGGTCCTAGCAACTTCCATCTTGCAGCAGAGACCCAGCATACTCAAAACGAATTCAATGTTGCAAAAAATAAGTAAACAAATAAAGGACAGTTCTTTGAACACATGACTGAGATTAGGGGTGAGGCAGTACATGTATGGTGCCCGGAAAATCTTAAAGTATGAGAAAGGAAAGAAATTAAAGACAACTATCAAGCTGTCCAAACTGATAAAAACGAAAGATTACACGGTTTTTTCTGTATATATTAGCACATAATACTCTGAAAAGGAATTAAAAAAAATTCCCTTTCAATAATGTCAACATGAATACAGCACTTTGCCATGGATGTAACGAGGATGACAAGACTGGCACACTGGAATTTATACACCCTGGCTGAAAACTATCCTGAATACATGGACAGATATTCCATAACAATGGAAAGACTTAAGATGGCAATACCATGGAATGCATCTTCAATCTGAAATGAAGATTTGATATGATTTGATCGCTCAGAGCTTTTGTGTCATCAATTGTTATTAAAGTATAAATGAGATAGAGAAAGCTGCTGACTTAGACTTGAGGCGGGGTGTACGCCCTGCTGGTCTCTAGCCAGATATTCTACAGGCACTAGCAGTCAGCTAAGGAAAGAAAGGCACTGTCTCAGGGAATGGCACCAGGCCCCTTCCCCACGACATGCCTTGAGGTCACATTGGCAGCAGGTGAGTCATCCTGGGCCAAAAACTGATTGACATGAATCTTGAAGAAAGGCAGTATTCCAGGCAAATATATCATTTCCTTAACATAGATTAGGAGAACAAGGTACGAGGAAAACATACTGTTTTGTTCAAGTCGCTTCTGAGCCTATTGGGGGAACCGACCTGAAGCCAGAGTCCAGCGGATATACATAGGATATTTACATCGCTTAAGACAAACATTTCCTCAGGAACAAATGCATTGCTTAGCTCAAGGTTTGTCTGCGAAATTCTTACACATCAGGAGATGGCTCCGAGCTGGGTTTCTACACACAAGAACATGATTGCAAAGGACAAGACTGCACAGCCCATCTGCCCCCCTTCCCCACAGCCAGCAGCATTTCCAAGTGACCTCCTAAGGCCTTCCCCAAAATACAGGGGCACCTCTGGGTTTCCTGTTTCAAGCACTTCGAACACTTTTCTTAAAAAAAAAAAAAAATCCTGCACACTTCTTGATAGAATGCCACAGTGCAAGGAAAACAGGCCTTCAATACTTAAACCTCCCTGTGCCAAACACTTGGGGCTTGGTTTTGTTTTGTTTTGTTTTTTCATTACACCACCACATAATTTAAACTTTTTACAATTTCTAATTATTCAGTACCAAAACACCAAACTTTTATTGCACAAGGTCCCCATGAAAAGGCCCTCGCATCAGGACAGCCACAGATTCTGCCATGAAAGGGCAGCAAGGTGCCCTCCCCACTTCTTTGCTGCCTGGGCGGCCACCAGGGTTTGAAATCCATGCACCCTACTAACTTTCTAGGGTGCAATTCGCGACCCTTCCCTTTCTCATCCTAGCAGGTGCTCCAGGGCCCGCTGGCCTACAAAGTGCCAGAAGCAGGGCTGGGCCAGCCGGCCAGAGTTCAGGGTTCTGTCCCTTGGACTTCCAGGGGACACTAGGCTGCTTGGGAAAACCGTGCAGACTGAGATTGTTCAGCAAAGGGGTGGAGCGGTAAAGGCCTTGACACCAAGGGCGAGGCCTTTCTGCAACCGCCAGGTTGGGGAGCTCCGAGAATGTGCCAACAGAGGGCGGAATACGTGGTTCCCTGTTCCAAGCAGTCCCAGTTCCCTGACCTGTGGCCCGCAGCCCTCCGCTGCACCCACTAGATGTGGATCCTTGGGGACACAGGAGCGTAGGAAATGGGCGTTCCTAGCCGCAGTGGCGACCCCAGAGAGCACAACTGGGACCGAACCCCCACCCACAGCCATCTAAATCTCGACCCGCGCAGCCCAGGTTTACCCCGCCCCCGGTGTGCTCCCTGCGCGTTTCCAGCCTCAGTGGCCACCACCGAGAGCACAACTGGGAAGCCCTCCCCCACCCCCGCCAGGAGCCGAACCCCGCCCCGCGCCACCAGGGTTCACCTCGCCCCTGCCGCACTCCCAGCGCGTTTCCAGCTGCAGTGGGGACCCCTGAGAGCACAACTGTTACCACCCCCCACTCCCTCCCGACCGGAACCCGGACCCGCGCCGCCTGGGATCGCCCCGCCCCTGGCGCGATCCCGGGGCGTTGCCCACTTCCACCAGGGGCTCCCGGTGAGCCCCGTCCCCACGCCCGGTTCCAGGAGAGGCTCTCGGACCTCGCTACTGCCGCCAGGTCAAACACGAGGACAATACATACACCCCACAGAGACAATCCAAGCTGTCTATGATTTAGGGTTCAAACGAGGACTACAGAAAGGAAAGATGTCCTGACCTAGGAGGGCCATGAGAGTCTATAGATCCAAACAAAATTGGGTACCAGGGAAGCTTTTTTCCTTGGAACCCGGAAAGCTGGTTCTTTGCATATGCAATGACCAACAAATAGCTTGTTACCCAAGCCTGTCTCGCTGCCACCCCCACTCCCCCCCCCCCACTTCCCAGGAAAACGGCTCAAAGAAATATTTTAAATCTCAGGCGGAAAACTGGAAGATGTCTTGTCTGTCTGTCTGGATTAAGGTATATGTCAGTGTGAGCCTTGTGTTTTTTGATAATATTGCTCAAGTTCTGAGTTCTGATTTCAATGGTCTCAAGACAAGGCAGCCCTTCCAAATCAAACTGCTGGAAATACAAGAAAACATTGACCTAAATGAATGTCAGAGTCCCGTGAACTGGGAACTAGTCAATATTAAATATCTAGTATTTTTGGTTTTGCTCCTCCACTATAGAAATGTCTAAGAGTCAACAACATTAAGCACAACATGTTCATAGTGCCTAGGTTTCTTTTGAGGTAAAAATTGCTCTATTGTTATATGTGTCACAAGCTTGTCAGCAAGAAAGTACCTGGAAACAGCAACAACCAATGTAAAAAATGTAAATGTGATATGAGCTTTTAGATAAACTCTTAACAATAATTATACTCTAAAATATCTGCCTCTCATAGTCTTGATTGAAGGCAGAGGAGAAGGGGATGACAGAGGATAAGATGGTTGGATGGCATCACTGACTCGATGGACATGAGTTTGAGCAAGCCCCTGGAGTTGGTGATGGACACGGAAGCCTGGCGTCCTGCAGGCCACGGGGTCCCAAAGAGTCAGACTCGACTGAGCAACTGAACTGAACTGAACTTACAATCGTTCCTCCAGGTGTTTTGGTTACCTGAGTTTCTATCCTGGTGCTAAACTAAGTGACGACAGTGTATTGAATAGCTAGGTCACTTCCAAATAAATGAAACTTCTGAAACATTCACGACTTGAAAGGACCTCCCTTTTACACAGAAACAAAAGAGATTTTTGACTCTGCATGAATAGTGACTGGCACCATCCGAACATATTAAATGTAAGAAAGCAATTTTTTTGTTTTGTTTTGTTTTGTTCTGTTCTTGCAGGAAGCGGGGTGGGCGCTATTATCACTGATAGGTATGCTCACCAATCTATCAAATGCCAATATAAGAGTCAGTTCTTGGTTGCTGAAGGGAAATGTATGACTTGTTATTACAAGAATGTATGGAATGCAATCACACTTTAAGAAGGAAAACGAAGTAGTTCTGTCTTACAGGTGGCATTTTCAGGACGGGAGAAGCAAAGGAATGGGTACAGAATGGGATAAGGAGGTTGTAGGGAAAGTAGGCCCCCAGAAAAGAGTTTTGTGCCTAGCACAAGTTTTCTTGAGATGTTGAACTGCCTTTGCTAATGGAGTTTAAGTTTCTTTACCTCTTAAGTGATCTCTTCTAGGTTGACCTAGAACAGAAATCTTTCGTTAGCTTTGGCTAAGAGGAGAAGTATTGTTTCACGATGACATATGTGATCCTACCTGACTGTTCTCATCCCCTTTGATATCTATGCACTGCTGCTGCTGCTGCTGCAGCTGCTAAGTGGTTCAGTTGAGGCCGACCCTGTGCCACGCCATAGATGGCAGCCCACCAGGCCCCGCAGTCTCTGGGGTTCTCTAGGCAAGAACACTGGAGTGGGTTGCCATTTCCTCCTCCTATGCATGAAAGTGAAAATGAAGTTGCTCAGTGGTGTCCGACTCTTAGCCACCCCATGGACTGCAGCCTACCAGGCTCCTCCGTCCTTGGGATTTTCCAGGAGTGGGGTGCCATTGCCTTCTCCCATATCTGTGCACAAGCTTGCCTAAATAATTGACTTCTAGCCAACTTTGGGATGCCCATGACCACCCACCCTTACCAGGCAACAGAGAAGAGAAAAACACTTACCACAGGAGGTTCTGATAAGGAACAAGGAACTAACAAACTCCCACCTACCAGGAATCTGCAGAGGTCAACAAGAGGTCAGCAAGAGATGAGAGACTGCAGTCCAGAGGTCCTAGCTACTTCCATCTAGCAACAAACACCCAGCATAGTCAAAACGATTTCAATGTTAAAGAATAAATAAATAAATAAATAAAAGGACAGAAGTTCTTTGAACACATGTCTGAATTTAGGGGTGAGGCATTACATATGTGTCCCAGGATAATCTTAAAGTGTCAGAAAGTAAAGAAATTAAAGACAACTATCAAGCTGTCCAAACTGATCAAAATGAATGATTACACAGTTTTATCTGTATACATTAGCAGATAATAATCTGAAAAGGAATTTTAAAAAATTCCCTTTCAATAATATCAACATGAATAAAACACTTTGCCATGGATGTAACGAGGATGACAAGACTGGCACACTGGAAATTATACACCCTGGCTGAAAACTATCCTGAATACATGGACAGATATTCCATAACGATGGAAAGACTTAATATGGCAATACCATGGAATGCATCTTCAATCTGAAATGAAGATTTGATATGATTTGATCGCTCAGAGCTTTTGTGTCATCAAGTGTTATTAAAGTATTAAAGAGATAGAGAAAGCTGCTGACTTAGACTCGAGGCGGGGTGGGGGGGGGTAGTAAGAGTACCCCCTGCTGGTCTTTAGCCAGATATTCTACAGGCACTAGCAGTCAGCTAAGGAAAGAAAGGAACTGTTTCAGGGAATGGCACCAGGCCCCTCCCCCACGACATGCATTGAGATAATATTGGCAGCAGGTGAGTCATCCCAGGCCAAAACTTGATTGACATGAATCTTGAAGAAAGGCAGTATTGCAGGCAAATATATCATTTCCTTAACATAGATAAGGAGAACAAGCTAGGAGGAAAACATGCTGTTTTGTTCAAATCGCTTCTGAGCCTTTTGGGGGAACCGACCTGAAGCCAGAGTCTAGCGGAAATACATAGGATATTTACATCGCTTAAGACAAACATTTTCTTAGGAAAAAATGCATTGCTTAGCTCAAGGTTTGTCTGCGAAATTCTTACACATCAGGAGATGGCTCCGAGCTGGGTTTCCACACACAAGAACATCCATGCAAAGGACAAGCCTGCACAGCCCATCTGCCCCCCTCCCGCACAGCCAGCAGCATTTCCAAGTGACCTCCTAAGGCCTTCCCCAAATTACAGGGGCACCTCTGGGTTTCCTGTTTCCCTCACTTCGAACACTTTTCTTAAAAAAAAAAAAATCCTGCACACTTCTTGATAGAATGCCACAGTGCAAGGAATACAGTCCTTCAATATTTAAACCTCCATTTGCAAAACACTTGCAGCTTGGTTTTGTTTTATTTTTTAATTACACCACCACATAATTTAAAGCTTTTACACGTTCTAATTATTCAGTTCCAAAACACCAAACTTTTATTGCACAGGGTCCTCATGAAAAGGCCCACGCAGCTGGACAACCACAGATTCTGCCATGAAAGGGCAGCAAGGTGCCCTCCCCCCTTCTTTGCTGCCTGGGCGGCCACCAGGGTTTGAAATCCATGCACCCTACTAAGTTTCTAGGGTGCAATCCATGGACCCTTCCCTTTCCCATCCCAGCAGGTGCTCAAGGGCCCACTGGCTTACAAAGTGCCAGAAGAGGGCTGGGCCAGCCGGCCAGAGTTCAGTGTTCTGTCCCTTGGACTTCTAGAGGACACTAGGCTGCTTGGAAAAACCGCGCAGACTCTGAGATTTTTCAGCAGAGGGGTGGAGTGGTAAAGGCCTTGACCCCAAAGGCAAGGCCTTTCTGCGACTGCCAGGTTGGGGAGCTCCGAGAATGTGCCAACAGACGGCGGAATACTTGGTTCCCTGCTCCACGCAGTCCCAGTTCCCTTACCTGTGGTCCGCAGCCCTCCGCTGCACCCACGGGATGGCAATCCTTGGGGACCCAGGAGCGGACGAAATGGGTGTTCCCAGCCGCAGTTGCAACCCCCGAGAACGCAACTGGGAACCCCTCCCCATCCCCCCCGTGAGCCGACCCGCCCTGCTCCGCCAGGGTTAGCCCCGCCCCTGCCGCGCTCCCGGCGCGTTCCCAGCCGCAGTGGCGACCCCCGGGAGCACAACTGGGACCGACCCCCACCCAAAGCCATCTGAATCTCGACCCCCGCAGCCCCGGTTTACCCAGTCCCGGGTGCGCTCCCGGCGAGTTTTCAGCCTCAGTGTCCACCTCTGAGAGCACAACTGGGAAGCCCGCCCCCACCCCCGCCAGAAGCCGACCCCCGCCCCACGCCGCCCGCGTTCGCCCCGCCCCTGCACGGTCCAGGTACCTTCCCAGCTTCTAGCGTTCACGCCCGGGGAGGAGCAGGATGTAGGAGTATGGGAGATGTGTCTGGAGCCTGACAGCCTCAGCTCCGCTCTGGCCTGCCCTTTGGACCTAGGAGCCAGGCCAACTTGCAGAGGGCTTAGGGCCCCATTGTATGCAAACTACCAAGGCCTACCGCAAGGAGAGCTCTGTCCGAGGGAAGGGAGGCGCCCCAGGCTGCGTTCCCAAGCTGTTGCTTGGCAATGCAGACTCAGCGGTAAACGGAGGGAATCAGGCTCTCTGTAGCCGCAGCTTCACACACAGGTGTGTCTCCGTAGGAATCAAGAAAGATCCTGACAGGGTGAGGTTCATTAGAGCTATACTAAAGAGCAAAGGCTTGTCCATGTGGTCTTGCCTTCCCCTGTGCCTTTGGGTCTCCAGGCTCGGCCCCAGCTCCATGGAAACAACCCCTGAGAAAATATCTTCAAGATCCACTTTTCCCAGTGTCTGGGAACCGGGGTTCGTAGGAGGAGAGAAAAGCACGCCTCCATCGGGAACAAAAAGGCAGCCCACCTGCCTGTGTTTTGAAGCCTCTATTTGGAAGGAATGGGTTAGCTTCTCCTAAAGGAGACCTCCAGATCTGCTCAGAAGTTGGTAATTCCAGAGGCAGGGTACTGGTTCTTGACTGCCCTTTGCTAGCCTTGCAAAGATATTCCTAGATTCTAGAGTTATTTTCCATGAAGGAGCAGGCTTCGGGAATGTGTCAGACGGGACTGGCTCCTTATTGACCTCAGCTCAGCTATTGCCTTTCCATTCAAACTAGGACAAGGCCCTAGTTTATGAAGGGTAAGGGTCTTCTTCTTTGCAAACTGCCAAGGGCTACAGCAATGAGACCTCTGTCAAGGTGAGGGAAGCCTAAGAGGATGGATTCTCAAGCAGGTGCTTTGCCACAAAGCATCAGCACCCCACGGAGAGAATCAAGCTCCCTGTGCACCAATGTTGGGAGTGTAGCTTCACACACAGAGTTGTCTCTATAGGAGCCAAGAATGTTCCTGAGAGATTAGGTTCACTAAACCTCTCCTACAGAGCATAGACCTGTCAATGTGGTTTTGCCTTCCCCTGTGAGTTGGGTCCTCGAGGTCCACCACACCTCCGAGGAAACTGTCCCTGAGAAAAGATCTCCAGGAACCGCTTCGCCGAGGCTGGGAAATGCTGTTCACAGGAAGTAAGGCAAGCGAATCTCCTGCAGAGAAAAAGAGGCCTTACAGTCCCTGGAGGAGCAGGCTGCCAGAGTGTGTGAAACCTGACTGTTGCCTTACTGGCCTCAGCTCCGCCATTGCCTGTTCATCCGAGCTAGCACCCAGGCCTACTTGGAAAAGCGTTTGGGTGCAGATTTCTACAAAGTGCCAAGGGCTACAGCAGTGAGAATTCTCTCAGTGGTAAGGGAGAGCATTTTATGGATTCTCAAGCTGTTTTCTGAA
Organism: Bubalus kerabau; assembly: GCF_029407905.1. Classification (NCBI taxonomy): domain Eukaryota; kingdom Metazoa; phylum Chordata; class Mammalia; order Artiodactyla; family Bovidae; genus Bubalus; species Bubalus kerabau. Next base: position 242,167 of record NC_073633.1, read on the forward strand.
CGACAGGGTCAAAATGAACAGAGAGAATCAGGCTCTCTCTGCCCCTATGTTAGGTACGCAGCTTCACACACAGAGGTGTCTCTATAGGAGCAAAGAATGCTCCTGAGAGATGAGGTTCACTAGAGGTCTGCTACAGAGCATAGACCTGTCCATGTGGTCTTGCCTTCCCCTGTGCCTTTGGGCCCCGGGCTCGGCCCCAGCTCCGTGGAAACAAGCCCTGAGAAAATATCTTCAAGATACGCTTTTCCCAGAGGCTGGGAACTGGAGTTCATAGGAGGAGAGAAAAGCAAGCCTCCTTCGGGCACGAAATGCAGCCAACCTGCCTGTGTTTTGAAGCCTATATTTGGAAGGAATGGGTTAGCTTCTCCTAAAGGAGACCTCCAGATCTGCTCAGAAGTCGGTAATTCCAGAGGCAGGGTGCTGGTTCCTGACTGCCCTTTGCCAGCCTTGCAAAGACATTCCAAGATTCTAGAGTTATATTCCATGAAGGAGCAGGCTTCGGGAATGTGTCAGAGGGGACTGGCTCCTTATTGGCCTCAGCTCAGCTATTGCCTTTCCATTCAAACTAGGACAAGGGCCTACTTTATGAAGTGTAAGGGTCTTCTTCTTTGAAACTGCCAAGGGCTACAGCAATGAGACTTCTGTCAAGGCGAGGGAAGCCTAAGAGGACGGATTCTCAAGCAGGTGCTTTGCTACAAAGCATCAGCACCCCACGGAGAGAACCAAGATCCCTGTTCCCCAATGTTGGGAGTGTAGCTTCACACACAGAGTTGTCTCTATAGGAGCCAAGAATGTTCCTGAGAGATTAGGTTCACTAAACCTCTCCTACAGAGCATAGACCTGTCCATGTGGTTTTTCCTTCCCCTGTGAGTTGGGTCCCCGAGGTCCACCACACCTCCGGGGAAACTGTCCCTGAGAAAAGATCTCCAGGAACGGCTTCGCTGACGCTGGGAAACGCTGTTCACAGGAAGTAAGGCAAGCGAATCTCCTGCAGAGAAAAAGAGGCCTTACTGTCCCTGGAGGAGCAGGCTGCCAGAGTGTGTGAAACCTGACTGTTGCCTTGCTGGCCTCAGTTCCACCATTGCCTGTTCCTCCGAACTAGGACCCAGGCCTATTTGGAGAAGCGTTTGGGTGCGGATTTCTACAAAGTGCCAAGGGCTACAGCAGTGAGAATTCTCTCAGAGGTAAGGGAGAGCATTTTATGGATTCTCAAGCTGTTTTCTGAACGACAGGGTCAAAATGAACTGAGAAAATCAGGCTCTCTGTGCCCCTATGTTAGGTACGCAGCTTCACACACAGAGGTGTCTCTATAGGAGCCAAGAATGCTCCTGAGAGATGAGGTTCACTAGAGGTCTGCTACAGAGCATAGACCTGTCCATGTGGTCTTGCCTTCCCCTGTGCCTTTGGGCCCCGGGCTCGGCCCCAGCTCCGTGGAAAGAACCCCTGAGAAAATATCTTCAAGATACGCTTTTCCCAGAGGCTGGGAACTGGAGTTCATAGGAGGAGAGAAAAGCAAGCCTCCTTCGGGCACGAAATGCAGCCAACCTGCCTGTGTTTTGAAGCCTCTATTTGGAAGGAATGGGTTAGCTTCTCCTAAAGGAGACCTCCAGATCTGCTCAGAAGTTGGTAATTCCAGAGGCAGGGTGCTGGTTCCTGACTGCCCTTTGCCAGCCTTGCAAAGACATTCCAAGATTCTAGAGTTATATTCCATGAAGGAGCAGGCTTCGGGAATGTGTCAGAGGGGACTGGCTCCTTATTGGCCTCAGCTCAGCTATTGCCTTTCCATTCAAACTAGGACAAGGGCCTACTTTATGAAGGGTAAGGGTCTTCTTCTTTGAAACTGCCAAGGGCTACAGCAATGAGACCTCTTTCAAGGCGAGGGAAGCCTAAGAGGACGGATTCTCAAGCAGGTGCTTTGCTACAAAGCATCAGCACCCCACGGAGAGAACCAAGATCCCTGTTCCCCAATGTTGGGAGTGTAGCTTCACACACAGAGTTGTCCCTATAGGAGCCAAGAATATTCCTGAGAGATTAGGTTCACTAAACCTCTCCTACAGAGCATAGACCTGTCCATGTGGTTTTTCCTTCCCCTGTGAGTTGGGTCCCCGAGGTCCGCCACACCTCCGGGGAAACTGTCCCTGAGAAAAGATCTCCAGGAACCGCTTCGCTGAGGCTGGGAAACGCTGTTCACAGGAAGTAAGGCAAGCGAATCTCCTGCAGAGAAAAATAGGCCTTACTGTCCCTGGAGGAGCAGGCTGCCAGAGTGTGTGAAACCTGACTGTTGCCTTGCTGGCCTCAGTTCCACCATTGCCTGTTCCTCCGAACTAGGACCCAGGCCTATTTGGAGAAGCGTTTGGGTGCGGATTTCTACAAAGTGCCAAGGGCTACAGCAGTGAGAATTCTCTCAGCGGTAAGGGAGAGCATTTTATGGATTCTCAAGCTGTTTTCTGAACGACAGGGTCAAAATGAACTGAGAGAATCAGGCTCTCTGTGCCCCTATGTTAGGTACGCAGCTTCACACACAGAAGTGTCTCTATAGGAGCCAAGAATGTTCCTGAGAGATGAGGTTCACTAGAAGTCTGCTACAGAGCATAGACCTGTCCATATGGTTTTGCCTTGCCCTGTGAGTTGGGTCCCCGAGGTCCGCCCCAGCTCAGGGGAAGGAGCCCCTGAGAAAAGATCTCCAGGGACCGCTATTCCCCCAGGCTGGCAAACGCAGTTCACAAGAGGTAACGCAAGCGAGCCTCCTGCAAGGCACAACAGGCCTTAGTGTCCCTGGACGATCAGGCTGCCAGAGTGTGTGAGACCTGACTGGTGCCTTACTGGCCTCAGCTCCGCCATTGCATGTTCCTCCGAACTAGGACCCAGGCCTACTAGGAGAAGGGTTTGGGTATGGATTTCTAAATACTGCCAAGGGGTATAGCAATGAGAACTGTGTCACGGGTAAGGAAGAGCATTGTATGGATTTTCAAGCTGTTGTTTGAATGACAGCTTCAAAGCTGCACAGAGAGAATCAGACTCTGTGTCTCCATGTTCGGTACACAGCTTCACAGACAGGGGTGTGTCTCCATAGGAAACAAGAACGTTCCTGACAGAGTGAGGTTCACTAGAGCTCTCCTAGAGAGCAAAGACTTGTCCATGTGGTTTTTCTTCCCCTGTGCGTTTGGGGCTCCAGGCTCGGCCCCAGCTCCGTGGAAACAACCCCTGAGAAAAGATCTTCAAGATCCGCTTTTCCCAGAGGCTGGGATGTGGGGTTCATAGGAGGCGGGAAAAGCAGGCCTCCTTCAGAGAGCAAGAGGCAGCCAAGCGGCCTGCGTTTGGAAGCCTCTATTTGGAAGAATGGGTTAGCTTCCCCTAAGGGAGACCTCCAGATCTGTTCAGAAGTCGGTAATTCCAGAGGCAGTGTGCAGGGTCCTGACTGCCCTTTGCCAGCCTTGCAGAGACATTCCTAGATTCTACAGTTATCTTCCTGAAGAAGCAGGCTTTGGGAATATGTCAGACTTGACTGGCGCCTTATTGGCCTCAGCTCAGCTATTGCCTTTCCATTCAAAGTAGGACAAGGCCCTACTTTATGAAGGGTAAGGGTCTTCTTCTTTCCAAACTGCCGAGGGCTACAGCAATGAGACCTCCGTAAATGCGAGGGAAGCATAAGCGGATGGATTATCAGGAAGGTTCTTTGCCACCAAGCATCAGCACCCCACGGAGAGAATCAGGCTCCCTTTGCCCCTATGTGGGGTGTGTAGATTCACACACAGTGGTGTCTCTACAGGAGCCAAGAATGTTCCTGAGAGATGAGGCTCACAAGAGCTCTCCTACAGAGTGCTCACCTGTACATGTGGTTTCGCCTTCCCCTGTGAGTTGGGTGCCCGAGGTCCGCCCCAGCTCCGAGAAAACAGCCTCTGAGAAAAGATCTCCAGGAACCACTTTTCGCCCAGGCTGGGAAAAGCTGTTCACAGGAAGTAAGGCAAGTGAGCCTCCTGCAGAGAAAAAGAAGCCTTACTGTCCCTGGAGGAGCAGGCTGCCAGAGTGTGTGAAAACTGACTGGTGCCATACTGGTCTTAGCTCCGCCATTGCTTGTTCCTCCGAACTGGGACTCAGGCCTACTTGGAGAAGGGTTTAGGTGCAGATTTCTACAAACTGCCAAGGGCTACTGCAATGAGAACTCTCTCAGAGGTAAGGGCGAGAATTGTATGGATTCTCAAGCTGTTTTCTGAACGACAGCATTAAACCTGCACAGAGAGAATCAGGCTCTCTGCCGCCATGTTGGGTACGCAGTTTCACACACAGAGGTGTCCGCATAGGAGCCAAGAACGTTCGTCAAAGACTGAGGTTCACTAGAGCTCTCTTAGAGAGCAAAGACTTGTTCATGTGGTTTTGCCTTCCCCTGTATGTGTGGGTCTCTGGGCACAACCCCAGCTCCGTGGAAACAACCCCTGAGCAAAGATCTCCAAGATCTGCTTTTCCCCCATGCTGGGAACCAGGGATCATAGGAGGCAGGAAAAGCAAGCCTCCTTCAGGCAAGAAGAGGCAGCCAACCGGCCTGTGTTTGGAAGCCTCTATTTGCAAGGAATGGGTTAGCTTCTCCAGAAGGAGACCTCCAGATCTGCTCAGAAGATAGAAATTCCAGAGGCAGGGTCGAGGTTCCTGACTGCCCTTTGCCAGCCTTGCAAAGACATTCCTAGATTCTAGCAATATTTTCCATGAAGCAGCAGGCATCGGGAATATGTCAGAGTTGACGGGTGCCTTACTGGCCTCAGCTCAGCTATTGCCTTTCCTTTCAAACTAGGATCAGGGCCTACTTGGTGAAGGGTAAGGGTCTACTTCTTTCCCAACTGCCAAGAGACACAGCAATGAGACCTCTGTCAAGGCGAGGGAAGCGTAAGCGGATGGATTCTCAAACAGGTGCTTTGCCACAAAGCATCAGCACCCCACGGAGAGAATCAGGCTCCCTGTGCCCCTATGTTCGGTGTGTAGCTTTACACACAGAGGTGTCTCTGTACGAGCCAGGAATGTTCCTAAGACTTGAGATTCACTAAGGTCTCCTACAGAGCATAGACCTGTCCATGTGGTTTTTCCTTCCCCTGTGAGATGGGTCCCCGAGGTCCACCGCAGCTCTGGGGATAGAGCCCCTGAGAAAAGATCTCCAGGAACCGCTTTTTGCCCAGGCTGGGAAACGCAGTTCACAGGAGGCAAGGCAAGCGAGCCTCCCGCAGGGAAAAATAGGCATTACTGTCCCTGGAGGAGCAGGCTGCCAGAGTGTGTGACACCTGACTGGTGCCTTACTGACCTCAGCTCTGCCATTGCATGGCCATCCAAACCAGGACCCAGGCCTACTTGGAGAAGGGTTTGGGTGCGGATTTGTAAAAACTGCCAAAGGCTACAGCAATGAGAAGTCTCTCAGAGGTAAGGGAGAGCATTGTATGGATTCTCAAGCTGTTGTTTGAACGACAGCTTCAAAGCTGCAAAGAGAGAATCAGGCCCTGTGTGCCCCCTTGTTGGGTACACAGCTTCACACACAGGGGTGTCTCCATAGGAGTCAAGAACGTTCCTGACACAGTAAGTTTCACTTAGAAGTCTCCTGGAGAGCAAAGAGTTGTCCATGTGGTTTTCCTTCCCCTGTGCGATTGGGTCTCTGGTCTCGGCCCCAGCTCCATGGAAACAACCCCTGAGAAAATATCTTCAAGATCCGCTTTTCCCAGAGGCTGGGAACAGGGCTTCATAGGATGCGAGAAAAGCAGGCCTCCTTCGGGCCCGAAGAGGCAGCCAACTGGCCTGTTTGGAAGCCTCTATTTGGAAAGAATGGGTTAGCTTCTCCTAAAGGAGACCTCCAGATCTGCTCAGAAGTCGGTAATTCCAGAGGCAGGGTGCTGGTTCCTGACTGCCCTTTGCCAGCCTTGCAAAGACATTCCCAGATTCTAGAGTTATTTTCCATGAAGGTGAAGGCTACGGGAGTATGTCAGACTTGGCAGGCACCTTATTGGCCTCAGCTCAGCTATTACCTTTCCATTCAAACTAGGACAAAGGCTACTTTATGAAGGGTAAGGGTCTTCTTCTTTCCAAACTGCCAAGGGCTACAGCAATGGGACCTCTGTCAAGGCGAGGGAAGCCTAAGTGGATGGATTATCAAGCAGGTGCTTTGCCACAAAGCATCAGCACCCCACGGGGAGAATCAGGATCCATTTGCCCCTATGTTGGGTGTGTAGCTTCACATACAGAGGTGTCTCTATAGGAGGCCAGAATGTTCCTGAGAGATGAGGTTCACTAGAGCTCTCCTACAGAGCATAGACCTGTCCATGTGCTTTTGCCTTCCCCTGTGAGTTGGGTCCTCGAGGTCCTCCCCAGCTCCAGGGAAGGAGCCCCTGAGAAAAGATCTCCAGGGACCTCTTTTCCCCCAGGCTGGGAAATGCAGCTCACAGGAGGGAAGTCAAGTGAGCCTCCTGCAGGGAAAAAGAGGGCTTACTGTCCCTGGACGATCAGGCTGCCAGAGTGTGTGAGACCTGACTGGTGCCTTATTGGCCTCAGCTCTGCCATTGCATGTTCATCCAAACTAGGACCCAGGACTACTTGGAGAAGGGTTTGGGTGCGGATTTCTAAAAACTGCCAAGGGCTACAGCAATGAGAACTCTGTCACGGGTAAGGAACAGCATTGTATGGATTTTCAAGGTGTTTTTTGAACGACATCTTTAAAGCGACACAGAGAGAATCAGGCTCTCTGTGCCCCCATGTTGGGTACGCAGCTTCGCACACAGGGGTGTCTCCATATGAATCAAGAATGTTCGTGACAGAGTGAAGTTCACTAGAGCTCTCCTAGAGAGCAAAGACTTGTCCATGTGGTTTTTCTTCCCCTGTTAGTTTGGGTCTCCAGGCTTAGCCCCAGCTCCGTGGAAACAACCCCTGAGAAAAGATCTTCAAGATCCGCTTTTCCCAGAGCCTGGGAAGCTGGGTTCATAGGAGGCAGGAAAAGCAAGCCTCCTTCGGGCATGAAGAGGCAGCCGACCTGCCTGTTTTTGGAAGTCTCAATATGGAAGGAATGAGTTAGATTCTCCTAAAGGAGACCTCCAGATCTGCTCAGAAATCAGTAATTCCAGAGGCAGGGTGCAGGCTCCTGACTGCCCTTTGCCAGCCTTGCAGAGACATTCCTAGATTCCAGCGTTATTTTCCATGAAGGAGCAGGCTTCGGGAATATGTCAGACTTGACTGGCGCCTTATTGGCCTCAGCTCAGCTCTTGCCTTTCCTTTCAAACTAGGACAAGGGCCCACTTTATGAAAGGTAAGGGTCCTCTTCTTTCCAAACTGCCAAGGGCTACAGCAATGAGACCTCTGTCAAGGCGAGGGAAGTGTAAGCTGATGGATTCTCAAGCAGGTGCTTTGCCACAAAGCATCAGCACCCCACGGAAAGAATCTGGCTCCCTTTGCCCCTATGTTGCGTGTGTAGCTACACACACAGAGGTGTCTCGATAGGAGCCAAGAATGTTCCTGAGAGAGGAGGTTCACTGTTGGGGGCCAGAGTGAGGCACTCTGCCCATGGCAAAGGTCATGAGGAAGGAGGCTCGACATACGCAAAGGTGGGATCAAGCCTCAGGAGTCCCCCTGGAAATCCTCGAGCATCTACCCCCATAACCAGAGCCTGCCTACCTTACTACTTTGTGCTCTCACCTACACCTCTGACTTTACGGGGGGCTGTCCCCCACCACCTCTTTCGGAGAAGGAGTTAACCTAGAGCTCCAGTTGATAAAAACCCCTGGGTGTGACAAGAGTGTTTTAACCTACAAACTCCTCTGAAGGTTCTCTAGCCTGCCTGACAGGCTTGTCCGGCCACATGTGATTGCTCACAGCCTCTCAACCATGAGAGGCACGAGATGCTTTAAACCTTCTAAAAACAGGTTCCTTAGAAAAGTTAGAAAATTATTAGTATAAGTATAATGGGCTGATTAGAAATCATATTGATGAAGGGTTTTTCATTTGTTGAGCTGATGTTTACTGCTAAGTCTCCACATCCCCTGCCCTTATACACATTAATGAATATATAGAAGAAATAAGTATTAACCTTTGATATAAATCACGTTAGACCTTAGGCTAAGTAAATTCTTTCCTTAACTAAAACCCACTACACCCTCACCCTATAGGAATGTAACTTTATTTGGGTGGCGTCTGTTTTAAGAATAATCACCCCTGGAGAAATAAGTGTCCTGGTTGACTGACCACAGTCACAAGGAGAGGGTCGTAAATTGTCAGCAGGCCCCCCGGCCAGAAGATGATGTAACACCCCTAAGACCTCTGTATACTTTGGTATGAAGCACCTGACTTTGATAAAAGTCAGGACTGCTGACCCCACGTGACTTTGGCATAACATCTCAGTGTATAAAAGTAGACCATGGAAAATAAAGAATTGGGATCAGTTTCTCGAAATACTGGTCTCCCCATGTCTCTCTCTCTCTCTCACTCTGGTTGAGTCTCCATCTGGAGCGCGGAACCCACCAAGCTTACTAATTTTGCCTGGGCTTCTAAGATCCGACCGGGGAGGCCTCAGTGTCTCCTCTCCTTCGGGAGAACGGAAGGACGCCTGCGGCCTGCGTAAGTGGTGCAAGCTTCTTGTCTTGAAGTTTTATTGGTCCCCCGCGTAAACCAAGCTACTCAGCCTCTTTTCTCCACTGAATTTTCCTACTGAGCTATCCTCATTTTATTACTCTTTATATCCTTAATTAACGTTTAATTAAGCAGTTGTTCCCTGACCCTCGCCTACGCCGTCTCTGCTTCGAATACCCTGGATCAGCTGGGGCTGGACCCCGGCAGTTCACTAGAGATCTCCTACAGAGCATAGACCTGTCCATTTGGTTTTGCCTTCCCCTGTGAGTTGGGTCCCCGAGGTCCGCCCCAACTCCGGGGAAACAGCCCCTGAGAAAAGATCTCCAGGAACTGCTTTCTGCCCAGGCTGGGAAACGCTGTTCACAGGAAGTAAGGCAAGCGAGCCTCCTGAAGGGAAATAGAGGCCTTACTGTCCCTGGAGGAGCAGGCTGCCAGAGTGTGTGACACCTGACTGGTGCCTTACTGGCCTCAGCTCCGCTATTGCATGTTCATCTGAACTTGAACCCAGGCCTACTTGGAGAAGTGTTTGTGTGCCGATTTCCAGAAACTGCGAAGGGCTACAGCAATGATAACTCTCTCAGTGGTAAGGGAGAGCATTGTGTGGATTCTCAATTTGTTGTTTGAACGACAGCGTCAAAGCTGCACAGAGAGAATCAGGTCTCTGTGTCTCTATGTTGGCTATGCAGCTTCCCACACAGAGATGTCCTCGTTGGAGCCAAGAACATTCCGCATAGACTGAGGTTCACTAGAGCACTCCTAGAGAGCAAAGACTTATCCATGCGGTTTTCCCTTCCCCTGTGTGTGTGGGTCTCCGGGATCGGCCCCTGCTCCGTGGAAACAGCCTCTGAGAAAAGATCTCCAAGAACCTCTTATCCCCCAGGCTGGGAAGCGGAGTTCGCAGGAGGTGGGATAAGCAAGCTTCCTTCGGCAAGAAGAGACAGCCAACCGGCCTGTGTTTGGAAGCCTATATTTGCAAGGAATGGGTTATTTTCTCCTGACCGAGACCTCCGGATGTGCTGAGAAGATAGAAATTCCAGAGGCAGGGTCGAGGTTCCTGACTGCCCTTTGCCAGCCTTGCAAAGACATTCCCAGATTCTAACGTTATTTTCCATGAAGGAGCAGGCATCGGGAATATGTCAGACTTGACTGGCGCCTTACTGGCCTCAGCTCAGCTACTGCCTTTCCATTCAAACAAGGACAAGGGCCTACTTGGTGAAGGGTAAGGGTCTGCTTCTTTCCAAACTGCCAAGGACTACAGCAATGAGACCTCTGTCAAGGTGAGGGAAGCCTATGCGGATGGATTCTTAGCAGGTGCTTTGCCACAAAGCATCAGCACCCACGGGGAGAATCAGACTCCCTTTGCCACTATGTTGGGTGTGTAGCTTCATGCACAGAGGTGTCTCTGTAGAAGCCAAGAATGTTCCTGAGAGATGAGGTTCACTAGAGCTCTCCTACAGAGCATAGACGTGTCCATGTGGTTTTGTCTTCCCCTGTGAGTTGGGCCCCCGAGGTCCGACCCAGCTCCAGGGAAACAGCCCCTGAGAAAAAATCTCCAGGAACAGCTTTGCGCCCAGGCTGGGAAATGCAGTTCACAGGAGGCAAGGCAAGCGAGCCTCCTGCAGCGAAAAAGAGGCCTTACTGCTCCTGGACGATCAGGCTGCAAGAGTGTGTGAGACCTCACTTGTGCCTTACTGGCCTCAGCTCTGCCGTTGCCTGTTGTTCCGAGCTAGGACCCAGGCCTACTTGGAGAAGGGTTAGGGTGCGGATTTCTACAAACTCTCAAGGACGACAGCAATGAGAATTCTCTTAGCAGTAAGGGAGAGCATTGTATGGATTCTCAAGCTGTTGTTTGAATGACAGCTTCAAAGCTACACAGAGAGAATCAGGCTCTCTGTTCCCCTATTTTGGCTGTGCAGCTTCACACACAGAATTTGACTCTGTTGGAGCCAGAAATATTCCTGAAAGACTTAGGCTCACCAAAGCTGTCCTCCAGAGCAAAGACATTGGATGTGGTTTTGCCTTCCATTGTCAGTATGGGTCCCCTAGCTTGGCCCCAGCTCCGGGGATACAGCCTCTGAAAAAAATCTTCCAAGAAGCGATTTTTCCTCCAGGCTGTTAAGCGGAATTCGCAGTTTGCAAGTTAAGGAAGCCTGCTTCGTGGAAGAGCAAGCAGCCAACTGGCCCTGTGTTAGGAAGCCTGTATTTGAAAGGAATGGGTTAGCTTCTACAGCGGGAGAACCTCAGATCTGCTCAGGGGGCTGAAATACTAGAGTCAGGGTCGAGGTTCTCCCTTGTCCTTTGCGCACCTTGCAAAGACATTCCTAGCTTCTAGCGTTAGTGTCCCTGTAGTAGCAGGCTGCAGGAGCGTGTGATAAATGACTGCCGCGTTCCTGTCCTCAGCTCCACTATTGACTTTCTATTCGAACTAGAACCCAGGCCTACTTTGAGAGGGGTTAGAGTCCAGTGTTTCCAAACTGCCAAGGGCTACGGCAATGCGAGCTCTCTCAGAGGTAAGAAAAGAGCAATTGGTTGGATTCTTCAGCTGCTGCGTGGCTGCACAGCTTCCGAGCCGCATGGAGAGCATGAGGCTCCTTGTGGCCCTATTTTGGGTACGCAGCAACATGCACACAGAGTGTCTGTGTTCACTTATGTACAGGCTTATGTACACTAGAGCTCTCCTACAGAGCAAAGACCACTCAGTGGGCTCCAAGAGATACCTGTCGCGACTCGAGAAGAGAGTGGAGTCCTTTGCTTCCCCTCGAGATGAGGCCTGACTCCCCGGGTGAGTATGGAATGCAACCCCAAATCCCTGTCGCCTATGGAGAGGAACATTAAGTCCTGGATACAAGCCTAGATGAGGTCTAGTTTGCCCTTCAGTGAATGGAGCCCAATCCCCAGCTCTCCCTGGAAACTCTAATGGAAGATTGGACTTCCTGGGCCAACACAAGAGGAAGCCTGAATTCCCCGTCGTAACTCGAGAATCCCACCGCAACTCGAGAAAAACCACGTGCTTCCCTCGTCATCGCAAGATGAGGCCCTTTGTCCGCTACAGCATCTCAAGAGAAGTCCACGTTCCATCCTGAAGTGCGAAACGGTACTTGGCACCCTTGATGCGACCCCAAAAGTTCCGCGACATACCAGACTCACTCAAGGGGAACACCGAGGTTACCGGCACCACTTCATCTGAGCCCCTTCTCCTCTCCTGATTGCGACAGGAGGGTCGACTCCCCTTCTCTGTCTGCAATGGGTTCCCAACCTTCCGGGCGCACCTCAGGATGAGGCCGGTCTCATGAGGAAGTTCGAGACGTAGCCTCGTGGGCGGTGCCACATGTCGAAAGACCCCAATTTCACGGTCCACTCTTGAAAAGAACCCGATGCCAGCACACCTCTTTGAAGGAAAACCTGTGGATGAAGGCACAACACGAAGGGGCACTGACACCAGCGTGCATCGTCCAGAAAAACCCGCAGGTCCCACAGACATTTCGAGAAGTGGCGTGTCACCCTGTAAACAACGCGAAAGGCAAACGAAGGTCCATTCCTCAACAGAAGACTAGGTGTGACTCTCTTGTCCCTACTCTGCAGGGACCATGGGATCCAAGTCAGAAACGGAGAGGAAGCCTGAGGTTCCTGCGTCCACTCGAGATGAGGCCCTCTTCCATTGCATCACACCCAGTGGAGTCCCAAGAGGCCCCTACCAACTCCACAGTATCCCTGAGTTCTCAGAGGCACAATGAGAAGCTCCCTGAGGTCACAGGCACAAGACGAGGGAACCCTGGGTTTTCTGCCGCGACTCGAGAAAGACCTCGAGAGTGCTTCAAAATGTCTTGAGTCGCGATTCCCCTACAATGACTCGAGCGCCATGACACGCTCCCCCTCGCCACGCGCATGGAGACCTGACTAACCTGGCACTGCACGAGAGGCTCTCTGAGATCCTCATCGTACCTAGTGAGGAAATCCACAGTGGCGCCGCAGCTCGAGGAAAACCCTGAGACGCCCCCGTCCTCGCGAACTGAGGGCCTTCTTTTCCTGCATGGCCTGGAGAGCAATGCCGGGTCCTCTCTCCAAACGGAAGAGGAGGCTGGACTCCCTTGAGGCCGCTCAGGGGGCTCCAAGAGACCCGCGTCGCGACTCGAGAGGAGAGCGGAGTCCTTGGCTTCCCCTCAAGACGAGGCCTGACTCCCCGGGGGAGCCTGGAATGCAACCCCGAGATCCCTGCCTTCCCTGGAGCGGAATAGTAGGTCCCGGACACACGCCTAGGTGAGGTCTCTTCGGCCCTGCAGTGACTCGAGCGCAACCCCCAGCTTTCCCTCGCAACCCGAGGGGAAGATTGGGCTTCCCAGGGCTAACCCAAGGGGAAGGCTGAGATCCCCGTCGTAACTCGAGAATGCCGCCGCAACTCGAGAAAAACCACGTGGTTCCCACCTCTTGGCAAGATGAGGCCCTTGCCCGCGACGGCGTCTCAGGGGAAGACCCCTGTTCCGCTTTGAAGGGCGAAACGGTCCTTGACAGCCTTCCTGAGAACCCCAAAAGTCCCCCAACATGCCGGGTTCCCCCGAGGGGAACACCGAGGATCCCGGATCCGCTTCCTCTGAGCCCCTTCTCTCCTCCTGATCGCGACAGGAGAGGCGATTCCCCTGCGTGGTCTGGAAGGGGTTCCCGGCCTTCCCGGCGCACCTCAGGATTAGGCAGGTCTCACGACGAAATTCGAGACGAGCCACGTGGGTGGTGCCACATTCCAAAGGCCCCCGATACCCCGGTCCGCTCTTGAGAAGGACCCGAGACCCGGACCCCTCTTCGAAGGCAACCCTGAGGGTGAAGGCACAACACGAAGGGGCACTGCCACCCCCGTGCATCGTCCACAAAGACCCGCGGGTTCCACACACAGCTCGACGAGGGGCCTGAGACCCCATGAGCAACTCGAGAGGCCAGCGGGGTTCCCTTCCTCAGACAAGACGAGGCCTGACTCTCCTGTCCCAACTCTGCAGGGACCCTGCGGTCGGAGTCCGAAACGGAGAGGAAGCCTGAGGTTCCTGCCTCCCTCGAGGTGAGGCCCTCTTCCGTTGCGAAAGACCCCGCGGAGTACCGAGGGGCCCCGCCACCTCCACAGGATCCCTCGCCTCTCAGAGGCACCCTGGGAAGTTCCCTAAGGTCCCCGGCAGAAGGCGAGGGAAACGAGGGTTTCCCGCCGCCCCCCGAGAAAGACCTCGAGAGTCCTTCTTCAACGCGTCTCGAGGCCCTAGTCCCCTCCCGTGACTCGAGAGCCAGGACGTGCTACCCCTCGCCACACGCATGGAGACCTGACTTCCCTGGCGCCGCACGAGAGGCTCCCTGAGATCCTCGTCGCGCCTCGGGAGAAAACCCCCACGGGCGCCGAAGCTCGAGGAAACCCCTGAGACGCCCCCGTCCTAGCGAGCTGAGGGCCTTCTTTTCCTGCATGGCCTGGAGAGCAATCCCGGGTCCTCTCTCCAAACGGAAGAGGAGGCTGGACTCCCTTGAGGCCGCTCAGGGGGCTCCAAGAGACCCGCGTCGCGACTCGAGAGGAGAGCGGAGTCCTTGGCTTCCCCTCGAGACGAGGCCTGACTCCCCGGGGGAGCCTGGAATGCAACCCCGAGATCCCTGCCTTCCCTGAAGAGGAATATTAGGTCCCGGACACTCGCCTAGGTGAGGTCTCTTCGGCCCTGCAGTGACTCGAGCGCAACCCCCAGCTTTCCCTCGCAACCCGAGGGGAAGATTGGGCTTCCCGGGGCTAACCCAAGGGGAAGGCTGAGATCCCCGTCGTAACTCGAGAATCCCGCCGCAACTCGAGAAAAACCACGTGGTTCCCACCTCTTGGCAAGAGGAGGCCCTTGCCCGCCACGGCGTCTCAAGGGAAGTCCCCTGTTCCGCCCTGAAGGGCGAAACGGTCCCTGACAGCCTTCCTGCGACCCCCAAAAGTCCCCCGACACGCCGGGTTCCCTCGAGGGGAACACCGAGTGTCCCGGCACCGCTTCCTCTGAACCCCTTCTCCCCTCCTGATCCCGACAGGAGAGGCGATTCCCGTGCGTGGTCTGGAAGGGGTTCCCGGCCTTCCCGGCCCACCTCAGGATGAGGCCGGTCTCACGAGGAAATTCGAGACGAGCCACGTGGATGGGGCCACATGCCGAACGCCCCCGATTCCCCGGTCCGCCTATGAGAAGGACCCGAGGCCCGGACCCCTCTTCGAAGGCAACCCTGTGGGTGAAGGCACAACACGAAGGGGCACTGCCACCCCCGTGCATCGTCCGCAAAAACCCGCGGGTTCCACACACAGCTCGACGAGGGGCCTGAGACCCCCCAAGCAACTCGAGAGGCCAGCGGGTTTCCCTTCCTCAGACAAGACGAGGCCTGACTCTCCTGTCCCAACTCTGCAGGGACCCTGCGGTCGGAGTCCGAAACGGAGAGGAAGCCTGATGTTCCTGCCTCCCCTCGAGGTGAGGCCCTCTTCCGTTGCGCCAGACCCAGCGGAGTCCCGAGGGGCCCCGCCACCTCCACAGGATCCCTCGCCTCTCAGAGGCACCCTGGGAAGTTCCCTAAGGTCCCCGGCAGAAGGCGAGGGACACGAGGGTTTCCCGCCGCCCCCCCGAGAAAGACCTCGAGAGTCCTTCTTCAACGCGTCTCGAGGCCCTAGTCCCCTCCCGTGACTCGAGAGCCAGGACGCGCTCCCGTTCGCCACGCGCATGGAGACCTGACTTCCCTGGCGCCGCACGAGAGGCTCCCTGAGATCCTCGTCGTGCCTCGGGAGAAAACCCCCACGGGCGCCGCAGCTCGAGGAAACCCCTGAGACGCCCCCGTCCTCTCGAGCTGAGGGCCATCTTTTCCTGCATGGCCTGGAGAGCAATCCCGGGTCCTCTCTCCAAACGGAAAAGGAGGCTGGACTCCCTTGAGGCCGCTCAGGGGGCTCCAAGAGACCCGCGTCGCGACTCGAGAGGAGAGCGGAGTCCTTGGCTTCCCCTCGAGACGAGGCCTGACTCCCCGGGGGAGCCTGGAATGCAACCCCGAGATCCCTGCCTTCCCTGGAGAGGAATAGTAGGTCCCGGACACACGCCTAGGTGAGGTCTCTTCGGCCCTGCAGTGACTCGAGCGCAACCCCAGCTTTCCCTCGCAACCCGAGGGGAAGATTGGGCTTCCCAGGGCCAACCCAAGGGGAAGGCTGAGATCCCCGTCGTAACTCGAGAATGCCGCCGCAACTCGAGAAAAACCACGTGGTTCCCACCTCTTGGCAAGAGGAGGCCCTTGCCCGCCACGGCGTCTCAAGGGAAGTCCCCTGTTCCGCCCTGAAGGGCGAAACGGTCCCTGACAGCCTTCCTGCGACCCCCAGAAGTCCCCCGACACGCCGGGTTCCCTCGAGGGGAACACCGAGGGTCCCGGCAACGCTTCCTCTGAGCCCGTTCTCCCCTCCTGATCGGGACAGGAGAGGCGATTCCCCTGCGTGGTCTGGAAGGGGTTCCCAGCCTTCCCGGCGCACCTCAGGATGAGGCCGGTCTTCACAAGGAAATTCGAGACGAGCCACGTGGGTGGGGCCACATGCCGAACGCCCCCGATTCCCCGGTCCGCCCTTGAGAAGGACCCGAGGCCCGGACCCCTCTTCGAAGGCAACCCTGTGGGTGAAGGCACAACACGAAGGGGCACTGCCACCCCCGTGCATCGTCCGCAAAGACCCGCGGGTTCCACACACACCTCGACGAGGGGCCTGAGACCCACTGAGCAACTCGAGAGGCCAGCGGGGTTCCCTTCCTCAGACAAGACGAGGCCTGACTCTCCTGTCCCAACTCTGCAGGGACCCTGCGGTCGGAGTCCGAAACGGAGAGGAAGCCTGAGGTTCCTGCCTCCCCTCGAGGTGAAGCCCTCTTCCGTTGCGCCAGACCCAGCGGAGTCCCGAGGGGCCCCGCCACCTCCACAGGATCCCTCGCCTCTCAGAGGCACCCTGGGAAGTTCCCTAAGGTCCCCGGCAGAAGGCGAGGGACACGAGGGTTTCCCGCCGCCCCCCGAGAAAGACCTCGAGAGTCCTTCTTCAACGCGTCTCGAGGCCCTAGTCCCCTCCCGTGACTCGAGAGCCAGGACGCGCTCCCCCTCGCCACGCGCATGGAGACCTGACTTCCCTGGCGCCGCACGAGAGGCTCCCTGAGATCCTCGTCGTGCCTCGGGAGAAAACCCCCACGGGCGCCGCAGCTCGAGGAAACCCCTGAGACGCCCCCGTCCTCGCGAGCTGAGGGCCTTCTTTTCCTGCATGGCCTGGAGAGCAATCCCGGGTCCTCTCTCCAAACGGAAGAGGAGGCTGGACTCCCTTGAGGCCGCTCAGGGGGCTCCAAGAGACCCGCGTCGCGACTCGAGAGGAGAGCGGAGTCCTTGGCTTCCCCTCGAGACGAGGCCTGACTCCCCGGGGGAGCCTGGAATGCAACCCCGAGATCCCTGCCTTCCCTGGAGAGGAATAGTAGGTCCCGGACACACGCCTAGGTGAGGTCTCTTCGGCCCTGCAGTGACTCGAGCGCAACCCCCAGCTTTCCCTCGCAACCCGAGGGGAAGATTGGGCTTCCCAGGGCCAACCCAAGGGGAAGGCTGAGATCCCCGTCGTAACTCGAGAATGCCGCCGCAACTCGAGAAAAACCACGTGGTTCCCACCTCTTGGCAAGAGGAGGCCCTTGCCCGCCACGGCGTCTCAAGGGAAGTCCCCTGTTCCGCCCTGAAGGGCGAAACGGTCCCTGACAGCCTTCCTGCGACCCCCAAAAGTCCCCCGACACGCCGGGTTCCCTCGAGGGGAACACCGAGGTTCCCGGCACCGCTTCCTCTGAGCCCCTTCTCCCCTCCTGATCCCGACAGGAGAGGCGATTCCCCTGCGTGGTCTGGAAGGGGTTCCCGGCCTTCCCGGCGCACCTCAGGATGAGGCCGGTCTTCACGAGGAAATTCGAGACGAGCCACGTGGGTGGGGCCACATGCCGAACGCCCCCGATTCCCCGGTCCGCCCTTGAGAAGGACCCGAGGCCCGGACCCCTCTTCGAAGGCAACCCTGTGGGTGAAGGCACAACACGAAGGGGCACTGCCACCCCCGTGCATCGTCCGCAAAGACCCGCGGGTTCCACACACAGCTCGACGAGGGGCCTGAGACCCCCTGAGCAACTCGAGAGGCCAGCGGGGTTCCCTTCCTCAGACAAGACGAGGCCTGACTCTCCTGTCCCAACTCTGCAGGGACCCTGCGGTCGGAGTCCGAAACGGAGAGGAAGCCTGAGGTTCCTGCCTCCCCTCGAGGTGAGGCCCTCTTCCGTTGCGCCCGACCCAGCGGAGTCCCGAGGGGCCCCGCCACCTCCACAGGATCCCTCGCCTCTCAGAGGCACCCTGGGAAGTTCCCTAAGGTCCCCGGCAGAAGGCGAGGGACACGAGGGTTTCCCGCCGCCCCCCGAGAAAGACCTCGAGAGTCCTTCTTCAACGCGTCTCGAGGCCCTAGTCCCCTCCCGTGACTCGAGAGCCAGGACGCGCTCCCCCTCGCCACGCGCATGGAGACCTGACTTCCCTGGCGCCGCACGAGAGGCTCCCTGAGATCCTCGTCGTGCCTCGGGAGAAAACCCCCACGGGCGCCGCAGCTCGAGGAAACCCCTGAGACGCCCCCGTCCTCGCGAGCTGAGGGCCTTCTTTTCCTGCATGGCCTGGAGAGCAATCCCGGGTCCTCTCTCCAAACGGAAGAGGAGGCTGGACTCCCTTGAGGCCGCTCAGGGGGCTCCAAGAGACCCGCGTCGCGTCTCGAGAGGAGAGCGGAGTCCTTGGCTTCCCCTCGAGACGAGGCCTGACTCCCCGGGGGAGCCTGGAATGCAACCCCGAGATCCCTGCCTTCCCTGGAGAGGAATAATAGGTCCCGGACACACGCCTAGGTGAGGTCTCTTCGGCCCTGCAGTGACTCGAGCGCAACCCCCAGCTTTCCTTCGCAACCCGAGGGGAAGATTGGGCTTCCCAGGGCCAACCCAAGGGGAAGGCTGAGATCCCCGTCATAACTCGAGAATCCCGCCGCAACTCGAGAAAAACCACGTGGTTCCCACCTCTTGGCAAGAGGAGGCCCTTGCCCGCCACGGCGTCTCAAGGGAAGTCCCCTGTTCCGCCCTGAAGGGCGAAACGGTCCCTGACAGCCTTCCTGCGACCCCCAAAAGTCCCCCGACACGCCGGGTTCCCTCGAGGGGAACACCGAGGGTCCCAGCACCGCTTCCTCTGAGCCCCTTCTCCCCTCCTGATCGCGACAGGAGAGGCGATTCCCCTGCGTGGTCTGGAAGGGGTTCCCGGCCTTCCCGGCGCACCTCAGGATGAGGCCGGTCTTCACGAGGAAATTCGAGACGAGCCACGTGGGTGGGGCCACATGCCGAATGCCCCCGATTCCCCGGTCCGCCCTTGAGAAGGACCCGAGGCCCGGACCCCTCTTCGAAGGCAACCCTGTGGGTGAAGGCACAACACGAAGGGGCACTGCCACCCCCGTGCATCGTCCGCAAAGACCCGCGGGTTCCACACACAGCTCGACGAGGGGCCTGAGACCCCCTGAGCAACTCGAGAGGCCAGCGGGGTTCCCTTCCTCAGACAAGACGAGGCCTGACTCTCCTGTCCCAACTCTGCAGGGACCCTGCGGTCGGAGTCCGAAACGGAGAGGAAGCCTGAGGTTCCTGCCTCCCCTCGAGGTGAGGCCCTCTTCCGTTGCGCCAGACCCAGCGGAGTCCCGAGGGGCCCCGCCACCTCCACAGGATCCCTCGCCTCTCAGAGGCACCCTGGCAAGTTCCCTAAGGTCCCCGGCAGAAGGCGAGGGACACGAGGGTTTCCCGCCGCCCCCCCGAGAAAGACCTCGAGAGTCCTTCTTCAACGCGTCTCGAGGCCCTAGTCCCCTCCCGTGACTCGAGAGCCAGGACGCGCTCCCCCTCGCCACGCGCATGGAGACCTGACTTCCCTGGCGCCGCACGAGAGGCTCCCTGAGATCCTCGTCGTGCCTCGGGAGAAAACCCCCACGGGCGCCGCAGCTCAAGGAAACCCCTGAGACGCCCCCGTCCTCGCGAGCTGAGGGCCTTCTTTTCCTGCATGGCCTGGAGAGCAATCCCGGGTCCTCTCGCCCAACGGAAGAGGAGGCTGGACTCCCTTGAGGCCGCTCAGGGGGCTCCAAGAGACCCGCGTCGCGACTCGAGAGGAGAGCGGAGTCCTTGGCTTCCCCTCGAGACGAGGCCTGACTCCCCGGGGGAGCCTGGAATGCAACCCCGAGATCCCTGCCTTCCCTGGAGAGGAATAGTAGGTCCCGGACACACGCCTAGGTGAGGTCTCTTCGGCCCTGCAGTGACTCGAGCGCAACCCCCAGCTTTCCCTCGCAACCCGAGGGGAAGATTGGGCTTCCCAGGGCCAACCCAAGGGGAAGGCTGAGATCCCCGTCGTAACTCGAGAATCCCGCCGCAACTCGAGAAAAACCACGTGGTTCCCAGCTCTTGGCAAGAGGAGGCCCTTGCCCGCCACGGCGTCTCAAGGGAAGGCCCCTGTTCCGCCCTGAAGGGCGAAACGGTCCCTGACAGCCTTCCTGCGACCCCCAAAAGTCCCCCGACACGCCGGGTTCCCTCGAGGGGAACACCGAGGGTCCCGGCACCGCTTCCTCTGAGCCCCTTCTCCCCTCCTGATCGCGACAGGAGAGGCGATTCCCCTGCGTGGTCTGGAAGGGGTTCCCAGCCTTCCCGGCGCACCTCAGGATGAGGCCGGTCTCACGAGGAAATTCGAGACGAGCCACGTGGGTGGGGCCACATGCCGAACGCCCCCGATTCCCCGGTCCGCCCTTGAGAAGGACCCGAGGCCCGGACCCCTCTTCGAAGGCAACCCTGTGGGTGAAGGCACAACACGAAGGGGCACTGCCACCCCCGTGCATCGTCCGCAAAGACCCGCGGGTTCCACACACAGCTCGACGAGGGGCCGGAGACCCCCTGAGCAACTCGAGAGGCCAGCGGGGTTCCCTTCCTCAGACAAGACGAGGCCTGACTCTCCTGTCCCAACTCTGCAGGGACCCTGCGGTCGGAGTCCGAAACGGAGAGGAAGCCTGAGCTTCCTGCCTCCCCTCGAGGTGAGGCCCTCTTCCGTTGCGCCAGACCCAGCGGAGTCCCGAGGGGCCCCGCCACCTCCACAGGATCCCTCGCCTCTCAGAGGCACCCTGGGAAGTTCCCTAAGGTCCCCGGCAGAAGGCGAGGGACACGAGGGTTTCCCGCCGCCCCCCCGAGAAAGACTTCGAGAGTCCTTCTTCAACGCGTCTCTAGGCCCTAGTCCCCTCCCGTGACTCGAGAGCCAGGACGCGCTCCCTCTCGCCACGCGCATGGAGACCTGACTTCCCTGGCGCCGCACGAGAGGCTCCCTGAGATCCTCGTCGTGCCTCGGGAGAAAACCCCCACGGGCGCCGCAGCTCGAGGAAACCCCTGAGACGCCCCCGTCCTCGAGAGCTGAGGGCCTTCTTTTCCTGCATGGCCTGGAGAGCAATCCCGGGTCCTCTCTCCAAAAGGAAGAGGAGGCTGGACTCCCTTGAGGCCGCTCAGGGGGATCCAAGAGACCCGCGTCGCGACTCGAGAGGAGAGCGGAGTCCTTGGCTTCCCCTCGAGACGAGGCCTGACTCCCCGGGGGAGCCTGGAATGCAACCCCGAGATCCCTGCCTTCCCTGGAGAGGAATAGTAGGTCCCGGACACACGCCTAGGTGAGGTCTCTTCGGCCCTGCAGTGACTCGAGCGCAACCCCCAGCTTTCCCTCGCAACCCGAGGGGAAGATTGGGCTTCCCAGGGCCAACCCAAGGGGAAGGCTGAGATCCCCGTCGTAACTCGAGAATCCCGCCGCAACTCGAGAAAAACCACGTGGTTCCCAGCTCTTGGCAAGAGGAGGCCCTTGCCCGCCACGGCGTCTCAAGGGAAGGCCCCTGTTCCGCCCTGAAGGGCGAAACGGTCCCTGACAGCCTTCCTGCGACCCCCAAAAGTCCCCCGACACGCCGGGTTCCCTCGAGGGGAACACCGAGGGTCCCGGCACCGCTTCCTCTGAGCCCCTTCTCCCCTCCTGATCGCGACAGGAGAGGCGATTCCCCTGCGTGGTCTGGAAGGGGTTCCCGGCCTTCCCGGCGCACCTCAGGATGAGGCCGGTCTCACGAGGAAATTCGAGACGAGCCACGTGGGTGGGGCCACATGCCGAACGCCCCCGATTCCCCGGTCCGCCCTTGAGAAGGACCCGAGGCCCGGACCCCTCTTCGAAGGCAACCCTGTGGGTGAAGGCACAACACGAAGGGGCACTGCCACCCCCGTGCATCGTCCGCAAAGACCCGCGGGTTCCACACACAGCTCGACGAGGGGCCGGAGACCCCCTGAGCAACTCGAGAGGCCAGCGGGGTTCCCTTCCTCAGACAAGACGAGGCCTGACTCTCCTGTCCCAACTCTGCAGGGACCCTGCGGTCGGAGTCCGAAACGGAGAGGAAGCCTGAGCTTCCTGCCTCCCCTCGAGGTGAGGCCCTCTTCCGTTGCGCCAGACCCAGCGGAGTCCCGAGGGGCCCCGCCACCTCCACAGGATCCCTCGCCTCTCAGAGGCACCCTGGGAAGTTCCCTAAGGTCCCCGGCAGAAGGCCAGGGACACGAGGGTTTCCCGCCGCCCCCCCGAGAAAGACCTCGAGAGTCCTTCTTCAACGCGTCTCGAGGCCCTAGTCCCCTCCCGTGACTCGAGAGCCAGGACGCGCTCCCCCTCGCCACGCGCATGGAGACCTGACTTCCCTGGCGCCGCACGAGAGGCTCCCTGAGATCCTCGTCGTGCCTCGGGAGAAAACCCCCACGGGCGCCGCAGCTCGAGGAAACCCCTGAGACGCCCCCGTCCTCGCGAGCTGAGGGCCTTCTTATCCTGCATGGCCTGGAGAGCAATCCCGGGTCCTCTCTCCAAACGGAAGAGGAGGCTGGACTCCCTTGAGGCCGCTCAGGGGGCTCCAAGAGACCCGCGTCGCGACTCGAGAGGAGAGCGGAGTCCTTGGCTTCCCCTCGAGTCGAGGCCTGACTCCCCGGGGGAGCCTGGAATGCAACCCCGAGATCCCTGCCTTCCCTGGAGAGGAATAGTAGGTCCCGGACACACGCCTAGGTGAGGTCTCTTCGGCCCTGCAGTGACTCGAGCGCAACCCCCAGCTTTCCCTCGCAACCCGAGGGGAAGATTGGGCTTCCCAGGGCTAACCCAAGGGGAAGGCTGAGATCCCCGTTGTAACTTGAGAATGCCGGGGCAACTCGAGAAAAACCACGTGGTTCCCACCTCTTGGCAACAGGAGGCCCTTGCCCGCCACGGCGTCTCAAGGGAAGTCCCCTGTTCCGCCCTGAAGGGCGAAACGGTCCCTGACAGCCTTCCTGCGACCCCAAAAGTCCCCCGACACGCCGGGTTCCCTCGAGGGGAACACCGAGGGTCCCGGCACCGCTTCCTCTGAGCCCCTTCTCCCCTCCTGATCGCGACAGGAGAGGCGATTCCCCTGCGTGGTCTGGAAGGGGTTCCCGGCCTTCCCGGCGCACCTCAGGATGAGGCCGGTCTTCACGAGGAAATTCGAGACGAGCCACGTGGGTGGGGCCACATGCCGAACGCCCCCGATTCCCCGGTCCGCCCTTGAGAAGTACCCGAGGCCCGGACCCCTCTTCGAAGGCAACCCTGTGGGTGAAGGCACAACACGAAGGGGCACTGCCACCCCCGTGCATCGTCCGCAAAGACCCGCGGGTTCCACACACAGCTCGACGAGGGGCCTGAGACCCCCTGAGCAACTCGAGAGGCCAGCGGGGTTCCCTTCCTCAGACAAGACGAGGCCTGACTCTCCTGTCCCAAGTCTGCAGGGACCCTGCGGTCGGAGCCCGAAACGGAGAGGAAGCCTGAGCTTCCTGCCTCCCCTCGAGGTGAGGCCCTCTTCCGTTGCGCCAGACCCTGCGGAGTCCCGAGGGGCCCCGCCACCTCCACAGGATCCCTCGCCTCTCAGAGGCACCCTGGGAAGTTCCCTAAGGTCCCCGCAGAAGGCGAGGGACACGAGGGTTTCCCGCCGCCCCCCCGAGAAAGACCTCGAGAGTCCTTCTTCAACGCGTCTCGAGGCCCTAGTCCCCTCCCGTGACTCGAGAGCCAGGACGCGCTCCCCCTCGCCACGCGCATGGAGACCTGACTTCCCTGGCACCGCACGAGAGGCTCCCTGAGATCCTCGTCGTGCCTCGGGAGAAAACCCCCACGGGCGCCGCAGCTCGAGGAAACCCCTGAGACGCCCCCGTCCTCGCGAGCTGAGGGCCTTCTTTTCCTGCATGGCCTGGAGAGCAATCCCGGGTCCTCTCTCCAAACGGAAGAGGAGGCTGGACTCCCTTGAGGCCGCTCAGGGGGCTCCAAGAGACCCGCGTCGCGACTCGAGAGGAGAGCGGAGTCCTTGGCTTCCCCTCGAGACGAGGCCTGACTCCGCGGGGGAGCCTGGAATGCAACCCCGAGATCCCTGCCTTCCCTGGAGAGGAATAGTAGGTCCCGGACACACGCCTAGGTGAGGTCTCTTCGGCCCTGCAGTGACTCGAGCGCAACCCCCAGCTTTCCCTCGCAACCCGAGGGGAAGATTGGGCTTCCCAGGGCCAACCCAAGGGGAAGGCTGAGATCCC
The DNA here is from genome assembly GCF_029407905.1 of Bubalus kerabau. Taxonomy (NCBI): domain Eukaryota; kingdom Metazoa; phylum Chordata; class Mammalia; order Artiodactyla; family Bovidae; genus Bubalus; species Bubalus kerabau. The sequence goes on from NC_073633.1 coordinate 266,367, forward strand.
CGCCGTAACTCGAGAATCCCGCCGCAACTCGAGAAAAACCACGTGGTTCCCAGCTCTTGGCAAGAGGAGGCCCTTGCCCGCCACGGCGTCTCAAGGGAAGTCCCCTGTTCCGCCCTGAAGGGCGAAACGGTCCCTGACAGCCTTCCTGCGACCCCCAAAAGTCCTCCGACACGCCGGGTTCCCTCGAGGGGAACACCGAGGGTCCCGGCACCGCTTCCTCTGAGCCCCTTCTCCCCTCCTGATCGCGACAGGAGAGGCGATTCCCCTGCGTGGTCTGGAAGGGGTTCCCGACCTTCCCGGCGCACCTCAGGATGAGGCCGGTCTCACGAGGAAATTCGAGACGAGCCACGTGGGTGGGGCCACATGCCGAACGCCCCCGATTCCCCGGTCCGCCCTTGAGAAGGACCCGAGGCCCGGACCCCTCTTCGAAGGCAACCCTGTGGGTGAAGGCACAACACGAAGGGGCACTGCCACCCCCGTGCATCGTCCGCAAAGACCCGCGGGTTCCACACACAGCTCGACGAGGGGCCGGAGACCCCCTGAGCAACTCGAGAGGCCAGCGGGGTTCCCTTCCTCAGACAAGACGAGGCCTGACTCTCCTGTCCCAACTCTGCAGGGACCCTGCGGTCGGAGTCCGAAACGGAGAGGAAGCCTGAGCTTCCTGCCTCCCCTCGAGGTGAGGCCCTCTTCCGTTGCGCCAGACCCAGCGGAGTTCCGAGGGGCCCCGCCACCTCCACAGGATCCCTCGCCTCTCAGAGGCACCCTGGGAAGTTCCCTAAGGTCTCCGGCAGAAGGCGCGGGACACGAGGGTTTCCCGCCGCCCCCCCGAGAAAGACCTCGAGAGTCCTTCTTCAACGCGTCTCGAGGCCCTAGTCCCCTCCCGTGACTCGAGAGCCAGGACGCGCTCCCCCTCGCCACGCGCATGGAGACCTGACTTCCCTGGCGCCGCACGAGAGGCTCCCTGAGATCCTCGTCGTGCCTCGGGAGAAAACCCCCACGGGCGCCGCAGCTCGAGGAAACCCCTGAGACGCCCCCGTCCTCGCGAGCTGAGGGCCTTCTTATCCTGCATGGCCTGGAGAGCAATCCCGGGTCCTCTCTCCCAACGGAAGAGGAGGCTGGACTCCCTTGAGGCCGCTCAGGGGGCTCCAAGAGACCCGCGTCGCGACTCGAGAGGAGAGCGGAGTCCTTGGCTTCCCCTCGAGTCGAGGCCTGACTCCCCGGGGGAGCCTGGAATGCAACCCCGAGATCCCTGCCTTCCCTGGAGAGGAATAGTAGGTCCCGGACACACGCCTAGGTGAGGTCTCTTCGGCCCTGCAGTGACTCGAGCGCAACCCCCAGCTTTCCCTCGCAACCCGAGGGGAAGATTGGGCTTCCCAGGGCCAACCCAAGGGGAAGGCTGAGATCCCCGTCGTAACTCGAGAATGCCGCCGCAACTCGAGAAAAACCACGTGGTTCCCACCTCTTGGCAAGAGGAGGCCCTTGCCCGCCACGGCGTCTCAAGGGAAGTCCCCTGTTCCGCCCTGAAGGGCGAAACGGTCCCTGACAGCCTTCCTGCGACCCCCAAAAGTCCCCTGACACGCAGGGTTCCCTCGAGGGGAACACCGAGGGTCCCGGCACCGCTTCCTCTGAGCCCCTTCTCCCCTCCTGATCGCGACAGGAGAGGCGATTCCCCTGCGTGGTCTGGAAGGGGTTCCCGGCCTTCCCGGCGCACCTCAGGATGAGGCCGGTCTTCACGAGGAAATTCGAGACGAGCCACGTGGGTGGGGCCACATGCCGAACGCCCCCGATACCCCGGTCCGCCCTTGAGAAGGACCCGAGGCCCGGACCCCTCTTCGAAGGCAACCCTGTGGGTGAAGGCACAACACGAAGGGGCACTGCCACCCCCGTGCATCGTCCGCAAAGACCCGCGGGTTCCACACACAGCTCGACGAGGGGCCTGAGACCCCCTGAGCAACTCGAGAGGCCAGCGGGGTTCCCTTCCTCAGACAAGACGAGGCCTGACTCTCCTGTCCCAACTCTGCAGGGACCCTGCGGTCGGAGCCCGAAACGGAGAGGAAGCCTGAGCTTCCTGCCTCCCCTCGAGGTGAGGCCCTCTTCCGTTGCGCCAGACCCTGCGGAGTCCCGAGGGGCCCCGCCACCTCCACAGGATCCCTCGCCTCTCAGAGGCACCCTGGGAAGTTCCCTAAGGTCCCCGCAGAAGGCGAGGGACACGAGGGTTTCCCGCCGCCCCCCCGAGAAAGACCTCGAGAGTCCTTCTTCAACGCGTCTCGAGGCCCTAGTCCCCTCCCGTGACTCGAGAGCCAGGACGCGCTCCCCCTCGCCACGCGCATGGAGACCTGACTTCCCTGGCGCCGCACGAGAGGCTCCCTGAGATCCTCGTCGTGCCTCGGGAGAAAACCCCCACGGGCGCCGCAGCTCGAGGAAACCCCTGAGACGCCCCCGTCCTCGCGAGCTGAGGGCCTTCTTATCCTGCATGGCCTGGAGAGCAATCCCGGGTCCTCTCTCCCAACGGAAGAGGAGGCTGGACTCCCTTGAGGCCGCTCAGGGGGCTCCAAGAGACCCGCGTCGCGACTCGAGAGGAGAGCGGAGTCCTTGGCTTCCCCTCGAGACGAGGCCTGACTCCCCGGGGGAGCCTGGAATGCAACCCCGAGATCCCTGCCTTCCCTGGAGAGGAATAGTAGGTCCCGGACACACGCCTAGGTGAGGTCTCTTCGGCCCTGCAGTGACTCGAGCGCAACCCCCAGCTTTCCCTCGCAACCCGAGGGGAAGATTGGGCTTCCCAGGGCCAACCCAAGGGGAAGGCTGAGATCCCCGTCGTAACTCGAGAATCCCGCCGCAACTCGAGAAAAACCACGTGGTTCCCACCTCTTGGCAAGAGGAGGCCCTTGCCCGCCACGGCGTCTCAAGGGAAGTCCCCTGTTCCGCCCTGAAGGGCGAAACGGTCCCTGACAGCCTTCCTGCGACCCCCAAAAGTCCCCCGACACGCCGGGTTCCCTCGAGGGGAACACCGAGTGTCCCGGCACCGCTTCCTCTGAGTCCCTTCTCCCCTCCTGATCGCGACAGGAGAGGCGATTCCCCTGCGTGGTCTGGAAGGGGTTCCCGGCCTTCCCGGCGCACTACAGGATGAGGCCGGTCTCACGAGGAAATTCGAGACGAGCCACGTGGGTGGGGCCACATGCCGAACGCCCCCGATTCCCCGGTCCGCCCTTGAGAAGGACCCGAGGCCCGGACCCCTCTTCGAAGGCAACCCTGTGGGTGAAGGCACAACACGAAGGGGCACTGCCACCCCCGTGCATCGTCCGCAAAGACCCGCGGGTTCCACACACAGCTCGACGAGGGGCCGGAGACCCCCTGAGCAACTCGAGAGGCCAGCGGGGTTCCCTTCCTCAGACAAGACGAGGCCTGACTCTCCTGTCCCAACTCTGCAGGGACCCTGCGGTCGGAGTCCGAAACGGAGAGGAAGCCTGAGGTTCCTGCCTCCCCTCGAGGTGAGGCCCTCTTCCGTTGCGCCAGACCCAGCGGAGTCCCGAGGGGCCCCGCCACCTCCACAGGATCCCTCGCCTCTCAGAGGCACCCTGGGAAGTTCCCTAAGGTCCCCGGCAGAAGGCGAGGGACACGAGGGTTTCCCGCCGCCCCCCCGAGAAAGACCTCGAGAGTCCTTCTTCAACGCGTCTCGAGGCCCTAGTCCCCTCCCGTGACTCGAGAGCCAGGACGCGCTCCCCCTCGCCACGCGCATGGAGACCTGACTTCCCTGGCGCCGCACGAGAGGCTCCCTGAGATCCTCGTCGTGCCTCGGGAGAAAACCCCCACGGGCGCCGCAGCTCGAGGAAACCCCTTAGACGCGCCCGTCCTCGCGAGCTGAGGGCCTTCTTTTCCTGCATGGCCTGGAGAGCAATCCCGGGTCCTCTCTCCAAACGGAAGAGGAGGCTGGACTCCCTTGAGGCCGCTCAGGGGGCTCCAAGAGACCCGCGTCGCGACTCGAGAGGAGAGCGGAGTCCTTGGCTTCCCCTCGAGACGAGGCCTGACTCCCCGGGGGAGCCTGGAATGCAACCCCGAGATCCCTGCCTTCCCTGGAGAGGAATAGTAGGTCCCGGACACACGCCTAGGTGAGGTCTCTTCGGCCCTGCAGTGACTCGAGCGCAACCCCCAGCTTTCCCTCGCAACCCGAGGGGAAGATTGGGCTTCCCAGGGCCAACCCAAGGGGAAGGCTGAGATCCCCGTCGTAACTCGAGAATCCCGCCGCAACTCGAGAAAAACCACGTGGTTCCCACCTCTTGGCAAGAGGAGGCCCTTGCCCGCCACGGCGTCTCAAGGGAAGTCCCCTGTTCCGCCCTGAAGGGCGAAACGGTCCCTGACAGCCTTCCTGCGACCCCCAAAAGTCCCCCGACACGCCGGGTTCCCTCGAGGGGAACACCGAGGGTCCCGGCACCGCTTCCTCTGAGCCCCTTCTCCCCTCCTGATCGCGACAGGAGAGGCGATTCCCCTGCGTGGTCTGGAAGGGGTTCCCGGCCTTCCCGGCGCACTACAGGATGAGGCCGGTCTCACGAGGAAATTCGAGACGAGCCACGTGGGTGGGGCCACATGCCGAACGCCCCCGATTCCCCGGTCCGCCCTTGAGAAGGACCCGAGGCCCGGACCCCTCTTCGAAGGCAACCCTGTGGGTGAAGGCACAACACGAAGGGGCACTGCCACCCCCGTGCATCGTCCGCAAAGACCCGCGGGTTCCACACACAGCTCGACGAGGGGCCGGAGACCCCCTGAGCAACTCGAGAGGCCAGCGGGGTTCCCTTCCTCAGACAAGACGAGGCCTGACTCTCCTGTCCCAACTCTGCAGGGACCCTGCGGTCGGAGTCCGAAACGGAGAGGAAGCCTGAGCTTCCTGCCTCCCCTCGAGGTGAGGCCCTCTTCCGTTGCGCCAGACCCAGCGGAGTCCCGAGGGGCCCCGCCACCTCCACAGGATTCCTCTCCTCTCAAAGGCACCCTGGGAAGTTCCCTAAGGTCCCCGGCAGAATTCCAGGGACACGAGGGTTTCCCGCCGCCCCCCCGAGAAAGACCTCGAGAGTCCTTCTTCAACGCGTCTCGAGGCCCTAGTCCCCTCCCGTGACTCGAGAGCCAGGACGCGCTCCCCCTCGCCACGCGCATGGAAACCTGACTTCCCTGGCGCCACACGAGAGGCTCCCTGAGATCCTCGTCGTGCCTCGGGAGAAAACCCCCATGGGCGCCGCAGCTCGAGGAAACCCCTGAGACGCCCCCGTCCTCGCGAGCTGACGGCCTTCTTTTCCTGCATGGCCTGGAGAGCAATCCCGGGTCCTCTCTCCAAACGGAAGAGGAGGCTGGACTCCCTTGAGGCCGCTCAGGGGGCTCCAAGAGACCCGCGTCGCGACTCGAGAGGAGAGCGGAGTCCTTGGCTTCCCCTCGAGACGAGGCCTGACTCCCCGGGGGAGCCTGGAATGCAACCCCGAGATCCCTGCCTTCCCTGGAGAGGAATAGTAGGTCCCGGACACACGCCTAGGTGAGGTCTCTTCGGCCCTGCAGTGACTCGAGCGCAACCCCCAGCTTTCCCTCGCAACCCGAGGGGAAGATTGGGCTTCCCAGGGCCAACCCAAGGGGAAGGCTGAGATCCCCGTCGTAACTCGAGAATCCCGCCGCAACTCGAGAAAAACCACGTGGTTCCTACCTCTTGGCAAGAGGAGGCCCTTGCCCGCCACGGCGTCTCAAGGGAAGTCCCCTGTTCCGCCCTGAAGGGCGAAACGGTCCCTGACAGCCTTCCTGCGACCCCCAAAAGTCCCCCGACACGCCGGGTTCCCTCGAGGGGAACACCGAGGGTCCCGGCACCGCTTCCTCTGAGCCCCTTCTCCCCTCCTGATCGCGACAGGAGAGGCGATTCCCCTGCGTGGTCTGAAAGGGGTTCCCGGCCTTCCCGGCGCACCTCAGGATGAGGCCGGTCTCACGAGGAAATTCGAGACGAGCCACGTGGGTGGGGCCACATGCCGAACGCCCCCGATTCCCCGGTCCGCCCTTGAGAAGGACCCGAGGCCCGGACCCCTCTTCGAAGGCAACCCTGTGGGTGAAGGCACAACACGAAGGGGCACTGCCACCCCCGTGCATCGTCCGCAAAGACCCGCGGGTTCCACACACAGCTCGACGAGGGGCCGGAGACCCCCTGAGCAACTCGAGAGGCCAGCGGGGTTCCCTTCCTCAGACAAGACGAGGCCTGACTCTCCTGTCCCAACTCTGCAGGGACCCTGCGGTCGGAGTCCGAAACGGAGAGGAAGCCTGAGCTTCCTGCCTCCCCTCGAGGTGAGGCCCTCTTCCGTTGCGCCAGACCCAGCGGAGTCCCGAGGGGCCCCGCCACCTCCACAGGATCCCTCGCCTCTCAGAGGCACCCTGGGAAGTTCCCTAAGGTCCCCGGCAGAAGGCGAGGGACACGAGGGTTTCCCGCCGCCCCCCCGAGAAAGACCTCGAGAGTCCTTCTTCAACGCGTCTCGAGGCCCTAGTCCCCTCCCGTGACTCGAGAGCCAGGACGCGCTCCCCCTCGCCACGCGCATGGAGACCTGACTTCCCTGGCGCCGCACGAGAGGCTCCCTGAGATCCTCGTCGTGCCTCGGGAGAAAACCCCCACGGGCGCCGCAGCTCGAGGAAACCCCTTAGACGCCCCCGTCCTCGCGAGCTGAGGGCCTTCTTTTCCTGCATGGCCTGGAGAGCAATCCCGGGTCCTCTCTCCCAACGGAAGAGGAGGCTGGACTCCCTTGAGGCCGCTCAGGGGGCTCCAAGAGACCCGCGTCGCGACTCGAGAGGAGAGCGGAGTCCTTGGCTTCCCCTCGAGACGAGGCCTGACTCCCCGGGGGAGCCTGGAATGCAACCCCGAGATCCCTGCCTTCCCTGGAGAGGAATAGTAGGTCCCGGACACACGCCTAGGTGAGGTCTCTTCGGCCCTGCAGTGACTCGAGCGCAACCCCCAGCTTTCCCTCGCAACCCGAGGGGAAGATTGGGCTTCCCAGGGCCAACCCAAGGGGAAGGCTGAGATCCCCGTCGTAACTCGAGAATCCCGCCGCAACTCGAGAAAAACCACGTGGTTCCCACCTCTTGGCAAGAGGAGGCCCTTGCCCGCCACGGCGTCTCAAGGGAAGTCCCCTGTTCCGCCCTGAAGGGCGAAACGGTCCCTGACAGCCTTCCTGCGACCCCCAAAAGTCCCCCGACACGCCGGGTTCCCTCGAGGGGAACACCGAGGGTCCCGGCACCGCTTCCTCTGAGCCCCTTCTCCCCTCCTGATCGCGACAGGAGAGGCGATTCCCCTGCGTGGTCTGGAAGGGGTTCCCGGCCTTCCCGGCGCACTACAGGATGAGGCCGGTCTCACGAGGAAATTCGAGACGAGCCACGTGGGTGGGGCCACATGCCGAACGCCCCCGATTCCCCGGTCCGCCCTTGAGAAGGACCCGAGGCCCGGACCCCTCTTCGAAGGCAACCCTGTGGGTGAAGGCACAACACGAAGGGGCACTGCCACCCCCGTGCATCGTCCGCAAAGACCCGCGGGTTCCACACACAGCTCGACGAGGGGCCGGAGACCCCCTGAGCAACTCGAGAGGCCAGCGGGGTTCCCTTCCTCAGACAAGACGAGGCCTGACTCTCCTGTCCCAACTCTGCAGGGACCCTGCGGTCGGAGTCCGAAACGGAGAGGAAGCCTGAGCTTCCTGCCTCCCCTCGAGGTGAGGCCCTCTTCCGTTGCGCCAGACCCAGCGGAGTCCCGAGGGGCCCCGCCACCTCCACAGGATTCCTCGCCTCTCAAAGGCACCCTGGGAAGTTCCCTAAGGTCCCCGGCAGAATTCCAGGGACACGAGGGTTTCCCGCCGCCCCCCCGAGAAAGACCTCGAGAGTCCTTCTTCAACGCGTCTCGAGGCCCTAGTCCCCTCCCGTGACTCGAGAGCCAGGACGCGCTCCCCCTCGCCACGCGCATGGAGACCTGACTTCCCTGGCGCCACACGAGAGGCTCCCTGAGATCCTCGTCGTGCCTCGGGAGAAAACCCCCACGGGCGCCGCAGCTCGAGGAAACCCCTGAGACGCCCCCGTCCTCGCGAGCTGACGGCCTTCTTTTCCTGCATGGCCTGGAGAGCAATCCCGGGTCCTCTCTCCAAACGGAAGAGGAGGCTGGACTCCGTTGAGGCCGCTCAGGGGGCTCCAAGAGACCCGCGTCGCGACTCGAGAGGAGAGCGGAGTCCTTGGCTTCCCCTCCAGACGAGGCCTGACTCCCCGGGGGAGCCTGGAATGCAACCCCGAGATCCCTGCCTTCCCTGGAGAGGAATAGTAGGTCCCGGACACACGCCTAGGTGAGGTCTCTTCGGCCCTGCAGTGACTCGAGCGCAACCCCCAGCTTTCCCTCGCAACCCGAGGGGAAGATTGGGCTTCCCAGGGCCAACCCAAGGGGAAGGCTGAGATCCCCGTCGTAACTCGAGAATCCCGCCGCAACTCGAGAAAAACCACGTGGTTCCCACCTCTTGGCAAGAGGAGGCCCTTGCCCGCCACGGCGTCTCAAGGGAAGTCCCCTGTTCCGCCCTGAAGGGCGAAACGGTCCCTGACAGCCTTCCTGCGACCCCCAAAAGTCCCCCGACACGCCGGGTTCCCTCGAGGGGAACACCGAGGGTCCTGGCACCGCTTCCTCTGAGCCCCTTCTCCCCTCCTGATCGCGACAGGAGAGGCGATTCCCCTGCGTGGTCTGGAAGGGGTTCCCGGCCTTCCCGGCGCACCTCAGGATGAGGCCGGTCTCACGAGGAAATTCGAGACGAGCCACGTGGGTGGGGCCACATGCCGAACGCCCCCGATTCCCCGGTCCGCCCTTGAGAAGGACCCGAGGCCCGGACCCCTCTTCGAAGGCAACCCTGTGGGTGAAGGCACAACACGAAGGGGCACTGCCACCCCCGTGCATCGTCCGCAAAGACCCGCGGGTTCCACACACAGCTCGACGAGGGGCCGGAGACCCCCTGAGCAACTCGAGAGGCCAGCGGGGTTCCCTTCCTCAGACAAGACGAGGCCTGACTCTCCTGTCCCAACTCTGCAGGGACCCTGCGGTCGGAGTCCGAAACGGAGAGGAAGCCTGAGCTTCCTGCCTCCCCTCGAGGTGAGGCCCTCTTCCGTTGCGCCAGACCCAGCGGAGTCCCGAGGGGCCCCGCCAACTCCACAGGATCCCTCGCCTCTCAGAGGCACCCTGGGAAGTTCCCTAAGGTCCCCGGCAGAAGGCCAGGGACACGAGGGTTTCCCGCCGCCCCCCCGAGAAAGACCTCGAGAGTCCTTCTTCAACGCGTCTCGAGGCCCTAGTCCCCTCCCGTGACTCGAGAGCCAGGACGCGCTCCCCCTCGCCACGCGCATGGAGACCTGACTTCCCTGGCGCCACACGAGAGGCTCCCTGAGATCCTCGTCGTGCCTCGGGAGAAAACCCCCACGGGCGCCGCAGCTCGAGGAAACCCCTGAGACGCCCCCGTCCTCGCGAGCTGAGGGCCTTCTTTTCCTGCATGGCCTGGAGAGCAATCCCGGGTCCTCTCTCCAAACGGAAGAGGAGGCTGGACTCCCTTGAGGCCGCTCAGGGGGCTCCAAGAGACCCGCGTCGCGACTCGAGAGGAGAGCGGAGTCCTTGGCTTCCCCTCGAGATGAGGCCTGACTCCCCGGGGGAGCCTGGAATGCAACCCCGAGATCCCTGCCTTCCCTGGAGAGGAATAGTAGGTCCCGGACACACGCCTAGGTGAGGTCTCTTCGGCCCTGCAGTGACTCGAGCGCAACCCCCAGCTTTCCCTCGCAACCCGAGGGGAAGATTGGGCTTCCCAGGGCCAACCCAAGGGGAAGGCTGAGATCCCCGTCGTAACTCGAGAATCCCGCCGCAACTCGAGAAAAACCACGTGGTTCCCACCTCTTGGCAAGAGGAGGCCCTTGCCCGCCACGGCGTCTCAAGGGAAGTCCCCTGTTCCGCCCTGAAGGGCGAAACGGTCCCTGACAGCCTTCCTGCGACCCCCAAAAGTCCCCCGACACGCCGGGTTCTCTCGAGGGGAACACCGAGGGTCCCGGCACCGCTTCCTCTGAGCCCCTTCTCCCCTCCTGATCGCGACAGGAGAGGCGATTCCCCTGCGTGGTCTGGAAGGGGTTCCCGGCCTTCCCGGCGCACCTCAGGATGAGGCCGGTCTCACGAGGAAATTCGAGACGAGCCACGTGGGTGGGGCCACATGCCGAACGCCCCCGATTCCCCGGTCCGCCCTTGAGAAGGACCCGAGGCCCGGACCCCTCTTCGAAGGCAACCCTGTGGGTGAAGGCACAACACGAAGGGGCACTGCCACCCCCGTGCATCGTCCGCAAAGACCCGCGGGTTCCACACACAGCTCGACGAGGGGCCGGAGACCCCCTGAGCAACTCGAGAGGCCAGCGGGGTTCCCTTCCTCAGACAAGACGAGGCCTGACTCTCCTGTCCCAACTCTGCAGGGACCCTGCGGTCGGAGTCCGAAACGGAGAGGAAGCCTGAGGTTCCTGCCTCCCCTCGAGGTGAGGCCCTCTTCCGTTGCGCCAGACCCAGCGGAGTCCCGAGGGGCCCCGCCACCTCCACAGGATCCCTCGCCTCTCAGAGGCACCCTGGGAAGTTCCCTAAGGTCCCCGGCAGAAGGCCAGGGACACGAGGGTTTCCCGCCGCCCCCCCGAGAAAGACCTCGAGAGTCCTTCTTCAACGCGTCTCGAGGCCCTAGTCCCCTCCCGTGACTCGAGAGCCAGGACGCGCTCCCCCTCGCCACGCGCATGGAGACCTGACTTCCCTGGCGCCGCACGAGAGGCTCCCTGAGATCCTCGTCGTGCCTCGGGAGAAAACCCCCACGGGCGCCGCAGCTCGAGGAAACCCCTGAGACGCCCCCGTCCTCGCGAGCTGAGGGCCTTCTTTTCCTGCATGGCCTGGAGAGCAATCCCGGGTCCTCTCTCCCAACGGAAGAGGAGGCTGGACTCCCTTGAGGCCGCTCAGGGGGCTCCAAGAGACCCGCGTCGCGACTCGAGAGGAGAGCGGAGTCCTTGGCTTCCCCTCGAGACGAGGCCTGACTCCCCGGGGGAGCCTGGAATGCAACCCCGAGATCCCTGCCTTCCCTGGAGAGGAATAGTAGGTCCCGGACACACGCCTAGGTGAGGTCTCTTCGGCCCTGCAGTGACTCGAGCGCAACCCCCAGCTTTCCCTCGCAACCCGAGGGGAAGATTGGGCTTCCCAGGGCCAACCCAAGGGGAAGGCTGAGATCCCCGTCGTAACTCGAGAATCCCGCCGCAACTCGAGAAAAACCACGTGGTTCCCACCTCTTGGCAAGAGGAGGCCCTTGCCCGCCACGGCGTCTCAAGGGAAGTCCCCTGTTCCGCCCTGAAGGGCGAAACGGTCCCTGACAGCCTTCCTGCGACCCCCAAAAGTCCCCCGACACGCCGGGTTCCCTCGAGGGGAACACCGAGGGTCCCGGCACCGCTTCCTCTGAGCCCCTTCTCCCCTCCTGATCGCGACAGGAGAGGCGATTCCCCTGCGTGGTCTGGAAGGGGTTCCCGGCCTTCCCGGCGCACCTCAGGATGAGGCCGGTCTCACGAGGAAATTCGAGACGAGCCACGTGGGTGGGGCCACATGCCGAACGCCCCCGATTCCCCGGTCCGCCCTTGAGAAGGACCCGAGGCCCGGACCCCTCTTCGAAGGCAACCCTGTGGGTGAAGGCACAACACGAAGGGGCACTGCCACCCCCGTGCATCGTCCGCAAAGACCCGCGGGTTCCACACACAGCTCGACGAGGGGCCGGAGACCCCCTGAGCAACTCGAGAGGCCAGCGGGGTTCCCTTCCTCAGACAAGACGAGGCCTGACTCTCCTGTCCCAACTCTGCAGGGACCCTGCGGTCGGAGTCCGAAACGGAGAGGAAGCCTGAGCTTCCTGCCTCCCCTCGAGGTGAGGCCCTCTTCCGTTGCGCCAGACCCAGCGGAGTCCCGAGGGGCCCCGCCACCTCCACAGGATCCCTCGCCTCTCAGAGGCACCCTGGGAAGTTCCCTAAGGTCCCCGGCAGAAGGCCAGGGACACGAGGGTTTCCCGCCGCCCCCCCGAGAAAGACCTCGAGAGTCCTTCTTCAACGCGTCTCGAGGCCCTAGTCCCCTCCCGTGACTCGAGAGCCAGGACGCGCTCCCCCTCGCCACGCGCATGGAGACCTGACTTCCCTGGCGCCACACGAGAGGCTCCCTGAGATCCTCGTCGTGCCTCGGGAGAAAACCCCCACGGGCGCCGCAGCTCGAGGAAACCCCTGAGACGCCCCCGTCCTCGCGAGCTGAGGGCCTTCTTTTCCTGCATGGCCTGGAGAGCAATCCCGGGTCCTCTCTCCAAACGGAAGAGGAGGCTGGACTCCCTTGAGGCCGCTCAGGGGGCTCCAAGAGACCCGCGTCGCGACTCGAGAGGAGAGCGGAGTCCTTGGCTTCCCCTCGAGATGAGGCCTGACTCCCCGGGGGAGCCTGGAATGCAACCCCGAGATCCCTGCCTTCCCTGGAGAGGAATAGTAGGTCCCGGACACACGCCTAGGTGAGGTCTCTTCGGCCCTGCAGTGACTCGAGCGCAACCCCCAGCTTTCCCTCGCAACCCGAGGGGAAGATTGGGCTTCCCAGGGCCAACCCAAGGGGAAGGCTGAGATCCCCGTCGTAACTCGAGAATCCCGCCGCAACTCGAGAAAAACCACGTGGTTCCCACCTCTTGGCAAGAGGAGGCCCTTGCCCGCCACGGCGTCTCAAGGGAAGTCCCCTGTTCCGCCCTGAAGGGCGAAACGGTCCCTGACAGCCTTCCTGCGACCCCCAAAAGTCCCCCGACACGCCGGGTTCCCTCGAGGGGAACACCGAGGGTCCCGGCACCGCTTCCTCTGAGCCCCTTCTCCCCTCCTGATCGCGACAGGAGAGGCGATTCCCCTGCGTGGTCTGGAAGGGGTTCCCGGCCTTCCCGGCGCACCTCAGGATGAGGCCGGTCTCACGAGGAAATTCGAGACGAGCCACGTGGGTGGGGCCACATGCCGAACGCCCCCGATTCCCCGGTCCGCCCTTGAGAAGGACCCGAGGCCCGGACCCCTCTTCGAAGGCAACCCTGTGGGTGAAGGCACAACACGAAGGGGCACTGCCACCCCCGTGCATCGTCCGCAAAGACCCGCGGGTTCCACACACAGCTCGACGAGGGGCCGGAGACCCCCTGAGCAACTCGAGAGGCCAGCGGGGTTCCCTTCCTCAGACAAGACGAGGCCTGACTCTCCTGTCCCAACTCTGCAGGGACCCTGCGGTCGGAGTCCGAAACGGAGAGGAAGCCTGAGGTTCCTGCCTCCCCTCGAGGTGAGGCCCTCTTCCGTTGCGCCAGACCCAGCGGAGTCCCGAGGGGCCCCGCCACCTCCACAGGATCCCTCGCCTCTCAGAGGCACCCTGGGAAGTTCCCTAAGGTCCCCGGCAGAAGGCCAGGGACACGAGGGTTTCCCGCCGCCCCCCCGAGAAAGACCTCGAGAGTCCTTCTTCAACGCGTCTCGAGGCCCTAGTCCCCTCCCGTGACTCGAGAGCCAGGACGCGCTCCCCCTCGCCACGCGCATGGAGACCTGACTTCCCTGGCGCCGCACGAGAGGCTCCCTGAGATCCTCGTCGTGCCTCGGGAGAAAACCCCCACGGGCGCCGCAGCTCGAGGAAACCCCTGAGACGCCCCCGTCCTCGCGAGCTGAGGGCCTTCTTTTCCTGCATGGCCTGGAGAGCAATCCCGGGTCCTCTCTCCCAACGGAAGAGGAGGCTGGACTCCCTTGAGGCCGCTCAGGGGGCTCCAAGAGACCCGCGTCGCGACTCGAGAGGAGAGCGGAGTCCTTGGCTTCCCCTCGAGACGAGGCCTGACTCCCCGGGGGAGCCTGGAATGCAACCCCGAGATCCCTGCCTTCCCTGGAGAGGAATAGTAGGTCCCGGACACACGCCTAGGTGAGGTCTCTTCGGACCTGCAGTGACTCGAGCGCAACCCCCAGCTTTCCCTCGCAACCCGAGGGGAAGATTGGGCTTCCCAGGGCCAACCCAAGGGGAAGGCTGAGATCCCCGTCGTAACTCGAGAATCCCGCCGCAACTCGAGAAAAACCACGTGGTTCCCACCTCTTGGCAAGAGGAGGCCCTTGCCCGCCACGGCGTCTCAAGGGAAGTCCCCTGTTCCGCCCTGAAGGGCGAAACGGTCCCTGACAGCCTTCCTGCGACCCCCAAAAGTCCCCCGACACGCCGGGTTCCCTCGAGGGGAACACCGAGGGTCCCGGCACCGCTTCCTCTGAGCCCCTTCTCCCCTCCTGATCGCGACAGGAGAGGCGATTCCCCTGCGTGGTCTGGAAGGGGTTCCCGGCCTTCCCGGCGCACCTCAGGATGAGGCCGGTCTCACGAGGAAATTCGAGACGAGCCACGTGGGTGGGGCCACATGCCGAACGCCCCCGATTCCCCGGTCCGCCCTTGAGAAGGACCCGAGGCCCGGACCCCTCTTCGAAGGCAACCCTGTGGGTGAAGGCACAACACGAAGGGGCACTGCCACCCCCGTGCATCGTCCGCAAAGACCCGCGGGTTCCACACACAGCTCGACGAGGGGCCGGAGACCCCCTGAGCAACTCGAGAGGCCAGCGGGGTTCCCTTCCTCAGACAAGACGAGGCCTGACTCTCCTGTCCCAACTCTGCAGGGACCCTGCGGTCGGAGTCCGAAACGGAGAGGAAGCCTTAGCTTCCTGCCTCCCCTCGAGGTGAGGCCCTCTTCCGTTGCGCCAGACCCAGCGGAGTCCCGAGGGGCCCCGCCACCTCCACAGGATCCCTCTCCTCTCAGAGGCACCCTGGGAAGTTCCCTAAGGTCCCCGGCAGAAGGCGAGGGACACGAGGGTTTCCCGCCGCCCCCCCGAGAAAGACCTCGAGAGTCCTTCTTCAACGCGTCTCGAGGCCCTAGTCCCCTCCCGTGACTCGAGAGCCAGGACGCGCTCCCCCTCGCCACGCGCATGGAGACCTGACTTCCCTGGCGCCGCACGAGAGGCTCCCTGAGATCCTCGTCGTGCCTCGGGAGAAAACCCCCACGGGCGCCGCAGCTCGAGGAAACCCCTGAGACGCCCCCGTCCTCGCGAGCTGAGGGCCTTCTTTTCCTGCATGGCCTGGAGAGCAATCCCGGGTCCTCTCTCCCAACGGAAGAGGAGGCTGGACTCCCTTGAGGCCGCTCAGGGGGCTCCAAGAGACCCGCGTCGCGACTCGAGAGGAGAGCGGAGTCCTTGGCTTCCCCTCGAGACGAGGCCTGACTCCCCGGGGGAGCCTGGAATGCAACCCCGAGATCCCTGCCTTCCCTGGAGAGGAATAGTAGGTCCCGGACACACGCCTAGGTGAGGTCTCTTCGGCCCTGCAGTGACTCGAGCGCAACCCCCAGCTTTCCCTCGCAACCCGAGGGGAAGATTGGGCTTCCCAGGGCCAACCCAAGGGGAAGGCTGAGATCCCCGTCGTAACTCGAGAATCCCGCCGCAACTCGAGAAAAACCACGTGGTTCCCACCTCTTGGCAAGAGGAGGCCCTTGCCCGCCACGGCGTCTCAAGGGAAGTCCCCTGTTCCGCCCTGAAGGGCGAAACGGTCCCTGACAGCCTTCCTGCGACCCCCAAAAGTCCCCCGACACGCCGGGTTCCCTCGAGGGGAACACCGAGGGTCCCGGCACCGCTTCCTCTGAGCCCCTTCTCCCCTCCTGATCGCGACAGGAGAGGCGATTCCCCTGCGTGGTCTGGAAGGGGTTCCCGGCCTTCCCGGCGCACCTCAGGATGAGGCCGGTCTCACGAGGAAATTCGAGACGAGCCACGTGGGTGGGGCCACATGCCGAACGCCCCCGATTCCCCGGTCCGCCCTTGAGAAGGACCCGAGGCCCGGACCCCTCTTCGAAGGCAACCCTGTGGGTGAAGGCACAACACGAAGGGGCACTGCCACCCCCGTGCATCGTCCGCAAAGACCCGCGGGTTCCACACACAGCTCGACGAGGGGCCGGAGACCCCCTGAGCAACTCGAGAGGCCAGCGGGGTTCCCTTCCTCAGACAAGACGAGGCCTGACTCTCCTGTCCCAACTCTGCAGGGACCCTGCGGTCGGAGTCCGAAACGGAGAGGAAGCCTGAGGTTCCTGCCTCCCCTCGAGGTGAGGCCCTCTTCCGTTGCGCCAGACCCAGCGGAGTCCCGAGGGGCCCCGCCACCTCCACAGGATCCCTCGCCTCTCAGAGGCACCCTGGGAAGTTCCCTAAGGTCCCCGGCAGAAGGCCAGGGACACGAGGGTTTCCCGCCGCCCCCCCGAGAAAGACCTCGAGAGTCCTTCTTCAACGCGTCTCGAGGCCCTAGTCCCCTCCCGTGACTCGAGAGCCAGGACGCGCTCCCCCTCGCCACGCGCATGGAGACCTGACTTCCCTGGCGCCACACGAGAGGCTCCCTGAGATCCTCGTCGTGCCTCGGGAGAAAACCCCCACGGGCGCCGCAGCTCGAGGAAACCCCTGAGACGCCCCCGTCCTCGCGAGCTGAGGGCCTTCTTTTCCTGCATGGCCTGGAGAGCAATCCCGGGTCCTCTCTCCAAACGGAAGAGGAGGCTGGACTCCCTTGAGGCCGCTCAGGGGGCTCCAAGAGACCCGCGTCGCGACTCGAGAGGAGAGCGGAGTCCTTGGCTTCCCCTCGAGATGAGGCCTGACTCCCCGGGGGAGCCTGGAATGCAACCCCGAGATCCCTGCCTTCCCTGGAGAGGAATAGTAGGTCCCGGACACACGCCTAGGTGAGGTCTCTTCGGCCCTGCAGTGACTCGAGCGCAACCCCCAGCTTTCCCTCGCAACCCGAGGGGAAGATTGGGCTTCCCAGGGCCAACCCAAGGGGAAGGCTGAGATCCCCGTCGTAACTCGAGAATCCCGCCGCAACTCGAGAAAAACCACGTGGTTCCCACCTCTTGGCAAGAGGAGGCCCTTGCCCGCCACGGCGTCTCAAGGGAAGTCCCCTGTTCCGCCCTGAAGGGCGAAACGGTCCCTGACAGCCTTCCTGCGACCCCCAAAAGTCCCCCGACACGCCGGGTTCTCTCGAGGGGAACACCGAGGGTCCCGGCACCGCTTCCTCTGAGCCCCTTCTCCCCTCCTGATCGCGACAGGAGAGGCGATTCCCCTGCGTGGTCTGGAAGGGGTTCCCGGCCTTCCCGGCGCACCTCAGGATGAGGCCGGTCTCACGAGGAAATTCGAGACGAGCCACGTGGGTGGGGCCACATGCCGAACGCCCCCGATTCCCCGGTCCGCCCTTGAGAAGGACCCGAGGCCCGGACCCCTCTTCGAAGGCAACCCTGTGGGTGAAGGCACAACACGAAGGGGCACTGCCACCCCCGTGCATCGTCCGCAAAGACCCGCGGGTTCCACACACAGCTCGACGAGGGGCCGGAGACCCCCTGAGCAACTCGAGAGGCCAGCGGGGTTCCCTTCCTCAGACAAGACGAGGCCTGACTCTCCTGTCCCAACTCTGCAGGGACCCTGCGGTCGGAGTCCGAAACGGAGAGGAAGCCTGAGGTTCCTGCCTCCCCTCGAGGTGAGGCCCTCTTCCGTTGCGCCAGACCCAGCGGAGTCCCGAGGGGCCCCGCCACCTCCACAGGATCCCTCGCCTCTCAGAGGCACCCTGGGAAGTTCCCTAAGGTCCCCGGCAGAAGGCCAGGGACACGAGGGTTTCCCGCCGCCCCCCCGAGAAAGACCTCGAGAGTCCTTCTTCAACGCGTCTCGAGGCCCTAGTCCCCTCCCGTGACTCGAGAGCCAGGACGCGCTCCCCCTCGCCACGCGCATGGAGACCTGACTTCCCTGGCGCCGCACGAGAGGCTCCCTGAGATCCTCGTCGTGCCTCGGGAGAAAACCCCCACGGGCGCCGCAGCTCGAGGAAACCCCTGAGACGCCCCCGTCCTCGCGAGCTGAGGGCCTTCTTTTCCTGCATGGCCTGGAGAGCAATCCCGGGTCCTCTCTCCCAACGGAAGAGGAGGCTGGACTCCCTTGAGGCCGCTCAGGGGGCTCCAAGAGACCCGCGTCGCGACTCGAGAGGAGAGCGGAGTCCTTGGCTTCCCCTCGAGACGAGGCCTGACTCCCCGGGGGAGCCTGGAATGCAACCCCGAGATCCCTGCCTTCCCTGGAGAGGAATAGTAGGTCCCGGACACACGCCTAGGTGAGGTCTCTTCGGACCTGCAGTGACTCGAGCGCAACCCCCAGCTTTCCCTCGCAACCCGAGGGGAAGATTGGGCTTCCCAGGGCCAACCCAAGGGGAAGGCTGAGATCCCCGTCGTAACTCGAGAATCCCGCCGCAACTCGAGAAAAACCACGTGGTTCCCACCTCTTGGCAAGAGGAGGCCCTTGCCCGCCACGGCGTCTCAAGGGAAGTCCCCTGTTCCGCCCTGAAGGGCGAAACGGTCCCTGACAGCCTTCCTGCGACCCCCAAAAGTCCCCCGACACGCCGGGTTCCCTCGAGGGGAACACCGAGGGTCCCGGCACCGCTTCCTCTGAGCCCCTTCTCCCCTCCTGATCGCGACAGGAGAGGCGATTCCCCTGCGTGGTCTGGAAGGGGTTCCCGGCCTTCCCGGCGCACCTCAGGATGAGGCCGGTCTCACGAGGAAATTCGAGACGAGCCACGTGGGTGGGGCCACATGCCGAACGCCCCCGATTCCCCGGTCCGCCCTTGAGAAGGACCCGAGGCCCGGACCCCTCTTCGAAGGCAACCCTGTGGGTGAAGGCACAACACGAAGGGGCACTGCCACCCCCGTGCATCGTCCGCAAAGACCCGCGGGTTCCACACACAGCTCGACGAGGGGCCGGAGACCCCCTGAGCAACTCGAGAGGCCAGCGGGGTTCCCTTCCTCAGACAAGACGAGGCCTGACTCTCCTGTCCCAACTCTGCAGGGACCCTGCGGTCGGAGTCCGAAACGGAGAGGAAGCCTTAGCTTCCTGCCTCCCCTCGAGGTGAGGCCCTCTTCCGTTGCGCCAGACCCAGCGGAGTCCCGAGGGGCCCCGCCACCTCCACAGGATCCCTCTCCTCTCAGAGGCACCCTGGGAAGTTCCCTAAGGTCCCCGGCAGAAGGCGAGGGACACGAGGGTTTCCCGCCGCCCCCCCGAGAAAGACCTCGAGAGTCCTTCTTCAACGCGTCTCGAGGCCCTAGTCCCCTCCCGTGACTCGAGAGCCAGGACGCGCTCCCCCTCGCCACGCGCATGGAGACCTGACTTCCCTGGCGCCGCACGAGAGGCTCCCTGAGATCCTCGTCGTGCCTCGGGAGAAAACCCCCACGGGCGCCGCAGCTCGAGGAAACCCCTGAGACGCCCCCGTCCTCGCGAGCTGAGGGCCTTCTTTTCCTGCATGGCCTGGAGAGCAATCCCGGGTCCTCTCTCCCAACGGAAGAGGAGGCTGGACTCCCTTGAGGCCGCTCAGGGGGCTCCAAGAGACCCGCGTCGCGACTCGAGAGGAGAGCGGAGTCCTTGGCTTCCCCTCGAGACGAGGCCTGACTCCCCGGGGGAGCCTGGAATGCAACCCCGAGATCCCTGCCTTCCCTGGAGAGGAATAGTAGGTCCCGGACACACGCCTAGGTGAGGTCTCTTCGGCCCTGCAGTGACTCGAGCGCAACCCCCAGCTTTCCCTCGCAACCCGAGGGGAAGATTGGGCTTCCCAGGGCCAACCCAAGGGGAAGGCTGAGATCCCCGTCGTAACTCGAGAATCCCGCCGCAACTCGAGAAAAACCACGTGGTTCCCACCTCTTGGCAAGAGGAGGCCCTTGCCCGCCACGGCGTCTCAAGGGAAGTCCCCTGTTCCGCCCTGAAGGGCGAAACGGTCCCTGACAGCCTTCCTGCGACCCCCAAAAGTCCCCCGACACGCCTTGTTCCCTCGAGGGGAACACCGAGGGTCCCGGCACCGCTTCCTCTGAGCCCCTTCTACCCTCCTGATCGCGACAGGAGAGGCGATTCCCCTGCGTGGTCTGGAAGGGGTTCCCGGCCTTCCCGGCGCACCTCAGGATGAGGCCGGTCTTCACGAGGAAATTCGAGACGAGCCACGTGGGTGGGGCCACATGCCGAACGCCCCCGTTTCCCCGGTCCGCCCTTGAGAAGGACCCGAGGCCCGGACCCCTCTTCGAAGGCAACCCTGTGGGTGAAGGCACAACACGAAGGGGCACTGCCACCCCCGTGCATCGTCCGCAAAGACCCGCGGGTTCCACACACAGCTCGACGAGGGTCCTGAGACCCCCTGAGCAACTCGAGAGGCCAGCGGGGTTCCCTTCCTCAGACAAGACGAGGCCTGACTCTCCTGTCCCAACTCTGCAGGGACCCTGTGGTCGGAGTCCAAAACGGAGAGGAAGCCTGAGGTTCCTGCCTCCCCTCGAGGTGAGGCCCTCTTCCGTTGCGCCAGACCCAGCGGAGTCCCGAGGGGCCCCGCCACCTCCACAGGATCCCTCGCCTCTCAGAGGCACCCTGGGAAGTTCCCTAAGGTCCCCGGCAGAAGGCGAGGGACACGAGGGTTTCCCGCCGCCCCCCCGAGAAAGACCTCGAGAGTCCTTCTTCAACGCGTCTCGAGGCCCTAGTCCCCTCCCGTGACTCGAGAGCCAGGACGCGCTCCCCCTCGCCACGCGCATGGAGACCTGACTTCCCTGGCGCCGCACGAGAGGCTCCCTGAGATCCTCGTCGTGCCTCGGGAGAAAACCCCCACGGGCGCCGCAGCTCGAGGAAACCCCTGAGACGCCCCCGTCCTCGCGAGCTGAGGGCCTTCTTTTCCTGCATTGCCTGGAGAGCAATCCCGGGTCCTCTCTCCCAACGGAAGAGGAGGCTGGACTCCCTTGAGGCCGCTCAGGGGGTTCCAAGAGACCCGTGTCGCGACTCGAGAGGAGAGCGGAGTCCTTGGCTTCCCCTCGAGACGAGGCCTGACTCCCCGGGGAGTCTGGAATGCAACCCCGAGATCCCTGCCTTCCCTGGAGAGGAATAGTAGGTCCCGGACACACGCCTAGGTGAGGTCTCTTCGGCCCTGCAGTGACTCGAGCGCAACCCCCGGCTTTCCCTCGCAACCCGAGGGGAAGTTTGGGCTTCCCAGGGCCAACCCAAGGGGAAGGCTGAGATCCCCGTCGTAACTCGAGAATCCCGCCGCAACTCGAGAAAAACCACGTGGTTCCCACCTCTTGGCAAGAGGAGGCCCTTGCCCGCCACGGCGTCTCTAGGGAAGTCCCCTGTTCTGCCCTGAAGGGCGAAACGGTCCCTGACATCCTTCCTGCGACCCCCAAAAGTCCCCCGACATGCCGTGTCCCCTCGAGGGGAACACCGAGGGTCCCGGCACCGCTTCCTCTGAGCCCCTTCTCCCCTCCTGATCGCGACAGGAGAGGCGATTCCCCTGCGTGGTCTGGAAGGGGTTCCCGGCCTTCCCGGCGCACCTCAGGATGAGGCCGGTCTCACGAGGAAATTCGAGACGAGCCACGTGGGTGGGGCCACATGCCGAACGCACCCGATTCCCCGGTCCGCCCTTGAGAAGGACCCGAGGCCCGGACCCCTCTTCGAAGGCAACCCTGTGGGTGAAGGCACAACACATAGGGGCACTTCCACCCCCGTGCATCGTCCGCAAAGACCCGCGTGTTCCAAACACAGCTCGACGAGGGGCCTGAGACCCCTGAGCAACTCGAGAGGCCAGCGGGGTTCCCTTCCTCAGACAAGACGAGGCCTGACTCTCCTGTCCCAACTCTGCAGGGACCCTGCGGTCGGAGTCCGAAACGGAGAGGAAGCCTGAGCTTCCTGCCTCCCCTCGAGGTGAGGCCCTCTTCCGTTGCGCCAGACCCAGCGGAGTCCCGAGGGGCCCCGCCACCTCCACAGGATCCCTCGCCTCTCAGAGGCACCCTGGGAAGTTCCCTAAGGTCCCCGGCAGAAGGCCAGGGACACGAGGGTTTCCCGCCGCCCCCCCGAGAAAGACCTCGAGAGTCCTTCTTCAACGCGTCTCGAGGCCCTAGTCCCCTCCCGTGACTCGAGAGCCAGGACGCGCTCCCCCTCGCCACGCGCATGGAGACCTGACTTCCCTGGCGCCGCACGAGAGGCTCCCTGAGATCCTCGTCGTGCCTCGGGAGAAAACCCCCACGGGCGCCGCAGCTCGAGGAAACCCCTGAGACGCCCCCGTCCTCGCGAGCTGAGGGCCTTCTTTTCCTGCATGGCCTGGAGAGCAATCCCGGGTCCTCTCTCCAAACGGAAGAGGAGGCTGGACTCCCTTGAGGCCGCTCAGGGGGCTCCAAGAGACCCGCGTCGCAACTCGAGAGGAGAGCGGAGTCCTTGGCTTCCACTCGAGGCGAGGCCTGACTCCCCGGGGGAGCCTGGAATGCAACCCCGAGATCCCTGCCTTCCCTGGAGAGGAATAGTAGGTCCCGGACACACGCCTAGGTGAGGTCTCTTCGGCCCTGCAGTGACTCGAGTGCAACCCCCAGCTTTCCCTCGCAACCCGAGGGGAAGATTGGGCTTCCCAGGGCCAACCCAAGGGGAAGGCTGAGATCCCCGTCGTAACTCGAGAATCCCGCCGCAACTCGAGAAAAACCACGTGGTTCCCACCTCTTGGCAAGAGGAGGCCCTTGCCCGCCACGGCGTCTCAAGGGAAGTCCCCTGTTCCGCCCTGAAGGGCGAAACGGTCCCTGACAGCCTTCCTGCGACCCCCAAAAGTCCCCCGACACGCCGTGTTCCCTCGAGGGGAACACCGAGGGTCCCGGCACCGCTTCCTCTGAGCCCCTTCTACCCTCCTGATCGCGACAGGAGAGGCGATTCCCCTGCGTGGTCTGGAAGGGGTTCCCGGCCTTCCCGGCGCACCTCAGGATGAGGCCGGTCTTCACGAGGAAATTCGAGACGAGCCACGTGGGTGGGGCCACATGCCGAACGCCCCCGTTTCCCCGGTCCGCCCTTGAGAAGGACCCGAGGCCCGGACCCCTCTTCGAAGGCAACCCTGTGGGTGAAGGCACAACACGAAGGGGCACTGCCACCCCCGTGCATCGTCCGCAAAGACCCGCGGGTTCCACACACAGCTCGACGAGGGTCCTGAGACCCCCTGAGCAACTCGAGAGGCCAGCGGGGTTCCCTTCCTCAGACAAGACGAGGCCTGACTCTCCTGTCCCAACTCTGCAGGGACCCTGTGGTCGGAGTCCAAAACGGAGAGGAAGCCTGAGGTTCCTGCCTCCCCTCGAGGTGAGGCCCTCTTCCGTTGCGCCAGACCCAGCGGAGTCCCGAGGGGCCCCGCCACCTCCACAGGATCCCTCGCCTCTCAGAGGCACCCTGGGAAGTTCCCTAAGGTCCCCGGCAGAAGGCGAGGGACACGAGGGTTTCCCGCCGCCCCCCCGAGAAAGACCTCGAGAGTCCTTCTTCAACGCGTCTCGAGGCCCTAGTCCCCTCCCGTGACTCGAGAGCCAGGACGTGCTCCCCCTCGCCACGCGCATGGAGACCTGACTTCCCTGGCGCCGCACGAGAGGCTCCCTGAGATCCTCGTCGTGCCTCGGGAGAAAACCCCCACGGGCGCCGCAGCTCGAGGAAACCCCTGAGACGCCCCCGTCCTCGCGAGCTGAGGGCCTTCTTTTCCTGCATGGCCTGGAGAGCAATCCCGGGTCCTCTCTCCCAACGGAAGAGGAGGCTGGACTCCCTTGAGGCCGCTCAGGGGGTTCCAAGAGACCCGTGTCGCGACTCGAGAGGAGAGCGGAGTCCTTGGCTTCCCCTCGAGACGAGGCCTGACTCCCCGGGGAGTCTGGAATGCAACCCCGAGATCCCTGCCTTCCCTGGAGAGGAATAGTAGGTCCCGGACACACGCCTAGGTGAGGTCTCTTCGGCCCTGCAGTGACTCGAGCGCAACCCCCGGCTTTCCCTCGCAACCCGAGGGGAAGTTTGGGCTTCCCAGGGCCAACCCAAGGGGAAGGCTGAGATCCCCGTCGTAACTCGAGAATCCCGCCGCAACTCGAGAAAAACCACGTGGTTCCCACCTCTTGGCAAGAGGAGGCCCTTGCCCGCCACGGCGTCTCAAGGGAAGTCCCCTGTTCTGCCCTGAAGGGCGAAACGGTCCCTGACATCCTTCCTGCGACCCCCAAAAGTCCCCCGACATGCCGTGTCCCCTCGAGGGGAACACCGAGGGTCCCGGCACCGCTTCCTCTGAGCCCCTTCTCCCCTCCTGATCGCGACAGGAGAGGCGATTCCCCTGCGTGGTCTGGAAGGGGTTCCCGGCCTTCCCGGCGCACCTCAGGATGAGGCCGGTCTCACGAGGAAATTCGAGACGAGCCACGTGGGTGGGGCCACATGCCGAACGCACCCGATTCCCCGGTCCGCCCTTGAGAAGGACCCGAGGCCCGGACCCCTCTTCGAAGGCAACCCTGTGGGTGAAGGCACAACACATAGGGGCACTTCCACCCCCGTGCATCGTCCGCAAAGACCCGCGGGTTCCAAACACAGCTCGACGAGGGGCCTGAGACCCCTGAGCAACTCGAGAGGCCAGCGGGGTTCCCTTCCTCAGACAAGACGAGGCCTGACTCTCCTGTCCCAACTCTGCAGGGACCCTGCGGTCGGAGTCCGAAACGGAGAGGAAGCCTGAGCTTCCTGCCTCCCCTCGAGGTGAGGCCCTCTTCCGTTGCGCCAGACCCAGCGGAGTCCCGAGGGGCCCCGCCACCTCCACAGGATCCCTCGCCTCTCAGAGGCACCCTGGGAAGTTCCCTAAGGTCCCCGGCAGAAGGCGAGGGACACGAGGGTTTCCCGCCGCCCCCCGAGAAAGACCTCGAGAGTCCTTCTTCAACGTGTCTCGAGGCCCTAGTCCCCTGCCGTGACTCGAGAGCCAGGACGCGCTCCCCCTCGCCATGCGCATGGAGACCTGACTTCCCTGGCGCCGCACGAGAGGCTCCCTGAGATCCTCGTCGTGCCTCGGGAGAAAACCCCCACGGGCGCCGCAGCTCGAGGAAACCCCTGAGACGCCCCCGTCCTCGCGAGCTGAGGGCCTTCTTTTCCTGCATGGCCTGGAGAGCAATCCCGGATCCTCTCTCCCAACGGAAGAGGAGGCTGGACTCCCTTGAGGCCGCTCAGGGGGCTCCAAGAGACCCGCGTCGCGACTCGAGAGGAGAGCGGAGTCCTTGGCTTCCCCTCGAGACGAGGCCTGACTCCCCGGGGAGTCTGGAATGCAACCCCGAGATCCCTGCCTTCCCTGGAGAGGAATAGTAGGTCCCGGACACACGCCTAGGTGAGGTCTCTTCGGCCCTGCAGTGACTCGAGCGCAACCCCCGGCTTTCCCTCGCAACCCAAGGGGAAGTTTGGGCTTACCAGGGCCAACCCAAGGGGAAGGCTGAGATCCCCGTCGTAACTCGAGAATCCCGCCGCAACTCGAGAAAAACCACGTGGTTCCCACCTCTTGGCAAGAGGAGGCCCTTGCCCGCCACGGCGTCTCAAGGGAAGTCCCCTGTTCTGCCCTGAAGGGCGAAACGGTCCCTGACATCCTTCCTGCGACCCCCAAAAGTCCCCCGACACGCCGTGTCCCCTCGAGGGGAACACCGAGGGTCCCGGCACCGCTTCCTCTGAGCCCCTTCTCCCCTCCTGATCGCGACAGGAGAGGCGATTCCCCTGCGTGGTCTGGAAGGGGTTCCCGGCCTTCCCGGCTCACCTCAGGATGAGGCCGGTCTCACGAGGAAATTCGAGACGAGCCACGTGGGTGGGGCCACATGCCGAACGCACCCGATTCCCCAGTCCGCCCGTGAGAAGGACCCGAGGCCCGGACCCCTCTTCGAAGGCAACCCTGTGGGTGAAGGCACAACACGAAGGGGCACTTCCACCCCCGTGCATCGTCCGCAAAGACCCGCGGGTTCCAAACACAGCTCGACGAGGGGCCTGAGACCCCTGAGCAACTCGAGAGGCCAGCGGGGTTCCCTTCCTCAGACAAGACGAGGCCTGACTCTCCTGTCCCAACTCTGCAGGGATCCTGCGGTCGGAGTCCGAAACGGAGAGGAAGCCTGAGCTTCCTGCCTCCCCTCGAGGTGAGGCCCTCTTCCGTTGCGCCAGACCCAGCGGTGTCCTGAGGGGCCCCGCCACCTCCACAGGATCCCTCGCCTCTCAGAGGCACCCTGGGAAGTTCCCTAAGGTCCCCGGCAGAAGGCGAGGGACACGAGGGTTTCCCGCCGCCCCCCGAGAAAGACCTCGAGAGTCCTTCTTCAACGTGTCTCGAGGCCCTAGTCCCCTGCCGTGACTCGAGAGCCAGGACGCGCTCCCCCTCGCCACGCGCATGGAGACCTGACTTCCCTGGCGCCGCACGAGAGGCTCCCTGAGATCCTCGTCGTGCCTCGGGAGAAAACCCCCACGGGCGCCGCAGCTCGAGGAAACCCCTGAGACGCCCCCGTCCTCGCGAGCTGAGGGCCTTCTTTTCCTGCATGGCCTGGAGAGCAATCCCGGATCCTCTCTCCCAACGGAAGAGGAGGCTGGACTCCCTTGAGGCCGCTCAGGGGGCTCCAAGAGACCCGCGTCGCGACTCGAGAGGAGAGCGGAGTCCTTGGCTTCCCCTCGAGACGAGGCCTGACTCCCCAGGGGAGCCTGGAATGCAACCCCGAGATCCCTGCCTTCCCTGGAGAGGAAGAGTAGGTCCCGGACACACGCCTAGGTGAAGTCTGTTCGGCCCTGCAGTGACTCGAGCGCAACTCCCAGCTTTCCCTCGCAACCCGAGGGGAAGATTGGGCTTCCCAGGGCCAACCCAAGGGGAAGGCTGAGATCCCCGTCGTAACTCGAGAATCCCGCCGCAACTCGAGAAAAACCACGTGGTTCCCACCTCTTGGCAAGAGGAGGCCCTTGCCCGCCACGGCGTCTCAAGGGAAGTCCCCTGTTCCGCCCTGAAGGGCGAAACGGTCCCTGACAGCCTTCCTGCGACCCCCAAAAGTCCCCCGACACGCCGGGTTCCCTCGAGGGGAACACCGAGGGTCCCGGCACCGCTTCCTCTGAGCCCCTTCTCCCCTCCTGACCGCGACAGGAGAGGCGATTCCCCTGCGTGGTCTGGAAGGGGTTCCCGGCCTTCCCGGCGCACCTCAGGATGAGGCCGGTCTCACGAGGAAATTCGAGACGAGCCACGTGGGTGGGGCCACATGCCGAACGCCCCCGATTCCCCGGTCCGCCCTTGAGAAGGACCCGAGGCCCGGACCCCTCTTCGAAGGCAACCCTGTGGGTGAAGGCACAACACGAAGGGGCACTGCCACCCCCGTGCATCGTCCGCAAAGACCCGCGGGTTCCACACACAGCTCGTCGAAGGGCCTGAGACCCCCTGAGCAACTCGAGAGGCCAGCGGGGTTCCCTTCCACAGACAAGACCAGGCCTGACTCTCCTGTCCCAACTCTGCAGGGACCCTGCGGTCGGAGTCCGAAACGGAGAGGAAGCCTGAGGTTCCTGCCTCCCCTCGAGGTGAGGCCCTCTTCCGTTGCGCCAGACCCAGCGGAGTCCCGAGGGGTCCCGCCACCTCCACAGGATCCCTCGCCTCTCAGAGGCACCCTGGGAAGTTCCCTAAAGTCCCCGGCAGAAGGCGAGGGACACGAGGGTTTCCCGCCGCCCCCCGAGAAAGACCTCGAGAGTCCTTCTTCAACGCGTCTCGAGGCCCTAGTCCCCTCCCGTGACTCGAGAGCCAGGACGCGCTCCCCCTCGCCACGCGCATGGAGACCTGACTTCCCTGGCGCCGCACGAGAGGCTCCCTGAGATCCTCGTCGTGCCTCGGGAGAAAACCCCCACGGGCGCCGCAGCTCGAGGAAACCCCTGAGACGCCCCCGTCCTCGCGAGCTGAGGGCCTTCTTTTCCTGCATGGCCTGGAGAGCAATCCCGGGTCCTCTCTCCAAACGGAAGAGGAGGCTGGACTCCCTTGAGGCCGCTCAGGGGGCTCCAAGAGACCCGCGTCGCGACTCGAGAGGAGAGCGGAGTCCTTGGCTTCCCCTCGAGACGAGGCCTGACTCCCCGGGGGAGCCTGGAATGCAACCCCGAGATCCCTGCCTTCCCTGGAGAGGAATAGTAGGTCCCGGACACACGCCTAGGTGAGGTCTCTTCGGCCCTGCAGTGACTCGAGCGCAACCCCCAGCTTTCCCTCGCAACCCGAGGGGAAGATTGGGCTTCCCAGGGCCAACCCAAGGGGAAGGCTGAGATCCCCGTCGTAACTCGAGAATCCCGCCGCAACTCGAGAAAAACCACGTGGTTCCCACCTCTTGGCAAAGGAGGCCCTTGCCCGCCACGGCGTCTCAAGGGAAGTCCCCTGTTCCGCCCTGAAGGGCGAAACGGTCCCTGACAGCCTTCCTGCGACCCCCAAAAGTCCCCCGACACGCCGGGTTCCCTCGAGAGGAACACCGAGGTTCCCGGCACCGCTTCCTCTGAGCCCCTTCTCCCCTCCTGACCGCGACAGGAGAGGCGATTCCCCTGCGTGGTCTGGAAGGGGTTCCCGGCCTTCCCGGCGCACCTCAGGATGAGGCCGGTCTCACGAGGAAATTCGAGACGAGCCACGTGGGTGGGGCCACATGCCGAACGCCCCCGATTCCCCGGTCCGCCCTTGAGAAGGACCCGAGGCCCGGACCCCTCTTCGAAGGCAACCCTGTGGGTGAAGGCACAACACGAAGGGGCACTGCCACCCTCGTGCATCGTCCGCAAAGACCCGCGGGTTCCACACACAGCTCGACGAGGGGCCTGAGACCCCCTGAGCAACTCGAGAGGCCAGCGGGGTTCCCTTCCTCAGACAAGACGAGGCCTGACTCTCCTGTCCCAACTCTGCAGGGACCCTGCGGTCGGAGTCCGAAACGGAGAGGAAGCCTGAGGTTCCTGCCTCCCCTCGAGGTGAGGCCCTCTTCCGTTGCGCCAGACCCTGCGTAGTCCCGAGGGGCCCCGCCGCCTCCACAGGATCCCTCGCCTCTCAGAGGCACCCTGGGAAGTTCCCTAAGGTCCCCGGCAGAAGGCGAGGGACACGAGGGTTTCCCGCCGCCCCCCGAGAAAGACCTCGAGAGTCCTTCTTCAACGCGTCTCGAGGCCCTAGTCCCCTCCCGTGACTCGAGAGCCAGGACGCGCTCCCCCTCGCCACGCGCATGGAGACCTGACTTCCCTGGCGCCGCACGAGAGGCTCCCTGAGATCCTCGTCGTGCCTCGGGAGAAAACCCCCACGGGCGCCGCAGCTCGAGGAAACCCCTGAGACGCACCCGTCCTCGCGAGCTGAGGGCCTTCTTTTCCTGCATGGCCTGGAGAGCAATCCCGGGTCCTCTCTCCCAACGGAAGAGGAGGCTGGACTCCCTTGAGGCCGCTCAGGGGGCTCCAAGAGACCCGCGTCGCGACTCGAGAGGAGAGCGGAGTCCTTGGCTTCCCCTCGAGACGAGGCCTGACTCCCCGGGGGAGCCTGGAATGCAACCCCGAGATCCCTGCCTTCCCTGGAGAGGAATAGTAGGTCCCGGACACACGCCTAGGTGAGGTCTCTTCGGCCCTGCAGTGACTCGAGCGCAACCCCCAGCTTTCCCTCGCAACCCGAGGGGAAGATTGGGCTTCCCAGGGCCAACCCAAGGGGAAGGCTGAGATCCCCGTCGTAACTCGAGAATCCCTCCGCAACTCGAGAAAAACCACGTGGTTCCCACCTCTTGGCAAGAGGAGGCCCTTGCCCGCCACGGCGTCTCAAGGGAAGTCCCCTGTTCCGCCCTGAAGGGCGAAACGGTCCCTGACAGCCTTCCTGCGACCCCCAAAAGTCCCCCGACACGCCGGGTTCCCTCGAGAGGAACACCGAGGTTCCCGGCACCGCTTCCTCTGAGCCCCTTCTCCCCTCCTGACCGCGACAGGAGAGGCGATTCCCCTGCGTGGTCTGGAAGGGGTTCCCGGCCTTCCCGGCGCACCTCAGGATGAGGCCGGTCTCACGAGGAAATTCGAGACGAGCCACGTGGGTGGGGCCACATGCCGAACGCCCCCGATTCCCCGGTCCGCCCTTGAGAAGGACCCGAGGCCCGGACCCCTCTTCGAAGGCAACCCTGTGGGTGAAGGCACAACACGAAGGGGCACTGCCACCCTCGTGCATCGTCCGCAAAGACCCGCGGGTTCCACACACAGCTCGACGAGGGGCCTGAGACCCCCTGAGCAACTCGAGAGGCCAGCGGGGTTCCCTTCCTCAGACAAGACGAGGCCTGACTCTCCTGTCCCAACTCTGCAGGGACCCTGCGGTCGGAGTCCGAAACGGAGAGGAAGCCTGAGGTTCCTGCCTCCCCTCGAGGTGAGGCCCTCTTCCGTTGCGCCAGACCCTGCGTAGTCCCGAGGGGCCCCGCCGCCTCCACAGGATCCCTCGCCTCTCAGAGGCACCCTGGGAAGTTCCCTAAGGTCCCCGGCAGAAGGCGAGGGACACGAGGGTTTCCCGCCGCCCCCCGAGAAAGACCTCGAGAGTCCTTCTTCAACGCGTCTCGAGGCCCTAGTCCCCTCCCGTGACTCGAGAGCCAGGACGCGCTCCCCCTCGCCACGCGCATGGAGACCTGACTTCCCTGGCGCCGCACGAGAGGCTCCCTGAGATCCTCGTCGTGCCTCGGGAGAAAACCCCCACGGGCGCCGCAGCTCGAGGAAACCCCTGAGACGCACCCGTCCTCGCGAGCTGAGGGCCTTCTTTTCCTGCATGGCCTGGAGAGCAATCCCGGGTCCTCTCTCCCAACGGAAGAGGAGGCTGGACTCCCTTGAGGCCGCTCAGGGGGCTCCAAGAGACCCGCGTCGCGACTCGAGAGGAGAGCGGAGTCCTTGGCTTCCCCTCGAGACGAGGCCTGACTCCCCGGGGGAGCCTGGAATGCAACCCCGAGATCCCTGCCTTCCCTGGAGAGGAATAGTAGGTCCCGGACACACGCCTAGGTGAGGTCTCTTCGGCCCTGCAGTGACTCGAGCGCAACCCCCAGCTTTCCCTCGCAACCCGAGGGGAAGATTGGGCTTCCCAGGGCCAACCCAAGGGGAAGGCTGAGATCCCCGTCGTAACTCGAGAATCCCGCCGCAACTCGAGAAAAACCACGTGGTTCCCACCTCTTGGCAAGAGGAGGCCCTTGCCCGCAACGGCGTCTCAAGGGAAGTCCCCTGTTCCACCCTGAAGGGCGAAACGGTCCCTGACAGCCTTCCTGCGACCCCCAAAAGTCCCCCGACACGCCGGGTTCCCTCGAGGGGAACACCGAGGGTCCCGGCACCGCTTCCTCTGAGCCCCTTCTCCCCTCCTGACCGCGACAGGAGAGGCGATTCCCC
The DNA here is from genome assembly GCF_029407905.1 of Bubalus kerabau. Classification (NCBI taxonomy): domain Eukaryota; kingdom Metazoa; phylum Chordata; class Mammalia; order Artiodactyla; family Bovidae; genus Bubalus; species Bubalus kerabau. Next base: position 297,555 of record NC_073633.1, read on the forward strand.
TGCGTGGTCTGGAAGGGGTTCCCGGCCTTCCCGGCGCACCTCAGGATGAGGCAGGTCTCACGAGGAAATTCGAGACGAGCCACGTGGGTGGGGCCACATGCCGAACGCCCCCGATTCCCCGGTCCGCCCTTGAGAAGGACCCGAGGCCCGGACCCCTCTTCGAAGGCAACCCTGTGGGTGAAGGCACAACACGAAGGGGCACTGCCACCCCCGTGCATCGTCCGCAAAGACCCGCGGGTTCCACACACAGCTCGACGAAGGGCCTGAGACCCCCTGAGCAACTCGAGAGGCCAGCGGGGTTCCCTTCCACAGACAAGACCAGGCCTGACTCTCCTGTCCCAACTCTGCAGGGACCCTGCGGTCGGAGTCCGAAACGGAGAGGAAGCCTGAGGTTCCTGCCTCCCCTCGAGGTGAGGCCCTCTTCCGTTGCGCCAGACCCAGCGGAGTCCCGAGGGGCCCCGCCGCCTCCACAGGATCCCTCGCCTCTCAGAGGCACCCTGGGAAGTTCCCTAAGGTCCCCGGCAGAAGGCGAGGGACACGAGGGTTTCCCGCCGCCCCCCGAGAAAGACCTCGAGAGTCCTTCTTCAACGCGTCTCGAGGCCCTAGTCCCCTCCCGTGACTCGAGAGCCAGGACGCGCTCCCCCTCGCCACGCGCATGGAGACCTGACTTCCCTGGCGCCGCACGAGAGGCTCCCTGAGATCCTCGTCGTGCCTCGGGAGAAAACCCCCACGGGCGCCGCAGCTCGAGGAAACCCCTGAGACGCACCCGTCCTCGCGAGCTGAGGGCCTTCTTTTCCTGCATGGCCTGGAGAGCAATCCCGGGTCCTCTCTCCCAACGGAAGAGGAGGCTGGACTCCCTTGAGGCCGCTCAGGGGGCTCCAAGAGACCCGCGTCGCGACTCGAGAGGAGAGCGGAGTCCTTGGCTTCCCCTCGAGACGAGGCCTGACTCCCCGGGGGAGCCTGGAATGCAACCCCGAGATCCCTGCCTTCCCTGGAGAGGAATAGTAGGTCCCGGACACACGCCTAGGTGAGGTCTCTTCGGCCCTGCAGTGACTCGAGCGCAACCCCCAGCTTTCCCTCGCAACCCGAGGGGAAGATTGGGCTTCCCAGGGCCAACCCAAGGGGAAGGCTGAGATCCCCGTCGTAACTCGAGAATCCCGCCGCAACTCGAGAAAAACCACGTGGTTCCCACCTCTTGGCAAGAGGAGGCCCTTGCCCGCCACGGCGTCTCAAGGGAAGTCCCCTGTTCCACCCTGAAGGGCGAAACGGTCCCTGACAGCCTTCCTGCGACCCCCAAAAGTCCCCCGACACGCCGGGTTCCCTCGAGGGGAACACCGAGGGTCCCGGCACCGCTTCCTCTGAGCCCCTTCTCCCCTCCTGACCGCGACAGGAGAGGCGATTCCCCTGCGTGGTCTGGAAGGGGTTCCCGGCCTTCCCGGCGCACCTCAGGATGAGGCAGGTCTCACGAGGAAATTCGAGACGAGCCACGTGGGTGGGGCCACATGCCGAACGCCCCCGATTCCCCGGTCCGCCCTTGAGAAGGACCCGAGGCCCGGACCCCTCTTCGAAGGCAACCCTGTGGGTGAAGGCACAACACGAAGGGGCACTGCCACCCCCGTGCATCGTCCGCAAAGACCCGCGGGTTCCACACACAGCTCGACGAAGGGCCTGAGACCCCCTGAGCAACTCGAGAGGCCAGCGGGGTTCCCTTCCACAGACAAGACCAGGCCTGACTCTCCTGTCCCAACTCTGCAGGGACCCTGCGGTCGGAGTCCGAAACGGAGAGGAAGCCTGAGGTTCCTGCCTCCCCTCGAGGTGAGGCCCTCTTCCGTTGCGCCAGACCCAGCGGAGTCCCGAGGGGCCCCGCCGCCTCCACAGGATCCCTCGCCTCTCAGAGGCACCCTGGGAAGTTCCCTAAGGTCCCCGGCAGAAGGCGAGGGACACGAGGGTTTCCCGCCGCCCCCCGAGAAAGACCTCGAGAGTCCTTCTTCAACGCGTCTCGAGGCCCTAGTCCCCTCCCGTGACTCGAGAGCCAGGACGCGCTCCCCCTCGCCACGCGCATGGAGACCTGACTTCCCTGGCGCCGCACGAGAGGCTCCCTGAGATCCTCGTCGTGCCTCGGGAGAAAACCCCCACGGGCGCCGCAGCTCGAGGAAACCCCGGAGACGCCCCCGTCCTCGCGAGCTGAGGGCCTTCTTTTCCTGCATGGCCTGGAGAGCAATCCCGGGTCCTCTCTCCCAACGGAAGAGGAGGCTGGACTCCCTTGAGGCCGCTCAGGGGGCTCCAAGAGACCCGCGTCGCGACTCGAGAGGAGAGCGGAGTCCTTGGCTTCCCCTCGAGACGAGGCCTGACTCCCCGGGGGAGCCTGGAATGCAACCCCGAGATCCCTGCCTTCCCTGGAGAGGAATAGTAGGTCCCGGACACACGCCTAGGTGAGGTCTCTTCGGCCCTGCAGTGACTCGAGCGCAACCCCCAGCTTTCCCTCGCAACCCGAGGGGAAGATTGGGCTTCCCAGGGCCAACCCAAGGGGAAGGCTGAGATCCCCGTCGTAACTCGAGAATCCCGCCGCAACTCGAGAAAAACCACGTGGTTCCCACCTCTTGGCAAGAGGAGGCCCTTGCCCGCCACGGCGTCTCAAGGGAAGTCCCCTGTTCCACCCTGAAGGGCGAAACGGTCCCTGACAGCCTTCCTGCGACCCCCAAAAGTCCCCCGACACGCCGGGTTCCCTCGAGGGGAACACCGAGGGTCCCGGCACCGCTTCCTCTGAGCCCCTTGTCCCCTCCTGACCGCGACAGGAGAGGCGATTCCCCTGCGTGGTCTGGAAGGGGTTCCCGGCCTTCCCGGCGCACCTCAGGATGAGGCCGGTCTCACGAGGAAATTCGAGACGAGCCACGTGGGTGGGGCCACATGCCGAACGCCCCCGATTCCCCGGTCCGCCCTTGAGAAGGACCCGAGGCCCGGACCCCTCTTCGAAGGCAACCCTGTGGGTGAAGGCACAACACGAAGGGGCACTGCCACCCCCGTGCATCATCCGCAAAGACCCGCGGGTTCCACACACAGCTCGACGAGGGGCCTGAGACCCCCTGAGCAACTCGAGAGGCCAGCGGGGTTCCCTTCCTCAGACAAGACGAGGCCTGACTCTCCTGTCCCAACTCTGCAGGGACCCTGCGGTCGGAGTCCGAAACGGAGAGGAAGCCTGAGGTTCCTGCCTCCCCTCGAGGTGAGGCCCTCTTCCGTTGCGCCAGACCCAGCGGAGTCCCGAGGGGTCCCGCCACCTCCACAGGATCCCTCGCCTCTCAGAGGCACCCTGGGAAGTTCCCTAAAGTCCCCGGCAGAAGGCGAGGGACACGAGGGTTTCCCGCCGCCCCCCGAGAAAGACCTCGAGAGTCCTTCTTCAACGCGTCTCGAGGCCCTAGTCCCCTCCCGTGACTCGAGAGCCAGGACGCGCTCCCCCTCGCCACGCGCATGGAGACCTGACTTCCCTGGCGCCGCACGAGAGGCTCCCTGAGATCCTCGTCGTGCCTCGGGAGAAAACCCCCACGGGCGCCGCAGCTCGAGGAAACCCCTGAGACGCCCCCGTCCTCGCGAGCTGAGGGCCTTCTTTTCCTGCATGGCCTGGAGAGCAATCCCGGGTCCTCTCTCCAAACGGAAGAGGAGGCTGGACTCCCTTGAGGCCGCTCAGGGGGCTCCAAGAGACCCGCGTCGCGACTCGAGAGGAGAGCGGAGTCCTTGGCTTCCCCTCGAGACGAGGCCTGACTCCCCGGGGGAGCCTGGAATGCAACCCCGAGATCCCTGCCTTCCCTGGAGAGGAATAGTAGGTCCCGGACACACGCCTAGGTGAGGTCTCTTCGGCCCTGCAGTGACTCGAGCGCAACCCCCAGCTTTCCCTCGCAACCCGAGGGGAAGATTGGGCTTCCCAGGGCCAACCCAAGGGGAAGGCTGAGATCCCCGTCGTAACTCGAGAATCCCGCCGCAACTCGAGAAAAACCACGTGGTTCCCACCTCTTGGCAAAGGAGGCCCTTGCCCGCCACGGCGTCTCAAGGGAAGTCCCCTGTTCCGCCCTGAAGGGCGAAACGGTCCCTGACAGCCTTCCTGCGACCCCCAAAAGTCCCCCGACACGCCGGGTTCCCTCGAGAGGAACACCGAGGTTCCCGGCACCGCTTCCTCTGAGCCCCTTCTCCCCTCCTGACCGCGACAGGAGAGGCGATTCCCCTGCGTGGTCTGGAAGGGGTTCCCGGCCTTCCCGGCGCACCTCAGGATGAGGCCGGTCTCACGAGGAAATTCGAGACGAGCCACGTGGGTGGGGCCACATGCCGAACGCCCCCGATTCCCCGGTCCGCCCTTGAGAAGGACCCGAGGCCCGGACCCCTCTTCGAAGGCAACCCTGTGGGTGAAGGCACAACACGAAGGGGCACTGCCACCCTCGTGCATCGTCCGCAAAGACCCGCGGGTTCCACACACAGCTCGACGAGGGGCCTGAGACCCCCTGAGCAACTCGAGAGGCCAGCGGGGTTCCCTTCCTCAGACAAGACGAGGCCTGACTCTCCTGTCCCAACTCTGCAGGGACCCTGCGGTCGGAGTCCGAAACGGAGAGGAAGCCTGAGCTTCCTGCCTCCCCTCGAGGTGAGGCCCTCTTCCGTTGCGCCAGACCCTGCGTAGTCCCGAGGGGCCCCGCCGCCTCCACAGGATCCCTCGCCTCTCAGAGGCACCCTGGGAAGTTCCCTAAGGTCCCCGGCAGAAGGCGAGGGACACGAGGGTTTCCCGCCGCCCCCCGAGAAAGACCTCGAGAGTCCTTCTTCAACGCGTCTCGAGGCCCTAGTCCCCTCCCGTGACTCGAGAGCCAGGACGCGCTCCCCCTCGCCACGCGCATGGAGACCTGACTTCCCTGGCGCCGCACGAGAGGCTCCCTGAGATCCTCGTCGTGCCTCGGGAGAAAACCCCCACGGGCGCCGCAGCTCGAGGAAACCCCTGAGACGCACCCGTCCTCGCGAGCTGAGGGCCTTCTTTTCCTGCATGGCCTGGAGAGCAATCCCGGGTCCTCTCTCCCAACGGAAGAGGAGGCTGGACTCCCTTGAGGCCGCTCAGGGGGCTCCAAGAGACCCGCGTCGCGACTCGAGAGGAGAGCGGAGTCCTTGGCTTCCCCTCGAGACGAGGCCTGACTCCCCGGGGGAGCCTGGAATGCAACCCCGAGATCCCTGCCTTCCCTGGAGAGGAATAGTAGGTCCCGGACACACGCCTAGGTGAGGTCTCTTCGGCCCTGCAGTGACTCGAGCGCAACCCCCAGCTTTCCCTCGCAACCCGAGGGGAAGATTGGGCTTCCCAGGGCCAACCCAAGGGGAAGGCTGAGATCCCAGTCGTAACTCGAGAATCCCGCCGCAACTCGAGAAAAACCACGTGGTTCCCACCTCTTGGCAAGAGGAGGCCCTTGCCCGCCACGGCGTCTCAAGGGAAGTCCCCTGTTCCACCCTGAAGGGCGAAACGGTCCCTGACAGCCTTCCTGCGACCCCCAAAAGTCCCCCGACACGCCGGGTTCCCTCGAGGGGAACACCGAGGGTCCCGGCACCGCTTCCTCTGAGCCCCTTCTCCCCTCCTGACCGCGACAGGAGAGGCGATTCCCCTGCGTGGTCTGGAAGGGGTTCCCGGCCTTCCCGGCGCACCTCAGGATGAGGCCGGTCTCACGAGGAAATTCGAGACGAGCCACGTGGGTGGGGCCACATGCCGAACGCCCCCGATTCCCCGGTCCGCCCTTGAGAAGGACCCGAGGCCCGGACCCCTCTTCGAAGGCAACCCTGTGGGTGAAGGCACAACACGAAGGGGCACTGCCACCCCCGTGCATCGTCCGCAAAGACCCGCGGGTTCCACACACAGCTCGACGAGGGGCCTGAGACCCCCTGAGCAACTCGAGAGGCCAGCGGGGTTCCCTTCCTCAGACAAGACGAGGCCTGACTCTCCTGTCCCAACTCTGCAGGGACCCTGCGGTCGGAGTCCGAAACGGAGAGGAAGCCTGAGGTTCCTGCCTCCCCTCGAGGTGAGGCCCTCTTCCGTTGCGCCAGACCCAGCGGAGTCCCGAGGGGTCCCGCCACCTCCACAGGATCCCTCGCCTCTCAGAGGCACCCTGGGAAGTTCCCTAAAGTCCCCGGCAGAAGGCGAGGGACACGAGGGTTTCCCGCCGCCCCCCGAGAAAGACCTCGAGAGTCCTTCTTCAACGCGTCTCGAGGCCCTAGTCCCCTCCCGTGACTCGAGAACCAGGACGCGCTCCCCCTCGCCACGCGCATGGAGACCTGACTTCCCTGGCGCCGCACGAGAGGCTCCCTGAGATCCTCGTCGTGCCTCGGGAGAAAACCCCCACGGGCGCCGCAGCTCGAGGAAACCCCTGAGACGCCCCCGTCCTCGCGAGCTGAGGGCCTTCTTTTCCTGCATGGCCTGGAGAGCAATCTCGGGTCCTCTCTCCAAACGGAAGAGGAGGCTGGACTCCCTTGAGGCCGCTCAGGGGGCTCCAAGAGACCCGCGTCGCGACTCGAGAGGAGAGCGGAGTCCTTGGCTTCCCCTCGAGACGAGGCCTGACTCCCCGGGGGAGCCTGGAATGCAACCCCGAGATCCCTGCCTTCCCTGGAGAGGAATAGTAGGTCCCGGACACACGCCTAGGTGAGGTCTCTTCGGCCCTGCAGTGACTCGAGCGCAACCCCCAGCTTTCCCTCGCAACCCGAGGGGAAGATTGGGCTTCCCAGGGCCAACCCAAGGGGAAGGCTGAGATCCCCGTCGTAACTCGAGAATCCCGCCGCAACTCGAGAAAAACCACGTGGTTCCCACCTCTTGGCAAAGGAGGCCCTTGCCCGCCACGGCGTCTCAAGGGAAGTCCCCTGTTCCGCCCTGAAGGGCGAAACGGTCCCTGACAGCCTTCCTGCGACCCCCAAAAGTCCCCCGACACGCCGGGTTCCCTCGAGAGGAACACCGAGGTTCCCGGCACCGCTTCCTCTGAGCCCCTTCTCCCCTCCTGATCGCGACAGGAGAGGCGATTCCCCTGCGTGGTCTGGAAGGGGTTCCCGGCCTTCCCGGCGCACCTCAGGATGAGGCCGGTCTCACGAGGAAATTCGAGACGAGCCACGTGGGTGGGGCCACATGCCGAACGCCCCCGATTCCCCGGTCCGCCCTTGAGAAGGACCCGAGGCCCGGACCCCTCTTCGAAGGCAACCCTGTGGGTGAAGGCACAACACGAAGGGGCACTGCCACCCTCGTGCATCGTCCGCAAAGACCCGCGGGTTCCACACACAGCTCGACGAGGGGCCTGAGACCCCCTGAGCAACTCGAGAGGCCAGCGGGGTTCCCTTCCTCAGACAAGACGAGGCCTGACTCTCCTGTCCCAACTCTGCAGGGACCCTGCGGTCGGAGTCCGAAACGGAGAGGAAGCCTGAGGTTCCTGCCTCCCCTCGAGGTGAGGCCCTCTTCCGTTGCGCCAGACCCAGCGGAGTCCCGAGGGGTCCCGCCACCTCCACAGGATCCCTCGCCTCTCAGAGGCACCCTGGGAAGTTCCCTAAAGTCCCCGGCAGAAGGCGAGGGACACGAGGGTTTCCCGCCGCCCCCCGAGAAAGACCTCGAGAGTCCTTCTTCAACGCGTCTCGAGGCCCTAGTCCCCTCCCGTGACTCGAGAGCCAGGACGCGCTCCCCCTCGCCACGCGCATGGAGACCTGACTTCCCTGGCGCCGCACGAGAGGCTCCCTGAGATCCTCGTCGTGCCTCGGGAGAAAACCCCCACGGGCGCCGCAGCTCGAGGAAACCCCTGAGACGCCCCCGTCCTCGCGAGCTGAGGGCCTTCTTTTCCTGCATGGCCTGGAGAGCAATCCCGGGTCCTCTCTCCCAACGGAAGAGGAGGCTGGACTCCCTTGAGGCCGCTCAGGGGGCTCCAAGAGACCCGCGTCGCGACTCGAGAGGAGAGCGGAGTCCTTGCCTTCCCCTCGAGACGAGGCCTGACTCCCCGGGGGAGCCTGGAATGCAACCCCGAGATCCCTGCCTTCCCTGGAGAGGAATAGTAGGTCCCGGACACACGCCTAGGTGAGGTCTCTTCGGCCCTGCAGTGACTCGAGCGCAACCCCCAGCTTTCCCTCGCAACCCGAGGGGAAGATTGGGCTTCCCAGGGCCAACCCAAGGGGAAGGCTGAGATCCCCGTCGTAACTCGAGAATCCCGCCGCAACTCGAGAAAAACCACGTGGTTCCCACCTCTTGGCAAGAGGAAGCCCTTGCCCGCCACGGCGTCTCAAGGGAAGTCCCCTGTTCCGCCCTGAAGGGCGAAACGGTCCCTGACAGCCTTCCTGCGACCCCCAAAAGTCCCCCGACACGCCGGGTTCCCTCGAGGGGAACACCGAGGGTCCCGGCACCGCTTCCTCTGAGCCCCTTCTCCCCTCCTGACCGCGACAGGAGAGGCGATTCCCCTGCGTGGTCTGGAAGGGGTTCCCGGCCTTCCCGGCGCACCTCAGGATGAGGCCGGTCTCACGAGGAAATTCGAGACGAGCCACGTGGGTGGGGCCACATGCCGAACGCCCCCGATTCCCCGGTCCGCCCTTGAGAAGGACCCGAGGCCCGGACCCCTCTTCGAAGGCAACCCTGTGGGTGAAGGCACAACACGAAGGGGCACTGCCACCCCCGTGCATCGTCCGCAAAGACCCGCGGGTTCCACACACAGCTCGACGAGGGGCCTGAGACCCCCTGAGCAACTCGAGAGGCCAGCGGGGTTCCCTTCCTCAGACAAGACGAGGCCTGACTCTCCTGTCCCAACTCTGCAGGGACCCTGCGGTCGGAGTCCGAAACGGAGAGGAAGCCTGAGGTTCCTGCCTCCCCTCGAGGTGAGGCCCTCTTCCGTTGCGCCAGACACAGCGGAGTCCCGAGGGGTCCCGCCACCTCCACAGGATCCCTCGCCTCTCAGAGGCACCCTGGGAAGTTCCCTAAAGTCCCAGGCAGACGGCGAGGGACACGAGGGTTTCCTGCCGCCCCCCGAGAAAGACCTCGAGAGTCCTTCTTCAACGCGTCTCGAGGCCCTAGTCCCCTCCCGTGACTCGAGAGCCAGGACGCGCTCCCCCTCGCCACGCGCATGGAGACCTGACTTCCCTGGCGCCGCACGAGAGGCTCCCTGAGATCCTCGTCGTGCCTCGGGAGAAAACCCCCACGGGCGCCGCAGCTCGAGGAAACCCCTGAGACGCCCCCGTCCTCGCGAGCTGAGGGCCTTCTTTTCCTGCATGGCCTGGAGAGCAATCCCGGGTCCTCTCTCCAAACGGAAGAGGAGGCTGGACTCCCTTGAGGCCGCTCAGGGGGCTCCAAGAGACCCGCGTCGCGACTCGAGAGGAGAGCGGAGTCCTTGGCTTCCCCTCGAGACGAGGCCTGACTCCCCGGGGGAGCCTGCAATGCAACCCCGAGATCCCTGCCTTCCCTGGAGAGGAATAGTAGGTCCCGGACACACGCCTAGGTGAGGTCTCTTCGGCCCTGCAGTGACTCGAGCGCAACCCCCAGCTTTCCCTCGCAACCCGAGGGGAAGATTGGGCTTCCCAGGGCCAACCCAAGGGGAAGGCTGAGATCCCCGTCGTAACTCGAGAATCCCGCCGCAACTCGAGAAAAACCACGTGGTTCCCACCTCTTGGCAAAGGAGGCCCTTGCCCGCCACGGCGTCTCAAGGGAAGTCCCCTGTTCCGCCCTGAAGGGCGAAACGGTCCCTGACAGCCTTCCTGCGACCCCCAAAAGTCCCCCGACACGCCGGGTTCCCTCGAGAGGAACACCGAGGTTCCCGGCACCGCTTCCTCTGTGCCCCTTCTCCCCTCCTGACCGCGACAGGAGAGGCGATTCCACTGCGTGGTCTGGAAGGGGTTCCCGGCCTTCCCGGCGCACCTCAGGATGAGGCCGGTCTCACGAGGAAATTCGAGACGAGCCACGTGGGTGGGGCCACATGCCGAACGCCCCCGATTCCCCGGTCCGCCCTTGAGAAGGACCCGAGGCCCGGACCCCTCTTCGAAGGCAACCCTGTGGGTGAAGGCACAACACGAAGGGGCACTGCCACCCCCGTGCATCGTCCGCAAAGACCCGCGGGTTCCACACACAGCTCGACGAGGGGCCTGAGACCCCCTGAGCAACTCGAGAGGCCAGCGGGGTTCCCTTCCTCAGACAAGACGAGGCCTGACTCTCCTGTCCCAACTCTGCAGGGACCCTGCGGTCGGAGTCCGAAACGGAGAGGAAGCCTGAGGTTCCTGCCTCCCCTCGAGGTGAGGCCCTCTTCCGTTGCGCCAGACCCTGCGTAGTCCCGAGGGGCCCCGCCGCCTCCACAGGATCCCTCGCCTCTCAGAGGCACCCTGGGAAGTTCCCTAAGGTCCCCGGCAGAAGGCGAGGGACACGAGGGTTTCCCGCCGCCCCCCGAGAAAGACCTCGAGAGTCCTTCTTCAACGCGTCTCGAGGCCCTAGTCCCCTCCCGTGACTCGAGAGCCAGGACGCGCTCCCCCTCGCCACGCGCATGGAGACCTGACTTCCCTGGCGCCGCACGAGAGGCTCCCTGAGATCCTCGTCGTGCCTCGGGAGAAAACCCCCACGGGCGCCGCAGCTCGAGGAAACCCCTGAGACGCCCCCGTCCTCGCGAGCTGAGGGCCTTCTTTTCCTGCATGGCCTGGAGAGCAATCCCGGGTCCTCTCTCCCAACGGAAGAGGAGGCTGGACTCCCTTGAGGCCGCTCAGGGGGCTCCAAGAGACCCGCGTCGTGACTCGAGAGGAGAGCGGAGTCCTTGGCTTCCCCTCGAGACGAGGCCTGACTCCCCGGGGGAGCCTGGAATGCAACCCCGAGATCCCTGCCTTCCCTGGAGAGGAATAGTAGGTCCCGGACACACGCCTAGGTGAGGTCTCTTCGGCCCTGCAGTGACTCGAGCGCAACCCCCAGCTTTCCCTCGCAACCCGAGGGGAAGATTGGGCTTCCCAGGGCCAACCCAAGGGGAAGGCTGAGATCCCCGTCGTAACTCGAGAATCCCGCCGCAACTCGAGAAAAACCACGTGGTTCCCACCTCTTGGCAAGAGGAGGCCCTTGCCCGCCACGGCGTCTCAAGGGAAGTCCCCTGTTCCACCCTGAAGGGCGAAACGGTCCCTGACAGCCTTCCTGCGACCCCCAAAAGTCCCCCGACACGCCGGGTTCCCTCGAGGGGAACACCGAGGGTCCCGGCACCGCTTCCTCTGAGCCCCTTCTCCCCTCCTGACCGCGACAGGAGAGGCGATTCCCCTGCGTGGTCTGGAAGGGGTTCCCGGCCTTCCCGGCGCACCTCAGGATGAGGCCGGTCTCACGAGGAAATTCGAGACGAGCCACGTGGGTGGGGCCACATGCCGAACGCCCCCGATTCCCCGGTCCGCCCTTGAGAAGGACCCGAGGCCCGGACCCCTCTTCGAAGGCAACCCTGTGGGTGAAGGCACAACACGAAGGGGCACTGCCACCCCCGTGCATCGTCCGCAAAGACCCGCGGGTTCCACACACAGCTCGACGAGGGGCCTGAGACCCCCTGAGCAACTCGAGAGGCCAGCGGGGTTCCCTTCCTCAGACAAGACGAGGCCTGACTCTCCTGTCCCAACTCTGCAGGAACCCTGCGGTCGGAGTCCGAAACGGAGAGGAAGCCTGAGGTTCCTGCCTCCCCTCGAGGTGAGGCCCTCTTCCGTTGCGCCAGACCCAGCGGAGTCCCGAGGGGTCCCGCCACCTCCACAGGATCCCTCGCCTCTCAGAGGCACCCTGGGAAGTTCCCTAAAGTCCCCGGCAGAAGGCGAGGGACACGAGGGTTTCCCGCCGCCCCCCGAGAAAGACCTCGAGAGTCCTTCTTCAACGCGTCTCGAGGCCCTAGTCCCCTCCCGTGACTCGAGAGCCAGGACGCGCTCCCCCTCGCCACGCGCATGGAGACCTGACTTCCCTGGCGCCGCACGAGAGGCTCCCTGAGATCCTCGTCGTGCCTCGGGAGAAAACCCCCACGGGCGCCGCAGCTCGAGGAAACCCCTGAGACGCCCCCGTCCTCGCGAGCTGAGGGCCTTCTTTTCCTGCATGGCCTGGAGAGCAATCCCGGGTCCTCTCTCCCAACGGAAGAGGAGGCTGGACTCCCTTGAGGCCGCTCAGGGGGCTCCAAGAGACCCGCGTCGCGACTCGAGAGGAGAGCGGAGTCCTTGGCTTCCCCTCGAGACGAGGCCTGACTCCCCGGGGGAGCCTGGAATGCAACCCCGAGATCCCTGCCTTCCCTGGAGAGGAATAGTAGGTCCCGGACACACGCCTAGGTGAGGTCTCTTCGGCCCTGCAGTGACTCGAGCGCAACCCCCAGCTTTCCCTCGCAACCCGAGGGGAAGATTGGGCTTCCCAGGGCCAACCCAAGGGGAAGGCTGAGATCCCCGTCGTAACTCGAGAATCCCGCCGCAACTCGAGAAAAACCACGTGGTTCCCACCTCTTGGCAAAGGAGGCCCTTGCCCGCCACGGCGTCTCAAGGGAAGTCCCCTGTTCCGCCCTGAAGGGCGAAACGGTCCCTGACAGCCTTCCTGCGACCCCCAAAAGTCCCCCGACACGCCGGGTTCCCTCGAGAGGAACACCGAGGTTCCCGGCACCGCTTCCTCTGAGCCCCTTCTCCCCTCCTGACCGCGACAGGAGAGGCGATTCCCCTGCGTGGTCTGGAAGGGGTTCCCGGCCTTCCCGGCGCACCTCAGGATGAGGCCGGTCTCACGAGGAAATTCGAGACGAGCCACGTGGGTGGGGCCACATGCCGAACGCCCCCGATTCCCCGGTCCGCCCTTGAGAAGGACCCGAGGCCCGGACCCCTCTTCGAAGGCAACCCTGTGGGTGAAGGCACAACACGAAGGGGCACTGCCACCCTCGTGCATCGTCCGCAAAGACCCGCGGGTTCCACACACAGCTCGACGAGGGGCCTGAGACCCCCTGAGCAACTCGAGAGGCCAGCGGGGTTCCCTTCCTCAGACAAGACGAGGCCTGACTCTCCTGTCCCAACTCTGCAGGGACCCTGCGGTCGGAGTCCGAAATGGAGAGGAAGCCTGAGGTTCCTGCCTCCCCTCGAGGTGAGGCCCTCTTCCGTTGCGCCAGACCCTGCGTAGTCCCGAGGGGCCCCGCCGCCTCCACAGGATCCCTCGCCTCTCAGAGGCACCCTGGGAAGTTCCCTAAGGTCCCCGGCAGAAGGCGAGGGACACGAGGGTTTCCCGCCGCCCCCCGAGAAAGACCTCGAGAGTCCTTCTTCAACGCGTCTCGAGGCCCTAGTCCCCTCCCGTGACTCGAGAGCCAGGACGCGCTCCCCCTCGCCACGCGCATGGAGACCTGACTTCCCTGGCGCCGCACGAGAGGCTCCCTGAGATCCTCGTCGTGCCTCGGGAGAAAACCCCCACGGGCGCCGCAGCTCGAGGAAACCCCTGAGACGCCCCCGTCCTCGCGAGCTGAGGGCCTTCTTTTCCTGCATGGCCTGGAGAGCAATCCCGGGTCCTCTCTCCCAACGGAAGAGGAGGCTGGACTCCCTTGAGGCCGCTCAGGGGGCTCCAAGAGACCCGCGTCGCGACTCGAGAGGAGAGCGGAGTCCTTGGCTTCCCCTCGAGACGAGGCCTGACTCCCCGGGGGAGCCTGGAATGCAACCCCGAGATCCCTGCCTTCCCTGGAGAGGAATAGTAGGTCCCGGACACACGCCTAGGTGAGGTCTCTTCGGCCCTGCAGTGACTCGAGCGCAACCCCCAGCTTTCCCTCGCAACCCGAGGGGAAGATTGGGCTTCCCAGGGCCAACCCAAGGGGAAGGCTGAGATCCCCGTCGTAACTCGAGAATCCCTCCGCAACTCGAGAAAAACCACGTGGTTCCCACCTCTTGGCAAGAGGAGGCCCTTGCCCGCCACGGCGTCTCAAGGGAAGTCCCCTGTTCCGCCCTGAAGGGCGAAACGGTCCCTGACAGCCTTCCTGCGACCCCCAAAAGTCCCCCGACACGCCGGGTTCCCTCGAGAGGAACACCGAGTTTCCCGGCACCGCTTCCTCTGAGCCCCTTCTCCCCTCCTGACCGCGACAGGAGAGGCGATTCCCCTGCGTGGTCTGGAAGGGGTTCCCGGCCTTCCCGGCGCACCTCAGGATGAGGCCGGTCTCACGAGGAAATTCGAGACGAGCCACGTGGGTGGGGCCACATGCCGAACGCCCCCGATTCCCCGGTCCGCCCTTGAGAAGGACCCGAGGCCCGGACCCCTCTTCGAAGGCAACCCTGTGGGTGAAGGCACAACACGAAGGGGCACTGCCACCCTCGTGCATCGTCCGCAAAGACCCGCGGGTTCCACACACAGCTCGACGAGGGGCCTGAGACCCCCTGAGCAACTCGAGAGGCCAGCGGGGTTCCCTTCCTCAGACAAGACGAGGCCTGACTCTCCTGTCCCAACTCTGCAGGGACCCTGCGGTCGGAGTCCGAAACGGAGAGGAAGCCTGAGGTTCCTGCCTCCCCACGAGGTGAGGCCCTCTTCCGTTGCGCCAGACCCAGCGGAGTCCCGAGGGGCCCCGCCGCCTCCACAGGATCCCTCGCCTCTCAGAGGCACCCTGGGAAGTTCCCTAAGGTCCCCGGCAGAAGGCGAGGGACACGAGGGTTTCCCGCCGCCCCCCGAGAAAGACCTCGAGAGTCCTTCTTCAACGCGTCTCGAGGCCCTAGTCCCCTCCCGTGACTCGAGAGCCAGGACGCGCTCCCCCTCGCCACGCGCATGGAGACCTGACTTCCCTGGCGCCGCACGAGAGGCTCCCTGAGATCCTCGTCGTGCCTCGGGAGAAAACCCCCACGGGCGCCGCAGCTCGAGGAAACCCCTGAGACGCCGCCGTCCTCGCGAGCTGAGGGCCTTCTTTTCCTGCATGGCCTGGAGAGCAATCCCGGGTCCTCTCTCCCAACGGAAGAGGAGGCTGGACTCCCTTGAGGCCGCTCAGGGGGCTCCAAGAGACCCGCGTCGTGACTCGAGAGGAGAGCGGAGTCCTTGGCTTCCCCTCGAGACGAGGCCTGACTCCCCGGGGGAGCCTGGAATGCAACCCCGAGATCCCTGCCTTCCCTGGAGAGGAATAGTAGGTCCCGGACACACGCCTAGGTGAGGTCTCTTCGGCCCTGCAGTGACTCGAGCGCAACCCCCAGCTTTCCCTCGCAAGCCGAGGGGAAGATTGCGCTTCCCAGGGCCAACCCAAGGGGAAGGCTGAGATCCCCGTCGTAACTCGAGAATCCCTCCGCAACTCGAGAAAAACCACGTGGTTCCCACCTCTTGGCAAGAGGAGGCCCTTGCCCGCCACGGCGTCTCAAGGGAAGTCCCCTGTTCCGCCCTGAAGGGCGAAACGGTCCCTGACAGCCTTCCTGCGACCCCCAAAAGTCCCCCGACACGCCGGGTTCCCTCGAGGGGAACACCGAGGGTCCCGGCACCGCTTCCTCTGAGCCCCTTCTCCCCTCCTGACCGCGACAGGAGAGGCGATTCCCCTGCGTGGTCTGGAAGGGGTTCCCGGCCTTCCCGGCGCACCTCAGGATGAGGCCGGTCTCACGAGGAAATTCGAGACGAGCCACGTGGGTGGGGCCACATGCCGAACGCCCCCGATTCCCCGGTCCGCCCTTGAGAAGGACCCGAGGCCCGGACCCCTCTTCGAAGGCAACCCTGTGGGTGAAGGCACAACACGAAGGGGCACTGCCACCCCCGTGCATCGTCCGCAAAGACCCGCGGGTTCCACACACAGCTCGACGAAGGGCCTGAGACCCCCTGAGCAACTCGAGAGGCCAGCGGGGTTCCCTTCCACAGACAAGACCAGGCCTGACTCTCCTGTCCCAACTCTGCAGGGACCCTGCGGTCGGAGTCCGAAACGGAGAGGAAGCCTGAGGTTCCTGCCTCCCCTCGAGGTGAGGCCCTCTTCCGTTGCGCCAGACCCAGCGGAGTCCCGAGGGGCCCCGCCGCCTCCACAGGATCCCTCGCCTCTCAGAGGCACCCTGGGAAGTTCCCTAAGGTCCCCGGCAGAAGGCGAGGGACACGAGGGTTTCCCGCCGCCCCCCGAGAAAGACCTCGAGAGTCCTTCTTCAACGCGTCTCGAGGCCCTAGTCCCCTCCCGTGACTCGAGAGCCAGGACGCGCTCCCCCTCGCCACGCGCATGGAGACCTGACTTCCCTGGCGCCGCACGAGAGGCTCCCTGAGATCCTCGTCGTGCCTCGGGAGAAAACCCCCACGGGCGCCGCAGCTCGAGGAAACCCCTGAGACGCCCCCGTCCTCGTGAGCTGAGGGCCTTCTTTTCCTGCATGGCCTGGAGAGCAATCCCGGGTCCTCTCTCCCAACGGAAGAGGAGGCTGGACTCCCTTGAGGCCGCTCAGGGGGCTCCAAGAGACCCGCGTCGCGACTCGAGAGGAGAGCGGAGTCCTTGGCTTCCCCTCGAGACGAGGCCTGACTCCCCGGGGGAGCCTGGAATGCAACCCCGAGATCCCTGCCTTCCCTGGAGAGGAATAGTAGGTCCCGGACACACGCCTAGGTGAGGTCTCTTCGGCCCTGCAGTGACTCGAGCGCAACCCCCAGCTTTCCCTCGCAACCCGAGGGGAAGATTGGGCTTCCCAGGGCCAACCCAAGGGGAAGGCTGAGATCCCCGTCGTAACTCGAGAATCCCGCCGCAACTCGAGAAAAACCACGTGGTTCCCACCTCTTGGCAAGAGGAGGCCCTTGCCCGCCACGGCGTCTCAAGGGAAGTCCCCTGTTCCACCCTGAAGGGCGAAACGGTCCCTGACAGCCTTCCTGCGACCCCCAAAAGTCCCCCGACACGCCGTGTTCCCTCGAGGGGAAGACCGAGGGTCCCGGCACCGCTTCCTCTGAGCCCCTTCTCCCCTCCTGACCGCGACAGGAGAGGCGATTCTCCTGCGTGGTCTGGAAGGGGTTCCCGGCCTTCCCGGCGCACCTCAGGATGAGGCCGGTCTCACGAGGAAATTCGAGGCGAGCCACGTGGGTGGGGCCACATGCCGAACGCCCCCGATTCCCCGGTCCGCCCTTGAGAAGGACCCGAGGCCCGGACCCCTCTTCGAAGGCAACCCTGTGGGTGAAGGCACAACACGAAGGGGCACTGCCACCCCCGTGCATCGTCCGCAAAGACCCGCGGGTTCCACACACAGCTCGACGAGGGGCCTGAGACCCCCTGAGCAACTCGAGAGGCCAGCGGGGTTCCCTTCCTCAGACAAGACCAGGCCTGACTCTCCTGTCCCAACTCTGCAGGGACCCTGCGGTCGGAGTCCGAAACGGAGAGGAAGCCTGAGGTTCCTGCCTCCCCTCGAGGTGAGGCCCTCTTCCGTTGCGCCAGACCCAGCGGAGTCCCGAGGGGCCCCGCCGCCTCCACAGGATCCCTCGCCTCTCAGAGGCACCCTGGGAAGTTCCCTAAGGTCCCCGGCAGAAGGCGAGGGACACGAGGGTTTCCCGCCGCCCCCCGAGAAAGACCTCGAGAGTCCTTCTTCAACGCGTCTCGAGGCCCTAGTCCCCTCCCGTGACTCGAGAGCCAGGACGCGCTCCCCCTCGCCACGCGCATGGAGACCTGACTTCCCTGGCGCCGCACGAGAGGCTCCCTGAGATCCTCGTCGTGCCTCGGGAGAAAACCCCCACGGGCGCCGCAGCTCGAGGAAACCCCTGAGACGCCCCCGTCCTCGCGAGCTGAGGGCCTTCTTTTCCTGCATGGCCTGGAGAGCAATCCCGGGTCCTCTCTCCAAACGGAAGAGGAGGCTGGACTCCCTTGAGGCCGCTCAGGGGGCTCCAAGAGACCCGCGTCGCGACTCGAGAGGAGAGCGGAGTCCTTGGCTTCCCCTCGAGACGAGGCCTGACTCCCCGGGGGAGCCTGGAATGCAACCCCGAGATCCCTGCCTTCCCTGGAGAGGAATAGTAGGTCCCGGACACACGCCTAGGTGAGGTCTCTTCGGCCCTGCAGTGACTCGAGCGCAACCCCCAGCTTTCCCTCGCAACCCGAGGGGAAGATTGGGCTTCCCAGGGCCAACCCAAGGGGAAGGCTGAGATCCCCGTCGTAACTCGAGAATCCCGCCGCAACTCGAGAAAAACCACGTGGTTCCCACCTCTTGGCAAGAGGAGGCCCTTGCCCGCCACGGCGTCTCAAGGGAAGTCCCCTGTTCCGCCCTGAAGGGCGAAACGGTCCCTGACAGCCTTCCTGCGACCCCCAAAAGTCCCCCGACACGCCGGGTTCCCTCGAGGGGAACACCGAGGGTCCCGGCACCGCTTCCTCTGAGCCCCTTCTCCCCTCCTGACCGCGACAGGAGAGGCGATTCCCCTGCGTGGTCTGGAAGGGGTTCCCGGCCTTCCCGGCGCACCTCAGGATGAGGCCGGTCTCACGAGGAAATTCAAGACGAGCCACGTGGGTGGGGCCACATGCCGAACGCCCCCGATTCCCCGGTCCGCCCTTGAGAAGGACCCGAGGCCCGGACCCCTCTTCGAAGGCAACCCTGTGGGTGAAGGCACAACACGAAGGGGCACTGCCACCCCCGTGCATCGTCCGCAAAGACCCGCGGGTTCCACACACAGCTCGACGAGGGGCCTGAGACCCCCTGAGCAACTCGAGAGGCCAGCGGGGTTCACTTCCTCAGACAAGACGAGGCCTGACTCTCCTGTCCCAACTCTGCAGGGACCCTGCGGTCGGAGTCCGAAACGGAGAGGAAGCCTGAGGTTCCTGCCTCCCCTCGAGGTGAGGCCCTCTTCCGTTGCGCCAGACCCAGCGGAGTCCCGAGGGGCCCCGCCGCCTCCACAGGATCCCTCGCCTCTCAGAGGCACCCTGGGCAGTTCCCTAAGGTCCCCGGCAGAAGGCGAGGGACACGAGGGTTTCCCGCCGCCCCCCGAGAAAGACCTAGAGAGTCCTTCTTCAACGCGTCTCGAGGCCCTAGTCCCCTCCCGTGACTCGAGAGCCAGGACGCGCTCCCCCTCGCCACGCGCATGGAGACCTGACTTCCCTGGCGCCGCACGAGAGGCTCCCTGAGATCCTCGTCGTGCCTCGGGAGAAAACCCCCACGGGCGCCGCAGCTCGAGGAAACCCCTGAGACGCCCCCATCCTCGCGAGCTGAGGGCCTTCTTTTCCTGCATGGCCTGGAGAGCAATCCCGGGTCCTCTCTCCCAACGGAAGAGGAGGCTGGACTCCCTTGAGGCCGCTCAGGGGGCTCCAAGAGACCCGCGTCGCGACTCGAGAGGAGAGCGGAGTCCTTGGCTTCCCCTCGCGACGAGGTCTGACTCCCCGGGGGAGCCTGGAATGCAACCCCGAGATCCCTGCCTTCCCTGGAGAGGAATAGTAGGTCCCGGACACACGCCTAGGTGAGGTCTCTTCGGCCCTGCAGTGACTCGAGCGCAACCCCCAGCTTTCCCTCGCAACCCGAGGGGAAGATTGGGCTTCCCAGGGCCAACCCAAGGGGAAGGCTGAGATCCCCGTCGTAACTCGAGAATCCCGCCGCAACTCGAGAAAAACCACGTGGTTCCCACCTCTTGGCAAGAGGAGGCCCTTGCCCGCCACGGCGTCTCAAGGGAAGTCCCCTGTTCCGCCCTGAAGGGCGAAACGGTCCCTGACAGCCTTCCTGCGACCCCCAAAAGTCCCCCGACACGCCGGGTTCCCTCGAGGGGAACACCGAGGGTCCCGGCACCGCTTCCTCTGAGCCCCTTCTCCCCTCCTGACCGCGACAGGAGAGGCGATTCCCCTGCGTGGTCTGGAAGGGGTTCCCGGCCTTCCCGGCGCACCTCAGGATGAGGCCGGTCTCACGAGGAAATTCGAGACGAGCCACGTGGGTGGGGCCACATGCCGAACGCCCCCGATTCCCCGGTCCGCCCTTGAGAAGGACCCGAGGCCCGGACCCCTCTTCGAAGGCAACCCTGTGGGTGAAGGCACAACACGAAGGGGCACTGCCACCCCCGTGCATCGTCCGCAAAGACCCGCGGGTTCCACACACAGCTCGACGAGGGGCCTGAGACCCCCTGAGCAACTCGAGAGGCCAGCGGGGTTCCCTTCCTCAGACAAGACGAGGCCTGACTCTCCTGTCCCAACTCTGCAGGGACCCTGCGGTCGGAGTCCGAAACGGAGAGGAAGCCTGAGGTTCCTGCCTCCCCTCGAGGTGAGGCCCTCTTCCGTGGCGCCAGACCCAGCGGAGTCCCGAGGGGCCCCGCCGCCTCCACAGGATCCCTCGCCTCTCAGAGGCACCCTGGGAAGTTCCCTAAGGTCCCCGGCAGAAGGCGAGGGACACGAGGGTTTCCCGCCGCCCCCCGAGAAAGACCTCGAGAGTCCTTCTTCAACGCGTCTTGAGGCCCTAGTCCCCTCCCGTGACTCGAGAGCCAGGACGCGCTCCCCCTCGCCACGCGCATGCAGACCTGACTTCCCTGGCGCCGCACGAGAGGCTCCCTGAGATCCTCGTCGTGCCTCGGGAGAAAACCCCCACGGGCGCCGCAGCTCGAGGAAACCCCTGAGACGCCCCCGTCCTCGCGAGCTGAGGGCCTTCTTTTCCTGCATGGCCTGGAGAGCAATCCCGGGTCCTCTCTCCCAACGGAAGAGAAGCCTGGACTCCTTTGAGGCCGCTCAGGGGGCTCCAAGAGACCCGCGTCGCGACTCGAGAGGAGAGCGGAGTCCTTGGCTTCCCCTCGAGACGAGGCCTGACTCCCCGGGGGAGCCTGGAATGCAACCCCGAGATCCCTGCCTTCCCTGGAGAGGAATAGTAGGTCCCGGACACACGCCTAGGTGAGGTCTCTTCGGCCCTGCAGTGACTCGAGCGCAAGCCCCAGCTTTCCCTCGCAACCCGAGAGGAAGATTGGGCTTCCCAGGGCCAACCCAAGGGGAAGGCTGAGATCCCCGTCGTAACTCGAGAATCCCACCGCAACTCGAGAAAAACCACGTGGTTCCCAGCTCTTGGCAAGAGGAGGCCCTTGCCCGCCACGGCGTCTCAAGGGAAGTACCCTGTTCCTCCCTGAAGGGCGAAACGGTCCCTGACAGCCTTCCTGCGACCACCAAAAGTCCCCCGAAACGCCGGGTTCCCTCGAGGGGAACACCGAGGGTCCCGGCAACGCTTCCTCTGAGCCCCTTCTCCCCTCCTGACCGCGACAGGAGAGGCGATTCCCCTGCGTGGTCTGGAAGGGGTTCCCGGCCTTCCCGGCGCACCTCAGGATGAGGCCGGTCTCACGAGGAAATTCGAGACGAGCCACGTGGGTGGGGCCACATGCCGAACGCCCCCGATTCCCCGGTCCACCCTTGAGAAGGACCCGAGGCCCGGACCCCTCTTCGAAGGCAACCCTGTGGGTGAAGGCACAACACGAAGGGGCACTGCCACCCCCGTGCATCGTCCGCAAAGACCCGCGGGTTCCACACACAGCTCGACGAGGGGCCTGAGACCCCCTGAGCAACTCGAGAGGCCAGCGGGGTTCCCTTCCTCAGACAAGACGAGGCCTGACTCTCCTGTCCCAACTCTGCAGGGACCCTGCGGTCGGAGTCCGAAACGGAGAGGAAGCCTGAGGTTCCTGCCTCCCCTCGAGGTGAGGCCCTCTTCCGTTGCGCCAGACCCAGCGGAGTCCCGAGGGGCCCCGCCGCCTCCACAGGATCCCTCGCCTCTCAGAGGCACCCTGGGAAGTTCCCTAAGGTCCCCGGCAGAAGGCGAGGGACACGAGGGTTTCCCGCCGCCCCCCGAGAAAGACCTCGAGAGTCCTTCTTCAACGCGTCTTGAGGCCCTAGTCCCCTCCCGTGACTCGAGAGCCAGGACGCGCTCCCCCTCGCCACGCGCATGCAGACCTGACTTCCCTGGCGCCGCACGAGAGGCTCCCTGAGATCCTCGTCGTGCCTCGGGAGAAAACCCCCACGGGCGCCGCAGCTCGAGGAAACCCCTGAGACGCACCCGTCCTCGCGAGCTGAGGGCCTTCTTTTCCTGCATGGCCTGGAGAGCAATCCCGGGTCCTCTCTCCCAACGGAAGAGGAGGCTGGACTCCCTTGAGGCCGCTCAGGGGGCTCCAAGAGACCCGCGTCGCGACTCGAGAGGAGAGCGGAGTCCTTGGCTTCCCTTCGAGACGAGGCCTGACTCCCCGGCGGAGCCTGGAATGCAACCCCGAGATCCCTGCCTTCCCTGGAGAGGAATAGTAGGTCCAGGACACACGCCTAGGTGAGGTCTCTTCGGCCCTGCAGTGACTCGAGCGCAACCCCCAGCTTTCCCTCGCAACCCGAGGGGAAGATTGGGCTTCCCAGGGCCAACCCAAGGGGAAGGCTGAGATCCCCGTCGTAACTCGAGAATCCCGCCGCAACTCGAGAAAAACCACGTGGTTCCCACCTCTTGGCAAGAGGAGGCCCTTGCCCGCCACGGCGTCTCAAGGGAAGTCCCCTGTTCCGCCCTGAAGGGCGAAACGGTCCCTGACAGCCTTCCTGCGACCCCCAAAAGTCCCCCGACACGCCGGGTTCCCTCGAGGGGAACACCGAGGGTCCCGGCACCGCTTCCTCTGAGCCCCTTCTCCCCTCCTGACCGCGACAGGAGAGGCGATTCCCCTGCGTGGTCTGGAAGGGGTTCCCGGCCTTCCCGGCGCACCTCAGGATGAGGCCGGTCTCACGAGGAAATTCGAGACGAGCCACGTGGGTGGGGCCACATGCCGAACGCCCCCGATTCCCCGGTCCGCCCTTGAGAAGGACCCGAGGCCCGGACCCCTCTTCGAAGGCAACCCTGTGGGTGAAGGCACAACACGAAGGGGCACTGCCACCCCCGTGCATCGTCCGCAAAGACCCGCGGGTTCCACACACAGCTCGACGAGGGGCCTGAGACCCCCTGAGCAACTCGAGAGGCCAGCGGGGTTCCCTTCCTCAGACAAGACGAGGCCTGACTCTCCTGTCCCAACTCTGCAGGGACCCTGCGGTCGGAGTCCGAAACGGAGAGGAAGCCTGAGGTTCCTGCCTCCCCTCGACGTGAGGCCCTCTTCCGTTGCGCCAGTCCCAGCGGAGTCCCGAGGGGCCCCGCCGCCTCCACAGGATCCCTCGCCTCTCAGAGGCACCCTGGGAAGTTCCCTAAGGTCCCCGGCAGAAGGCGAGGGACACGAGGGTTTCCCGCCGCCCCCCGAGAAAGACCTCGAGAGTCCTTCTTCAACGCGTCTCGAGGCCCTAGTCCCCTCCCGTGACTCGAGAGCCAGGACGCGCTCCCCCTCGCCACGCGCATGGAGACCTGACTTCCCTGGCGCCGCACGAGAGGCTCCCTGAGATCCTCGTCGTGCCTCGGGAGAAAACCCCCATGGGCGCCGCAGCTCGAGGAAACCCCTGAGACGCCCCCGTCCTCGCGAGCTGAGGGCCTTCTTTTCCTGCATGGCCTGGAGAGCAAGCCCGGGTCCTCTCTCCCAACGGAAGAGGAGGCTGGACTCCCTTGAGGCCGCTCAGGGGGCTCCAAGAGACCCGCGTCGCGACTCGAGAGGAGAGCGGAGTCCTTGGCTTCCCCTCGAGACGAGGCCTGACTCCCCGGGGGAGCCTGGAATGCAACCCCGAGATCCCTGCCTTCCCTGGAGTGGAATAGTAGGTCCCGGACACACGCCTAGGTGAGGTCTCTTCGGCCCTGCAGTGACTCGAGCGCAACCCCCAGCTTTCCCTCGCAACCCGAGGGGAAGATTGGGCTTCCCAGGGCCAACCCAAGGGGAAGGCTGAGATCCCCGTCGTAACTCGAGAATCCCGCCGCAACTCGAGAAAAACCACGTGGTTCCCACCTCTTGGCAAGAGGAGGCCCTTGCCCGCCACGGCGTCTCAAGGGAAGTCCCCTGTTCCGCCCTGAAGGGCGAAACGGTCCCTGACAGCCTTCCTGCGACCCCCAAAAGTCCCCCGACACGCCGGGTTCCCTCGAGGGGAACACCGAGGGTCCCGGCACCGCTTCCTCTGAGCCCCTTCTCCCCTCCTGACCGCGACAGGAGAGGCGATTCCCCTGCGTGGTCTGGAAGGGGTTCCCGGCCTTCCCGGCGCACCTCAGGATGAGGCCGGTCTCACGAGGAAATTCGAGACGAGCCACGTGGGTGGGGCCACATGCCGAACGCCCCCGATTCCCCGGTCCGCCCTTGAGAAGGACCCGAGGCCCGGACCCCTCTTCGAAGGCAACCCTGTGGGTGAAGGCACAACACGAAGGGGCACTGCCACCCCCGTGCATCGTCCGCAAAGACCCGCGGGTTCCACACACAGCTCGACGAGGGGCCTGAGACCCCCTGAGCAACTCGAGAGGCCAGCGGGGTTCCCTTCCTCAGACAAGACGAGGCCTGACTCTCCTGTCCCAACTCTGCAGGGACCCTGCGGTCGGAGTCCGAAACGGAGAGGAAGCCTGAGGTTCCTGCCTCCCCTCGACGTGAGGCCCTCTTCCGTGGCGCCAGTCCCAGCGGAGTCCCGAGGGGCCCCGCCGCCTCCACAGGATCCCTCGCCTCTCAGAGGCACCCTGGGAAGTTCCCTAAGGTCCCCGGCAGAAGGCGAGGGACACGAGGGTTTCCCGCCGCCCCCCGAGAAAGACCTCGAGAGTCCTTCTTCAACGCGTCTCGAGGCCCTAGTCCCCTCCCGTGACTCGAGAGCCAGGACGCGCTCCCCCTCGCCACGCGCATGGAGACCTGACTTCCCTGGCGCCGCACGAGAGGCTCCCTGAGATCCTCGTCGTGCCTCGGGAGAAAACCCCCACGGGCGCCGCAGCTCGAGGAAACCCCTGAGACGCCCCCGTCCTCGCGAGCTGAGGGCCTTCTTTTCCTGCATGGCCTGGAGAGCAAGCCCGGGTCCTCTCTCCCAACGGAAGAGGAGGCTGGACTCCTTTGAGGCCGCTCAGGGGGCTCCAAGAGACCCGCGTCGCGACTCGAGAGGAGAGCGGAGTCCTTGCCTTCCCCTCGAGACGAGGCCTGACTCCCCGGGGGAGCCTGGAATGCAACCCCGAGATCCCTGCCTTCCCTGGAGTGGAATAGTAGGTCCCGGACACACGCCTAGGTGAGGTCTCTTCGGCCCTGCAGTGACTCGAGCGCAACCCCCAGCTTTCCCTCGCAACCCGAGGGGAAGATTGGGCTTCCCAGGGCCAACCCAAGGGGAAGGCTGAGATCCCCGTCGTAACTCGAGAATCCCGCCGCAACTCGAGAAAAACCACGTGGTTCCCACCTCTTGGCAAGAGGAGGCCCTTGCCCGCCACGGCGTCTCATGGGAAGTCCCCTGTTCCGCCCTGAAGGGCGAAACGGTCCCTGACAGCCTTCCTGCGACCCCCAAAAGTCCCCCGACACGCCGGGTTCCCTCGAGGGGAACACCGAGGGTCCCGGCACCGCTTCCTCTGAGCCCCTTCTCCCCTCCTGACCGCGACAGGAGAGGCGATTCCCCTGCGTGGTCTGGAAGGGGTTCCCGGCCTTCCCGGCGCACCTCAGGATGAGGCCGGTCTCACGAGGAAATTCGAGACGAGCCACGTGGGTGGGGCCACATGCCGAACGCCCCCGATTCCCCGGTCCGCCCTTGAGAAGGACCCGAGGCCCGGACCCCTCTTCGAAGGCAACCCTGTGGGTGAAGGCACAACACGAAGGGGCACTGCCACCCCCGTGCATCGTCCGCAAAGACCCGCGGGTTCCACACACAGCTCGACGAGGGGCCTGAGACCCCCTGAGCAACTCGAGAGGCCAGCGGGGTTCCCTTCCTCAGACAAGACAAGGCCTGACTCTCCTGTCCCAACTCTGCAGGGACCCTGCGGTCGGAGTCCGAAACGGAGAGGAAGCCTGAGGTTCCTGCCTCCCCTCGAGGTGAGGCCCTCTTCCGTTGCGCCAGACCCAGCGGAGTCCCGAGGGTCCC
Source organism: Bubalus kerabau (assembly GCF_029407905.1). NCBI lineage: Eukaryota > Metazoa > Chordata > Mammalia > Artiodactyla > Bovidae > Bubalus > Bubalus kerabau. Next base: position 323,300 of record NC_073633.1, read on the forward strand.
CGCCGCCTCCACCGGATCCCTCGCCTCTCAGAGGCACCCTGGGAAGTTCCCTAAGGTCCCCGGCAGAAGGCGAGGGACACGAGGGTTTCCCGCCGCCCCCCGAGAAAGACCTCGAGAGTCCTTCTTCAACGCGTCTCGAGGCCCTAGTCCCCTCCCGTGACTCGAGAGCCAGGACGCGCTCCCCCTCGCCACGCGCATGGAGACCTGACTTCCCTGGCGCCGCACGAGAGGCTCCCTGAGATCCTCGTCGTGCCTCGGGAGAAAACCCCCACGGGCGCCGCAGCTCGAGGAAACCCCTGAGACGCCCCCGTCCTCGCGAGCTGAGGGCCTTCTTTTCCTGCATGGCCTGGAGAGCAAGCCCGGGTCCTCTCTCCCAACGGAAGAGGAGGCTGGACTCCCTTGAGGCCGCTCAGGGGGCTCCAAGAGACCCGCGTCGCGACTCGAGAGGAGAGCGGAGTCCTTGGCTTCCCCTCGAGACGAGGCCTGACTCCCCGGGGGAGCCTGGAATGCAACCCCGAGATCCCTGCCTTCCCTGGAGTGGAATAGTAGGTCCCGGACACACGCCTAGGTGAGGTCTCTTCGGCCCTGCAGTGACTCGAGCGCAACCCCCAGCTTTCCCTCGCAACCCGAGGGGAAGATTGGGCTTCCCAGGGCCAACCCAAGGGGAAGGCTGAGATCCCCGTCGTAACTCGAGAATCCCGCCGCAACTCGAGAAAAACCACGTGGTTCCCACCTCTTGGCAAGAGGAGGCCCTTGCCCGCCACGGCGTCTCAAGGGAAGTCCCCTGTTCCGCCCTGAAGGGCGAAACGGTCCCTGACAGCCTTCCTGCGACCCGCAAAAGTCCCCCGACACGCCGGGTTCCCTCGAGGGGAACACCGAGGGTCCCGGCACCGCTTCCTCTGAGCCCCTTCTCCCCTCCTGACCGCGACAGGAGAGGCGATTCCCCTGCGTGGTCTGGAAGGGGTTCCCGGCCTTCCCGGCGCACCTCAGGATGAGGCCGGTCTCACGAGGAAATTCGAGACGAGCCACGTGGGTGGGGCCACATGCCGAACGCCCCCGATTCCCCGGTCCGCCCTTGAGAAGGACCCGAGGCCCGGACCCCTCTTCGAAGGCAACCCTGTGGGTGAAGGCACAACACGAAGGGGCACTGCCACCCCCGTGCATCGTCCGCAAAGACCCGCGGGTTCCACACACAGCTCGACGAGGGGCCTGAGACCCCCTGAGCAACTCGAGAGGCCAGCGGGGTTCCCTTCCTCAGACAAGACGAGGCCTGACTCTCCTGTCCCAACTCTGCAGGGACCCTGCGGTCGGAGTCCGAAACGGAGAGGAAGCCTGAGGTTCCTGCCTCCCCTCGAGGTGAGGCCCTCTTCCGTTGCGCCAGACCCAGCGGAGTCCCGAGGTTCCCCGCCGCCTCCACCGGATCCCTCGCCTCTCAGAGGCACCCTGGGAAGTTCCCTAAGGTCCCCGGCAGAAGGCGAGGGACACGAGGGTTTCCCGCCGCCCCCCGAGAAAGACCTCGAGAGTCCTTCTTCAACGCGTCTCGAGGCCCTAGTCCCCTCCCGTGACTCGAGAGCCAGGACGCGCTCCCCCTCGCCACGCGCATGGAGACCTGACTTCCCTGGCGCCGCACGAGAGGCTCCCTGAGATCCTCGTCGTGCCTCGGGAGAAAACCCCCACGGGCGCCGCAGCTCGAGGAAACCCCTGAGACGCCCCCGTCCTCGCGAGCTGAGGGCCTTCTTTTCCTGCATGGCCTGGAGAGCAATCCCGGGTCCTCTCTACCAACGGAAGAGGAGGCTGGACTCCCTTGAGGCCGCTCAGGGGGCTCCAAGAGACCCGCGTCGCGACTCGAGAGGAGAGCGGAGTCCTTGGCTTCCCCTCGAGACGAGGCCTGACTCCCCGGGGGAGCCTGGAATGCAACCCCGAGATCCCTGCCTTCCCTGGAGAGGAATAGTAGGTCCCGGACACACGCCTAGGTGAGGTCTCTTCGGCCCTGTAGTGACTCGAGCGCAACCCCCAGCTTTCCCTCGCAACCCGAGGGGAAGATTGGGCTTCCCAGGGCCAACCCAAGGGGAAGGCTGAGATCCCCGTCGTAACTCGAGAATCCCGCCGCAACTCGAGAAAAACCACGTGTTTCCCACCTCTTGGCAAGAGGAGGCCCTTGCCCGCCACGGCGTCTCAAGGGAAGTCCCCTGTTCCGCCCTGAAGGGCGAAACGGTCCCTGACAGCCTTCCTGCGACCCCCAAAAGTCCCCCGACACGCCGGGTTCCCTCGAGGGGAACACCGAGGGTCCCGGCACCGCTTCCTCTGAGCCCCTTCTCCCCTCCTGACCGCGACAGGAGAGGCGATTCCCCTGCGTGGTCTGGAAGGGGTTCCCGGCCTTCCCGGCGCACCTCAGGATGAGGCCGGTCTCACGAGGAAATTCGAGACGAGCCACGTGGGTGGGGCCACATGCCGAACGCCCCCGATTCCCCGGTCCGCCCTTGAGAAGGACCCGAGGCCCGGACCCCTCTTCGAAGGCAACCCTGTGGGTGAAGGCACAACACGAAGGGGCACTGCCACCCCCGTGCATCGTCCGCAAAGACCCGCGGGTTCCACACACAGCTCGACGAGGGGCCTGAGACCCCCTGAGCAACTCGAGAGGCCAGCGGGGTTCCCTTCCTCAGACAAGACGAGGCCTGACTCTCCTGTCCCAACTCTGCAGGGACCCTGCGGTCGGAGTCCGAAACGGAGAGGAAGCCTGAGGTTCCTGCCTCCCCTCGAGGTGAGGCCCTCTTCCGTTGCGCCAGACCCAGAGGAGTCCCGAGGGGCCCCGCCACCTCCACAGGATCCCTCGCCTCTCAGAGGCACCCTGGGAAGTTCCCTAAGGTCCCCGGCAGAAGGCGAGGGACACGAGGGTTTCCCGCCGCCCCCCCGAGAAAGACCTCGAGAGTCCTTCTTCAACGCGTCTCGAGGCCCTAGTCCCCTCCCGTGACTCGAGAGCCAGGACGCGCTGCCCCTCGCCACGCGCATGGAGACCTGACTTCCCTGGCGCCGCACGAGAGGCTCCCTGAGATCCTCGTCGTCCCTCGGGAGAAAACCCCCACGGGCGCCGCAGCTCGAGGAAACCCCTGAGACGCCCCCGTCCTCGCGAGCTGAGGGCCTTCTTTTCCTGCATGGCCTGGAGAGCAATCCCGGGTCCTCTCTCCCAACGGAAGAGGAGGCTGGACTCCCTTGAGGCCGCTCAGGGGGCTCCAAGAGACCCGCGTCGCGACTCGAGAGGAGAGCGGATTTCTTGGCTTCCCCTCGAGACGAGGCCTGACTCCCTGGGGGAGCCTGGAATGCAACCCCGAGATCCCTGCCTTCCCTGGAGAGGAATAGTAGGTCCCGGACACACGCCTAGGTGAGGTCTCTTCGGCCCTGCAGTGACTCGAGCGCAACCCCCAGCTTTCCCTCGCAACCCGAGGGGAAGATTGGTCTTCCCAGGGCCAACCCAAGGGGAAGGCTGAGATCCCCGTCGTAACTCGAGAATCCCGCCGCAACTCGAGAAAAACCACGTGGTTCCCACCTCTTGGCAAGAGGAGGCCCTTGCCCGCCACGGCGTCTCAAGGGAAGTCCCCTGTTCCGCCCTGAAGGGCGAAACGGTCCCTGACAGCCTTCCTGCGACCCCCAAAAGTCCCCCGACACGCCGGGTTCCCTCGAGGGGAACACCGAGGGTCCCGGCACCGCTTCCTCTGAGCCCCTTCTCCCCTCCTGACCGCGACAGGAGAGGCGATTCCCCTGCGTGGTCTGGAAGGGGTTCCCGGCCTTCCCGGCGCACCTCAGGATGAGGCCGGTCTCACGAGGAAATTCGAGACGAGCCACGTGGGTGGGGCCACATGCCGAACGCCCCCGATTCCCCGGTCCGCCCTTGAGAAGGACCCGAGGCCCGGACCCCTCTTCGAAGGCAACCCTGTGGGTGAAGGCACAACACGAAGGGGCACTGCCACCCCCGTGCATCGTCCGCAAAGACCCGCGGGTTCCACACACAGCTCGACGAGGGGCCTGAGACCCCCTGAGCAACTCGAGAGGCCAGCGGGGTTCCCTTCCTCAGACAAGACGAGGCCTGACTCTCCTGTCCCAACTCTGCAGGGACCCTGCGGTCGGAGTCCGAAACGGAGAGGAAGCCTGAGGTTCCTGCCTCGCATCGAGGTGAGGCCCTCTTCCGTTGCGCCAGACCCAGCGGAGTCCCGAGGGGCCCCGCCGCCTCCACAGGATCCCTCGCCTCTCAGAGGCACCCTGGGAAGTTCCCTAAGGTCCCCGGCAGAAGGCGAGGGACACGAGGGTTTCCCGCCGCCCCCCGAGAAAGACCTCGAGAGTCCTTCTTCAACGCGTCTCGAGGCCCTAGTCCCCTCCCGTGACTCGAGAGCCAGGACGCGCTCCCCCTCGCCACGCGCATGGAGACCTGACTTCCCTGGCGCCGCACGAGAGGCTCCCTGAGATCCTCGTCGTGCCTCGGGAGAAAACCCCCACGGGCGCCGCAGCTCGAGGAAACCCCGGAGACGCCCCCGTCCTCGCGAGCTGAGGGCCTTCTTTTCCTGCATGGCCTGGAGAGCAATCCCGGGTCCTCTCTCCCAACGGAAGAGGATGCTGGACTCCCTTGAGGCCGCTCAGGGGGCTCCAAGAGACCCGCGTCGCGACTCGAGAGGAGAGCGGAGTCCTTGGCTTCCCCTCGAGACGAGGCCTGATTCCCCGGGGGAGCCTGGAATGCAACCCCGAGATCCCTGCCTTCCCTGGAGAGGAATAGTAGGTCCCGGACACACGCCTAGGTGAGGTCTCTTCGGCCCTGCAGTGACTCGAGCGCAACCCCCAGCTTTCCCTCGCAACCCGAGGGGAAGATTGGGCTTCCCAGGGCCAACCCAAGGGGAAGGCTGAGATCCCCGTCGTAACTCGAGGATCCCGCCGCAACTCGAGAAAAACCACGTGGTTCCAACCTCTTGGCAAGAAGAGGCCCTTGCCCGCCACGGCGTCTCAAGGGAAGTCCCCTGTTCCGCCCTGAAGGGCGAAACGGTCCCTGACAGCCTTCCTGCGACCCCCAAAAGTCCCCCGACACGCCGGGTTCCCTCGAGGGGAACACCGAGGGTCCCGGCACCGCTTCCTCTGAGCCCCTTCTCCCCTCCTGACCGCGACAGGAGAGGCGATTCCCCTGCGTGGTCTGGAAGGGGTTCCCGGCCTTCCCGGCGCACCTCAGGATGAGGCCGGTCTCACGAGGAAATTCGAGACGAGCCACGTGGGTGGGGCCACATGCCGAACGCCCCCGATTCCCCGGTCCGCCCTTGAGAAGGACCCGAGGCCCGGACCCCTCTTCGAAGGCAACCCTGTGGGTGAAGGCACAACACGAAGGGGCACTGCCACCCCCGTGCATCGTCCGCAAAGACCCGCGGGTTCCACACACAGCTCGACGAGGGGCCTGAGACCCCCTGAGCAACTCGAGAGGCCAGCGGGGTTCCCTTCCTCAGACAAGACGAGGCCTGACTCTCCTGTCCCAACTCTGCAGGGACCCTGCGGTCGGAGTCCGAAACGGAGAGGAAGCCTGAGGTTCCTGCCTCCCCTCGAGGTGAGGCCCTCTTCCGTTGCGCCAGACCCAGCGGAGTCCCGAGGGGCCCCGCCGCCTCCACAGGATCCCTCGCCTCTCAGAGGCACCCTGGGAAGTTCCCTAAGGTCCCCGGCAGAAGGCGAGGGACACGAGGGTTTCCCGCCGCCCCCCGAGAAAGACCTCGAGAGTCCTTCTTCAACGCGTCTCGAGGCCCTAGTCCCCTCCCGTGACTCGAGAGCCAGGACGCGCTCCCCCTCGCCACGCGCATGGAGACCTGACTTCCCTGGCGCCGCACGAGAGGCTCCCTGAGATCCTCGTCGTGCCTCGGGAGAAAACCCCCACGGGCGCCGCAGCTCGAGGAAACCCCTGAGACGCCCCCGTCCTCGCGAGCTGAGGGCCTTCTTTTCCTGCATGGCCTGGAGAGCAAGCCCGGGTCCTCTCTCCCAACGGAAGAGGAGGCTGGACTCCCTTGAGGCCGCTCAGGGGGCTCCAAGAGACCCGCGTCGCGACTCGAGAGGAGAGCGGAGTCCTTGGCTTCCCCTCGAGACGAGGCCTGACTCCCCGGGGGAGCCTGGAATGCAACCCCGAGATCCCTGCCTTCCCTGGAGAGGAATAGTAGGTCCCGGACACACGCCTAGGTGAGGTCTCTTCGGCCCTGCAGTGACTCGAGCGCAACCCCCAGCTTTCCCTCGCAACCCGAGGGGAAGATTGGGCTTCCCAGGGCCAACCCAAGGGGAAGGCTGAGATCCCCGTCGTAACTCGAGAATCCCGCCGCAACTCGAGAAAAACCACGTGGTTCCCACCTCTTGGCAAGAGGAGGCCCTTGCCCGCCACGGCGTCTCAAGGGAAATCCCCTGTTCCGCCCTGAAGGGCGAAACGGTCCCTGACAGCCTTCCTGCGACCCCCAAAAGTCCCCCGACACGCCGTGTTCCCTCGAGGGGAACACCGAGGGTCCCGGCACCGCTTCCTCTGAGCCCCTTCTCCCCTCCTGACCGCGACAGGAGAGGCGATTCCCCTGCGTGGTCTGGAAGGGGTTCCCGGCATTCCCGGCGCACCTCAGGATGAGGCCGGTCTCACGAGGAAATTCGAGACGAGCCACGTGGGTGGGGCCACATGCCGAACGCCCCCGATTCCCCGGTCCGCCCTTGAGAAGGACCCGAGGCCCGGACCCCTCTTCGAAGGCAACCCTGTGGGTGAAGGCACAACACGAAGGGGCACTGCCACCCCCGTGCATCGTCCGCAAAGACCCGAGGGTTCCACACACAGCTCGACGAGGGGCCTGAGACCCCCTGAGCAACTCGAGAGGCCAGCGGGGTTCCCTTCCTCAGACAAGACGAGGCCTGACTCTCCTGTCCCAACTCTGCAGGGACCCTGCGGTCGGAGTCCGAAACGGAGAGGAAGCCTGAGGTTCCTGCCTCCCCTCGAGGTGAGGCCCTCTTCCGTTGCGCCAGACCCAGCGGAGTCCCGAGGGGCCCCGCCACCTCCACAGGATCCCTCGCCTCTCAGAGGCACCCTGGGAAGTTCCCTAAGGTCCCCGGCAGAAGGCGAGGGACACGAGGGTTTCCCGCCGCCCCCCGAGAAAGACCTCGAGAGTCCTTCTTCAACGCGTCTCGAGGCCCTAGTCCCCTCCCGTGACTCGAGAGCCAGGACGCGCTCCCCCTCGCCACGCGCATGGAGACCTGACTTCCCTGGCGCCGCACGAGAGGCTCCCTGAGATCCTCGTCGTGCCTCGGGAGAAAACCCCCACGGGCGCCGCAGCTCGAGGAAACCCCGGAGACGCCCCCGTCCTCGCGAGCTGAGGGCCTTCTTTTCCTGCATGGCCTGGAGAGCAATCCCGGGTCCTCTCTCCCAACGGAAGAGGAGGCTGGACTCCCTTGAGGCCGCTCAGGGGGCTCCAAGAGACCCGCGTCGCGACTCGAGAGGAGAGCGGAGTCCTTGGCTTCCCCTCGAGACGAGGCCTGACTCCCCGGGGGAGCCTGCAATGCAACCCCGAGATCCCTGCCTTCCCTGGAGAGGAATAGTAGGTCCCGGACACACGCCTAGGTGAGGTCTCTTCGGCCCTGCAGTGACTCGAGCGCAACCCCCAGCTTTCCCTCGCAACCCGAGGGGAAGATTGGGCTTCCCAGGGCCAACCCAAGGGGAAGGCTGAGATCCCCGTCGTAACTCGAGAATCCCGCCGCAACTCGAGAAAAACCACGTGGTTCCCACCTCTTGGCAAGAGGAGGCCCTTGCCCGCCACGGCGTCTCAAGGGAAGTCCCCTGTTCCGCCCTGAAGGGCGAAACGGTCCCTGACAGCCTTCCTGCGACCCCCAAAAGTCCCCCGACACGCCGGGTTCCCTCGAGGGGAACACCGAGGGTCCTGGCACCGCTTCCTCTGAGCCCCTTCTCCCCTCCTGACCGTGACAGGAGAGGCGATTCCCCTGCGTGGTCTGGAAGGGGTTCCCGGCCTTCCCGGCGCACCTCAGGATGAGGCCGGTCTCACGAGGAAATTCGAGACGAGCCACGTGGGTGGGGCCACATGCCGAACGCCCCCGATTCCCCGGTCCGCCCTTGAGAAGGACCCGAGGCCCGGACCCCTCTTCGAAGGCAACCCTGTGGGTGAAGGCACAACACGAAGGGGCACTGCCACCCCCGTGCATCGTCCGCAAAGACCCGCGGGTTCCACACACAGCTCGACGAGGGGCCTGAGACCCCCTGAGCAACTCGAGAGGCCAGCGGGGTTCCCTTCCTCAGACAAGACGAGGCCTGACTCTCCTGTCCCAACTCTGCAGGGACCCTGCGGTCGGAGTCCGAAACGGAGAGGAAGCCTGAGGTTCCTGCCTCGCCTCGAGGTGAGGCCCTCTTCCGTTGCGCCAGACCCAGCGGAGTCCCGAGGGGCCCCGCCGCCTCCACAGGATCCCTCGCCTCTCAGAGGCACCCTGGGAAGTTCCCTAAGGTCCCCGGCAGAAGGCGAGGGACACGAGGGTTTCCCGCCGCCCCTCGAGAAAGACCTCGAGAGTCCTTCTTCAACGCGTCTCGAGGCCCTAGTCCCCTCCCGTGACTCGAGAGCCAGGACGCGCTCCCCCTCGCCACGCGCATGGAGACCTGACTTCCCTGGCGCCGCACGAGAGGCTCCCTGAGATCCTCGTCGTGCCTCGGGAGAAAACCCCCACGGGCGCCGCAGCTCGAGGAAACCCCGGAGACGCCCCCGTCCTCGCGAGCTGAGGGCCTTCTTTTCCTGCATGGCCTGGAGAGCAATCCCGGGTCTTCTCTCCCAACGGAAGAGGATGCTGGACTCCCTTGAGGCCGCTCAGGGGGCTCCAAGAGACCCGCGTCGCGACTCGAGAGGAGAGCGGAGTCCTTGGCTTCCCCTCGAGACGAGGCCTGATTCCCCGGGGGAGCCTGGAATGCAACCCCGAGATCCCTGCCTTCCCTGGAGAGGAATAGTAGGTCCCGGACACACGCCTAGGTGAGGTCTCTTCGGCCCTGCAGTGACTCGAGCGCAACCCCCAGCTTTCCCTCGCAACCCGAGGGGAAGATTGGGCTTCCCAGGGCCAACCCAAGGGGAAGGCTGAGATCCCCGTCGTAACTCGAGGATCCCGCCGCAACTCGAGAAAAACCACGTGGTTCCCACCTCTTGGCAAGAAGAGGCCCTTGCCCGCCACGGCGTCTCAAGGGAAGTCCCCTGTTCCGCCCTGAAGGGCGAAACGGTCCCTGACAGCCTTCCTGCGACCCCCAAAAGTCCCCCGACACGCCGGGTTCCCTCGAGGGGAACACCGAGGGTCCCGGCACCGCTTCCTCTGAGCCCCTTCTCCCCTCCTGACCGCGACAGGAGAGGCGATTCCCCTGCGTGGTCTGGAAGGGGTTCCCGGCCTTCCCGGCGCACCTCAGGATATGGCCGGTCTCACGAGGAAATTCGAGACGAGCCACGTGGGTAGGGCCACATGCCGAACGCCCCCGATTCCCCGGTCCGCCCTTGAGAAGGACCCGAGGCCCGGACCCCTCTTCGAAGGCAACCCTGTGGGTGAAGGCACAACACGAAGGGGCACTGCCACCCCCGTGCATCGTCCGCAAAGACCCGCGGGTTCCACACACAGCTCGACGAGGGGCCTGAGACCCCCTGAGCAACTCGAGAGGCCAGCGGGGTTCCCTTCCTCAGACAAGACGAGGCCTGACTCTCCTGTCCCAACTCTGCAGGGACCCTGCGGTCGGAGTCCGAAACGGAGAGGAAGCCTGAGGTTCCTGCCTCCCCTCGAGGTGAGGCCCTCTTCCGTTGCGCCAGACCCAGCGGAGTCCCGAGGGGCCCCGCCGCCTCCACAGGATCCCTCGCCTCTCAGAGGCACCCTGGGAAGTTCCCTAAGGTCCCCGGCAGAAGGCGAGGGACACGAGGGTTTCCCGCCGCCCCCCGAGAAAGACCTCGAGAGTCCTTCTTCAACGCGTCTCGAGGCCCTAGTCCCCTCCCGTGACTCGAGAGCCAGGACGCGCTCCCCCTCGCCACGCGCATGGAGACCTGACTTCCCTGGCGCCGCACGAGAGGCTCCCTGAGATCCTCGTCGTGCCTCGGGAGAAAACCCCCACGGGCGCCGCAGCTCGAGGAAACCCCTGAGTCGCCCCCGTCCTCGCGAGCTGAGGGCCTTCTTTTCCAGCATGGCCTGGAGAGCAAGCCCGGGTCCTCTCTCCCAACGGAAGAGGAGGCTGGACTCCCTTGAGGCCGCTCAGGGGGCTCCAAGAGACCCGCATCGCGACTCGAGAGGAGAGCGGAGTCCTTGGCTTCGCCTCGAGACGAGGCCTGACTCCCCGGGGGAGCCTGGAATGCAACCCCGAGATCCCTGCCTTCCCTGGAGAGGAATAGTAGGTCCCGGACACACGCCTAGGTGAGGTCTCTTCGGCCCTGCAGTGACTCGAGCGCAACCCCCAGCTTTCCCTCGCAACCCGAGGGGAAGATTGGGCTTCCCAGGGCCAACCCAAGGGGAAGGCTGAGATCCCCGTCGTAACTCGAGAATCCCGCCGCAACTCGAGAAAAACCACGTGGTTCCCACCTCTTGGCAAGAGGAGGCCCTTGCCCGCCACGGCGTCTCAAGGGAAATCCCCTGTTCCGCCCTGAAGGGCGAAACGGTCCCTGACAGCCTTCCTGCGACCCCCAAAAGTCCCCCGACACGCCGTGTTCCCTCGAGGGGTACACCGAGGGTCCCGGCACCGCTTCCTCTGAGCCCCTTCTCCCCTCCTGACCGCGACAGGAGAGGCGATTCCCCTGCGTGGTCTGGAAGGGGTTCCCGGCCTTCCCGGCGCACCTCAGGATGAGGCCGGTCTCACGAGGAAATTCGAGACGAGCCACGTGGGTGGGGCCACATGCCGAACGCCCCCGATTCCCCGGTCCGCCCTTGAGAAGGACCCGAGGCCCGGACCCCTCTTCGAAGGCAACCCTGTGGGTGAAGGCACAACACGAAGGGGCACTGCCACCCCCGTGCATCGTCCGCAAAGACCCGAGGGTTCCACACACAGCTCGACGAGGGGCCTGAGACCCCCTGAGCAACTCGAGAGGCCAGCGGGGTTCCCTTCCTCAGACAAGACGAGGCCTGACTCTCCTGTCCCAACTCTGCAGGGACCCTGCGGTCGGAGTCCGAAACGGAGAGGAAGCCTGAGGTTCCTGCCTCCCCTCGAGGTGAGGCCCTCTTCCGTTGCGCCAGACCCAGCGGAGTCCCGAGGGGCCCCGCCACCTCCACAGGATCCCTCGCCTCTCAGAGGCACCCTGGGAAGTTCCCTAAGGTCCCCGGCAGAAGGCGAGGGACACGAGGGTTTCCCGCCGCCCCCCGAGAAAGACCTCGAGAGTCCTTCTTCAACGCGTCTCGAGGCCCTAGTCCCCTCCCGTGACTCGAGAGCCAGGACGCGCTCCCCCTCGCCACGCGCATGGAGACCTGACTTCCCTGGCACCGCACGAGAGGCTCCCTGAGATCCTCGTCGTGCCTCGGGAGAAAACCCCCACGGGCGCCGCAGCTCGAGGAAACCCCTGAGACGCCCCCGTCCTCGCGAGCTGAGGGCCTTCTTTTCCTGCATGGCCTGGAGAGCAATCCCGGGTCCTCTCTCCCAACGGAAGAGGAGGCTGGACTCCCTTGAGGCCGCTCAGGGGGCTCCAAGAGACCCGCGTCGCGACTCGAGAGGAGAGCGGAGTCCTTGGCTTCCCCTCGAGACGAGGCCTGACTCCCCGGGGGAGCCTGCAATGCAACCCCGAGATCCCTGCCTTCCCTGGAGAGGAATAGTAGGTCCCGGACACACGCCTAGGTGAGGTCTCTTCGGCCCTGCAGTGACTCGAGCGCAACCCCCAGCTTTCCCTCGCAACCCGAGGGGAAGATTGGGCTTCCCAGGGCCAACCCAAGGGGAAGGCTGAGATCCCCGTCGTAACTCGAGAATCCCGCCGCAACTCGAGAAAAACCACGTGGTTCCCACCTCTTGGCAAGAGGAGGCCCTTGCCCGCCACGGCGTCTCAAGGGAAGTCCCCTGTTCCGCCCTGAAGGGCGAAACGGTCCCTGACAGCCTTCCTGCGACCCCCAAAAGTCCCCCGACACGCCGGGTTCCCTCGAGGGGAACACCGAGGGTCCTGGCACCGCTTCCTCTGAGCCCCTTCTCCCCTCCTGACCGTGACAGGAGAGGCGATTCCCCTGCGTGGTCTGGAAGGGGTTCCCGGCCTTCCCGGCGCACCTCAGGATGAGGCCGGTCTCACGAGGAAATTCGAGACGAGCCACGTGGGTGGGGCCACATGCCGAACGCCCCCGATTCCCCGGTCCGCCCTTGAGAAGGACCCGAGGCCCGGACCCCTCTTCGAAGGCAACCCTGTGGGTGAAGGCACAACACGAAGGGGCACTGCCACCCCCGTGCATCGTCCGCAAAGACCCGCGGGTTCCACACACAGCTCGACGAGGGGCCGGAGACCCCCTGAGCAACTCGAGAGGCCAGCGGGGTTCCCTTCCTCAGACAAGACGAGGCCTGACTCTCCTGTCCCAACTCTGCAGGGACCCTGCGGTCGGAGTCCGAAACGGAGAGGAAGCCTGAGGTTCCTGCCTCCCCTCGAGGTGAGGCCCTCTTCCGTTGCGCCAGACCCAGCGGAGTCCCGAGGGGCCCCGCCACCTCCACAGGATCCCTCGCCTCTCAGAGGCACCCTGGGAAGTTCCCTAAGGTCCCCGGCAGAAGGCGAGGGACACGAGGGTTTCCCGCCGCCCCCCGAGAAAGACCTCGAGAGTCCTTCTTCAACGCGTCTCGAGGCCCTAGTCCCCTCCCGTGACTCGAGAGCCAGGACGCGCTCCCCCTCGCCACGCGCATGGAGACCTGACTTCCCTGGCGCCGCACGAGAGGCTCCCTGAGATCCTCGTCGTGCCTCGGGAGAAAACCCCCACGGGCGCCGCAGCTCGAGGAAACCCCGGAGACGCCCCCGTCCTCGCGAGCTGAGGGCCTTCTTTTCCTGCATGGCCTGGAGAGCAATCCCGGGTCCTCTCTCCCAACGGAAGAGGAGGCTGGACTCCCTTGAGGCCGCTCAGGGGGCTCCAAGAGACCCGCGTCGCGACTCGAGAGGAGAGCGGAGTCCTTGGCTTCCCCTCGAGACGAGGCCTGACTCCCCGGGGGAGCCTGGAATGCAACCCCGAGATCCCTGCCTTCCCTGGAGAGGAATAGTAGGTCCCAGACACACGCCTAGGGGAGGTCTCTTCGGCCCTGCAGTGACTCGAGCGCAACCCCCAGCTTTCCCTCGCAACCCGAGGGGAAGATTGGGCTTCCCAGGGCCAACCCAAGGGGAAGGCTGAGATCCCCGTCGTAACTCGAGAATCCCGCCGCAACTCGAGAAAAACCACGTGGTTCCCACCTCTTGGCAAGAGGAGGCCCTTGCCCGCCACGGCGTCTCAAGGGAAGTCCCCTGTTCCGCCCTGAAGGGCGAAACGGTCCCTGACAGCCTTCCTGCGACCCCCAAAAGTCCCCCGACACGCCGGGTTCCCTCGAGGGGAACACCGAGGGTCCCGGCACCGCTTCCTCTGAGCCCCTTCTCCCCTCCTGACCGCGACAGGAGAGGCGATTCCCCTGCGTGGTCTGGAAGGGGTTCCCGGCCTTCCCGGCGCACCTCAGGATGAGGCCGGTCTCACGAGGAAATTCGAGACGAGCCACGTTGGTGGGGCCACATGCCGAACGCCCCCGATTCCCCGGTCCGCCCTTGAGAAGGACCCGAGGCCCGGAAACCTCTTTGAAGGCAACCCTGTGGGTGAAGGCACAACACGAAGGGGCACTGCCACCCCCGTGCATCGTCCACAAAGACCCGCGGGTTCCACACACAGCTCGACGAGGGGCCTGAGACCCCCTGAGCAACTCGAGAGGCCAGCGGGGTTCCCTTCCTCAGACAAGACGAGGCCTGACTCTCCTGTCCCAACTCTGCAGGGACCCTGCGGTCGGAGTCCGAAACGGAGAGGAAGCCTGAGGTTCCTGCCTCCCCTCGAGGTGAGGCCCTCTTCCGTTGCGCCAGACCCAGCGGAGTCCCGAGGGGCCCCGCCACCTCCACAGGATCCCTCGCCTCTCAGAGGCACCCTGGGAAGTTCCCTAAGGTCCCTGGCAGAAGGCGAGGGACACCAGGGTTTCCCGCCGCCCCCCGAGAAAGACCTCGAGAGTCCTTCTTCAACGCGTCTCGAGGCCCTAGTCCCCTCCCGTGACTCGAGAGCCAGGACGCGCTCCCCCTCGCCACGCGCATGGAGACCTGACTTCCCTGGCGCCGCACGAGAGGCTCCCTGAGATCCTCGTCGTGCCTCGGGAGAAAACCCCCACGGGCGCCGCAGCTCGAGGAAACCCCTGAGACGCCCCCGTCCTCGCGAGCTGAGGGCCTTCTTTTCCTGCATGGCCTGGAGAGCAATCCCGGGTCCTCTCTCCCAACGGAAGAGGAGGCTGGACTCCCTTGAGGCCTCTCAGGGGGCTCCAAGAGACCCGCGTCGCGACTCGAGAGGAGAGCGGAGTCCTTGGCTTCGCCTCGAGACGAGGCCTGACTCCCCGGGGGAGCCTGGAATGCAACCCCGAGATCCCTGCCTTCCCTGGAGAGGAATAGTAGGTCCCGGACACACGCCTAGGTGAGGTCTCTTCGGCCCTGCAGTGACTCGAGCGCAACCCCCAGCTTTCCCTCGCAACCCGAGGGGAAGATTGGGCTTCCCAGGGCCAACCCAAGGGGAAGGCTGAGATCCCCGTCGTAACTCGAGAATCCCGCCGCAACTCGAGAAAAACCACGTGGTTCCCACCTCTTGGCAAGAGGAGGCCCTTGCCCGCCACGGCGTCTCAAGGGAAGTCCCCTGTTCCGCCCTGAAGGGCGAAACGGTCCCTGACAGCCTTCCTGCGACCCCCAAAAGTCCCCCGACACGCCGGGTTCCCTCGAGGGGAACACCGAGGGTCCCGGCACCGCTTCCTCTGAGCCCCTTCTCCCTCCTGACCGCGACAGGAGAGGCGATTCCCCTGCGTGGTCTGGAAGGGGTTCCCGGCCTTCCCGGCGCACCTCAGGATGAGGCCGGTCTCACGAGGAAATTCGAGACGAGCCACGTGGGTGGGGCCACATGCCGAACGCCCCCGATTCCCCAGTCCGCCCTTGAGAAGGACCCGAGGCCCGGACCCCTCTTCGAAGGCAACCCTGTGGGTGAAGGCACAACACGAAGGGGCACTGCCACCCCCGTGCATCGTCCGCAAAGACCCTCGGGTTCCACACACAGCTCGACGAGGGGCCTGAGACCCCCTGAGCAACTCGAGAGGCCAGCGGGGTTCCCTTCCTCAGACAAGACGAGGCCTGACTCTCCTGTCCCAACTCTGCAGGGACCCTGCGGTCGGAGTCCGAAACGGAGAGGAAGCCTGAGGTTCCTGCCTCCCCTCGAGGTGAGGCCCTCTTCCGTTGCGCCAGACCCAGCGGAGTCCCGAGGGGCCCCGCCACCTCCACAGGATCCCTCGCCTCTCAGAGGCACCCTGGGAAGTTCCCAAAGGTCCCCGGCAGAAGGCGAGGGACACGAGGGTTTCCCGCCGCCCCCCGAGAAAGACCTCGAGAGTCCTTCTTCAACGCGTCTCGAGGCCCTAGTCCCCTCCCGTGACTCGAGAGCCAGGACGCGCTCCCCCTCGCCACGCGCATGGAGACCTGACTTCCCTGGCGCCGCACGAGAGGCTCCCTGAGATCCTCGTCGTGCCTCGGGAGAAAACCCCCACGGGCGCCGCAGCTCGAGGAAACCCCTGAGACGCCCCCGTCCTCGCGAGCTGAGGGCCTTCTTTTCCTGCATGGCCTGGAGAGCAATCCCGGGTCCTCTCTCCCAACGGAAGAGGAGGCTGGACTCCCTTGAGGCCGCTCAGGGGGCTCCAAGAGACCCGCGTCGCGACTCGAGAGGAGAGCGGAGTCCTTGGCTTCCCCTCGAGACGAGGCCCGACTCCCCGGGGGAGCCTGCAATGAAACCCCGAGATCCCTGCCTTCCCTGGAGAGGAATAGTAGGTCCCGGACACACGCCTAGGTGAGGTCTCTTCGGCCCTGCAGTGACTCGAGCGCAACCCCCAGCTTTCCCTCGCAACCCGAGGGGAAGATTGGGCTTCCCAGGGCCAACCCAAGGGGAAGGCTGAGATCCCCGTCGTAACTCGAGAATCCCGCCGCAACTCGAGAAAAACCACGTGGTTCCCACCTCTTGGCAAGAGGAGGCCCTTGCCCGCCACGGCGTCTCAAGGGAAGTCCCCTGTTCCGCCCTGAAGGGCGAAACGGTCCCTGACAGCCTTCCTGCGACCCCCAAAAGTCCCCCGACACGCCGGGTTCCCTCGAGGGGAACACCGAGGGTCCCGGCACCGCTTCCTCTGAGCCCCTTCTCCCCTCCTGACCGCGACAGGAGAGGCGATTCCCCTGCGTGGTCTGGAAGGGGTTCCCGGCCTTCCCGGCGCACCTCAGGATGAGGCCGGTCTCACGAGGAAATTCGAGACGAGCCACGTGGGTGGGGCCACATGCCGAACGCCCCCGATTCCCCGGTCCGCCCTTGAGAAGGACCCGAGGCCCGGACCCCTCTTCGAAGGCAACCCTGTGGTGAAGGCACAACACGAAGGGGCACTGCCACCCCCGTGCATCGTCCGCAAAGACCCGCGGGTTCCACACACAGCTCCACGAGGGGCCGGAGACCCCTGAGCAACTCGAGAGGCCAGCGGGGTTCCCTTCCTCAGACAAGACGAGGCCTGACTCTCCTGTCCCAACTCTGCAGGGACCCTGGGGTCGGAGTCCGAAACGGAGAGGAAGCCTGAGGTTCCTGCCTCCCCTCGAGGTGAGGCCCTCTTCCGTTGCGCCAGACCCAGCGGAGTCCCGAGGGGCCCCGCCACCTCCACAGGATCCCTCGCCTCTCAGAGGCACCCTGGGAAGTTCCCTAAGGTCCCCGGCAGAAGGCGAGGGACACGAGGGTTTCCCGCCGCCCCCCGAGAAAGACCTCGAGAGTCCTTCTTCAACACGTCTCGAGGCCCTAGTCCCCTCCCGTGACTCGAGAGCCAGGACGCGCTCCCCCTCGCCACGCGCATGGAGACCTGACTTCCCTGGCGCCGCACGAGAGGCTCCCTGAGATCCTCGTCGTGCCTCGGGAGAAAACCCCCACGGGCGCCGCAGCTCGAGGAAACTCCGGAGACGCCCCCGTCGTCGCGAGCTGAGGGCCTTCTTTTCCTGCATGGCCTGGAGAGCAATCCCGGGTCCTGTCTCCCAACGGAAGAGGAGGCTGGACTCCCTTGAGGCCGCTCAGGGGGCTCCAAGAGACCCGCGTCGCGACTCGAGAGGAGAGCGGAGTCCTTGGCTTCGCCTCGAGACGAGGCCTGACTCCCCGGGGGAGCCTGGAATGCAACCCCGAGATCCCTGCCTTCCCTGGAGAGGAATAGTAGGTCCCGGACACACGCCTAGGTGAGGTCTCTTCGGCCCTGCAGTGACTCGAGCGCAACCCCCAGCTTTCCCTCGCAACCCGAGGGGAAGATTGGGCTTCCCAGGGCCAACCCAAGGGGAAGGCTGAGATCCCCGTCGTAACTCGAGAATCCCGCCGCAACTCGAGAAAAACCACGTGGTTCCCACCTCTTGGCAAGAGGAGGCCCTTGCCCGCCACGGCGTCTCAAGGGAAGTCCCCTGTTCCGCCCTGAAGGGCGAAACGGTCCCTGACAGCCTTCCTGCGACCCCCAAAAGTCCCCCGACACGCCGGGTTCCCTCGAGGGGAACACCGAGGGTCCCGGCACCGCTTCCTCTGAGCCCCTTCTCCCCTCCTGACCGCGACAGGAGAGGCGATTCCCCTGCGTGGTCTGGAAGGGGTTCCCGGCCTTCCCGGCGCACCTCAGGATGAGGCCGGTCTCACGAGGAAATTCGAGACGAGCCACGTGGGTGGGGCCACATGCCGAACGCCCCCGATTCCCCGGTCCGCCCTTGAGAAGGACCCGAGGCCCGGACCCCTCTTCGAAGGCAACCCTGTGGTGAAGGCACAACACGAAGGGGCACTGCCACCCCCGTGCATCGTCCGCAAAGACCCGCGGGTTCCACACACAGCTCCACGAGGGGCCGGAGACCCCTGAGCAACTCGAGAGGCCAGCGGGGTTCCCTTCCTCAGACAAGACGAGGCCTGACTCTCCTGTCCCAACTCTGCAGGGACCCTGGGGTCGGAGTCCGAAACGGAGAGGAAGCCTGAGGTTCCTGCCTCCCCTCGAGGTGAGGCCCTCTTCCGTTGCGCCAGACCCAGCGGAGTCCCGAGGGGCCCCGCCACCTCCACAGGATCCCTCGCCTCTCAGAGGCACCCTGGGAAGTTCCCTAAGGTCCCCGGCAGAAGGCGAGGGACACGAGGGTTTCCCGCCGCCCCCCGAGAAAGACCTCGAGAGTCCTTCTTCAACACGTCTCGAGGCCCTAGTCCCCTCCCGTGACTCGAGAGCCAGGACGCGCTCCCCCTCGCCACGCGCATGGAGACCTGACTTCCCTGGCGCCGCACGAGAGGCTCCCTGAGATCCTCGTCGTGCCTCGGGAGAAAACCCCCACGGGCGCCGCAGCTCGAGGAAACTCCGGAGACGCCCCCGTCGTCGCGAGCTGAGGGCCTTCTTTTCCTGCATGGCCTGGAGAGCAATCCCGGGTCCTGTCTCCCAACGGAAGAGGAGGCTGGACTCCCTTGAGGCCGCTCAGGGGGCTCCAAGAGACCCGCGTCGCGACTCGAGAGGAGAGCGGAGTCCTTGGCTTCGCCTCGAGACGAGGCCTGACTCCCCGGGGGAGCCTGGAATGCAACCCCGAGATCCCTGCCTTCCCTGGAGAGGAATAGTAGGTCCCGGACACACGCCTAGGTGAGGTCTCTTCGGCCCTGCAGTGACTCGAGCGCAACCCCCAGCTTTCCCTCGCAACCCGAGGGGAAGATTGGGCTTCCCAGGGCCAACCCAAGGGGAAGGCTGAGATCCCCGTCGTAACTCGAGAATCCCGCCGCAACTCGAGAAAAACCACGTGGTTCCCACCTCTTGGCAAGAGGAGGCCCTTGCCCGCCACGGCGTCTCAAGGGAAGTCCCCTGTTCCGCCCTGAAGGGCGAAACGGTCCCTGACAGCCTTCCTGCGACCCCCAAAAGTCCCCCGACACGCCGGGTTCCCTCGAGGGGAACACCGAGGGTCCCGGCACCGCTTCCTCTGAGCCCCTTCTCCCCTCCTGACCGCGACAGGAGAGGCGATTCCCCTGCGTGGTCTGGAAGGGGTTCCCGGCCTTCCCGACGCACCTCAGGATGAGGCCAGTCTCACGAGGAAATTCGAGACGAGCCACTTGGGTGGGGCCACATGCCGAACGCCCCCGATTCCCCGGTCCGCCCTTGAGAAGGACCCGAGGCCCGGACCCCTCTTCGAAGGCAACCCTGTGGGTGAAGGCACAACACGAAGGGGCACTGCCACCCCCGTGCATCGTCCGCAAAGACCCGCGGGTTCCACACACAGCTCGACGAGGGGCCTGAGACCCCCTGAGCAACTCGAGAGGCCAGCGGGGTTCCCTTCCTCAGACAAGACGAGGCCTGACTCTCCTGTCCTAACTCTGCAGGGACCCTGCGGTCGGAGTCCGAAACGGAGAGGAAGCCTGAGGTTCCTGCCTCCCCTCGAGGTGAGGCCCTCTTCCGTTGCGCCAGACCCAGCGGAGTCCCGAGGGGCCCCGCCACCTCCACAGGATGCCTCGCCTCTCAGAGGCACCCTGGGAAGTTCCCTAACGTCCCCGGCAGAAGGCGAGGGACACGAGGGTTTCCCGCCGCCCCCCGAGAGAGACCTCGAGAGTCTTTCTTCAACGCGTCTCGAGGCCCTAGTCCCCTCCCGTGACTCGAGAGCCAGGACGCGCTCCCCCTCGCCACGCGCATGGAGACCTGACTTCCCTGGCGCCGCACGAGAGGCTCCCTGAGATCCTCGTCGTGCCTCGGGAGAAAACCCCCACGGGCGCCGCAGCTCGAGGAAACCCCGGAGACGCCCCCGTCCTCGCGAGCTGAGGGCCTTCTTTTCCTGCATGGCCTGGAGAGCAATCCCGGGTCCTCTCTCCCAACGGAAGAGGAGGCTGGACTCCCTTGAGGCCGCTCAGGGGGCTCCAAGAGACCCGCGTCGCGACTCGAGAGGAGAGCGGAGTCCTTGGCTTCCCCTCGAGACGAGGCCTGACTCCCCGGGGGAGCCTGCAATGCAACCCCGAGATCCCTGCCTTCCCTGGAGAGGAATAGTAGGTCCCGGACACACGCCTAGGTGAGGTCTCTTCGGCCCTGCAGTGACTCGAGCGCAACCCCCAGCTTTCCCTCGCAACCCGAGGGGAAGATTGGGCTTCCCAGGGCCAACCCAAGGGGAAGGCTGAGATCCCCGTCGTAACTCGAGAATCCCGCCGCAACTCGAGAAAAACCACGTGTTTCCCACCTCTTGGCAAGAGGAGGCCCTTGCCCGCCACGGCGTCTCAAGGGAAGTCCCCTGTTCCGCCCTGAAGGGCGAAACGGTCCCTGACAGCCTTCCTGCGACCCCCAAAAGTCCCCCGACACGCCGGGTTCCCTCGAGGGGAACACCGAGGGTCCCGGCACCGCTTCCTCTGAGCCCCTTCTCCCCTCCTGACCGCGACAGGAGAGGCGATTCCCCTGCGTGGTCTGGAAGGGGTTCCCGGCCTTCCCGGCGCACCTCAGGATGAGGCCGGTCTCACGAGGAAATTCGAGACGAGCCACGTGGGTGGGGCCACATGCCGAACGCCCCCGATTCCCCAGTCCGCCCTTGAGAAGGACCCGAGGCCTGGACCCCTCTTCGAAGGCAACCCTGTGGGTGAAGGCACAACACGAAGGGGCACTGCCACCCCCGTGCATCGTCCGCAAAGACCCTCGGGTTCCACACACAGCTCGACGAGGGGCCTGAGACCCCCTGAGCAACTCGAGAGGCCAGCGGGGTTCCCTTCCTCAGACAAGACGAGGCCTGACTCTCCTGTCCCAACTCTGCAGGGACCCTGCGGTCGGAGTCCGAAACGGAGAGGAAGCCTGAGGTTCCTGCCTCCCCTCGAGGTGAGGCCCTCTTCCGTTGCGCCAGACCCAGCGGAGTCCCGAGGGGCCCCGCCACCTCCACAGGATCCCTCGCCTCTCAGAGGCACCCTGGGAAGTTCCCTAAGGTCCCCGGCAGAAGGCGAGGGACACGAGGGTTTCCCGCCGCCCCCCGAGAAAGACCTCGAGAGTCCTTCTTCAACGCGTCTCGAGGCCCTAGTCCCCTCCCGTGACTCGAGAGCCAGGACGCGCTCCCCCTCGCCACGCGCATGGAGACCTGACTTCCCTGGCGCCGCACGAGAGGCTCCCTGAGATCCTCGTCGTGCCTCGGGAGAAAACCCCCACGGGCGCCGCAGCTCGAGGAAACCCCTGAGACGCCCCCGTCCTCGCGAGCTGAGGGCCTTCTTTTCCTGCATGGCCTGGAGAGCAATCCCGGGTCCTCTCTCCCAACGGAAGAGGAGGCTGGACTCCCTTGAGGCCGCTCAGGGGGCTCCAAGAGACCCGCGTCGCGACTCGAGAGGAGAGCGGAGTCCTTGGCTTCCCCTCGAGACGAGGCCTGACTCCCCGGGGGAGCCTGCAATGCAACCCCGAGATCCCTGCCTTCCCTGGAGAGGAATAGTAGGTCCCGGACACACGCCTAGGTGAGGTCTCTTCGGCCCTGCAGTGACTCGAGCGCAACCCCCAGCTTTCCCTCGCAACCCGAGGGGAAGATTGGGCTTCCCAGGGCCAACCCAAGGGGAAGGCTGAGATCCCCGTCGTAACTCGAGAATCCCGCCGCAACTCGAGAAAAACCACGTTGTTCCCACCTCTTGGCAAGAGGAGGCCCTTGCCCGCCACGGCGTCTCAAGGGAAGTCCCCTGTTCCGCCCTGAAGGGCGAAACGGTCCCTGACAGCATTCCTGCGACCCCCAAAAGTCCCCCGACACGCCGGGTTCCCTCGAGGGGAACACCGAGGGTCCCGGCACCGCTTCCTCTGAGCCCCTTCTCCCCTCCTGACCGCGACAGGAGAGGCGATTCCCCTGCGTGGTCTGGAAGGGGTTCCCGGCCTTCCCGGCGCACCTCAGGATGAGGCCGGTCTCACGAGGAAATTCGAGACGAGCCACGTGGGTGGGGCCACATGCCGAACGCCCCCGATTCCCCGGTCCGCCCTTGAGAAGGACCCGAGGCCCGGACCCCTCTTCGAAGGCAACCCTGTGGGTGAAGGCACAACACGAAGGGGCACTGCCACCCCCGTGCATCGTCCACAAAGACCCGCGGGTTCCACACACAGCTCGACGAGGGGCCGGAGACCCCCTGAGCAACTCGAGAGGCCAGCGGGGTTCCCTTCCTCAGACAAGACGAGGCCTGACTCTCCTGTCCCAACTCTGCAGGGACCCTGCGGTCGGAGTCCGAAACGGAGAGGAAGCCTGAGGTTCATGCCTCCCCTCGAGGTGAGGCCCTCTTCCATTGCGCCAGACCCAGCGGAGTCCCGAGGGGCCCCGCCGCCTCCACAGGATCCCTCGCCTCTCAGAGGCACCCTGGGAAGTTCCCTAAGGTCCCCGGCAGAAGGCGAGGGACACGAGGGTTTCCCGCCGCCCCCCGAGAAAGACCTCGAGAGTCCTTCTTCAACACGTCTCGAGGCCCTAGTCCCCTCCCGTGCCTCGAGAGCCAGGACGCGCTCCCCCTCGCCACGCGCATGGAGACCTGACTTCCCTGGCGCCGCACGAGAGGCTCCCTGAGATCCTCGTCGTGCCTCGGGAGAAAACCCCCACGGGCGCCGCAGCTCGAGGAAACCCCGGAGACGCCCCCGTCCTCGCGAGCTGAGGGCCTTCTTTTCCTGCATGGCCTGGAGAGCAATCCCGTGTCCTCTCTCCAAACGGAAGAGGAGGCTGGACTCCCTTGAGGCCGCTCAGGGGGCTCCAAGAGACCCGCGTCGCGACTCGAGAGGAGAGCGGAGTCCTTGGCTTCCCCTCGAGACGAGGCCTGACTCCCCGGGGGAGCCTGGAATGCAACCCCGAGATCCCTGCCTTCCCTGGAGAGGAATAGTAGGTCCCGGACACACGCCTAGGTGAGGTCTCTTCGGCCCTGCAGTGACTCGAGCGCAACCCCCAGCTTTCCCTCGCAACCCGAGGGGAAGATTGGGCTTCCCAGGGCCAACCCAAGGGGAAGGCTGAGATCCCCGTCGTAACTCGGGAATCCCGCCGCAACTCGAGAAAAACCACGTGGTTCCCACCTCTTGGCAAGAGGAGGCCCTTGCCCGCCACGGCGTCTCAAGGGAAGTCCCCTGTTCCGCCCTGAAGGGCGAAACGGTCCCTGACAGCCTTCCTGCGACCCCCAAAAGTCCCCCGACACGCCGGGTTCCCTCGAGGGGAACACCGAGGGTCCCGGCACCGCTTCCTCTGAGCCCCTTCTCCCCTCCTGACCGCGACAGGAGAGGCGATTCCCCTGCGTGGTCTGGAAGGGGTTCCCGGCCTTCCCGACGCACCTCAGGATGAGGCCGGTCTCACGAGGAAATTCGAGACGAGCCACTTGGGTGGGGCCACATGCCAAACGCCCCCGATTCCCCGGTCCGCCCTTGAGAAGGACCCGAGGCCCGGACCCCTCTTCGAAGGCAACCCTGTGGGTGAAGGCACAACACGAAGGGACACTGCCACCCCCGTGCATCGTCCGCAAAGACCCGCGGGTTCCACACACAGCTCGACGAGGGGCCTGAGACCCCCTGAGCAACTCGAGAGGCCAGCGGGGTTCCCTTCCTCAGACAAGACGAGGCCTGACTCTCCTGTCCCAACTCTGCAGGGACCCTGCGGTCGGAGTCCGAAACGGAGAGGAAGCCTGAGGTTCCTGCCTCCCCTCGAGGTGAGGCCCTCTTCCGTTGCGCCAGACCCAGCGGAGTCCCGAGGGGCCCCGCCACCTCCACAGGATCCCTCGCCTCTCAGAGGCACCCTGGGAAGTTCCCTAAGGTCCCCGGCAGAAGGCGAGGGACACGAGGGTTTCCCGCCGCCCCCCAAGAGAGACCTCGAGAGTCCTTCTTCAACGCGTCTCGAGGCCCTAGTCCCCTCCCGTGACTCGAGAGCCAGGACGCGCTCCCCCTCGCCACGCGCATGGAGACCTGTCTTCCCTGGCGCCGCACGAGAGGCTCCCTGAGATCCTCGTCGTGCCTCGGGAGAAAACCCCCACGGGCGCCGCAGCTCGAGGAAACCCCTGAGACGCCCCCGTCCTCGCGAGCTGAGGGCCTTCTTTTCCTGCATGGCCTGGAGAGCAATCCCGGGTCCTCTCTCCCAACGGAAGAGGAGGCTGGACTCCCTTGAGGCCGCTCAGGGGGCTCCAAGAGACCCGCGTCGCGACTCGAGAGGAGAGCGGAGTCCTTGGCTTCCCCTCGAGACGAGGCCTGACTCCCCGGGGGAGCCTGCAATGCAACCCCTAGATCCCTGCCTTCCCTGGAGAGGAATAGTAGGTCCCGGACACACGCCTAGGTGAGGTCTCTTCGGCCCTGCAGTGACTCGAGCGCAACCCCCAGCTTTCCCTCGCAACCCGAGGGGAAGATTGGGCTTCCCAGGGCCAACCCAAGGGGAAGGCTGAGATCCCCGTCGTAACTCGAGAATCCCGCCGCAACTCGAGAAAAACCACGTGGTTCCCACCTCTTGGCAAGAGGAGGCCCTTGCCCGCCACGGCGTCTCAAGGGAAGTCCCCTGTTCCGCCCTGAAGGGCGAAACGGTCCCTGACAGCCTTCCTGCGACCCCCAAAAGTCCCCCGACACGCCGGGTTCCCTCGAGGGGAACACCGAGGGTCCCGGCACCGCTTCCTCTGAGCCCCTTCTCCCCTCCTGACCGCGACAGGAGAGGCGATTCCCCTGCGTGGTCTGGAAGGGGTTCCCGGCCTTCCCGGCGCACCTCAGGATGAGGCCGGTCTCACGAGGAAATTCGAGACGAGCCACGTGGGTGGGGCCACATGCCGAACGCCCCCGATTCCCCGGTCCGCCCTTGAGAAGGACCCGAGGCCCGGACCCCTCTTCGAAGGCAACCCTGTGGGTGAAGGCACAACACGAAGGGGCACTGCCACCCCCGTGCATCGTCCGCAAAGACCCGCGGGTTCCACACACAGCTTGACGAGGGGCCGGAGACCCCCTGAGCAACTCGAGAGGCCAGCGGGGTTCCCTTCCTCAGACAAGACGAGGCCTGACTCTACTGTCCCAACTCTGCAGGGACCCTGCGGTCGGAGTCCGAAACGGAGAGGAAGCCTGAGGTTCCTGCCTCCCCTCGAGGTGAGGCCCTCTTCCGTTGCGCCAGACCCAACGGAGTCCCGAGGGGCCCCGCCACCTCCACAGGATCCCTCGCCTCTCAGAGGCACCCTGGGAAGTTCCCTAAGGTCCCCGGCAGAAGGCGAGGGACACGAGGGTTTCCCGCCGCCCCCCGAGAAAGACCTCGAGAGTCCTTCTTCAACACGTCTCGAGGCCCTAGTCCCCTCCCGTGACTCGAGAGCCAGGACGCGCTCCCCCTCGCCACGCGCATGGAGACCTGACTTCCCTGGCGCCGCACGAGAGGCTCCCTGAGATCCTCGTCGTGCCTCGGGAGAAAACCCCCACGGGCGCCGCAGCTCGAGGAAACCCCGGAGACGCCCCCGTCCTCGCGAGCTGAGGGCCTTCTTTTCCTGCATGGCCTGGAGAGCAATCCCGGGTCCTCTCTCCCAACGGAAGAGGAGGCTGGACTCCATTGAGGCCGCTCAGGGGGCTCCAGGAGACCCGCGTCGCGACTCGAGAGGAGAACGGAGCCCTTGGCTTCCCCTCGAGACGAGGCCTGACTCCCCGGGGGAGCCTGGAATGCAACCCCGAGATCCCTGCCTTCCCTGGAGAGGAATAGTAGGTCCCGGACACACGCCTAGGTGAGGTCTCTTCGGCCCTGCAGTGACTCGAGCGCAACGCCCAGCTTTCCCTCGCAACCCGAGGGGAAGATTGGGCTTCCCAGGGCCAACCCAAGGGGAAGGCTGAGATCCCCGTCGTAACTCGAGAATCCCGCCGCAACTCGAGAAAAACCACGTGGTTCCCACCTCTTGGCAAGAGGAGGCCCTTGCCCACCACGGCGTCACAAGGGAAGTCCCCTGTTCCGCCCTGAAGGGCGAAACGGTCCCTGACAGCCTTCCTGCGACCCCCAAGAGTCCCTCGACACGCCGGGTTCCCTCGAAGGGAACACCGAGAGTCCCGGCAGTGCTTCCTCTGAGCCCCTTCTCCCCTCCTGACCGCGACAGGAGAGGCGATTCCCCTGCGTGGTCTGGAAGGGGTTCCCGGCCTTCCCGGCGCACCTCAGGATGAGGCCGGTCTCACGAGGAAATTCGAGACGAGCCACGTGGGTGGGGCCACATGCCGAACGCCCCCGATTCCCCGGTCCGCCCTTGAGAAGGACCCGAGGCCCGGACCCCTCTTCGAAGGCAACCCTGTGGGTGAAGGCACAACACGAAGGGGCACTGCCACCCCCGTGCATCGTCCGCAAAGACCCGCGGGTTCCACACACAGCTCGACGAGGGGCCGGAGACCCCCTGAGCAACTCGAGAGGCCAGCGGGGTTCCCTTCCTCAGACAAGACGAGGCCTGACTCTCCTGTCCCAACTCTGCAGGGACCCTGCGGTCGGAGTCCGAAACGGAGAGGAAGCCTGAGGTTCCTGCCTCCCCTCGAGGTGAGGCCCTCTTCCATTGCGCCAGACCCAGCGGAGTCCCGAGGGTCCCCGCCGCCTCCACCGGATCCCTCGCCTCTCAGAGGCACCCTGGGAAGTTCCCTAAGGTCCCCGGCAGAAGGCGAGGGACACGAGGGTTTCCCGCCGCCCCCCGAGAAAGACCTCGAGAGTCCTTCTTCAACACGTCTCGAGGCCCTAGTCCCCTCCCGTGACTCGAGAGCCAGGACGCGCTCCCCCTCGCCACGCGCATGGAGACCTGACTTCCCTGGCGCCGCACGAGAGGCTCCCTGAGATCCTCGTCGTGCCTCGGGAGAAAACCCCCACGGGCGCCGCAGCTCGAGGAAACCCCGGAGACGCCCCCGTCCTCGCGAGCTGAGGGCCTTCTTTTCCTGCATGGCCTGGAGAGCAATCCCGTGTCCTCTCTCCAAACGGAAGAGGAGGCTGGACTCCCTTGAGGCCGCTCAGGGGGCTCCAAGAGACCCGCGTCGCGACTCGAGAGGAGAGCGGAGTCCTTGGCTTCCCCTCGAGACGAGGCCTGACTCCCCGGGGGAGCCTGGAATGCAACCCCGAGATCCCTGCCTTCCCTGGAGAGGAATATTAGGTCCCGGACACACGCCTAGGTGAGGTCTCTTCGGCCCTGCAGTGACTCGAGCGCAACCCCCAGCTTTCCCTCGCAACCCGAGGGGAAGATTGGGCTTCCCAGGGCCAACCCAAGGGGAAGGCTGAGATCCCCGTCGTAACTCGGGAATCCCGCCGCAACTCGAGAAAAACCACGTGGTTCCCACCTCTTGGCAAGAGGAGGCCCTTGCCCGCCACGGCGTCTCAAGGGAAGTCCCCTGTTCCGCCCTGAAGGGCGAAACGGTCCCTGACAGCCTTCCTGCGACCCCCAAAAGTCCCCCGACACGCCGGGTTCCCTCGAGGGGAACACCGAGGGTCCCGGCACCGCTTCCTCTGAGCCCCTTCTCCCCTCCTGACCGCGACAGGAGAGGCGATTCCCCTGCGTGGTCTGGAAGGGGTTCCCGGCCTTCCCGACGCACCTCAGGATGAGGCCGGTCTCACGAGGAAATTCGAGACGAGCCACTTGGGTGGGGCCACATGCCAAACGCCCCCGATTCCCCGGTCCGCCCTTGAGAAGGACCCGAGGCCCGGACCCCTCTTCGAAGGCAACCCTGTGGGTGAAGGCACAACACGAAGGGACACTGCCACCCCCGTGCATCGTCCGCAAAGACCCGCGGGTTCCACACACAGCTCGACGAGGGGCCTGAGACCCCCTGAGCAACTCGAGAGGCCAGCGGGGTTCCCTTCCTCAGACAAGACGAGGCCTGACTCTCCTGTCCCAACTCTGCAGGGACCCTGCGGTCGCAGTCCGAAACGGAGAGGAAGCCTGAGGTTCCTGCCTCCCCTCGAGGTGAGGCCCTCTTCCGTTGCGCCAGACCCAGCGGAGTCCCGAGGGGCCCCGCCACCTCCACAGGATCCCTCGCCTCTCAGAGGCACCCTGGGAAGTTCCCTAAGGTCCCCGGCAGAAGGCGAGGGACACGAGGGTTTCCCGCCGCCCCCCAAGAGAGACCTCGAGAGTCCTTCTTCAACGCGTCTCGAGGCCCTAGTCCCCTCCCGTGACTCGAGAGCCAGGACGCGCTCCCCCTCGCCACGCGCATGGAGACCTGTCTTCCCTGGCGCCGCACGAGAGGCTCCCTGAGATCCTCGTCGTGCCTCGGGAGAAAACCCCCACGGGCGCCGCAGCTCGAGGAAACCCCTGAGACGCACCCGTCCTCGCGAGCTGAGGGCCTTCTTTTCCTGCATGGCCTGGAGAGCAATCCCGGGTCCTCTCTCCCAACGGAAGAGGAGGCTGGACTCCCTTGAGGCCGCTCAGGGGGCTCCAAGAGACCCGCGTCGCGACTCGAGAGGAGAGCGGAGTCCTTGGCTTCCCCTCGAGACGAGGCCTGACTCCCCGGGGGAGCCTGCAATGCAACCCCTAGATCCCTGCCTTCCCTGGAGAGGAATAGTAGGTCCCGGACACACGCCTAGGTGAGGTCTCTTCGGCCCTGCAGTGACTCGAGCGCAACCCCCAGCTTTCCCTCGCAACCCGAGGGGAAGATTGGGCTTCCCAGGGCCAACCCAAGGGGAAGGCTGAGATCCCCGTCGTAACTCGAGAATCCCGCCGCAACTCGAGAAAAACCACGTGGTTCCCACCTCTTGGCAAGAGGAGGCCCTTGCCCGCCACGGCGTCTCAAGGGAAGTCCCCTGTTCCGCCCTGAAGGGCGAAACGGTCCCTGACAGCCTTCCTGCGACCCCCAAAAGTCCCCCGACACGCCGGGTTCCCTCGAGGGGAACACCGAGGGTCCCGGCACCGCTTCCTCTGAGCCCCTTCTCCCCTCCTGACCGCGACAGGAGAGGCGATTCCCCTGCGTGGTCTGGAAGGGGTTCCCGGCCTTCCCGGCGCACCTCAGGATGAGGCCGGTCTCACGAGGAAATTCGAGACGAGCCACGTGGGTGGGGCCACATGCCGAACGCCCCCGATTCCCCGGTCCGCCCTTGAGAAGGACCCGAGGCCCGGACCCCTCTTCGAAGGCAACCCTGTGGGTGAAGGCACAACACGAAGGGGCACTGCCACCCCCGTGCATCGTCCGCAAAGACCCGCGGGTTCCACACACATCTCGACGAGGGGCCGGAGACCCCCTGAGCAACTCGAGAGGCCAGCGGGGTTCCCTTCCTCAGACAAGACGAGGCCTGACTCTACTGTCCCAACTCTGCAGGGACCCTGCGGTCGGAGTCCGAAACGGAGAGGAAGCCTGAGGTTCCTGCCTCCCCTCGAGGTGAGGCCCTCTTCCGTTGCGCCAGACCCAACGGAGTCCCGAGGGGCCCCGCCACCTCCACAGGATCCCTCGCCTCTCAGAGGCACCCTGGGAAGTTCCCTAAGGTCCCCGGCAGAAGGCGAGGGACACGAGGGTTTCCCGCCGCCCCCCGAGAAAGACCTCGAGAGTCCTTCTTCAACACGTCTCGAGGCCCTAGTCCCCTCCCGTGACTCGAGAGCCAGGACGCGCTCCCCCTCGCCACGCGCATGGAGACCTGACTTCCCTGGCGCCGCACGAGAGGCTCCCTGAGATCCTCGTCGTGCCTCGGGAGAAAACCCCCACGGGCGCCGCAGCTCGAGGAAACCCCGGAGACGCCCCCGTCCTCGCGAGCTGAGGGCCTTCTTTTCCTGCATGGCCTGGAGAGCAATCCCGGGTCCTCTCTCCCAACGGAAGAGGAGGCTGGACTCCATTGAGGCCGCTCAGGGGGCTCCAGGAGACCCGCGTCGCGACTCGAGAGGAGAACGGAGCCCTTGGCTTCCCCTCGAGACGAGGCCTGACTCCCCGGGGGAGCCTGGAATGCAACCCCGAGATCCCTGCCTTCCCTGGAGAGGAATAGTAGGTCCCGGACACACGCCTAGGTGAGGTCTCTTCGGCCCTGCAGTGACTCGAGCGCAACGCCCAGCTTTCCCTCGCAACCCGAGGGGAAGATTGGGCTTCCCAGGGCCAACCCAAGGGGAAGGCTGAGATCCCCGTCGTAACTCGAGAATCCCGCCGCAACTCGAGAAAAACCACGTGGTTCCCACCTCTTGGCAAGAGGAGGCCCTTGCCCACCACGGCGTCACAAGGGAAGTCCCCTGTTCCGCCCTGAAGGGCGAAACGGTCCCTGACAGCCTTCCTGCGACCCCCAAGAGTCCCCCGACACGCCGGGTTCCCTCGAGGGGAACACCGAGAGTCCCGGCAGCGCTTCCTCTGAGCCCCTTCTCCCCTCCTGACCGCGACAGGAGAGGCGATTCCCCTGCGTGGTCTGGAAGGGGTTCCCGGCCTTCCCGGCGCACCTCAGGATGAGGCCGGTCTCACGAGGAAATTCGAGACGAGCCACGTGGGTGGGGCCACATGCCGAACGCCCCCGATTCCCCGGTCCGCCCTTGAGAAGGACCCGAGGCCCGGACCCCTCTTCGAAGGCAACCCTGTGGGTGAAGGCACAACACGAAGGGGCACTGCCACCCCCGTGCATCGTCCGCAAAGACCCGCGGGTTCCACACACAGCTCGACGAGGGGCCGGAGACCCCCTGAGCAACTCGAGAGGCCAGCGGGGTTCCCTTCCTCAGACAAGACGAGGCCTGACTCTCCTGTCCCAACTCTGCAGGGACCCTGCGGTCGGAGTCCGAAACGGAGAGGAAGCCTGAGGTTCCTGCCTCCCCTCGAGGTGAGGCCCTCTTCCGTTGCGCCAGACCCAGCGGAGTCCCGAGGGGCCCCGCCACCTCCACAGGATCCCTCGCCTCTCAGAGGCACCCTGGGAAGTTCCCTAAGGTCCCCGGCAGAAGGCGAGGGACACGAGGGTTTCCCGCCGCCCCCCGAGAAAGACCTCGAGAGTCCTTCTTCAACGCGTCTCGAGGCCCTAGTCCCCTCCCGTGACTCGAGAGCCAGGACGCGCTCCCCCTCGCCGCGCGCATGGAGACCTGACTTCCCTGGCGCCGCACGAGAGGCTCCCTGAGATCCTCGTCGTGCCTCGGGAGAAAACCCCCACGGGCGCCGCAGCTCGAGGAAACCCCTGAGACGCCCCCGTCCTCGCGAGCTGAGGGCCTTCTTTTCCTGCATGGCCTGGAGAGCAATCCCGGGTCCTCTCTCCAAACGGAAGAGGAGGCTGGACTCCCTTGAGGCCGCTCAGGGGGCTCCAAGAGCCCCGCGTCGCGACTCGAGAGGAGAGCGGAGTCCTTGGCTTCCCCTCGAGATGAGGCCTGACTCCCCGGGGGAGCCTGGAATGCAACCCCGAGATCCCTGCCTTCCCTGGAGAGGAATAGTAGGTCCCGGACACACGGCTAGGTGAGGTCTCTTCGGCCCTGCAGTGACTCGAGCGCAACCCCCAGCTTTCCCTCGCAACCCGAGGGGAAGATTGGGCTTCCCAGGGCCAACCCAAGGGGAAGGCTGAGATCCCCGTCGTAACTCGAGAATCCCGCAGCAACTCGAGAAAAACCACGTGGTTCCCACCTCTTGGCAAGAGGAGGCTCTTGCCCGCCACGGAGTCTCAAGGGAAGTCCCCTGTTCCGCCCTGAAGGGCGAAACGGTCCCTGACAGCCTTCCTGCGACCCCCAAAAGTCCCCCGACACGCCGGGTTCCCTCGAGGGGAACACCGAGGGTCCCGGCACCGCTTCCTCTGAGCCCCTTCTCCCCTCCTGATCGCGACAGGAGAGGCGATTCCCCTGCGTGGTCTGGAAGGGGTTCCCGGCCTTCCCGGCGCACCTCAGGATGAGGCCGGTCTCACGAGGAAATTCGAGACGAGCCACGTGGGTGGGGCCACATGCCGAACGCCCCCGATTCCCCGGTCCGCCCTTGAGAAGGACCCGAGGCCCGGACCCCTCTTCGAAGGCAACCCTGTGGGTGAAGGCACAACACGAAGGGGCACTGCCACCCCCGTGCATCGTCCGCAAAGACCCGCGGGTTCCACACACAGCTCGACGAGGGGCCGGAGACCCCCTGAGCAACTCGAGAGGCCAGCGGGGTTCCCTTCCTCTGACAAGACGAGGCCTGACTCTCCTGTCCCAACTCTGCAGGGACCCTGCGGTCGGAGTCCGAAACGGAGAGGAAGCCTGAGGTTCCTGCCTCCCCTCGAGGTGAGGCCCTCTTCCGTTGCGCCAGACCCAGCGGAGTCCCGAGGGGCCCCGCCACCTCCACAGGATCCCTCGCCTCTCAGAGGCACCCTGGGAAGTTCCCTAAGGTCCCCGGCAGAAGGCGAGGGACACGAGGGTTTCCTGCCGCCCCCCGAGAAAGACCTCGAGAGTCCTTCTTCAACGGGTCTCGAGGCCCTAGTCCCCTCCCGTGACTCGAGAGCCAGGACGCGCTCCCCCTCGCCACGCGCATGGAGACCTGACTTCCCTGGCGCCGCACGAGAGGCTCCCTGAGATCCTCGTCGTGCCTCGGGAGAAAACCCCCACGGGCGCCGCAGCTCGAGGAAACCCCGGAGACGCCCCCGTCCTCGCGAGCTGAGGGCCTTCTTTTCCTGCATGGCCTGGAGAGCAATCCCGTGTCCTCTCTCCAAACGGAAGAGGAGGCTGGACTCCCTTGAGGCCGCTCAGGGGGCTCCAAGAGACCCGCGTCGCGACTCGAGAGGAGAGCGGAGTCCTTGGCTTCCCCTCGAGACGAGGCCTGACTCCCCGGGGGAGCCTGCAATGCAACCCCGAGATCCCTGCCTTCCCTGGAGAGGAATAGTAGGTCCCGGACACACGCCTAGGTGAGGTCTCTTCGGCCCTGCAGTGACTCGAGCGCAACCCCCAGCTTTCCCTCGCAACCCGAGGGGAAGATTGGGCTTCCCAGGGCCAACCCAAGGGGAAGGCTGAGATCCCCGTCGTAACTCGGGAATCCCGCCGCAACTCGAGAAAAACCACGTGGTTCCCACCTCTTGGCAAGAGGAGGCCCTTGCCCGCCACGGCGTCTCAAGGGAAGTCCCCTGTTCCGCCCTGAAGGGCGAAACGGTCCCTGACAGCCTTCCTGCGACCCCCAAAAGTCCCCCGACACGGCGGGTTCCCTCGAGGGGAACACCGAGGGTCCCGGCACCGCTTCCTCTGAGCCCCTTCTCCCCTCCTGACCGCGACAGGAGAGGCGATTCCCCTGCGTGGTCTGGAAGGGGTTCCCGGCCTTCCCGACGCACCTCAGGATGAGGCCGGTCTCACGAGGAAATTCGAGACGAGCCACTTGGGTGGGGCCACATGCCAAACACCCCCGATTCCCCGGTCCGCCCTTGAGAAGGACCCGAGGCCCGGACCCCTCTTCGAAGGCAACCCTGTGGGTGAAGGCACAACACGAAGGGACACTGCCACCCCCGTGCATCGTCCGCAAAGACCCGCGGGTTCCACACACAGCTCGACGAGGGGCCTGAGACCCCCTGAGCAACTCGAGAGGCCAGCGGGGTTCCCTTCCTCAGACAAGACGAGGCCTGACTCTCCTGTCCCAACTCTGCAGGGACCCTGCGGTCGGAGTCCGAAACGGAGAGGAAGCCTGAGGTTCCTGCCTCCCCTCGAGGTGAGGCCCTCTTCCGTTGCGCCAGACCCAGCGGAGTCCCGAGGGGCCCCGCCACCTCCACAGGATCCCTCGCCTCTCAGAGGCACCCTGGGAAGTTCCCTAAGGTCCCCGGCAGAAGGCGAGGGACACGAGGGTTTCCCGCCGCCCCCCAAGAGAGACCTCGAGAGTCCTTCTTCAACGCGTCTCGAGGCCCTAGTCCCCTCCCGTGACTCGAGAGCCAGGACGCGCTCCCCCTCGCCACGCGCATGGAGACCTGTCTTCCCTGGCGCCGCACGAGAGGCTCCCTGAGATCCTCGTCGTGCCTCGGGAGAAAACCCCCACGGGCGCCGCAGCTCGAGGAAACCCCTGAGACGCCCCCGTCCTCGCGAGCTGAGGGCCTTCTTTTCCTGCATGGCCTGGAGAGCAATCCCGGGTCCTCTCTCCCAACGGAAGAGGAGGCTGGACTCCCTTGAGGCCGCTCAGGGGGCTCCAAGAGACCCGCGTCGCGACTCGAGAGGAGAGCGGAGTCCTTGGCTTCCCCTCGAGACGAGGCCTGACTCCCCGGGGGAGCCTGCAATGCAACCCCTAGATCCCTGCCTTCCCTGGAGAGGAATAGTAGGTCCCGGACACACGCCTAGGTGAGGTCTCTTCGGCCCTGCAGTGACTCGAGCGCAACCCCCAGCTTTCCCTCGCAACCCGAGGGGAAGATTGGGCTTCCCAGGGCCAACCCAAGGGGAAGGCTGAGATCCCCGTCGTAACTCGAGAATCCCGCCGCAACTCGAGAAAAACCACGTGGTTCCCACCTCTTGGCAAGAGGAGGCCCTTGCCCGACACGGCGTCTCAAGGGAAGTCCCCTGTTCCGCCCTGAAGGGCGAAACGGTCCCTGACAGCCTTCCTGCGACCCCCAAAAGTCCCCCGACACGCCGGGTTCCCTCGAGGGGAACACCGAGGGTCCCGGCACCGCTTCCTCTGAGCCCCTTCTCCCCTCCTGACCGCGACAGGAGAGGCGATTCCCCTGCGTGGTCTGGAAGGGGTTCCCGGCCTTCCCGGCACACCTCAGGATGAGGCCGGTCTCACGAGGAAATTCGAGACGAGCCACTTGGGTGGGGCCACATGCCGAACGCCCCCGATTCCCCGGTCCGCCCTTGAGAAGGACCCGAGGCCCGGACCCCTCTTCGAAGGCAACCCTGTGGGTGAAGGCACAACACGAAGGGGCACTGCCACCCCCGTGCATCGTCCGCAAAGACCCGCGGGTTCCACACACAGCTTGACGAGGGGCCGGAGACCCCCTGAGCAACTCGAGAGGCCAGCGGGGTTCCCTTCCTCAGACAAGACGAGGCCTGACTCTACTGTCCCAACTCTGCAGGGACCCTGCGGTCGGAGTCCGAAACGGAGAGGAAGCCTGAGGTTCCTGCCTCCCCTCGAGGTGAGGCCCTCTTCCGTTGCGCCAGACCCAACGGAGTCCCGAGGGGCCCCGCCACCTCCACAGGATCCCTCACCTCTCAGAGGCACCCTGGGAAGTTCCCTAAGGTCCCCGGCAGAAGGCGAGGGACACGAGGGTTTCCCGCCGCCCCCCGAGAAAGACCTCGAGAGTCCTTCTTCAACACGTCTCGAGGCCCTAGTCCCCTCCCGTGACTCGAGAGCCAGGACGCGCTCCCCCTCGCCACGCGCATGGAGACCTGACTTCCCTGGCGCCGCACGAGAGGCTCCCTGAGATCCTCGTCGTGCCTCGGGAGAAAACCCCCACGGGCGCCGCAGCTCGAGGAAACCCCGGAGACGCCCCCGTCCTCGCGAGCTGAGGGCCTTCTTTTCCTGCATGGCCTGGAGAGCAATCCCGGGTCCTCTCTCCCAACGGAAGAGGAGGCTGGACTCCATTGAGGCCGCTCAGGGGGCTCCAGGAGACCCGCGTCGCGACTCGAGAGGAGAACGGAGCCCTTGGCTTCCCCTCGAGACGAGGCCTGACTCCCCGGGGGAGCCTGGAATGCAACCCCGAGATCCCTGCCTTCCCTGGAGAGGAATAGTAGGTCCCGGACACACGCCTAGGTGAGGTCTCTTCGGCCCTGCAGTGACTCGAGCGCAACGCCCAGCTTTCCCTCGCAACCCGAGGGGAAGATTGGGCTTCCCAGGGCCAACCCAAGGGGAAGGCTGAGATCCCCGTCGTAACTCGAGAATCCCGCCGCAACTCGAGAAAAACCACGTGGTTCCCACCTCTTGGCAAGAGGAGGCCCTTGCCCACCACGGCGTCACAAGGGAAGTCCCCTGTTCCGCCCTGAAGGGCGAAACGGTCCCTGACAGCCTTCCTGCGACCCCCAAGAGTCCCCCGACACGCCGGGTTCCCTCGAGGGGAACACCGAGAGTCCCGGCAGCGCTTCCTCTGAGCCCCTTCTCCCCTCCTGACCGCGACAGGAGAGGCGATTCCCCTGCGTGGTCTGGAAGGGGTTCCCGGCCTTCCCGGCGCACCTCAGGATGAGGCCGGTCTCACGAGGAAATTCGAGACGAGCCACGTGGGTGGGGCCACATGCCGAACGCCCCCGATTCCCCGGTCCGCCCTTGAGAAGGACCCGAGGCCCGGACCCCTCTTCGAAGGCAACCCTGTGGGTGAAGGCACAACACGAAGGGGCACTGCCACCCCCGTGCATCGTCCGCAAAGACCCGCGGGTTCCACACACAGCTCGACGAGGGGCCGGAGACCCCCTGAGCAACTCGAGAGGCCAGCGGGGTTCCCTTCCTCAGACAAGACGAGGCCTGACTCTCCTGTCCCAACTCTGCAGGGACCCTGCGGTCGGAGTCCGAAACGGAGAGGAAGCCTGAGGTTCCTGCCTCCCCTCGAGGTGAGGCCCTCTTCCGTTGCGCCAGACCCAGCGGAGTCCCGAGGGGCCCCGCCACCTCCACAGGATCCCTCGCCTCTCAGAGGCACCCTGGGAAGTTCCCTAAGGTCCCCGGCAGAAGGCGAGGGACACGAGGGTTTCCCGCCGCCCCCCGAGAAAGACCTCGAGAGTCCTTCTTCAACGCGTCTCGAGGCCCTAGTCCCCTCCCGTGACTCGAGAGCCAGGACGCGCTCCCCCTCGCCGCGCGCATGGAGACCTGACTTCCCTGGCGCCGCACGAGAGGCTCCCTGAGATCCTCGTCGTGCCTCGGGAGAAAACCCCCACGGGCGCCGCAGCTCGAGGAAACCCCTGAGACGCCCCCGTCCTCGCGAGCTGAGGGCCTTCTTTTCCTGCATGGCCTGGAGAGCAATCCCGGGTCCTCTCTCCAAACGGAAGAGGAGGCTGGACTCCCTTGAGGCCGCTCAGGGGGCTCCAAGAGCCCCGCGTCGCGACTCGAGAGGAGAGCGGAGTCCTTGGCTTCCCCTCGAGACGAGGCCTGACTCCCCGGGGGAGCCTGGAATGCAACCCCGAGATCCCTGCCTTCCCTGGAGAGGAATAGTAGGTCCCGGACACACGGCTAGGTGAGGTCTCTTCGGCCCTGCAGTGACTCGAGCGCAACCCCCAGCTTTCCCTCGCAACCCGAGGGGAAGATTGGGCTTCCCAGGGCCAACCCAAGGGGAAGGCTGAGATCCCCGTCGTAACTCGAGAATCCCGCAGCAACTCGAGAAAAACCACGTGGTTCCCACCTCTTGGCAAGAGGAGGCTCTTGCCCGCCACGGAGTCTCAAGGGAAGTCCCCTGTTCCGCCCTGAAGGGCGAAACGGTCCCTGACAGCCTTCCTGCGACCCCCAAAAGTCCCCCGACACGCCGGGTTCCCTCGAGGGGAACACCGAGGGTCCCGGCACCGCTTCCTCTGAGCCCCTTCTCCCCTCCTGATCGCGACAGGAGAGGCGATTCCCCTGCGTGGTCTGGAAGGGGTTCCCGGCCTTCCCGGCGCACCTCAGGATGAGGCCGGTCTCACGAGGAAATTCGAGACGAGCCACGTGGGTGGGGCCACATGCCGAACGCCCCCGATTCCCCGGTCCGCCCTTGAGAAGGACCCGAGGCCCGGACCCCTCTTCGAAGGCAACCCTGTGGGTGAAGGCACAACACGAAGGGGCACTGCCACCCCCGTGCATCGTCCGCAAAGACCCGCGGGTTCCACACACAGCTCGACGAGGGGCCGGAGACCCCCTGAGCAACTCGAGAGGCCAGCGGGGTTCCCTTCCTCTGACAAGACGAGGCCTGACTCTCCTGTCCCAACTCTGCAGGGACCCTGCGGTCGGAGTCCGAAACGGAGAGGAAGCCTGAGGTTCCTGCCTCCCCTCGAGGTGAGGCCCTCTTCCGTTGCGCCAGACCCAGCGGAGTCCCGAGGGGCCCCGCCACCTCCACAGGATCCCTCGCCTCTCAGAGGCACCCTGGGAAGTTCCCTAAGGTCCCTGGCAGAAGGCGAGGGATACCAGGGTTTCCCGCCGCCCCCCGAGAAAGACCTCGAGAGTCCTTCTTCAACGCGTCTCGAGGCCCTAGTCCCCTCCCGTGACTCGAGAGCCAGGACGCGCTCCCCCTCGCCACGCGCATGGAGACCTGACTTCCCTGGCGCCACACGAGAGGCTCCCTGAGATCCTCGTCGTGCCTCGGGAGAAAACCCCCACGGGCGCCGCAGCTCGAGGAAACCCCTGAGACGCCCCCGTCCTCGCGAGCTGAGGGCCTTCTTTTCCTGCATGGCCTGGAGAGCAATCCCGGGTCCTCTCTCCCAACGGAAGAGGAGGCTGGACTCCCTTGAGGCCTCTCAGGGGGCTCCAAGAGACCCGCGTCGCGACTCGAGAGGAGAGCGGAGTCCTTGGCTTCGCCTCGAGACGAGGCCTGACTCCCCGGGGGAGCCTGGAATGCAACCCCGAGATCCCTGCCTTCCCTGGAGAGGAATAGTAGGTCCCGGACACACGCCTAGGTGAGGTCTCTTCGGCCCTGCAGTGACTCGAGCGCAACCCCCAGCTTTCCCTCGCAACCCGAGGGGAAGATTGGGCTTCCCAGGGCCAACCCAAGGGGAAGGCTGAGATCCCCGTCGTAACTCGAGAATCCCGCCGCAACTCGAGAAAAACCACGTGGTTCCCACCTCTTGGCAAGAGGAGGCCCTTGCCCGCCACGGCGTCTCAAGGGAAGTCCCCTGTTCCGCCCTGAAGGGCAAAACGGTCCCTGACAGCCTTCCTGCGACCCCCAAAAGTCCCCCGACACGCCGGGTTCCCTCGAGGGGAACACCGAGGGTCCCGGCACCGCTTCCTCTGAGCCCCTTCTCCCCTCCTGACCGCGACAGGAGAGGCGATTCCCCTGCGTGGTCTGGAAGGGGTTCCCGGCCTTCCCGGCGCACCTCAGGATGAGGCCGGTCTCACGAGGAAATTCGAGACGAGCCACGTGGGTGGGGCCACATGCCGAACGCCCCCGATTCCCCAGTCCGCCCTTGAGAAGGACCCGAGGCCTGGACCCCTCTTCGAAGGCAACCCTGTGGGTGAAGGCACAACACGAAGGGGCACTGCCACCCCCGTGCATCGTCCGCAAAGACCCTCGGGTTCCACACACAGCTCGACGAGGGGCCTGAGACCCCCTGAGCAACTCGAGAGGCCAGCGGGGTTCCCTTCCTCAGACAAGACGAGGCCTGACTCTCCTGTCCCAACTCTGCAGGGACCCTGCGGTCGGAGTCCGAAACGGAGAGGAAGCCTGAGGTTCCTGCCTCCCCTCGAGGTGAGGCCCTCTTCCGTTGCGCCAGACCCAGCGGAGTCCCGAGGGGCCCCGCCACCTCCACAGGATCCCTCGCCTCTCAGAGGCACCCTGGGAAGTTCCCTAAGGTCCCCGGCAGAAGGCGAGGGACACGAGGGTTTCCCGCCGCCCCCCGAGAAAGACCTCGAGAGTCCTTCTTCAACGCGTCTCGAGGCCCTAGTCCCCTCCCGTGACTCGAGAGCCAGGACGCGCTCCCCCTCGCCACGCGCATGGAGACCTGACTTCCCTGGCGCCGCACGAGAGGCTCCCTGAGATCCTCGTCGTGCCTCGGGAGAAAACCCCCACGGGCGCCGCAGCTCGAGGAAACCCCTGAGACGCCCCCGTCCTCGCGAGCTGAGGGCCTTCTTTTCCTGCATGGCCTGGAGAGCAATCCCGGGTCCTCTCTCCCAACGGAAGAGGAGGCTGGACTCCCTTGAGGCCGCTCAGGGGGCTCCAAGAGACCCGCGTCGCGACTCGAGAGGAGAGCGGAGTCCTTGGCTTCCCCTCGAGACGAGGCCTGACTCCCCGGGGGAGCCTGCAATGCAACCCCGAGATCCCTGCCTTCCCTGGAGAGGAATAGTAGGTCCCGGACACACGCCTAGGTGAGGTCTCTTCGGCCCTGCAGTGACTCGAGCGCAACCCCCAGCTTTCCCTCGCAACCCGAGGGGAAGATTGGGCTTCCCAGGGCCAACCCAAGGGGAAGGCTGAGATCCCCGTCGTAACTCGAGAATCCCGCCGCAACTCGAGAAAAACCACGTGGTTCCCACCTCTTGGCAAGAGGAGGCCCTTGCCCGCCACGGCGTCTCAAGGGAAGTCCCCTGTTCCGCCCTGAAGGGCGAAACGGTCCCTGACAGCCTTCCTGCGACCCCCAAAAGTCCCCCGACACGCCGGGTTCCCTCGAGGGGAACACCGAGGGTCCCGGCACCGCTTCCTCTGAGCCCCTTCTCCCCTCCTGACCGCGACAGGAGAGGCGATTCCCCTGCGTGGTCTGGAAGGGGTTCCCGGCCTTCCCGGCGCACCTCAGGATGAGGCCGGTCTCACGAGGAAATTCGAGACTAGCCACGTGGGTGGGGCCACATGCCGAACGCCCCCGATTCCCCGGTCCGCCCTTGAGAAGGACCCGAGGCCCGGACCCCTCTTCGAAGGCAACTCTGTGGGTGAAGGCACAACACGAAGGGGCACTGCCACCCCCGTGCATCGTCCGCAAAGACCCGCGGGTTCCACACACAGCTCCACGAGGGGCCGGAGACCCCTGAGCAACTCGAGAGGCCAGCGGGGTTCCCTTCCTCAGACAAGACGAGGCCTGACTCTCCTGTCCCAACTCTGCAGGGACCCTGCGGTCGGAGTCCGAAACGGAGAGGAAGCCTGAGGTTCCTGCCTCCCCTCGAGGTGAGGCCCTCTTCCGTTGCGCCAGACCCAGCGGAGTCCCGAGGGGCCCCGCCACCTCCACAGGATCCCTCGCCTCTCAGAGGCACCCTGGGAAGTTCCCTAAGGTCCCCGGCAGAAGGCGAGGGACACGAGGGTTTCCCGCCGCCCCCCGAGAAAGACCTCGAGAGTCCTTCTTCAACACGTCTCGAGGCCCTAGTCCCCTCCCGTGACTCGAGAGCCAGGACGCGCTCCCCCTCGCCACGCGCATGGAGACCTGACTTCCCTGGCGCCGCACGAGAGGCTCCCTGAGATCCTCGTCGTGCCTCGGGAGAAAACCCCCACGGGCGCCGCAGCTCGAGGAAACCCCGGAGACGCCCCCGTCCTCGCGAGCTGAGGGCCTTCTTTTCCTGCATGGCCTGGAGAGCAATCCCGTGTCCTCTCTCCAAACGGAAGAGGAGGCTGGACTCCCTTGAGGCCGCTCAGGGGGCTCCAAGAGACCCGCGTCGCGACTCGAGAGGAGAGCGGAGTCCTTGGCTTCCCCTCGAGACGAGGCCTGACTCCCCGGGGGAGCCTGGAATGCAACCCCGAGATCCCTGCCTTCCCTGGAGAGGAATAGTAGGTCCCGGACACACGCCTAGGTGAGGTCTCTTCGGCCCTGCAGTGACTCGAGCGCAACCCCCAGCTTTCCCTCGCAACCCGAGGGGAAGATTGGGCTTCCCAGGGCCAACCCAAGGGGAAGGCTGAGATCCCCGTCGTAACTCGGGAATCCCGCCGCAACTCGAGAAAAACCACGTGGTTCCCACCTCTTGGCAAGAGGAGGCCCTTGCCCGCCACGGCGTCTCAAGGGAAGTCCCCTGTTCCGCCCTGAAGGGCGAAACGGTCCCTGACAGCCTTCCTGCGACCCCCAAAAGTCCCCCGACACGCCGGGTTCCCTCGAGGGGAACACCGAGGGTCCCGGCACCGCTTCCTCTGAGCCCCTTCTCCCCTCCTGACCGCGACAGGAGAGGCGATTCCCCTGCGTGGTCTGGAAGGGGTTCCCGGCCTTCCCGACGCACCTCAGGATGAGGCCGGTCTCACGAGGAAATTCGAGACGAGCCACTTGGGTGGGGCCACATGCCAAACGCCCCCGATTCCCCGGTCCGCCCTTGAGAAGGACCCGAGGCCCGGACCCCTCTTCGAAGGCAACCCTGTGGGTGAAGGCACAACACGAAGGGACACTGCCACCCCCGTGCATCGTCCGCAAAGACCCGCGGGTTCCACACACAGCTCGACGAGGGGCCTGAGACCCCCTGAGCAACTCGAGAGGCCAGCGGGGTTCCCTTCCTCAGACAAGACGAGGCCTGACTCTCCTGTCCCAACTCTGCAGGGACCCTGCGGTCGGAGTCCGAAACGGAGAGGAAGCCTGAGGTTCCTGCCTCCCCTCGAGGTGAGGCCCTCTTCCGTTGCGCCAGACCCAGCGGAGTCCCGAGGGGCCCCGCCACCTCCACAGGATCCCTCGCCTCTCAGAGGCACCCTGGGAAGTTCCCTAAGGTCCCCGGCAGAAGGCGAGGGACACGAGGGTTTCCCGCCGCCCCCCAAGAGAGACCTCGAGAGTCCTTCTTCAACGCGTCTCGAGGCCCTAGTCCCCTCCCGTGACTCGAGAGCCAGGACGCGCTCCCCCTCGCCACGCGCATGGAGACCTGTCTTCCCTGGCGCCGCACGAGAGGCTCCCTGAGATCCTCGTCGTGCCTCGGGAGAAAACCCCCACGGGCGCCGCAGCTCGAGGAAACCCCTGAGACGCCCCCGTCCTCGCGAGCTGAGGGCCTTCTTTTCCTGCATGGCCTGGAGAGCAATCCCGGGTCCTCTCTCCCAACGGAAGAGGAGGCTGGACTCCCTTGAGGCCGCTCAGGGGGCTCCAAGAGACCCGCGTCGCGACTCGAGAGGAGAGCGGAGTCCTTGGCTTCCCCTCGAGACGAGGCCTGACTCCCCGGGGGAGCCTGCAATGCAACCCCTAGATCCCTGCCTTCCCTGGAGAGGAATAGTAGGTCCCGGACACACGCCTAGGTGAGGTCTCTTCGGCCCTGCAGTGACTCGAGCGCAACCCCCAGCTTTCCCTCGCAACCCGAGGGGAAGATTGGGCTTCCCAGGGCCAACCCAAGGGGAAGGCTGAGATCCCCGTCGTAACTCGAGAATCCCGCCGCAACTCGAGAAAAACCACGTGGTTCCCACCTCTTGGCAAGAGGAGGCCCTTGCCCGCCACGGCGTCTCAAGGGAAGTCCCCTGTTCCGCCCTGAAGGGCGAAACGGTCCCTGACAGCCTTCCTGCGACCCCCAAAAGTCCCCCGACACGCCGGGTTCCC
This sequence comes from Bubalus kerabau, assembly GCF_029407905.1. Taxonomy (NCBI): domain Eukaryota; kingdom Metazoa; phylum Chordata; class Mammalia; order Artiodactyla; family Bovidae; genus Bubalus; species Bubalus kerabau. Next base: position 366,308 of record NC_073633.1, read on the forward strand.
TCGAGGGGAACACCGAGGGTCCCGGCACCGCTTCCTCTGAGCCCCTTCTCCCCTCCTGACCGCGACAGGAGAGGCGATTCCCCTGCGTGGTCTGGAAGGGGTTCCCGGCCTTCCCGGCGCACCTCAGGATGAGGCCGGTCTCACGAGGAAATTCGAGACGAGCCACGTGGGTGGGGCCACATGCCGAACGCCCCCGATTCCCCGGTCCGCCCTTGAGAAGGACCCGAGGCCCGGACCCCTCTTCGAAGGCAACCCTGTGGGTGAAGGCACAACACGAAGGGGCACTGCCACCCCCGTGCATCGTCCGCAAAGACCCGCGGGTTCCACACACAGCTCGACGAGGGGCCGGAGACCCCCTGAGCAACTCGAGAGGCCAGCGGGGTTCCCTTCCTCAGACAAGACGAGGCCTGACTCTCCTGTCCCAACTCTGCAGGGACCCTGCGGTCGGAGTCCGAAACGGAGAGGAAGCCTGAGGTTCCTGCCTCCCCTCGAGGTGAGGCCCTCTTCCGTTGCGCCAGACCCAGCGGAGTCCCGAGGGGCCCCGCCACCTCCACAGGATCCCTCGCCTCTCAGAGGCACCCTGGGAAGTTCCCTAAGGTCCCCGGCAGAAGGCGAGGGACACGAGGGTTTCCCGCCGCCCCCCGAGAAAGACCTCGAGAGTCCTTCTTCAACGCGTCTCGAGGCCCTAGTCCCCTCCCGTGACTCGAGAGCCAGGACGCGCTCCCCCTCGCCGCGCGCATGGAGACCTGACTTCCCTGGCGCCGCACGAGAGGCTCCCTGAGATCCTCGTCGTGCCTCGGGAGAAAACCCCCACGGGCGCCGCAGCTCGAGGAAACCCCTGAGACGCCCCCGTCCTCGCGAGCTGAGGGCCTTCTTTTCCTGCATGGCCTGGAGAGCAATCCCGGGTCCTCTCTCCCAACGGAAGAGGAGGCTGGACTCCCTTGAGGCCGCTCAGGGGGCTCCAAGAGACCCGCGTCGCGACTCGAGAGGAGAGCGGAGTCCTTGGCTTCCCCTCGAGACGAGGCCTGACTCCCCGGGGGAGCCTGCAATGCAACCCCTAGATCCCTGCCTTCCCTGGAGAGGAATAGTAGGTCCCGGACACACGCCTAGGTGAGGTCTCTTCGGCCCTGCAGTGACTCGAGCGCAACCCCCAGCTTTCCCTCGCAACCCGAGGGGAAGATTGGGCTTCCCAGGGCCAACCCAAGGGGAAGGCTGAGATCCCCGTCGTAACTCGAGAATCCCGCCGCAACTCGAGAAAAACCACGTGGTTCCCACCTCTTGGCAAGAGGAGGCCCTTGCCCGCCACGGCGTCTCAAGGGAAGTCCCCTGTTCCGCCCTGAAGGGCGAAACGGTCCCTGACAGCCTTCCTGCGACCCCCAAAAGTCCCCCGACACGCCGGGTTCCCTCGAGGGGAACACCGAGGGTCCCGGCACCGCTTCCTCTGAGCCCCTTCTCCCCTCCTGACCGCGACAGGAGAGGCGATTCCCCTGCGTGGTCTGGAAGGGGTTCCCGGCCTTCCCGGCGCACCTCAGGATGAGGCCGGTCTCACGAGGAAATTCGAGACGAGCCACGTGGGTGGGGCCACATGCCGAACGCCCCCGATTCCCCGGTCCGCCCTTGAGAAGGACCCGAGGCCCGGACCCCTCTTCGAAGGCAACCCTGTGGGTGAAGGCACAACACGAAGGGGCACTGCCACCCCCGTGCATCGTCCGCAAAGACCCGCGGGTTCCACACACAGCTCGACGAGGGGCCGGAGACCCCCTGAGCAACTCGAGAGGCCAGCGGGGTTCCCTTCCTCAGACAAGACGAGGCCTGACTCTACTGTCCCAACTCTGCAGGGACCCTGCGGTCGGAGTCCGAAACGGAGAGGAAGCCTGAGGTTCCTGCCTCCCCTCGAGGTGAGGCCCTCTTCCGTTGCGCCAGACCCAACGGAGTCCCGAGGGGCCCCGCCACCTCCACAGGATCCCTCGCCTCTCAGAGGCACCCTGGGAAGTTCCCTAAGGTCCCCGGCAGAAGGCGAGGGACACGAGGGTTTCCCGCCGCCCCCCGAGAAAGACCTCGAGAGTCCTTCTTCAACACGTCTCGAGGCCCTAGTCCCCTCCCGTGACTCGAGAGCCAGGACGCGCTCCCCCTCGCCACGCGCATGGAGACCTGACTTCCCTGGCGCCGCACGAGAGGCTCCCTGAGATCCTCGTCGTGCCTCGGGAGAAAACCCCCACGGGCGCCGCAGCTCGAGGAAACCCCGGAGACGCCCCCGTCCTCGCGAGCTGAGGGCCTTCTTTTCCTGCATGGCCTGGAGAGCAATCCCGGGTCCTCTCTCCCAACGGAAGAGGAGGCTGGACTCCATTGAGGCCGCTCAGGGGGCTCCAGGAGACCCGCGTCGCGACTCGAGAGGAGAACGGAGCCCTTGGCTTCCCCTCGAGACGAGGCCTGACTCCCCGGGGGAGCCTGGAATGCAACCCCGAGATCCCTGCCTTCCCTGGAGAGGAATAGTAGGTCCCGGACACACGCCTAGGTGAGGTCTCTTCGGCCCTGCAGTGACTCGAGCGCAACGCCCAGCTTTCCCTCGCAACCCGAGGGGAAGATTGGGCTTCCCAGGGCCAACCCAAGGGGAAGGCTGAGATCCCCGTCGTAACTCGAGAATCCCGCCGCAACTCGAGAAAAACCACGTGGTTCCCACCTCTTGGCAAGAGGAGGCCCTTGCCCACCACGGCGTCACAAGGGAAGTCCCCTGTTCCGCCCTGAAGGGCGAAACGGTCCCTGACAGCCTTCCTGCGACCCCCAAGAGTCCCCCGACACGCCGGGTTCCCTCGAGGGGAACACCGAGAGTCCCGGCAGCGCTTCCTCTGAGCCCCTTCTCCCCTCCTGACCGCGACAGGAGAGGCGATTCCCCTGCGTGGTCTGGAAGGGGTTCCCGGCCTTCCCGGCGCACCTCAGGATGAGGCCGGTCTCACGAGGAAATTCGAGACGAGCCACGTGGGTGGGGCCACATGCCGAACGCCCCCGATTCCCCGGTCCGCCCTTGAGAAGGACCCGAGGCCCGGACCCCTCTTCGAAGGCAACCCTGTGGGTGAAGGCACAACACGAAGGGGCACTGCCACCCCCGTGCATCGTCCGCAAAGACCCGCGGGTTCCACACACAGCTCGACGAGGGGCCGGAGACCCCCTGAGCAACTCGAGAGGCCAGCGGGGTTCCCTTCCTCAGACAAGACGAGGCCTGACTCTCCTGTCCCAACTCTGCAGGGACCCTGCGGTCGGAGTCCGAAACGGAGAGGAAGCCTGAGGTTCCTGCCTCCCCTCGAGGTGAGGCCCTCTTCCGTTGCGCCAGACCCAGCGGAGTCCCGAGGGGCCCCGCCACCTCCACAGGATCCCTCGCCTCTCAGAGGCACCCTGGGAAGTTCCCTAAGGTCCCCGGCAGAAGGCGAGGGACACGAGGGTTTCCCGCCGCCCCCCGAGAAAGACCTCGAGAGTCCTTCTTCAACGCGTCTCGAGGCCCTAGTCCCCTCCCGTGACTCGAGAGCCAGGACGCGCTCCCCCTCGCCGCGCGCATGGAGACCTGACTTCCCTGGCGCCGCACGAGAGGCTCCCTGAGATCCTCGTCGTGCCTCGGGAGAAAACCCCCACGGGCGCCGCAGCTCGAGGAAACCCCTGAGACGCCCCCGTCCTCGCGAGCTGAGGGCCTTCTTTTCCTGCATGGCCTGGAGAGCAATCCCGGGTCCTCTCTCCAAACGGAAGAGGAGGCTGGACTCCCTTGAGGCCGCTCAGGGGGCTCCAAGAGCCCCGCGTCGCGACTCGAGAGGAGAGCGGAGTCCTTGGCTTCCCCTCGAGACGAGGCCTGACTCCCCGGGGGAGCCTGGAATGCAACCCCGAGATCCCTGCCTTCCCTGGAGAGGAATAGTAGGTCCCGGACACACGGCTAGGTGAGGTCTCTTCGGCCCTGCAGTGACTCGAGCGCAACCCCCAGCTTTCCCTCGCAACCCGAGGGGAAGATTGGGCTTCCCAGGGCCAACCCAAGGGGAAGGCTGAGATCCCCGTCGTAACTCGAGAATCCCGCAGCAACTCGAGAAAAACCACGTGGTTCCCACCTCTTGGCAAGAGGAGGCTCTTGCCCGCCACGGAGTCTCAAGGGAAGTCCCCTGTTCCGCCCTGAAGGGCGAAACGGTCCCTGACAGCCTTCCTGCGACCCCCAAAAGTCCCCCGACACGCCGGGTTCCCTCGAGGGGAACACCGAGGGTCCCGGCACCGCTTCCTCTGAGCCCCTTCTCCCCTCCTGATCGCGACAGGAGAGGCGATTCCCCTGCGTGGTCTGGAAGGGGTTCCCGGCCTTCCCGGCGCACCTCAGGATGAGGCCGGTCTCACGAGGAAATTCGAGACGAGCCACGTGGGTGGGGCCACATGCCGAACGCCCCCGATTCCCCGGTCCGCCCTTGAGAAGGACCCGAGGCCCGGACCCCTCTTCGAAGGCAACCCTGTGGGTGAAGGCACAACACGAAGGGGCACTGCCACCCCCGTGCATCGTCCGCAAAGACCCGCGGGTTCCACACACAGCTCGACGAGGGGCCGGAGACCCCCTGAGCAACTCGAGAGGCCAGCGGGGTTCCCTTCCTCTGACAAGACGAGGCCTGACTCTCCTGTCCCAACTCTGCAGGGACCCTGCGGTCGGAGTCCGAAACGGAGAGGAAGCCTGAGGTTCCTGCCTCCCCTCGAGGTGAGGCCCTCTTCCGTTGCGCCAGACCCAGCGGAGTCCCGAGGGGCCCCGCCACCTCCACAGGATCCCTCGCCTCTCAGAGGCACCCTGGGAAGTTCCCTAAGGTCCCCGGCAGAAGGCGAGGGACACGAGGGTTTCCTGCCGCCCCCCGAGAAAGACCTCGAGAGTCCTTCTTCAACGGGTCTCGAGGCCCTAGTCCCCTCCCGTGACTCGAGAGCCAGGACGCGCTCCCCCTCGCCACGCGCATGGAGACCTGACTTCCCTGGCGCCGCACGAGAGGCTCCCTGAGATCCTCGTCGTGCCTCGGGAGAAAACCCCCACGGGCGCCGCAGCTCGAGGAAACCCCTGAGACGCCCCCGTCCTCGCGAGCTGAGGGCCTTCTTTTCCTGCATGGCCTGGAGAGCAATCCCGAGTCCTCTCTCCAAACGGAAGAGGAGGCTGGACTCCCTTGAGGCCGCTCAGGGGGCTCCAAGAGCCCCGCGTCGCGACTCGAGAGGAGAGCGGAGTCCTTGGCTTCCCCTCGAGACGAGGCCTGACTCCCCGGGGGAGCCTGCAATGCAACCCCGAGATCCCTGCCTTCCCTGGAGAGGAATAGTAGGTCCCGGACACACGGCTAGGTGAGGTCTCTTCGGCCCTGCAGTGACTCGAGCGCAACCCCCAGCTTTCCCTCGCAACCCGAGGGGAAGATTGGGCTTCCCAGGGCCAACCCAAGGGGAAGGCTGAGATCCCCGTCGTAACTCGAGAATCCCGCCGCAACTCGAGAAAAACCACGTGGTTCCCACCTCTTGGCAAGAGGAGGCCCTTGCCTACCACGGCGTCACAAGGGAAGTCCCCTGTTCCGCCCTGAAGGGCGAAACGGTCCCTGACAGCCTTCCTGCGACCCCCAAGAGTCCCCCGACACGCCGGGTTCCCTCGAGGGGAACACCGAGAGTCCCGGCAGCGCTTCCTCTGAGCCCCTTCTCCCCTCCTGACCGCGACAGGAGAGGCGATTCCCCTGCGTGGTCTGGAAGGGGTTCCCGGCCTTCCCGGCGCACCTCAGGATGAGGCCGGTCTCACGAGGAAATTCGAGACGAGCCACGTGGGTGGGGCCACATGCCGAACGCCCCCGATTCCCCGGTCCGCCCTTGAGAAGGACCCGAGGCCCGGACCCCTCTTCGAAGGCAACCCTGTGGGTGAAGGCACAACACGAAGGGGCACTGCCACCCCCGTGCATCGTCCGCAAAGACCCGCGGGTTCCACACACAGTTCGACGAGGGGCCGGAGACCCCCTGAGCAACTCGAGAGGCCAGCGGGGTTCCCTTCCTCAGACAAGACGAGGCCTGACTCTCCTGTCCCAACTCTGCAGGGACCCTGCGGTCGGAGTCCGAAACGGAGAGGAAGCCTGAGGTTCCTGCCTCCCCTCGAGGTGAGGCCCTCTTCCGTTGCGCCAGACCCAGCGGAGTTCCGAGGGGCCCCGCCACCTCCACAGGATCCCTCGCCTCTCAGAGGCACCCTGGGAAGTTCCCTAAGGTCCCCGGCAGAAGGCGAGGGACACGAGGGTTTCCCGCCGCCCCCCGAGAAAGACCTCGAGAGTCCTTCTTCAACGCGTCTCGAGGCCCTAGTCCCCTCCCGTGACTCGAGAGCCAGGACGCGCTCCCCCTCGCCACGCGCATGGAGACCTGACTTCCCTGGCGCCGCACGAGAGGCTCCCTGAGATCCTCGTCGTGCCTCGGGAGAAAACCCCCACGGGCGCCGCAGCTCGAGCAAACCCCGGAGACGCCCCCGTCCTCGCGAGCTGAGGGCCTTCTTTTCCTGCATGGCCTGGAGAGCAATCCCGGGTCCTCTCTCCCAACGGAAGAGGAGGCTGGACTCCCTTGAGGCCGCTCAGGGGGCTCCAAGAGCCCCGCGTCGCGACTCGAGAGGAGAGCGGAGTCCTTGGCTTCCCCTCGAGACGAGGCCTGACTCCCCGGGGGAGCCTGGAATGCAACCCCGAGATCCCTGCCTTCCCTGGAGAGGAATATTAGGTCCCGGACACACGCCTAGGTGAGGTCTCTTCGGCCCTGCAGTGACTCGAGCGCAATCCCCAGCTTTCCCTCTCAACCCGAGGGGAAGATTGGGCTTCCCAGGGCCAACCCAAGGGGAAGGCTGAGATCCCCGTCGTAACTCGAGAATCCCGCCGCAACTCGAGAAAAACCACGTGGTTCCCACCTCTTGGCAAGAGGAGGCCCTTGCCCGCCACGGCGTCTCAAGGGAAGTCCCCTGTTCCGCCCTGAACGGCGAAACTGCTGGGAGCCGGCATATTGCATATTGAGTGAGGATCTGTAATAGCTCAACTGGAATTCTATCACTGCCGGGAGCCAGCGTGAGACACTCCGCCCATGACAAAGGTCATGAGGAAAGAGGTTCGACATACGCAAAGGCGGGATCGAGCCTCAGGAGTCCCCCTGGAAATTCTCGAGCATCTACCCCCAAAACCAGAGTCTGCCTACTTTCTGCTTTGTGCTTTCACCTACACCTCTGACTTTACGGGGGGCTGTCCCCCACTACCTCTCTCTGGAAAAAGAGTTAGCTTACAGCTCCAGTTAATAATTCCTGGGTGTGACAGTGTTTAACCTACAAACTCCTTTGGAAATCCTCTAGCCTGCCTGAATAGGTTTTTCCGGCCACATGTGATTGTTCAGAGCCTCCCAACTGTGAGAGGCAGGAGATGTTCTAAACTGCCTAAACACAGATTCCTTTGAGTAGTTAAAAGATTGATTAGAAAATGTATTGGTGAAGGGTTTTTCACTTGTTGGGCCAATGTTTGCTGCTAAGTCTCCATACTCCTTACCTACTGTGTCTTTGGCAGTGTATTGATTGATATGATGGGTGTATAGAAATGTAAAGTGCAGCTTTGTCCAATGCTTTTTGGAAGGCTGGCGCCTGACTTTGGAATAATCACCTTTAGAGAAAGATAAGTTTCTTAAAATGTTAACAGGCCTCCGGGCCAGAAGATGATGTCAATCACCTGAACTTTTGCATATGATAAGTTTGCAGGAAGAAAGCCTGGCTTGCTGCATGACTCTACCCCTTCCCCCATTATCCTCTATGCATACCTTAAGGTATAAAAACTACTTTGGAAAATAAAGTGCGGGCCTTGTTCACTGAAACTTGGTCTCCCCATGTCACTCTCTCTCCCAAATTCCAGCTGAGTGTCCATCTGGAGCGTGGATGTCCTCTGCGACCATTTATTTGCCTGGGCTTCTAAGACCCACTCGAGAAGGTGTCTAAGGTGGGGCACCTTCCGCTATTCGAGAGGGCGCCTGCGGCCTCCGTGGTCAGAGCTAACCTGGTGTCACGGGTTATATTGATTTTCCGCGTAAACCAAGCCACTCAGCTTCTTTTCTCCACTGAATTTTCCTACTGAGCTATCCTTATTTCAGCCGCTTTTCTCCACTGAATTTCCTCACTGAGCTATCCTCATTCTATTATTCTTTAAATCTTTGATAAATATTTATAAATAAATAAGTCGCCGACGCCGTCCCCGCTTCGAATACCCTGGATCAGCCGGGGCTGGACCCCGACAGGTGGCGCCCGAACAGGGACATTCGAAGGTAGGTCCCCAACCCTTTCCCCCAGTGTTGAATTTTAGGGACGGATAGGACCCCACTCAGGGTGCCGCGGACCCCCCTGTAGGATAGACAGGGCGAGTAGGAGTGGGAAGTGTTGAAAGTGTTAAAGAGTTAGAGAGAAAAAACGGTTTCTGAAGTTAAAAGGCCAAAGAAAAGCCTGATCTTTTAAAAGCTAAAAGCTTTATCTTCTATTATACTTAATTTTCTGACATGGGTAACACTGAAACTAAGAATGGCAACTCTTTATACAAGTAATCTTGAAACTGTTAAAGAGGCTACTGTTAATTTAGATACTTGGGTGAAGGTAAAAAACAACTAAAAACTTATGCTATAAATATGATTAAAAATGTTCTGGACCCTCGTCATGAGGCTGTGGGATAGCCTATGGGAGAGGCTATAGCGGTAGATGGTAGTGGGTCTCCACCTTCTGCGCAGATCATATTTTCTGCCATTGACGAAGAAAAGGAGGGAGACTGTGCTCTACCTCCCGACAAAGGAGAGGGCTTGCAAGACGCTGCGGCCGGGCGCCCTGACAAGCCCCCTCCCCCTCTACTACACAAACCTTTAAAAATTTATCCAACAATTTCTGATTTAAGGCGACTACCCCACCTCCGCTTACACCTCCCAGGGCCTAGGAATTCCCCAGTTTACATCCAAGCCTCCCAGAGCATTGCCTAAGGCTAAAAAAGATTAAAAAAAAAATTCTTTTAAACAAAGGAGCTTTTAAAGAATACACAATATACAGAGCCTGCTCATTGCAGAAAAACCCCTGGGGGGGGGGCCTCACCCAAGCAAAAATAAAAACAAAACAAAAAAAAAGTGAAAAAGGAAAAAAAGTAGAGAAAGATGTAAAGATAGAGAAAGAGCTAAAGAGTGAAAAGGAGAGGAACGGAGAAGGAAGGAATCAGGGAACACATCAAGATAGAGAAAGGAAGTTAAAAAAGGAGATACAGAGAAAAAGATAGGAAAAAAAAAATTAAGGAAGAGAAGAGGTTAAAGAGAAAGAAACGAAGGAAAGAAGGGTAGCGAAAAAAGAAGGGTGAGAAAAAAGTGAGAAAGGCAGGAAGAGAGAGAGAAAGACAGTAAGAGACGCTTTGACCAGGTGCCCTGGCGAGCTCCCTCCCGCTCTGCGCAAACCTTTAAAAAACAAAAAACTTATCCACCACTTTCTGATTTGGGGCGATAGCCGCCGCCTCCGTTTGTGCCTTCCAGGGCCCAAGAGTTCCCCACTTTGCCCCCAAAGCCTCTCAAAGTGTTGCCTAAGCCTGAAAAAGATAAAAAGTTTTTTAAACAGTGGAGCTTTTAAAACAAGACTGCATGCACAATATGCAGAGCGTGCTCCTTGGAGAAAACCCCCTCAGGGGGGTCTAACCCAGGCTAAGAGAAAAACGTAAGGGGATTTAGCAACAATATTAACCCTTGACTAGCTGGTTACTCCAATTCCAATGGGAGTGGCTGGCCCCCTGCCTGAGGGCATTGTAGGACTTGTGCTAGGGCGTAGCTCGCTTTCTTGTCAAGAAATTTCGGTGGTGCATGGTGTAGTAGATTCTGATTATATTGGAGAAATTAAAGTTTTGATCTCGCAGCCTACTAAAACTGCAAATTAATAAAAGTCAAAAAATAACACAGTTTTTGCTTTTACCTTATCAGACAGGAAAAAATTTGACTTCTCAAGCTAAGAGCCACAGAGCGTTTAGATCTAGTGATCTAGCCTTTTGGGTACAGGAAATTACAGCTCCAAGGCCTTTAAAAAATCTTTTAATTCAAAAAAATAAAATCTCAGGGCTATTAAAAACAAGAACAGACGTCTCTTAACATTGCTGGGAAAGACTGACCCAGCTCCTGGCCAACACATACTACTAAAAATGAGTTGGTGAGATTAGAAAAAGTGGTATGCGGGGTGGGAATGCTGTAGAAAAAAAAGGTGAGAGAGAGTTTAAAACCTTGAAGAGTAGTGAGTTCCCCGTTGCTGGAAGTATTCAAACAAAGATTAGATGGTTACTTGTCATCTAAAAAGCTATAGACCAGATTTAGTTTACAAAACGATAACTGGAAAAGCTTATAAAGATGTTGTACAACACCTCTTTACTTGCTTCTCATATTTAGGTGCCAAAAGTTTTAAAAATTGATAATGCCCATTTGAAGCTGCAGAGAGATTGTTTACTAACTTTAAATGATTTCCAAAAATTATTAGGGGTTATTAGGGGACAGTAATTGGATACGCCCACATTTAAAACTGACTACTGCAGATTTAAAGCCTTTGATTACTTAAAAAGCAATCCTAATTCCAGTTCTAAGAGAAAGTTGACTAAATGAGAAGGACGGCTCTTGTTAAAGTAGATGAGACTTTAAATGATCAGTTAATTAGGATTAATATTACCAAAAGATGAGATTAAATTATTCTTGCCACAAAACATACACCTACAAGGTGCTTGTGACAAAAAGGCCCATTGGTTCCATCTACCAGTGACCCCAAGAAAAATAGTTTTATCTTTTCCCAGCTTGGTGACACAATTAATTATAAAAAGAGGAAAAAAGTGTGGAACTTTTTAGAAAAGAAGTAGCAAATATAGTAATTCCATTCAATAAGGATCAACTACAAGTCTTTTACAAAATAGTGATGATTGGCAAGTTGCCCTGATAGATTTCAGGAGTCAAATTTTGTTTCATTTGCCCTCAAGCCCCCACAGTAGTTAAAAGTTCAAAAATGTTAGATTAGAAGTTTGAGGATACCTGTGAAACTTTCCAAACCTATGTAGTTCCTATGCTCCCCTTTACCCTATGGGGGAGGGGCGTGCTGTCTCAAATAGGAGATACTCAGAGAAGGGTTTTCTCAATTTCTTAGTCATCAACAGGCGATACAATTAACAATACTTTATATGTTGTTATAAATACATAATATAAATATATTTACATAATTACAGTTTGCCTAGTTAGGTATGGGTATAAATAAAATATAATAAAGGTATACCTAATTCTATTTATAGATCTATACTTGATTAATTTGTATATAAATATATATGCCATATATACATATTATATATATACTGTATAATTAAATATGTATTGCAGTAATATAATGTGTGAGTGGCTGATATTAATTGATATAGATTGATGTGCTGTGATATATGTTCTATATACTGTATTATTATATATGTGTGACATGTATTATCGCAGTGCATTGGTTTGTGTTGGTTGGTATTAGCTGTGTATATGTTGTATTGCTGTAATATATATTAATTAACATATTAATTATAAAGATTAATTCAAGTATATTGATTATGTCAATAAGTTTATACTTGTTGCCATATATAAATACATATATAAATACATCTTACATTTAGGTATATCTGTATACTAAAATGAGATAAGGAGGTTATACATTTATTATTTAAATTTATACAGAGACCTAAACTAAACATTAGACCTAAATTAACATATCTCTAAATTTATGTTGTTAAAATGTAAATTTTAAAAATTAAAAAATTAAATTGACAACTGCTTGACAATTCCTTTGCCATAAAACCCCCATAGGTGTAATTGGGGTAACCAGACAAAAAATTGGTTTTATGGCAAAACGGCCCCCTAGAGTGGGTCCATCTTCCGGCTCAAACTAAAAAAGTAGCGGCTTCTTATCCAGGATTGGCAGCTACTTTGATATTAAAAAAAAAAAAGCAGAACATTGAATTATTTGGTAAAGAGACATCAAAAATTGTAATTCCATATAATAAAGAACAACTTGATGTGCTTCTAATGTTTGATGAAAATTGGCAGATTGCTATAGGAAACTATTTTGGTCAAATTTTTGCATCATTTACCTTCACATGTTTTGTTGAATTTTATATCCAGACATACAGTTAATTTTCCTGTCAGATATAAACAATCTCCTGTTCCAAATGTTCAAATAGTTTTTACTGATGGGTCAACAAATGGTAAAGCCTTCATAGTTACTAAAAATCACCAAAAAGTTTTAAAAACACAAAAAACTTCAGCTAAAAGAGCTGAAATAACAACAGTCATAGAGGCTTTTGCTATGTTTGCAGATGAGGAATTTAATCTTTACTCTGATTCTCAGTATGTGGTCAGGCTGTTTACACACATTGAAACTGCGGTTTTGCCTGAAAATAAAACTACCATATTTCATTTGTTAACTAAATTACAACAACAAATTTGGAAAAAAAATAAAATATTTTTCATTGGACACATTCGGGCTCATTCCGGATTGCCTGGCCCTTTAAATGCCTTTAATGACTTGGCTGACTTGTTAACCAGAAATACAGTGGCTGCTGTGATTGAGGAGGCCAGAGCCTCTCACTCACTTCATCATCAATACACTACTGCTTTAAGATATCAATTCCAAATTCCCAGAGAGACTGCTCGAGAGATTGTGCGTTCTTGCTTACACTGCCCCACTGTTTATAATAATCTACCTATGGGAGTTAATCCTCATGGTCTCAAACCTAACGTACTCTGGCAGACAGATGTAACTCATGTCTCTTCATTTGAAAAACTGTCCTTTGTTCATGTAACTGTAGATACCTTTTCTCACGTTATTATTGCAACTGCTCATACCAGAGAGGCAGGTAAAGATGTGATACAACATCTCTTTACTTGTTTTTCATATTTGGGCCTGCCAAAAGCTCTGAAAACTGACAATGCTCCTGCTTACACTTCTAAGTCTTTTCAAAAATTTTGTATAAAGTTTCAAATTAAACATAATACAGGCATCCCTTATTATCCACAGGGACAAGCCATTGTTGAAAAAACGCATCAAACATTAAAAATCCAAATTCAAAAACTAAAAGAAGGGGAGTTTAAGTATAGTTCTCCCCATCAAATCTTGCAACATGCTCTTTTCGTAATAAATATTTTAAATACTGATTTCAGCCAGAACTATTGCAATGCTTCGTCATTGGTGCCTGGAGCAATTAAATGCAAAACCATTAGTCAAATGAAAGGCCCTCTCAGGACAATGGAAGGGTCCTGACCCATTATTAACTATCGGTCGAGGATGTGCTTATATTTTTCCACAGGATGCAGATTCTCCAATTTAGACAGGCTGATTCACCATGTTGCAGACCCCCAGACATCCAGTTCACCCATTGCTTCGATCACAAAAGAGGAGCCCGCCAGAAGGGGAGGCAAGATAAACATCGAGATCCCGGCGGGACCGACGGGGCTGCTGCAGCGCGAACTCCAACCAGAAAATAATTCTACTTATTTTGATTTGGCTTGTCTACCCTCTCCTTATGTTTTTCTCTTTACCAACGATTCTGGAAAACTTAATGTACACGTGACTTTAAACTGGTGGACCCAATGTAGTGACCTGTGAATAATGTATGCTCTCATCTTGTTTAAACCCTCAATATAATGTTTGCTCCTTTGTAGTGTTACAACGTCCACCTTATCTTATAATGTAACCACTTATTGATATAACTATAGTCTTGCTGTATTACAACAACTACAGGATTTAATGCGATCGTGACAGTTTGTGGGTCTACTTATTTTAAGAATATCAGCTTTAATAACAGCTTTAGTGGCAGCAATATCATTGACTCAACAAGTGCATACTGCCCAATATGTTGATACCATGTCTAAAAATGTTTCACTAACTCTAGCAACACAGGAAGCTATAGATGGGAAATTAGAGATGAGAGTAGACACCTTAGAAGAGGCAATAATGCATATTGGGACTGATTTACAGGCTTTAAAAGTGAAAATGGCTTTGTCTTGCCACGCTGATTACCGGTGGATATGCGTGACATCTTTAAAGGTAAACGGGACAGACTATGAATGGGAAAAAATCAAAAATCATATCTCAGGTGTTTGGAACAGCTCTGACATTGGCCTGGACTTAGGGAAACTTCATAATCAAATCTAGACCCTGAAACACTCTCGACTGGATTTTACCGTCGCTGGAGCAGCTAATGACTTTTTTCACACCTTCTCTAACTTTCATTTCAGGAAAAAACATTCTGTCTAATATCCTTGGATACATCACTGCTGGTACTTTAATTTTGCTTCTCATATTCATTCTTCCTTGTATTGTCAGGATTCTTCGGCAGAACATTCAGAAGCTCGCAACTGAGCTGCATCTGGCTGTTTTAAGAAATAAAAAAGGGGGAGATGCTGGGAGCCGGCATATTGCATATTGAGTGAGGATCTGTAATAGCTCAACTGGAATTCTATCACTGCCGGGAGCCAGCGTGAGACACTCCGCCCATGACAAAGGTCATGAGGAAAGAGGTTCGACATACGCAAAGGCGGGATCGAGCCTCAGGAGTCCCCCTGGAAATTCTCGAGCATCTACCCCCAAAACCAGAGTCTGCCTACTTTCTGCTTTGTGCTTTCACCTACACCTCTGACTTTACGGGGGGCTGTCCCCCACTACCTCTCTCTGGAAAAAGAGTTAGCTTACAGCTCCAGTTAATAATTCCTGGGTGTGACAGTGTTTAACCTACAAACTCCTTTGGAAATCCTCTAGCCTGCCTGAATAGGTTTTTCCGGCCACATGTGATTGTTCAGAGCCTCCCAACTGTGAGAGGCAGGAGATGTTCTAAACTGCCTAAACACAGATTCCTTTGAGTAGTTAAAAGATTGATTAGAAAATGTATTGGTGAAGGGTTTTTCACTTGTTGGGCCAATGTTTGCTGCTAAGTCTCCATACTCCTTACCTACTGTGTCTTTGGCAGTGTATTGATTGATATGATGGGTGTATAGAAATGTAAAGTGCAGCTTTGTCCAATGCTTTTTGGAAGGCTGGCGCCTGACTTTGGAATAATCACCTTTAGAGAAAGATAAGTTTCTTAAAATGTTAACAGGCCTCCGGGCCAGAAGATGATGTCAATCACCTGAACTTTTGCATATGATAAGTTTGCAGGAAGAAAGCCTGGCTTGCTGCATGACTCTACCCCTTCCCCCATTATCCTCTATGCATACCTTAAGGTATAAAAACTACTTTGGAAAATAAAGTGCGGGCCTTGTTCACTGAAACTTGGTCTCCCCATGTCACTCTCTCTCCCAAATTCCAGCTGAGTGTCCATCTGGAGCGTGGATGTCCTCTGCGACCATTTATTTGCCTGGGCTTCTAAGACCCACTCGAGAAGGTGTCTAAGGTGGGGCACCTTCCGCTATTCGAGAGGGTGCCTGCGGCCTCCGTGGTCAGAGCTAACCTGGTGTCACGGGTTATATTGATTTTCAGCGTAAACCAAGCCACTCAGCTTCTTTTCTCCACTGAATTTTCCTACTGAGCTATCCTTATTTCAGCCGCTTTTCTCCACTGAATTACCTCACTGAGCTATCCTCATTCTATTATTCTTTAAATCTTTGATAAATATTTATAAATAAATAAGTCGCCGACGCCGTCCCCGCTTCGAATACCCTGGATCAGCCGGGGCTGGACCCCGACACGAAACGGTCCCTGACAGCCTTCCTGCGACCCCCAAAAGTCCCCCGACACGCCGGGTTCCCTCGAGGGGAACACCGAGGGTCCCCGCACCGCTTCCTCTGAGCCCCTTCTCCCCTCCTGACCGCGACAGGAGAGGCGATTCCCCTGCGTGGTCTGGAAGGGGTTCCCGGCCTTCCCGGCGCACCTCAGGATGAGGCCGGTCTCACGAGGAAATTCGAGACGAGCCACGTGGATGGGGCCACATACCGAACGCCCCCGATTCCCCGGTCCGCCCTTGAGAAGGACCCGAGGCCCGGACCCCTCTTCGAAGGCAACCCTGTGGGTGAAGGCACAACACGAAGGGGCACTGCCACCCCCGTGCATCGTCCGCAAAGACCCGCGGGTTCCACACACAGCTCGACGAGGGGCCGGAGACCCCCTGAGCAACTCGAGAGGCCAGCGGGGTTCCCTTCCTCAGACAAGACGAGGCCTGACTCTCCTGTCCCAACTCTGCAGGGACCCTGCGGTCGGACCCCGAAATGGAGAGGAAGACTGAGCTTCCTGCCTCCCCTCGAGGTGAGGCCCTCTTCCGTTGCGCCAGACCCAGCGGAGTCCCGAGGGGCCCCGCCACCTCCACAGGATCCCTCGCCTCTCAGAGGCACCCTGGGAAGTTCCCTAAGGTCCCCGGCAGAAGGCGAGGGACACGAGGGTTTCCCGCCGCCCCCCGAGAAAGACCTCGAGAGTCCTTCTTCAACGCGTCTCGAGGCCCTAGTCCCCTCCCGTGACTCGAGAGCCAGGACGCGCTCCCCCTCGCCACGCGCATGGAGACCTGACTTCCCTGGCGCCGCACGAGAGGCTCCCTGAGATCCTCGTCGTGCCTCGGGAGAAAACCCCCACGGGCGCCGCAGCTCGAGGAAACCCCTGAGACGCCCCCGTCTTCGCGAGCTGAGGGCCTTCTTTTCCTGCATGGCCTGGAGAGCAATCCCGGGTCCTCTCTCCCAACAGAAGAGGAGGCTGGACTCCCTTGAGGCCGCTCAGGGGGCTCCAAGAGACCCGCGTCGCGACTCGAGAGGAGAACGGAGTCCTTGGCTTCCCCTCGAGACGAGGCCTGACTCCCCAGGGGAGCCTGCAATGCAACCCCGAGATCCCTGCCTTCCCTGGAGAGGAATATTAGGTCCCGGACACACGTCTAGGTGAGGTCTCTTCGGCCCTGCAGTGACTCGAGCGCAACCCCCAGCTTTCCGTCGCAACCCGAGGGGAAGATTGGGCTTCCCAGGGCCAACCCAAGGGGAAGGCTGAGATCCCCGTCGTAACTCGAGAATCCCGCCGCAACTCGAGAAAAACCACGTGGTTCCCACCTCTTGGCAAGAGGAGGCCCTTGCCCGCCACGGCGTCTCAAGGGAAGTCCCCTGTTCCGCCCTGAAGGGCGAAACGGTCCCTGACAGCCTTCCTGCGACCCCCAAAAGTCCCCCGACACGCCGTGTTCCCTCGAGGGGAACACCGAGGGTCCCGGCACCGCTTCCTCTGAGCCCCTTCTCCCCTCCTGACCGCGACAGGAGAGGCGATTCCCCTGCCTGGTCTGGAAGGGGTTCCCGGCCTTCCCGGCGCACCTCAGGATGAGGCCGGTCTCACGAGGAAATTCGAGACGAGCCACGTGGGTGGGGCCACATCCCGAACGCCCCCGATTCCCCGGTCCGCCCTTGAGAAGGACCCGAGGCCCGGACCCCTCTTCGAAGGCAACCCTGTGGGTGAAGGCACAACACGAAGGGGCACTGCCACCCCCGTGCATCGTCCGCAAAGACCCGCGGGTTCCACACACAGCTCGACGAGGGGCCGGAGACCCCCTGAGCAACTCGAGAGGCCAGCGGGGTTCCCTTCCTCAGACAAGACGAGGCCTGACTCTCCTGTCCCAACTCTGCAGGGACCCTGCGGTCGGAGTCCGAAACGGAGAGGAAGCCTGAGGTTCCTGCCTCCCCTCGAGGTGAGGCCCTCTTCCGTTGCGCCAGACCCAGCGGAGTCCCGAGGGGCCCCGCCACCTCCACAGGATCCCTCGCCTCTCAGAGGCACCCTGGGAAGTTCCCTAAGGTCCCCGGCAGAAGGCGAGGGACACGAGGGTTTCCCGCCGCCCCCCGAGAAAGACCTCGAGAGTCCTTCTTCAACGCGTCTCGAGGCCCTAGTCCCCTCCCGTGACTCGAGAGCCAGGACGCGCTCCCCCTCGCCACGCGCATGGAGACCTGACTTCCCTGGCGCCGCACGAGAGGCTCCCTGAGATCCTCGTCGTGCCTCGGGAGAAAACCCCCACGGGCGCCGCAGCTCGAGGAAAACCCTGAGACGCCCCCGTCCTCGCGAGCTGAGGGCCTTCTTTTCCTGCATGGCCTGGAGAGCAATCCCGGGTCCTCTCTCCCAACGGAAGAGGATGCTGGACTCCCTTGAGGCCGCTCAGGGGGCTCCAAGAGACCCGCGTCGCGACTCGAGAGGAGAGCGGAGTCCTTGGCTTCCCCTCGAGACGAGGCCTGACTCCCCGGGGGAGCCTGGAATGCAACCCCGAGATCCCTGCCTTCCCTGGAGAGGAATAGTAGGTCCCGGACACACGCCTAGGTGAGGTCTCTTCGGCCCTGCAGTGACTCGAGCGCAACCCCCAGCTTTCCCTCGCAACCCGAGGGGAAGATTGGGCTTCCCAGGGCCAACCCAAGGGGAAGGCTGAGATTCCCGTCGTAACTCGAGAATCCCGCCGCAACTCGAGAAAAACCACGTGGTTCCCACCTCTTGGCAAGAGGAGGCCCTTGCCCGCCACGGCGTCTCAAGGGAAGTCCCCTGTTCCGCCCTGAAGGGCGAAACGGTCCCTGACAGCCTTCCTGCGAACCCCAAAAGTCCCCCGACACGCCGGGTTCCCTCGAGGGGAACACCGAGGGTCCCGGCACCGCTTCCTCTGAGCCCCTTCTCCCCTCCTGACCACGACAGGAGAGGCGATTCCCCTGCGTGGTCTGGAAGGGGTTCCCGGCCTTCCCGGCGCACCTCAGGATGAGGCCGGTCTCACGAGGAAATTCGAGACGAGCCACGTGGGTGGGGCCACATGCCGAACGCCCCCGATTCCCCGGTCCGCCCTTGAGAAGGACCCGAGGCCCGGACCCCTCTTCGAAGGCAACCCTGTGGGTGAAGGCACAACACGAAGGGGCACTGCCACCCCCGTGCATCGTCCGCAAAGACCCGCGGGTTCCACACACAGCTCGACGAGGGGCCTGAGACCCCCTGAGCAACTCGAGAGGCCAGCGGGGTTCCCTTCCTCAGACAAGACGAGGCCTGACTCTCCTGTCCCAACTCTGCAGGGACCCTGCGGTCGCAGTCCGAAACGGAGAGGAAGCCTGAGGTTCCTGCCTCCCCTCGAGGTGAGGCCCTCTTCCGTTGCGCCAGACCCAGCGGAGTCCCGAGGGGCCCCGCCACCTCCACAGGATCCCTCGCCTCTCAGAGGCACCCTGGGAAGTTCCCTAAGGTCCCCGGCAGAAGGCGAGGGACACGAGGGTTTCCCGCCGCCCCCCGAGAAAGACCTCGAGAGTCCTTCTTCAACGCGTCTCGAGGCCCTAGTCCCCTCCCGTGACTCGAGAGCCAGGACGCGCTCCCCCTCGCCACGCGCATGGAGACCTGACTTCCCTGGCGCCGCACGAGAGGCTCCCTGAGATCCTCGTCGTGCCTCGGGAGAAAACCCCCACGGGTGCCGCAGCTCGAGGAAACCCCTGAGACGCCCCCGTCCTCGCGAGCTGAGGGCCTTCTTTTCCTGCATGGCCTGGAGAGCAATCCCGGGTCCTCTCTCCCAACGGAAGAGGAGGCTGGACTCCCTTGAGGCCGCTCAGGGGGCTCCAAGAGACCCGCGTCGCGACTCGAGAGGAGAGCGGAGTCCTTGGCTTCCCCTCGAGACGAGGCCTGACTCCCCGGGGGAGCCTGGAATGCAACCCCGAGATCCCTGCCTTCCCTGGAGAGGAATAGTAGGTCCCGGACACACGCCTAGGTGAGGTCTCTTCGGCCCTGCAGTGACTCGAGCGCAACCCCCAGCTTTCCCTCGCAACCCGAGGGGAAGATTGGGCTTCCCAGGGCCAACCCAAGGGGAAGGCTGAGATCCCCGTCGTAACTCGAGAATCCCGCCGCAACTCGAGAAAAACCACGTGGTTCCCACCTCTTGGCAAGAGGAGGCCCTTGCCCGCCACGGCGTCTCAAGGGAAGTCCCCTGTTCCGCCCTGAAGGGCGAAACGGTCCCTGACAGCCTTCCTGCGACCCCCAAAAGTCCCCCGACACGCCGGGTTCCCTCGAGGGGAACACCGAGGGTCCCGGCACCGCTTCCTCTGAGCCCCTTCTCCCCTCCTGACCGCGACAGGAGAGGCGATTCCCCTGCGTGGTCTGGAAGGGGTTCCCGGCCTTCCCGGCGCACCTCAGGATGAGGCCGGTCTCACGAGGAAATTCGAGACGAGCCACGTGGGTGGGGCCACATGCCGAACGCCCCCGATTCCCCGGTCCGCCCTTGGGAAGGACCCGAGGCCCGGACCCCTCTTCGAAGGCAACCATGTGGGTGAAGGCACAACACGAAGGGGCACTGCCACCCCCGTGCATCGTCCGCAAAGACCCGCGGGTTCCACAAACAGCTCGACGAGGGGCCGGAGACCCCCTGAGCAACTCGAGAGGCCAGCGGGGTTCCCTTCCTCTGACAAGACGAGGCCTGACTCTCCTGTCCCAACTCTGCAGGGACCCTGCGGTCGGAGTCCGAAACGGAGAGGAAGCCTGAGGTTCCTGCCTCCCCTCGAGGTGAGGCCCTCTTCCGTTGCGCCAGACCCAGCGGAGTCCCGAGGGGCCCCGCCACCTCCACAGGATCCCTCGCCTCTCAGAGGCACCCTGGGAAGTTCCCTAAGGTCCCCGGCAGAAGGCGAGGGACACGAGGGTTTCCCGCCGCCCCCCGAGAAAGACCTCGAGAGTCCTTCTTCAACGCGTCTCGAGGCCCTAGTCCCCTCCCGTGACTCGAGAGCCAGGACGCGCTCCCCCTCTCCGCACGCATGGAGAACTGACTTCCCTGGCGCCGCACGAGAGGCTCCCTGAGATCCTCGTCGTGCCTCGGGAGAAAACCCCCACGGGCGCCGCAGCTCGAGGAAACCCCGGAGACGCCCCCGTCCTCGCGAGCTGAGGGCCTTCTTTTCCTGCATGGCCTGTAGAGCAATCCCGGGTCCTCTCTCCCAACGGAAGAGGAGGCTGGACTCCCTTGAGGCCGCTCAGGGGGCTCCAAGAGACCCGCGTCGCGACTCGAGAGGAGAGCGGAGTCCTTGGCTTCCCCTCGAGACGAGGCCTGACTCCCCAGGGGAGCCTGGAATGCAACCCCGAGATCCCTGCCTTCCCTGGAGAGGAATAGTAGGGCCCGGACACACGCCTAGGTGAGGTCTCTTCGGCCCTGCAGTGACTCGAGCGCAACCCCCAGCTTTCCCTCGCAACCCGAGGGGAAGATTGGGCTTCCCAGGGCCAACTCAAGGGGAAGGCTGAGATCCCCGTCGTAACTCGAGAATCCCGCCGCAACTCGAGAAAAACCACGTGGTTCCCACCTCTTGGCTAGAGGAGGCCCTTGCCCGCCACGGAGTCTCAAGGGAAGTCCCTTGTTCCGCCCTGAAGGGCGAAACGGTCCCTGACAGCCTTCCTGCGACCCCCAAAAGTCCCCCGACACGCCGGGTTCCCTCGAGGGGAACACCGAGGGTCCCGGCACCGCTTCCTCTGAGCCCCTTCTCAACTCCTGATCGCGACAGGAGAGGCGATTCCCCTGCGTGGTCTGGAAGGGGTTCCCGGCCTTCCCGGCGCACCTCAGGATGAGGCCGGTCTCACGAGGAAATTCGAGACGAGCCACGTGGGTGGGGCCACATGCCGAACGCCCCCGATTCCCTGGTCCGCCCTTGAGAAGGACCGAGGCCCGGACACCTCTTCGAAGGCAACCCTGTGGGTGAAGGCACAACACGAAGGGGCACTGCCACCCCCGTGCATCGTCCGCAAAGACCCGCGGGTTCCACACACAGCTCGACGAGGGGCCGGAGACCCCCTGAGCAACTCGAGAGGCCAGCGGGGTTCCCTTCCTCAGACAAGACGAGGCCTGACTCTCCTGTCCCAACTCTGCAGGGACCCTGCGGTCGGAGTCCGAAACGGAGAGGAAGCCTGAGGTTCCTGCCTCCCCTCGAGGTGAGGCCCTCTTCCGTTGCGCCAGACCCAGCGGAGTCCCGAGGGGCCCCGCCACCTCCACAGGATCCCTCGCCTCTCAGAGGCACCCTGGGAAGTTCCCTAAGGTCCCCGGCAGAAGGCGAGGGACACGAGGGTTTCCCGCCGCCCCCCGAGAAAGACCTCGAGAGTCCTTCTTCAATGCGTCTCGAGGCCCTAGTCCCCTCCCGTGACTCGAGAGCCAGGACGCGCTCCCCCTCGCCACGCGCATGGAGACCTGACTTCCCTGGCACCGCACGAGAGGCTCCCTGAGATCCTCGTCGTGCCTCGGGAGAAAACCCCCACGGGCGCCGCAGCTCGAGGAAACCCCGGAGACGCCCCCGTCCTCGCGAGCTGAGGGCCTTCTTTTCCTGCATGGCCTGGAGAGCAATCCCGGGTCCTCTCTCCCAACGGAAGAGGAGGCTGGACTCCCTTGAGGCCGCTCAGGGGGCTCCAAGAGACCCGCGTCGCGACTCGAGAGGAGAGCGGAGTCCTTGGCTTCCCCTCGAGACGAGGCCTGACTCCCCAGGGGAGCCTGGAATGCAACCCCGAGATCCCTGCCTTCCCTGGAGAGGAATAGTAGGTCCCGGACACACGCCTAGGTGAGGTCTCTTCGGCCCTGCAGTGACTCGAGCGCAACCCCCAGCTTTCCCTCGCAACCCGAGGGGAAGATTGGGCTTCCCAGGGCCAACCCAAGGGGAAGGCTGAGATCCCCGTCGTAACTCGAGAATCCCGCCGCAACTCGAGAAAAACCACGTGGTTCCCACCTCTTGGCAAGAGGAGGCCCTTGCCCGCGACGGCGTCTCAAGGGAAGTCCCCTGTTCCGCCCTGAAGGGCGAAACGGTCCCTGACAGCCTTCCTGCGACCCCCAAAAGTCCCCCGACACGCCGGGTTCCCTCGAGGGGAACACCGAGGGTCCCGGCACCGCTTCCTCTGAGCCCCTTCTCCCCTCCTGACCGCGACAGGAGAGGCGATTCCCCTGCGTGGTCTGGAAGGGGTTCCCGGCCTTCCCGGCGCACCTCAGGATGAGGCCGGTCTCACGAGGAAATTCGAGACGAGCCACGTGGGTGGGGCCACATGCCGAACGCCCCCGATTCCCCGGTCCGCCCTTGAGAAGGACCCGAGGCCCGGACCCCTCTTCGAAGGCAACCCTGTGGGTGAAGGCACAACACGAAGGGGCACTGCCACCCCCGTGCATCGTCCGCAAAGACCCGCGGGTTCCACACACAGCTCGACGAGGGGCCGGAGACCCCCTGAGCAACTCGAGAGGCCAGCGGGGTTCCCTTCCTCAGACAAGACGAGGCCTGACTCTCCTGTCCCAACTCTGCAGGGACCCTGCGGTCGGAGTCCGAAACGGAGAGGAAGCCTGAGGTTCCTGCCTCCCCTCGAGGTGAGGCCCTCTTCCGTTGCGCCAGACCCAGCGGAGTCCCGAGGGGCCCCGCCACCTCCACAGGATCCCTCGCCTCTCAGAGGCACCCTGGGAAGTTCCCTAAGGTCCCCGGCAGAAGGCGAGGGACACGAGGGTTTCCCGCCGCCCCCCGAGAAAGACCTCGAGAGTCCTTCTTCAATGCGTCTCGAGGCCCTAGTCCCCTCCCGTGACTCGAGAGCCAGGACGCGCTCCCCCTCGCCACGCGCATGGAGACCTGACTTCCCTGGCACCGCACGAGAGGCTCCCTGAGATCCTCGTCGTGCCTCGGGAGAAAACCCCCACGGGCGCCGCAGCTCGAGGAAACCCCGGAGACGCCCCCGTCCTCGCGAGCTGAGGGCCTTCTTTTCCTGCATGGCCTGGAGAGCAATCCCGGGTCCTCTCTCCCAACGGAAGAGGAGGCTGGACTCCCTTGAGGCCGCTCAGGGGGCTCCAAGAGACCCGCGTCGCGACTCGAGAGGAGAGCGGAGTCCTTGGCTTCCCCTCGAGACGAGGCCTGACTCCCCAGGGGAGCCTGGAATGCAACCCCGAGATCCCTGCCTTCCCTGGAGAGGAATAGTAGGTCCCGGACACACGCCTAGGTGAGGTCTCTTCGGCCCTGCAGTGACTCGAGCGCAACCCCCAGCTTTCCCTCGCAACCCGAGGGGAAGATTGGGCTTCCCAGGGCCAACCCAAGGGGAAGGCTGAGATCCCCGTCGTAACTCGAGAATCCCGCCGCAACTCGAGAAAAACCACGTGGTTCCCACCTCTTGGCAAGAGGAGGCCCTTGCCCGCGACGGCGTCACAAGGGAAGTCCCCTGTTCCGCCCTGAAGGGCGAAACGGTCCCTGACAGCCTTCCTGCGACCCCCAAAAGTCCCCCGACACGCCGGGTTCCCTCGAGGGGAACACCGAGGGTCCCGGCACTGCTTCCTCTGAGCCCCTTCTCCCCTCCTGACCGCGACAGGAGAGGCGATTCCCCTGCGTGGTCTGGAAGGGGTTCCCGGCCTTCCCGGCGCACCTCAGGATGAGGCCGGTCTCACGAGGAAATTCGAGACGAGCCACGTGGGTGGGGCCACATGCCGAACGCCCCCGATTCCCCGGTCCGCCCTTGAGAAGGACCCGAGGCCCGGACCCCTCTTCGAAGGCAACCCTGTGGGTGAAGGCACAACACGAAGGGGCACTGCCACCCCCGTGCATCGTCCGCAAAGACCCGCGGGTTCCACACACAGCTCGACGAGGGGCCGGAGACCCCCTGAGCAACTCGAGAGGCCAGCGGGGTTCCCTTCCTCAGACAAGACGAGGCCTGACTCTCCTGTCCCAACTCTGCAGGGACCCTGCGGTCGGAGTCCGAAACGGAGAGGAAGCCTGAGGTTCCTGCCTCCCCTCGAGGTGAGGCCCTCTTCCGTTGCGCCAGACCCAGCGGAGTCCCGAGGGGCCCCGCCACCTCCACAGGATCCCTCGCCTCTCAGAGGCACCCTGGGAAGTTCCCTAAGGTCCCCGGCAGAAGGCGAGGGACACGAGGGTTTCCCGCCGCCCCCCGAGAAAGACCTCGAGAGTCCTTCTTCAACGCGTCTCGAGGCCCTAGTCCCCTCCCGTGACTCGAGAGCCAGGACGCGCTCCCCCTCGCCACGCGCATGGAGACCTGACTTCCCTGGCGCCGCACGAGAGGCTCCCTGAGATCCTCGTCGTGCCTCGGGAGAAAACCCCCACGGGCGCCGCAGCTCGAGGAAACCCCGGAGACGCCCCCGTCCTCGCGAGCTGAGGGCCTTCTTTTCCTGCATGGCCTGGAGAGCAATCCCGGGTCCTCTCTCCCAACGGAAGAGGAGGCTGGACTCCCTTGAGGCCGCTCAGGGGGCTCCAAGAGACCCGCGTGGCGACTCGAGAGGAGAGCGGAGTCCTTGGCTTCCCCTCGAGACGAGGCCTGACTCCCCGGGGGAGCCTGGAATGCAACCCCGAGATCCCTGCCTTCCCTGGAGAGGAATAGTAGGTCCCGGACACACGCCTAGGTGAGGTCTCTTCGGCCCTGCAGTGACTCGAGCGCAACCCCCAGCTTTCCCTCGCAACCCGAGGGGAAGATTGGGCTTCCCAGGGCCAACCCAAGGGGAAGGCTGAGATCCCCGTCGTAACTCGAGAATCCCGCCGCAACTCGAGAAAAACCACGTGGTTCCCACCTCTTGGCAAGAGGAGGCCCTTGCCCGCCACGGCGTCTCAAGGGAAGTCCCCTGTTCCGCCCTGAAGGGCGAAACGGCCCCTGACAGCCTTCCTGCGACCCCCAAAAGTCCCCCGACACGCCGGGTTCCCTCGAGGGGAACACCGAGGGTCCCGGCACCACTTCCTCTGAGCCCCTTCTCCCCTCCTGATCGCGACAGGAGAGGCGATTCCCCTGCGTGGTCTGGAAGGGGTTCCCGGGCTTCCCGGCGCACCTCAGGATGAGGCCGGCCTCACGAGGAAATTCGAGACGAGCCACGTGGGTGGGGCCACATGCCGAACGCCCCCGATTCCCCGGTCCGCCCTTGAGAAGGACCCGAGGCCCGGACCCCTCTTCGAAGGCAACCCTGTGGGTGAAGGCACAACACGAAGGGGCACTGCCACCCCCGTGCATCGTCCGCAAAGACCCGCGGGTTCCACACACAGCTCGACGAGGGGCCGGAGACCCCCTGAGCAACTCGAGAGGCCAGCGGGGTTCCCTTCCTCAGACAAGACCAGGCCTGACTCTCCTGTCCCAACTCTGCAGGGACCCTGCGGTCGGAGTCCGAAATGGAGAGGAAGCCTGAGGTTCCTGCCTCCCCTCGAGGTGAGGCCCTCTTCCGTTGCGCCAGACCCAGCGGAGTCCCGAGGGGCCCCGCCACCTCCACAGGATCCCTCGCCTCTCAGAGGCACCCTGGGAAGTTCCCTAAGGTCCCCGGCAGAAGGCGAGGGACACGAGGGTTTCCCGCCGCCCCCCGAGAAAGACCTCGAGAGTCCTTCTTCAACGCGTCTCGAGGCCCTAGTCCCCTCCCGTGACTCGAGAGCCAGGACGCGCTCCCCCTCGCCACGCGCATGGAGACCTGACTTCCCTGGCGCCGCACGAGAGGCTCCCTGAGATCCTCGTCGTGCCTCGGTAGAAAACCCCCACGGGCGCCGCAGCTCGAGGAAACCCCGGAGACGCCCCCGTCCTCGCGAGCTGAGGGCCTTCTTTTCCTGCATGGCCTGGAGAGCAATCCCGGGTCCTCTCTCCAAACGGAAGAGGAGGCTGGACTCCCTTGAGGCCGCTCAGGGGGCTCCAAGAGACCCGCGTCGCGACTCGAGAGGAGAGCGGAGTCCTTGGCTTCCCCTCGAGACGAGGCCTGACTCCCCGGGGGAGCCTGGAATGCAACCCCGAGATCCCTGCCTTCCCTGGAGAGGAATAGTAGGGCCCGGACACACGCCTAGGTGAGGTCTCTTCGGCCCTGCAGTGACTCGAGCGCAACCCCCAGCTTTCCCTCGCAACCCGAGGGGAAGATTGGGCTTCCCAGGGCCAACCCAAGGGGAAGGCTGAGATCCCCGTCGTAACTCGAGAATCCCGCCGCAACTCGAGAAAAACCACGTGGTTCCCACCTCTTGGCAAGAGGAGGCCCTTGCCCGCCACGGCGTCTCAAGGGAAGTCCCCTGTTCCGCCCTGAAGGGCGAAACGGCCCCTGACAGCCTTCCTGCGACCCCCAAAAGTCCCCCGACACGCCGGGTTCCCTCGAGGGGAACACCGAGGGTCCCGGCACCGCTTCCTCTGAGCCCCTTCTACCCTCCTGATCGCGACAGGAGAGGCGATTCCCCTGCGTGGTCTGGAAGGGGTTCCCGGGCTTCCCGGCGCACCTCAGGATGAGGCCGGTCTCACGAGGAAATTCGAGACGAGCCACGTGGGTGGGGCCACATGCCGAACGCCCCCGATTCCCCGGTCCGCCCTTGAGAAGGACCCGAGGCCCGGACCCCTCTTCGAAGGCAACCCTGTGGGTGAAGGCACAACACGAAGGGGCACTGATACCCCCGTGCATCGTCCGCAAAGACCCGCGGGTTCCACACACAGCTCGACGAGGGGCCGGAGACCCCCTGAGCAACTCGAGAGGCCAGCGGGGTTCCCTTCCTCAGACAAGACGAGGCCTGACTCTCCTGTCCCAACTCTGCAGGGACCCTGCGGTCGGAGTCCGAAACGGAGAGGAAGCCTGAGGTTCCTGCCTCCCCTCGAGGTGAGGCCCTCTTCCGTTGCGCCAGACCCAGCGGAGTCCCGAGGGGCCCCGCCACCTCCACAGGATCCCTCGCCTCTCACAGGCACCCTGGGAAGTTCCCTAAGGTCCCCGGCAGAAGGCGAGGGACACGAGGGTTTCCCGCCGCCCCCCGAGAAAGACCTCGAGAGTCCTTCTTCAACGCGTCTCGAGGCCCTAGTCCCCTCCCGTGACTCGAGAGCCAGGATGCGCTCCCCCTCGCCACGCGCATGGAGACCTGACTTCCCTGGCGCCGCACGAGAGGCTCCCTGAGATCCTCGTCGTGCCTCGGGAGAAAACCCCCACGGGCGCCGCAGCTCGAGGAAACCCCGGAGACGCCCCCGTCCTCGCGAGCTGAGGGCCTTCTTTTCCTGCATGGCCTGGAGAGCAATCCCGGGTCCTCTCTCCAAACGGAAGAGGAGGCTGGACTCCCTTGAGGCCGCTCAGGGGGCTCCAAGAGACCCGCGTCGCGACTCGAGAGGAGAGCGGAGTCCTTGGCTTCCCCTCGAGACGAGGCCTGACTCCCCGGGGGAGCCTGGAATGCAACCCCGAGATCCCTGCCTTCCCTGGAGAGGAATAGTAGGTCCCGGACACACGCCTAGGTGAGGTCTCTTCGGCCCTGCAGTGACTCGAGCGCAACCCCCAGCTTTCCCTCGCAACCCGAGGGGAAGATTGGGCTTCCCAGGGCCAACCCAAGGGGAAGGCTGAGATCCCCGTCGTAACTCGAGAATCCCGCCGCAACTCGAGAAAAACCACGTGGTTCCCACCTCTTGGCAAGAGGAGGCCTTTGCCCGCCACGGCGTCTCAAGAGAAGTCCCCTGTTCCGCCCTGAAGGGCGAAACGGTCCCTGACAGCCTTCCTGCGACCCCCAAAAGTCCCCCGACACGCCGGGTTCCCTCGAGGGGAACACCGAGGGTCCCAGCACCGCTTCCTCTGAGCCCCTTCTCCCCTCCTGATCGCGACAGGAGAGGCGATTCCCCTGCGTGGTCTGGAAGGGGTTCCCGGGCTTCCCGGCGCACCTCAGGATGAGGCCGGTCTCACGAGGAAATTCGAGACGAGCCACGTGGGTGGGGCCACATGCCGAACGCCCCCGATTCCCCGGTCCGCCCTTGAGAAGGACCCGAGGCCCGGACCCCTCTTCGAAGGCAACCCTGTGGGTGAAGGCACAACACGAAGGGGCACTGCCACCCCCGTGCATCGTCCGCAAAGACCCGCGGGTTCCACACACAGCTCGACGAGGGGCCGGAGACCCCCTGAGCAGCTCGAGAGGCCAGCGGGGTTCCCTTCCTCAGACAAGACGAGGCCTGACTCTCCTGTCCCAACTCTGCAGGGACCCTGCGGTCGGAGTCCGGAACGGAGAGGAAGCCTGAGGTTCCTGCCTCCCCTCGAGGTGAGGCCCTCTTCCGTTGCGCCAGACCCAGCGGAGTCCCGAGGGGCCCCGCCACCTCCACAGGATCCCTCGCCTCTCAGAGGCACCCTGGGAAGTTCCCTAAGGTCCCCGGCAGAAGGCGAGGGACACGAGGGTTTCCCGCCGCCCCCCGAGAAAGACCTCGAGAGTCCTTCTTCAACGCATCTCGAGGCCCTAGTCCCCTCCCATGACTCGAGAGCCAGGACGCGCTCCCCCTCGCCATGCGCATGGAGACCTGACTTCCCTGGCGCCGCACGAGAGGCTCCCTGAGATCCTCGTCGTGCCTCGGGAGAAAACCCCCACGGGCGCCGCAGCTCGAGGAAACCCCGGAGACGCCCCCGTCCTCGCGAGCTGAGGGCCTTCTTTTCCTGCATGGCCTGGAGAGCAATCCCGGGTCCTCTCTCCAAACGGAAGAGGAGGCTGGACTCCCTTGAGGCCGCTCAGGGGGCTCCAAGAGACCCGCGTCGCGACTCGAGAGGAGAGCGGAGTCCTTGGCTTCCCCTCGAGACGAGGCCTGACTCCCCGGGGGAGCCTGGAATGCAACCCCGAGATCCCTGCCTTCCCTGGAGAGGAATAGTAGGTCCCGGACACACGCCTAGGTGAGGTCTCTTCGGCCCTGCAGTGACTCGAGCGCAACCCCCAGCTTTCCCTCGCAACCCGAGGGGAAGATTGGGCTTCCCAGGGCCAACCCAAGGGGAAGGCTGAGATCCCCGTCGTAACTCGAGAATCCCGCCGCAACTCGAGAAAAACCACGTGGTTCCCACCTCTTGGCAAGAGGAGGCCCTTGCCCGCCACGGCGTCTCAAGGGAAGTCCCCTGTTCCGCCCTGAAGGGCGAAACGGTCCCTGACAGCCTTCCTGCGACCCCCAAAAGTCCCCCGACACGCCGGGTTCCCTCGAGGGGAACACCGAGGGTCCCGGCACCGCTTCCTCTGAGCCCCTTCTCCCCTCCTGATCGCGACAGGAGAGGCGATTCCCCTGCGTGGTCTGGAAGGGGTTCCCGGCCTTCCCGGCGCACCTCAGGATGAGGCCGGTCTCACGAGGAAATTCGAGACGAGCCACGTGGGTGGGGCCACATGCCGAACGCCCCCGATTCCCCGGTCCGCCCTTGAGAAGGACCCGAGGCCCGGACCCCTCTTCGAAGGCAACCCTGTGGGTGAAGGCACAACACGAAGGGGCACTGCCACCCCCGTGCATCGTCCGCAAAGACCCGCGGGTTCCACACACAGCTCGACGAGGGGCCGGAGACCCCCTGAGCAACTCGAGAGGCCAGCGGGGTTCCCTTCCTCAGACAAGACGAGGCCTGACTCTCCTGTCCCAACTCTGCAGGGACCCTGCGGTCGGAGTCCGAAACGGAGAGGAAGCCTGAGGTTCCTGCCTCCCCTCGAGGTGAGGCGCTCTTCCGTTGCGCCAGACCCAGCGGAGTCCCGAGGGGCCCCGCCACCTCCACAGGATCCCTCGCCTCTCAGAGGCACCCTGGGAAGTTCCCTAAGGTCCCCGGCAGAAGGCGAGGGACACGAGGGTTTCCCGCCGCCCCCCGAGAAAGACCTCGAGAGTCCTTCTTCAACGCGTCTCGAGGCCCTAGTCCCCTCCCGTGACTCGAGAGCCAGGACGCGCTCCCCCTCGCCACGCGCATGGAGACCTGACTTCCCTGGCGCCGCACGAGAGGCTCCCTGAGATCCTCGTCGTGCCTCGGGAGAAAACCCCCACGGGCGCCGCAGCTCGAGGAAACCCCGGAGACGCCCCCGTCCTCGCGAGCTGAGGGCCTTCTTTTCCTGCATGGCCTGGAGAGCAATCCCGGGTCCTCTCTCCAAACGGAAGAGGAGGCTGGACTCCCTTGAGGCCGCTCAGGGGGCTCCAAGAGACCCGCGTCGCGACTCGAGAGGAGAGCGGAGTCCTTGGCTTCCCCTCGAGATGAGGCCTGACTCCCCGGGGGAGCCTGGAATGCAACCCCGAGATCCCTGCCTTCCCTGGAGAGGAATAGTAGGGCCCGGACACACGCCTAGGTGAGGTCTCTTCGGCCCTGCAGTGACTCGAGCGCAACCCCCAGCTTTCCCTCGCAACCCGAGGGAAGATTGGGCTTCCCAGGGCCAACCCAAGGGGAAGGCTGAGATCCCCGTCGTAACTCGAGAATCCCGCCGCAACTCGAGAAAAACCACGTGGTTCCCACCTCTTGGCAAGAGGAGGCCCTTGCCCGCCACGGCGTCTCAAGGGAAGTCCCCTGTTCCGCCCTGAAGGGCGAAACGGTCCCTGACAGCCTTCCTGCGACCCCCAAAAGTCCCCCGACACGCCGGGTTCCCTCGAGGGGAACACCGAGGGTCCCGGCACCGCTTCCTCTGAGCCCCTTCTCCCCTCCTGATCGCGACAGGAGAGGCGATTCCCCTGCGTGGTCTGGAAGGGGTTCCCGGCCTTCCCGGCGCACCTCAGGATGAGGCCGGTCTCACGAGGAAATTCGAGACGAGCCACGTGGGTGGGGCCACATCCCGAACGCCCCCGATTCCCCGGTCCGCCCTTGAGAAGGACCCGAGGCCCGGACCCCTCTTCGAAGGCAACCCTGTGGGTGAAGGCACAACACGAAGGGGCACTGCCACCCCCGTGCATCGTCCGCAAAGACCCGCGGGTTCCACACACAGCTCGACGAGGGGCCGGAGACCCCCTGAGCAACTCGAGAGGCCAGCGGGGTTCCCTTCCTCAGACAAGACGAGGCCTGACTCTCCTGTCCCAACTCTGCAGGGACCCTGCGGTCGGAGTCCGAAACGGAGAGGAAGCCTGAGGTTCCTGCCTCCCCTCGAGGTGAGGCGCTCTTCCGTTGCGCCAGACCCAGCGGAGTCCCGAGGGGCCCCGCCACCTCCACAGGATCCCTCGCCTCTCAGAGGCACCCTGGGAAGTTCCCTAAGGTCCCCGGCAGAAGGCGAGGGACACGAGGGTTTCCCGCCGCCCCCCGAGAAAGACCTCGAGAGTCCTTCTTCAACGCGTCTCGAGGCCCTAGTCCCCTCCCGTGACTCGAGAGCCAGGACGCGCTCCCCCTCGCCACGCGCATGGAGACCTGACTTCCCTGGCGCCGCACGAGAGGCTCCCTGAGATCCTCGTCGTGCCTCGGGAGAAAACCCCCACGGGCGCCGCAGCTCGAGGAAACCCCGGAGACGCCCCCGTCCTCGCGAGCTGAGGGCCTTCTTTTCCTGCATGGCCTGGAGAGCAATCCCGGGTCCTCTCTCCAAACGGAAGAGGAGGCTGGACTCCCTTGAGGCCGCTCAGGGGGCTCCAAGAGACCCGCGTCGCGACTCGAGAGGAGAGCGGAGTCCTTGGCTTCCCCTCGAGATGAGGCCTGACTCCCCGGGGGAGCCTGGAATGCAACCCCGAGATCCCTGCCTTCCCTGGAGAGGAATAGTAGGGCCCGGACACACGCCTAGGTGAGGTCTCTTCGGCCCTGCAGTGACTCGAGCGCAACCCCCAGCTTTCCCTCGCAACCCGAGGGAAGATTGGGCTTCCCAGGGCCAACCCAAGGGGAAGGCTGAGATCCCCGTCGTAACTCGAGAATCCCGCCGCAACTCGAGAAAAACCACGTGGTTCCCACCTCTTGGCAAGAGGAGGCCCTTGCCCGCCACGGCGTCTCAAGGGAAGTCCCCTGTTCCGCCCTGAAGGGCGAAACGGTCCCTGACAGCCTTCCTGCGACCCCCAAAAGTCCCCCGACACGCCGGGTTCCCTCGAGGGGAACACCGAGGGTCCCGGCACCGCTTCCTCTGAGCCCCTTCTCCCCTCCTGATCGCGACAGGAGAGGCGATTCCCCTGCGTGGTCTGGAAGGGGTTCCCGGCCTTCCCGGCGCACCTCAGGATGAGGCCGGTCTCACGAGGAAATTCGAGACGAGCCACGTGGGTGGGGCCACATGCCGAACGCCCCCGATTCCCCGGTCCGCCCTTGAGAAGGACCCGAGGCCCGGACCCCTCTTCGAAGGCAACCCTGTGGGTGAAGGCACAACACGAAGGGGCACTGCCACCCCCGTGCATCGTCCGCAAAGACCCGCGGGTTCCACACACAGCTCGACGAGGGGCCGGAGACCCCCTGAGCAACTCGAGAGGCCAGCGGGGTTCCCTTCCTCAGACAAGACGAGGCCTGACTCTCCTGTCCCAACTCTGCAGGGACCCTGCGGTCGGAGTCCGAAACGGAGAGGAAGCCTGAGGTTCCTGCCTCCCCTCGAGGTGAGGCGCTCTTCCGTTGCGCCAGACCCAGCGGAGTCCCGAGGGGCCCCGCCACCTCCACAGGATCCCTCGCCTCTCAGAGGCACCCTGGGAAGTTCCCTAAGGTCCCCGGCAGAAGGCGAGGGACACGAGGGTTTCCCGCCGCCCCCCGAGAAAGACCTCGAGAGTCCTTCTTCAACGCGTCTCGAGGCCCTAGTCCCCTCCCGTGACTCGAGAGCCAGGACGCGCTCCCCCTCGCCACGCGCATGGAGACCTGACTTCCCTGGCGCCGCACGAGAGGCTCCCTGAGATCCTCGTCGTGCCTCGGGAGAAAACCCCCACGGGCGCCGCAGCTCGAGGAAACCCCGGAGACGCCCCCGTCCTCGCGAGCTGAGGGCCTTCTTTTCCTGCATGGCCTGGAGAGCAATCCCGGGTCCTCTCTCCCAACGGAAGAGGAGGCTGGACTCCCTTGAGGCCGCTCAGGGGGCTCCAAGAGACCCGCGTCGCGACTCGAGAGGAGAGCGGAGTCCTTGGCTTCCCCTCGAGACGAGGCCTGACTCCCCAGGGGAGCCTGGAATGCAACCCCGAGATCCCTGCCTTCCCTGGAGAGGAATAGTAGGTCCCGGACACACGCCTAGGTGAGGTCTCTTCGGCCCTGCAGTGACTCGAGCGCAACCCCCAGCTTTCCCTCGCAACCCGAGGGAAGATTGGGCTTCCCAGGGCCAACCCAAGGGGAAGGCTGAGATCCCCGTCGTAACTCGAGAATCCCGCCGCAACTCGAGAAAAACCACGTGGTTCCCACCTCTTGGCAAGAGGAGGCCCTTGCCCGCCACGGCGTCTCAAGGGAAGTCCCCTGTTCCGCCCTGAAGGGCGAAACGGTCCCTGACAGCCTTCCTGCGACCCCCAAAAGTCCCCCGACACGCCGGGTTCCCTCGAGGGGAACACCGAGGGTCCCGGCACCGCTTCCTCTGAGCCCCTTCTCCCCTCCTGATCGCGACAGGAGAGGCGATTCCCCTGCGTGGTCTGGAAGGGGTTCCCGGCCTTCCCGGCGCACCTCAGGATGAGGCCGGTCTCACGAGGAAATTCGAGACGAGCCACGTGGGTGGGGCCACATGCCGAACGCCCCCGATTCCCCGGTCCGCCCTTGAGAAGGACCCGAGGCCCGGACCCCTCTTCGAAGGCAACCCTGTGGGTGAAGGCACAACACGAAGGGGCACTGCCACCCCCGTGCATCGTCTGCAAAGACCCGCGGGTTCCACACACAGCTCGACGAGGAGCCGGAGACCCCCTGAGCAACTCGAGAGGCCAGCGGGGTTCCCTTCCGCAGACAAGACGAGGCCTGACTCTCCTGTCCCAACTCTGCAGGGACCCTGCGGTCGGAGTCCGAAACGGAGAGGAAGCCTGAGGTTCCTGCCTCCCCTCGAGGTGAGGGCCTCTTCCGTTGCGCCAGACCCAGCGGAGTCCCGAGGGGCCCCGCCGCCTCCACAGGATCCCTCGCCTCTCAGAGGCACCCTGGGAAGTTCCCTAAGGTCCCCGGCAGAAGGCGAGGGACACGAGTGTTTCCCGCCGCCCCCCGAGAAAGACCTCGAGAGTCCTTCTTCAACGCGTCTCGAGGCCCTAGTCCCCTCCCGTGACTCGAGAGCCAGGACGCGCTCCCCCTCGCCACGCGCATGGAGACCTGACTTCCCTGGCGCCGCACGAGAGGCTCCCTGAGATCCTCGTCGTGCCTCGGGAGAAAACCCCCACGGGCGCCGCAGCTCGAGGAAACCCCGGAGACGCCCCCGTCCTCACGAGCTGAGGGCCTTCTTTTCCTGCATGGCCTGGAGAGCAATCCCGGGTCCTCTCTCCAAACGGAAGAGGAGGCTGGACTCCCTTGAGGCCGCTCAGGGGGCTCCAAGAGACCCGCGTCGCGACTCGAGAGGAGAGCGGAGTCCTTGGCTTCCCCTCGAGACGAGGCCTGACTCCCCGGGGGAGCCTGGAATACAACCCCGAGATCCCTGCCTTCCCTGGAGAGGAATAGTAGGTCCCGGACACACGCCTAGGTGAGGTCTCTTCGGCCCTGCAGTGACTCGAGCGCAACCCCCAGCTTTCCCTCGCAACCCGAGGGGAAGATTGGGCTTCCCAGGGCCAACCCAAGGGGAAGGCTGAGATCCCCGTCGTAACTCGAGAATCCCGCCGCAACTCGAGAAAAACCACGTGGTTCCCACCTCTTGGCAAGAGGAGGCCCTTGCCCGCCACGGCGTCTCAAGGGAAGTCCCCTGTTCCGCCCTGAAGGGCGAAACGGTCCCTGACAGCCTTCCTGCGACCCCCAAAAGTCCCCCGACACGCCGGGTTCCCTCGAGGGGAACACCGAGGGTCCCAGCACCGCTTCCTCTGAGCCCCTTCTCCCCTCCTGATCGCGACAGGAGAGGCGATTCCCCTGCGTGGTCTGGAAGGGGTTCCCGGGCTTCCCGGCGCACCTCAGGATGAGGCCGGTCTCACGAGGAAATTCGAGACGAGCCACGTGGGTGGGGCCACATGCCGAACGCCCCCGATTCCCCGGTCCGCCCTTGAGAAGGACCCGAGGCCCGGACCCCTCTTCGAAGGCAACCCTGTGGGTGAAGGCACAACACGAAGGGGCACTGCCACCCCCGTGCATCGTCCGCAAAGACCCGCGGGTTCCACACACAGCTCGACGAGGGGCCGGAGACCCCCTGAGCAGCTCGAGAGGCCAGCGGGGTTCCCTTCCTCAGACAAGACGAGGCCTGACTCTCCTGTCCCAACTCTGCAGGGACCCTGCGGTCGGAGTCCGAAACGGAGAGGAAGCCTGAGGTTCCTGCCTCCCCTCGAGGTGAGGCCCTCTTCCGTTGCGCCAGACCCAGCGGAGTCCCGAGGGGCCCCGCCACCTCCACAGGATCCCTCGCCTCTCAGAGGCACCCTGGGAAGTTCCCTAAGGTCCCCGGCAGAAGGCGAGGGACACGAGGGTTTCCCGCCGCCCCCCGAGAAAGACCTCGAGAGTCCTTCTTCAACGCATCTCGAGGCCCTAGTCCCCTCCCGTGACTCGAGAGCCAGGACGCGCTCCCCCTCGCCATGCGCATGGAGACCTGACTTCCCTGGCGCCGCACGAGAGGCTCCCTGAGATCCTCGTCGTGCCTCGGGAGAAAACCCCCACGGGCGCCGCAGCTCGAGGAAACCCCGGAGACGCCCCCGTCCTCGCGAGCTGAGGGCCTTCTTTTCCTGCATGGCCTGGAGAGCAATCCCGGGTCCTCTCTCCAAACGGAAGAGGAGGCTGGACTCCCTTGAGGCCGCTCAGGGGGCTCCAAGAGACCCGCGTCGCGACTCGAGAGGAGAGCGGAGTCCTTGGCTTCCCCTCGAGACGAGGCCTGACTCCCCGGGGGAGCCTGGAATGCAACCCCGAGATCCCTGCCTTCCCTGGAGAGGAATAGTAGGTCCCGGACACACGCCTAGGTGAGGTCTCTTCGGCCCTGCAGTGACTCGAGCGCAACCCCCAGCTTTCCCTCGCAACCCGAGGGGAAGATTGGGCTTCCCAGGGCCAACCCAAGGGGAAGGCTGAGATCCCCGTCGTAACTCGAGAATCCCGCCGCAACTCGAGAAAAACCACGTGGTTCCCACCTCTTGGCAAGAGGAGGCCCTTGCCCGCCACGGCGTCTCAAGGGAAGTCCCCTGTTCCGCCCTGAAGGGCGAAACGGTCCCTGACAGCCTTCCTGCGACCCCCAAAAGTCCCCCGACACGCCGGGTTCCCTCGAGGGGAACACCGAGGGTCCCGGCACCGCTTCCTCTGAGCCCCTTCTCCCCTCCTGATCGCGACAGGAGAGGCGATTCCCCTGCGTGGTCTGGAAGGGGTTCCCGGCCTTCCCGGCGCACCTCAGGATGAGGCCGGTCTCACGAGGAAATTCGAGACGAGCCACGTGGGTGGGGCCACATGCCGAACGCCCCCGATTCCCCGGTCCGCCCTTGAGAAGGACCCGAGGCCCGGACCCCTCTTCGAAGGCAACCCTGTGGGTGAAGGCACAACACGAAGGGGCACTGCCACCCCCGTGCATCGTCCGCAAAGACCCGCGGGTTCCACACACAGCTCGACGAGGGGCCGGAGACCCCCTGAGCAACTCGAGAGGCCAGCGGGGTTCCCTTCCTCAGACAAGACGAGGCCTGACTCTCCTGTCCCAACTCTGCAGGGACCCTGCGGTCGGAGTCCGAAACGGAGAGGAAGCCTGAGGTTCCTGCCTCCCCTCGAGGTGAGGCGCTCTTCCGTTGCGCCAGACCCAGCGGAGTCCCGAGGGGCCCCGCCACCTCCACAGGATCCCTCGCCTCTCAGAGGCACCCTGGGAAGTTCCCTAAGGTCCCCGGCAGAAGGCGAGGGACACGAGGGTTTCCCGCCGCCCCCCGAGAAAGACCTCGAGAGTCCTTCTTCAACGCGTCTCGAGGCCCTAGTCCCCTCCCGTGACTCGAGAGCCAGGACGCGCTCCCCCTCGCCACGCGCATGGAGACCTGACTTCCCTGGCGCCGCACGAGAGGCTCCCTGAGATCCTCGTCGTGCCTCGGGAGAAAACCCCCACGGGCGCCGCAGCTCGAGGAAACCCCGGAGACGCCCCCGTCCTCGCGAGCTGAGGGCCTTCTTTTCCTGCATGGCCTGGAGAGCAATCCCGGGTCCTCTCTCCAAACGGAAGAGGAGGCTGGACTCCCTTGAGGCCGCTCAGGGGGCTCCAAGAGACCCGCGTCGCGACTCGAGAGGAGAGCGGAGTCCTTGGCTTCCCCTCGAGATGAGGCCTGACTCCCCGGGGGAGCCTGGAATGCAACCCCGAGATCCCTGCCTTCCCTGGAGAGGAATAGTAGGGCCCGGACACACGCCTAGGTGAGGTCTCTTCGGCCCTGCAGTGACTCGAGCGCAACCCCCAGCTTTCCCTCGCAACCCGAGGGAAGATTGGGCTTCCCAGGGCCAACCCAAGGGGAAGGCTGAGATCCCCGTCGTAACTCGAGAATCCCGCCGCAACTCGAGAAAAACCACGTGGTTCCCACCTCTTGGCAAGAGGAGGCCCTTGCCCGCCACGGCGTCTCAAGGGAAGTCCCCTGTTCCGCCCTGAAGGGCGAAACGGTCCCTGACAGCCTTCCTGCGACCCCCAAAAGTCCCCCGACACGCCGGGTTCCCTCGAGGGGAACACCGAGGGTCCCGGCACCGCTTCCTCTGAGCCCCTTCTCCCCTCCTGATCGCGACAGGAGAGGCGATTCCCCTGCGTGGTCTGGAAGGGGTTCCCGGCCTTCCCGGCGCACCTCAGGATGAGGCCGGTCTCACGAGGAAATTCGAGACGAGCCACGTGGGTGGGGCCACATCCCGAACGCCCCCGATTCCCCGGTCCGCCCTTGAGAAGGACCCGAGGCCCGGACCCCTCTTCGAAGGCAACCCTGTGGGTGAAGGCACAACACGAAGGGGCACTGCCACCCCCGTGCATCGTCCGCAAAGACCCGCGGGTTCCACACACAGCTCGACGAGGGGCCGGAGACCCCCTGAGCAACTCGAGAGGCCAGCGGGGTTCCCTTCCTCAGACAAGACGAGGCCTGACTCTCCTGTCCCAACTCTGCAGGGACCCTGCGGTCGGAGTCCGAAACGGAGAGGAAGCCTGAGGTTCCTGCCTCCCCTCGAGGTGAGGCGCTCTTCCGTTGCGCCAGACCCAGCGGAGTCCCGAGGGGCCCCGCCACCTCCACAGGATCCCTCGCCTCTCAGAGGCACCCTGGGAAGTTCCCTAAGGTCCCCGGCAGAAGGCGAGGGACACGAGGGTTTCCCGCCGCCCCCCGAGAAAGACCTCGAGAGTCCTTCTTCAACGCGTCTCGAGGCCCTAGTCCCCTCCCGTGACTCGAGAGCCAGGACGCGCTCCCCCTCGCCACGCGCATGGAGACCTGACTTCCCTGGCGCCGCACGAGAGGCTCCCTGAGATCCTCGTCGTGCCTCGGGAGAAAACCCCCACGGGCGCCGCAGCTCGAGGAAACCCCGGAGACGCCCCCGTCCTCGCGAGCTGAGGGCCTTCTTTTCCTGCATGGCCTGGAGAGCAATCCCGGGTCCTCTCTCCAAACGGAAGAGGAGGCTGGACTCCCTTGAGGCCGCTCAGGGGGCTCCAAGAGACCCGCGTCGCGACTCGAGAGGAGAGCGGAGTCCTTGGCTTCCCCTCGAGATGAGGCCTGACTCCCCGGGGGAGCCTGGAATGCAACCCCGAGATCCCTGCCTTCCCTGGAGAGGAATAGTAGGGCCCGGACACACGCCTAGGTGAGGTCTCTTCGGCCCTGCAGTGACTCGAGCGCAACCCCCAGCTTTCCCTCGCAACCCGAGGGAAGATTGGGCTTCCCAGGGCCAACCCAAGGGGAAGGCTGAGATCCCCGTCGTAACTCGAGAATCCCGCCGCAACTCGAGAAAAACCACGTGGTTCCCACCTCTTGGCAAGAGGAGGCCCTTGCCCGCCACGGCGTCTCAAGGGAAGTCCCCTGTTCCGCCCTGAAGGGCGAAACGGTCCCTGACAGCCTTCCTGCGACCCCCAAAAGTCCCCCGACACGCCGGGTTCCCTCGAGGGGAACACCGAGGGTCCCGGCACCGCTTCCTCTGAGCCCCTTCTCCCCTCCTGATCGCGACAGGAGAGGCGATTCCCCTGCGTGGTCTGGAAGGGGTTCCCGGCCTTCCCGGCGCACCTCAGGATGAGGCCGGTCTCACGAGGAAATTCGAGACGAGCCACGTGGGTGGGGCCACATCCCGAACGCCCCCGATTCCCCGGTCCGCCCTTGAGAAGGACCCGAGGCCCGGACCCCTCTTCGAAGGCAACCCTGTGGGTGAAGGCACAACACGAAGGGGCACTGCCACCCCCGTGCATCGTCCGCAAAGACCCGCGGGTTCCACACACAGCTCGACGAGGGGCCGGAGACCCCCTGAGCAACTCGAGAGGCCAGCGGGGTTCCCTTCCTCAGACAAGACGAGGCCTGACTCTCCTGTCCCAACTCTGCAGGGACCCTGCGGTCGGAGTCCGAAACGGAGAGGAAGCCTGAGGTTCCTGCCTCCCCTCGAGGTGAGGCGCTCTTCCGTTGCGCCAGACCCAGCGGAGTCCCGAGGGGCCCCGCCACCTCCACAGGATCCCTCGCCTCTCAGAGGCACCCTGGGAAGTTCCCTAAGGTCCCCGGCAGAAGGCGAGGGACACGAGGGTTTCCCGCCGCCCCCCGAGAAAGACCTCGAGAGTCCTTCTTCAACGCGTCTCGAGGCCCTAGTCCCCTCCCGTGACTCGAGAGCCAGGACGCGCTCCCCCTCGCCACGCGCATGGAGACCTGACTTCCCTGGCGCCGCACGAGAGGCTCCCTGAGATCCTCGTCGTGCCTCGGGAGAAAACCCCCACGGGCGCCGCAGCTCGAGGAAACCCCGGAGACGCCCCCGTCCTCGCGAGCTGAGGGCCTTCTTTTCCTGCATGGCCTGGAGAGCAATCCCGGGTCCTCTCTCCAAACGGAAGAGGAGGCTGGACTCCCTTGAGGCCGCTCAGGGGGCTCCAAGAGACCCGCGTCGCGACTCGAGAGGAGAGCGGAGTCCTTGGCTTCCCCTCGAGATGAGGCCTGACTCCCCGGGGGAGCCTGGAATGCAACCCCGAGATCCCTGCCTTCCCTGGAGAGGAATAGTAGGGCCCGGACACACGCCTAGGTGAGGTCTCTTCGGCCCTGCAGTGACTCGAGCGCAACCCCCAGCTTTCCCTCGCAACCCGAGGGAAGATTGGGCTTCCCAGGGCCAACCCAAGGGGAAGGCTGAGATCCCCGTCGTAACTCGAGAATCCCGCCGCAACTCGAGAAAAACCACGTGGTTCCCACCTCTTGGCAAGAGGAGGCCCTTGCCCGCCACGGCGTCTCAAGGGAAGTCCCCTGTTCCGCCCTGAAGGGCGAAACGGTCCCTGACAGCCTTCCTGCGACCCCCAAAAGTCCCCCGACACGCCGGGTTCCCTCGAGGGGAACACCGAGGGTCCCGGCACCGCTTCCTCTGAGCCCCTTCTCCCCTCCTGATCGCGACAGGAGAGGCGATTCCCCTGCGTGGTCTGGAAGGGGTTCCCGGCCTTCCCGGCGCACCTCAGGATGAGGCCGGTCTCACGAGGAAATTCGAGACGAGCCACGTGGGTGGGGCCACATCCCGAACGCCCCCGATTCCCCGGTCCGCCCTTGAGAAGGACCCGAGGCCCGGACCCCTCTTCGAAGGCAACCCTGTGGGTGAAGGCACAACACGAAGGGGCACTGCCACCCCCGTGCATCGTCCGCAAAGACCCGCGGGTTCCACACACAGCTCGACGAGGGGCCGGAGACCCCCTGAGCAACTCGAGAGGCCAGCGGGGTTCCCTTCCTCAGACAAGACGAGGCCTGACTCTCCTGTCCCAACTCTGCAGGGACCCTGCGGTCGGAGTCCGAAACGGAGAGGAAGCCTGAGGTTCCTGCCTCCCCTCGAGGTGAGGCGCTCTTCCGTTGCGCCAGACCCAGCGGAGTCCCGAGGGGCCCCGCCACCTCCACAGGATCCCTCGCCTCTCAGAGGCACCCTGGGAAGTTCCCTAAGGTCCCCGGCAGAAGGCGAGGGACACGAGGGTTTCCCGCCGCCCCCCGAGAAAGACCTCGAGAGTCCTTCTTCAACGCGTCTCGAGGCCCTAGTCCCCTCCCGTGACTCGAGAGCCAGGACGCGCTCCCCCTCGCCACGCGCATGGAGACCTGACTTCCCTGGCGCCGCACGAGAGGCTCCCTGAGATCCTCGTCGTGCCTCGGGAGAAAACCCCCACGGGCGCCGCAGCTCGAGGAAACCCCGGAGACGCCCCCGTCCTCGCGAGCTGAGGGCCTTCTTTTCCTGCATGGCCTGGAGAGCAATCCCGGGTCCTCTCTCCAAACGGAAGAGGAGGCTGGACTCCCTTGAGGCCGCTCAGGGGGCTCCAAGAGACCCGCGTCGCGACTCGAGAGGAGAGCGGAGTCCTTGGCTTCCCCTCGAGATGAGGCCTGACTCCCCGGGGGAGCCTGGAATGCAACCCCGAGATCCCTGCCTTCCCTGGAGAGGAATAGTAGGGCCCGGACACACGCCTAGGTGAGGTCTCTTCGGCCCTGCAGTGACTCGAGCGCAACCCCCAGCTTTCCCTCGCAACCCGAGGGAAGATTGGGCTTCCCAGGGCCAACCCAAGGGGAAGGCTGAGATCCCCGTCGTAACTCGAGAATCCCGCCGCAACTCGAGAAAAACCACGTGGTTCCCACCTCTTGGCAAGAGGAGGCCCTTGCCCGCCACGGCGTCTCAAGGGAAGTCCCCTGTTCC
The DNA here is from genome assembly GCF_029407905.1 of Bubalus kerabau. Lineage (NCBI taxonomy): Eukaryota > Metazoa > Chordata > Mammalia > Artiodactyla > Bovidae > Bubalus > Bubalus kerabau. The sequence goes on from NC_073633.1 coordinate 408,691, forward strand.
GCCCTGAAGGGCGAAACGGTCCCTGACAGCCTTCCTGCGACCCCCAAAAGTCCCCCGACACGCCGGGTTCCCTCGAGGGGAACACCGAGGGTCCCGGCACCGCTTCCTCTGAGCCCCTTCTCCCCTCCTGATCGCGACAGGAGAGGCGATTCCCCTGCGTGGTCTGGAAGGGGTTCCCGGCCTTCCCGGCGCACCTCAGGATGAGGCCGGTCTCACGAGGAAATTCGAGACGAGCCACGTGGGTGGGGCCACATGCCGAACGCCCCCGATTCCCCGGTCCGCCCTTGAGAAGGACCCGAGGCCCGGACCCCTCTTCGAAGGCAACCCTGTGGGTGAAGGCACAACACGAAGGGGCACTGCCACCCCCGTGCATCGTCCGCAAAGACCCGCGGGTTCCACACACAGCTCGACGAGGGGCCGGAGACCCCCTGAGCAACTCGAGAGGCCAGCGGGGTTCCCTTCCTCAGACAAGACGAGGCCTGACTCTCCTGTCCCAACTCTGCAGGGACCCTGCGGTCGGAGTCCGAAACGGAGAGGAAGCCTGAGGTTCCTGCCTCCCCTCGAGGTGAGGCGCTCTTCCGTTGCGCCAGACCCAGCGGAGTCCCGAGGGGCCCCGCCACCTCCACAGGATCCCTCGCCTCTCAGAGGCACCCTGGGAAGTTCCCTAAGGTCCCCGGCAGAAGGCGAGGGACACGAGGGTTTCCCGCCGCCCCCCGAGAAAGACCTCGAGAGTCCTTCTTCAACGCGTCTCGAGGCCCTAGTCCCCTCCCGTGACTCGAGAGCCAGGACGCGCTCCCCCTCGCCACGCGCATGGAGACCTGACTTCCCTGGCGCCGCACGAGAGGCTCCCTGAGATCCTCGTCGTGCCTCGGGAGAAAACCCCCACGGGCGCCGCAGCTCGAGGAAACCCCGGAGACGCCCCCGTCCTCGCGAGCTGAGGGCCTTCTTTTCCTGCATGGCCTGGAGAGCAATCCCGGGTCCTCTCTCCCAACGGAAGAGGAGGCTGGACTCCCTTGAGGCCGCTCAGGGGGCTCCAAGAGACCCGCGTCGCGACTCGAGAGGAGAGCGGAGTCCTTGGCTTCCCCTCGAGACGAGGCCTGACTCCCCAGGGGAGCCTGGAATGCAACCCCGAGATCCCTGCCTTCCCTGGAGAGGAATAGTAGGTCCCGGACACACGCCTAGGTGAGGTCTCTTCGGCCCTGCAGTGACTCGAGCGCAACCCCCAGCTTTCCCTCGCAACCCGAGGGAAGATTGGGCTTCCCAGGGCCAACCCAAGGGGAAGGCTGAGATCCCCGTCGTAACTCGAGAATCCCGCCGCAACTCGAGAAAAACCACGTGGTTCCCACCTCTTGGCAAGAGGAGGCCCTTGCCCGCCACGGCGTCTCAAGGGAAGTCCCCTGTTCCGCCCTGAAGGGCGAAACGGTCCCTGACAGCCTTCCTGCGACCCCCAAAAGTCCCCCGACACGCCGGGTTCCCTCGAGGGGAACACCGAGGGTCCCGGCACCACTTCCTCTGAGCCCCTTCTCCCCTCCTGATCGCGACAGGAGAGGCGATTCCCCTGCGTGGTCTGGAAGGGGTTCCCGGCCTTCCCGGCGCACCTCAGGATGAGGCCGGTCTCACGAGGAAATTCGAGACGAGCCACGTGGGTGGGGCCACATGCCGAACGCCCCCGATTCCCCGGTCCGCCCTTGAGAAGGACCCGAGGCCCGGACCCCTCTTCGAAGGCAACCCTGTGGGTGAAGGCACAACATGAAGGGGCACTGCCACCCCCGTGCATCGTCTGCAAAGACCCGCGGGTTCCACACACAGCTCGACGAGGAGCCGGAGACCCCCTGAGCAACTCGAGAGGCCAGCGGGGTTCCCTTCCGCAGACAAGACGAGGCCTGACTCTCCTGTCCCAACTCTGCAGGGACCCTGCGGTCGGAGTCCGAAACGGAGAGGAAGCCTGAGGTTCCTGCCTCCCCTCGAGGTGAGGGCCTCTTCCGTTGCGCCAGACCCAGCGGAGTCCCGAGGGGCCCCGCCGCCTCCACAGGATCCCTCGCCTCTCAGAGGCACCCTGGGAAGTTCCCTAAGGTCCCCGGCAGAAGGCGAGGGACACGAGTGTTTCCCGCCGCCCCCCGAGAAAGACCTCGAGAGTCCTTCTTCAACGCGTCTCGAGGCCCTAGTCCCCTCCCGTGACTCGAGAGCCAGGACGCGCTCCCCCTCGCCACGCGCATGGAGACCTGACTTCCCTGGCGCCGCACGAGAGGCTCCCTGAGATCCTCGTCGTGCCTCGGGAGAAAACCCCCACGGGCGCCGCAGCTCGAGGAAACCCCGGAGACGCCCCCGTCCTCACGAGCTGAGGGCCTTCTTTTCCTGCATGGCCTGGAGAGCAATCCCGGGTCCTCTCTCCAAACGGAAGAGGAGGCTGGACTCCCTTGAGGCCGCTCAGGGGGCTCCAAGAGACCCGCGTCGCGACTCGAGAGGAGAGCGGAGTCCTTGGCTTCCCCTCGAGACGAGGCCTGACTCCCCGGGGGAGCCTGGAATACAACCCCGAGATCCCTGCCTTCCCTGGAGAGGAATAGTAGGTCCCGGACACACGCCTAGGTGAGGTCTCTTCGGCCCTGCAGTGACTCGAGCGCAACCCCCAGCTTTCCCTCGCAACCCGAGGGGAAGATTGGGCTTCCCAGGGCCAACCCAAGGGGAAGGCTGAGATCCCCGTCGTAACTCGAGAATCCCGCCGCAACTCGAGAAAAACCACGTGGTTCCCACCTCTTGGCAAGAGGAGGCCCTTGCCCGCCACGGCGTCTCAAGGGAAGTCCCCTGTTCCGCCCTGAAGGGCGAAACGGTCCCTGACAGCCTTCCTGCGACCCCCAAAAGTCCCCCGACACGCCGGGTTCCCTCGAGGGGAACACCGAGGGTCCCGGCACCGCTTCCTCTGAGCCCCTTCTCCCCTCCTGATCGCGACAGGAGAGGCGATTCCCCTGCGTGGTCTGGAAGGGGTTCCCGGGCTTCCCGGCGCACCTCAGGATGAGGCCGGTCTCACGAGGAAATTCGAGACGAGCCACGTGGGTGGGGCCACATGCCGAACGCCCCCGATTCCCCGGTCCGCCCTTGAGAAGGACCCGAGGCCCGGACCCCTCTTCGAAGGCAACCCTGTGGGTGAAGGCACAACACGAAGGGGCACTGCCACCCCCGTGCATCGTCTGCAAAGACCCGCGGGTTCCACACACAGCTCGACGAGGAGCCGGAGACCCCCTGAGCAACTCGAGAGGCCAGCGGGGTTCCCTTCCGCAGACAAGACGAGGCCTGACTCTCCTGTCCCAACTCTGCAGGGACCCTGCGGTCGGAGTCCGAAACGGAGAGGAAGCCTGAGGTTCCTGCCTCCCCTCGAGGTGAGGGCCTCTTCCGTTGCGCCAGACCCAGCGGAGTCCCGAGGGGCCCCGCCGCCTCCACAGGATCCCTCGCCTCTCAGAGGCACCCTGGGAAGTTCCCTAAGGTCCCCGGCAGAAGGCGAGGGACACGAGTGTTTCCCGCCGCCCCCCGAGAAAGACCTCGAGAGTCCTTCTTCAACGCGTCTCGAGGCCCTAGTCCCCTCCCGTGACTCGAGAGCCAGGACGCGCTCCCCCTCGCCACGCGCATGGAGACCTGACTTCCCTGGCGCCGCACGAGAGGCTCCCTGAGATCCTCGTCGTGCCTCGGGAGAAAACCCCCACGGGCGCCGCAGCTCGAGGAAACCCCGGAGACGCCCCCGTCCTCACGAGCTGAGGGCCTTCTTTTCCTGCATGGCCTGGAGAGCAATCCCGGGTCCTCTCTCCAAACGGAAGAGGAGGCTGGACTCCCTTGAGGCCGCTCAGGGGGCTCCAAGAGACCCGCGTCGCGACTCGAGAGGAGAGCGGAGTCCTTGGCTTCCCCTCGAGACGAGGCCTGACTCCCCGGGGGAGCCTGGAATACAACCCCGAGATCCCTGCCTTCCCTGGAGAGGAATAGTAGGTCCCGGACACACGCCTAGGTGAGGTCTCTTCGGCCCTGCAGTGACTCGAGCGCAACCCCCAGCTTTCCCTCGCAACCCGAGGGGAAGATTGGGCTTCCCAGGGCCAACCCAAGGGGAAGGCTGAGATCCCCGTCGTAACTCGAGAATCCCGCCGCAACTCGAGAAAAACCACGTGGTTCCCACCTCTTGGCAAGAGGAGGCCCTTGCCCGCCACGGCGTCTCAAGGGAAGTCCCCTGTTCCGCCCTGAAGGGCGAAACGGTCCCTGACAGCCTTCCTGCGACCCCCAAAAGTCCCCCGACACGCCGGGTTCCCTCGAGGGGAACACCGAGGGTCCCGGCACCGCTTCCTCTGAGCCCCTTCTCCCCTCCTGATCGCGACAGGAGAGGCGATTCCCCTGCGTGGTCTGGAAGGGGTTCCCGGGCTTCCCGGCGCACCTCAGGATGAGGCCGGTCTCACGAGGAAATTCGAGACGAGCCACGTGGGTGGGGCCACATGCCGAACGCCCCCGATTCCCCGGTCCGCCCTTGAGAAGGACCCGAGGCCCGGACCCCTCTTCGAAGGCAACCCTGTGGGTGAAGGCACAACACGAAGGGGCACTGCCACCCCCGTGCATCGTCCGCAAAGACCCGCGGGTGCCACACACAGCTCGACGAGGGGCCGGAGACCCCCTGAGCAACTCGAGAGGCCAGCGGGGTTCCCTTCCTCAGACAAGACGAGGCCTGACTCTCCTGTCCCAACTCTGCAGGGACCCTGCGGTCGCAGTCCGAAACGGAGAGGAAGCCTGAGGTTCCTGCCTCCCCTCGAGGTGAGGCGCTCTTCCGTTGCGCCTGACCCAGCGGAGTTCCGAGGGGCCCCGCCACCTCCACAGGATCCCTCGCCTCTCAGAGGCACCCTGGGAAGTTCCCTAAGGTCCCCGGCAGAAGGCGAGGGACACGAGGGTTTCCCGCCGCCCCCCGAGAAAGACCTCGAGAGTCCTTCTTCAACGCGTCTCGAGGCCCTAGTCCCCTCCCGTGACTCGAGAGCCAGGACGCGCTCCCCCTCGCCACGCGCATGGAGACCTGACTTCCCTGGCGCCGCACGAGAGGCTCCCTGAGATCCTCGTCGTGCCTCGGGAGAAAACCCCCACGGGCGCCGCAGCTCGAGGAAACCCCGGAGACGCCCCCGTCCTCGCGAGCTGAGGGCCTTCTTTTCCTGCATGGCCTGGAGAGCAATCCCGGGTCCTCTCTCCCAACGGAAGAGGAGGCTGGACTCCCTTGAGGCCGCTCAGGGGGCTCCAAGAGACCCGCGTCGCGACTCGAGAGGAGAGCGGAGTCCTTGGCTTCCCCTCGAGACGAGGCCTGACTCCCCGGGGGAGCCTGGAATGCAACCCCGAGAACCCTGCCTTCCCTGGAGAGGAATAGTAGGTCCCGGACACACGCCTAGGTGAGGTCTCTTCGGCCCTGCAGTGACTCGAGCGCAACCCCCAGCTTTCCCTCGCAACCCGAGGGAAGATTGGGCTTCCCAGGGCCAACCCAAGGGGAAGGCTGAGATCCCCGTCGTAACTCGAGAATCCCGCCGCAACTCGAGAAAAACCACGTGGTTCCCACCTCTTGGCAAGAGGAGGCCCTTGCCCGCCACGGCGTCTCAAGGGAAGTCCCCTGTTCCGCCCTGAAGGGCGAAACGGTCCCTGACAGCCTTCCTGCGACCCCCAAAAGTCCCCCGACACGCCGGGTTCCCTCGAGGGGAACACCGAGGGTCCCGGCACCGCTTCCTCTGAGCCCCTTCTCCCCTCCTGATCGCGACAGGAGAGGCGATTCCCCTGCGTGGTCTGGAAGGGGTTCCCGGCCTTCCCGGCGCACCTCAGGATGAGGCCGGTCTCACGAGGAAATTCGAGATGAGCCACGTGGGTGGGGCCACATGCCGAACGCCCCCGATTCCCCGGTCCGCCCTTGAGAAGGACCCGAGGCCCGGACCCCTCTTCGAAGGCAACCCTGTGGGTGAAGGCACAACACGAAGGGGCACTGCCACCCCCGTGCATCGTCCGCAAAGACCCGCGGGTTCCACACACAGCTCGACGAGGGGCCGGAGACCCCCTGAGCAACTCGAGAGGCCAGCGGGGTTCCCTTCCTCAGACAAGACGAGGCCTGACTCTCCTGTCCCAACTCTGCAGGGACCCTGCGGTCGGAGTCCGAAACGGAGAGGAAGCCTGAGGTTCCTGCCTCCCCTCGAGGTGAGGCCCTCTTCCGTTGCGCCAGACCCAGCGGAGTCCCGAGGGGCCCCGCCACCTCCACAGGATCCCTCGCCTCTCAGAGGCACCCTGGGAAGTTCCCTAAGGTCCCCGGCAGAAGGCGAGGGACACGAGGGTTTCCCGCCGCCCCCCGAGAAAGACCTCGAGAGTCCTTCTTCAACGCGTCTCGAGGCCCTAGTCCCCTCCCGTGACTCGAGAGCCAGGACGCGCTCCCCCTCGCCACGCGCATGGAGACCTGACTTCCCTGGCGCCGCACGAGAGGCTCCCTGAGATCCTCGTCGTGCCTCGGGAGAAAACCCCCACGGGCGCCGCAGCTCGAGGAAACCCCGGAGACGCCCCCGTCCTCGCGAGCTGAGGGCCTTCTTTTCCTGCATGGCCTGGAGAGCAATCCCGGGTCCTCTCTCCAAACGGAAGAGGAGGCTGGACTCCCTTGAGGCCGCTCAGGGGGCTCCAAGAGACCCGCGTCGCGACTCGAGAGGAGAGCGGAGTCCTTGGCTTCCCCTCGAGACGAGGCCTGACTCCCCGGGGGAGCCTGGAATGCAACCCCGAGATCCCTGCCTTCCCTGGAGAGGAATAGTAGGGCCCGGACACACGCCTAGGTGAGGTCTCTTCGGTCCTGCAGTGACTCGAGCGCAACCCCCAGCTTTCCCTCGCAACCCGAGGGGAAGATTGGGCTTCCCAGGGCCAACCCAAGGGGAAGGCTGAGATCCCCGTCGTAACTCGAGAATCCCGCCGCAACTCGAGAAAAACCACGTGGTTCCCACCTCTTGGCAAGAGGAGGCCCTTGCCCGCCACGGCGTCTCAAGGGAAGTCCCCTGTTCCGCCCTGAAGGGCGAAACGGTCCCTGACAGCCTTCCTGCGACCCCCAAAAGTCCCCCGACACGCCGGGTTCCCTCGAGGGGAACACCGAGGGTCCCGGCACCGCTTCCTCTGAGCCCCTTCTCCCCTCCTGATCGCGACAGGAGAGGCGATTCCCCTGCGTGGTCTGGAAGGGGTTCCCGGCCTTCCCGGCGCACCTCAGGATGAGGCCGGTCTCACGAGGAAATTCGAGACGAGCCACGTGGGTGGGGCCACATGCCGAACGCCCCCGATTCCCCGGTCCGCCCTTGAGAAGGACCCGAGGCCCGGACCCCTCTTCGAAGGCAACCCTGTGGGTGAAGGCACAACACGAAGGGGCACTGCCACCCCCGTGCATCGTCCGCAAAGACCCGCGGGTTCCACACACAGCTCGACGAGGGGCCGGAGACCCCCTGAGCAGCTCGAGAGGCCAGCGGGTTTCCCTTCCTCAGACAAGACGAGGCCTGACTCTCCTGTCCCAACTCTGCAGGGACCCTGCGGTCGGAGTCCGAAACGGAGAGGAAGCCTGAGGTTCCTGCCTCCCCTCGAGGTGAGGCCCTCTTCCGTTGCGCCAGACCCAGCGGAGTCCCGAGGGGCCCCGCCACCTCCACAGGATCCCTCGCCTCTCAGAGGCACCCTGGGAAGTTCCCTAAGGTCACCGGCAGAAGGCGAGGGACACGAGGGTTTCCCGCCGCCCCCCGAGAAAGACCTCGAGAGTCCTTCTTCAACGCGTCTCGAGGCCCTAGTCCCCTCCCGTGACTCGAGAGCCAGGACGCGCTCCCCCTCGCCACGCGCATGGAGACCTGACTTCCCTGGCGCCGCACGAGAGGCTCCCTGAGATCCTCGTCGTGCCTCGGGAGAAAACCCCCACGGGCGCCGCAGCTCGAGGAAACCCCGGAGACGCCCCCGTCCTCGCGAGCTGAGGGCCTTCTTTTCCTGCATGGCCTGGAGAGCAATCCCGGGTCCTCTCTCCCAACGGAAGAGGAGGCTGGACTCCCTTGAGGCCGCTCAGGGGGCTCCAAGAGACCCGCGTCGCGACTCGAGAGGAGAGCGGAGTCCTTGGCTTCCCCTCGAGACGAGGCCTGACTCCCCGGGGGAGCCTGGAATGCAACCCCGAGATCCCTGCCTTCCCTGGAGAGGAATAGTAGGGCCCGGACACACGCCTAGGTGAGGTCTCTTCGGCCCTGCAGTGACTCGAGCGCAACCCCCAGCTTTCCCTCGCAACCCGAGGGGAAGATTGGGCTTCCCAGGGCCAACCCAAGGGGAAGGCTGAGATCCCCGTCGTAACTCGAGAATCCCGCCGCAACTCGAGAAAAACCACGTGGTTCCCACCTCTTGGCAAGAGGAGGCCCTTGCCCGCCACGGCGTCTCAAGGGAAGTCCCCTGTTCCGCCCTGAAGGGCGAAACGGTCCCTGACAGCCTTCCTGCGACCCCCAAAAGTCCCCCGACACGCAGGGTTCCCTCGAGGGGAACACCGAGGGTCCCGGCACCGCTTCCTCTGAGCCCCTTCTCCCCTCCTGATCGCGACAGGAGAGGCGATTCCCCTGCGTGGTCTGGAAGGGGTTCCCGGCCTTCCCGGCGCACCTCAGGATGAGGCCGGTCTCACGAGGAAATTCGAGACGAGCCACGTGGGTGGGGCCACATGCCGAACGCCCCCGATTCCCCGGTCCGCCCTTGAGAAGGACCCGAGGCCCGGACCCCTCTTCGAAGGCAACCCTGTGGTGAAGGCACAACACGAAGGGGCACTGCCACCCCCGTGCATCGTCCGCAAAGACCCGCGGGTTCCACACACAGCTCGACGAGGGGCCGGAGACCCCCTGAGCAACTCGAGAGGCCAGCGGGGTTCCCTTCCTCAGACAAGACGAGGCCTGACTCTCCTGTCCCAACTCTGCAGGGACCCTGCGGTCGGAGTCCGAAACGGAGAGGAAGCCTGAGGTTCCTGCCTCCCCTCGAGGTGAGGCCCTCTTCCGTTGCGCCAGACCCAGCGGAGTCCCGAGGGGCCCCGCCACCTCCACAGGATCCCTCGCCTCTCAGAGGCACCCTGGGAAGTTCCCTAAGGTCCCCGGCAGAAGGCGAGGGACACGAGGGTTTCCCGCCGCCCCCCGAGAAAGACCTCGAGTGTCCTTCTTCAACGCGTCTCGAGGCCCTAGTCCCCTCCCGTGACTCGAGAGCCAGGACGCGCTCCCCCTCGCCACGCGCATGGAGACCTGACTTCCCTGGCGCCGCACGAGAGGCTCCCTGAGATCCTCGTCGTGCCTCGGGAGAAAACCCCCACGGGCGCCGCAGCTCGAGGAAACCCCGGAGACGCCCCCGTCCTCGCGAGCTGAGGGCCTTCTTTTCCTGCATGGCCTGGAGAGCAATCCCGGGTCCTCTCTCCAAACGGAAGAGGAGGCTGGACTCCCTTGAGGCCGCTCAGGGGGCTCCAAGAGACCCGCGTCGCGACTCGAGAGGAGAGCGGAGTCCTTGACTTCCCCTCGAGACGAGGCCTGACTCCCCGGGGGAGCCTGGAATGCAACCCCGAGATCCCTGCCTTCCCTGGAGAGATATAGTAGGGCCCGGACACACGCCTAGGTGAGGTCTCTTCGGCCCTGCAGTGACTCGAGCGCAACCCCCAGCTTTCCCTCGCAACCCGAGGGAAGATTGGGCTTCCCAGGGCCAACCCAAGGGGAAGGCTGAGATCCCGTCGTAACTCGAGAATCCCGCCGCAACTCGAGAAAAACCACGTGGTTCCCACCTCTTGGCAAGAGGAGGCCCTTGCCCGCCACGGCGTCTCAAGGGAAGTCCCCTGTTCCGCCCTGAAGGGCGAAACGGTCCCTGACAGCCTTCCTGCGACCCCCAAAAGTCCCCCGACACGCCGGGTTCCCTCGAGGGGAACACCGAGGGTCCCGGCACCGCTTCCTCTGAGCCCCTTCTCCCCTCCTGATCGCGACAGGAGAGGCGATTCCCCTGCGTGGTCTGGAAGGGGTTCCCGGCCTTCCCGGCGCACCTCAGGATGAGGCCGGTCTCACGAGGAAATTCGAGACGAGCCACGTGGGTGGGGCCACATGCCGAACGCCCCCGATTCCCCGGTCCGCCCTTGAGAAGGACCCGAGGCCCGGACCCCTCTTCGAAGGCAACCCTGTGGGTGAAGGCACAACACGAAGGGGCACTGCCACCCCCGTGCATCGTCCGCAAAGACCCGCGGGTTCCACACACAGCTCGACGAGGGGCCGGAGACCCCCTGAGCAGCTCGAGAGGCCAGCGGGGTTCCCTTCCTCAGACAAGACGAGGCCTGACTCTCCTGTCCCAACTCTGCAGGGACCCTGCGGTCGGAGTCCGAAACGGAGAGGAAGCCTGAGGTTCCTGCCTCCCCTCGAGGTGAGGCCCTCTTCCGTTGCGCCAGACCCAGCGGAGTCCCGAGGGGCCCCGCCACCTCCACAGGATCCCTCGCCTCTCAGAGGCACCCTGGGAAGTTCCCTAAGGTCCCCGGCAGAAGGCGAGGGACACGAGGGTTTCCCGCCGCCCCCCGAGAAAGACCTCGAGAGTCCTTCTTCAACGCGTCTCGAGGCCCTAGTCCCCTCCCGTGACTCGAGAGCCAGGACGCGCTCCCCCTCGCCACGCGCATGGAGACCTGACTTCCCTGGCGCCGCACGAGAGGCTCCCTGAGATCCTCGTCGTGCCTCGGGAGAAAACCCCCACGGGCGCCGCAGCTCGAGGAAACCCCGGAGACGCCCCCGTCCTCGCGAGCTGAGGGCCTTCTTTTCCTGCATGGCCTGGAGAGCAATCCCGGGTCCTCTCTCCCAACGGAAGAGGAGGCTGGACTCCCTTGAGGCCGCTCAGGGGGCTCCAAGAGACCCGCGTCGCGACTCGAGAGGAGAGCGGAGTCCTTGGCTTCCCCTCGAGACGAGGCCTGACTCCCCGGGGGAGCCTGGAATGCAACCCCGAGATCCCTGCCTTCCCTGGAGAGGAATAGTAGGTCCCGGACACACGCCTAGGTGAGGTCTCTTCGGCCCTGCAGTGACTCGAGCGCAACCCCCAGCTTTCCCTCGCAACCCGAGGGGAAGATTGGGCTTCCCAGGGCCAACCCAAGGGGAAGGCTGAGATCCCCGTCGTAACTCGAGAATCCCGCCGCAACTCGAGAAAAACCACGTGGTTCCCACCTCTTGGCAAGAGGAGGCCCTTGCCCGCCACGGCGTCTCAAGGGAAGTCCCCTGTTCCGCCCTGAAGGGCGAAACGGTCCCTGACAGCCTTCCTGCGACCCCCAAAAGTCCCCCGACACGCCGGGTTCCCTCGAGGGGAACACCGAGGGTCCCGGCACCACTTCCTCTGAGCCCCTTCTCCCCTCCTGATCGCGACAGGAGAGGCGATTCCCCTGCGTGGTCTGGAAGGGGTTCCCGGCCTTCCCGGCGCACCTCAGGATGAGGCCGGTCTCAAGAGGAAATTCGAGACGAGCCACGTGGGTGGGGCCACATGCCGAACGCCCCCGATTCCCTGGTCCGCCCTTGAGAAGGACCCGAGGCCCGGACCCCTCTTCGAAGGCAACCCTGTGGGTGAAGGCACAACACGAAGGGGCACTGCCACCCCCGTGCATCGTCCGCAAAGACCCGCGGGTTCCACACACAGCTCGACGAGGGGCCGGAGACCCCCTGAGCAACTCGAGAGGCCAGCGGGGTTCCCTTCCTCAGACAAGACGAGGCCTGACTCTCCTGTCCCAACTCTGCAGGGACCCTGTGGTCGGAGTCCGAAACGGAGAGGAAGCCTGAGGTTCCTGCCTCCCCTCGAGGTGAGGCCCTCTTCCGTTGCGCCAGACCCTGCGGAGTCCCGAGGGGCCCCGCCACCTCCACAGGATCCCTCGCCTCTCAGAGGCACCCTGGGAAGTTCCCTAAGGTCCCCGGCAGAAGGCGAGGGACACGAGGGTTTCCCGCCGCCCCCCGAGAAAGACCTCGAGAGTCCTTCTTCAACGCGTCTCGAGGCCCTAGTCCCCTCCCGTGACTCGAGAGCCAGGACGCGCTCCCCCTCGCCACGCGCATGGAGACCTGACTTCCCTGGCGCCGCACGAGAGGCTCCCTGAGATCCTCGTCGTGCCTCGGGAGAAAACCCCCACGGGCGCCGCAGCTCGAGGAAACCCCTGAGACGCCCCCGTCCTCGCGAGCTGAGGGCCTTCTTTTCCTGCATGGCCTGGAGAGCAATCCCGGGTCCTCTCTCCAAACGGAAGAGGAGGCTGGACTCCCTTGAGGCCGCTCAGGGGGCTCCAAGAGACCCGCGTCACGACTCGAGAGGAGAGCGGAGTCCTTGGCTTCCCCTCGAGACGAGGCCTGACTCCCCGGGGGAGCCTGGAATGCAACCCCGAGATCCCTGCCTTCCCTGGAGAGGAATATTAGGTCCCGGACACACGCCTAGGTGAGGTCTCTTCGGCCCTGCAGTGACTCGAGCGCAACCCCCAGCTTTCCCTCGCAACCCGAGGGGAAGATTGGGCTTCCCAGGGCCAACCCAAGGGGAAGGCTGAGATCCCCGTCGTAACTCGAGAATCCCGCCGCAACTCGAGAAAAACCACGTGGTTCCCACCTCTTGGCAAGAGGAGGCCCTTGCCCGCCACGGCGTGTCAAGGGAAGTCCCCTGTTCCGCCCTGAAGGGCGAAACGGTCCCTGACAGCCTTCCTGCGACCCCCAAAAGTCCCCCGACACGCCGGGTTCCCTCGAGGGGAACACCGAGGGTCCCGGCACCGCTTCCTCTGAGCCCCTTCTCCCCTCCTGATCGCGACAGGAGAGGCGATTCCCCTGCGTGGTCTGGAAGGGGTTCCCGGCCTTTCCGGCGCACCTCAGGATGAGGCCGGTCTCACGAGGAAATTCGAGACGAGCCACGTGGGTGGGGCCACATGCCGAACGCCCCCGATTCCCCGGTCCGCCCTTGAGAAGGACCCGAGGCCCGGACCCCTCTTCGAAGGCAACCCTGTGGGTGAAGGCACAACACGAAGGGGCACTGCCACCCCCGTGCATCGTCCGCAAAGACCCGCGGGTTCCACACACAGCTCGACGAGGGGCCGGAGACCCCCTGAGCAGCTCGAGAGGCCAGCGGGGTTCCCTTCCTCAGACAAGACGAGGCCTGACTCTCCTGTCCCAACTCTGCAGGGACCCTGCGGTCGGAGTCCGAAACGGAGAGGAAGCCTGAGGTTCCTGCCTCCCCTCGAGGTGAGGCCCTCTTCCGTTGCGCCAGACCCAGCGGAGTCCCGAGGGGCCCCGCCACCTCCACAGGATCCCTCGCCTCTCAGAGGCACCCTGGGAAGTTCCCTAAGGTCCCCGGCAGAAGGCGAGGGACACGAGGGTTTCCCACCGCCCCCCGAGAAAGACCTCGAGAGTCCTTCTTCAACGCGTCTCGAGGCCCTTGTCCCCTCCCGTGACTCGAGAGCCAGGACGCGCTCCCCCTCGCCACGCGCATGGAGACCTGACTTCCCTGGCGCCGCACGAGAGGCTCCCTGAGATCCTCGTCGTGCCTCGGGAGAAAACCCCCACGGGCGCCGCAGCTCGAGGAAACCCCGGAGACGCCCCCGTCCTCGCGAGCTGAGGGCCTTCTTTTCCTGCATGGCCTGGAGAGCAATCCCGGGTCCTCTCTCCCAACGGAAGAGGAGGCTGGACTCCCTTGAGGCCGCTCAGGGGGCTCCAAGAGACCCGCGTCGCGACTCGAGAGGAGAGCGGAGTCCTTGGCTTCCCCTCGAGACGAGGCCTGACTCCCCGGGGGAGCCTGGAATGCAACCCCGAGATCCCTGCCTTCCCTGGAGAGGAATAGTAGGTCCCGGACACACGCCTAGGTGAGGTCTCTTCGGCCCTGCAGTGACTCGAGCGCAACCCCCAGCTTTCCCTCGCAACCCGAGGGGAAGATTGGGCTTCCCAGGGCCAACCCAAGGGGAAGGCTGAGATCCCCGTCGTAACTCGAGAATCCCGCCGCAACTCGAGAAAAACCACGTGGTTCCCACCTCTTGGCAAGAGGAGGCCCTTGCCCGCCACGGCGTCTCAAGGGAAGTCCCCTGTTCCGCCCTGAAGGGCGAAACGGTCCCTGACAGCCTTCCTGCGACCCCCAAAAGTCCCCCGACACGCCGGGTTCCCTCGAGGGGAACACCGAGGGTCCCGGCACCGCTTCCTCTGAGCCCCTTCTCCCCTCCTGATCGCGACAGGAGAGGCGATTCCCCTGCGTGGTCTGGAAGGGGTTCCCGGCCTTCCCGGCGCACCTCAGGATGAGGCCGGTCTCACGAGGAAATTCGAGACGAGCCACGTGGGTGGGGCCACATGCCGAACGCCCCCGATTCCCCGGTCCGCCCTTGAGAAGGACCCGAGGCCCGGACCCCTTTTCGAAGGCAACCCTGTGGGTGAAGGCACAACACGAAGGGGCACTGCCACCCCCGTGCATCGTCCGCAAAGACCCGCGGGTTCCACACACAGCTCCACGAGGGGCCGGAGACCCCCTGAGCAACTCGAGAGGCCAGCGGGGTTCCCTTCCTCAGACAAGACGAGGCCTGACTCTCCTGTCCCAACTCTGCAGGGACCCTGCGGTCGGAGTCCGAAACGGAGAGGAAGCCTGAGGTTCCTGCCTCCCCTCGAGGTGAGGCCCTCTTCCGTTGCGCCAGACCCAGCGGAGTCCCGAGGGGCCCCGCCACCTCCACAGGATCCCTCGCCTCTCAGAGGCACCCTGGGAAGTTCCCTAAGGTCCCCGGCAGAAGGAGAGGGACACGAGGGTTTCCCGCCGCCCCCCGAGAAAGACCTCGAGAGTCCTTCTTCAACGCGTCTCGAGGCCCTAGTCCCCTCCCGTGACTCGAGAGCCAGGACGCGCTCCCCCTCGCCACGCGCATGGAGACCTGACTTCCCTGGCGCCGCACGAGAGGCTCCCTGAGATCCTCGTCGTGCCTCGGGAGAAAACCCCCACGGGCGCCGCAGCTCGAGGAAACCCCGGAGACGCCCCCGTCCTCGCGAGCTGAGGGCCTTCTTTTCCTGCATGGCCTGGAGAGCAATCCCGGGTCCTCTCTCCCAACGGAAGAGGAGGCTGGACTCCCTTGAGGCCGCTCAGGGGGCTCCAAGAGACCCGCGTCGCGACTCGAGAGGAGAGCGGAGTCCTTGGCTTCCCCTCGAGACGAGGCCTGACTCCCCGGGGGAGCCTGGAATGCAACCCCGAGATCCCTGCCTTCCCTGGAGAGGAATAGTAGGTCCCGGACACACGCCTAGGTGAGGTCTCTTCGGCCCTGCAGTGACTCGAGCGCAACCCCCAGCTTTCCCTCGCAACCCGAGGGGAAGATTGGGCTTCCCAGGGCCAACCCAAGGGGAAGGCTGAGATCCCCGTCGTAACTCGAGAATCCCGCCGCAACTCGAGAAAAACCACGTGGTTCCCACCTCTTGGCAAGAGGAGGCCCTTGCCCGCCACGGCGTCTCAAGGGAAGTCCCCTGTTCCGCCCTGAAGGGCGAAACGGTCCCTGACAGCCTTCCTGCGACCCCCAAAAGTCCCCCGACACGCCGGGTTCCCTCGAGGGGAACACCGAGGGTCCCGGCACCGCTTCCTCTGAGCCCCTTCTCCCCTCCTGATCGCGACAGGAGAGGCGATTCCCCTGCGTGGTCTGGAAGGGGTTCCCGGCCTTCCCGGCGCACCTCAGGATGAGGCCGGTCTCACGAGGAAATTCGAGACGAGCCACGTGGGTGGGGCCACATGCCGAACGCCCCCGATTCCCCGGTCCGCCCTTGAGAAGGACCCGAGGCCCGGACCCCTCTTCGAAGGCAAACCTGTGGGTGAAGGCACAACACGAAGGGGCACTGCCACCCCCGTGCATCGTCCGCAAAGACCCGCGGGTTCCACACACAGCTCGACGAGGGGCCGGAGACCCCCTGAGCAACTCGAGAGGCCAGCGGGGTTCCCTTCCTCAGACAAGACGAGGCCTGACTCTCCTGTCCCAACTCTGCAGGGACCCTGCGGTCGGAGTCCGAAACGGAGAGGAAGCCTGAGGTTCCTGCCTCCCCTCGAGGTGAGGCCCTCTTCCGTTGCGCCAGACCCAGCGGAGTCCCGAGGGGCCCCGCCACCTCCACAGGATCCCTCGCCTCTCACAGGCACCCTGGGAAGTTCCCTAAGGTCCCCGGCAGAAGGCGAGGGAAACGAGGGTTTCCCGCCGCCCCCCGAGAAAGACCTCGAGAGTCCTTCTTCAACGCGTCTCGAGGCCCTAGTCCCCTCCCGTGACTCGAGAGCCAGGACGCGCTCCCCCTCGCCACGCGCATGGAGACCTGACTTCCCTGGCGCCGCACGAGAGGCTCCCTGAGATCCTCGTCGTGCCTCGGGAGAAAACCCCCACGGGCGCCGCAGCTCGAGGAAACCCCGGAGACGCCCCCGTCCTCGCGAGCTGAGGGCCTTCTTTTCCTGCATGGCCTGGAGAGCAATCCCGGGTCCTCTCTCCCAACGGAAGAGGAGGCTGGACTCCCTTGAGGCCGCTCAGGGGGCTCCAAGAGACCCGCGTCGCGACTCGAGAGGAGAGCGGAGTCCTTGGCTTCCCCTCGAGACGAGGCCTGACTCCCCGGGGGAGCCTGGAATGCAACCCCGAGATCCCTGCCTTCCCTGGAGAGGAATAGTAGGTCCCGGACACACGCCTAGGTGAGGTCTCTTCGGCCCTGCAGTGACTCGAGCGCAACCCCCAGCTTTCCCTCGCAACCCGAGGGGAAGATTGGGCTTCCCAGGGCCAACCCAAGGGGAAGGCTGAGATCCCCGTCGTAACTCGAGAATCCCGCCGCAACTCGAGAAAAACCACGTGGTTCCCACCTCTTGGCAAGAGGAGGCCCTTGCCCGCCACGGCGTCTCAAGGGAAGTCCCCTGTTCCGCCCTGAAGGGCGAAACGGTCCCTGACAGCCTTCCTGCGACCCCCAAAAGTCCCCCGACACGCCGGGTTCCCTCGAGGGGAACACCGAGGGTCCCGGCACCGCTTCCTCTGAGCCCCTTCTCCCCTCCTGATCGCGACAGGAGAGGCGATTCCCCTGCGTGGTCTGGAAGGGGTTCCCGGCCTTCCCGGCGCACCTCAGGATGAGGCCGGTCTCACGAGGAAATTCGAGACGAGCCACGTGGGTGGGGCCACATCCCGAACGCCCCCGATTGCCCGGTCCGCCCTTGAGAAGGACCCGAGGCCCGGACCCCTCTTCGAAGGCAACCCTGTGGGTGAAGGCACAACACGAAGGGGCACTGCCACCCCCGTGCATCGTCCGCAAAGACCCGCGGGTTCCACACACAGCTCGACGAGGGGCCGGAGACCCCCTGAGCAACTCGAGAGGCCAGCGGGGTTCCCTTCCTCAGACAAGACGAGGCCTGACTCTCCTGTCCCAACTCTGCAGGGACCCTGCGGTCGGAGTCCGAAACGGAGAGGAAGCCTGAGGTTCCTGCCTCCCCTCGAGGTGAGGCCCTCTTCCGTTGCGCCAGACCCTGCGGAGTCCCGAGGGGCCCCGCCACCTCCACAGGATCCCTCGCCTCTCAGAGGCACCCTGGGAAGTTCCCTAAGGTCCCCGGCAGAAGGCGAGGGACACGAGGGTTTCCCGCCGCCCCCCGAGAAAGACCTCGAGAGTCCTTCTTCAACGCGTCTCGAGGCCCTAGTCCCCTCCCGTGACTCGAGAGCCAGGACGCGCTCCCCCTCGCCACGCGCATGGAGACCTGACTTCCCTGGCGCCGCACGAGAGGCTCCCTGAGATCCTCATCGTGCCTCGGGAGAAAACCCCCACGGGCGCCGCAGCTCGAGGAAACCCCTGAGACGCCCCCGTCCTCGCGAGCTGAGGGCCTTCTTTTCCTGCATGGCCTGGAGAGCAATCCCGGGTCCTCTCTCCAAACGGAAGAGGAGGCTGGACTCCCTTGAGGCCGCTCAGGGGGCTCCAAGAGACCCGCGTCGCGACTCGAGAGGAGAGCGGAGTCCTTGGCTTCCCCTCGAGACGAGGCCTGACTCCCCGGGGGAGCCTGGAATGCAACCCCGAGATCCCTGCCTTCCCTGGAGAGGAATATTAGGTCCCGGACACACGCCTAGGTGAGGTCTCTTCGGCCCTGCAGTGACTCGAGCGCAACCCCCAGCTTTCCCTCGCAACCCGAGGGGAAGATTGGGCTTCCCAGGGCCAACCCAAGGGGAAGGCTGAGATCCCCGTCGTAACTCGAGAATCCCGCCGCAACTCGAGAAAAACCACGTGGTTCCCACCTCTTGGCAAGAGGAGGCCCTTGCCCGCCACGGCGTCTCAAGGGAAGTCCCCTGTTCCGCCCTGAAGGGCGAAACGGTCCCTGACAGCCTTCCTGCGACCCCCAAAAGTCCCCCGACACGCCGGGTTCCCTCGAGGGGAACACCGAGGGTCCCGGCACCGCTTCCTCTGAGCCCCTTCTCCCCTCCTGATCGCGACAGTAGAGGCGATTCCCCTGCGTGGTCTGGAAGGGGTTCCCGGCCTTCCCGGCGCACCTCAGGATGAGGCCGGTCTCACGAGGAAATTCGAGACGAGCCACGTGGGTGGGGCCACATGCCGAACGCCCCCGATTCCCCGGTCCGCCCTTGAGAAGGACCCGAGGCCCGGACCCCTCTTCGAAGGCAACCCTGTGGGTGAAGGCACAACACGAAGGGGCACTGCCACCCCCGTGCATCGTCCGCAAAGACCCGCGGGTTCCACACACAGCTCGACGAGGGGCCGGAGACCCCCTGAGCAGCTCGAGAGGCCAGCGGGGTTCCCTTCCTCAGACAAGACGAGGCCTGACTCTCCTGTCCCAACTCTGCAGGGACCCTGCGGTCGGAGTCCGAAACGGAGAGGAAGCCTGAGGTTCCTGCCTCCCCTCGAGGTGAGGCCCTCTTCCGTTGCGCCAGACCCAGCGGAGTCCCGAGGGGCCCCGCCACCTCCACAGGATCCCTCGCCTCTCAGAGGCACCCTGGGAAGTTCCCTAAGGTCCCCGGCAGAAGGAGAGGGACACGAGGGTTTCCCGCCGCCCCCCGAGAAAGACCTCGAGAGTCCTTCTTCAACGCGTCTCGAGGCCCTAGTCCCCTCCCGTGACTCGAGAGCCAGGACGCGCTCCCCCTCGCCACGCGCATGGAGACCTGACTTCCCTGGCGCCGCACGAGAGGCTCCCTGAGATCCTCGTCGTGCCTCGGGAGAAAACCCCCACGGGCGCCGCAGCTCGAGGAAACCCCGGAGACGCCCCCGTCCTCGCGAGCTGAGGGCCTTCTTTTCCTGCATGGCCTGGAGAGCAATCCCGGGTCCTCTCTCCCAACGGAAGAGGAGGCTGGACTCCCTTGAGGCCGCTCAGGGGGCTCCAAGAGACCCGCGTCGCGACTCGAGAGGAGAGCGGAGTCCTTGGCTTCCCCTCGAGACGAGGCCTGACTCCCCGGGGGAGCCTGGAATGCAACCCCGAGATCCCTGCCTTCCCTGGAGAGGAATAGTAGGTCCCGGACACACGCCTAGGTGAGGTCTCTTCGGCCCTGCAGTGACTCGAGCGCAACCCCCAGCTTTCCCTCGCAACCCGAGGGGAAGATTGGGCTTCCCAGGGCCAACCCAAGGGGAAGGCTGAGATCCCCGTCGTAACTCG
The DNA here is from genome assembly GCF_029407905.1 of Bubalus kerabau. Lineage (NCBI taxonomy): Eukaryota > Metazoa > Chordata > Mammalia > Artiodactyla > Bovidae > Bubalus > Bubalus kerabau. The sequence continues at coordinate 428,257 of NC_073633.1, forward strand.
AGAATCCCGCCGCAACTCGAGAAAAACCACGTGGTTCCCACCTCTTGGCAAGAGGAGGCCCTTGCCCGCCACGGCGTCTCAAGGGAAGTCCCCTGTTCCGCCCTGAAGGGCGAAACGGTCCCTGACAGCCTTCCTGCGACCCCCAAAAGTCCCCCGACACGCCGGGTTCCCTCGAGGGGAACACCGAGGGTCCCGGCACCGCTTCCTCTGAGCCCCTTCTCCCCTCCTGATCGCGACAGGAGAGGCGATTCCCCTGCGTGGTCTGGAAGGGGTTCCCGGCCTTCCCGGCGCACCTCAGGATGAGGCCGGTCTCACGAGGAAATTCGAGACGAGCCACGTGGGTGGGGCCACATGCCGAACGCCCCCGATTCCCCGGTCCGCCCTTGAGAAGGACCCGAGGCCCGGACCCCTTTTCGAAGGCAACCCTGTGGGTGAAGGCACAACACGAAGGGGCACTGCCACCCCCGTGCATCGTCCGCAAAGACCCGCGGGTTCCACACACAGCTCCACGAGGGGCCGGAGACCCCCTGAGCAACTCGAGAGGCCAGCGGGGTTCCCTTCCTCAGACAAGACGAGGCCTGACTCTCCTGTCCCAACTCTGCAGGGACCCTGCGGTCGGAGTCCGAAACGGAGAGGAAGCCTGAGGTTCCTGCCTCCCCTCGAGGTGAGGCCCTCTTCCGTTGGGCCAGACCCAGCGGAGTCCCGAGGGGCCCCGCCACCTCCACAGGATCCCTCGCCTCTCACAGGCACCCTGGGAAGTTCCCTAAGGTCCCCGGCAGAAGGAGAGGGACACGAGGGTTTCCCGCCGCCCCCCGAGAAAGACCTCGAGAGTCCTTCTTCAACGCGTCTCGAGGCCCTAGTCCCCTCCCGTGACTCGAGAGCCAGGACGCGCTCCCCCTCGCCACGCGCATGGAGACCTGACTTCCCTGGCGCCGCACGAGAGGCTCCCTGAGATCCTCGTCGTGCCTCGGGAGAAAACCCCCACGGGCGCCGCAGCTCGAGGAAACCCCGGAGACGCCCCCGTCCTCGCGAGCTGAGGGCCTTCTTTTCCTGCATGGCCTGGAGAGCAATCCCGGGTCCTCTCTCCCAACGGAAGAGGAGGCTGGACTCCCTTGAGGCCGCTCAGGGGGCTCCAAGAGACCCGCGTCGCGACTCGAGAGGAGAGCGGAGTCCTTGGCTTCCCCTCGAGACGAGGCCTGACTCCCCGGGGGAGCCTGGAATGCAACCCCGAGATCCCTGCCTTCCCTGGAGAGGAATAGTAGGTCCCGGACACACGCCTAGGTGAGGTCTCTTCGGCCCTGCAGTGACTCGAGCGCAACCCCCAGCTTTCCCTCGCAACCCGAGGGGAAGATTGGGCTTCCCAGGGCCAACCCAAGGGGAAGGCTGAGATCCCCGTCGTAACTCGAGAATCCCGCCGCAACTCGAGAAAAACCACGTGGTTCCCACCTCTTGGCAAGAGGAGGCCCTTGCCCGCCACGGCGTCTCAAGGGAAGTCCCCTGTTCCGCCCTGAAGGGCGAAACGGTCCCTGACAGCCTTCCTGCGACCCCCAAAAGTCCCCCGACACGCCGGGTTCCCTCGAGGGGAACACCGAGGGTCCCGGCACCGCTTCCTCTGAGCCCCTTCTCCCCTCCTGATCGCGACAGGAGAGGCGATTCCCCTGCGTGGTCTGGAAGGGGTTCCCGGCCTTCCCGGCGCACCTCAGGATGAGGCCGGTCTCACGAGGAAATTCGAGACGAGCCACGTGGGTGGGGCCACATGCCGAACGCCCCCGATTCCCCGGTCCGCCCTTGAGAAGGACCCGAGGCCCGGACCCCTCTTCGAAGGCAACCCTGTGGGTGAAGGCACAACACGAAGGGGCACTGCCACCCCCGTGCATCGTCCGCAAAGACCCGCGGGTTCCACACACAGCTCGACGAGGGGCCGGAGACCCCCTGAGCAACTCGAGAGGCCAGCGGGGTTCCCTTCCTCAGACAAGACGAGGCCTGACTCTCCTGTCCCAACTCTGCAGGGACCCTGCGGTCGGAGTCCGAAACGGAGAGGAAGCCTGAGGTTCCTGCCTCCCCTCGAGGTGAGGCCCTCTTCCGTTGCGCCAGACCCAGCGGAGTCCCGAGGGGCCCCGCCACCTCCACAGGATCCCTCGCCTCTCACAGGCACCCTGGGAAGTTCCCTAAGGTCCCCGGCAGAAGGCGAGGGACACGAGGGTTTCCCGCCGCCCCCCGAGAAAGACCTCGAGAGTCCTTCTTCAACGCGTCTCGAGGCCCTAGTCCCCTCCCGTGACTCGAGAGCCAGGACGCGCTCCCCCTCGCCACGCGCATGGAGACCTGACTTCCCTGGCGCCGCACGAGAGGCTCCCTGAGATCCTCGTCGTGCCTCGGGAGAAAACCCCCACGGGCGCCGCAGCTCGAGGAAACCCCGGAGACGCCCCCGTCCTCGCGAGCTGAGGGCCTTCTTTTCCTGCGTGGCCTGGAGAGCAATCCCGGGTCCTCTCTCCCAACGGAAGAGGAGGCTGGACTCCCTTGAGGCCGCTCAGGGGGCTCCAAGAGACCCGCGTCGCGACTCGAGAGGAGAGCGGAGTCCTTGGCTTCCCCTCGAGACGAGGCCTGACTCCCCGGGGGAGCCTGGAATGCAACCCCGAGATCCCTGCCTTCCCTGGAGAGGAATAGTAGGTCCCGGACACACGCCTAGGTGAGGTCTCTTCGGCCCTGCAGTGACTCGAGCGCAACCCCCAGCTTTCCCTCGCAACCCGAGGGGAAGATTGGGCTTCCCAGGGCCAACCCAAGGGGAAGGCTGAGATCCCCGTCGTAACTCGAGAATCCCGCCGCAACTCGAGAAAAACCACGTGGTTCCCACCTCTTGGCAAGAGGAGGCCCTTGCCCGCCACGGCGTCTCAAGGGAAGTCCCCTGTTCCGCCCTGAAGGGCGAAACGGTCCCTGACAGCCTTCCTGCGACCCCCAAAAGTCCCCCGACACGCCGGGTTCCCTCGAGGGGAACACCGAGGGTCCCGGCACCGCTTCCTCTGAGCCCCTTCTCCCCTCCTGATCGCGACAGGAGAGGCGATTCCCCTGCGTGGTCTGGAAGGGGTTCCCGGCCTTCCCGGCGCACCTCAGGATGAGGCCGGTCTCACGAGGAAATTCGAGACTAGCCACGTGGGTGGGGCCACATGCCGAACGCCCCCGATTCCCCGGTCCGCCCTTGAGAAGGACCCGAGGCCCGGACCCCTCTTCGAAGGCAACCCTGTGGGTGAAGGCACAACACGAAGGGGCACTGCCACCCCCGTGCATCGTCCGCAAAGACCCGCGGGTTCCACACACAGCTCGACGAGGGGCCGGAGACCCCCTGAGCAACTCGAGAGGCCAGCGGGGTTCCCTTCCTCAGACAAGACGAGGCCTGACTCTCCTGTCCCAACTCTGCAGGGACCCTGCGGTCGGAGTCCGAAACGCAGAGGAAGCCTGAGGTTCCTGCCTCCCCTCGAGGTGAGGCCCTCTTCCGTTGCGCCAGACCCAGCGGAGTCCCGAGGGGCCCCGCCACCTCCACAGGATCCCTCGCCTCTCAGAGGCACCCTGGGAAGTTCCCTAAGGTCCCCGGCAGAAGGCGAGGGACACGAGGGTTTCCCGCCGCCCCCCGACAAAGACCTCGAGAGTCCTTCTTCAACGCGTCTCGAGGCCCTAGTCCCCTCCCGTGACTCGAGAGCCAGGACGCGCTCCCCCTCGCCACGCGCATGGAGACCTGACTTCCCTGGCGCCGCACGAGAGGCTCCCTGAGATCCTCGTCGTGCCTCGGGAGAAAACCCCCACGGGCGCCGCAGCTCGAGGAAACCCCTGAGACGCCCCCGTCCTCGCCAGCTGAGGGCCTTCTTTTCCTGCATGGCCTGGAGAGCAATCCCGGGTCCTCTCTCCCAACGGAAGAGGAGGCTGGACTCCCTTGAGGCCGCTCAGGGGGCTCCAAGAGACCCGCGTCGCGACTCGAGAGGAGAGCGGAGTCCTTTGCTTCCCCTCGAGACGAGGCCTGACTCCCCGGGGGAGCCTGGAATGCAACCCCGAGATCCCTGCCTTCCCTGGAGAGGAATAGTAGGTCCCGGACACACGCCTAGGTGAGGTCTCTTCGGCCCTGCAGTGACTCGAGCGCAACCCCCAGCTTTCCCTCGCAACCCGAGGGGAAGATTGGGCTTCCCAGGGCCAACCCAAGGGGAAGGCTGAGATCCCCGTCGTAACTCGAGAATCCCGCCGCAACTCGAGAAAAACCACGTGGTTCCCACCTCTTGGCAAGAGGAGGCCCTTGCCCGCCACGGCGTCTCAAGGGAAGTCCCCTGTTCCGCCCTGAAGGGAGAAACGGTCCCTGACAGCCTTCCTGCGACCCCCAAAAGTCCCCCGACACGCCGGGTTCCCTCGAGGGGAACACCGAGGGTCCCGGCACCGCTTCCTCTGAGCCCCTTCTCCCCTCCTGATCGCGACAGGAGAGGCGATTCCCCTGCGTGGTCTGGAAGGGGTTCCCGGCCTTCCCGGCGCACCTCAGGATGAGGCCGGTCTCACGAGGAAATTCGAGACGAGCCACGTGGGTGGGGCCACATGCCGAACGCCCCCGATTCCCCGGTCCGCCCTTGAGAAGGACCCGAGGCCCGGACCCCTCTTCGAAGGCAACCCTGTGGGTGAAGGCACAACACGAAGGGGCACTGCCACCCCCGTGCATCGTCCGCAAAGACCCGCGGGTTCCACACACAGCTCGACGAGGGGCCGGAGACCCCCTGAGCAGCTCGAGAGGCCAGCGGGGTTCCCTTCCTCAGACAAGACGAGGCCTGACTCTCCTGTCCCAACTCTGCAGGGACCCTGCGGTCGGAGTCCGAAACGGAGAGGAAGCCTGAGGTTCCTGCCTCCCCTCGAGGTGAGGCCCTCTTCCGTTGCGCCAGACCCAGCGGAGTCCCGAGGGGCCCCGCCACCTCCACAGGATCCCTCGCCTCTCACAGGCACCCTGGGAAGTTCCCTAAGGTCCCCGGCAGAAGGCGAGGGACACGAGGGTTTCCCGCTGCCCCCCGAGAAAGACCTCGAGAGTCCTTCTTCAACGCGTCTCGAGGCCCTACTCCCCTCCCGTGACTCGAGAGCCAGGACGCGCTCCCCCTCGCCACGCGCATGGAGACCTGACTTCCCTGGCGCCGCACGAGAGGCTCCCTGAGATCCTCGTCGTGCCTCGGGAGAAAACCCCCACGGGCGCCGCAGCTCAAGGAAACCCCGGAGACGCCCCCGTCCTCGCGAGCTGAGGGCCTTCTTTTCCTGCATGGCCTGGAGAGCAATCCCGGGTCCTCTCTCCAAACGGAAGAGGAGGCTGGACTCCCTTGAGGCCGCTCAGGGGGCTCCAAGAGACCCGCGTCGCGACTCGAGAGGAGAGCGGAGTCCTTGGCTTCCCCTCGAGACGAGGCCTGACTCCCCGGGGGAGCCTGGAATGCAACCCCGAGGTCCCTGCCTTCCCTGGAGAGGAATATTAGGTCCCGGACACACGCCTAGGTGAGGTCTCTTCGGCCCTGCAGTGACTCGAGCGAAACCCCCAGCTCTCCCTCGCAACCCGAGGGGAAGATTGGGCTTCCCAGGGCCAACCCCAGGGGAAGGCTGAGATCCCCGTCGTAACTCGAGAATGCCGCCGCAACTCGAGAAAAACCACGTGGTTCCCACCTCTTGGCAAGATGAGGCCCTTGCCCGTGACGGCGTCTCAAGGGAAGTCCCCTGTTCCGCCCTGAAGGGCGAAACGGTCCCTGACAGCCTTCCTGCGACCCCCAAAAGTCCCCCGACACGCCGGGGTCCTCCGAGGGGAACACTGAGTGTCCCGGCACCGCTTCCTCTGAGCCCCTTCTCCCCTCCTGATCGCGACAGGAGAGGCGATTCCCCTGCGTGGTCTGGAAGGGGTTCCCGGCCTTCCCGGCGCCCCTCAGGGTGAGGCCTGTCTCACGAGGAAATTCGAGACGAGCCACGTGGGTGGCGCCACATGCCGAACGCCCCCGATTCCCCGGTCCGCTCTTGAGAAGGACCCGAGGCCCGGACCCCTCTTCGAAGGCAACCCTGTGGCTGAAGGCACAACACGAAGGGGCACTGCCACCCCCGTGCATCGTCCGCAAAGACCCGCGGGTCCCACACACAGCTCGACGGGGGGCCTGAGACCCCCTGAGCAACTCGAGAGTCCAGCGGGGTTCCCTTCCTCAGACAAGACGAGGCCTGACTCTCCTGTCCCAACTCTGCAGGGACCCTGCGGTCGCAGTCCGAAACGGAGAGGAAGCCTGAGGTTCCTGCCTCCCCTCGAGGTGAGGCCCTCTTCCGTTGCGCCAGACCCAGCGGAGTCCCGAGGGGCCCCGCCACCTCCACAGGATCCCTCGCCTCTCAGAGGCACCCTGGGAAGTTCCCTAAGGTCCCCGGCAGAAGGCGAGGGACACGAGGGTTTCCCGCCGCCCCCCGACAAAGACCTCGAGAGTCCTTCTTCAACGCGTCTCGAGGCCCTAGTCCCCTCCCGTGACTCGAGAGCCAGGACGCGCTCCCCCTCGCCACGCGCATGGAGACCTGACTTCCCTGGCGCCGCACGAGAGGCTCCCTGAGATCCTCGTCGTGCCTCGGGAGAAAACCCCCACGGGCGCCGCAGCTCGAGGAAACCCCTGAGACGCCCCCGTCCTCGCCAGCTGAGGGCCTTCTTTTCCTGCATGGCCTGGAGAGCAATCCCGGGTCCTCTCTCCCAACGGAAGAGGAGGCTGGACTCCCTTGAGGCCGCTCAGGGGGCTCCAGGAGACCCGCGTCGCGACTCGAGAGGAGAGCGGAGTCCTTTGCTTCCCCTCGAGACGAGGCCTGACTCCCCGGGGGAGCCTGGAATGCAACCCCGAGATCCCTGCCTTCCCTGGAGAGGAATAGTAGGTCCCGGACACACGCCTAGGTGAGGTCTCTTCGGCCCTGCAGTGACTCGAGCGCAACCCCCAGCTTTCCCTCGCAACCCGAGGGGAAGATTGGGCTTCCCAGGGCCAACCCAAGGGGAAGGCTGAGATCCCCGTCGTAACTCGAGAATCCCGCCGCAACTCGAGAAAAACCACGTGGTTCCCACCTCTTGGCAAGAGGAGGCCCTTGCCCGCCACGGCGTCTCAAGGGAAGTCCCCTGTTCCGCCCTGAAGGGAGAAACGGTCCCTGACAGCCTTCCTGCGACCCCCAAAAGTCCCCCGACACGCCGGGTTCCCTCGAGGGGAACACCGAGGGTCCCGGCACCGCTTCCTCTGAGCCCCTTCTCCCCTCCTGATCGCGACAGGAGAGGCGATTCCCCTGCGTGGTCTGGAAGGGGTTCCCGGCCTTCCCGGCGCACCTCAGGATGAGGCCGGTCTCACGAGGAAATTCGAGACGAGCCACGTGGGTGGGGCCACATGCCGAACGCCCCCGATTCCCCGGTCCGCCCTTGAGAAGGACCCGAGGCCCGGACCCCTCTTCGAAGGCAACCCTGTGGGTGAAGGCACAACACGAAGGGGCACTGCCACCCCCGTGCATCGTCCGCAAAGACCCGCGGGTTCCACACACAGCTCGACGAGGGGCCGGAGACCCCCTGAGCAACTCGAGAGGCCAGCGGGGTTCCCTTCCTCAGACAAGACGAGGCCTGACTCTCCTGTCCCAACTCTGCAGGGACCCTGCGGTCGGAGTCCGAAACGGAGAGGAAGCCTGAGGTTCCTGCCTCCCCTCGAGGTGAGGCCCTCTTCCGTTGCGCCAGACCCAGCGGAGTCCCGAGGGGCCCCGCCACCTCCACAGGATCCCTCGCCTCTCACAGGCACCCTGGGAAGTTCCCTAAGGTCCCCGGCAGAAGGCGAGGGACACGAGGGTTTCCCGCTGCCCCCCGAGAAAGACCTCGAGAGTCCTTCTTCAACGCGTCTCGAGGCCCTACTCCCCTCCCGTGACTCGAGAGCCAGGACGCGCTCCCCCTCGCCACGCGCATGGAGACCTGACTTCCCTGGCGCCGCACGAGAGGCTCCCTGAGATCCTCGTCGTGCCTCGGGAGAAAACCCCCACGGGCGCCGCAGCTCAAGGAAACCCCGGAGACGCCCCCGTCCTCGCGAGCTGAGGGCCTTCTTTTCCTGCATGGCCTGGAGAGCAATCCCGGGTCCTCTCTCCAAACGGAAGAGGAGGCTGGACTCCCTTGAGGCCGCTCAGGGGGCTCCAAGAGACCCGCGTCGCGACTCGAGAGGAGAGCGGAGTCCTTGGCTTCCCCTCGAGACGAGGCCTGACTCCCCGGGGGAGCCTGGAATGCAACCCCGAGGTCCCTGCCTTCCCTGGAGAGGAATATTAGGTCCCGGACACACGCCTAGGTGAGGTCTCTTCGGCCCTGCAGTGACTCGAGCGAAACCCCCAGCTCTCCCTCGCAACCCGAGGGGAAGATTGGGCTTCCCAGGGCCAACCCCAGGGGAAGGCTGAGATCCCCGTCGTAACTCGAGAATGCCGCCGCAACTCGAGAAAAACCACGTGGTTCCCACCTCTTGGCAAGATGAGGCCCTTGCCCGTGACGGCGTCTCAAGGGAAGTCCCCTGTTCCGCCCTGAAGGGCGAAACGGTCCCTGACAGCCTTCCTGCGACCCCCAAAAGTCCCCCGACACGCCGGGGTCCTCCGAGGGGAACACTGAGTGTCCCGGCACCGCTTCCTCTGAGCCCCTTCTCCCCTCCTGATCGCGACAGGAGAGGCGATTCCCCTGCGTGGTCTGGAAGGGGTTCCCGGCCTTCCCGGCGCCCCTCAGGGTGAGGCCTGTCTCACGAGGAAATTCGAGACGAGCCACGTGGGTGGCGCCACATGCCGAACGCCCCCGATTCCCCGGTCCGCTCTTGAGAAGGACCCGAGGCCCGGACCCCTCTTCGAAGGCAACCCTGTGGCTGAAGGCACAACACGAAGGGGCACTGCCACCCCCGTGCATCGTCCGCAAAGACCCGCGGGTCCCACACACAGCTCGACGGGGGGCCTGAGACCCCCTGAGCAACTCGAGAGTCCAGCGGGGTTCCCTTCCTCAGACAAGACGAGGCCTGACTCTCCTGTCCCAACTCTGCAGGGACCCTGCGGTCGCAGTCCGAAACGGAGAGGAAGCCTGAGGTTCCTGCCTCCCCTCGAGGTGAGGCCCTCTTCCGTTGCGCCAGACCCAGCGGAGTCCCGAGGGGCCCCGCCACCTCCACAGGATCCCTCGCCTCTCAGAGGCACCCTGGGAAGTTCCCTAAGGTCCCCGGCAGAAGGCGAGGGATACGAGGGTTTCCCGCCGCCCCCCAAGAAAGACCTCGAGAGTCCTTCTTCAACGCGTCTCGAGGCCCTAGTCCCCTCCCGTGACTCGAGAGCCAGGACGCGCTCCCCCTCGCCACGCACATGGAGACCTGACTTCCCTGGCGCCGCATGAGAGGCTCCCTGAGATCCTCGTCGTGCCTCGGGAGAAAACCCCCACGGGCGCCGCAGCTCGAGGAAACCCCTGAGACGCCCCCGTCCTCGCCAGCTGAGGGCCTTCTTTTCCTGCATGGCCTGGAGAGCAATCCCGGGTCCTCTCTCCCAACGGAAGAGGAGGCTGGACTCCCTTGAGGCCGCTCAGGGGGCTCCAAGAGACCCGCGTCGCGACTCGAGAGGAGAGCGGAGTCCTTGGCTTCCCCTCGAGACGAGGCCTGACTCCCCGGGGGAGCCTGGAATGCAACCCCGAGATCCCTGCCTTCCCTGGAGAGGAATAGTAGGTCCCGGACACACGCCTAGGTGAGGTCTCTTCGGCCCTGCAGTGACTCGAGCGCAACCCCCAGCTTTCCCTCGCAACCCGAGGGGAAGATTGGGCTTCCCAGGGCCAACCCAAGGGGAAGGCTGAGATCCCCGTCGTAACTCGAGAATCCCGCCGCAACTCGAGAAAAACCACGTGGTTCCCACCTCTTGGCAAGAGGAGGCCCTTGCCCGCCACGGCGTCTCAAGGGAAGTCCCCTGTTCCGCCCTGAAGGGAGAAACGGTCCCTGACAGCCTTCCTGCGACCCCCAAAAGTCCCCCGACACGCCGGGTTCCCTCGAGGGGAACACCGAGGGTCCCGGCACCGCTTCCTCTGAGCCCCTTCTCCCCTCCTGATCGCGACAGGAGAGGCGATTCCCCTGCGTGGTCTGGAAGGGGTTCCCGGCCTTCCCGGCGCACCTCAGGATGAGGCCGGTCTCACGAGGAAATTCGAGACGAGCCACGTGGGTGGGGCCACATGCCGAACGCCCCCGATTCCCCGGTCCGCCCTTGAGAAGGACCCGAGGCCCGGACCCCTCTTCGAAGGCAACCCTGTGGGGGAAGGCACAACACGAAGGGGCACTGCCACCCCCGTGCATCGTCCGCAAAGACCCGCGGGTTCCACACACAGCTCGACGAGGGGCCGGAGACCCCCTGAGCAACTCGAGAGGCCAGCGGGGTTCCCTTCCTCAGACAAGACGAGGCCTGACTCTCCTGTCCCAACTCTGCAGGGACCCTGCGGTCGGAGTCCGAAACGGAGAGGAAGCCTGAGGTTCCTGCCTCCCCTCGAGGTGAGGCCCTCTTCCGTTGCGCCAGACCCAGCGGAGTCCCGAGGGGCCCCGCCACCTCCACAGGATCCCTCGCCTCTCACAGGCACCCTGGGAAGTTCCCTAAGGTCCCCGGCAGAAGGCGAGGGACACGAGGGTTTCCCGCCGCCCCCCGAGAAAGACCTCGAGAGTCCTTCTTCAACGCGTCTCGAGGCCCTAGTCCCCTCCCGTGACTCGAGAGCCAGGACGCGCTCCCCCTCGCCACGCGCATGGAGACCTGACTTCCCTGGCGCCGCACGAGAGGCTCCCTGAGATCCTCGTCGTGCCTCGGGAGAAAACCCCCACGGGCGCCGCAGCTCAAGGAAACCCCGGAGACGCCCCCGTCCTCGCGAGCTGAGGGCCTTCTTTTCCTGCATGGCCTGGAGAGCAATCCCGGGTCCTCTCTCCAAACGGAAGAGGAGGCTGGACTCCCTTGAGGCCGCTCAGGGGGCTCCAAGAGACCCGCGTCGCGACTCGAGAGGAGAGCGGAGTCCTTGGCTTCCCCTCGAGACGAGGCCTGACTCCCCGGGGGAGCCTGGAATGCAACCCCGAGATCCCTGCCTTCCCTGGAGAGGAAAATTAGGTCCCGGACACACGCTTAGGTGAGGTCTCTTAGGCCCTGCAGTGACTCGAGCGCCACCCCCAGCTTTCCCTCGCAACCCGAGGGGAAGATTGGGCTTCCCAGGGCCAACCCAAGGGGAAGGCTGAGATCCCCGTCGTAACTCGAGAATGCCGCCGCAACTCGAGAAAAACCACGTGGTTCCCACCTCTTGGCAAGATGAGGCCCTTGCCCGTGACGGCGTCTCAAGGGAAGTCCCCTGTTCCGCCCTGAAGGGCGAAACGGTCCCTGACAGCCTTCCTGCGACCCCCAAAAGTCCCCCGACACGCCGGGGTCCTCCGAGGGGAGCACTGAGGGTCCCGGCACCGCTTCCTCTGAGCCCCTTCTCCCCTCCTGATCGCGACAGGAGAGGCGATTCCCCTGCGTGGTCTGGAAGGGGTTCCCGGCCTTCCCGGCGCCCCTCAGGGTGAGGCCTGTCTCACGAGGAAATTCGAGACGAGCCACGTGGGTGGCGCCACATGCCGAACGCCCCCGATTCCCCGGTCCGCTCTTGAGAAGGACCCGAGGACCGGACCCCTCTTCGAAGGCAACCCTGTGGCTGAAGGCACAACACGAAGGGGCACTGACACCCCCGTGCATCGTCCGCAAAGACCCGCGGGTCCCACACACAGCTCGACGGGGGGCCTGAGACCCCCTGAGCAACTCGAGAGTCCAGCGGGGTTCCCTTCCTCAGACAAGACGAGGCCTGACTCTCCTGTCCCAACTCTGCAGGGACCCTGCGGTCGCAGTCCGAAACGGAGAGGAAGCCTGAGGTTCCTGCCTCCCCTCGAGGTGAGGCCCTCTTCCGTTGCGCCAGACCCAGCGGAGTCCCGAGGGGCCCCGCCACCTCCACAGGATCCCTCGCCTCTCAGAGGCACCCTGGGAAGTTCCCTAAGGTCCCCGGCAGAAGGTGAGGGAAACGAGGGTTTCCCGCCGCCCCCCGAGAAAGACCTCGAGAGTCCTTCTTCAACGCGTCTCGAGGCCCTAGTCCCCTCCCGTGACTTGAGAGCCAGGACGCGCTCCCCCTCGCCACGCGCATGGAGACCTGACTTCCCTGGCGCCGCACGAGAGGCTCCCTGAGATCCTCGTCGTGCCTCGGGAGAAAACCCCCACGGGCGCCGCAGCTCGAGGAAACCCCTGAGACGCCCCCGTCCTCGCCAGCTGAGGGCCTTCTTTTCCTGCATGGCCTGGAGAGCAATCCCGGGTCCTCTCTCCAAACGGAAGAGGAGACTGGACCCCCTTGAGGCCGCTCAGGGGGCTCCAAGAGACCCGCGTCGCGACTCGAGAGGAGAGCGGAGTCCTTGGCTTCCCCTCGAGACGAGGCCTGACTCCCCGGGGGAGCCTGGAATGCAACCCCGAGATCCCTGCCTTCCCTGGAGAGGAATATTAGGTCCCGGACACACGCCTAGGTGAGGTCTCTTCGGCCCTGCAGTGACTCGAGCGCAACCCCCAGCTTTCCCTCGCAACCCGAGGGGAAGATTGGGCTTCCCAGGGCCAACCCCAGGGGAAGGCTGAGATCCCCGTCGTAACTCGAGAATGCCGCCGCAACTCGAGAAAAACCACGTGGTTCCCACCTCTTGGCAAGATGAGGCCCTTGCCCGCCACGGCGTCTCAAGGGAAGTCCCCTGTTCCTCCCTGAAGGGCGAAACGGTCCCTGACAGCCTTCCTGCGACCCCCAAAAGGCCCCCGACACGCCGGGGTCCCCCGAGGGGGACACCGAGTGTTCCGGCACCGCTTCCTCTGAGCCCCTTCTCCCCTCCTGATCGCGACAGAAGAGGCGATTCCCCTGCGTGGTCTGGAAGGGGTTCCTGGCCTTCCCGGCGCCCCTCAGGGTGAGGCCGGTCTCACGAGGAAATTCGAGACGAGCCACGTGGGTGGTGCCACATGCCGAACGCCCCCGATTCCCCGGTCCGCTCTTGAGAAGGACACGAGGCCCGGACCCCTCTTCGAAGGCAACCCTGTGGCTGAATGCACAACACGTAGGGGCAAGGACACTCCCGTGCATCGTCCGCAAAGACCCGTGGGTTCCACACACAGCTCGAAGAGGGGCCTGAGACCCCCTGAGCAACTCGAGAGGCAAGCGGATATCCCTTCCTAAGACAAGACGAGGCCTAACTCTCCGCTCCCAACTCTGCAGGGACCCTGAGGTCGGAGGGTCGGAGTCAGAAACAGAGAGGAAGCCTGAGGTTCCTGCCTCCCCTCGAGATGAGGCCCTCTTCCATTGCGCCAACCCCAGCGGAGTCCCGAGAGGCCCCGCTAACTCCACAGCATCGCTCACCTTTCAGAGGCACCCTGGGAAGTTCCCTCAGGTCCTCGGCAGAAGTCGAGGGAAATGAGGGTTTCCCGCCGCCACTCGAGAAAGACCTCGATAGTCCTTCTTCAAAGTGTCTTGAGGCCCTTGTCCCCTCTCTGGACTAGAGAGCAATGATGCGCTCCCCCTCGCCTCGCGCATGCAGACCTGGCTTCCTTGGTGCCGCACGAGAGGCTCCCTGAGATCCTCGTCGTGCCTCGGGAGAAAACCCCCACGGGCGCCGCAGCTCGAGGAAACCCCTGAGACGCCCCCGTCCTCGCGAGCTGAGGGCCTTCTTTTCCTGCCTGGCCTGGAGAGCAATCCCGAGTCCTCTCTCCAAACTGAAGAGTAGGATGGACTCCCTTGAGGCGACTCATTGGGCTCCAAGAGATCCGCGTCGCGGCTCGAGAGGAGAGCGCAGTCCTTTGCTTCCCCTCGAGGCGAGGCCTGACTCCCCGGGGGAGTCTGGAGTGCAATCCCGAGATCCTTGTCTTCCCTTGAGAGGACTATTAGGTCCTGGACCCACGCCTAGATGAGGTCTCTTTGGCCTTGCAGTGATTCGAGCACAACATCCAGCTTTCCCTCGCAACTCGAAGGGAAGTTTGGGCTTCCCAGGGCCAACACAAGAGGAAGCCTGAAATCCACGTCGTAACTCGAGAATCCCGCCGCAACTCGAGAAAAACCACATGGTTCCATCGTCTTCGCAGCATGAGGCCCTTGCCCGCCACAGCGTCTCAGAAGAAGTCCCACGTTCCTACTGAAGTGCAAAACGGTACTTGGCACCCATGATGGCACCCCCAAAGTTCCCCAAAATACAGGCCTCACTCGAGGGTAACACACATGTTCCCCGCACCACATCATTTGAGCCCCTTCTCCCCTCCTGATTGCAACAGGAGTGTCGATTCTCCTGCTTTGTGTGGAAGGGGTTACCGATCTTCCCAGCGCACATCAGGATGAGGCCTGTCTCATGAGGAAATTGGAGATGTAGCCTCGTGGGTGGTGCCACATGCGGAAAGACCCCATTTCCCGGTCAGCTATTAATAAGAACCCGATGCCCATACACTTCTTGGAATGCATCCCGTAGGATGAAGGCACAAGGAGGGACCCTGAACACCCGTGCATCTTTTGGAAAATTCTGCAGGTTCCACATACAGCTCGACAAGTGACCTGTTACCTCGTGAACAACTCGAGAGGCAAGCTAAGTTTCATTTCTCCACAGAATACGAGGCCTGACTCTCCTGTCCCAACTCTGCAGGAATCCTGAGATCGGAGTCTGAAATGGAGAGGAACCCTGAGGTTCCTTCCTCAACACGAGATGAGGCCCTCTTGTATTATACCACACCCAGTGGAGTCCCGAGAGGCCCCTCCCAACTGCACAGTATCCCTGACTTCTCAGAGGCACCCTTAGACCTTCCTGAGATCACCGGCACAAGTCGAGGGAACCAAAGGTTTCCTGCCCCAACCGTAAAAGACCTCGAGAGTCCTTCTTAAACGCGTCTTGAGGTGCGATTCCCCTACCATGACTCGAGAGCAATGACGCGCTCCCCCTAGCCACACGCATAGAAACCTGACTTCCCTGGCGCCACAGGAGAGGCTCCCTGAGCTCCCCATTATACCTCGTGAGCAACACCACACTGGAGCCGCAGCTCGAGAATACCCACGAGACGCCCCAGTCCTCACGAGATGAGGGCCTTCTTTTCCTGTATGGCCTGGAGAGCAATCCTGAGTCCTCTCTCCAAACTCCACAGGAGGCTTGACTCATTTTAGGCCACACAGTGAGCTCCAAGATATACCCGTCGCGACTTGACAGGAGAGCGGTGTCCTTGGCTTCCCCTCGAGACAAGGCCTGACTCCCCGGGTGAGTCGAGAATGCAATGCTGAGATCGCTTTCGCCCCAGCAGAGGAACATTAGGTCCTGGACACAAGCCTAGATGAGGTCTATTTGGCCCTCCAGTGTCTCGAGAGCAATCCCCAGTTCTAACTCACAATTCGAATGAAAACTGGACTTCCCTGGGCCAGTTGAAGAGGAAGCCTGAATTCCCGGTTGTAACTCGAGAATCCCGCCCCAACTCAAGAAAAAACACGTGGTTCCCCCGTCATCGAAACATGAGGCCCTTGCCCGCTACAGCGTCTCAAGAGAAGTCCCATGTTCCGTATTGAAGAGCGAAAAGTTACTTGGAACCCTTGATGCGACCCCAAAAGTTCCCCGACATACCAGTCTCACTTGAGGAGAACACCGAGGTTCCCGGCACCACTTCATCTGAGACTCTTCTCCCCTCTTGATCGCGACAGGAGGTTCGATTCCCCTGCTTTGTCTGGAAGGCATTCCCGACCTTCCTGGCGCACATCAAGATGAGGCCAGTCTCACGAGGAAATTCGAGACATAGCCTCGTGGGTGGTGCGGCATGCCAAAAGACCCCGATTCCCTGGTCCGCTCTTGATAAGAACCCGATGGCAGAACCCAACTCGAAGGCAATCCTGTGGAACAAGGCACAACACGAAGGGACAGTGACACCCCAGTGCATCGTCCAGAAAAACCCGCAAGTTCCACATACAAATCGACAAGTGGCCTGTCACCCCATGAACAACGCGAGAGTCAAGCGGAGTTCCATTCCTCCACACAAGACGAGGCCTGACTCTCCTGTCCCAACTCTGCAGGGACTCTGCGATCCGAGTCAGATCCGGTGCATTCGAAGCCAGGAGAGGAACCCTGTGGTTCCTGCCTCAACTTCTCATGAGGCCCTCTTCCATTGCACCAAACCCAGTGGAGTTCCGAGAGGCCCCTCCCAACTCCACAGTGACCCTGACTTCTCAGAGGCACGCTGAGAAGCTTCCTGAGGTCACTGGCACAAGTCGATGGAACCCAGGGTTTCCTGCTGCAACCCAAGAAAGACCTCGAGAGTCCTTCTTTAACACGTTTTCAGGCCCAATTCCCCTACCATGACTCGAGAACAATGACGGGCTCCCTCTCACCACGTGCATAGAGACCTGACTGCCCTGGCACCACATGAGAGGCTCACTGAGCTCCCAGTCTTACTTCGTGAGAAACCCCACACTAGCGCCACAGCTCGAGAAAACCTACGAGACGCCCCAGTCATCGGGAGATGAGGGCCTTCATTTCCTGCATTGCCTGGAGAGCAATCCCGTGTCCTCCCTCCAAACACCAGAGGAGGTTTGACTCCCTTTAAGCCACTCAGTGGGCTCCAAGACATACCCGTCCGACTCGAGAGGAGAGCAGAGTCCTTTGCTTCCCCTCGAGATGAGGCCTGACTCCAGGGTGAGTCTGGAATGCAACCCCGAGATTCCTGTTGCCCCTTGACATGAACATTAGGTCCTGCACACAAGCCTTGGTGGGGTCTCTTTTGCCTTCAGTGACTAGAGCGCACCTCCAGCTCTTCCTCGAATCTCGAATGGAAGATAAGACTTTTGTGGGCCAACACAAGAGGAAGCATGAATTCCCTGTGGTAACTCAAATATCCCACCGCAACTAGAGAAAAACCAAGTGGTTCCCCAGTCATTCCAAGATGAGGCCCTTGCCCGCTGGAGCACCCCAAGAGAAGTCCCACGTTCCAATTGGAAGAGCGAAACGGTACTTGGAACGCGTTATGCGACCCCAAAAGTTACCCGACATACCTGTCTCACTTGAGGGAAACACCGAGGTTCCCAGCAGCACTTCATCTGAGCCACTTCTCCCCTCCTGATCGCCACAGGAGGGTCGATTCCTCTGCTTTGTCTGGAAGGGTTTCATGACCTTCGCGGCACACCTCAGGATGAGGCCGGTTTCATGAGGAAATTCGAGACTAGCCACGTGGGTGGTGCCAAATGCTGAACGACCCCGATTTCCCAGTCCGCTCTTCATAAGAACACGATGCCCGGACACCTCTTCGAAGGCAACCCTGTGGATGAAGACACAAAACGAAGGGTCACTGACACCCCCATGCATCGTCTGGAAAAACCTGCAGATTCCACACACAGTTTGACAAGGGGCCTGAAACCCCATGAACAACTCGAGAGGCAAGCGGAGTTCCATTCCTCAGAAAAGACATAGCCTGACTCTCCTGTCCCAACTCTGCAGGGACACTATGATCAGAGTCAGAATTGGAGAGGAAGCCTGAGGTTCCTGCCTCCACTCGAGATGAGGCCCTCTTCCATTGCGACAAACCCAGTGGAGTCCCGAGAGGTCCCACCAAATCCACAGCTTCCCTCACCTCTCAGAGGCACCCTGGGAAGTTTCCTCAGGTCCCTGGCAGAAGTCGGGGGAAACGAGGGTTTCCCGCTGCAACCCGAGAAAGATATCGAGAGTCCTTCTTCAACGCGTCTTGAGGCCCTAGTCCCCTCCCATGACTCGAAAACAATGACGCGCTCCTTCTCGCCACGTGCATGGAGACATGACTTCCCTGGAACCGCACGAGAGGCTCCCTGAGATCCTCGTCGTGCCTCGGGAGAAAACCCCCACGGGTGCCGCAGCTCGAGGAAACCCCTGAGATGCCCCCGTCCACGCGAGGTGAGGGCCTTCTTTTCCTGCCTGGCCTGGAGAGTAATCACGAGTCCTCTCTCAAAAGTGAAGAGGAGGATGGACTCCCTTGAGGCCACTCAGGGGGCACCAAGATAACCACGTCGCGACTCGGGAGGAGAGCAGAGTCCTTGGCTTCCCCTCGAGACGAGGCCTGACTCCCCGCGGGAGCCTGGAATGCAACCCCGAGATCCCTGCCTTCCCTGGAGAGGAATATTAGGTCCCGGACACACGCCTAGGGGAGGTCTCTTCGGCCCTGCAGTGACTCGAGCGCAACCCTCAGCTATCCCTCGCAACCCGAGGGGAAGATTGGGCTTCCCAGGGCCAACCCAAGGGGAAGGCTGAGATCCCCGTCGTAACTCGAGAATGCCGCCGCAACTCGAGAAAAACAACGTGGTTCCCACCTCTTGGCAAGATGAGGCCCTTGACCGCGATGGCGTCTCAAGGGAAGTCCCCTGTTCCGCCCTGAAGGGCGAAACGGTCCCTGACAGCCTTCATGCGACCCCAAAAACTCCCCCAACACGCCGGGGTCCCCAGAGGGGAACACCGAGGGTACCGGCACCGCTTCCTCTGAGCCCCTTCTCCCCTCCTGATCGCGACAGGAGAGGCGATTCCCCTGCGTGGTCTGGAAGGGGTTCCAGGCCTTCCCGGTGCACCTCAGGATGAGGCCGGTCTCACGAGGAAATTCGAGACGAGCCACGTGGGTGGGGCCACATGCCGAACGCCCCCGATTCCCCAGTACGCCCTTGAGAAGGACCCGAGGCCCGGACCATTCTTCGAAGTCAACCCTGTGGGAGAAGGCACAACACGAAGGGGCACTGCCACCCCCGTGCATCGTCCGCAAAGAGCCGCGGGTTCCACACACAGCTCGACGAGGGGCCTGAGACCCCCTGAGCAATTCGAGAGGCCAGCGGGTTCCCTTCCTCAGACAAGACGAGGCCTGACTCTCCTGTCCCAACTCTGCAGGGACCCTGCGGTCGCAGTCCGAAACGGAGAGGAAGCCTGAGGTTCCTGCCTCCGCTCGAGGTGAGGCCCTCTTCCGTTGCGCCAGACCCAGCGGAGTCCCGAGGGGCCCCGCCACCTCCACAGGATCCCTCGCCTCTCAGAGGCACCCTGGCAAGTTCCCTAAGGTCCCCGGCAGAAGGCGAGGGAAACGAGGGTTTCCCGCCGCCCCCCGAGAAAGACCTCGAGAGTCCTTCTTCAACGCGTCTCGAGGCCCTAGTCCCCTCCCGTGACTCGAGAGCCAGGACGCGCTCCCCCTCGCCACGCGCATGGAGACCTGACTTCCCTGGCGCCGCACGAGAGGCTCCCTGAAATCCTCGTCGTGCCTCGGGAGAAAACCCCCATGGGCGCCGCAGCTCGAGGAAACCCCTGAGACGCCCCCGTCCTCGCGAGCTGAGGGCCTTCTTTTCCTGCATGGCCTGGAGAGCAATCCCGGGTCCTCTCTCCAAACGGAAGAGGAGGCTGGACTCCCTTGAGGCCGCTCAGGGGGCTCCAAGAGACCCGCGTCGCGACTCGAGAGGAGAGCGGAGTCCTTGGCTTCCCCTTGAGACGAGGCCTGACTCCCCGGGGGAGCCTGGAATGCAACCCCGAGATCCCTGACTTCCCAGGAGAGGAATATTAGGTCCCGGACACACGCCTAGGTGAGGTCTCTTCGGCCCTGCAGTGACTCGAGCGCAAACCACAGCTGTCCCTCGCAACCCGAGGGGAAGATTGGGCTTCCCAGGGCCAACCCAAGAGGAAGGCTGAGATCCCCGTCGTAACTCGAGAATCCCGCCGCAACTCGAGAAAAACCACGTGGTTCCCACCTCTTGGCAAGATGAGGCTCTTGCCCGCGATGGCGTCTCAAGGGAAGTCCCCTGTTCCGCCCTGAAGGGCGAAACGGTCCCTGACAGCCTTCCTGTGACCCCCAAAAGTCCCCCGACACGCCGGGGTCCCCCGAGGGGAACACCGAGTGTCCCGGCACCGCTTCCTCTGAGCCCCTTCTCCCCTCCTGATCGCGACAGGAGAGGCGATTCCCCTGCGTGGTCTGGAAGGGGTTCCCGGCCTTCCTTGCGCACCTCAGGATGAGGCCGGTCCCACGAGGAAATTCGAGACGAGCCACGTGGGTGGGGCCACATGCCGAACGCCCCCGATTCCCCGGTCCGCTCTTGAGAAGGACCCGAGGCCCGGACCCCTCTTCGAAGGCAACACTGTGGCTGAAGGCACAACACGAAGGGGCACTGCCACCCCCGTGCATCGTCCGCAAAGACCCGCGGGTTCCACACACAGCTCGACGAGGGGCCTGAGACCCCCTGAGCAACTCGAGAGGCCAGCGGGGTTCCCTTCCTCAGACAAGACGAGGCCTGACTCTCCTGTCCCAACTCTGCAGGGACCCTGCGGTCGGAGTCCGAAACGGAGAGGAAGCCTGAGGTTCCTGCCTCCCCACGAGGTGAGGCCCTCTTCCGTTGCGCCAGACCCAGCGGAGTCCCGAGAGGCCCCGCCAACTCCACAGGATCCCTCGCCTCTCAGAGGCACCTTGGGAAGTTCCCTAAGGTCCCCGGCAGAAGGCGAGGGAAACGACG
Source organism: Bubalus kerabau (assembly GCF_029407905.1). Taxonomy (NCBI): domain Eukaryota; kingdom Metazoa; phylum Chordata; class Mammalia; order Artiodactyla; family Bovidae; genus Bubalus; species Bubalus kerabau. The sequence continues at coordinate 448,736 of NC_073633.1, forward strand.
GTTTCCTGCCCCACCCCGACAAAGACCTCGAGAGTCCTTCTTCAACGCATCTCGAGGCCCTAGTCCCCTCCCGTGACTCGAGAGCCACGACGCGCTCCCCCTCGCCACACGCATGCATACCTGACTTCCCTGGCGCCGCACGAGAGGCTCCCTGAGATCCTCGTCGTGCCTCGGGAGAAAACCCCCACGGGCGCCGCAGCTCGAGGAAACCCCTGAGACGCCCCCGTCCTCGCGAGCTGAGGGCCTTCTTTTCCTGCATGGCCTGGAGAGCAATCCCGGGTCCTCTCTCCAAACGGAAGAGGAGGCTGGACTCCCTTGAGGCCGCTCAGGGGGCTCCAAGAGACCCGCGTCGCGACTCGAGAGGAGAACGGAGTCCTTGGCTTCCCCTCGAGACGAGGCCTGACTCCTCAGGTGAGCCTGGAATGCAACCCCGAGATCCCTGCCTTCCCTGGAGAGGAATATTAGGTCCCGGACACACGCCTAGGTGAGGTCTCTTCGGCCCTGCAGTGACTCGAGCGCAACCCCCAGCTTTCCCTTGCAACCCGAGGGGAAGATTGGGCTTCCCAGGGCCAACCCCAGGGGAAGGCTGAGATCCCCGTCGTAACTCGAGAATGCCGCCGCAACTCGAGAAAAACCACGTGGTTCCCACCTCTTGGCAAGATGAGGCCCTTGCCCGTGACGGCGTCTCAAGGGAAGTCCCCTGTTCCGCCCTGAAGGGCGAAACGGTCCCTGACAGCCTTCCTGCGACCCCCAAGATTCCCCCGACAAGCCGGGTTCCCCCAATGGGAACACCGAGGGTCCCGGCACAGCTTCCTCTGAGCCGCTTCTTCCCTCCTGATCGCGACAGGAGAGGCGATTCCCCTGCGTGGTCTGGAAGGTGTTCCCTGCCTTCCCGGCGCACCTCAGGATGAGGCCGGTCTCACGAGGAAATTCGAGACGAGCCACGTGGGTGGGGCCACATGCCGAACTCCCCCGATTCCCCGGTCCGCTCTTGAGAAGGACCCGAGGCCTGGACCCCTCTTCGAAGACAACCCTGTGGGTGAAGGCACAACACGAAGGGGCACTGCCACCCCCGTGCATCGTCCGCAAAGACCCGCGGGTTCCACACACAGCTCGACGAGGGGCCTGAGACCCCCTGAGCAACTCGAGAGGCCAGCGGGGTTCCCTTCCTCAGACAAGACGAGGCCTGACTCTCCTGTCCCAACTCTGCAGGGACCCTGCGGTCGGAGTCCGAAACGGAGAGGAAGCCTGAGGTTCCTGCCTCCCCTCGAGGTGAGGCCCTCTTCCGTTGCGCCAGACCCAGCGGAGTCCCGAGGGGCCCCGCCACCTCCACAGGATCCCTCGCCTCTCAGAGGCACCCTGGGAAGTTCCCTAAGGTCCCCGGCACAAGGAGAGGGACACGAGGGTTTCCCGCCGCCCCCCGAGAAAGACCTCGAGAGTCCTTCTTCAACGCGTCTCGAGGCCCTAGTCCCCTCCCGTGACTCGAGAGCCCGGACGCGCTCCCCCTCGCCACGCGCATGGAGACCTGACTTCTCTGGCGCCGCACGAGAGGCTCCCTGAGATCCTCGTCGTGCCTCGGGAGAAAACCCCCACGGGCGCCGCAGCTCGAGGAAACCCCTGAGACGCCCCCGTCCTCGCGAGCTGAGGGCCTTCTTTTCCTGCATGGCCTGGAGAGCAATCCCGGGTCCTCTCTCCAAACGGAAGAGGAGGCTGGACCCCCTTGAGGCCGCTCAGGGGGCTCCAAGAGACCCGCGTCGCGACTCGAGAGGAGAGCGGAGTCCTTGGCTTCCCCTCGAGACGAGGCCTGACTCCCCGCGGGAGCCTGGAATGCAACCCCGAGATCCCTGCCTTCCCTGGAGAGGAATATTAGGTCCCGGACACACGCCTAGGTGAGGTCTCTTCGGCCCTGCAGTGACTCGAGCGCAACCCCCAGCTTTCCCTCGCAACCCGAGGGGAAGATTGGGCTTCCCAGGGCCAACCCAAGGGGAAGGCTGAGATCCCCGTCGTAACTCGAGAATCCCGCCGCAACTCGAGAAAAACCACGTGGTTCCCACCTCTTGGCAAGATGAGGCCCTTGCCCGCCATGGCGTCTCAAGGGAAGTCCCCTGTTCCGCCCTGAAGGGCGAAACGGTCCCTGACAGCCTTCCTGCGACCCCCAAAAGTCCCCCGACACGTCGGGTTCCCTCGAGGGGAACACCGAGGGTCCCGGCACCGCTTCCTCTGAGCCCCTTCTCCCCTCCTGATCGCGACAGGAGAGGCGATTTCCCTGCGTGGTCTGGAAGGGGTTCCCTGCCTTCCCGGCGCACCTCAGGATGAGGCCGGTCTCACGAGGAAATTCGAGACGAGCCACGTGGGTGGGGCCACATGCCGAACGCCCCCGATTCCCCGGTCCGCCCTTGAGAAGGACCCGAGGCCCGGACCCCTCTTCGAAGGCAACCCTGTGGGTGAAGGCACAACACGAAGGGGCACTGCCACCCCCGTGCATCGTCCGCAAAGACCCGCGGGTTCCACACACAGCTCGACGAGGGGCCTGAGACCCCCTGAGTAACTCGAGAGGCCAGCGGGGTTCCCTTCCTCAGACAAGACGAGGCCTGACTCTCCTGTCCCAACTCTGCAGGGACCCTGCGGTCGGAGTCCGAAACGGAGAGGAAGCCTGAGGTTCCTGCCTCCCCTCGAGGTGAGGCCCTCTTCCGTTGCGCCAGTCCCAGGGGAGTCCCGAGGGGCCCAGCCACCTCCACAGGATCCCTCGCCTCTGAGAGGCACCCTGGGAAGTTCCCTAAGGTCCCCGGCAGAAGGCGAGGGACACGAGGGTTTCCCGCCGCCCCCCGAGAAAGACCTCGAGAGTCCTTCTTCAACGCGTCTCGAGGCCCTAGTCCCCTCCCGTGACTCGAGAGCCAGGACGCGCTCCCCCTCGCCACGCGCATGGAGACCTGACTTCCCTGGCGCCGCACGAGAGGCTCCCTGAGATCCTCGTTGTGCCTCGGGAGAAAACCCCCACGGGCGCCGCAGCTCGAGGAAACCCCTGAGACGCCCCCGTCCTCGCGAGCTGAGGGCCTTCTTTTCCTGCATGGCCTGGAGAGCAATCCCGGGTCCTCTCTCCAAACGGAAGAGGAGACTGGACTCCCTTGAGGCCGCTCAGGGGGCTCCAAGAGACCCGCGTCGCGACTCGAGAGGAGAGCGGAGTCCTTGGCTTCCCCTCGAGACGAGGCCTGACTCCCCGGGGGAGCCTGGAATGCAACCCCGAGATCCCTGCCTTCCCTGGAGAGGAATATTAGGTCCCGGACACACGCCTAGGTGAGGTCTCTTCGGCCCTGCAGTGACTCGAGCGCAACCCCCAGCTTTCCCTCGCAACCCGAGGGGAAGATTGGGCTTCCCAGGGCCAACCCAAGGGGAAGGCTGAGATCCCCGTCGTAACTCGAGAATCCCGCCGCAACTCGAGAAAAACCACGTGGTTCCCACCTCTTGGCAAGATGAGGCCCTTGCCCGCCACGGCGTCTCAAGGGAAGTCCCCTGTTCCGCCCTGAAGGGCGAAACGGTCCCTGACAGCCTTCCTGCGACCCCCAAAAGTCCCCCGAGGGGAACACCGAGGGTCCCGGCACCGCTTCCTCTGAGCCACTTCTCCCCTCCTGATCGCGACAGGAGAGGCGATTCCCCTGCGTGGTCTGGAAGGGGTTCCCGGCCTTCCCGGCGCACCTCAGGATGAGGCTGGTCTCACGAGGAAATTCGAGACGAGCCACGTGGGTGGGGCCACATGCCGAACGCCCCCGATTCCCCGGTCCGCTCTTGAGAAGGACCCGAGGCCCGGACCCCTCTTCGAAGGCAACCCTGTGGGTGAAGGCACAACACGAAGGGGCACTGTTACCCCCGTGCATCGTCCGCAAAGACCCGCGGGTTCCACACACAGCTCGACGAGGGGCCTGAGACCCACTGAGCAACTCGAGAGGCCAGCGGGGTTCCCTTCCTCAGACAAGACGAGGCCTGACTCTCCTGTCCCAACTCTGCAGGGACCCTGCGGTCAGAGTCCGAAACGGAGAGGAAGCCTGAGGTTCCTGCCTCCCCTCGAGGTGAGGCCCTCTTCCGTTGCGCCAGACCCAGCGGAGTCCCGAGGGGCCCCGCCACCTCCACAGGATCCCTCGCCTCTCAGAGGCCCCCTGGGATGTTCCCTAAGGTCCCCGGCAGAAGACGAGGGAAACGAGGGTTCCCCGCCGCCCCCCGAGAAAGACCTCGAGAGTCCTTCTTCAAGGCGTCTCGAGGCCCTAGTCCCCTCCCGTGACTCGAGAGCCAAGACGCGCTCCCCCTCGCCACACGCATGGAGACCTGACTTCCCTGGCGCTGCACGAGAGGCTACCTGAGATCCTCGTCGTGCCTCGGGAGAAAATCCCCACGGGCGCCGCAGCTCGAGGAAACCCCTGAGACGCCGCCGTCCTTGCGAGCTGAGGGCCTTCTTTTCCTGCATGGCCTGGAGAGCAATCCCGGGTCCTCTCTCCAAACGGAAGATGAGGCTGGACTCCCTTGAGGCCGCTGAGGGGGCTCCAAGAGACCCGCGTCGCGACTCGAGAGGAGAGCGGAGTCCTTGGCTTCCCCTCGAGATGACGCCTGACTCCCCGGGGGAGCCTGGAATGCAACCCCGAGATCCCTGCCTTCATTGGAGAGGAATATTAGGTCCCGGACACACGACTAGGTGAGGTCTCTTCGGCCCTGCAGTGACTCGAGCGCAACCCCCAGCTTTCCCTCGCAACCCGAGGGGAAGATTGGGCTTCCCAGGGCCAACTCAAGGGGAAGGCTGAGATCCCCTTCGTAACTCGAGAATCCCGCCGCAACTCGAGAAAAACCACGTGGTTCCCACCTCTTGGCAAGATGAGGCCCTTGCCCGCGACGGCGTCTCAAGGGAAGTCCCCTGTTCCGCCCTGAAGGGTGAAACGGTCCCTGACAGCCTTCCTGCGACCCCCAAAAGTCCCCCGACACGCCGGGTTCCCCCGAGGGGAACACCAAGGGTCCCGGCACCGCTTTCTCTGAGCCCCTTCTCCCCTCCTGATCGCGACAGGAGAGGCGATTCCCCTGCGTGGTCTGGAAGGGGTTCCCGGCCTTCCCGGCGCACCTCAGGATGAGGCCGGTCTCACGAGGAAATTGAAGACGAGCCACGTGGGTGGGGCCACATGCCGAACGCCCCCGATTCCCCGGTCCGCCCTTGAGAAGGACCCGAGGCCCGGACCCCTCTTCGAAGGCAACCCTGTGGGTGAAGGCACAACACGAAGGGGCACTGCCACCCCCGTGCATCGTCCGCAAAGACCCGCGGGTTCCAAACACAGCTCGACGAGGGGCCTGAGACCCCCTGAGCAACTCGAGAGGCCAGCGGGGTTCCCTTCCTCAGACAAGACAAGGCCTGACTCTCCTGTCCCAACTCTGCAGGGACCCTGCGGTCGGAGTCCGAAACGGAGAGGAAGCCTGAGCTTCCTGCCTCCCTTCGAGGTTAGGCCCTCTTTCCTTGCGCAAGACCCAGCGGAGTCCCGAGGCGCCCCGCCACCTCCACAAGATCCCTCCCCTCTCAGAGGCACCCTGGGAAGTTCCCAAATGTCCCCGGCAGAAGTCGAGGGAAATGAGGATTTCCTTCCGCCACTCGAGAAAGACCTCGATAGTCCTTCTTCAAAGTGTCTTGAGGCCCTTGTCCCCTCTCTGGACTAGAGAGCAATGATGTGCTTCCCCTCGCCTCGCGCATGGAGACCTGATTTCCCTGGCGCCGCACGAGAGGCTCCCTGAGATCCTCGTCGTGCCTCGGGAGAAAACCCCCACGGGCGCCGCAGCTCGAGGAAACCCCTGAGACGCCCCCGTCCTCGCGAGCTGAGGGCCTTCTTTTCCTGCCTGGCCTGGAGAGCAATCCCGAGTCCTCTCTCCAAACTGAAGAGTAGGATGGATTCCCTTGAGGCGATTCAGTGGGCTCCAAGAGATCCGCGTCGGGGCTCTAGAGGAGAGCGCAGTCCTTTGCTTCCCCTCGAGGCGAGGCCTGACTCCCCGGGGAAGTCTGGAGTGCAATCCCGGGATCCTTGTCTTCCCTTGAGAGGACTATTAGGTCCTGGACACACGCCTAGGTGAGGTCTCTTTGGCCTTGCAGTGATTCGAGCACAACATCCAGCTTTCCCTCGCAACTCGAAGGGAAGTTTGGGCTTCCCAGGGCTAACACAAGAGGAAGCCTGAAATCCCCGTCGTAACTCGAGAATCCCGCCGCAACTCGAAAAAAACCACGTGGTTCCATCGTCTTCGCAGCATGAGGCCCTTGCCCGCCACAGCGTCTCAAAAGAAGTCCCACGTTCCTACTGAAGTGCAAAACGGTACTTGGCACCCATGATGGCACCCCCAAAGTTCCCCAACATACAGGCCTCACTCGAGGGTAACACCCATGTTCCCCGCACCACATCATTTGAGCCCCTTCTCCCCTCCTGATTGCAACAGGAGTGTCTTTTCTCCTGCTTTGTGTGGAAGGGGTTACCGATCTTCCCAGCGCACATCAGGATGAGGCCTGTCTCACGAGGAAATTGGAGATGTAGTCTCGTGGGTGGTGCCACATGCGGAAAGACCCCATTTCCCGGTCAGCTATTAATAAGAACCCGATGCCCGTACACGTCTTGGAATGCATCCCGTAGGATGAAGGCACAACAAGGAGGGACCCTGAACACCCGTGCATCTTTTGGAAAATTCTGCAGGTTCCACATACAGCTCGACAAGTGACCTGTTACCTCGTGAACAACTCGAGAGGCAAGCTAAGTTTCATTTCTCCACAGAATACGAGGCCTGACTCTCCTGTCCCAACTCTGCAGGAATCCTGAGATCGGAGTCTGAAATGGAGAGGAACCCTGAGGTTCCTTCCTCAACACGAGATGAGGCCCTCTTGTATTATACCACACCCAGTGGAGTCCCGAGAGGCCCCTCCCAACTCCACAGTATCAGTGTCTTCTCAGAGGCACCCTGAGCAACTCCCTGAGGTCACCGGCACAAGTCGAGGGAACACAGGGAATCCTGCCGCAACCCGAGAAAGACCTCAAGAGTCCGTCTTCAACGCGTCTTGAGGACGGATTCCCCTACCATGACTCGAGAGCAATGACACGCTCCCCCTCGCCATGCGCATGGACACCTGACTTCCCTGGCGCCACATGAGAGGCTCCCTGAGCTCCCCGTCATACCTCGTGAGAAACCCCACACTGGCGCTGCAGCTCGGGAAAACCCACCGTCATCGCGAGATTGGGGACTTCTTTTCCTGCCTGACCTGGAGAGCAATCCCTGGTCTTTTCTCCAAACTTCACAGGAGGCTTTACTCCCTTTAGGCCACTCAATGGGCTCCAAGAGATACCTGTCGCGACTTGAGAGGAGAGCAGAGTACTTTGTTTCCCCTCGAGACGAGGCCTTACCTCGGGTGAGTCTGGAATGCAACCCCGAGATCCCTGTTGCCCCTGGAGAGGAACATTATGTCCTGGACAAAAGCCTAGATGAGGTCTATTTTGCCCTACAGTGACTCGAGAGCAACACCCATCTCTCCCTCGCAATTCGAATGGAGGATTGGTGTTCATTGGGCCAACACAAGAGGAAGTCTGAATTTCCCGTTGTAACTCGAGAATCCCACCACAACTCTTAAAAACCACGTGGTTCCCCATTCATCGCAATATGAGGCCTTTGCCCGCTACAGAGTCTCAAGAGAAGTCCCATGTTTCGTCATAAAGTTCGAAATGCTACTTGGCACCCTTGATGCGACCCCAAAAGTTCCGCAATATACCAGTCTCACTCCAAGGGAACACCGAAGTTCCTGGCACCACTTCATTTGAGCCCCTTCTCCGCTCCTGATCACGGCAGGAAGGTCGATCCCCCTGCTTTGTCTAGAAGGGGTTCCCGACCTTCATGGCGCACCCCAGGATGAGGCCAGTCTCACGAAGAAATTCGAGACGTAGCCTCGTGTTGGTGCCACGTGCCAAAAGACCCCGATTTCTCGGTCTTGCTCTTGATAAGAACCAGATGCCCGGACACCTCTTCTAAGGCAACCCTGTGGATGAAGGCACTACACGAGGGGGCAGTGGCAACCCTGTTCATCGTCCGGAAAACCCCGCAGGATCCACATACAGCTCCACAACTGGCCTGTCACCCCTTAAACAATGAGAGAGGAAAGCGGAGTTCCCTTCCTCAGACAAGACGAGGCCTGAGTATCCAATCCCAACTCTGCAGGCACGCTTCGATCTGAGTCAGAAATGGAGAGGAAACCTGAGGTTCCTGCCTCAACCCGAGATGAGGCCCTCTTCCATTAAAACAAACCCAGTGGAGTCCCGAGAGGCCCCTCCCATCTCCACAGTATCCCTGACTTCTCATAGGCATTCTGAGAAACTCCTTGAGGCCACCGGCAAAAGTCGAGGGAAATAAGGGTTTCCTGCCACAACCGAAGAAAGACCTCGAGAGTCCTTCTTCAATGTGTCTTGAGGTCAGATTCCCCTACCATAGCTCGAGAGCAATAATGCGCTCCCCCTCGCCACGCACATGGAGACCTGACTTCCCTGGCGCCACACGAGAGGCTCCCTGAGCTCCCCGTCGTACCTCGTGTGAAACCCCACACTGGCGCCGCAGCTCGAGAAAACCCACAAGATCCCTCCGTCATCGCGAGATGAGGGCCATCTTTTCCTGCATGGCCTGGAGAGCAGTCCCAAGTCCTCTCTCCAAACTTCACAGGAGGCTTGACTCCCTTTAGGCCACAAAGTGGGCTCCAAGAGGTGCCCGTCGCGACTCGAAAGGAGAGCGGAGTCCTTTGCTTCCCTTTGACATGAGGCCTGACTCCCTGGGTGAGTCTGGAATGCAAACCTGAGATCCCTGTGGCCCTTGGAGAGGAACATTAGGTCCTGGACACAAGCCTAGATGAGGTCTCCTTTGCCCTGCAGTGACTCGAGCGCAACCCCCAGCTCTCCCTCGCAACTCGAATGGATGATTGGACTTCCCTGGCCCAACACAAGAGGAAGCCTGAAATCCCCGTCGTAACTCGAGAATCCCGCCGCAACTCGAGAAAAACCACGTGGCTCCCCCGTCATTGCAAGATGAGGCCCTTGGCCGCTACAGCGTATCAAGGGAAGACCCACGTTCCATCCTGAAGTACAAAACGGTACTTGGCACCCTGGATGCGACCCCCAAAGTTCCCTGACATACCGGTCTCACTCGAGGGAAACACCAAAGTTCACGGCACCACTTCCTGTGAGCCCCTTCACCCCTCCTGATCGCGACAGAAGGGTCGATTCCCATGTTTTGTCTGCAAGGGGTTCCCGACGTTCCCCGCGAACCTCCGGATGAGGCCGGTCTCATGAGGAAATTCGAAAAGTAGCCTCATGGTTGGTGCCATATGCTGAAAGATCCCGAATTCCCGGTCCACTCTAGATAAGAACCTGACGCCCGGACATCTCTTCGAAGGCAACCCTGTGGATGAAGACACAACACGAAGGGACACTGACATCCCCATGCATCGTCTGGAAAAACCTGCAGATTCCACTCACAGCTCCAAATGTGGACTGTCACCTCGTGAACAACTCGAGAGGCAAGTGAAGTTGCATTCCTTCACACAAGACGAGGCCTTACTCTCCTGTCCCAACTCTTCAGGGACCCTGCAATTGGAGTCAGAAATGGAGAGGAACCCTGAGGTTCCTGCCTCAACTAGAGAAGAGGCCCTCTTCCATTGAACCAAACTCAGTGGTGTCCCGAGAGGCCCCTCCCAACACCACAGTATCCCTGAATTCTCAGAGGCTCCGTGAGAAGCTACCTGAGGTCACTGGCACAAGTCGAGGGAACCCAGAGTTTTCTGAAGTAACCCGAGAAAGACTTGGAGAGTCCTTTTTCAACGTCTCTTGATGCCCGATTCCCCTACCATGACTCCAGATCAAGGACGCGCTCCCCTCGCCACAAGCAGGAAAACTGACTTCCCTAGTACCATACAAGAGGCTCCCTGAGTACCCCATCGTACCTCGTGAGAAAACCCACACTGGCGCCGCAGTTTGAGAAAAACCACAAGATACCCCCATCAAGGAGAGGTGGGGGCCTTCTTTTCCTGCCTGACCTGGAGAGCAATTCCTGGTCCTCTCTCCAAACTTCACAGGAGTATTTACTCCCTTTAGGCCACTCAGTTGGGTCCAAGAAATACCCGGTGCGACTCGAGAGGAGAGCGGAGTCCTTTGCTTCCCTGGAGACGAGGCCTGACTCCCCGGGTGAGTTTGGAATGCAACCCCGAGATGCCTGTCGCCCCTGGAGTGGAACATTATGTCCTAGACACAAGCCTAGATGAGGTCTATTTTGCCCTACAGTGATCGAGAGCAACCTCCATCTCTCCCTCACAATTTGAATGGAAGATTGGTCTTCCCACGGTCAACACAAGAGGAAGTCTAAATTTCCCATCGTAATTCGAGAATTCAGCCTCAAGTCTTAAAAACCATGTGGTTCCCCCTTCATCGCAATATGAGGCCCTTGCCACCTAGAGTCTCAAGAGAAGTCCCACGTTCCATGTTAAAGTTCGAAATGCTACTTGGCACCCTTGATGCGACCCCAAAGTTCCCCAACATACCGGTCTCACTCCAGGGGAACACCGAAGTTCCCGGTGTCTCCAGGGAAGTCCCATGTTCCGCCCTGAAGGGCGAAACGGTACTTGACACCCTTGATGCGACCGCAAAAGTTTCCCGACATGCTGGGTTCCCTCGAGGGGAACACCGAGGGTCCCGGCACCACTTCATCTGAGCACCTTCTCCCCTCCTGATCGCGACAGGAGAGTTGATTCCCCTGCTTTGTCTGGAAGGGGTTCCCTGCCTTCCTGGCGCACCTCAGGATGAGGCCGGTCTCAGGAGGAAATTCGAGACTAGCCACGTGTGAGGTGCCACGTGCCGAACGACTCCGATTTTCCGGTCCTCTCTTGATAAGAACCCGATGCCCGGACACCTCTTCGAAGGCAACCCTGTGGGTGAAGGCACAACACGAAGGGGCACTGACACCCCCGTGCATCATCCGGAAAAACCCGCAGGGTCTACACTCAGCTCGACAAGGGGCCTGAGACTCCCGGAACAACTCGAGAGGCAACCAGAATTCCATTCCTCAGACAAGACGAGGCATGACTCTCCTGTCCCAACACTGCAGGGACCGTGCAGTCGGAGTCTGAAACCAAGAGGAAGCCTGAGGTTCCTGCCTCCCCTCGAGATGAGGCCCTCTTCCATTGCACCGAACCCAGCAGAGTCCCGAGAGGCCCTGCCAACTACACAGCATCCCTCGCCTCTCAGAGGCACCGTGGGAAGTTCCCTAAGGTCCCCTGCAGAAGTCGAGTGAAACAAGGGTTTCCCGCCGCAACCCGAGAAAGACCTCGAGAGTCCTTCTTCAACGCCGCTTGAGGACATAGCCGTTTCCCATGACTCGAAAGTGATGACCAGCTCCCCCTCGCCATGCGCATGGAGACCTGACTTCCCTGGCGCCGCACGAGAGGCTCCCTGAGGTCCTCGTCGTGCCTCGTGAGAAAACCCCCATGGGCGCAGCAGCCTGAGGAAACCCATGAGACGCCCCCTTCATCGCGAGATGAGGGCCTTCTTTTCCTGCCTGGCCTGGAGAGCAATCCCTAGTCCTCTCTCCAAACTGAAGAGGAGGCTCGACACCCTTGAGTCCACTCAGTGGGCTCCAAGAGATCCGTGTCGCGACTTGAGAGGAAAGCGGAGTCCTTTGCTTCCCCTCCAGGCGAGTCCTGACCCCCCGGGGGAGTCTGGAATGGAAACCCGTGATCCCTGTCTTCCCTTGAGAGGAGTATTAGGTCCTGGACACACGCCTCGATGAGGTCTTTTTGGCCCTGTAGTGACTCGAGCAGAACCCCCAGCTTTCCATCGCAACTCGAATTGAAGATTGGTCTTCCCAGGGCCAACCCAAGAGGAAGCCTGAAATTCCTGTCGTTTTCGAGAATCCCGATGCAACTCGAGAAAAACGACGTGGTTCCAACGTCTTCACAGGATGAGGCCCTTGCCCGATACAGCGTCTCCAGGGAAGTCCCATGTTCCGTCCTGAAGTGGGAAACGGTACTTGGCTCCCGTGGTGCCACCCCTAAAGTTCCCTGAAACGCCGGGTTCCCTCTAGTGGAACACCGAGGGTCCTGGCACCACTTCATCTGAGCCCCATCTCCCCTCCTGATCGCGACAGGAGAATCGATTCCCCTACTTTGTGTGCAAGGTGTTCCCGGCCTTCCCGGCGCACCTCAGGATGATGCTGGTCTCATGAGGAAATTCGAGATGAGCCACGTGGGTGGTGCCACATGCAGAATGACCCCGATTTCCCGGTCCGCTCTTGAAATGAACCCGATGCCCGGACACCTCTTTGAAGGAAACCCTGTGGGGAAAGGCACAAAACGAAGGGGCACTGACACCCCCATGCATCTTCTGGAAACACCCGCAGGTTCCACACACAGCTTGGCAAGGGCCCTGAGACCCCCTGAACGACTCGAGAGGCAAGCAGAGTTCCGTTACTCAGACAAGACGAGGCATGACTCTCCTGTCCCAACTCTGCAGGGACCCTGCGGTCGGAGTCAGAAATGGAGAGGAAGCCTGAGGTTCCTGCCTCCAATCGAGATGAGGCCCTCTTTCATTTCGTCAAACCTAGTGGAGTCCCGAGAGGCCCCTCTAACTCCTCAGTATCCCTCACCTCTCAGAGGCACCTGGGAAGTTCCCTAAGGTCCCCTGTAGAGGTCGAGGGAAACGAGTGTTTCCCGCCCCAACCCAAGAAAGACCTTGAGAGTCCTTCTTAAATGCCTCTTGAGGCCCTAGTCCCTCCCATGACTTGAGAGCAATGACGCGATCTGCCTGGCCACACGCATGGAGTCAGGCTTCTCTGGCGCCGCACGAGAGGCTCCCTGAACTCCCCATCATATCTCGTGAGAAACCCCACACTGGCGCTGCAGCTCGTGAAAACCCATGAGACGCCCCCGTCATCACGAGAGGAGGGCCATCTTTAACTGCATGGTATGCAGATCAAGCGTGAACCTTCTGTCCAAGCTACACAGGACACTTGACTCCCTTTAGGCCACTCATTGGGCTCCAAGAGTTACGCGTCCCGACTCGAGAGGATAGTGGAGTCCTTTGCTTCGACTCGAGACGAGGCGTGACCCACCGGGTGAGACTGGAATGCGACCCCGATATCCCTGTCGCCCCTGGAGAGGAACATTACGTCCTGGACCCAAGCCTAGATGAGGACTCTTTGCCCTGAAGTGACTCGAGAGCAACCCCCAGCTCTCTCTGACAAGTTGAATGGAAGATTGGACTTCCTGGGCCAACACAAGAGGAAGCCTGAATTCCCCATTGTAACTCGAGAATCCCGCCTCAACTCGAGAAAAACCACGTGTTTCCCTCGTCATCGCAATATGAGGCCCTTGCCCGCTACAGCATCTCCAGAGAATTCCCACGTTCCATCTTGAAGTGCGAAACTGTACTTGGCACCCTTGATGCGACCTTAAAAGTGCCGTGACATACCGGTCTCACTCGAGGGGACCACCGAGGTTCCCGGCACCACTTCATCTGAGCCCCTTCTCCCCTTCTGATCGCGAGCGGTGGGTCGATTCCCCTGCTTTGTCTGCAAGGGGTTCCTGAGCTTCCCGGCGCACCTCAGGATGAGGCCGGTCTCCCGAGGAAATTCGAGACGTAGCCTCGTGGGTGGTACCACATGCTGAAAGACCCCAATTTTCCGGTACGCTCTTGAAAAGAACCCGATGCCCGGAAACCTCTTTGAAGGCAACCCTGTGGATGAAGGCACAACACGAAGGGGCACTGACACCCCCGTGCATCATCCGGAAAAACCCGCAGGTTCCACACTCAGCTCAACAAGTGGCCTGTCACTCCGTGAACAACTCGAAAGGCAAGGGGAAATCCATTCCTCCACAGAAGACGAGGCGTGACTCTCTTGTCCATACTCTGCAGGTACCCTGCGACCCGAGTCAGATATGGAGAGGACCCCTGAGGTTCCTGCCTCCATTCGAGATGAGGCCCTCTTCGATTGCACCAAACCCAGTTGAGTAACGAAAGGCCCCTCCCAAATCCACAGTGTCCCTGACTTCTCAGAGGCACCCTTAGAAGTTGCCTGAGGTCACCGACACAAATCAAGGGAACCCAGGGTTCCCTGCCGCACCCCGAGAAAGACCTCAAGAGTCCTTCTTCAATGCGTCTTGAGGCCCGATTCGCCTACTATGACTCAAGAGCAATCACGCCCTCCCCTTCACCACACGCACGGAGACCTGACGTCCCTAGCACCACACGAGAGGCTCTCTGAGCTCCCCGTTGTACCTCGCGAGAAATCTGATACTGGCGCCGCAGCTGGAGAAAACCCACGAGATGCCCCCGTCATCGCGAGATGAGGGCCTTTTTTCCTGCATGGCCAGGAAAACAATCCCGAGTCATCTCCAAACTCCATAGGAGGCTTCACTCCCTTTAAGCCACGCAGTGGGCTCCAAGAGATACCCGTCACGACTCGACAGGAGAGCGGAGTCCTTTTTTTCCCCTCAAGACGAGGCCTGACTCTCCGGGTGAGTCGAGAATGCAACCCTGAGATCCCTGTTGGCCCAGTAGTGGAACACTAGGTCCTGGACACAAGCGTAGATGAGGTCTATTTTGCCCTGCAGTGACTGGAGAGCAATCCCCAGTTCTAACTTGCAACTCGAAAGGAATACTGGATTTTCCTGGCGCCATACAAGAGGCTCCCTGAGATCCCCGTGGTACTTCATGAGACACCCCACACTGGCGCCGCAGCTCGAGAAAACCCACGAGACGCCACCGTCATCTCGAGATGAGGGCCTTCTTTTCCTGCATGGCCTGGAGTCCAATCCCGAGTCCTCTCTCCAAACTCCACAGGAGGCTTGACTCCCTTTAGTACACACATTGGGCTCCAAGAGATACCCATCGCGACTCGAGACGAGAGCGGAATTCTTTGCTTACTCTCGAGGTGAGAACTGACTCCCGGGATGAGTCTGGAATGCAAACCCGAGATCCCTGTCGCCCCTGGAGAGCAACGTTAGATCCTGGACACAAGCCTAGATTAGGTCTCTTTTGCCCTGCAGTGACTCTAGCGCAATCCCCAGCTCCCCCTCGCAACCCGAATGGAAGATTGGATTTCAAGGCCAACAAGAGGAAGCCTAAATTCCCGGTCATAACTCGAGAATCCCGCCGCAACTCGAGCAAAACCACGTGGTTCTCCCGTCATCGCAAGATGAGGCCCTTGCCCGCTACAGCGTTTCAAAAGATGTCCCAGGTTCCGTCTTGAAATGCGAAACGGTACTTGGCACCCTTGATGCGACCCCAAAAGTCCCCCAACACGCCGGTCTCACTCAAGGGGAACACCGAGGTTCCCGGCACCACTTCATTTAAGCCCCTTCTCCCCTCCTGATCGTGACCGGTGGGTCGATTCCCCTGCTTTGTCTGCAAGGGGGCCCGACCTTCCCTGCACAACTCAGGATGAGGCCGGTCTCATGGGGAAATTCGATACGTAGCTTTGTGGGTGGTGCCACTTGCTGAAAGACTCCAATTTCCCGGTCCGCTCTTGATAAGAATCCGATGCTCGGACACCTCTTGGAAGGCAGCCTTGAGTATGAAGGTACAACACGAAGGGGCACTAACACACCTGTGCATCATCCGGAAAAAAGGGCAGGTTACATACACAGCTCGACAAGTGGCCTGTCACCTCGAGAACAACTCGAGAGGCAAGAGGAGTCCCATCCTCCAGAAAAGACGAGGCCTGACTCTCCTGTACCAACATGCAGGGACCTTGCGATCTGAGTCAGAAATGGAGAGGAACACTGAGGTTCCTGCTTCAACTCGAGATGAGTCCCTCTTACATTCCACCAAATGCAGAGGAGTCTCGAGAGGCCCCTCCAAACTGCACAGTATCCCTGACTTCTCAGAGGCACTCTGAGAAGCTCCCTGAGGTCGCAGGCACAAGTCAAGGGAACCCTGGGTTTTATGCAGTGACCCGAGAAAGACCTCAAGAGTCCTTCTTCAACCCGTCTTGAGGCCCGATTACCCTACCATGACTCGAGAGCAATGACGAGCTCCCCCTAGCCATCTCATGGGGACCTGACTTCCCTGGCGCCACACGAGAGGCTCCCTGAGCTCCCTCTCGTACCTCGTCAGAAACCCGGCACTAGCGCGACAGTCTAGAAAACCCACAAGACGCCGCCGTCATCGCGAGATGAGGGCCTTCTTTTCCTGCATGGCCTGGAGAGGAATCCCGAGTCCTCTATCCAAACAGCACAGGAGGCTTGATTCCCTTTAGGGCACACAGTGGGCTCCAAGAGATACCCATGGCGACTCAAAAGGACAGCGGAGTTCTTTGCTTCCCCTAGAGACGAGGCCTGATTCCCCGGGTGAGTCTGGTATGCAAGCCCGAGATCCCTGTCGCCCCTAGGGATGAACATTAAGTCCTGGACACAAGCCTAGATGAGGTCTATTTTGCCCTGCAGTGACTCGAGGGCAATCCCCAGCTCTCCCTTGAAACTCGAATGGAAGATAGGACTTCCCTGGGACAACACATGAGGAAGACTGTATTCCCCGTCGAAACTCGAGAATCCCGCCACAACTCGAGAAACGCCACGTGGTTCCCCCGTCATCGCAAGATGAGGCCCTTGCCCCCTACAGCGTCTCAAGAGAAGTCCCACGTTCCGTCTTGAAGTGCGAAACGGTATTGGCACCCTTGATGCGACCTCAAAAGTTCCTCGACACACTGGTCTGACTCGAGGAAAATACCGAGGTTCCCGGCACCACTACATCTAGGCCCCTTCTCCCCTCCTGATCGCGACAGGAGGGTCGATTCCCCTGTTTTGTCTTGAAGGGGTTCCCGCCTTTCCCAGTGCATCTCAGGATGAGGCCGGTCTCACGAGGATATTCGAGACATAGCCTCGTGGATGGTGACACATGCCGAAAGACCCCGATTTCCCAGTTCGCTCTTGATAAGATCCCAATGCCCGGACACCTCTTTGAAGATAACCCTTTTGATGAAGGCACAACACGAAGGGGCACTGACACCCCCGGGTATCGTCCGGAGAAACCCGCAGGTACCACACACAGCTCGAGAAGTGACCTGTCACCCCGTGAACAACTGGAGAGGCAAGCAGAGTTCCATTCCTCCACACAAGACGAGGCCTGACTCTCCTGTTCGAACTCTGCAGCGAAACTGCGATCCGAGTCAGATCTGGCCCAGGGTAAGTCAGGAGAAGAAACATAAGTTTCCTGTCTCCACTCGAGATGAGGCCCTCTTCCATTGCACCGAACCCAGTGGAGTCCCGAGAGGCCCCTCCCAACTGCACAGTATCCCTGACTTCTCAGAGGCACCCTTAGACCTTCCTGAGATCACCGGCACAAGTCGAGGGAACCAAGGGTTTCCTGCTCCAACCCGTAAAAGACCTCGAGAGTCCTTCTTCAACGCGTCTTGAGGTGCGATTCCCCTACCATGACTCGAGAGCAATGACGCGCTCCCCCTAGCCACGCGCATAGAAACCTGACTTCCCTGGCGCCACAGGAGAGGCTCCCTGAGCTCCCCATTATACCTCGTGAGCAACACCACACTGGAGCCGCAGCTCGAGAATACTCACGAGACGCCCCAGTCCTCACGAGATGAGGGCCTTCTTTTGCTGTATGGCCTGGAGAGCAATCCTGAGTCCTCTCTCCAAACTCCACAGGAGGCTTGACTCATTTTAGGCCACACAGTGAGCTCCAAGATATACCCGTCGCAACTTGACAGGAGAGCGGTGTCCTTGGCTTCCCCTCGAGACGAGGCCTGACTCCCCGGGTGAGTCGAGAATGCAATGCCGAGATCGCTGTCGCCCCAGCAGAGGAACATTAGGTCCTGGACACAAGCCTAGATGAGGTCTATTTGGCCCTGCAGTGTCTCGAGAGCAATCCCCAGTTCTAACTCGCAATTCGAATGAAAACTGGACTTCCCTGGGCCAGTTGAACAGGAAGCCTGAATTCCCCGTCGTAACTCGAGAATCCCGCTGCAACTCAAGAAAAACCACGTGGTTCTCCCGTCATCGAAAGATGAGGCCCTTGCCCGCTACAGCGTCTCAAGAGAAGTCCCACGTTCCGTATTGAAGAGCGAAAAGTTACTTGGAACCCTTGATGCGACTCCAAAAGTTCCCCGACATACCATTCTCACTTGAGGAGAACACCGAGGTTCCCGGCACCACTTCATCTGAGACTCTTCTCCCCTCTTGATCACGACAGGAGGTTCGATTCCCCTGCTTTGTCTGGAAGGCATTCCCGACCTTCCTGGCGCACATCAAGATGAGGCCAGTCTCACGAGGAAATTTGAGACATAGCCTCGTGGGTGGTGCGGCATGCCAAAAGACCCCAATTCCCTGGTCCGCTCTTGATAAGAACCCGATGGCAGAACCCAACTCGAAGGCAATCCTGTGGATCAAGGCACAACACGAAGGGGCAGTGACACCCCGGTGCATCGTCCAGAAAAACCCGCAAGTTCCACATACAAATCGACAAGTGGCCTGTCACCCCATGAACAACGCGAGAGTCAAGCGGAGTTCCATTCCTCCACATAAGACGAGGCCTGACTCTCCTGTCACAACTCTGCAGGGACTCTGCGATCCGAGTCAGATCCGGCGCATTCGAAGCCAGGAGAGGAACCCTGAGGTTCCTGCCTCAACTTGTCATGAGGCCCTCTTCCATTGCACCAAACCCAGTGGAGTTCCGAGAGGCCCCTCCCAACTCCACAGTGACCCTGACTTCTCAGAGGCACGCTGAGAAGCTTCCTGAGGTCACTGGCACAAGTCGATGGAACCCAGGGTTTCCTGCTGCAACCCAGGAAAGACCTCGAGAGTCCTTCTTTAACACGTCTTCAGGCCCAATTCCCCTACCATGACTCGAGAACAATGACAGGCTCCCTCTCACCACGTGCATAGAGACCTGACTGCCCTGGCACCACATGAGAGGCTCACTGAGCTCCCAGTCTTACTTCGTGAGAAACCCCACACTAGCGCCACAGCTCGAGAAAACCTACGAGACGCCCCAGTCATTGGGAGATGAGGGCCTTCATTTCATGCATTCCCTGGAGAGCAATCCCGTGTCCTCCCTCCAAACACCAGAGGAGGTTTGACTCCCTTTAAGCCACTCAGTGGGCTCCAAGACATACCCGTCCGACTCGAGAGGAGAGCAGAGTCCTTTGCTTCCCCTCGAGACGAGGCCTGCCTCCAAGGTGAGTCTGGAATGCAACCCCGAGATTTCTGTCGAGCCTTGACATGAACATTAGGTCCTGCACACAAGCCTTGGTGGGGTCTCTTTTGCCTTCAGTGACTAGAGCGCACCTCCAGCTCTTCCTCGAATCTCGAATGGAAGATAAGACTTTTGTGGGCCAACACAAGAGGAAGCATGAATTCCCTGTGGTAACTCAAATATCCCACCGCAACTCGAGAAAAACCAAGTGGTTCCGCAGTCATTCCAAGATGAGGCCCATGCCCGCTGGAGCACCCCAAGAGAAGTCCAACGTTCCATTTTGAAGAGCGAAACGGTACTTGGAACGCTTTATGCGACCCCAAAAGTTACCCGACATACCTGTCTCACTTGAGGGAAACACCGAGGTTCCCAGCAGCACTTCATCTGAGCCACTTCTCCCCTCCTGATCGCCACAGGAGGGTCGATTCCTCTGCTTTGTCTGGAAGAGTTTCATGACCTTCGCTGCACACTTCAGGATGAGGCCGGTTTCATGAGGAAATTCGAGACAACCCACGTGGGTGGTGCCAAATGCTGAACGACCCCGATATCCCGGTCCGCTCTTCATAAGAACCTGATGCCCGGACACCTCTTCGAAGGCAACCCTGTGGATGAAGACACAAAACGAAGGGTCACTGACACCCCCGTGCATCGTCTGGAAAAACCTGCAGATTCCACACACAGTTTGACAAGGGGCCTGAAACCCATGAACAACTCGAGAGGCAAGCGGAGTTCCATTCCTCAGAAAAGACGTAGCCTGACTCTCCTGTCCCAACTCTGCAGGGACCCTGATGTCGGAGTCCGAAACAGAGAGGAAGTCTGAGGTTCCTGCCTCCCCTCGAGATGAGCTCCTCTTCCATTGCGACAAACCCAGCGGAGTCCCGAGAGGCACCGCCAACTCCACAGTATCCCTCAACTCTCAGAGACACCCTGGGAAGTTCCCTAAGGTCCCCGGCAGAAGTCGAGGGAAACGACTTTTTCCCGCCACAACCCGAGAAAGACCTCGAGAGTCCCTCTTCAACGCGTCTTGAGGCCCTAGTCCCCTCCCATTACTCGAGAGCCACAACGCGCTCCTCCTCGCTACGCGCAGGGAGACCTGACTTCCCTGGCGCCGCACGAGAGGCTCCATGATCCTCGCCGTGCCTCAAGAGAAAACCCCCACGGGCGCCGCAGCTCGAGGAAACCCCTGAGACGCCCCCGTCCTCGCGAGGTGAAGGGCCTTCTTTTCCTGCATGGCCTGGAGAACAATCCCGAGCCCTCTCTCCAAAATGAAGAGGAGGCTTGACTCCATTGACGCCACTAGGGGGCTCCAAGAGATCCGCTTCGCGACTCGGGAGGACAGCGGAGTCCTTTGCTTCCCCTCGAGACGAGGCCTGACACCCAGGGGGATCCTGGAATGCAACCCCGAGATCCCTGCCTTCCCTGGAGAGGAACATTAGGTCCTGGACACAAGCCTAGATGAGGTCTCTTTGGCCCTGCAGTGACTCGAGCTCAACCCCCAGCTTTCCCTCGCCAATCCAATGGAAGACTGGGCTTCCCAGGGCCAACAGAGGAGGAAGCCTGTAATCCCCATCGTCACTCGAGAATCCTGCCGCAACTCTAGAAAAACCACGTGGTTTCACGTCTTCGCAAGATGAGGCCCTTGCCCGGTACGGCGTCTCAAGAGAAGTCCCATGTTCCGTCGTGAAGTGAGACACGGTACCTGACACCCTTCATGCGACATCCAAAAGCTCCCCGAAACGCCGGGTACCCTCGAGGGAACACCGAGAGTCCCGGCACAGCTACATGTGAGCCCGTTCTCCCCTCCTGATCACGACAGGAGAGTCGATTCCCCTGCGTGGTTCAGAAGGGGTTCCCGGCCTTCCCGGTGCACCTCAGGATGAGGCCGGTCTCACAGGGAAATTCGAGACGAGCCACGTGGGTGGTGCCACATGCCAAATGCCCCCGATTCCCCGGTCCGCTTTTGAGAAGGACCCGAGGCCCGGACCCCTCTTTGAAGGCAACCCTGTGGGTGAAGGCACAACACGAAGGGACACTGACACCCCCGTGCATCATCCGGAAAGACCCGCGGGTTCCACACAGAGCTCGACCAGGGGCCTGAAAACCCCTGACAACTCGAGAGGCAAGCGGGGTTCCCTTCCTCAGACAAGATGAGGCATGACTCTCCTGTCCCAACTCTGCAGGGACCCTGTGGTCGGAGCGGAAACGGAGAGGAAGCCTGAGGTTCCTGCCTCCCCTCGAGGTGAGGCCCTCTTCCGCTGCGCGAGACCCAGTGGAGTCCCGAGAGGCCCCGCCTACTCCACAGGATCCCTCACCTCTCAGAGGCACCCTGGGAAGTTCCCTAAGATCCCCCGCAGAAGGTGAGGGAAACGAGGGTTTCCCGCCGCCACCCGAGAAAGACCTCGAGAGTCCTTCTTCAATGCGTCTCGAGGCCCTAGTCCCCTCCAGTGACTCGAGTGCCATGACGCGCTCACCCTCGCCACGCGCATGGAGACCTGACTTCCCTGGCGCCGCACGAGAGGCTCCCTGAGATCCTCGTCGTGCCTCGGGAGAAAACCCCCACGGGCGCTGCAGCTCGAGGAAACCCCTGAGACGCCCCCGTCCTCGCGAGCTGAGGGCCTTCTATTCCTGCATGGCCTGGAGAGCAATCCCGGGTCCTCTCTCCAAACTGAAGAGGAGGCTGGACTCCCTTGAGGCCACTCAGTGGGCTCCAAGAGATCCGCGTCGCCACTCGAGAGGAGAGCGGAGTCCTTGGCTTCCCCTCGAGACGAGGCCTGACTCCCCGAGGGAGCCTGAAATGCAACCCCGAGATCCCTGCCTTCCCTGGAGAGGAATATTAGTTCCCGGACACACGCCTTGATGAGGTCTCTTTTGCCCTGCAGTGACTCGAGCGCTACCCCCAGATTTCCCTCACTACTTGAATGGGAGATGGGGCTTCCCAAGGCCAACCCAAGAGGAAGCCTGAAATCCTCGTCGAAACTCAAGAATCCTGCCGCAACTCGAGAAAAACCACGTGGTTTCAAAGTCTTTGCAAGATGAGGCCCTTGCCCGGTACGGCGTCTCAAGGGAAGTCCCATGTTCCGTCGTGAAGTGAGACACGGTACCTGACACCCTTCATGCGACATCCAAAAGTTCCCCGACATGCCGGATTCCCTTGAGGGGAACACCGAGAGTCCCCGCACCACTTCCTCTGAGCTCCTACTCCTCTCCTGTTCGCGACAGGAGAGTTGATTCCCCTGCGTCGTCTGGAAGGGGTTACCGTCCTGCACGGCGCCCCTCAGGATGAGGCCAGCCTCGCGAGGAAATTCGAGACAAGCCCCGTGGCTGGTGCCCCATGTTGAACGACCCTGATTTCCCGGTCCGCAGTTGAGGAGAACCCGATGCCCTGACACCTCTTCGAAGGCCACCCTGTGAGTGAAGGAACAACACGAAGGGGCACTGACACTCCCGTGCATCGTCTGGAAACACCCGCGGTTTCCACACACAGCTCCACGAGGGGACTGAGACTCCCTGAGCAACTCGAGAGGCAAGCGGAGTTCCCTTCCTCAGACAAGACGAGGCCTGACTCTCCTGCCCCAACGCTGCAGGGACACTGCTGTCGGAGTACGAAATGGAGAGGAAGACTGAGGTCCTGTCTCCCCTCGAGAAGAGGCCCTCTTCGATTGCGCCAAACCCAGAGGAGTCCCGAGATGGCCCACCAACTCCACAGCATCCCTCACCTCTAAGAGGAGCCCTGGGAAGTTCCCTCAGGTCACCGGGAGAAGGCGAGGGAAACGAGGGTTTCCCGCCGCCCCCCGAGAAAGACCTCGAGAGTCCTTCTTCTACACGCCTTGATGCCCTAGTCCCCTCCCAGGACTCGAGAACAATGACGCGCTCCCCCTCGCCACGCTCATGGAGACCTGACTTCCCTGGCGCCGCACGAGAGGCTCCCTGAGAACCTCGTCGTGCCTCGTGAGAAAAGCCCCACGGACGCGGCAGCTCGAGGAAACCCCTGAGAAGCCCCCGTCCTTGCGAGGTGAGGGCCTTCTTTTCCTGCCTTTCCTGGAGAGCAATCCCGAGTCCTCTCTCCAAACTGAAGATTAGGCTTGACTCCCTTGAGGCCACTCAGAGGGCTCCAAGAGATCCGCGTCCTGGCTCAAGAGAAGAGCGGAGTCCTTTGCTTCCCCTCGAGGCGAGGCCTGACTCCACGGGGGACTCTGGAGTGCAACCCCGGGATCCCTGTCTTCCCTTGAGAGTACTACTAGGTCCTGGACACACGCCTAGATGAGGTCTCTTGGGCCCTGCAGTGACTCGAGCGCAACCCCCAGCTTTCCCTCGCAACTCGAATGGAAGATGGGGCTTCCCAGGGCCAACCCAAGAGGAAGCCTGAAATCCCCGTCGTAACTCGAGAATCCCGCCGCAACTCGAGAAAAACCACGTGGTCCCTACGTCTTCACAAGATGGGGCCCTTGCCCGCTACGGCGTCTCAAGGGAAGTCTCACGTTCCGTCCTGAATTGCGAAACGGTACCTGACACCCTTCATGCGACCTCCAAAATTTCCCAGACATGCCGGGTTCCCTCGAGGGGAACACCGAGGGTCCTGGCACCCCTTCATCTGAGCCCCTTCTCCCCTCCTCATCACGACAGGAGAGTCGATTCCCCTGCATATTCTGGAAGGGGTTCCCGGCTTTCCCGGCACACCTCAGGATGAGGCCGGCCTCCCGAGGAAATTCGAGACGAGCCCCATGGGTTGTGCCACATGCCGAACGACCCCGATTTCCCAGTCCGCTCTGGATAAGAAACCGATGCCCGGACACCTCTTCGAAGGCAACCCTGTGGGTGAAGTTACCATTCGAAGGGGCACTGACACCCCCGTGCGTCGTCCGGAAAAACCCGTGGTTTCCACACACAGCTCGACGAGGTGCGTGAGACACCGTGAGCAATTTGAGAGGCAAGCGGAGTTCCCTTCCTCAGACAAGACGATTCCTGACTCTCCTGTCCCAACTCTGCAGGGACCCTGTGGTCGGAGTCCGAAACGGAGAGGAGGCCTGAGGTTCCTGCCTTCCCGGAGATGAGGCCCTCTTCCATTGCGCCAAACCCAGCGGAGTCCTGAGAGGCCCCGCCAACTCCACAGCATCCCTCATCTGTCAGAAGCACACTGGGAAGTTCCCTAAGGTCACCGGTAAACTTTTATTGCACAAGGTCCCCATGAAAAGGCCCACGCAGCAGGACAGCCACAGATTCTGTCTGCCATTAAAGGGCAGTAAGGTGCCCTCCCCCCTTCTTTGCTGCCTCGGCGGCCACCAGGGTGCAATTCGCGTACCCTTCCCTTTCCCATCCTAGCAGGTGCTCCAGGGCCCGCTGGCCTACAAAGTGCCAGAAGCAGGGCTGGGCCAGCCGGCCAGAATTCAGGGTTATGTCCCTTGGACTTCCAGCGGACCCTAGGCTGCTTGGGAAAACCGCGCAGACTCTGAGGTTTTTCAGCAGAGGGGTGGAGCGGTAAAGGCCTTGACCCCAAAGACGAGGCCTTTCTGCGACCGCCAGGTTGGGGAGCTCTGAGACTGTGCCAACACAGGGCGGAATACATGGTTCCCTGCTCCAGGCAGTCCCCGTTCCCTTACCTGTGTTCCGCACCCCTCCGCTGTGGCCAATGGATGCCGATCCTTGGGGATCCAGGAGTTCACGAAATGGGCATTCCCAGCCGCAATGGCGACCCCCAACAGCACATCTGGAAAGCCCTCCCCCACCCCCGCCAGGAGCCGACCCCCACTGCGAACGGAACCCCACCCCGCCCCGCGCCGCCAGGTTTCGCCCCGGCCCTGCCGGGCTCCCGGCGGGTTCCCAGCCATATTGGCGACCCCCGGGAGCACAACAGGGACCGACCACCCACCCACAGCGAGCGGAATCACGACCTGTGCAGCCCAGGTTTACCCCACCCTGGCTGCGCTCCCAGCGCGTTTCCAGCTGCAGTGGCCATCTCCGAGAGCACAACTGGGAAGCCCTCCCCTACCCCCGCCAGGAGCCGACACCCGCCCTGCGCCGCCGGGTTCGCCCCGCCCCTGCCGCGCTCCAGGGGCGCTGCCCACCTTCACCAGTGGCTCTCGGTGAGCCCAGTCCCCACGCCCGGTTCCAGGAGAGGCTCTCGGACCTCGCTGCTGCCGCCAGGTCAAACATGAGGACAATACATACACCCCACAGAGACAATCCAAGCTGTCTATGATTTAGGGATAAAACGAGGACTACAGAAAGGCAAGATGACCTGACCTAGGAGGGCCATGATATTCTATAGAACCAGACAAAGTTGGTTACCAAGGAAACTTTTTTCCTTGGAACCCGGAAAGCTGGTTCTTTGCATATGCAATGACCAACAATTAGCTTGTTACCCAAGCCTGCCTCACTGCCACCCCCATCCCCCCACTCCCCAGAAGACTGGCTCAAAGAAATATTTTAAATCTCAGGCGGAAACCTGGAAGATGTCTTGTCTGTCTGTTTGGATTAAGGTATGTGTCAGTGTGAGCCCTGTGTTTTTTGATAATATTGCTCAAGTTCTGAGTTCTGATTTCAATGGTCTCAAGACAAGGCAGCCCTTCCAAATCAAACTGCTGGAAATACAAGAAAACATTGACCTAAATGAATGTCAGAGTCCCGTGAACTGGGAACTGGTCAATATTAAATATCTAGTATTTTTGATTTTGCTCCTCCATTATAGACATGTCTAAGAGTCAACAACATTAAGCACAACATGTTCATAGTGCCTAGGTTTCTTTTGAGGTAAAAATTGCTCTATTGTTATATCTGTCACAAGCTTGTCAGCAAGAAACTACCTGGAAACGACAACAACAAAAGTAAAAAATGTAAATGTGATATGAGCTTTTAGACAAACACTTTACAATAATTATACTCTAAAATATCTGCCTCTCATAGTCTTGATTGAAGGCAGAGGAGAAGGGGATGACAGAGGATAAGATGGTTGGATGGCATCACTGACTCGATGGACATGAGTTTGAGCAAGCCCCTGGAGCTGGTGACGGACACGGAAGCCTGGCGTCCTTCAGGCCACGGGGTCCCAAAGAGTCAGACACGACTGAGCAACTGAACTGAACTGAACTAACAAACGTTTCTCCAGGAGTTTTGGTTACCCGAGTTTCTATCCTTGTGACGACAGTGTATTGAATAGCTAGGTCATTTCCAAATAAATGAAAGTTCTGAAACATTCACGACTTGAAAGGACCTCCCTTTTACACAGAAACAAAAGAGATTTTTGACTCTCCATGAATAGTGTCTGGCACCATCCTGACATGTTAAATGTAAGAAAGCAATTGTTTTGTTTTGTTTTGTTCTGTTCTTGGGGGTGGGGGGAGGGGGGCGGGCTATAGCCAATGCCAATATAAAAGTCAGTTCTTGGTTGCTGAAGGGAAATGTATGACTTGTTATTACAAGAAAGTATGTGGAATGCAATGGCACTTGAGGAAGGAAAACAAAGTAGTTCTGTCTTACAGGTGGCCGTTTCAGGATGGGAGAAGCAAAAGAATGGGTACAGAATGGGATAAGGAGGTTGTAGGGAAAGTGGACCCCCAGAAAAGAGTTCTGTTCCTAGCACAAGTTTTCTTGAGATGTCGAACTGCCTTTGCTAATGGAGTTTAAGTTTCTTTACCTCTTAAGTGATCTCTTCTAGGTTGACCTAGAACAGAAATCTTTTGTTAGCTTTGGCTAAGTAGAGAAGTAGTGTTTCACGGTGACATATGTGATCCTTCCTGACTGTTTGCAGCCCTTTTGATATCGATGCACTGCTTCTGCTGCTGCTGCCGCCGCTGCTGCTGCTAAGTCGTTTCAGTCGTGTCCGACTCTGTGCGACCCCATAGACGGCAGCCCACGAGGCCCCGCAGTCCCTGGGGTTCTCTAGGCAAGAACACTGGAGTGGGTTGCCATTTCCTCCTCCCATGCATGAAAGTGAAAAGTGAACGTGAAGTCGCTCAGTGGTGTCAGACTCTTAGCGACCCCATGGACTGCAGCCTACCAGGCTCCTCCATCCATGGGATTTTCCACGCAAGAGTACTGGAGTGGGGTGCCATTGCCTTCTCCCATATCTATGCACAAGCCTGCCTAAATAATTGACTTCTAGCTAGCTTTGGGATGCCAATGACCATCCACCCTTACCAGGCAACAGAGAAGAGAAAAACACTTACCACAGGAGGTCCTGGTAAGGAACGAGGAACTAACAAGCTCCCACCTACCAGGAATCTGCAGAGGTCAACAAGAGGTCAGCAAGAGATGAGAGACTGCAGTCCAGAGGTCCTAGCACCTTCCGTCTTGCAGCAGACACCCAGCATAGTCAAAACGAATTCAATGTTGCAAAAAATAAGTAAACAAATAAAGGACAGAAGTTCTTTGAACACATGACTGAGATTAGGGCTGAGGAAGTACATGTACGGTGCCCGGAAAATCTTAAAGTATGAGAAAGGAAAGAAATTAAAGACAAATATCAAGCTGTCCAAACTGATAAAAACGAAAGATTACACAGTTTTTTCTGTATATATTACCACATAATAATCTGAAAAGGAATTAAAAAAAATTCCCTTTCAATAATGTCAACATGAATACAACACTTTGCCATGGATGTAACGAGGATGACAAGACTGGCACACTGGAACTTATACACCCTGGCTGAAAACTATCCTGAATACATGGACAGGTATTCCATAACAATGGAAAGACTTAAGATGGCAATACCATTGAATGCATCTTCAATCTGAAATGAAGATTTGATATGATTTGATCGCTCAGAGCTTTTGTGTCATCAATTGTTATTAAAGTATAAATGAGATAGAGAAAGCTGCTGACTTAGACTTGAGGCGGGGTGTACGCCCTGCTGGTCTTTAGCCAGATATTCTACAGGCACTAGCAGTCAGCTAAGGAAAGAAAGGCACTGTCTCAGGGAATGGCACCAGGCCCCTCCCCCACGACATGCCTTGAGGTCACATTGGCAGCAGGTGAGTCATCCTGGGCCAAAAACTGATTGACATGAATCTTGAAGAAAAGCAGTATTCCAGGCAAATATATCATTTCCTTAACATAGATTAGGAGAACAAGGTACGAGGAAAACATACTGTTTTGTTCAAGTCGCTTCTGAGCCTATTGGGGGAACCGACCTGAAGCCAGAGTCCAGCAGATATACATAGGATATTTACATCGCTTAAGACAAACATTTCCTCAGGAACAAATGCATTGCTTAGCTCAAGGTTTGTCTGCGAAATTCTTACACATCAGGAGATGGCTCCGAGCTGTGTTTCTACACACAAGAACATGAATGCAAAGGACAAGCCTGCACAGCCCATCTGCCCCCCTCCCCCACAGCCAGCAGCATTTCCAAGTGACCTCCTAAGGCCTTCCCCAAAATACAGGGGCACCTCTGGGTTTCCTGTTTCCCTCACTTCGAACACTTTTCTTAAAAAAAAAAAAAATCCTGCACACTTCTTGATAGAATGCCACAGTGCAAGGAAAACAGGCCTTCAATACTTAAACCTCCCTGTGCCAAACACTTGGGGCTTGGTTTTTTTTTGTTTTGTTTTTTAATTACACCACCACATAATTTAAACTTTTTACAATTTCTAATTATTCAGTACCAAAACACCAAACTTTTATTGCACAAGGTCCCCATGAAAAGGCCCACGCATCAGGACAGCCACAGATTCTGCCATGAAAGGGCAGCAAGGTGCCCTCCCCCCTTCTTTGCTGCCTGGGCGGCCACCAGGGTTTGAAATCCATGCACCCTACTAAGTTTCTAGGGTGCAATCCGTGGACCCTTCCCTTTCCCATCCCAGCAGGTGCTCAAGGGCCCGCTGGCTTACAAAGTGCCAGAAGCAGGGCTGGGCCAGCCGGCCAGAGTTCAGTGTTCTGTCCCTTGGACTTCCAGGGGACACTAGGCTGCTTGGGAAAACCGTGCAGACTGAGATTTTTCAGCAAAGGGGTGGAGCGGTAAAGGCCTTGACACCAAGGGTGAGGCCTTTCTGCAACCGCCAGGTTGGGGAGCTCCGAGAATGTGCCAACAGAGGGCGGAATACTTGGTTCCCTGCTCCAAGCAGTCCCAGTTCCCTGACCTGTGGCCCGCAGCCCTCCGCTGCACCCACTAGATGTGGATCCTTGGGGACACAGGAGCGTAGGAAATGGGCGTTCCTAGCCGCAGTGGCGACCCCCGAGAGCACAACTGGGACCGAACCCCCACCCACAGCCATCTAAATCTCGACCCGCGCAGCCCAGGTTTACCCTGCCCCGGGTGCACTCCAGGCGCGTTTCCAGCCGCAGTGGCCACCACGGAGAGCACAACTGGGAAGCCCTCCCCCACCCCCACCAGGAGCCGAACCCCGCCCCGCGCCACCCGGGTTCACCCCGCCCCTGCCGCACGCCCAGCGCGTTTCCAGCTGCAGTGGGGACCCCCGAGAGCACAACTGTTACCGCCCCACACCCCCTCCCGACCAGAACCCCGACCCGCGCCGCCCGGGATCGCACCGCCCCTGGCGCGCTCCCGGGGCGTTGCCCACTTCCACCAGGGGCTCCTGGTGAGCCCCGTCCCCACGCCCGGTTCCAGGAGAGGCTCTCGGACCTCGCTACTTCCGCCAGGTCAAACACGAGGACAATACATCCACCCCACAGAGACAATCCAAGCTGTCTATGATTTAGGGATAAAACGAGGACTACAGAAAGGAAAGATGTCCTGACCTAGGAGGGCCATGAGAGTCTATAGATCCAAACAAAATTGGGTACCAAGGAAACTTTTTTCCTTGGAACCCGGAAAGCTGGTTCTTTGCATATGCAATGACCAACAATTAGCTTGTTACCCAAGCCTGCCTCGCTGCCACCCCCACTCCCCCCCCCACTCCCCAGGAAAACGGCTCAAAGAAATATTTTAAATCTCAGGCGGAAAACTGGAAGATGTCTTGTCTGTCTGTCTGGATTAAGGTATGTGTCAGTGTGAGCCTTGTGTTTTTTGATAATATTGCTCAAGTTCTGAGTTCTGATTTCAATGGTCTCAAGACAAGGCAGCCCTTCCAAATCAAACTGCTGGAAATACAAGAAAACATTGACCTAAATGAATGTCAGAGTCCCGTGTACTGGGAGCTAGTCAATATTAAATATCTAGTATTTTTGGTTTTGCTCCTCCACTATAGATATGTCTAAGAGTCAACAACATTAAGCACAACATGTTCATAGTGCCTAGGTTTCTTTTGAGGTAAAAATTGCTCTATTGTTATATGTGTCACAAGCTTGTCAGCAAGAAAGTACCTGGAAACAGCAACAACCAATGTAAAAAATGTAAATGTGATATGAGCTTTTAGATAAACTCTTAACAATAATTATACTCTAAAATATCCGCCTCTCATAGTCTTGATTGAAGGCAGAGGAGAAGGGGATGACAGAGGATAAGATGGTTGGATGGCATCACTGACTCGATGGACATGAGTTTGAGCAAGCCCCTGGAGTTGGTGATGGACACGGAAGCCTGGCGTCCTGCAGGCCACGGGGTCCCAAAGAGTCAGACTCGACTGAGCAACTGAACTGAACTGAACTTGCAATCGTTCCTCCAGGTGTTTTGGTTACCTGAGTTTCTATCCTGGTGCTAAACTAAGTGACGACAGTGTATTGAATAGCTAGGTCACTTCCAAATAAATGAAACTTCTGAAACATTCACGACTTGAAAGGACCTCCCTTTTACACAGAAACAAAAGAGATTTTTGACTCTGCATGAATAGTGACTGGCACCATCCGAACATATTAAATGTAAGAAAGCAATTTTTTTGTTTTGTTTTGTTTTGTTCTGTTCTTGCAGGAAGCGGGGTGGGCGCTATTATCACTGATAGGTATGCTCACCAATCTATCAAATGCCAATATAAGAGTCAGTTCTTGGTTCCTGAAGGGAAATGTATGACTTGTTATTACAAGAATGTATGGAATGCAATCACACTTTAAGAAGGAAAACGAAGTAGTTCTGTCTTACAGGTGGCATTTTCAGGACGGGAGAAGCAAAGGAATGGGTACAGAATGGGATAAGGAGGTTGTAGGGAAAGTAGGCCCCCAGAAAAGAGTTTTGTGCCTAGCACAAGTTTTCTTGAGATGTTGAACTGCCTTTGCTAATGGAGTTTAAGTTTCTTTACCTCTTAAGTGATCTCTTCTAGGTTGACCTAGAACAGAAATATTTTGTTAGCTTTGGCTAAGAGGAGAAGTATTGTTTCACGGTGACATATGTGATCCTACCTGACTGTTCTCATCCCCTTTGATATCTATGCACTGCTGCTGCTGCTGCTGCAGCTGCTAAGTGGTTCAGTTGAGGCCGACCCTGTGCCACGCCATAGATGGCAGCCCACCAGGCCCCGCAGTCCCTGGGGTTCTCTAGGCAAGAACACTGGAGTGGGTTGCCATTTCCTCCTCCTATGCATGAAAGTGAAAAGTGAAAATGAAGTCGCTCAGTGGTGTCCGACTCTTAGCCACCCCATGGACTGCAGCCTACCAGGCTCCTCCGTCCTTGGGATTTTCCAGGAGTGGGGTGCCATTGTCTTCTCCCATATCTATGCACAAGCCTGCCTAAATAATTGACTTCTAGCCAACTTTGGGATGCCCATGACCACCCACCCTTACCAGGCAACAGAGAAGAGAAAAACACTTACCACAGGAGGTTCTGATAAGGAACAAGGAACTAACAAGCTCCCACCTACCAGGAATCTTCAGAGGTCAACAAGAGGTCAGCAAGAGATGAGAGACTGCAGTCCAGAGGTCCTAGCTACTTCCATTTAGCAACAAACACCCAGCATAGTCAAAACGATTTCAATGTTAAAGAATAAATAAATAAATAAATAAAAGGACAGAAGTTCTTTGAACACATGTCTGAATTTAGGGGTGAGGCATTACATATGTGTCCCAGGATAATCTTAAAGTGTCAGAAAGTAAAGAAATTAAAGACAACTATCAAGCTGTCCAAACTGATAAAAATGAATGATTACACAGTTTTATCTGTATACATTAGCAGATAATAATCTGAAAAGGAATTTTAAAAAATTCCCTTTCAATAATATCAACATGAATAAAACACTTTGCCATGGATGTAACGAGGATGACAAGACTGGCACACTGGAAATTATACACCCTGGCTGAAAACTATCCTGAATACATGGACAGATATTCCATAACGATGGAAAGACTTAAGATGGCAATACCATGGAATGCATCTTCAATCTGAAATGAAGATTTGATATGATTTGATCGCTCAGAGCTTTTGTGTCATCAAGTGTTATTAAAGTATTAAAGAGATAGAGAAAGCTGCTGACTTAGACTCGAGGCAGGGTGGGGGGGGGTAGTAAGAGTACCCCCTGCTGGTCTTTAGCCAGATATTCTACAGGCACTAGCAGTCAGCTAAGGAAAGAAAGGAACTGTTTCAGGGAATGGCACCAGGCCCTTCCCCCCCGACATGCATTGAGATAATATTGGCAGCAGGTGAGTCATCCCGGGCCAAAACTTGATTGACATGAATCTTGAAGAAAGGCAGTATTGCAGGCAAATATATCATTTCCTTAACATAGATAAGGAGAACAAGCTAGGAGGAAAACATGCTGTTTTGTTCAAATCGCTTCTGAGCCTTTTGGGGGAACCGACCTGAAGCCAGAGTCTAGCGGAAATACATAGGATATTTACATCGCTTAAGACAAACATTTTCTTAGGAAAAAATGCATTGCTTAGCTCAAGGTTTGTCTGCGAAATTCTTACACATCAGGAGATGGCTCCGAGCTGGGTTTCCACACACAGGAACATCCATGCAAAGGACAAGCCTGCACAGCCCATCTGCCCCCCTCCCGCACATCCAGCAGCATTTCCAAGTGACCTCCTAAGGCCTTCCCCAAAATACAGGGGCACCTCTGGGTTTCCTGTTTCCCTCACTTCGAACACTTTTCTTAAAAAAAAAAAAATCCTGCACACTTCTTGATAGAATGCCACAGTGCAAGGAATACAGTCCTTCAATATTTAAACCTCCATTTGCAAAACACTTGGAGCTTGGTTTTGTTTTGTTTTGTTTTTTAATTACACCACCACATAATTTAAAGCTTTTACACGTTCTAATTATTCAGTTCCAAAACACCAAACTTTTATTGCACAGGGTCCTCATGAAAAGGCCCACGCAGCTGGACAACCACAGATTCTGCCATGAAAGGGCAGCAAGGTGCCCTCCCCCCTTCTTTGCTGCCTGGGCGGCCACCAGGGTTTGAAATCCATGCACCCTACTAAGTTTCTAGGGTGCAATCCGTGGACCCTTCCCTTTCCCATCCCAGCAGGTGCTCAAGGGCCCGCTGGCTTACAAAGTGCCAGAAGCAGGGCTGGGCCAGCCGGCCAGAGTTCAGTGTTCTGTCCCTTGGACTTCCAGCGGACACTAGGCTGCTTGGAAGAACCGCGCAGACTCGGAGATTTTTCAGCAGAGGGGTGGAGCGGTAAAGGCCTTGACCCCAAAGGCAAGGCCTTTCTGCGACCACCAGGTTGGGGAGCTCCGAGAATGTGCCAACAGACGGCGGAATACTTGGTTCCCTGCTCCACGCAGTCCCAGTTCCCTTACCTGTGGTCCGCAGCCCTCCACTGCACCCACGGGATGGCGATCCTTGGGGACCCAGGAGCGGACGAAATGGGCGTTCCCAGCCGCAGTTGCAACCCCCGAGAGCGCAACTGGGAACCCCTCCCCATACCCCCCATGAGCCGACCCCCGCCCCGCGCCCCCAGGGTTAGCCCCGCCCCTGCCGCGCTCCCGGCGCGTTCCCAGCCTCAGTGGCGACCCCCGGGAGCACAACTGGGACCGACCCCCACCCAAAGCCATCGGAATCTCGACCCGCGCAGCCCGGGTTTACCCAGTCCCGGGTGCACTCCCGGCGCGTTTGCAGCCTCAGTGTCCACCTCTGAGAGCACAACTGGGAAGCCCGCCCCCACCCCCGCCAGAAGCCGACCCCCGCCCCACGCCGCCCGCGTTCGCCCCGCCCCTGCACGGTCCAGGTATCTTCCCAACTTCTAGCGTTCATGCCCGGGTAGGAGCAGGATGTAGGAGTATGGGAGATGTGTCTGGAGCCTGACAGCCTCAGCTCCGCTCTGGCCTGCCCTTTGGACCTAGGAGCCAGGCCAACTTGCAGAGGGCTTAGGGCCCCATTGTATGCAAACTACCAAGGCCTACCGCAAGGAGAGCTCTGTCCGAGGGAAGGGAAGCGCCCCAGGCTGCATTCCCAAGCTGTTGTTTAGCCGCCCAGACTCAGCACTGCACAGGGGTAATCAGGCTCTCTGTGCCCGCAGCTTCACACACAGGTGTGTCTCCGTAGGAATCAAGAAAGATCCTGACAGAGTGAGGTTCATTAGAGCTATACTAAAGAGCAAAGGCTTGTCCATGTGGTCTTGCCTTCCCCTGTGCCTTTGGGTCTCCAGGCTCGGCCCCAGCTCCGTGGAAACAACACCTGAGAAAATATCTTCAAGATCCACTTTTCCCAGTGTCTGGGAACCGGGGTTCGTAGGAGGAGAGAAAAGCACGCCTCCATAGGGAACGAAAAGGCAGCCCACCTGCCTGTGTTTTGAAGCCTCTATTTGGAAGGAATGGGTTAGCTTCTCCTAAAGGAGACCTCCAGATCTGCTCAGAAGTCGGTAATTCCAGAGGCAGGGTACTGGTTCCTGACTGCCCTTTGCTAGCCTTGCAAAGATATTCCTAGATTCTAGAGTTATTTTCCATGAAGGAGCAGGCTTCGGGAATGTGTCAGACGGGACTGGCTCCTTATTGACCTCAGCTCAGCTATTGCCTTTCCATTCAAACTAGAACAAGGCCCTACTTTATGAAGGGTAAGGGTCTTCTTCTTTGCAAACTGCCAAGGGCTACAGCAATGAGACCTCTGTCAAGGTGAGGGAAGCCTAAGAGGATGGATTCTCAAGCAGGTGCTTTGCCACAAAGCATCAGCACCCCACGGAGAGAATCAAGCTCCCTGTGCACCAATGTTGGGAGTGTAGCTTCACACACAGAGTTGTCTCTATAGGAGCCAAGAATGTTCCTGAGAGATTAGGTTCACTAAACCTCTCCTACAGAGCATAGACCTGTCCATGTGGTTTTGCCTTCCCCTGTGAGTTGGGTCCTCGAGGTCTGCCACACCTCCGGGGAAACTGTCCCTGAGAAAAGATCTCCAGGAACCGCTTCGCCGAGGCTGGGAAATGCTGTTCACATGAAGTAAGGCAAGCGAATCTCCTGCATAGTAAAAGAGGCCTTACAGTCCCTGGAGGAGCAGGCTGCCAGAATGTGTGAAACCTGACTGTTGCCTTACTGGCCTCAGCTCCACCATTGCCTGTTCATCCGTGCTAGCACCCAGGCCTACTTGGAAAAGCGTTTGGGTGCAGATTTCTACAAAGTGCCAAGGGCTACAGCAGTGAGAATTCTCTCAGTGGTAAGGGAGAGCATTTTATGGATTCTCAAGCTGTTTTCTGAATGACAGCATCAAAATGAACAGAGAGAATCAGGCTCTCTCTGCCCCTATGTTAGGTACGCAGCTTCACACACAGAGGTGTCTCTGTAGGAGCCAAGAATGCTCCTGAGAGATGAGGTTCACTAGAGGTCTGCTACAGAGCATAGACCTGTCCATGTGGTCTTGCCTTCCCCTGTGCCTTTGGGCCCCGGGCTCGGCCCCAGCTCCGTGGAAACAACCCCTGAGAAAATATCTTCAAGATACGCTTTTCCCAGAGGCTGGGAACTGGGGTTCATAGGAGGAGAGAAAAGCAAGCCTCCTTCGGGCACGAAAGGCAGCCAACCTGCCTGTGTTTTGAAGCCTCTATTTGGAAGGAATGGGTTAGCTTCTCCTAAAGGAGACCTCCAGATCTGCTCAGAAGTCGGTAATTCCAGAGGCAGGGTGCTGGTTCCTGACTGCCCTTTGCCAGCCTTGCAAAGACATTCCAACATTCTAGAGTTATATTCCATGAAGGAGCAGGCTTCGGGAATGTGTCAGAGGGGACTGGCTCCTTATTGGCCTCAGCTCAGCTATTGCCTTTCCATTCAAACTAGGACAGGGCCTACTTTATGAAGGGTAAGGGTCTTCTTTGAAACTGCCAAGGGCTACAGCAATGAGACCTCTGTCAAAGCGAGGGAAGCCTAAGAGGATGGATTCTCAATCAGGTGCTTTACTACAAAGCATCAGCACCCCACGGAGAGAACCAAGATCCCTGTTCCCCAATGTTGGGAGTGTAGCTTCACACACAGAGTTGTCTCTATAGGAGCCAAGAATGTTCCTGAGAGATTAGGTTCACTAAACCTCTCCTACAGAGCATAGACCTGTCCATGTGGTTTTTCCTTCCCCTGTGAGTTGGGTCCCCGAGGTCCGCCACACCTCCGGGGAAACTGTCCCTGAGAAAAGATCTCCAGGAACCGCTTCGCTGAGGCTGGGAAACGCTGTTCACAGGAAGTAAGGCAAGCGAATCTCCTGCAGAGAAAAAGAGGCCTTACTGTCCCTGGAGGAGCAGGCTGCCAGAGTGTGTGAAACCTGACTGTTGCCTTACTGGCCTCAGTTCCACCATTGCCTGTTCCTCCGAACTAGGACCCAGGCCTATTTGGAGAAGCGTTTGGGTGCGGATTTCTACAAAGTGCCAAGGGCTACAGCAGTGAGAATTCTCTCAGCGGTAAGGGAGAGCATTTTATGGATTCTCAAGCTGTTTTCTGAACGACAGGGTCAAAATGAACTGAGAGAATCAGGCTCTCTGTGCCCCTATGTTAGGTACGCAGCTTCACACACAGAAGTGTCTCTATAGGAGCCAAGAATGTTCCTGAGAGATGAGGTTCACTAGAAGTCTGCTACAGAGCATAGACCTGTCCATATGGTTTTGCCTTGCCCTGAGAGTTGGGTCCCCGAGGTCCGCCCCAGCTCAGGGGAAGGAGCCCCTGAGAAAAGATCTCCAGGGACCGCTATTCCCCCAGGCTGGCAAACGCAGTTCACAGGAGGTAACACAAGCGAGCCTCCTGCAAGGCACAACAGGCCTTAGTCTCCCTGGACGATCAGGCTGCCAGAGTGTGTGAGACCTGACTGGTGCCTTACTGGCCTCAGCTCCGCCATTGCGTGTTTCTCCGAACTAGGACCCAGGCCTACTAGGAGAAGGGTTTGGGTATGGATTTCTAAATACTGCCAAGGGGTATAGCAATGAGAACTGTGTCACGGGTAAGGAAGAGCATTGTATGGATTTTCAAGCTGTTGTTTGAACGACAGCTTCAAAGCTGCACAGAGAGAATCAGACTCTGTGTCTCCATGTTCGGTACACAGCTTCACAGACAGGGCTGTCTCCATAGGAAACAAGAACGTTCCTGACAGAGTGAAGTTCACTAGAGCTCTCCTAGAGAGCAAAGACTTGTCCATGTGGTTTTTCTTCCCCTGTGCGTTTGGGGCTCCAGGCTCGGCCCCAGCTCCGTGGAAACAACCCCTGAGAAAAGATCTTCAAGATCCGCTTTTCCCAGAGGCTGGGATGTGGGGTTCATAGGAGGCGGGAAAAGCAGGCCTCCTTCAGAGAGCAAGAGGCAGCCAAGCGGCCTGCGTTTGGAAGCCTCTATTTGGAAGAATGGGTTAGCTTCCCCTAAGGGAGACCTCCAGATCTGTTCAGAAGTCGGTAATTCCAGAGGCAGGGTGCAGGCTCCTGACTGCCCTTTGCCAGCCTTGCAGAGACATTCCTAGATTACAGCGTTATTTTCCATGAAGGAGCAGGCTTCGGGAATATGTCAGACTTGACTGGCGCCTTATTGGCCTCAGCTCAGCTCTTGCCTTTCCTTTCAAACTAGGACAAGGGCCCACTTTATGAAAGGTAAGGGTCCTCTTCTTTCCAAACTGCCAAGGGCTACAGCAATGAGACCTCTGTCAAGGCGAGGGAAGCGTAAGCTGATGGATTCTCAAGCAGGTGCTTTGCCACAAAGCATCAGCACCCCACGGAAAGAATCTGGCTCCCTTTGCCCCTACGTTGCGTGTGTAGCTACACGCACAGAGGTGTCTCGATAGGAGCCAAGAATGTTCCTGAGAGAGGAGGTTCACTGTTGGGGGCCAGAGTGAGGCACTCCGCCCATGGCAAAGGTCATGAGGAAGGAGGCTCGACATACGCAAAGGCGGGATCGAGCCTCAGGAGTCCCCCTGGAAATCCTCGAGCATCTACCCCCATCACCAGAGCCTGCCTACCTTACTACTTTGTGCTCTCACCTACACCTCTGACTTTACGGGGGGCTGTCCCCCACCACCTCTTTCGGAGAAGGAGTTAACCTAGAGCTCCAGTTGATAAAAACCCCTGGGTGTGACAAGAGTGTTTTAACCTACAAACTCCTCTGAAGGTTCTCTAGCCTGCCTGACAGGCTTGTCCGGCCACATGTGATTGCTCACAGCCTCCCAACCATGAGAGGCACGAGATGCTTTAAACCTTCTAAAAACAGGTTCCTTAGAAAAGTTAGAAAATTATTAGTATAAGTATAATGGGCTGATTAGAAATCATATTGGTGAAGGGTTTTTCATTTGTTGAGCTGATGTTTACTGCTAAGTCTCCACATCCCCTGCCCTTA
Organism: Bubalus kerabau; assembly: GCF_029407905.1. Taxonomy (NCBI): domain Eukaryota; kingdom Metazoa; phylum Chordata; class Mammalia; order Artiodactyla; family Bovidae; genus Bubalus; species Bubalus kerabau. The sequence continues at coordinate 487,502 of NC_073633.1, forward strand.
TACACATTAATGAATATATAGAAGAAATAAGTATTAACCTTTGATATAAATCACGTTAGACCTTAGGCTAAGTAAATTCTTTCCTTAACTAAAACCCACTACACCCTCACCCTATAGGAATGTAACTTTATTTGGGTGGCGTCTGTTTTAAGAATAATCACCCCTGGAGAAATAAGTGTCCTGGTTGACTGACCGCTGTCACAAGGAGAGGGTCGTAAATTGTCAGCAGGCCCCCCGGCCAGAAGATGATGTAACACCCCTAAGACCTCTGTATACTTTTGTATGATGCACCTGACTTTGATAAAAGTCAGGACTGCTGACCCCACGTGACTTTTGCATAACATCTCAGTGTATAAAAGTAGACCATGGAAAATAAAGAATTGGGATCAGTTTCTCGAAATACTGGTCTCCCCATGTCTCTCTCTCTCTCTCTCACTCTGGTTGAGTCTCCATCTGGAGCGCGGAACCCACCAAGCTTACTAATTTTGCCTGGTCTTCTAAGATCCGACCGGGGAGGCCTCAGTGTCTCCTCTCCTTCGGGAGAACGGAAGGACGCCTGCGGCCTACGTAAGTGGTGCAAGCTTCTTGTCTTGAAGTTTTATTGGTCCCCCGCGTAAACCAAGCTACTCAGCCTCTTTTCTCCACTGAATTTTCCTACTGAGCTATCCTCATTTTATTACTCTTTATATCCTTAATTAACGTTTAATTAAGCAGTTGTTCCCTGACCCTCGCCTACGCCGTCTCTGCTTCGAATACCCTGGATCAGCTGGGGCTGGACCCCGGCAGTTCACTAGAGATCTCCTACAGAGCATAGACCTGTCCATTTGGTTTTGCCTTCCCCTGTGAGTTGGGTCCCCGAGGTCCGCCCCAACTCCGGGGAAACAGCCCCTGAGAAAAGATCTCCAGGAACTGCTTTCCGCCCAGGCTGGGAAACGCTGTTCACAGGAAGTAAGGCAAGCGAGCCTCCTGAAGGGAAATAGAGGCCTTACTGTCCCTGGAGGAGCAGGCTGCCAGAGTGTGTGACACCTGACTGGTGCCTTACTGGCCTCAGCTCCGCTATTGCATGTTCATCTGAACTTGAACCCAGGCCTACTTGGAGAAGTGTTTGTGTGCCGATTTCCAGAAACTGCGAAGGGCTACAGCAATGATAACTCTCTCAGTGGTAAGGGAGAGCATTGTGTGGATTCTCAATTTGTTGTTTGAACGACAGCGTCAAAGCTGCACAGAGAGAATCAGGTCTCTGTGTCTCTATGTTGGCAATGCAGCTTCCCACACAGAATTTGACTCTGTTGGAGCCAGAAATATTCCTGAAAGACTTAGGCTCACCAAAGCTGTCCTCCAGAGCAAAGACATTGGATGTGGTTTTGCCTTCCCTTGTCAGTATGGGTCCCCTAGCTTGGCCCCAGCTCCGGGGATACAGCCTCTGAAAAAAATCTTCCAAGAAGCGATTTTCCTCCAGGCTGTTAAGCGGAATTCGCAGTTTGCAAGTTAAGGAAGCCTGCTTCGTGGAAGAGCAAGCAGCCAACTGGCCCTGTGTTAGGAAGCCTGTATTTGAAAGGAATGGGTTAGCTTCTACAGCGGGAGAACCTCAGATCTGCTCAGGGGACTGAAATACTAGAGTCAGGGTCGAGGTTCTCCCTTGTCCTTTGCGCACCTTGCAAAGACATTCCTAGCTTCTAGCGTTAGTGTCCCTGTAGTAGCAGGCTGCAGGAGCGTGTGATAAATGACTGCCGCGTTCCTGTCCTCAGCTCCGCTATTGACTTTCTATTCGAACTAGAACCCAGGCCTACTTTGAGAGGGGTTAGGGTCCAGTGTTTTCAAACTGCCAAGGGCTACGGCAATGCGAGCTCTGTCAGAGGTAAGAAAAGAGCAATTGGTTGGATTCTTCAGCTGCTGCGTGGCTGCACAGCTTCCGCGCCGCATGGAGAGCATGAGGCTCCTTGTGGCCCTATTTTGGGTATGCAGCAACATGCACACAGAATGTCTGTGTTCACTTATGTACAGGCTTATGAACACTAGAGCTCTCCTACAGAGCAAAGACCACTCAGTGGGCTCCAAGAGATACCTGTCGCGACTCGAGAAGAGAGTGGAGTCCTTTGCTTCCCCTCGAGATGAGGCCTGACTCCCCGGGTGAGTATGGAATGCAACCCCAAATCCCTGTCGCCTATGGAGAGGAACATTAAGTCCTGGATACAAGCCTAGATGAGGTCTAGTTTGCCCTTCAGTGAATGGAGCCCAATCCCCAGCTCTCCCTGGCAACTCGAATGGAAGATTAGACTTCCTGGGCCAACACAAGAGGAAGCCTGAATTCCCCGTCGTAACTCGAGAATCCCACCGCAACTCGAGAAAAACCACGTGCTTCCCTCGTCATCGCAAGATGAGGCCCTTTGTCCGCTACAGCATCTCAAGAGAAGTCCCACGTTCCATCCTGAAGTGCGAAACGGTACTTGGCACCCTTGATGCGACCCCAAAAGTTCCGCGACATACCAGACTCACTCAAGGGGAACACCGAGGTTCCCGGCACCACTTCATCTGAGCCCCTTCTCCTCTCCTGATTGCGACAGGAGGGTCGACTCCCCTTCTCTGTCTGCAAGGGGTTCCCGACCTTCCGGGCGCACCTCAGGATGAGGCCGGTCTCATGAGGAAGTTCGAGACATAGCCTCGTGGGTGGTGCCACATGTCGAAAGACCCCAATTTCACGGTCCACTCTTGAAAAGAACCCGATGCCAGCACACCTCTTTGAAGGAAAACCTGTGGATGAAGGCACAACACGAAGGGGCACTGACACCCACGTGCATCGTCCAGAAAAACCCGCAGGTCCCACAGACATTTCGACAAGTGGCCTGTCACCCTGTAAACAACTCGAAAGGCAAACGAAGGTCCATTCCTCAACAGAAGACTAGGTGTGACTCTCTTGTCCCTATTCTGCAGGGACCATGGGATCCGAGTCAGAAACGGAGAGGAAGCCTGAGGTTCCTGCGTCCACTCGAGACGAAGCCCTCTTCCATTGCACCACAACCAGTGGAGTCCCGAGAGGCCCCTACCAACTCAAAAGTATCCCTGAGTTCTCAGAGGCAGAAAAAGAAGATCCCTGAGGTCACAGGCACAAGTCGAGGGACCCCTGGGTTTTCTGCCGTGACTCGAGAAAGACCTCGAGAGTGCTTCAAAATGTGTTGAGTCGCGATTCCCCTACCATGACTCGAGAGGCATGACACGCTCCCCCTCGCCAAGCGCATGGAGACCTGACTAACCTGGCACTGCACGAGAGGCCCCATGAGTTCCTCATCGTACCTCGTGAGGAAACCCACACTGGCGCGGCAGATCGAGGAAACACATGAGACACCCCGGTCATCGCGAGATGAGGGCCTTATTTTCCTGCATGGCCTGGAGACCAATCACGAGTCCTCTCTCCAAACTGAAGAGGAGGCTGGACTCCCTTGAAGCCGCTCAGGGGGCTCCAAGAGATCCGCGTCGCGACTCGAGAGGAGAGCGGAGTCCTTGGCTTCCCTCGAGACGAGGCCTGACTCCCCGGGGGAGCCTGGAATGTAACCCCGAGATCCCCGCCTTCCCTGCAGAGGAATATAAGGTCCCGGACACACGCCTAGGTGAGGTCTCTTGGCCCCTGCAATGACTCGAGCGCAACCCCCAGCTTTCCCTCGCAACTCGAGGGGAAGATTGGGCTTCCCAGGGCGAACCCAAGAGGAAGGCTGAGATCCCCATCGTAACTCGAGAATCCCGCCGCAACTCGAGAAAAACCACGTGGTTCCCACCTCTTGGCAAGATGAGGCCCTTGCCCGGGACGGCGTCTCAAGGGAAGTCCCCTGTTCCGCCCTGAAGGGTGAAACGGTCCTTGACAGCCTACCTGCGACCCCCAAAAGTTCCCCGACACGCCGGGGTCCCCCGAGGAGAACACCGAGGGTCCCGGCACCGCTTCCTCTGAGCCCCTTCTCCCCTCCTGATCACGACAGGAGAGGCGATTCCCCTGCGTGGTCTGGAAGGGGTTCCCGGCCTTCCCGGCGCACCTCAGGATGAGGCCGGTCTCACGAGGAAATTCGAGACGAGCCACGTGGGTGGCGCCACATGCCGAACGCCCCCGATTCCCCGGTCCGCTCTTGAGAAGGACCCGAGGCCCGGACCCCTCTTCGAAGGCAACCCTGTGGGTGAAGGCACAACACGAAGTGGCACTGCCACCCCCGTGCATCGTCCGCAAAGACACGCGGGTTCCACACACAGCTCGACGAGGGGCCTGAGACCCCCTGAGCAACTCGAGAGGCCAGCGGGGTTCCCTTCCTCAGACAAGACGAGGCCTGACTCTCCGGTCCCAACTCTGCAGGGACCCTGCGGTCGGAGTCAGAAACGGAGAGGAAGCCTGAGGTTCCTGCCTCCCCTCGAGGTGAGGCCCTCTTCCGTTGCGCCAGACCCAGCTGAGTCCCGAGGGGCCCCGCCACCTCCACAGGATCCCTCGCCTCTCAGAGGCTCCCTGGGAAGTTCCCTAAGGTCCCCGGCAGAAGGCGAGGGAAACGAGGGTTTCCCGCCGCCCCCCGAGAAAGACCTCGAGAGTCCTTCTTCAACGCGTCTCGAGGCCCTAGTCCCCTCCCGTGACTCGAGAGCCAGGACGCGCTCCCCCTCGCCACGCGCATGGAGACCTGACTTCCCTGGCGCCGCACGAGAGGCTCCCTGAGGTCCTCGTCGTGCCTCGGGAGAAAACCCCCACGGGCGCCGCAGCTCGAGGAAACCCCGGAGACGCCCCCGTCCTCGCGAGCTGAGGGCCTTCTTTTCCTGCATGGCCTGGAGAGCAATCCCGGGTCCTCTCTCCAAACGGAAGAGGAGGATGGACTCGCTTGAGGCCGCTCAGGGGGCTCCAAGAGACCCGCGTCGCGACTCGAGAGGAGAGCGGAGTCCTTGGCTTCCCCTCGAGACGAGGCCTGACTCCCCGCGGGAGCCTGGAATGCAACCCCGAGATCCCTGCCTTCCATGGAGAGGAATAGTAGGTCCCGGACACACGCCTAGGTGAGGTCTCTTCGGCCCTGCAGTGACTCGAGCGCAACCCCCAGCTTTCCCTCGCAACCCGAGGGGAAGATTGGGCTTCCCAGGGCCAACCCAAAGGGAAGGCTGAGATCCCCGTCGTACCTCGAGAATGCCGCCGCAACTCGAGACAAACCACGTGGTTCCCACCTCTTGGCAAGATGAGGCCCTTGCCCGCGACGGCGTCTCAAGGGAAGTCCCCTGTTCCGCCCTGAAGGGCGAAACGGTCCCTGACAGCCTTCCTGCGACCCCCAAAAGTTCCCCGACACCCCGGGTTCCCTCGAGGGCAACACCGAGGGTCCCGGCACCGCTTCCTCTGAGCTCCTTCTCCCCTCCTGATCCCGACAGGAGAGGCGATTCCCCCGCGTGGTCTGGAGGGGGTTCCCGGCCGTCCCGGCGCACCTCAGCATGAGGCCGGTCTCACGAGGAAATTCGAGACGAGCCACGTGGGTGGTGCCACATGCCGAACGCCCCCGATTCCCCGGTCCGCTCTTGAGAAGGACCCGAGGCCCGGACCCCTCTTCGAAGGCAACCCTGTGGGTGAAGGCACAACACGAAGGGGCACTGCCACCCCCGTGCATCGTCCGCAACGACCCGCGGGTTCCACACACAGCTCGACGAGGGGCCTGAGACCCCCTGATCAACTCGAGAGGCCAGCGGGCTTCCCTTCCTCAGACAAGACGAGGCCTGACTCTCCTGTCCCAACTCTGCAGGGACCCTGCGGTCGGAGTCCGAAACGGAGAGGAATCCTGAGGTTCCTGTCTCCGCTCGAGGTGAGGCCCTCTTCCATTGCACCAAACCCAGATGAGTCGCGAGAGGCCCCTCCCAACTCCACAGTATCCCTGAATTCTCAGAGGCACCTTGAGAATCTACCTGAGGTCACCGGCTCAAGTCCAGGGAACCCAGGGTTTCCTGCTGCGACCCGAGAAAGTCCTTGAGAGTCCTTCGGCGCGTCTTGAGGCCCGATTCCCCTACCATGACTCTAGAGCAAAGACCCGCTCCCCATCGCCATGCGCATGGAGACCTGACTTCCCTGACTCCTGAAGAGAGTCTCCCTGAGCTCCCCGTCGTACCTCTTCGGAAACCCCATTCAGGCACCGCAGCTCGAGAAAACCCACGATACGCCCCCGTCATCACGAGATGAGGGACTTGTTTCCTGCCTGGCATGGAGAGCAAAACCGAGTCCTCTCTCCAGACTCCACAGGAGGCTTGACTCTCTTTAGGCCTCTCAGTTGGCTCCAAGAGATACCTGTCAGGACCTGAAGGGAGAGCAGAGTCCTTTGCTTCCCCTCGAGACGAGGCCTGACTCCCCGTGTGAGTCTGGAATGCAACCCCGAGTTCCTGTCACACCTTGAGAGGAAAACTCGGTCCTGGACACAAGCCTAGATGAGGTCTATTTTGCACTGCAGTTACTAGAGCGCAATCGCCAGCTCTCCCTCGCAAATCGAATTGAAGATTGGACTTCCCTGGGCCAATACAATTGGAAGCCTGAATTCGACATCGTAACTCGAGAATCCCGCCGAAACTCGAGAAAATCCACGTGGTTCCCCCATCAGCGCTAGATGAGGCCCTTGCCCGCTACAGCAACTCAAGAGAAGTCCCTCTTTCTGTCTTGAAGTGCGAAACGGTACTTGGCACCCTTGATGCAATCTCAAAATTCCCCGACATACCGGTCTCACTCGAAAGGAACACCGAGGTTCCCGGAACCACTTCATTTGAGCTCCTTCTCCCCTCGTGATCGCGACAGGAGTGTCGATTCCCCTGCTATGTCTGGAAGGGGTTCCCGACCTTTCCAGCGCGCCTAAGGATGAGGCAGGTCTCACGAGGAAATTCGAGACATAGCCTCGTGGGTGGTGCCACAAGCCGAAAGACCCCGATTTCCCGGTCTGCTCTTGATAAGAACGTGATGCCCTGACACCTTTACGAAGGAAAACCTGTGGATGAAAGTACAACACGAAGGGGCACTGACACCCTCGTGCATCGTCCAGAAAAACCCGCAGGTTACAAACACAGTTCAACAAGTGGTCTGTCACCCCGTGAACAACTCGACAGGCAAGTGGAGTTCCATTCCTCCACACAAGACGAGACCTGATTTTCTGTACCAACTCTGCAGGGAAACTGCGATCCGAGTCAGTACCAGCGACAGGAAACCCAGGAGAGGAAACATGAGGTTCCTGCCTCCACTCGAGATGAGGCTCTCATCCATTGCACCAAACCCAGTGGAGTCCAGAGAGGCCCCTCCCAACTCCACAGTACCCCTGACTTCTCAGAGGCACCCGGAGAAGCTCCATGAGGTCACCGGCACATGTCGAGGGAACCCAGGGTTTCCTGCCACAATGGGAAAAAGACCTCGAGAGTCCTACTTCAATGTGTCTTGAAGCCCGACTCTGCTTCCATGGCTCTATAGAAATGACAAGCACCCCCTCGCCACGCGCATGGAGACCTGACTTCCCTGGCGCCGCACGAGAGGCTCCCTGAGGTCCTCGTCGTGCCTCGGGAGAAAACCCCCACGGGCGCCGCAGCTCGAGGAAACCCCGGAGACGCCCCCGTCCTCGCGAGCTGAGGGCCTTCTTTTCCTGCATGGCCTGGAGAGCAATCCCGGGTCCTCTCTCCAAACGGAAGAGGAGGATGGACTCGCTTGAGGCCGCTCAGGGGGCTCCAAGAGACCCGCGTCGCGACTCGAGAGGAGAGCGGAGTCCTTGGCTTCCCCTCGAGACGAGGCCTGACTCCCCGCGGGAGCCTGGAATGCAACCCCGAGATCCCTGCCTTCCATGGAGAGGAATAGTAGGTCCCGGACACACGCCTAGGTGAGGTCTCTTCGGCCCTGCAGTGACTCGAGCGCAACCCCCAGCTTTCCCTCGCAACCCGAGGGGAAGATTGGGCTTCCCAGGGCCAACCCAAAGGGAAGGCTGAGATCCCCGTCGTACCTCGAGAATGCCGCCGCAACTCGAGACAAACCACGTGGTTCCCACCTCTTGGCAAGATGAGGCCCTTGCCCGCGACGGCGTCTCAAGGGAAGTCCCCTGTTCCGCCCTGAAGGGCGAAACGGTCCCTGACAGCCTTCCTGCGACCCCCAAAAGTTCCCCGACACCCCGGGTTCCCTCGAGGGCAACACCGAGGGTCCCGGCACCGCTTCCTCTGAGCTCCTTCTCCCCTCCTGATCCCGACAGGAGAGGCGATTCCCCCGCGTGGTCTGGAGGGGGTTCCCGGCCGTCCCGGCGCACCTCAGCATGAGGCCGGTCTCACGAGGAAATTCGAGACGAGCCACGTGGGTGGTGCCACATGCCGAACGCCCCCGATTCCCCGGTCCGCTCTTGAGAAGGACCCGAGGCCCGGACCCCTCTTCGAAGGCAACCCTGTGGGTGAAGGCACAACACGAAGGGGCACTGCCACCCCCGTGCATCGTCCGCAACGACCCGCGGGTTCCACACACAGCTCGACGAGGGGCCTGAGACCCCCTGAGCAACTCGAGAGGCCAGCGGGCTTCCCTTCCTCAGACAAGACGAGGCCTGACTCTCCTGTCCCAACTCTGCAGGGACCCTGCGGTCGGAGTCCGAAACGGAGAGGAATCCTGAGGTTCCTGTCTCCGCTCGAGGTGAGGCCCTCTTCCATTGCACCAAACCCAGATGAGTCGCGAGAGGCCCCTCCCAACTCCACAGTATCCCTGAATTCTCAGAGGCACCTTGAGAATCTACCTGAGGTCACCGGCTCAAGTCCAGGGAACCCAGGGTTTCCTGCTGCGACCCGAGAAAGTCCTTGAGAGTCCTTCGGCGCGTCTTGAGGCCCGATTCCCCTACCATGACTCTAGAGCAAAGACCCGCTCCCCATCGCCATGCGCATGGAGACCTGACTTCCCTGACTCCTGAAGAGAGTCTCCCTGAGCTCCCCGTCGTACCTCTTCGGAAACCCCATTCAGGCACCGCAGCTCGAGAAAACCCACGATACGCCCCCGTCATCACGAGATGAGGGACTTGTTTCCTGCCTGGCATGGAGAGCAAAACCGAGTCCTCTCTCCAGACTCCACAGGAGGCTTGACTCTCTTTAGGCCTCTCAGTTGGCTCCAAGAGATACCTGTCAGGACCTGAAGGGAGAGCAGAGTCCTTTGCTTCCCCTCGAGACGAGGCCTGACTCCCCGTGTGAGTCTGGAATGCAACCCCGAGTTCCTGTCACACCTTGAGAGGAAAACTCGGTCCTGGACACAAGCCTAGATGAGGTCTATTTTGCACTGCAGTTACTAGAGCGCAATCGCCAGCTCTCCCTCGCAAATCGAATTGAAGATTGGACTTCCCTGGGCCAATACAATTGGAAGCCTGAATTCGACATCGTAACTCGAGAATCCCGCCGAAACTCGAGAAAATCCACGTGGTTCCCCCATCAGCGCTAGATGAGGCCCTTGCCCGCTACAGCAACTCAAGAGAAGTCCCTCTTTCTGTCTTGAAGTGCGAAACGGTACTTGGCACCCTTGATGCAATCTCAAAATTCCCCGACATACCGGTCTCACTCGAAAGGAACACCGAGGTTCCCGGAACCACTTCATTTGAGCTCCTTCTCCCCTCGTGATCGCGATAGGAGTGTCGATTCCCCTGCTATGTCTGGAAGGGGTTCCCGACCTTTCCAGCGCGCCTAAGGATGAGGCAGGTCTCACGAGGAAATTCGAGACATAGCCTCGTGGGTGGTGCCACAAGCCGAAAGACCCCGATTTCCCGGTCTGCTCTTGATAAGAACGTGATGCCCTGACACCTTTACGAAGGAAAACCTGTGGATGAAAGTACAACACGAAGGGGCACTGACACCCTCGTGCATCGTCCAGAAAAACCCGCAGGTTACAAACACAGTTCAACAAGTGGTCTGTCACCCCGTGAACAACTCGACAGGCAAGTGGAGTTCCATTCCTCCACACAAGACGAGACCTGATTTTCTGTACCAACTCTGCAGGGAAACTGCGATCCGAGTCAGTACCAGCGACAGGAAACCCAGGAGAGGAAACATGAGGTTCCTGCCTCCACTCGAGATGAGGCTCTCATCCATTGCACCAAACCCAGTGGAGTCCAGAGAGGCCCCTCCCAACTCCACAGTACCCCTGACTTCTCAGAGGCACCCGGAGAAGCTCCATGAGGTCACCGGCACATGTCGAGGGAACCCAGGGTTTCCTGCCACAATGGGAAAAAGACCTCGAGAGTCCTACTTCAATGTGTCTTGAAGCCCGACTCTGCTTCCATGGCTCTATAGAAATGACAAGCACCCCCTCGCCACGCACATGGAGACCTGACTTCCCTGGCGCCATAAGAGAGGCTCCCTGAGCTCCCTGTCGTACCTCGTGAGAAACACCACACTTACGCCGCAGCTTGAGAAAACTCACCATACGCCCCTGTCATCGCGAGATGAGGGCCTTCTTTTCCTGCATGGCCTGGAGAGGAATCCCGAATCCTCTTTCCAAACTCCACAGGAGGCTTGAATCCCTTTAGGCCACTTAGTGGGCTCCAAGAGATACCCGTCGCGACTCGAGAGGAGAATTGAGTCCTTTGCTTCCCCTCGAGACAAGGCCTGACTCACCAGGTGGGTCTGGAATGCAACCCCGAGATCCCTGTCTCCCCTGGAGAGGAACATTAGGTCCTGGAAACAAGCCTAGATGAGGTCTCTTTTGCCCTTCTGTAACTCGAGAGCAATCCCCCGCTCTCCCTGACAACTCGAATGGAAGATTGGACTTCCCTGGGCCAACACAAGAGGAAGCCTGAATTCCCCTTCGTAACTCGAGAATCCCGCCGCAACTCGAGAAAAAGCACTTGGTTCCCTCGTCATCACAAGATGAGGCCCTTGCCCGCTACAGCTTCTCAAGAAAAGTCCCACGTTCCGTCTTGAAGTGCAAAACGATACTTGACACCCTTGATGTGACCCCAAAAGTTCCCCGAAATATCGGTCTCACTCGAGGTGAACACCGAGGTTCCCGGCACCAGTTTATCTGAGCCCCTTCTCCCCTCCTGTTCGTGATAGGAGGGTCACTTCCCCTGCTTTGTTTGTAAGGGGTTCCCGACCTTCACGGGGCACTTCAGGATGAGGCCAGTCTCACGAGGAAATTCGAGACGTAGCTCGCGGGTGGTACCACATGCCAAAAGACTATGATTTCCCGGTACGCTCTTGATAATAACCCGATGCCTGGACACCTCTTCGAAGGCAACCCTGTGGATGAAGGCACAACACAAAGGGGCACTGACACCCTCGTGCATCGTCCGGAAAAACCTGCAGGTTCCACATACAGCTCAACAAGTGGCTTGTCACCCCTGAAGAACTCGAGAGGCAAGTGGGGTTTCATTCCTCTACACAAGACGATGCCTGACTCTCCTGTCCCAACTCTGCAGGGACTTTGCGATCCGAATCAGACCAGCGCCAGTGAAGTCACGAGAGGAACGCTGAGGTTCCTGCCTCCACTCGAGATTAGGACCTCTTCCATTGCACGAAACCCAGTGGAGTCCCGAGAGACGCGTCCCAGCTCCACAGTATCCCTGACTTCTCAGAGGCACCCTGAGAAGCTCCCTGAGGTCACCAGCACAATTCGAGTGAACCCAGGGTTTACTGCCGCCACCATAGAAAGAACTCAAGAGTCCTTCTTCAACGCATTTTGAGGCCTGATTCCCCTACCATGACTCGAGGGCAATGACACGCTCCCTCTGCTACACTCATGAAGCCCTGACTTCCCTGGCGCCACACGAGAGGCTCCCTGAGCTCCCCGTCATACCTCGTGAGAAACCAAACACTGGCGCCACAGATAGAGAAAACCCACGAGACGCCCCCATTTTCGCGACATGACGGCCTTCTTTTCTAGCATGGCCTGGAGAGCAATCCCGAGTCCTCTCTCCAAACTCCACAGTAGGCTTGACTCCCTTTTGGTCACTCAGTGGACTCCAAGACATACCCGTCGCGACTCGAGAGGAGAGCGGAGTCTTTTCCTTCCCCTTGAGGCGAGGACTGACTCCTCGGGTGTGTCTGATATGTGAACCGGAGATCCCTGTCGCCCCTGGAGAGAAACATTAGGTCCTGGACACAAGCCTAGATGAGGTCTCTTTTTTCCTGCAGTGACTCGAGAGCAATCCCCAACTCTCCCTCGCAACTCGAATGGAAGACTGGACTTCCCTGGGCCAACAGAAGAGGAAGCCTGAATTTCCCGTTGTAACTCAAGAATCCCGCCACAACTCGAGAAAAACCACGTCGTTCCCTCTTCATCGCAAGATGCGGCCATTGCCGCTACAGCGTCTCAAAAGAAGTCTGACGTTCCATCTTGAAGTGCGATACGGTACTTGGCACCTTTGATGCGACCCCAAAAGTTCCCCAACACACTGGTCTCACTGGAGGGGAACACCGAGGTTCCCGGCATCACCTCATCTGTGCCCCTTCTCCCCTCCTGATCGAGACAGGAGGGTCGATTCCCCTGCTTTGTCTGCAAGGGGTTCCGACCTTCCCGGCGCACCTCAGGATGAGGCCGGTCTCACTAGGAAATTCGAGACGTAGCCTGGTGGGTGGTGCCACATGCGGAAAGACCCCGATTTCCCGGTCCGCTCTTAATAAGAACCCGATGCCAGGACACCTCTTCGAAAGCAAACCTGTGGATGAATGCACAACACGAAGGGGTACTGACATCCCCATGCATAGTACGGAAAAACACGCAGATTCCAAACACAGATCGACAAGTGTCCTGTCATCCCTGGAAGAACTAGAGAGGCATGCGGAGTTCCGTTCCTCCACACAAGAGAAGGCCTGACTCTCCTTTCCCAACTCTGCAGGGACCGTGCGATCGGAGTCAGAAATGTAGATGAAACCTGACGTTCCTGCATCAACTCGAAATGAGGCCCTCTTCCATTGCTCCATACCCAGTGGAGTCCCGAGAGGCCCCTAAAACTCCACAGTATCCCTGATCCTCAGAGGCACCCTCAGAAGCTCTCTGCGGTCACTGGCACAAGTCGAGTGAACCCAGGGTTTCCTGCTGCATTCTGAGAAAGACCTTGAGAGTCCTTCTTTACCGCGTCTTGAGGCCCGATACCCTACCATGACTGGAGAGCAATGACGCATTCCCCTCGCCACGCCCATTGAAACCTAACTTCCCTGGCGCCACACGAGAGGCTCCCTGCGCTCCCCGTCCTACCTCATGAAAACCCCACACTGGCACCGCCGCTCGAGAAAACTCACGAGACGCCCCCATCATCGTAAGATGAGGGCCTTCTTTTCCTACATGACCTAGAGAGCAATCCCGAGTCCACTCTCCAAACTCCACTGGAGGCCTGACTCCCTTTAGGCCACTCAGTAGCCTCCAAGAGATACACGTCGCTACTCTAGAGGAGAGCAGAGTCCGTTGCTTCCCCTCGAGCCGAGGCCTGACTACTTGGGTGAGTCTGGAATGGGATCCCGAGATCCGTGTTGCCCCTGTAGAGGAAAACTCGGTCCTGGACACAAGCCTAAATGAGGTCTTTTTTGTCCTGCATTGACTCAAGTGCAATCCCCAGCTCTCCCTCGCAACTCGAATGGATGATTGGACTTCCCTGGGCCAACACAAGAGTAAGCCTGTATTCCCCATTGTAATTCGAGAATCCCGCGGCAACTGGAGAAAAACAACGTGGCTCCTCCGTCATCGAAATATGAGGCCCCTGTCAGCTATAGCGTCTCCAGGGAAGTCCCATGTTCCGTCTTGAAGTGTGAAACGGTACTTGGCACCCTTGATGCGACCCCCAAATTTCCCTGACACCCCGGTCTCACTCGAGGAGAACATGGAGGTTCCCAGCACCGCTTCAGCTGAGCCTCTTCTCCCCTCCTGATGGCGACAGGAGGGTCGATTCCCCTGCTTTGTCTGGAAGGGGTTCCCAGACTTCCCGGCGAACCTCAGGATGAGGCCAGTCTCACGAGGGAAGTCGAGACGTAGCCTTGTGGGTTGTGCCACATGCCGAAAGACCCCGATTTCCTGGTCCGCTATTGATAAGATCCCGATGCCCGGTCACCTCTTCGAAGGTAACCCTGTGGATGATGGCACAACACGAAGGGGCACTGACACCCCTGTGCGTCGTCCCCCAAAACCGCAGGTTCCACATACAACTCGACAGGTGGCCTGTCATCCCGTGAACAACTCGAGAGGCAAGCGGAGTTCCATTACTCCACACAAGACGAGGTCTGACTCTCCTGTCCCAACTCTGCAGGGACCCTGCTATCCGAGTCAGAAATGGAGAGGAACCCTGACGTTACTGCCTCAATCCGAGATTAGGTCCTCTTCAATTGCACCAGTCCCTGTGATGTCCCGAGAAGCCCCTCTCAACTCCACAGTATCCCTGACTTCTCAGAGGAACCCCGCTAAGCTCCCTGAGGTCATGGGCACAAGTCGAGGGAACGCAGGGTTTCCTGCCACACCCCGAGAAAGACCTCGAGAGTTCTTCTTCGAAGCGTCTTGAGGCTTGATTCCCCTACCATGACTCGAGAGCAATGAAGCGCTCCCCCACGCCACGTCCATGGAGACCTGACTTCCGTGGCACCACAGGAGTCTCCCTGAGCTCCCCGTCCTATCTCGTGAGAAACCCCAACCAGGCACTGCACCTTGAGAAAACCCACGAGATGCCCCCGTCATCGCGAGATGAGGGCCTTCTTTTCCTGCATGGCCTAGAGAGCAATCCCGAGTCCTCTCTCCAAACTCCACAGGAGGCTTAACTCCATTTAGGCCACTCTTGGGCTCCAAGGGATACCCGTCGCGACTCGAGAGGAGAGTGGAGTCCATTCATTCCCTTCGAGACGAGGCCTGACTCCCCGGGTGAGTCTGGAATGCAACCCCGAGATCCCTGTCGCCCCTGGAGAGAAAAACTCGGTCCTGGACACAAACCTAGATGAGCTCTATTTTGCCCTGCAGTGACTCGAGAGCAATCTCCAGCTCTCACTTGCAACTTGAATGGAAGATTGGACTTCCCTGGGCCAACACAAGAGGAAACCTGTATTCCCCATCGTAACTCAAGAATCCTGCCGCAACTCGAGAAAAAACACGTGGGTCCCCCGTCAGCGCTAGATGAGGCCCTTGCCCACTACAGCATATCAAGAGAAGTCCCAGGTTCCGTCTTGAAGTGCGAAACGGTACTTGGCACCCTTGATGCAACCAGAAAAGTTACCCGACTTTCACTCAAGGAGAGCACCGAGGTTCCCGGCACTACTTCATCTGAGCCCTTTCTCTCCTCCTGATCCCGAAAGTAGGGTCGATTCCCCTGCTTTGTTTGGAAAGGGTTCCCGGACTTTCCTGCGCGCCTCAGGATGAGGCCGGTCTCACGAGAAAATTCGAGACGTAGCCTAGTGGGTGGTGCAACATGCTGAAAGACCCCAATTTCCCGGTCCACACTTGAGGAGAACACGATACCCGGACACCTCTTCGAAGGCAACCTTGTGGATGAAGGCACAACAGGAAGGAGCACTGACGCCCCCGTGCATCTCCGAAAAACCCGCAGGTTCCACACACATCACGAAAAGTGGTGTTATCCTTGAACAACTTGAGATGTAAGCGGAGTTCCATTCCTCCGCAGAACACGAGACCTGACACTCCTGAGCAAACTCAACAGGGACCCTGTGATCTGAGTCACATCCGGCCTCCAGGAAGTCAGGAGCAGAACCCTGAGGTTCCTGCCTCAACTCGAGATGAGGCCCACTTCCATTGCACCAAACCCAAAGGAGTCCCGAGAGGCCTCTCCCAAATCCACAGTATCCCTGACTTCTCAGAGGCACCCTGAGACGCTCCCTGAGGTCACCGGCACAAGTCAAGGGAACCCAGGGTTTCCTGCCGCAACCCTAGAAAGACATCGAGAGTTCTTTTTCAACCCGTCATGAGGCCCGATTCCCCTACCCTGACTTGAGAGCAATGACGCGCTCCCCCTTGCCCCGCCCATGGAGACCTGACTTCCCTGTTGTCACACGAGAGGCAACCTGAACTCCCCGTCGTACCTCGTGAGAAACTCCACACTGGCGCCGCAGCTCGAGAAAACCCACGAGACACCCCCGTCATCTCGAGATGTGGGCCTTCTTTTCCTGCATGGCCTGGAGAGCAATCCCGAGTCCTCTCTCCAAACTGAAGAGGAGGGTTGACTCCCTTTAGACCACTCAGTGGGCTCCAAGAGATACGTGTCGCAACTCGAGAGGATAGCCAAGTCCTTTGCTTCCCCTCGAGACGAGGCCTAACTCCCCGGGTGAGTCTGTAATGCAAACCCGAGATCCCTGTCGCCCTTGGAGAGGATCACTGGGTCCTGAACACAAGGCTAGATGAGGTCGCTTTTGCCCTGCAGTAACTCGAGAGCACTCCCCAGCTTTCCCTCGCAACCCGAATGGAAGATTGGACCTCCCTGGGCCAACACAAGAGGAAGCCTGAATTCCCAGGAGTAATTCGAGAATTCCGCCTCAACTTGAGAAAAACCACGTGGTTCCCCCGTCATTGCAAGATGAGGCCCTTGCCCGCTCCAGCGTCTCAAGAGTAGTCCCACGTTCTGTCTTCAAGTGCGAAATGATATTTGGCACCCTTAATGCTACCCCAAAAGTTCCCCGACATACGGGTCGCACTAGAGGGGAACACCGAGGTTCCTGGCACCACTTCATCTGAGCCCCTTCTCCCCTCCTGATCGCGAAAGTAGGGTCAATTCCCCTGCTTTGTCTGCAAGGGGTTCCCGACCTTCTCCACGCACCTCAGATGAGGCTGTCTCACGAGGAAATTCGAGACGTAGCCTCGATGGTGGTGCCACATGCCGAAAGACCGCGATTTCCCGATCCGCTCTTGATAAGAACGCGATGCCCAGACACCTATTCGAAGATAGTGTGGACGAAGGCACAACACGAAGGGGCACTGACACCCCCGTGCATCGTCCGGAAAAGACCGCAGGTTACTCATACAGCTCAACAAGTGCCTGTCACCCAGTGAACAACTCGAGAGGCAAGCGGAGGTCCATTCCTGCACACAAGACAAGGCCTGACTCACCTCTCCCAACTATGCAGGGGGCTGCGATCGGAATCAGAAATGGAGAGGAACCCTGAGGTTCCTGCCTCCCCTCGAGATGAGGCCCCCTTCCATTTCACCAAACCCAGTGGAGTCCCGAGAGGTCTTTCCCAACTCCACAGTATCCCTGACTTCTCAGAGGCACCCGGAGAATCTCCCTGAGGTCACCGGCACAAGTCGAGGGAACCCAGGTATTCTTACCAAGACCCGAGAGAGATCTTGAGAGTCCTTCAACGCGTCTAGAGGCCTGATTCCCCTACCATGACTCGAGAGCAATGACGCGCTCCCCCTCGCCACACGCATCGAGACCTAACTTCCCTGGCGCCACACAAGAGGCTCCCTGAGCTCCCCGTCGTACCTCCTGAGAAACCAACACAGGCGCTGCAGCTCGGTAAAACCACCGAGACCCCCCCCCCCCCGTCATCGTGAGATGAGGGCCTTCTTTTCCTGCATGTCCTGGAGTGCAATCCCGAGTCCTCTCTCCAAACTCCAGAGGAGGCTTGACTCCCTTTAGTCCACTCAGTGGGCTCCAAGAAATACCCGTCGCGACTCGAGAAGAGAGAGAAGTCCTTTGTTTCCCCTCTAGAGGACGCCTGACTCCTGGGTGAGTCTAGAATGCAACCCCAAGATCCCAGTCATCCCTTGAGAGGAACATTAGGTCCTAGACACAAGCCTGGATGAGGTTTCTTTTGCCCTGCAGTGACTCGAGCGCAACCCCCAGCTCTCCCTCGCAACTCGAATGGAAGATTGGGCTGCCCTGGGCCAACACAAGAGGAAGCCAGAAATCCCCTTCGTAACTCGAGAATCCCGCCGCAACTCGAGAAAAACCACGTGTTTCCAACGTCATCCCAAGATGAGGCCCTTGCTGCTATGGCGTCTCAAGAAAAGAACCACGTTCCGTCTTGAAGTGCGAAACGGTACTTTGCACCCTTGATGCGACACCAAATGTTCCCGGACACGCCGGTCTCACTCGACAGGAACACCGAGGTTCCCGCACCACTTCATCTGAGCACCTTCTCCCCTCCTGTTCGAGACAAGAGGGTCTATTCCCCTGCTTTGTTTGGAAGGGGTTTCCCACATTCCCATCGCATCTAAGGATGAGGCCGGTCTCACGAGTAAATTCGAGACATAGCGTCGTGGGTGGTGTCACATGCCAAAATACCCCGATTTCCCGGCCCACTCTTGAGAAGAACCCGATGCCCGGACACCTCTTCGAAGGCAACCCTGTGGACGAAGGCACAAAACGAAGGGTCACTGACACTCCCGTGCATCATTGGGTAAAAGCCGCAGGTTCCACACACAGCTCGACAAGAGGCCTGTCATCCCATGAACAACTCGAGAGGCAAGCAGAGTTCCATTCCTCCACTCAAGACGAGGCCTGACTCTCCGGTCCCAACTCTGAAGGGACCCTGCGATCGGAGTCCGAAATGGAGAGGAACCCTGAGGTTCCTGACTCCACTCGAGATGAGGCCCTCTTCCATTACACCAAAAACAGTGGAGGCCCGAGAGGCCCCTCCCAAATCCACAGTATCGCGACTTCTCAGAGGCACCCTTAGAAGCTCCCTGAGGTCACCGGCACAAGTCGAGGGAACACAGGGTTTCCTGACGCAACCCGAGAAAGACCTCGAAAATCCTCCTTCAACGCATCTTGAATCCCGATTCCCCTACCATGACTCGAGAGCAATGACGCATTCCCCCTCGCCACTCGCATGGAGACTTGACTTCCCTGGCGCCACACGAGAGGCTCCCTGAGCTCCCCATCATACCTCGTGAGAAATCCCACACTGGCTCCCCAGCTCGAGAAAACCCACGAGACGCCTCCGTCATCGCGAGATGAAGGCCTTCTTTTCCTGCATGGCCTGGAGAGCAATCTCGAGGCCTCTCTTCAAACTCTACAGGAGGCCTGACTCCCTTTAAGCCACTCTGTGGGCTCCAAGAGATACCCGTTGGGACTCGAGAGGAGAGCGGAATTCTTTGCTTCCCCTATATACCAGGCCTGACTCCTCAGGTGAGTCTGGAATGCAACCCCGAGATCCCTGTCGCCCCTGGAGAGGAACATTAGGTCCTAGACACAAGCATAGATGAGGTCTCATTTGCCCTGAAGTGACTCGAGAGCAATCCCCTGCTCTCCCTCACACCTCGAATGGAAGAATGGACTTCCCTGGGACAACACAAGAGGAAACCTGAATTCCCCGTCGTAATTCGAAAATCCCGCTGCAACTCGAGGAAAACCACGTGGTTCCCCCGTCATCGCAAGATGAGGCCCTTGCCAGCTACAGCGTCTCAGGAGAAGCCCCACGTTCCATCTTGAAGTTTAAAACGATAATTGGCAACCTTGATGTTAACACAAAAGTTCCCCGACACCCTGGTCTCACTCGAGGGGAACACCAAGGTTCGGTGCACCGCTTGTTCTGAGCCCCTTATCCCCTCCTGATCGCGACGGGAGGGTCGATTACCCTGCTTTGTCTGGAAGGGGTTCCGGACCTTCCCGGCGCACCTCAGGATGAGGCCGGTCTCACGAGGAAATTCGAGACGTAGCCTTGTGGTTGGTGCCACACGCCGAAAGACCCCGATTTCCGTGTCTGCTCTTGATAAGAACCCAATGCTAGGACACCTCTTCGAAGGCAATCCTGTGGACGAAGGCACAAAACGAAGGGGTCTGACACCCTCCTGCATCGTTGGAAAAGCCCGCAAGTTCCACATACAGATCGACAAGTGGCCTGTCACCCAGTGAACAACTCGAGAGGCAAGAGGAGTTAAATTCCTCCACACAAGACGAGGCCTGACTCTCCTGTCCCAACTCTGCATGGACACTGAGATCCGATTCAGAAATGGAGAGGAACCATGAGGTTCCTGCCTCAACTCGAGATAAGGCCCTCTTCTACTGCACCAAACCCAGTGGAGTTCGGAGCGGCCCCTCCCAACTGCACAGTATCCCTGACTTCTCAGAGGCACCCTGAAAAGCTCCCTGAGGTCACGGGCATAAGTCGACGGAACCCAGGGTTTCCTGCCGTAACCTGAGAAAAACCTCGCGAGTCCTTCTTCACGCGTCTTGAGGCCCGATTCCCCTACCATGACTGGAGAAAAATGACGCGCTCCCCCTCGCCACGCGCATGAAGATCTGACTTCCCCGGCACCACATGAGAGGCTCCCTGAGCTCCCCTTCGTACCTCGTGAGAAACCCCACACTGGCGCCGCAGCTCGAGAAAACCCACGAGACGCCCCTGTCATGGTGAAATGAGGGCCTTTCCTGCATGACCTGAAGAGCAATCCCGAATCCTCTCTCCAAACTCCAAAGGAGGCTTGACTCCCTTTAGGTCACTCAGTGGGCTCCAAGAGATACCCGTCGATACTCAGGAGGAGAGCGGTGTCCTTTGCTTCCCCTCGAGATGAGGCCTGACTATGAGGGTGAGTCTGGAATGCAACCCTGGATCCCTGTCGCCCCTGGAGAGGAACCTTAGGTCCTGGACAAAAGCCTAGATGAGGTCTCTTTGGCCCTGCAGTGACTCAAGCGCAACCCCTAGCTTTCCCTTGCAACTCGAATGGAAGATTGGCCTTTCTGAGCCAACACAAGAGGAAGCCTGAATTTCCAGTTGTAATTTGAGAAACCCGCCGCAACTCGAGAAAAATCACGTGGTTCCCCGTATTGCAAGATGAGGCCCTTGCCCCCTACAGCGTCTCAAGAGAAGTCTCACATTCCGTCTTGAAGTGCAAAACAGTACTTGGCACCCTTGATGCGACCCCAAAAGTTCCCCTATATACCGATCTCACTAGAGGGGACACTGAAGTTTCCGGCACCACTTCATCTGAGGCCTTTCTCCTCTCCTGATCGTGATAGGAGGGTAGATTCCACTGCTTTGTCTCGAAGGGATTCCCGACCTTCCTGGCACACCTCAGGATGAGGCCGGTCTCACGAGGAAATTCGAGAGGTAGCCTCGAGGGCCATACTACATGCCGAAAGATCCCGATTCCATGGTCCACTTTTGATCAAAACCAGACTCCTGGACACCTCTTCGAAGGCAAGCCTGTGGATGAAGGCACAACACGTAGGGGCACTGACACCCCGTGCATCTTCCGGAAAAACCCGCAGGTTCCTCACACAGCTCCACAAGTGGTCTGTCACCTCGTGAACAACTCGAGAAGCAAGCGGAGTTCCATTCCTCCACACAAGACGATGCCTGACTCTCCTGTCACAACTATAGGGACCTTGCGCACCGAGTCAGAAATGGAGAGGAAGCCTGAGGTTCCTGCCTCCACTCAAGATGAGGCCCTTTTCCATTGCCACAAAACCAGTGGAGTCCCGAGAGGCCCGTCCCAAATCCACAGTATGCCTGACTTCTCAGAGGCACCCTGAGAAGCTCCCTAAGGTCACCGGCAGAAGTCGACGGAACCCAGGGTTTCCTGCCGCAACCCGAGAAAGACCTTGAGAGTCCTGCTTTAACGTGTCTTGAGGCCCGATTCCCGTATCATATCTCGAGAGCAATGACGCGCTCCCCCTTGCCATGCGCATGGAGACCTGAATTCCCTGGTGCCACACGAAAGGCTCCCTGAGCTTCCCGTCGCACCTCGTCAGAAACCGCACACTGGCACTGCAGCTCGAGAAAACCAACAAGACGCCCCTGTCATCGCGAGATGAGGGTCTTCTTTTCCTGCATGGCCTGGAGAGCAATCCTGAGTCCTCTCTCCAAACTCCACAGGGGGCTTGACTCCCTTTAGGCCACTCAGTGGGCTCCAAGAGACACCTGTGGTGACTCAAGAGGAGAGCGGGGTCCTTTGCTTCCCCTCGAGTCGAGCTCTGACTCCCAGGATGCGTCTGGAATGCAACCCCGAGATCGCTGTCGGCCCTGGAGAGGAATATTAGGTCCTGGACACAAGCCTAGATGAGGTCTCTTTTGCCCTGCAGTGACTCAAGAGCAAACCCCAGCTCTTCCTCGAAACTCGAATGGAAGATTGGACTTCCCTGGGCCAACACAAGAGGAAGCCTGAATTCCCCGTCGTAACTCGAGAATCCCGCCGCACCTTGAGAAAAACCACGTGATTCCCCCGTCATCCCAAGATGAGGCCCTTGCCCTCTACAGCGTGTCAAGAGAAGCCCCAAGTCTGTATTGAAGTGCAAAACGGTACTTGGCACCCTTGAAGTGACCCCAAAAGTTTCCCGACACACCGGTCCCACTCGAGGGGAACACCGAGGTTCCCGGCACGACTTCAACTGAGCCCTTTCACTCCTCCTGATCGTGACAAGATGGTCGATTCCCCTGCTTTGTCTGGAAGGGGTTCCCGATCTTCATGGCGCACCTCAGGATGACACCAGTCTAATGAAGAAATTCGAGACGTAGCCTCATGGATGGTGCCACGTTCTGAAAGACCCCGATTTCCTGCTCTGCTATTGATAAGAACCCGATGTCCGGACACCTCTTTGAAGGCAACCCTGTGGATGAAGGCACAACACGAAGGGGCACTGACCCCCTCATGCATCTTACGGAAAAAACCGAAGGTTCCACTCACAGCTCGACAAATGGTCTGTTATCCTGTGAACAACTCGAGAGGCAAGTGGAGTTCCATTCCTCCACACAAGACGAGGCCTGACTCTCCTGTCCCAACTCTTCAGGGACCCTGTGGTCGGAGTTTTAAATGGAGAGGAACCCTTAGGTTCCTGCCTCAACTCGAGATGAGAACCTTTGCCATTGCACCAAACCCAGTGGAGTTCCGAGAGCGCCTCCCAAGTCCACAGTATGCCTGACTTCTCAGAGGCACCCTGAGAAGCTCCCTGAGGTCACCGGTACAAGTCGAGGGAACCCAGGGTTTCCTGCCGCAACCTGAGAAAGACCTCGAGACTCCTTCTTCAACGCGTCTTGAGTCCCGATTTCCCTACCATGACTCGAGAGCATTTATGGGCTCCTCCTCATCACACGCATAGACACCTGACTTTCCTGGTACCACACGAGAGGCTCCCTGAGCTCCCCGTCATACCTCGTGAGAAAACTCATACTTGCGCTCCAACTCAAGAAAACCCACAAGACGCCCCCGTCATTACGAGCTGAGGGCCTTCTTTCCTGTATGGCCTGGAGAGCAATCCCGAGTCCTCTCTCCAACTCCACAGGAGGCTTGACTCCCTGGAGGCCACTCAGTGGGCTCCAAGAGATACCTATCGCGACCCAGGAGGATATCAGAATCCTTTGCTTCCCCTCGAGCCGAGGCCTGACTCACTGGGTGAGTCTGGAATGCGTCCCCGTGATCCCTATCGCCCCTGGAGAGGAACATTAGGTCCTGGACACAAGCATAGATGAGGTCTATTTTGACCTGCCGTGACTTGAGAGCAATTCCCACCCAGCTCTCCCTGGCAACTCAAATAGAAGAATGGACTTCCCTGGGCCAACAGAAGAGGAAACCTGAATTCCCCGTCGTAAGTCAACAATCCCATCGCAACTCGAAAAAAACCACGTGGTTTCCCCTTCATCACAAGATGAGGCCCTTGCCCGCCACAGCGTCTCAAGAGAAGTCCCACGTTTCATCTTGAAGTTTGAAACAGTATTTGGCAAGCTTCATGAGACCCCAAAAGTTCCCTGACATACCGGTCTCACTCAAGGGGAACACCGAGGTTCCCGGCACCACTTCATCTGAGCCCCTTCTCCCCTCCTGATCGCGACAGTAGGGTCGATTAACCTGCTTTGTCTGGAAGGCTTTCCCGACCTTCCAGGGGCACCTCAGCATGAGGCCCGTCTCACGAGGAAATTCGAGACGTAGCCTCGTGTGTGGTGCCGCATTCCAAAAGACCCCGATTTCCTGGTCCGCTCTTAATAAGAACCCGATGCCCGCACACCACTTCGAAGGCAACCCTGTGGATGAAAGCACATCACGAAGGGGCACTGACACCCCCGTGCATTGTCTGGAAAAAACCGCAGGTTCCACACACAGCTCGACAAGTGGCCTGTCACTCCTTGAACAACTCGAGAGGCAAGCGGAGTTCCATTCCTCCACACAAGACGAGGCCTGACTCTCCTGTCCCAACTCTGCAGGGACCCTGCAATCTGAGTCAGAAATGGAGAGGAACCCTGAGGTTCCTTCCTGATCTCGAGATTAGGCCCTCTTCCATTGCAGCAAACCCAGTGGAGTCCTGAGAGGCCTCTCCCAGCTCCATAGTATCCCTGACTTCTCAGAGGCACCCTGAGAAGCTACCTGAGGTCACAGGCACAAGTCGAGGGAACCCAGGGTTTCCTGCCGCAACCCGAGAAAGACCTCGAGCGTCCTTTTTCATTGCGTTGAGCCCTGATTCCACTACCATGACTCGAGAGCAATGACGTGTGCCCCCTCGCCACTCGTATGGAGACTTGACTTCCCTGACACCACACGAGAGGCTCCCTGAGCTCCCGGTCGTACCTTGTGAGAAACCCCACACTGGCACCGCAGCTCCAGAAAAACCACGAGACTCCCCCGACATCGCGAGATGAGGGCCTTCTTTTCCTGCATGGCCTGGAGAGCAATCCCGCGTGCTCTCTCCAAACTCCACAAGAGAGGAGCCAAGATTGCTGAGGAGTAGGACGGGGAGAACTCTTTCCCCCCCAAACAATTTCATCAAAAGAGCATTTAAACGTCGAGTAAATTCCACAATACAACTTATGAATGCTGCCAGAGGACATCAGACACCCAGAAAAGAACCCAACTCTTGGAAAGTAGGTAGGAAAAAGTATAAAAGACAAAAAAAGAGACAAAAGAGGGAGGGAGGGATTTCCGTCCCGGGAAGATAGTCTTAAAAAGAGAAAAGTTTCCAAACACCAGGAAAGCTTTTCACTGCCAAATCTTTGCCAAGCTTTGGAAGCACAAAGGGCAACATAAGGGGGATAAAAATAAATAAACAATTAAAACTCGCAGATTGCAAGCCCTACGGTAACTCCCCCAGCCGCAAAGCAGTGCAGACGCCTGCTCACACCATTAGCAAGCAGGGGCTGGGCAGGGAGGCGCGGCGCGGGCTGCATCGCTTAGAGTAAGAATCTGGCCTGAATACCCTGAGCACTATCTGAACGAAATAACTTGGGCTAGCAAACCAGACTCTGGGATATCTACCACGCAAAAAGCCAGCCCTAACCTAAGACACCGCCAGGCCCGCGCACGGAACAAAGGACTGAACAGAGATAGCCGGCTGCAGACCTTCCCCCTCCGGTGACAGGCAGCCAGAGCCAGAAGGGGGCAATCGCAGCCCCAGAGAGACATTATCTATAAAACTGTAAGCAGCCTTCTTTGCTAACTAAAACTTCTTGGGGATCTGGACGGTCAACATCTGCCTGAGAAGGTGCGCCTGTTTTACACCCAGATAACCGAGTGGCGGGGAGGCGATAAGTCACAACCTTGGCGCTCGCCAAACACCTCATCACCTGAGCTGCTCGGACCTGGGAAGAGCACAAAACGCAGGCCCAACCGAGTCTGTGCCTCTGAGGACTACCCGAGTGCCTGAACCTGAGCGGCTTGGACCTGGGAGGTGCATGAAGCCCAGGGCCAGCCTCGGATTGTTCCCGGTGGAACAACCTAGAGCCCGAGCAGTGTGGGCAGGGAGGCTACACGTGCCGTGAGCGGGGGCAGACCCAGTGTGGCTGAGGCACTGCGAGCGCACGCCAGTGTTATTTGTTTGCAGCATCACTCCCTCCCTCCCTCCCCACAGCGCAACTGAACAAGTGAGCCTAAAAAAAAAAAGTGTCCTCCACTGTCCCCTTTGTGTCAGGGCGTAAACCAGACACTGAAGAGACCAGCAAACAAAAGAAGCTATAACAGAGGGAAACGCCTTGGAAGCTACAGGCAATAGATTAAAACCCTGTGGTTACTAGGACTACATAGGAAGGCGCCTATAGATCTTGAGAAATATAAGTTGGACCAAGGAACTAGCCAAAAATGAACCGAACCCACGATACTCACAACAAAACCAGAGAAAGTCCTAGATATATATTTTATGATCATTCTTACTTTTTTTAAATTTTTTTAATTTTAAGTTCTCTATTGTTCATTTAATTTTCACTTTTATAACCTATTACTTTGCAAAAAAAAAGACCCTATTTTTTTCTTCTTCAGCAAACTTCATATATATATATATATATATAATAATTTTTTGACCTTGTTTTTTTGTTTTGTTTTTTTTCTTCTTTTCTTTAACATTGTATTTTTGAAATTCCAAACTGTACTCTAGATTTTTAATTTATGCTTTTTGATATTTGATATCAATTTTGTACCTGTAGTTTCTTTATAATTTTTGCGACATTGCTTGTTTTTGTTTGTTTGTTTTCTCTTTAGTTTTCTTCTTCCTTTTTTTTAACATTGTATTTTTGAAATTCCAAACTCTACTCTAGATTTTTAATTTTTGCTTTTTGGTATTAGTTATCAATTTTGTACCTGTATTTTCTTGATAATTTTTGCGACCTTGTTTGTTTTTCTTTGTTCGTTTTTTCTCTCTTTCTTTTCCTTCTTCTTTTCTTTAACATCGTATTTTTGAAATTCCAAACTCTACTCTAGATTTTTAATTTTTGCTTTTATGTATTTGTTACCAATTTTGTACCTTTAAGAACCCAATCTTCAGTACCCATTTTTCACTAGGGAGCGAGATTACTGGCTTGACTGCTCTCTCTCCCTTTGGACTCTCCTTTTTCTCCACCAGGTCGCCTGTGTCTCCTCCCTAACCCCTCTCTACTCTACCCAACTCTGTGAATTTCTGTGTATTCCAGACGGTGGAGAACACTTAGGGAACTGATTACTGGCTGGATCTGTCTCCCTCCTTTTCATTCCCCCCTTTTATCCTTCTGGCCACCTCTGTCTCCTTCCTCCTTCTTCTCATCTCTGTATAACTCTGTGAACATCTCTGAGCGGTCCAGTTGTGGAGTGCACATAAGGAAGTGACTACTGGCCAGCCCACTCTCTCCACTATTGATTCCACCTGATCTCATTTGGGTCACCTCTAACTCCCTCCTCCCTCTTCTCTTCTCCATGTAACGCTGTGAACCTTTCTGAGTGGCCCTCACAGTAGAGAAACTTTTCTTCTTTAACGTAGATGTTTTACCAATGGTGCTGTATAGAAGGAGAAGTGTTGAAACTACTGTAAAAGTAAGACAGATAACTGGAAGCAGGAGGCTTAAGTCCAAACCCTGACTCCAGGGAACTCCTGAGTCCAAGGAACATTAATTGACAGGAGCTCATCAAATGCCTCCATACCGACACTGAAATCAAGCACCACACAAGGGCCAACAAGTTCCAGGGCAAGACATACCAAGCCAATTCTCCAGCAACAAAGGAACGCAGCCCTGAGCTTCAAGATACAGGCTGCCCAAAGTCACCCCAAAACCACAAACATCTCATAACTCATTACTGGACACTTCATTGCACTCCAGAGAGAAGAAATACAGCTCCACCCACCAGAACACGGACACAAGCTTCCCTAACCAGGAAACCTTGACAAGACACCTGTACAAACCCACACACAGCGAGGAAATGCCACAGTAAAGAACTCCACAAACTGCCAGAATACAGAAAGGACACCCCAAACTCAGCAATTTAAACAAGATGAGACAGAGGAATACCCAGCAGATAAAGGAACAGGATAAATGCCCACCAAACCAAACAAAAGAGGAAGAGATAGGGAATCTACCTGATAAAGAATTCCGAGTAAGGATAGTGAAATGGATCTAAAATCTTGAAATTAAAATGGAATCACAGATAAATAGCCTGGAGACAAGGATTGAGAAGATGCAAGAAAGGTTTAACAAGGACCTAGAAGAAATAAAAAAAGAGTCAATATATAATGAATAATGCAATAAATGAAATTAAAAACACTCTGGAGGCAACAAATAGTAGAATAACAGAGGCAGAAGATAGGATTAGTGAATTCGAAGATAGAATGGTAGAAATAAATGAATCAGAGAGGATACATGAAAAACGAATTAAAAGAAATGAGCACAATCTCAGAGACCTCCAGGACAATATTAAACGCTACAACATTCGAATCATAGGGGTCCCAGAAGAAGAAGACAAAAAGAAAGACCGTGAGAAAATACTTGAGGAGATAATAGTTGAAAACTTCCCTAAAATGGGGAAGGAAATACTCACTCAAGTCCAAGAAACCCAGAGAGTCCCAAACAGGATAAAGCCAAGGCGAAACCCCCCAAGACACATATTAATCACATTAACAAAAATCAAACACAAAGAACAAATATGAAAAGCAGCAAGGGAAAAACAACAAATAACACACAAGGGAATTGCCATAAGGATAACAGCTGATCTTTCAATAGAAACTCTTCAAGCAAGGAGGGAATGGCAAGACATACTTAAAATGATGAAAGAAAATAACCTACAGCCCAGATTATTGTACCCAGCAAGGATCTCATTCAAGTATGAATGAGAAATCAAAAGCTTTTCAGACAAGCAAAAGCTGAGAGAATTCTGCACCACCAAACCAGCTCTCCAACAAATACTAAACAGGAAACACAAAAACGGTGTATAAATTCAAACCCCAAACAATAAAGTAAATGGCAATGGGATCATACTTATCAGTAATTACCTTAAACGTAAATGGGTTGAATGCTCCAACCAAAAGACAAAGACTGGCTGAATGGATACAAAAACAAGACCCCTACATATGTTGTCTACAAGAGACCCACCTCAAAACAGGGGATACATACAGACTGAAAGTGAAGGGCTGGAAAAAGATTTTCCATGCAAATAGGGACCAAAAGAAAGCAGGAGTAGCGATACTCATATCAGATAAAATAGACTTTAAAACAAAGGCCGTGAAAAGAGACAAAGAAGGTCACTACATAATGATCAAAGGATCAATCCAAGAAGAAGATATAACAATTATAAATATATATGCACCCAACGTGGGAGCACCACAGTATGTAAGACAAATGCTAACAAGTATGAAAGGAGAAATTAACACTAACACAATAATAGTTGGAGATTTTAATACCCCACTCACACCTATGGATAGATCAACTAAACAGAAATTTAACAAGGAAACACAAACTTTAAATGATACAATAGACCAGTTAGACCTAATTGATATCTATAGGACATTTCACCCCAAAACAATGAATTTCAACTTTTTCTAAAGTGCACATGGAACCTTCTCCAGGATAGATCACATCCTGGGCCATAAAGCTAGCATTGGTAAATTCAAAAAAATAGAAATCATTCCAAACATCTTTTCTGACCACAATGCAGTAAGATTAGATCTCAATTACAGGAGAAAAACTATTAAAAATTCCAACATATGGAGGCTGAACAACACGCTGCTGAATAACCAACAAATCACAGAAGAAATCAAAAAAGAAATCAAAATTTGCATAGAAACGGATGAAAATGAAAACACAACAACCCAAAACTTGTGGGACACGGTAAAAGCAGTCCTAAGGGGAAAGTTCATAGCAATACAGGCACACCTCAAGAAACAAGAAAAAAGTCAAATAAATAAACTAACTCTACACCTAAAGCAACTAGAAAAGGAAGAAATGAAGAACACCAGGGTTAGTAGAAGGAAAGAAATCTTAAAAATTAGAGCAGAAATAAATGCAAAAGAAACAAAAGAGACCATAGCAAAAATCAACAAAACCAAAAGCTGGTTCTTTGAAACGATAAATAAAATTGACAAACCATTAGCCAGACTCATCAAGAAACAAAGGGAGAAAAATCAAATCAATAAAATTAGAAATGAAAATGGAGAGATCACAACAGAAAACACAGAAATACAAAGGATCATAAGAGACTACTATCAACAATTATATGCCAATAAAATGGACAACGTGGAAGAAATGGACAAATTCTTAGAAAAGTACAACTTTCCAAAACTGGACCAGGGAAGAACTAGAAAATCTTAACAGACCCATCACAAGCACGGAAATGGAAACTGTAACCAAAAATCTTCCAGCCAACAAAAGCCCAGGTCCAGACGGCTTCACAGCTGAATTCTACGAAAAATTTAGAGAAGAGCTAACACCTATCCTGCTCAAACTCTTCCAGAAAATTGCAGAGGAAGGTAAACTTCCAAACTCATTCTATGAGGCCACCATCAGCCTAATACCAAAACCTGACAAAGATCCCACAAAAAAAGAAAACTACAGGCCAATATCACTGATGACATAGATGCAAATATCCTTAACAAAATTCTAGCAATCAGAATCCAACAACACATTAAAAAGATCATACACCATGACCAAGTGGGCTTTATCCCAGGGATGCAAGGATTCTTCAATATCCGCAAATCAATCAATGTAATACACCACCTTAACAAATTGAAAAATAAAAACCATATGATTTTCTCAATAGATGCAGAGAAAGCCTTTGACAAAATTCAACATCCATTTATGATAAAAACTCTCCAGAAAGCAGGAATAGAAGGAACATACTTCAACATAATAAAAGCT
Organism: Bubalus kerabau; assembly: GCF_029407905.1. Taxonomy (NCBI): domain Eukaryota; kingdom Metazoa; phylum Chordata; class Mammalia; order Artiodactyla; family Bovidae; genus Bubalus; species Bubalus kerabau. The sequence continues at coordinate 517,904 of NC_073633.1, forward strand.
ATATATGACAAACCCACAGCAAACATTATCCTCAATGGTGAAAAATTGAAAGCATTTCCTCTAAAGTCAGGAACTAGACAAGGGTGCCCACTTTCACCATTACTATTCAACATAGCTTTGGAAGTTTTGGCCACAGCAATCAGAGCAGAAAAAGAAACAAAAGGAATCCAAATTGGAAAAGAAGAAGTAAAACTCTCACTGTTTGCAGATGACATGATCCTCTACATAGAAAACCCTAAAGACTCCACCAGAAAATCACTAGAACTAGTCAATGACTATAGTAAAGTTGCAGGATATAAAATCAACACACAGAAATCCCTTGAATTCCTATACACTAATAATGAGAAAACAGAAAGAGAAATTAAGGAAACAATTTCATTCACCATTGCAACGGAAAGAATAAAATACTTAGGAATATACCTACCTAAAGAAACTAAAGACCTATATATAGAAAACTATAAAACACTGGTGAAAGAAATCAAAGAGGACACTAATAGGTGGAGAAATATACCATGTTCATGGATTGGAAGAATCAATATAGTGAAAATGAGTATACTACCCAAGGCAATTTATAGATTCAGTGCAATCCCTATCAAGCTACCAACAGTATTCTTCACAGAGCTAGAACAAATAATTTCACAATTTGTATGGAAATACAAAAAAAACCTCGAATAGCCAAAGCGATCTTGAGAAAGAAGAATGGAACTGGAGGAATCAACCTACCTGATTTCAGGCTCCGCTACAAAGCCACAGTTATCAAGACAGTATGGTACTGGCACAAAGACAGAAATATAGATTAGTGGAACAAAATAGAAAGCCCAGAGATAAATCCACACACATATGGACACCTTATCTTTGACAAAGGAGGCAAAAATATACAATGGATTAAAGACAATCTCTTTAACAAGTGGTGCTGGGAAATCTGGTCAACCACTTGTAAAAGAATGAAACTAGAACACTTTCTAACACAATACACAAAAATAAACTCAAAATGGATTCAAGATCTAAACGTAAGACCAGAAACTATAAAACTCCTAGAGGAGAACATAGGCAAAACACTCTCTGAAATACATCACAGCAGGATCCTCTATGACCCACCTCCCAGAATATTGGAAATAAAAACAAAAATAAACAAATGGGACCTAATTAACCTTAAAAGCTTCTGCACATCAAAGCAAACTATTAGCAAGGTGAAAAGACAGCCTTTGGAATGGGAGAAAATAATAGGAAATGAAGCAACTGACAAACAACTAATCTCAAAAATATACAAGCAACACCTACAGCTCAACTCCAGAAAAATAGATGACCCAATCAAAAAATGGGCCAAAGAACTAAATAGACATTTATCCAAAGAAGACATACAGATGGCTAACAAACACATGAAAAGATGCTCAAAATCACTCATTATCATAGAAATGCAAATCAAAACCACTATGAGGTACCATTTCACGCCAGTCAGAATGGCTGCAATCCAAAAGTCTACAAATAATAAATGCTGGAGAGGGTGTGGAGAAAAGGGAACCCTCTTACACTGTTGGTGGGAATGCAAACTAGTACAGCCACTATAGAGAACAGTGTGGAGATTCCTTAAAAAACTGGAAATAGAACTGCCTTATGATCCAGCAATCCCACTGCTGGGCATACACACTGAGGAAACCAGAAGGGAAAGAGACACGTGTACCCCAATGTTCATCGCAGCACTGTTTCTAATAGCCAGGACATGGAAGCAACCTAGATGTCCATCAGCAGATGAATGGATAAGAAAGCTGTGGTACATATACACAATGGAGTATTACTCCGCCATTAAAAAGAATAGAATGAATCAGTTCTAATGAGGTGGATGAAACTGGAGCCTATTATACAGAGTGAAGTAAGCCAGAAAGAAAAACACCAATACAGTATACTAACGCATATATATGGAACTTTGAAAGACGGTAACAATAACCCTGAGTACGAGACAGCAAAAGAGACACTGATGTATAGAAGAGTCTTATGGACTCTGTGGGAGAGGGAGAAGGTGGGAAGATTTGGGAGAATGGCATTGAAACATGTAAAATATCATGTATGAAAAGAGTTGCCAGTCCAGGTTTGATGCATGACACTGGATGCTTGGGGCTAGTGCACTGGGACGACCCAGAGGGATGCTATGGGGGGGGGGGAGGAGGGAGGAGGGTTCAGGATGGGGAGCACATGTATACCTGAGGCAGATTCATTTTGATATTTGGAAAAACTAATACAATTATGTAAAATTTAAAAATAAAATTAAAAAAAAAATCCACAGGAGGCTTGACTCCCTTTAGGCCACTCAGTGGTCTCCAAGAAATACCCGTCGGGACTCGAGAGCAGAGCAGAGTCCTTTCCTTCCTCTCGAGATGAGGTCTGACTCCTCGGGTGCGTCTAAAATGCAACCCCGAGATCTCTGTCGCCCCTGGAGAGGAACATTAGGTCCTGGACACAAGCTTAGATGAGGTCTCTTTTGCCCTGAAGTGACTCGAGAGCAATCCCAAGCTCTCTCTCGCAACTCCAATGGAAGATTGGACTTCCCTGGGCCAACACAAGAGGAAGCCTGAATTCCCCATCGTAACTCGAGAATCCCGCCGAAACTCGAGAAAAACCACATGGTTACCCTGTCATCGCAAGATGAGGCCCTTGCCCGCTACAGCGTCTAAAGAGAAGTCCCAGGTTTCTTCTTGAAGTGTTTTCACACTTCAAGTGTGAAAACTTGGCACCCTTGATGCGATTCCAAAAGTTCCCCGACACCCTGGTCTCTCTCGAGGGGAACACCGAGGTTCCCGGTACGACTTCATCTGAGCCACTTCTCCCCTCCTGATTGCGACTGGAGGGTCGACTCCCGTGCTTTGTCTGGAAGGGGTTCCCAACCTTCCCAGCGCACCTCAGGATGAGGCCGGTCTAACGAGAATATTTGAGACGTAGCTTCATGGGTGGTAACACATGCTGAAAGACCCCGATTCCCCGGTCCACTCTTGATAAGAACCCGATGCCCGGACACCTCTTGAAAGGCAACCCTGTGGAAGAAGCCACAACACGAAGGGGCACTGACACCCTCGTGCATCGTCCGGAAAAACCCGCAGATTCCAAACACAGTTCAACAAGTTGCCTGTCACCCCGTGAATAACTCGAGAGGCAAGCGGAGTTCCATTCCTCCTTACAAGACGAGGCCTGACTCTCCTGTCCCAACTCTGCAGGGACCCTGCGATCAGAGTCAGAAATGGAGACGAAGCCTGAGGTTCCTGCCTCCACTCGAGATGAGGCCCTCTTCTATTGCACCAAACCCAGTGGGGTCCCGAGAGGGCCCTCCCAACTCCAGGGTATCCTTGACTTCTCAGAGGCACACTGAGAAGCTCCCTGAGGCCACCGGCACTAGTCGAGGGAACCCAGGGTTTACTGCCGTGACCCAAGAAACACCTTGAAAGGCCTTCTTTAACGGTTCTTGAGGCCCGATACACCTTCCATGACTCTAGAGCAATGACGCGCTCCCCCTCGCAATGCGCATGGAGACCTGACTTCCCAAGAGCCACATGAGAGGCTCCCTGAGCTCCCCGTAGTACCTCATGAAAAACCCCACACTGGCGCTGCAACTCGAGAAAACCCACGAGACGCCCCCTTCATCGCGAGATGATGGCCTTCTTTTCCTGCATGGCCTGGAGAGCAATCACGAGTCCTCTCTCCAAACTCCACAGGAGGCTTGACTCCCTTTAGGCCACTCAGTGGGCTCCAAGAGATACCCGTCGCAACTCGAGAGGAGAGCGGAGTCCTTCGCTTCCCCTCGAGACAAGGACTGACTCCCCGGGTGCATCAGGAAAGCAACCCCGAGATCCCTGTCCCCCCTGGAGACGAACATTATGTCCTGGACACAAGCCTAGATAAGGTCTCTTTTGCCCTGCAGTAACTCAAGCGCAATCCCTAGCTCTCCCTCGCAACTCGAATGGAAGACTGGACTTCCCTGGGCCAACACAAGAGGAAGCCTGAATTTCCTGACCTAACTCGAGAATCCTGCCACAACTCGAGAAAAACGACGTGGTTAACCCGTCACCACAAGATGAGGCCCTTGCCAGCTACAGCGTCTCAAGAGAAGTCTCACGTTCCGTCTTGAAGTTTGAAACGGTACTTAGCACCTTTGATGTGACTCCAAAAGTTCCCCGACATCCCAGTTTTACTCGAGGGGAACATCGAGGTTCCCGGCACCACTTCATCTGAGCCCCTTCTCCCCTCCTGATCGGGACAAGAGGGTCGATTCACTTGCTTTGTCTGAAAGGGTTACCGACCTTCCTGGTGCACCTCAGGTTGAGGTCCGTCTCAAGAAGAAATTCGAGACGTAGGCTTGTGGGTGGTGCCACATGCCGAAAGACACTGATTTCCTGGTCTGCTCTTGATAAGAATCTGAAGGCTGGATACCTCTTCGAAGGCAACCCTGTGTATGAAGGCAAAAAACGAAGGGGAACTGACACCCCCATGCATCGTCCGGATAAAACCGCAGGTTCCACACACAGCTCGACAAGTGGCCTGTTATCCGGTGAACAACTCGAGAGTCCAGTGGAGTTCCATTCCTCCACACAAGACGAGGCCTGACTCTCCTGTCCTAACTCTGTAGGGACTCTGTGTTCAGAGTCAGAAATGGAGAGCAACCCTGAGGTTCCTGCTTCAAATCGAGATGAGGCCCTCTTCTGACAAGGTCCAGCCTCGGCTGGTCCAGGGTTTTCGAAGGGGAGACAGAGTAGGCGACCTATTGATTTATTTATCGAAGATATAAAGAGTAATAGAATGAGGATAGCTCAGTAGGAAAATTTAGTGGAGAAAAGAAGCTGAGTAGCTTGGTTTATGCGGAAAATCAGTATAACCCGTGACACCAGGTTAGCTCTGACCACGGAGGCCGCAGGCTCCCTCTCGAATAGCGAAAAGTGCCCCACCTTAGACACCTTCTCAAGTGGTCTTCGAAGCCCAGGCAAATAAATGGTCGCAGAGGATATCCGCACTCCAGATGGACACTCATCTGAAAATTGAGGGGAAGAATGACATTAGGAGACTAAGCGTTGGCAATCAAGGCCCGTAGCTTTATTTTCAACAGGGGTTTTTATACCCTAAGTTACACATAGAGGATAATGGGGATGCAAAGACAGCAGCCTTTGATCCTTATCAAAAACCAGAGTTTCTCTCCTGCAAATGTATCGTATACAAATGGTTTAGGTGATTTACATCATCTTCTAGCCAGAAGACCTATTAACATTTTATGACTCTTGACAAAGACTTATCAACCATAAGACTTATTTTCTCTAAGAGTAATTATTTTAAGGTTTGGCCCCATCTTTCGAAGATAAAATTGCATTCCTATAGGGCAGATGTGTAATGGGATTACAACAAAGGAAATAATTTATTACCTTAAGGGTCTAGTGTTAGTAACACCAAGGCCACTACTTATTTCTTCTACATACCAACTATATTAATTAATACACATTCAAGGATACAATTCAGGGGATGTGGAAACTTGGCAACAAGCATTGGTTCATCAATGAAATCTTTTACTAGTTTTATTCTGACAGTTTCTAACTCTCTGAGAGGCTCTAAGCTATTTGAATATCTTAAGCTTCCCGTGCCTCTCGAGGCTCGGAGACTGTAAACAATTGTATGCATTGCTGTAGGAGACCGGGTAAACTTGTCAGGCGAGTTAGAGAGCCATCTGACGTGTTTGGATTTAAACACTCCTAATTGCCCAGGAACTTTATTAATTGGAGCTGTAAGTTAGCTCTTTGACAGAGAGAGTGAGATGGTGGTGGGGGACAGCCCCCAGTAAAGTCAGAGGGGAGAGCACAAAGCAATAAAGTAGGCAGACTCTGGTTTTGGGGGGTAGATGCTCAAGAATATCCGGGAGGACTCCCGAGGCTCGATCTCGCCTTTGTGTATGCCCAGCCTCCTTCCTCATGACCTTTGTCACGAGTGGAATGTCTCTCGCCGGCTCCCGGCATCTCCCCGTTTTTTATTTCTTAAAACAGCCAGATGTAGCTCAGTCGCGAGCCTCTGGATACTCTGCCGAAGAATCCTGACAATACAAGGAAGAATGATTATGAGAAGCAGAATTAAAGCAGCCACCGCAGCATAGCTAAAGACATTAGACAGAATATTCTTTCCTGAGATGTAGTTAGGGAAAGTATGGAAGAAATCATTTGCTGTTCCAGCAGCAGTAAAATCTAATCGGGAGTGCTCCATGGTTGCTATTTGATAGTGAAGTTTCCCTACGTCTCAACCAATGTCAGAGCTGTTCCAGATACCTGAAATATGGTTTTTAATCTTTTCCCATTCAAAATCTGTCTCATTTACTTTCAGGGGTGTTACACATATCCACCGATAGTCAGCATGACAAGACAATGCCATTTTCACCTTTAAAGCCTGCAATTCAGTCCCAATATGTATTACTGCTTCCTCTAGGGCGTCTACCCTCATTTCTAATTTTCTCTCTATAGCTTCCTGTGTTGCCAATGTTAAAGAAACATTTTTGGACATAGAATCAACATATTGAGCAGTATGTACTTGTTGAGTCAATGATATTGCTGCCACAGTAACAGAAGTGATTGCACTTATCAAAGCTGCTGTTCCCAAGATAAGTAAGCCCACAAACCGTCGTGTTTGCATTAAATCCTGTAGTTGTTGTAATACAGCAAGACCATAATTCAATAAGTGGTTACATCATAAGATAAGGTGGATGTTGTAGCATTACAAAGGAGCAAACATTATATTGAGGGTTTAAACAAGATGAACCAGGGAGCAGCTGTAGGCGTCAGCCCGGGGGAGCAGTGTCCCCAGCATCAGGAGGCAGAACGCGAGCGGCAGGCTGTGGGCCAAGGCGCCTATGGTGGGCGGAGGGGCAGGGTTCGTGGTTTAGGGCTAGCCGCCACCGCTTGGGCTCAGGGCGGTCCCCTCTCGCCGGTGGGGCCACGTTGGTCTGGACGGCACTCCGCGGGCGCGCTTTCCTCTCTGGCCCTCACTCGCTGCACAGACTTCTTTGCTCTAGGTCACGGGGTGCAGAGAGGTGGGTGCGAGGCGCTGCTGGTGGCGCGGAGGCGAGAGCTGGCTGGGGGAGGGGGAGCGAGCGAGTGCGCGCGCCGCGAACCTGGTCTTTGGGGAATGTGACATGACGAATTTGTCTGAGATCCAAACCGGAGAATCTGCATTCTGTAGAAATATACAAGCATACCCTCTCCCACAAGTTAGCAACACATCTGGCCTTTTTCACTCTCCCGTAAGGAGGCCTTTTTACTTGACCAGGGGCCGAGTCGTAGCCTGTAATTCAGGCATCTAGTGTCTCATCATTGTAGTCTGCCCCTGTGTGTTTACGTTTAAGTGATTAATTACAATTGGAACATAACTTCACTATTTGTCTAGCTGTTTCCCTATGGATATGTTAATTTAGGTCTAATGTTTAGTTTAGGTCTCTGTATAAATTTAAGTAATAAATGTATAACCTCCTTATCTCATTTTGGTATACAGGTATACAGATATACCTAAATGCAAAATGCATTTATATATGTATTTATATATGGCAACAAGTATAAAGTTATTGACATATAATATATATAAATCAATATACTTGAATTAATCTTTATAATTAATATATTCATTAATATATATTACAACAATACAACACATACACAGCTAATACCAACCAACACAAACCAATATACTGTAATAATACATGTCACACATTTATAATTATACAGTATATAGAACATATATCATCACAGCACATCAATCCATACCAATTAATATCAGCCACACACACATTATATTACTGCCATATATATTTAATTATACAGTATATATATGTGTGTGTGTATATAGTATACATATTAATTTATATACAAATTAATTAAGTATAGATCTATAAATAGAATTAGGTATACCTTTATTATATTTTATTTATACCCATACCTAATTAGGCAAACTGTAATTAGGCAAATACATTTATATTATGTATTTATAACAATATATAAAGTATTGTTAAATGTACCACCTGTACAGCATCTCCACCCCACATACCACTTTCTCTAATCCCACCAACTCATTTTCAGTATTATGTGTTGGCCAGGAGCTGGGCCAGTCTTTCCCAGCAATGTTAAGAGACGTCTGTTCCTGTGTCTAATAGCCCTGGCGTTTTATTCTCTTGAATTAAAAGATCTTTTAAAGGCCTTGGAACTGTAATTTCCTGCACCCAAAAGGCTAGATCACTAGATCCAAATGTTTTGTGGCTCTTAGATTGAGAAGTCAAGTTTTTCCTTGTCTGATAGTAAGGTAAAAGTAAAAGCTGTGTTACTCTTTGACCTTTATTAATTTGTACAGTTTTGATAGGCAGTGAGATCAAGACTTTAATTTCTCAATATCATCAGAATCTACTACACCATGCACCAGCGAAATTTCTTTTCTTTCTTTTTTTTTTTATTTAATTTTTTTTTAAAAGAAAGCGAGCTACGCCCCAGGACAAATCTTACAATGTCCTCAGATAGGGGGCCAGCCACTCCGGTTGGAATTGGAGTAAGCGGCACATCAGGGGTTAATATTGTTATTAAATCTCCTTGCCTTTTCGCTTTTCTCCTAGCCTGGGTGAGACCCCCCTGAGGGAGTTTTCTCCAAGGAGCACGCTCTGCATATTGTGTACTAAAAGCTCCTTTGTTTAAAAAACTTTTTATCTTCCTCAGTCTTAGGCAACACTTTGGGAGGCTTTGGGGGCAAAGTGGGGAACTCCTGGGTCCTGGGAGGCACAATCGAAGGCGGAGGCAGTCGCCTTAAAGCAGAAAGTGGTGGATAAGTTTTTTAAAGGTTTGCGCAGAGGGGGAGGGAGCTCGCCAGGGCTCTCGGCCGCAGCGTCCTGTAAGCCCTCTCCTTCCTCGGGAGGTAGACCACTTTCTCCCTCCTTTTTTTTTTTTCTTCAATGGCAGAAAATATGATCTGTGCAGTAAATGGAGACTCACCACCATCCACCTCTATAGCCTCCCCCATAGTCTATTTAACAGCCTCGTGACGGAGGTCCAGGACATTTCTAATCATATTCCACAGTCAATAAATATTTGTCTATTCTTAGATGCAGAGAAATCCATTTTTAATTTTTTTTTTTAATTTTAGAGAATATTTTTATTTATTTTGTAACCTCTTTACCCTGGCTAAACTGCAGAGGGGACTAGAAAAGAAGCCTCAAGGTGAGGATCAAGTTCATCCTTGGGACTAGAGAAAATCCTTCTCCGGGAAACTCCTAGCAGTGGCCCTTTACCCCGACATGGAGGAGGAGGCATAGGGGGATGGGAGCGTCCCGAAGTTTTCCTCTTCTGTTCCGGAGATCCTTTAACTGTTTGGTAACTAAATCTTACGAACTGTCTGATCGGGGATGTTTCCCTCAACCTCCTAGGAGCGGATGGTCTGATTAGGGATGTTTTCTTAAACTTTTAGGAGCATCTTTAGCTTAAAAAAAAAAAATCCTCATCAGAATGGCATCGAGCTGCTGTTTCCTCTAAACCTTTTTCAAATTGAGGGGAGAGCTGATCTTTCTTTTCATCCCTATCTTTTACATGCTCATTGGCAGTCATAGCGGCCAGCCATTCATTTAGCTGTCGATAGCTAGGTATAGCCTCTTCATTTTCACTTTTCTTTATAACAGGTACCTTTTCAGATTTGCTTTTTTGTTTAACAGGTACTTTTCCAACTTTACTTTCCTCTTTAACAGGTACCTTTTCAAATTCATGAGCTGGATCTAAAACATCTCTAGTCATATTCCACAGAGGAAAGGTGTAAGTAGGGATTTTTTCCAAACCTTGCTGAGCACAATAAGCTCTTAGCTGTTTTCCTAGTTTTTTCAAGATATCGAGGTTAACAGTGCCTTGTTGTAGAAACCAAGGGCAGTGGTCTTGTACAAATGTAAAAAATGATTGAATGGAAGATTTTTTAACCTTGATTCTTCTTTTACTTAATAACTGTAAAATTACTCCTATAAAGAGCTGTCTTTCACTTGATTCAGTGTTGCCCATGTCAGAAACTTAAGGATAGTAAAAGATTTTGCTTTTAGCTATCTAAAGATTAGGCCTTTTTTGTCAGCCTTTTTAGAAACCGTTTTTTCTCTCTAACTCTTCAACACTTCCCACTCCTCTCGCCCTGTCTATTCTACAGGGGGATCTGCAGCCCCCTAAGTGGGATCCTATCTGTCCCCAAAACTGAACACTGGGGGAATGGGGTTGGGGATTTACCTTCGAAATGCCTGTCTCGGGCGCCACCTGCAGAGGTCCAGCCCCAGCTGATCCAGGGTATTCGAAGGGAAGATGGAGTAGGCGACCTATTTATATATTTATTTATTCATCAAAGATATAAAGAGTAATAGAATGAGGATAGCTCAGTAGGAAAATTCAGTGGAGAAAAGCAGCTGAGTAGCTTGGTTTACGTGGAAAATCAATATAACCCGTGACACCAGGTTAGCTCTGACCACGGAGGCTGCAAGTGCCCTCTAGAATAGAGGAAGGTGCCCCACCTTAGACACCTTATCGAGTGGGTCTTCGAAGCCCAGGCAAATAAATGGTCGCAGAGGATATCCGCGCTCCAGATGGACACTCATCTGAAAATTGAGGGGAATAATGACATGGGGAGACCAAGCGTTGGCGAGCAAGGCCCGTAGCTTTATTTTCAACACAGGTTTTAATACCCTAAGTTACACATAGAGGATAATAGGGGATGCAAAGTCAGCAGTCTTTAATCCTTATCAAAAACCAGGGTTTCTTTTCTGCAGATTTATCGTATAAAAATGGTTTAGATGATTTACATCATCTTCTGGCCAGAAGACCTATTAACATTTTATGACTCTTGACAAAGACTTATCAACCATAAGAGTTATTTTCTCTAAGAGTAATTGTTTAAGGTTTGGCGCCATCTTTCGAAGATAAAATTGCATTCCTATAGGGAGGATGTGTAATGGGTTTACAACAAAGAAAAGAATTTATTACCTTAAGGGTCTAAAGTTACCAACATCAAGGCCACTACTTATTTTTTCTACATACCAACTATATTAATTAGCACACATTCAAGGATACAATTCAGGGGATGTGGAAACTTGGCAAAAAGCATTGGTTCATGAATGAAATCTTTTACTAGTTTTATTCTGACAGTTTCTAACTCTCTGAGAGGCTCTAAGCTATTTGAATATCTTAAACTTCCCGTGCGTCTCGAGGCTGGGAGACTGTACACAATCGTATGCATAGCTGTAGGAGACCGGGTAAACTTGTCAGGCGAGTTAGAAAACCATCTGAGGGGTTTGGATTTAAACACTCCTAATTGCCCAGGAACATTATTAGTTGGAGCTGTAAGTTAGCTCTTTGACAGAGAGAGTGAGATGGTGGTGGGGGACATCCCCAGTAATGTCAGAGGTGAGAGAACAAAGCAATAAAGAAGGCAGACTTTGGTTTTTGGGGGTAGATGCTGAAGAATATACGGGGGAACTCCCGGAGGCTCGATCCCGCCTTTGCGTATGCCGAGACTCTTTCCTTATGACATTTGTCACGAGTGGAATATCTCTCGCTGGCTCCCGGCAATCTTCCATTGCACCAAACGCAGTGAAGTCCCGAGAGGCCCCTTCCAACACCACAGTATCAGTGTCTTCTCAGAGGCACCCTGAGCAACTCCCTGAGTTCACCGGCACAAGTCGAGGGAACACAGGGTATCCTGCCGCAACCCGAGAAAGACCTCAAGAGTCCGTCTTCAACACGTCTTGAGGCCGGATTCCCCTACCATGACTCGAGAGCAATGACACGCTCCCCCTCGCCATGCGCATGGACACCTGACTTTCCCTGGCGCCACATGAGAGGCTCCCTGAGCTCCCCGTCATACCTCGTGAGAAACCCCACACTGGCGCCACAGCTCGGGAAAACCCACGAGATGCCACCGTCATCGCGAGATTGGGGACTTCTTTTCCTGCCTGACCTGGAGAGCAATCCCTGGTCCTTTCTCCAAACTTCACAGGAGGCTTTACTCCCTTTAGGCCACTCAATGGGCTCCAAGAGATACCTGTCGCGACTTGAGAGGAGAGCAGAGTACTTTGTTTCCCCTCGAGATGAGGCCTTACCTTGGGTGAGTCTGGAATGCAACCCCGAGATCCCTGTTGCCCCTGGAGAGGAACATTATGTCCTGGACAAAAGCCTAGATGAGGTCTATTTTGCCCTACAGTGAATCGAGAGCAACACCCATCTCTCCCTCGCAATTCGAATGGAAGATTGGTCTTCACTGGGCCAACACAAGAGGAAGTCTGAATTTCCCGTTGTAACTCGAGAATCCCGCCGCAACTCTTAAAAACCACGTGGTTCCCCATTCATCGCAATATGAGGCCTTTGCCCGCTACAGAGTCTCAAGAGAAGTCCCATGTTTCGTCATAAAGTTCGAAATGCTACTTGGCATCCTTGATGCGACCCCAAAAGTTCCCCAATATACCGGTCTCACTCCAAGGGAACACCGAAGTTCCTGGCACCACTTCATTTGAGCCCCTTCTCCCCTCCTGATCATGGCAGGAAGGTCGATTCCCCTGCTTTGTCTAGAAGGGGTTCCCGACCTTCATGGCGCACCTCAGGATGAGGCCAGTCTCACGAAGAAATTCGAGACGTAGCCTCGTGTTGGTGCCACGTGCCGAAAGACCCCGATTTCTCGGTCTTGCTCTTGATAAGAACCCGATGCCCGGACACCTCTTCTAAGGCAACCCTGTGGATGAAGGCACTACACGAGGGGGCACTGGCAACCCTGTTCATCGTCCGGAAAATCCCACAGGATCCACATACAGCTCCACAACTGGCCTGTCACCCCTTAAACAATGAGAGAGGCAAGCGGAGCTCCCTTCCTCAGACAAGACGAGGCCTGAGTATCCAATCCCAACTCTGCAGGCACGCTTCGATCTGAGTCAGAAATGGAGAGGAAACCTGACGTTCCTGCCTCAACCCGAGATGAGGCCCTCTTCCATTAAAACAAACCCAGTGGAGTCCCGAGAGGCCCCTCCCATCTCCACAGTATCCCTGACTTCTCATAGGCATTCTGAGAAGCTCCTTGAGGCCACCGGCAAACGTCGAGGGAAATAAGGGTTTCCTGCCACAACCGAAGAAAGACCTCTAGAGTCCTTCTTCAACGCGTCTTGAGGTCAGATTCCCCTACCATGGCTCGAGAGCAATAACGCGCTCCCCCTCGCCACGCACATGGAGACCTGACTTCCCTGGCGCCACATGAGAGGCTCCCTGAGCTCCCTGTCGTACTTCGTGTGAAACCCCACACTGGCGCCGCAGCTCGAGAAAACACACAAGACCCCTCCGTCATCGCGAGATGAGGGCCATCTTTTCCTGCATGGCCTGGAGAGCATTCCCAAGTCCTCTCTCCAAACTTCACAGGAGGCTTGACTCCCTTTAGGCCACAAAGTGGGCTCCAAGAGGTGCCCGTCGCAACTCGAAAGGAGAGCAGAGTCCTTTGCTTCCCTTCGACACAAGGCCTGACTCCCTGGGTGAGTCTGGAATGCAAACCTGAGATCCCTGTGGCCCTTGGAGAGGAACATTAGGTCCTGGACACAAGCCTAGATGAGGTCTCCTTTGCCCTGCAGTGACTCGAGCGCAACCCCCAGCTCTCCCTCGCAACTCAAATGGATGATTGGACTTCCTTGGCCCAACACAAGAGGAAGCCTGAAATCCCCGTCGTAACTCGAGAATCCCGCCGCAACTCGAGAAAAACCACGTGGCTCCCCCGTCATCGCAAGATGAGGCCCTTGGCCGCTACAGCGTATCAAGAGAAGTCCCACGTTCCATCCTGAAGTACAAAACGGTACTTGGCACCCTTGATGCGACCCCCAAAGTTCCCTGACATACCGGTCTCAGTCGAGGGAAACACCAAAGTTCATGGCACCACTTCCTGTGAGCCCCTTCACCCCTCCTGATCGCGACAGGAGGGTCGACTCCCATGCTTTGTCTGCAAGCGGTTCCCGACGTTCCCCGCAAACCTCCGGATGAGGCCGGTCTCATGAGGAAATTCGAAAAGTAGCCTCATGGTTGGTGCCACATGTTGAAAGATCCCGAATTCCCGGTCCACTCTAGATAAGAACCTGACGCCCGGACATCTCTTCGAAGGCAACCCTGTGGATGAAGGCACAACACGAAGGGACACTGACATCCCCATGCATCGTCTGGAAAAACCCGCCGATTCCACTCACAGCTACAAATGTGGACTGTCACCCCGTGAACAACTCGAGAGGCAAGTGAAGTTGCATTCCTTCACACAAGACGAGGCCTTACCTTCCTGGCCCAACTCTTCAGGGACCCTGTGATCGGAGTCAGAAATGGAGAGGAACCCTGAGGTTCCTACCTCAACTAGAGAAGAGGCCCTCTTCCATTGAACCAAACTCAGTGGTGTCCCGAGAGGCCCCTCCCAACACCACAGTATCCCTGAATTCTCAGAGGCTCCCTGAGAAGCTACCTGAGGTCACTGGCACAAGTCGAGGGAACCCAGAGTTTCCTGAAGTAACCCGAGAAAGACTTGGAGAGTCCTTTTTCAACGTCTCTTGATGCCCGATTCCCCTACCATGACTCCAGAGCAAGGACGTGCTCCCCTCGCCACAAGCAGGAAAACTGACTTCCCTAGTACCACACAAGAGGCTCCCTGAGTACCCCATCATACCTCGTGAGAAAACCCACAGTGGCGCCGCAGTTCGAGAAAAACCACAAGATGCCCCCGTCAAGGAGAGATGGGGGCCTTCTTTTCCTGCCTGACCTGGAGAGCAATTCCTGGTCCTCTCTCCAAACTTCACAGGACGATTGACTCCCTTTAGGCCACTCAGTTGGGTCCAAGAAATACCCGGTGCGACTCGAGAGGAGAGCGGAGTCCTTTGCTTCCCTGGAGACGAGGCCTGACTCCCCGGGTGAGTTTGGAATGCAACCCCGAGATCCCTGTCGCCCCTGGAGTGGAACATTATGTCCTAGACACAAGCCTAGATGAGGTCTATTTTGCCCTACAGTGATCGAGAGCAACCTCCATCTCTCCCTCACAATTTGAATGGAAGATTGGGCTTCCCACGGTCAACACATGAGGAAGTCTGAATATCCCATCGTAATTCGAGAATTCAGCCTCAAGTCTTAAAAACCATGTGGTTCCCCCTTCATCGCAATATGAGGCCCTTGCCAGCTAGAGTCTCAAGAGAAGTCCCACGTTCCATCTTAAAGTTCGAAATGCTACTTGGCACCCTTGATGCGACCCCAAAGTTCCCCAACATACTGGTCTCACTCCAGGGGAACACTGAAATTCCCGGCGTCTCCAGGGAAGTCCCATGTTCTGTCCTTAAGTGCGAAAAGGTACTTGACACCCTTGATGCGACCGCAAAAGTTCCCGACACGCTGGGTTCCCTCGAGGGGAACACCAAGGGTCCCGACACCACTTCATCTGAGCACCTTCTCCCCTCCTGATCGTGACAGGCGAGTCGATTCCCCTGCTTTCTCTGGATGGGGTTCCCGGCCTTCCTGGTGCACCTCAGGATGAGGCCGGTCTCAGGAGGAAATTCGAGACCAGCCATGTGTGAGGTGCCACGTGCCGAACCACACCGATTTTCCGGTCCGCTCTTGATAAGAACCTGATGCCCGGACACCTCTTCGAAGGCAACCCTGTGAGTGAAGGCACAACACGAAGGGGCACTGACACCCCCGTGCATCATCCGGAAAAACCCGCAGGGTCTACACACAGCTCGACAAGGGGCCTGAGACTCCCGGAACAACTCGAGAGGCAACCAGAATTCCATTCCTCAGACAAGACGAGGCATGACTCTCCTGTCCCAACACTGCAGGGACCGTGCAGTCGGAGTCAGAATTGGAGAGGAAGCCTGAGGTTCCTGCCTCCCCTCGAGATGAGGCCCTCTTCCATTGCGCCGAACCCAGCAGAGTCCCGAGAGGCCCTGCCAACTCCACAGCATTCCTCACCTCTCAGAGTCACCCTGGTAAGTTCCCTATAGTCCCCTGCAGAAGTCGAGGGAAACGAGGGTTTCCCGCCGCCACCCGAGAAAGACCTCGAGAGTCATTCTTCAACGCGTCTTGAGGCCCTAGTCACTTCCCATGACTCGAGAGTGATGACCAGCTCCCCCTCGCCATGCGCATGGAGACATGAGTTCCCTGGCGCCGCACGAGAGGCTCCCTGAGGTCCTCGTCGTGCCTCTTGAGAAAACCCCCAAGGGCGCCACAGCCTGAGGAAACCCATGAGATGCCCCCGTCATCGCGAGATGAGGGCCTTCTTTTCCTGCCTGACCTGGAGAGCAATCCCAAGTCCTCTCTCCAAACTGAAGAGGAGGCTCGACACCCTTGAGTCCACTCAGTGGGCTCCAAGAGATCCGTGTCGCGACTTGAGAGGAAAGTGGAGTCCTCTGCTTCCCCTCGAGGCGAGGCCTGACTCCCCGGGGGAGTCTGGAATGGAAACCCGAGATCTCTGTCTTCCCTTGAGAGGAATATTAGGTCCTGGACACACGCCTCGATGAGGTCTCTTTGGCCCTGTAGTGACTCGAGCAGAACCCCCAGCTTTCCCTCGCAACTCCAGGGGAAGATTGGGCTTCCCAGGGCCAACCCAAGAGGAAGCCTGAAATCCCCGTCGTTTTCGAGAATCCAGACGCAACTTGAGAAAAACGACGTGGTTCCAACGTCTTCACAGGATGAGGCCCTTGCCCGCTACAGCGTCTCCAGGGAAGTCCCATGTTCCGTCCTGAAGTGGGAAAAGGTACTTGGCTCCCTTGATGCGACCCCTAAAGTTCCCTGAAACGCC
The DNA here is from genome assembly GCF_029407905.1 of Bubalus kerabau. NCBI lineage: Eukaryota > Metazoa > Chordata > Mammalia > Artiodactyla > Bovidae > Bubalus > Bubalus kerabau. The sequence goes on from NC_073633.1 coordinate 534,698, forward strand.
GGGTTCCCTCGAGTGGAACACCTAGAGTCCCGGCCCCACTTCATCTGAGCCCCATCTCCCCTCCTGATCGCGACAGGAGAGTCGATTCCCCTTCTTTGTGTGGAAGGGGTTCCCGGCCTTCCCGGCGCACCTCAGGATGATGATGGTCTCACGAGGAAATTCGAGATGAGCCACGTGGGTGGTGCCACATGCCGAATGACCCCGATTTCCCGGTCCGCTCTTGAAATGAACCTGATGCTGGACACCTCTTTGAAGGCAACCCTGTGGGGGAAGGCACCAAATGAAGGGGCAATGACACCCCCGTGCATCTTCTGGAAACACCCGCAGGTTCCACACACAGCTTGTCAAGGGCCCTGAGACCCACTGAACGACTCGAGAGGCAAGCAGAGTTCCATTACTCAGACAAGACGAGGCCTGACTCTCCTGTCCCAACCCTGCAGGGACCCTGCGGTCAGAGTCAGAAATGGAGAGGAAGCCTGAGGTTCCTGCCTCCAATCGAGATGAGGCCCTCTTTCATTTCGTCAAACCTAGTGGAGTCCCGAGAGGCCCCTCTAACTCCTCAGTATCCCTCACCTCTCAGAGGCACCTGGGAAGTTCCCTAAGGTCCCCTGTAGAGGTCGAGGGAAACGAGTGTTTCCCGCCCCAACCCAAGAAAGACCTCGAGAGTCCTTCTTAAATGCGTCTGGAGGCCCTAGTCCCTCCCATGACTCCAGAGCAATGACGCGATCTGCCTGGCCACACGCATGGAGGCCTGACTTCTCTGGCGCCGCACGAGAGGCTCCCTGAGCTCCCCATCATATCTCGTGAGAAACCCCACACTGGCGCCGCAGCTCGAGAAAACCCATGAGACGCACCCGTCATCACGAGAGGAGGGCCATCTTTAACTGCATGGTATGCAGATCAAGCGTGAACCTTCTGTCCAAGCTACACAGGAAGCTTGACTCCCTTTAGGCCACTCATTGGGCTCCAAGAGTTACACGTCGCGAATCGAGAGGATAGTGGAGTCCTTTGCTTCCACTCGAGACGAGGCGTGACCCACCGGGTGAGACTGGAATGCGACCCCGATATCCCTGTTGCCCCTGGAGAGGAACACTACATCCTGGCCCCAAGCCTAGATGAGGACTCTTTGCCCTGAAGTGACTCGAGAGCAACCCACAGCTCTCTCTGACAAGTTGAATGGAAGATTGGACTTCCTGGGCCAACACAAGAGGAAGCCTGAATTCCCCGTCGTAACTCGAGAATCCCGCCTCAACTCGAGAAAAACCACGTGTTTCCCTCGTCATCGCAATATGAGGCCATTGCCCGCTAGAGCATCTCCAGAGAATTCCCACGTTTCATCTTGAAGTGCGAAACTGTACTTGGCACCCTTGATGCGACCTCAAAAGTGCCATGACATACCGGTCTCACTCGAGGGGACCACCGAGGTTCCCGGCACCACTTCATCTGAGCCCCTTCTCCCCTTCTGATCGCGAACGGTGTGTCGATTCCCCTGCTTTGTCTGCAAGGGTTCCCTACCTTCCCGGCGAACCTCAGGATGAGGCCGGTCTCCCGAGGAAATTCGAGACGTAGCCTCGTGGGTGGTACCACATGCTGAAAGACCCCAATTTTCTGGTACGCTCTTGAAAAGAACCCGATGCCCGGACACCTCTTTGAAGGCAACCCTGTGGATGAAGGCACAACACGAAGGGGCACTGACACCCCTGTGCATCGTCCGGAAAAACCCGCAGGTTCCACACACAGCTCAACAAGTGGCCTGTCACTCCGTGAACAACTCGAAAGGCAAGCGGAGATCCATTCCTCCACGGAAGACGAGGCGTGACTCTCTTGTCCGTACTCGGCGGGTACTCTGCGACCCGAGTCAGAAATGGAGAGGACCCCTGAGGTTCCTGCCTCCATTCGAGATGAGGCCCTCTTCGATTGCACCAAACCCAGTTGAGTAATGAAAGGCCCCTCCCAAATCCACAGTGTCCCTGACTTCTCAGAGGCACCCTGAGAAGTTGCCTGAGGTCACCGACACAAGTCGAGGGAACCCAGGGTTCCCTGCCGCAACCCGAGAAAGACCTCGAGAGTCCTTCTTCAATGCGTCTTGAGGCCCGATTCGCCTACTATGACTCGAGAGCAATCACGCACTCCCCTTCACCACACGCACGGAGACCTGACGTCCCTAGCACCACACGAGAGGCTCTCTGAGCTCCCCGTCGTACCTCGTGAGAAATCTGATACTGGCGCCGCAGCTGGAGAAAACCCACGAGACGCCCCCGTCATCGCGAGACGAGGGCCTTTTTTCCTGCATGGCCAGGAAAACATTTCCGAGTCATCTCTCCAAACTCCATAGGAGGCTTCACTCCCTTTACGCCACGCAGTGGGCTCCAAGAGATACCCGTCGCGACTCGACAGGAGAGCGGAGAACTTTATTGCCCCTCAAGACGAGGCCTGACTCTCCGGATGAGTCGAGAATGCAACCCTGAGATCCCTGTCGGCCCAGTAGTGGAACACTAGGTCCTGGACACAAGCGTAGATGAGGCCTATTTTGCCCTGCAGTGACTGGAGAGCAATCCCCAGTTCTAACTTGCAACTCGAATGGAATACTGGATTTTCCTGACGCCACACAAGAGGCTCCCTGAAATCCCTGTGGTACTTCATGAGACACCCCACACTGGCGCCGCAGCTCGAGAAAACCCACGAGACGCCACCGTCATCTCGAGATGAGGGCCTTCTTTTCCTGCATGGCCTGGAGTCCAATCCCGAGTCCTCTCTCCAAACTCCACAGGAGGCTTGACTCCCTTTAGTACACACAGTGGGCTCCAAGAGATACCCATCGCGACTCGAGACGAGAGCGGAATTCTTTGCTTACCCTCGAGGTGAGAACTGACTCCCCGGATGAGTCTGGAATGCAAACCCGAGATCCCTCTCGCCCCTGGAGAGCAACGTTAGATCCTGGACACAAGCCTAGATTAGGTCTCTTTTGCCCTGCAGTGACTCTAGCGCAATCCCCAGCTCCCCCTCGCAACCCGAATGGAAGATTGGATTTCAAGACCAACAAGAGGAAGCCTAAATTCCCGGTCATAACTCGAGAATCCCGCCGCAACTCGAGCAAAACCACGTGGTTCTCCCGTCATCGCAAGATGAGGCCCTTGCCCGCTACAGCGTTTCAAAAGATGTCCCAGGTTCCGTCTTGAAATGCGAAACGGTACTTGGCACCCTTGATGCGACCCCAAAAGTCCCCCAACACGCCGGTCTCACTCAAGGGGAACACCGAGGTTCCCGGCACCACTTCATTTAAGCCCCTTCTCCCCTCCTGATCGTGACCCGTGGGTCGATTCCCCTGCTTTGTCTGCAAGGGGGCCCGACCTTCCCTGCACAACTCAGGATGAGGCCGGTCTCATGGGGAAATTCGATACGTAGCTTTGTGGGTGGTGCCACTTGCTGAAAGACTCCAATTTCCCGGTCCGCTCTTGATAAGAATCCGATGCTCGGACACCTCTTGGAAGGCAGCCTTGAGTATGAAGGTACAACACGAAGGGGCACTAACACACCTGTGCATCATCCGGAAAAAAGGGCAGGTTACATACACAGCTCGACAAGTGGCCTGTCACCTCAAGAACAACTCGAGAGGCAAGAGGAGTCCCATCCTCCAGAAAAGACGAGGCCTGACTCTCCTGTACCAACATGCAGGGACCTTGCGATCTGAGTCAGAAATGGAGAGGAACACTGAGGTTCCTGCTTCAACTCGAGATGAGTCCCTCTTACATTCCACCAAATGCAGAGGAGTCTCGAGAGGCCCCTCCAAACTGCACAGTATCCCTGACTTCTCAGAGGCACTCTGAGAAGCTCCCTGAGGTCGCAGGCACAAGTCAAGGGAACCCTGGGTTTTATGCAGTGACCCGAGAAAGACCTCGAGAGTCCTTCTTCAACCCGTCTTGAGGCCCGATTACCCTACCATGACTCGAGAGCAATGACGAACTCCCCCTAGCCATCTCATGGGGACCTGACTTCCCTGGCGCCACACGAGAGGCTCCCTGAGCTCCCTCTCGTACCTCGTCAGAAACCCGGCACTAGCGCGGCAGTCTAGAAAACCCACAAGAGGCCGCCGTCATCGCGAGATGAGGGCCTTCTTTTCCTGCATGGCCTGGAGAGGAATCCCGAGTCCTCTATCCAAACAGCACAGGAGGCTTGACTCCCTTTAGGGCACACAGTGGGCTCCAAGAGATACCCATCGCGACTCAAAAGGACAGCGGAGTTCTTTGCTTCCCCTCGAGACGAGGCCTGATTCCCCGGGTGAGTCTGGTATGCAAGCCCGAGATCCCTGTCGCCCCTAGGGATGAACATTAAGTCCTGGACACAAGCCTAGATGAGGTCTATTTTGCCCTGCAGTGACTCGAGGGCAATCCCCAGCTCTCCCTTGAAACTCGAATGGAAGATAGGACTTCCCTGGGCCAACACATGAGGAAGACTGTATTCCCCGTCGAAACTCGAGAATCCCGCCACAACTCGAGAAACGCTACGTGGTTCCCCCGTCATCCCAAGATGAGGCCCTTGCCCCCTACAGCGTCTCAAGAGAAGTCCATCGTTCCGTCTTGAAGTGCGAAACGGTATCGGCACCCTTGATGCAACATCAAAAGTTCCTCGACACACTGGTCTGACTCGAGGAGAACACCGAGGTTCCCGGCACCACTACATCTGGGCCCCTTCTCCCCTCCTGATCGCGACAGGAGGGTCGATTCCCCTGTTTTGTCTTGAAGGGGTTCCCGCCTTTCCCGGTGCATCTCAGGATGAGGCCGGTCTCAAGAGGATATTCGAGACATAGCCTCGTGGATGGTGACACATGCCGAAAGACCCCGATTTCCCGGTTCGCTCTTGATAAGATCCCAGTGCCCGGACACCTCTTTGAAGATAACCCTTTTGATGAAGGCACAACACGAAGGGGCACTGACACCCCCGGGTATTGTCCGGAGAAACCCGCAGGTACCACACACAGCTCGAGAAGTGACCTGTCACCCCGTGAACAACTGGAGAGGCAAGCAGAGTTCCATTCCTCCACACAAGACGAGGCCTGACTCTCCTGTTCGAACTCTGCAGCGAAACTGAGATCTGAGTCAGATCTGGCCCAGGGGAAGTCAGGAGACGAAACATGAGTTTCCTGCCTCCACTCAAGATGAGGCCCTCTTCCATTGCACCGAACCCAGTGGAGTCCCGAGAGGCCCCTCCCAACTGCACAGTATCCCTGACTTCTCAGAGGCACCCTTAGACCTTCCTGAGTTCACCGGCACAAGTCGAGGGAACCAAGGGTTTCCTGCCCCAACCCGTAAAAGACCTCGAGAGTCCTTCTTCAACGCGTCTTGAGGTGCCATTCCCCTACCATGAGTCGAGAGCAATGACGCACTCCGCATAGCCACGCGCATAGAAACCTGACTTCCCTGGCGCCACAGGAGAGGCTCCCTGAGCTCCCCATTATACCTCGTGAGCAACACCACACTGGAGCCGCAGCTCGAGAATACCCACTAGACGCCCCAGTCCTCACGAGATGAGGGCCTTCTTTTGCTGTATGGCCTGGAGAGCAATCCTGAGTCCTCTCTCCAAACTCCACAGGAGGCTTGACTCATTTTAGGCCACACAGTGAGCTCCAAGATATACCCGTCGCGACTTGACAGGAGAGCGGTGTCCTTGGCTTCCCCTCGAGACGAGGCCTGATTCCCCGGGTGAGTCGAGAATGCAATGCCGAGATCGCTGTCGCCCCAGCAGAGGAACATTAGGTCCTGGACACAAGCCTAGATGAGGTCTATTTGGCCCTGCAGTGTCTCGAGAGCAATCCCCAGTTCTAACTCGCAATTCGAATGAAAACTGGACTTCCCTGGGCCAGTTGAACAGGAAGCCTGAATTCCCCGTTGTAACTCGAGAATCCCGCCGCAACTCAAGAAAAACCACGTGGTTCCCCCGTCATCGAAAGATGAGGCCCTTGCCCGCTACAGCGTCTCAAGAGAAGTCCCACGTTCCGTATTGAAGAGCGAAAAGTTACTTGGAACCCTTGATGCGACCCCAAAAGATCCCCGACATACCAGTCTCACTTGAGGAGAACACCGAGGTTCCCGGCACCACTTCATCTGAGACTCTTCTCCCCTCTTGATTGCGACAGGAGGTTCGATTCCCCTGCTTTGTCTGGAAGGCATTCCCGACCTTCCTGGCGCATGATGAGGCCAGTCTCACGAGGAAATTTTAGACATAGCCTCGTGGGTGGTGCGGCATGCCAAAAGACCCCAATTCCCTGGTCCGCTCTTGATAAGAACCCGATGGCAGAACCCAACTCGAAGGCAATCCTGTGGATCAAGGCACAACACGAAGGGGCAGTGACACCCCGGTGCATCGTCCAGAAAAACCCACAAGTTCCACATACAAATCGACAAGTGGCCTGTCACCCCATGAACAACGCGAGAGTCAAGCGGAGTTCCAGTCCTCCACACAAGACGAGGCCTGACTCTCCTGTCCCAACTCTGCAGGGACTCTGCGATCCGAGTCAGATCCGGTGCATTCGAAGCCAGGAGAGGAACCCTGAGGTTCCTGCCTCAACTTGTCATGAGGCCCTCTTCCATTGCACCAAACCCAGTGGAGTTCCGAGAGGCCCCTCCCAACTCCACAGTGACCCTGACTTCTCAGAGGCACGCTGAGAAGCTTCCTGAAGTCACTGGCACAAGTCGATGGAACCCAGGGTTTCCTGCTGCAACGCAGGAAAGACCTCGAGAGTCCTTCTTTAACACCTCTTAAGGCCCAATTCCCCTACCATGACTCGAGAACAATGACGGGCTCCCTCTCACCACGTGCATAGAGACCTGACTGCCCTGGCACCACGTGAGAGGCTCACTGAGCTCCCAGCCTTACTTCGTGAGAAACCCCACACTAGCGCCACAGCTCGAGAAAACCTACGAGACGCCCCAGTCATTGGGAGATGAGGGCCTTCATTTCATGCATTCCCTGGAGAGCAATCCCGTGTCCTCCCTCCAAACACCAAAGGAGGTTTGACTCCCTTTAAGCCACTCAGTGGGCTCCAAGACATACCCGTCCGACTCGAGAGGAGAGCAGAGTCCTTTGCTTCCCCTCGAGATGAGGGCTGACTCCAAGGTGAGTCTGGAATGCAACCCCGAGATTTCTGTCGAGCCTGGACATGAACATTAGGTCCTGCACACAAGCCTTGGTGGGGTCTCTTTTGCCTTCAGTGACTAGAGCGCACCTCCAGCTCTTCCTCGAATCTCGAATGGAAGATAAGAATTTTGTGGGCCAACACAAGAGGAAGCATGAATTCCCTGTGGTAACTCAAATATCCCACCGCAACTCGAGAAAAACCAAGTGGTTCCGTAGTCATTCCAAGATGAGGCCCATGCCCGCTGGAGCACCCCAAGAGAAGTCCAACGTTCCATTGTGAAGAGCGAAACGGTACTTGGAACGCTTTATGCGACCCCAAAAGTTACCCGACATACCTGTCTCACTTGAGGGAAACACCGAGGTTCCCAGCAGCACTTCATCTGAGCCACTTCTCCCCTCCTGATCGCCACAGGAGGGTCGATTCCTCTGCTTTGTCTGGAAGAGTTTCATGAACTTCGTGGCACATTTCAGGATGAGGCCGGTTTCATGAGGAAATTCGAGACAACCCACGTGGGTGGTGCCAAATGCTGAACGACCCCGATATCCCGGTCCACTCTTCATAAGAACCCGATGCCCGGACACCTCTTCGAAGGCAACCCTGTGGATGAAGACACAAAACGAAGGGTCACTGACACCCCCGTGCATCGTCTGGAAAAACCTGCAGATTCGACACACAGTTTGACAAGGGGCCTGAAACCCCATGAACAACTCGAGAGGCAAGCGGAGTTCCATTCCTCAGAAAAGATGTAGCCTGTCTCTCCTGTCCCAACTCTGCAGGGACCCTGATGTCGGAGTCTGAAACAGAGAGGAAGTCTGAGGTTCCTGCCTCCCCTCGAGATGAGCCCCTCTTCCATTGCGACAAACCCAGCGGAGTCCCGAGAGGCACCGCCAACTCCACAGTATCCCTCAACTCTCAGAGACACCCTGGGAAGTTCCCTAAGGTCCCCGGCAGAAGTCGAGGGAAACGACTTTTTCCCGCCACAACCCGAGAAAGACCTCGAGAGTCCCTCTTCAACGCGTCTTGAGGCCCTAGTCCCCTCCCATTACTCGAGAGCCACAACGCGCTCCTCCTCGCTACGCGCAGGGAGACCTGACTTCCCTGGCGCCGCACGAGAGGCTCCCTGAGATCCTCGCCGTGCCTCGCGAGAAAACCCCCACGGGCGCCGCAGCTCGAGGAAACCCCTGAGACGCCCCCGTCCTCGCGATGTGAAGGGACTTCTTTTCCTGCATGGCCTGGAGAACAATCCCGAGCCCTCTCTCCAAAATGAAGAGGAGGCTTGACTCCACTGACGACACTAGGGGGCTCCAAGATATCCGCGTCGCGACTCGGGAGGACAGCAGAGTCCTTTGCTTCCCCTCGAGACGAGGCCTGACACCCAGGGGGATCCTGGAATGCAACCCCGAGATCCCTGCCTTCCCTGGAGAGGAATATTAGGTCCTGGACACAAGCCTAGATGAGGTCTCTTTGGCCCTGCAATGACTCGAGCGCAACCCACAGCTTTCCCTCGCCAATCGAATGGAAGACTGGGCTTCCCAGGGCCAACAGAGGAGGAAGCCTGTAATCCCCATCGTCACTCGAGAATCCCGGCGCAACTCGAGAAAAAACACGTGGTTCCAACGTCTTCGCAAGATGAGGCCCTTGCCCACTACAGCGTCTCAGGGGAAGTCCCATGTTCCGCCCTGAAGTGCGAAACAGTACCTGACACCCTTCGTGCGACCCCCAAAAGCTCCCCGACACGCCGGGTACCCTCGAGGGAACACCGAGAGTCCCGGCACAGCTTCATCTGAGCCCGTTCTCCCCTCCTGATCACGACAGGAGAGTCGATTCCCCTGCGTGGTTCAGAAGGGGTTCCCGGCCTTCCCGGTGCACCTCAGGATGAGGCCGGTCTCACAGGGAAATTCGAGACGAGCCACGTGGGTGGTGCCACATGCCAAATGCCCCCGATTCCCCGGTCCGCTTTTGAGAAGGACCCGAGGCCCGGACCCCTCTTCGAAGGCAACCCTGTGGGTGAAGGCACAACACGAAGGGGCACTGACACCCCCGTGCATCATCCGGAAAGACCCGCGGGTTCCACACACAGCTCGACCAGGGGCCTGAAAACCCCTGACAACTCGAGAGGCAAGCGGGGTTCCCTTCCTCAGACAAGACGAGGCATGACTCTCCTGTCCCAACTCTGCAGGGACCCTGTGGTCGGAGCCGAAACGGAGAGGAAGCCTGAGGTTCCTGCCTCCCCTCGAGGTGAGGCCCTCTTCCGTTGCGCCAGACCCAGCGGAGTCCCGAGGGGCCCCGCCACCTCCACAGGATCGCTCGCCTCTCAGGGGCACCCTGGGAAGTTCCCTAAGATCCCCGGCAGAAGGCGAGGGAAACGAGGGTTTCCCGCCGCCACCCGAGAAAGACCTCGAGAGTCCTTCTTCAATGCGTCTCGAGGCCCTAGTCCCCTCCCGTGACTCGAGAGCCAGGACGCGCTCCCCCTCGCCACGCGCATGGAGACTTGACTTCCCTGGCGCCGCACGAGAGGCTCCCTGAGATCCTCGTCGTGCCTCGGGAGAAAACCCCCACGGGCGCCGCAGCTCGAGGAAACCCCTGAGACGCCCCCGTCCTGGCGAGCTGAGGGCCTTCTATTCCTGCATGGCCTGGAGAGCAATCCCGGGTCCTCTCTCCAAACTGAAGAGGTGGCTGGACTCCCTTGAGGCCACTCAGTGGGCTCCAAGAGATCCGCGTCGCCACTCGAGAGGAGAGCGGAGTCCTTGGCTTCCCCTCGAGACGAGGCCTGACTCCCCGAGGGAGCCTGAAATGCAACCCCGAGATTCCTGCCTTCCCTGGAGAGGAATATTAGTTCCAGGACACACGCCTTGATGAGGTCTCTTTGGCCCTGCAGTGACTCGAGCGCTACCCCCAGATTTCCCTCGCTACTTGAATGGGAGATGGGGCTTCCCAAGGCCAACCCAAGAGGAAGCCTGAAATCCTCGTCGAAACTCGAGAATCCTGCCGCAACTCGAGAAAAACGAGGTGGTTTCAACGTCTTCGCAAGATGAGGCCCTTGCCCGGTACGGCGTCTCAAGGGAAGTCCCATGTTCCGTCGTGAAGTGAGACACGGTACCTGACACCCTTCATGCGACATCCAAAAGTTCCCCGACATGCTGTGTTCCCTTGAGGGGAACACCGAGAGTCCCAGCACCACTTCCTCTGAGCACCTACTCCTCTCCTGTTCGCGACAGGAGAGTTGATTCCCCTGCGTGGTCTGGAAGGGGTTCCCGGCCTGCACGGCGCCCCTCAGGATGAGGCCGGCCTCGCGAGGAAATTCGAGACAAGCCCCGTGGCTGGTGCCCCATGTTGAACGACCCTGATTTCCCGGTCCGCAGTTGAGGAGAACCCGATGCCCGGACGCCTCTTCGAAGGCCACCCTGTGAGTGAAGGAACAACACGAAGGGGCACTGACACTCTCGTGCATCGTCCGGAAACACCCGCGGTTTCCACACACAGCTCCACGAGGGGACTGAGACTCCCTGAGCAACTCGAGAGGCAAGCGGAGTTCCCTTCCTCAGACAAGACGAGGCCTGACTCTCCTGCCCCAACGCTGCAGGGACACTGCTGTCGGAGTACGAAACGGAGAGGAAGCCTGCGGTCCTGTCTCCCCTCGAGATGAGGCCCTCTTCGATTGCGCCAAACCCAGAGGAGTCCCGAGATGGCCCACCAACTCCACAGCATCCCTCACCTCTAAGAGGAACCCTGGGAAGTTCCCTCAGGTCACCGGGAGAAGTCGAGGGAAACGAGGGTTTCCCGCTGCAAGCCGAGAAAGACCTCGTGAGACCTTCTTCTACACGCCTTGATGCCCTAGTCCCCTCCCAGGACTCGAGAACAATGACGCGCTCCCCCTTGCCACGCTCATGGAGACCTGACTTCCCTGGCGCCGCACGAGAGGCTCCCTGAGAACCTCGTCGTGCCTCGTGAGAAAAGCCCCACAGACGCCGCAGCTCGAGGAAACCCCTGAGAAGCCCCCGTCCTCGCGAGGTGAGGGCCTTCTTTTCCTGCCTTTCCTGGAGAGCAATCCCGAGTCCTCTCTCCAAACTGAAGATTAGGCTTGACTCCCTTGAGGCCACTCAGAGGGCTCCAAGAGATCCGCGTCGTGGCTCAAGAGAAGAGCGGAGTCCTTTGCTTCCCCTCGATGCGAGGCCTGACTCCACGGGGGACTCTGGAGTGCAACCCCGGGATCCCTGTCTTCCCTTGAGAGTACTACTAGGTCCTGGACACACGCCTAGATGAGGTCTCTTGGGCCCTGCAGTGACTCGAGCGCAACCCCCAGCTTTCCCTAGCAACTCGAATGGAAGATGGGGCTTCCCAGGGCCAACCCAAGAGGAAGCCTGAAATCCCCGTCGTAACTCGAGAATCCCGCCGCAACTCGAGAAAAACCACATGGTCCCAACGTCTTAGCAAGATGGGCCCCTTGCCCGCTACGGCGTCTCAAGGGAAGTCTCACGTTCCGTCCTGAGTAGCGAAACGGTACCTGACACCCTTCATGCGACCTCCAAAATTTCCCAGACACGCCGGGTTCCCTCGAGGGGAACACCGAGGGTCCTGGCACCCCTTCATCTGAGCCCCTTCTCCCCTCCTCATCACGACAGGAGAGTCGATTCCCCTGCGTATTCTGGAAGGGGTTCCCGGCTTTCCCGGCACACCTCAGGATGAGGCCGGCCTCCCGAGGAAATTCGAGACGAGCCCCGTGGGTTGTGCCACATGCCGAACGACCCCGATTTCCCAGTCCGCTCTGGATAAGAACCCGATGCCCGGACACCTCTTCGAAGGCAACCCTGTGGGTGAAGTTACCATTCGAAGGGGCACTGACACCCCCGTGCGTCGTCCGGAAAAACCCGCGGTTTCCACACACAGCTTGACGAGGTGCGTGAGACACCCTGAGCAATTCGAGAGGCAAGCAGAGTTCCCTTCCTCAGACAAGACGAGGCCTGCCTCTCCTGTCCCAACTCTGCAGGGACCCTGTGGTTGGAGTCCGAAAAGGAGAGGAAGCCTATGTTTCCTGTCTCCCCTCGAGATGAGGCCCTCTTCCATTGCGCCAAGCCCAGCGGAGTCCCGAGAGGCCCCGCCAACTCCACAGCATCCCTCACCTATCAGAGGCACCATGGGAAGTTCCCTCAGGTCCCCGGCAGAAGTCGAGGGAAACGAGGCTTTCCCGCCGCAACCACAGAAAGACCTCGAGTGTCCTTCTTCAACGCCTCTGGAGGCCCTAGTCCTCTCCCATGACTGGAGAGCCATGACGCGCTCCCCCTCGCCACGTGCACAGAGACCTGACTTCCCTGGCACCGCACGAGAGGCTCCCTGAGATCCTCGTCTTGCCTCGTGAGAAAACCCCCACGGGCGCCGCAGCTCGAGGAAACCCCTGAGAAGCCCCCATCCTCGCGAGGTGAGGGCCTTCTTTTCCTGCCTGACCCAGAGCACAATCCCGAGTCCTCTCTCCAAACTGAAGAGAAGGCCTGACTCCCTTGAGGCCACTCAGTGGGCTCCAAGAGATCTGCGTCGCGACTTGAGAGGAGAGCGGCATCCTTGGCTTGCCCTCGAGGCGAGGCCTGACTCCCCGGGGGAGTCTGGAACGCCACCCTGAGATCCCTGTCTTCCCTTGAGAGGAACGTTAAGTCCCGGACACAGGCCTAGATGAGGTCTCTTTGGCCCTGCAGTGACTCGAGTGCAACCGTCAGCTTTCCCTCGCAACTCGAATGGAAGATTAGGCTTCCTGGGGCCAACACAAGAGGAAGCCTGAAATCCACTTCGTAACTCGAGAATCCCGCCGCAACTCGAGAAAATCCACATGGTCCCAACGTCTTCGCAAGATGAGGCCCTTGCCCGCTACGGCTTCTCAAGGGAAGTCCCAGGTTCTGTCCTGAAGTGCGAAACGGTACCTGACTCCTTTCATGCAACCCCCAAAAGTCCCCCACACGCCGGTTTCCCTCGAGGGTAACACCGAGGGTTCCATCCCCACTTCATCTGAGCCCCTTCTCCCCTCCTGATGGCGACAGGAGAGTCAATCCCCCTGCATTGTCTGGAAGGGTCCCCGGCCTTCCCAGCACAACTCAGGATGAAGCTGGCCTCACTAGGAGATTTGAGACTAGCCCCGTGGGTGGTCCCTCATGCCGAAAGACCCCGATTTCCCTGTCCACTCTTGAAAAGAACCCGAGGCCCGGACACCTCTTCGAAGGCAACCCAGTGGGTGAAGGCACAACACGAAGGGGCACTGTCACCGTCGTGCATTTCCAGAAACACCCGCAGGTTCCACACACAGCTCAACAAGGGGCCTGAGACCCCCTGAGCACCTCAAGAGGCAAGCGGAGTTCCCTTCCTCAGACAAGGCGATTCCTGACTCTCCTGTCCCAACTCTGCAGGGACCCTGCGGTCGGAGTCTGAAACGGAGAGGAAGCCTGAGGTTCCTGCCTTCCCTGGAGATGAGGCCCTCTTCCATTGCGCCAAACCCAGCGGAGTCCTGAGAGGCCCCGCCAACTCCACAGCATCCCTCATCTGTCAGAAGCACACTGGGAAGTTCCCTAAGGTCACCGGTAAACTTTTATTGCACAAGGTCCCCATGAAAAGGCCCATGCAGCAGGACAGCCACAGATTCTGTCTGCCATTAAAGGGCAGTAAGGTGCCCTCCCCCCTTCTTTGCTGCCTCGGCGGCCACCAGCGTGCAATTCGCGTACCCTTCCCTTTCCCATCCTAGCAGGTGCTCCAGGGCCCGCTGGCCTACAAAGTGCCAGAAGCAGGGCTGGGCCAGCCGGCCAGAATTCAGGGTTCTGTCCCTTGGACTTCCAGAGGACACTAGGCTGCTTGGGAAAACCGAGCAGACTCTGAGGTTTTTCAGCAGAGGGGTGGAGCGGTAAAGGCCTTGACCCCAAAGACGAGGCCTTTCTGCGACCGCCAGGTTGGGGAGCTCTGAGACTGTGCCAACACAGGGCAGAATACATGGTTCCCTGCTCCAGGCAGTCCCCGTTCCCTTACCTGTGTTCCGCACCCCTCCGCTGTGGCCAATGGATGCCGATCCTTGGGGATCCAGGAGTTCACGAAATGGGCATTCCCAGCCGCAATGGCGACCCCCAACAGCACATCTGGAAAGCCCTCCCCCACCCCCGCCAGGAGCCGACCCCCAATGCGAATGGAACCCCACCCCGCCCCGCACCGCCAGGTTTCGCCCCGGCCCTGCCGGGCTCCCGGTGGGTTCCCAGCAACATTGGCGACCCCATGGAGTACAACAGGGACCGACCCCCCACCCACAGTGAGCGGAATCTCGACCTGTGCAGCCCAGGTTTACCCCACCCTGGCTGCGCTCACGGCGCGTTTCCAGCTGCAGTGGCCATCTCCGAGAGCACAACTGGGAAGCCCTCCCCTACCCCCGTCAGGAGCCGACACCCGCCTTGCACCACCCGGGTTCGCCCCGCTCCTGCCGCGCTCCAGGGGCGCTGCCCACCTTCACCAGTGGCTCTCAGTGAGCCCCGTCCCCACGCCCGGTTCCAGGAGAGGCTCTCGGACCTCGCTGCTGCCGCCAGGTCAAACATGAGGACAATACATACACCCCACAGAGACAATCCAAGCTGTCTGTGATTTAGGGATAAAACGAGGACTACAGATAGGCAAGATGACCTGACCTAGGAGGGCCATGATATTCTATAGAACCAGACAAAGTTGGTTACCAAGGAAACTTTTTTCCTTGGAACCCGGAAAGCTGGTTCTTTGCATATGCAATGACCAACAATTGGCTTGTTACCCAAGCCTGCCTTACTGCCACCCCCATCCCCCCACTCCCCAGAAGACTGGCTCAAAGAAATATTTTAAATCTCAGGCGGAAACCTGGAAGATGTCTTGTCTGTCTGTTTGGATTAAGGTATGTGTCAGTGTGAGCCCTGTGTTTTTTGATAATATTGCTCAAGTTCTGAGTTCTGATTTCAATGGTCTCAAGACAAGGCAGCCCTTCCAAATCAAACTGCTGGAAATACAAGAAAACATTGACCTAAATGAATGTCAGAGTCCCGTGAACTGGGAACTAGTCAATATTAAATATCTAGTATTTTTGGTTTTGCTCCTCCATTATAGACATGTCTAAGAGTCAACAACATTAAGCACAACATGTTCATAGTGCCTAGGTTTCTTTTGAGGTAAAAATTGCTCTATTGTTATATGTGTCACAAGCTTGTCAGCAAGAAACTACCTGGAAACGACAACAACAAAAGTAAAAAATGTAAATGTGATATGAGCTTTTAGACAAACTCTTTACAATAATTATACTCTAAAATATCTGCCTCTCATAGTCTTGATTGAAGGCAGAGGAGAAGGGGATGACAGAGGATAAGATGGTTGGATGGCATCACTGACTCGATGGACATGAGTTTGAGCAAGCCCCTGGAGCTGGTGACGGACACGGAAGCCTGGCGTCCTTCAGGCCACGGGGTCACAAAGAGTCAGACACGACTGAGCAACTGAACTGAACTGAACTAACAAACGTTTCTCCAGGTGTTTTGGTTACCCGAGTTTCTATCCTTGTGACGACAGTGTATTGAATAGCTAGGTCATTTCCAAATAAATGAAAGTTCTGAAACATTCACGACTTGAAAGGACCTCCCTTTTACACAGAAACAAAAGAGATTTTTGACTCTCCATGAATAGTGTCTGGCACCATCCTGACATGTTAAATGTAAGAAAGCAATTGTTTTGTTTTGTTTTGTTCTGTTCTTGGGGGTGGGGGGAGGGGGGCGGGCTATAGCCAATGCCAATATAAAAGTCAGTTCTTGGTTGCTGAAGGGAAATGTATGACTTGTTATTACAAGAAAGTATGTGGAATGCAATGGCACTTGAGGAAGGAAAACAAAGTAGTTCTGTCTTACAGGTGGCCGTTTCAGGATGGGAGAAGCAAAGGAATGGGTACAGAACGGGATAAGGAGGTTGTAGGGAAAGCGGACCCCCAGAAAAGAGTTCTGTGCCTAGCACAAGTTTTCTTGAGATGTCGAAATGCCTTTGCTAATGGAGTTTTAGTTTCTTTACCTCTTAAGTGATCTCTTCTAGGTTGACCTAGAACAGAAATCTTTTGTTAGCTTTGGCTAAGTGGAGAAGTAGTGTTTCACGGTGACATATGTGATCCTTCCTGACTGTTTGCAGCCCTTTTGATATCGATGCACTGCTTCTGCTGCTGCTGCCACCGCCGCTGCTGCTAAGTCGTTTCAGTCGTGTCCGACTCTGTGCGACCCCATAGACGGCAGCCCACGAGGCCCCGCAGTCCCTGGGGTTCTCTAGGCAAGAACACTGGAGTGGGTTGCCATTTCCTCCTCCCATGCATGAAAGTGAAAAGTGAACGTGAAGTCGCTCAGTGGTGTCCGACTTTTAGCGACCCCGTGGACTGCAGCCTACCAGGCTCCTCCATCCATGGGATTTTCCACGCAAGAGTACTGGAGTGGGGTGCCATTGCCTTCTCCCATATCTATGCACAAGCCTGCCTAAATCATTGACTTCCAGCTAGCTTTGGGATGCCAATGACCATCCACCCTTACAAGGCAACAGAGAAGAGAAAAACACTTACCACAGGAGGTCCTGGTAAGGAACGAGGAACTAACAAGCTCCCGCCAACCAGGATTCTGCAGAAGTCAACAAGAGGTCAGTAAGAGATGGAAGACTGCAGTCCAGATGTCCTAGCAACTTCCATCTTGCAGCAGAGACCTAGCATAGTCAAAACGAATTCAATGTTGCAAAAAATAAGTAAACAAATAAAGGACAGAAGTTCTTTGAACACATGACTGAGATTAGGGGTGAGGCAGTACATGTACAGTGCCCGGAAAATCTTAAAGTATGAGAAAGGAAAGAAATTAAAGACAACTATCAAGCTGTCCAAACTGATAAAAACGAAAGATTACACGGTTTTTTCTGTATATATTACCAGATAATAATCTGAAAAGGAATTAAAAAAAATTCCCTTTCAATAATGTCAACATGAATACAACACTTTGCCATGGATGTAACGAGGATGACAAGACTGGCACACTGGAACTTATACACCCTGGCTGAAAACTAACCTGAATACATGGACAGGTATTCCATAACAATGGAAAGACTTAAGATGGCAATACCATGGAATGCATCTTCAATCTGAAATGAAGATTTGATATGATTTGATCGCTCAGAGCTTTTGTGTCATCAATTGTTATTAAAGTATAAATGAGATAGAGAAAGCTGCTGACTTAGACTTGAGGCGGGGTGTACGCCCTGCTGGTATCTAGCCAGATATTCTACAGGCACTAGCAGTCAGCTAAGGAAAGAAAGGCACTGTCTCAGGGAATGGCACCAGGCCCCTCCCCCACGACATGCCTTGAGGTCACATTGGCAGCAGGTGAGTCATCCTGGGCCAAAAACTGATTGACATGAATCTTGAAGAAAGGCAGTATTCCAGGCAAATATATCATTTCCTTAACATAGATTAGGAGAACAAGGTACGAGGAAAACATACTGTTTTGTTCAAGTCGCTTCTGAGCCTACTGGGGGAACCGACCTGAAGCCAGAGTCCAGCAGATATACATAGGATATTTACATCGCTTAAGACAAACATTTCCTCAGGAACAAATGCATTGCTTAGCTCAAGGTTTGTCTGCGAAATTCTTACACATCAGGAGATGGCTCCGAGCTGGGTTTCTACACACAAGAACATGAATGCAAAGGACAAGCCTGCACAGCCCATCTGCCCCCCTCCCCCACAGCCAGCAGCATTTCCAAGTGACCTCCTAAGGCCTTCCCCAAAATACAGGGGCACCTCTGGGTTTCCTGTTTCAAGCACTTAGAACACTTTTCTTAAAAAAAAAAAAAAATCCTGCACACTTCTTGATAGAATGCCACAGTGCAAGGAAAACAGGCCTTAAATACTTAAACCTCCCTGTGCCAAACACTTGGGGCTTGGTTCTGTTTTGTTTTGTTTTTTAATTACACCACCACATAATTTAAACTTTTTACAATTTCTAATTATTCAGTACCAAAACACCAAACTTTTATTGCACAAGGTCCCCATGAAAAGGCCCACGCATCAGGACAGCCACAGATTCTGCCATGAAAGGGCAGCAAGGTGCCCTCCCCCCTTCTTTGCTGCCTGGGCGGCCACCAGGGTTTGAAATCCATGCACCCTACTAAGTTTCTAGGGTGCAATCCGTGGACCCTTCCCTTTCCCATCCCAGCAGGTGCTCAAGGGCCCGCTGGCTTACAAAGTGCCAGAAGCAGGGCTGGGCCAGCCGGCCAGAGTTCAGTGTTCTGTCCCTTGGACTTCCAGGGGACACTAGGCTGCTTGGGAAAACCGTGCAGACTGAGATTTTTCAGCAAAGGGGTGGAGTGGTAAAGGCCTTGACACCAAGGGCGAGGCCTTTCTGCGACCGCCAGGTTGGGGAGCTCCGAGAATGTGCCAACAGAGGGCGGAATACTTGGTTCCCTGCTCCAAGCAGTCCCAGTTCCCTGACCTGTGGCCCGCAGCCCTCCGCTGCACGCACTAGATGTGGATCCTTGGGGACACAGGAGCGTAGGAAATGGGCGTTCCTAGCCGCAGTGGCGACCCCCGAGAGCACAACTGGGACCGAACCCCCACCCACAGCCATCTAAATCTCGACCCGCGCAGCCCAGGTTTACCCCGCCCCGGGTGCGCTCCCGGCGCGTTTCCAGCCGCAGTGGCAACCACCGAGAGCACAACTGGGAAGCCCTCCCCCACCCCCGCCAGGAGCCGAACCCCGGCCCGCGCCACCCGGGTTCACCCCGCCCCTGCCACACTCCCAGCGCGTTTCCAGCTGCAGTGGGGACCCCCGAGAGCACAACTGTTACTGCCCCCCACCCCCTCCCAACCAGAACCCCGACCCGCGCCGCCCGGGATCGCCCCGCCCCTGGCGCGCTCCCGGGGCGTTGCCCACTTCCACCAGGGGCTCCTGGTGAGCCCCGTCCCCACGCCCGGTTCCAGGAGAGGATCTCGGACCTCGCTACTGCCGCCAGGTCAAACACGAGGACAATACATCCACCCCACAGAGACAATCCAAGCTGTCTATGATTTAGGGATAAAATGAGGACTACAGAAAGGAAAGATGTCCTGACCTAGGAGGGCCATGAGAGTCTATAGATCCAAACAAAATTGGGTACCAAGGAAACTTTTTTCCTTGGAACCCGGAAAGCTGGTTCTTTGCATATGCAATGACCAACAATTAGCTTGTTACCCAAGCCTGCCTCGCTGCCACCCCAACTCCCCCCCCACTCCCCAGGAAAACGGCTCAAAGAAATATTTTAAATCTCAGGCGGAAAACTGGAAGATGTCTTGTCTGTCTGTCTGGATTAAGGTATGTGTCAGTGTGAGCCTTGTGTTTTTTGATAATATTGCTCAAGTTCTGAGTTCTGATGTCAATGGTCTCAAGACAAGGCAGCCCTTCCAAATCAAACTGCTGGAAATACAAGAAAACATTGACCTAAATGAATGTCAGAGTCCCGTGAACTGGGAACTAGTCAATATTAAATATCTAGTATTTTTGGTTTTGCTCCTCCACTATAGACATGTCTAAGAGTCAACAACATTAAGCACAACATGTTCATAGTGCCTAGGTTTCTTTTGAGGTAAAAATTGCTCTATTGTTATATGTGTCACAAGCTTGTCAGCAAGAAAGTACCTGGAAACAGCAACAACCAATGTAAAAAATGGAAATGTGATATGAGCTTTTAGATAAACTCTTAACAATAATTATACTCTAAAATATCCGCCTCTCATAGTCTTGATTGAAGGCAGAGGAGAAGGGGATGACAGAGGATAAGGTGGTTGGATGGCATCACTGACTCGATGGACATGAGTTTGAGCAAGCCCCTGGAGTTGGTGATGGACACGGAAGCCTGGCGTCCTGCAGGCCACGGGGTCCCAAAGAGTCAGACTCGACTGAGCAACTGAACTGAACTGAACTTACAATCGTTCCTCCAGGTGTTTTGGTTACCTGAGTTTCTATCCTGGTGCTAAACTAAGTGACGACAGTGTATTGAATAGCTAGGTCACTTCCAAATAAATGAAACTTCTGAAACATTCACGACTTGAAAGGACCTCCCTTTTACACAGAAACAAAAGAGATTTTTGACTCTGCATGAATAGTGACTGGCACCATCCGAACATATTAAATGTAAGAAAGCAATTTTTTTGTTTTGTTTTGTTTTGTTCTGTTCTTGCAGGAAGCGGGGTGGGCGCTATTATCACTGATAGGTATGCTCACCAATCTATCAAATGCCAATATAAGAGTCAGTGCTTGGTTGCTGAAGGGAAATGTATGACTTGTTATTACAAGAATGTGTGGAATGCAATCACACTTTAAGAAGGAAAACGAAGTAGTTCTGCCTTACAGGTGGCATTTTCAGGACGGGAGAAGCAAAGGAATGGGTACAGAATGGGATAAGGAGGTTGTAGGGAAAGTAGGCCCCCAGAAAAGAGTTCTGTGCCTAGCACAAGTTTTCTTGAGATGTTGACCTGCCTTTGCTAATGGAGTTTAAGTTTCTTTACCTCTTAAGTGATCTCTTCTAGGTTGACCTAGAACAGAAATATTTTGTTAGCTTTGGCTAAGAGGAGAAGTATTGTTTCACGGTGACATATGTGATCCTACCTGACTGTTCTCATCCCCTTTGATATCTATGCACTGCTGCTGCTGCTGCTGCAGCTGCTAAGTGGTTCAGTTGAGGCCGACCCTGTGCCACGCCATAGATGGCAGCCCACCAGGCCCCGCAGTCCCTGGGGTTCTCTAGGCAAGAACACTGGAGTGGGTTGCCATTTCCTCCTCCTATGCATGAAAGTGAAAAGTGAAAATGAAGTCGCTCAGTGGTGTCCGACTCTTAGCCACCCCATGGACTGCAGCCTACCAGGCTCCTCCGTCCTTGGGATTTTCCAGGAGTGGGGTGCCATTGCCTTCTCCCATATCTATGCACAAGCCTGCCTAAATAATTGACTTCTAGCCAACTTTGGGATGCCCATGACCACCCACCCTTACCAGGCAACAGAGAAGACAAAAAACACTTACCACAGGAGGTTCTGATAAGGAACAAGGAACTAACAAGCTCCCACCTACCAGGAATCTGCAGAGGTCAACAAGAGGTCAGCAAGAGATGAGAGACTGCAGTCCAGAGGTCCTAGCTACTTCCATCTAGCAACAAACACCCAGCATAGTCAAAACGATTTCAATGTTAAAGAATAAATAAATAAATAAATAAAAGGACAGAAGTTCTTTGAACACATGTCTGAATTTAGGGGTGAGGCATTACATATGTGTCCCAGGATAATCTTAAAGTGTCAGAAAGTAAAGAAATTAAAGACAACTATCAAGCTGTCCAAACTGATAAAAATGAATGATTACACAGTTTTATCTGTATACATTAGCAGATAATAATCTGAAAAGGAATTTTAAAAAATTCCCTTTCAATAATATCAACATGAATAAAACACTTTGCCATGGATGTAACGAGGATGACAAGACTGGCACACTGGAAATTATACACCCTGGCTGAAAACTATCCTGAATACATGGACAGATATTCCATAACGATGGAAAGACTTAAGATGGCAATACCATGGAATGCATCTTCAATCTGAAATGAAGATTTGATATGATTTGATCGCTCAGAGCTTTTGTGTCATCAAGTGTTATTAAAGTATTAAAGAGATAGAGAAAGCTGCTGACTTAGACTTGAGGCGGGGTGGGGGGGGGTAGTAAGAGTACCCCCTGCTGGTCTTTAGCCAGATATTCTACAGGCACTAGCAGTCAGCTAAGGAAAGAAAGGAACTGTTTCAGGGAATGGCACCAGGCCCTTCCCCCACGACATGCATTGAGATAATATTGGCAGCAGGTGAGTCATCCCGGGCCAAAACTTGATTGACATGAATCTTGAAGAAAGGCAGTATTGCAGGCAAATATATCATTTCCTTAACATAGATAAGGAGAACAAGCTAGGAGGAAAACATGCTGTTTTGTTCAAATCGCTTCTGAGCCTTTTGGGGGAACCGACCTGAAGCCAGAGTCTAGCGGAAATACATAGGATATTTACATCGCTTAAGACAAACATTTTCTTAGGAAAAAATGCATTGCTTAGCTCAAGGTTTGTCTGCGAAATTCTTACACATCAGGAGATGGCTCCGAGCTGGGTTTCCACACACAAGAACATCCATGCAAAGGACAAGCCTGCACAACCCATCTGCCGCCCTCCCGCACATCCAGCAGCATTTCCAAGTGACCTCCTAAGGCCTTCCCCAAAATACAGGGGCAGTTCTGGGTTTCCTGTTTCCCTCACTTCGAACACTTTTCTTAAAAAAAAAAAAATCCTGCACACTTCTTGATAGAATGCCACAGTGCAAGGAATACAGTCCTTCAATATTTAAACCTCCATTTGCAAAACACTTGGAGCTTGGTTTTGTTTTGTTTTGTTTTTTAATTACACCACCACATAATTTAAAGCTTTTACACGTTCTAATTATTCAGTTCCAAAACACCAAACTTTTATTGCACAGGGTCCTCATGAAAAGGCCCACGCAGCTGGACAACCACAGATTCTGCCATGAAAGGGCAGCAAGGTGCCCTCCCCCCTTCTTTGCTGCCTGGGCGGCCACCAGGGTTTGAAATCCATGCACCCTACTAAGTTTCTAGGGTGCAATCCGTGGACCCTTCCCTTTCCCATCCCAGCAGGTGCTCAAGGGCCCGCTGGCTTACAAAGTGCCAGAAGCAGGGCTGGGCCAGCCGGCCAGAGTTCAGTGTTCTGTCCCTTGGACTTCCAGCAGACAGTAGGCTGCTTGGAAGAACCGCGCAGACTCGGAGATTTTTCAGCAGAGGGGTGGAGCGGTAAAGGCCTTGACCCCAAAGGCAAGGCCTTTCTGCGACCTCCAGGTTGGGGAGCTCCGAGAATGTGTCAACAGACGGCGGAATACTTGGTTCCCTGCTCCACGCAGTCCCAGTTCCCTTACCTGTGGTCTGCAGCCCTCCACTGCACCCACGGGATGGCGATCCTTGGGGACCCAGGAGCGGACGAAATGGGCGTTCCCAGCCGCAGTTGCAACCCCCGAGAGCGCAACTGGGAACCCCTCCCCATCCCCCCCATGAGCCGACCCCCGCCCCGCGCCCCCAGGGTTAGCCCCGCCCCTGCCGCGCTCCCGGCGCGTTCCCAGCCGCAGTGGCGACCACCGGGAGCACAACTGGGACCGACCCCCACCCAAAGCCATCGGAATCTCGACCCGCGCAGCCCGGGTTTACCCAGTCCCGGGTGCACTCCCGGCGCGTTTTCAGCCTCAGTGTCCACCTCCGAGAGCACAACTGGGAAGCCCGCCCCCACCCCCGCCAGAAGCCGACCCCCGCCCCACGCCGCCCGCGTTCGCCCCGCCCCTGCACGGTCCAGGTATCTTCCCAACTTCTAGCGTTCACGCCCGGGTAGGAGCAGGATGTAGGAGTATGGGAGATGTGTCTGGAGCCTGACAGCCTCAGCTCCGCTCTGGCCTGCCCTTTGGACCTAGGAGCCAGGCCAACTTGCAGAGGGCTTAGGGCCCCATTGTATGCAAACTACCAAGGCCTACCGCAAGGAGAGCTCTGTCCGAGGGAAGGGAAGCGCCCCAGGCTGCATTCCCAAGCTGTTGTTTAGCCGCCCAGACTCAGCGCTGCACAGGGGTAATCAGGCTCTCTGTGCCCGCAGCTTCACACACAGGTGTGTCTCCGTAGGAATCAAGAAAGATCCTGACAGAGTGAGGTTCATTAGAGCTATACTAAAGAGCAAAGGCTTGTCCATGTGGTCTTGCCTTCCCCTGTGCCTTTGGGTCTCCAGGCTCGGCCCCAGCTCCGTGGAAACAACCCCTGAGAAAATATCTTCAAGATCCACTTTTCCCAGTGTCTGGGAACCGGGGTTCGTAGGAGGAGAGAAAAGCACGCCTCCATCGGGAACAAAAATGCAGCCCACCTGCCTGTGTTTTGAAGCCTCTATTTGGAAGGAATGGGTTAGCTTCTCCTAAAGGAGACCTCCAGATCTGCTCAGAAGTCGGTAATTCCAGAGGCAGGGTACTGGTTCCTGACTGCCCTTTGCTAGCCTTGCAAAGATATTCCTAGATTCTAGAGTTATTTTCCATGAAGGAGCAGGCTTCGGGAATGTGTCAGACGGGACTGGCTCCTTATTGACCTCAGCTCAGCTATTGCCATTCCATTCAAACTAGGACAAGGCCCTACTTTATGAAGGGTAAGGGTCTTCTTCTTTGCAAACTGCCAAGGGCTACAGCAATGAGACCTCTGTCAAGGTGAGGGAAGCCTAAGAGGATGGATTCTCAAGCAGGTGCTTTGCCACAAAGCATCAGCACCCCACGGAGAGAATCAAGCTCCCTGTGCACCAATGTTGGGAGTGTAGCTTCACACACAGAGTTGTCTCTATAGGAGCCAAGAATGTTCCTGAGAGATTAGGTTCACTAAACCTCTCCTACAGAGCATAGACCTGTCCATGTGGTTTTGCCTTCCCCTGTGAGTTGGGTCCTCGAGGTCTGCCACACCTCCGGGGAGACTGTCCCTGAGAAAAGATCTCCAGGAACCGCTTCGCTGAGGCTGGGAAACGCTGTTCACAGGAAGTAAGGCAAGCAAAACTCCTGCAGAGAAAAAGAGGCCTTACTGTCCCTGGAGGAGCAGGCTGCCAGAGTGTGTGAAACCTGACTGTTGCCTTACTGGCCTCAGTTCCACCATTGCCTGTTCCTCCGAACTAGGACCCAGGCCTATTTGGAGAAGCGTTTGGGTGCGGATTTCTACAAAGTGCCAAGGGCTACAGCAGTGAGAATTCTCTCAGCGGTAAGGGAGAGCATTTTATGGATTCTCAAGCTGTTTTCTGAACGACAGGGTCAAAATGAACTGAGAGAATCAGGCTTTCTGTGCCCCTATGTTAGGTACGCAGCTTCACACACAGAAGTGTCTCTATAGGAGCCAAGAATGTTCCTGAGAGATGAGGTTCACTAGAAGTCTGCTACAGAGCATAGACCTGTCCATATGGTTTTGCCTTGCCCTGTGAGTTGGGTCCCCGAGGTCCGCCCCAGCTCAGGGGAAGGAGCCCCTGAGAAAAGATCTCCAGGGACCGCTATTCCCCCAGGCTGGCAAACGCAGTTCACAGGAGGTAACACAAGCGAGCCTCCTGCAAGGCACAACAGGCCTTAGTCTCCCTGGATGATCAGGCTGCCAGAGTGTGTGAGACCTGACTGGTGCCTTACTGGCCTCAGCTCCGCCATTGCGTGTTTCTCCGAACTAGGACCCAGGCCTACTAGGAGAAGGGTTTGGGTATGGATTTCTAAATACTGCCAAGGGGTATAGCAATGAGAACTGTGTCACGGGTAAGGAAGAACATTGTATGGATTTTCAAGCTGTTGTTTGAACGACAGCTTCAAAGCTGCACAGAGAGAATCAGACTCTGTGTCTCCATGTTCGGTACACAGCTTCACAGACAGGGGTGTCTCCATAGGAAACAAGAACGTTCCTGACAGAGTGAAGTTCACTAGAGCTCTCCTAGAGAGCAAAGACTTGTCCATGTGGTTTTTCTTCCCCTGTGCGTTTGGGGCTCCAGGCTCGGCCCCAGCTCCGTGGAAACAACCCCTGAGAAAAGATCTTCAAGATCCGCTTTTCCCAGAGGCTGGGATGTGGGGTTCATAGGAGGCGGGAAAAGCAGGCCTCCTTCAGAGAGCAAGAGGCAGCCAAGCGGCCTGCGTTTGGAAGCCTCTATTTGGAAGAATGGGTTAGCTTCCCCTAAGGGAGACCTCCAGATCTGTTCAGAAGTCGGTAATTCCAGAGGCAGGGTGCAGGCTCCTGACTGCCCTTTGCCAGCCTTGCAGAGACATTCCTAGATTACAGCGTTATTTTCCATGAAGGAGCAGGCTTCGGGAATATGTCAGACTTGACTGGCGCCTTATTGGCCTCAGCTCAGCTCTTGCCTTTCCTTTCAAACTAGGACAAGGGCCCACTTTATGAAAGGTAAGGGTCCTCTTCTTTCCAAACTGCCAAGGGCTACAGCAATGAGACCTCTGTCAAGGCGAGGGAAGCGTAAGCTGATGGATTCTCAAGCAGGTGCTTTGCCACAAAGCATCAGCACCCCACGGAAAGAATCTGGCTCCCTTTGTCCCTACGTTGCGTGTGTAGCTACACGCACAGAGGTGTCTCGATAGGAGCCAAGAATGTTCCTGAGAGAGGAGGTTCACTGTTGGGGGCCAGAGTGAGGCACTCCGCCCATGGCAAAGGTCATGAGGAAGGAGGCTCGACATACGCAAAGGCGGGATCGAGCCTCAGGAGTCCCCCTGGAAATCCTCGAGCATCTACCCCCATCACCAGAGCCTGCCTACCTTACTACTTTGTGCTCTCACCTACACCTCTGACTTTACGGGGGGCTGTCCCCCACCACCTCTTTCGGAGAAGGAGTTAACCTAGAGCTCCAGTTGATAAAAACCCCTGGGTGTGACAAGAGTGTTTTAACCTACAAACTCCTCTGAAGGTTCTCTAGCCTGCCTGACAGGCTTGTCCGGCCACATGTGATTGCTCACAGCCTCCCAACCATGAGAGGCACGAGATGCTTTAAACCTTCTAAAAACAGGTTCCTTAGAAAAGTTAGAAAAGTATTAGTATAAGTATAATGGGCTGATGAGAAATCATATTGGTGAAGGGTTTTTCATTTGTTGAGCTGATGTTTACTGCTAAGTCTCCACATCCCCTGCCCTTATACACATTAATGAATATATAGAAGAAATAAGTATTAACCTTTGATATAAATCACGTTAGACCTTAGGCTAAGTAAATTCTTTCCTTAACTAAAACCCACTACACCCTCACCCTATAGGAATGTAACTTTATTTGGGTGGCGTCTGTTTTAAGAATAATCACCCCTGGAGAAATAAGTGTCCTGGTTGACTGACCGCTGTCACAAGGAGAGGGTCGTAAATTGTCAGCAGGCCCCCTGGCCAGAAGATGATGTAACACCCCTAAGACCTCTGTATACTTTTGTATGAAGCACCTGACTTTGATAAAAGTCAGGACTGCTGACCCCACGTGACTTTTGCATAACATCTCAGTGTATAAAAGTAGACCATGGAAAATAAAGAATTGGGATCAGTTTCTCGAAATACTGGTCTCCCCATGTCTCTCTCTCTCTCTCACTCTGGTTGAGTCTCCATCTGGAGCGCGGAACCCACCAAGCTTACTAATTTTGCCTGGTCTTCTAAGATCCGACCGGGGAGGCCTCAGTGTCTCCTCTCCTTCGGGAGAACGGAAGGACGCCTGCGGCCTACGTAAGTGGTGCAAGCTTCTTGTCTTGAAGTTTTATTGGTCCCCCGCGTAAACCAAGCTACTCAGCCTCTTTTCTCCACTGAATTTTCCTACTGAGCTATCCTCATTTTATTACTCTTTATATCCTTAATTAACGTTTAATTAAGCAGTTGTTCCCTGACCCTCGCCTACGCCGTCTCTGCTTCGAATACCCTGGATCAGCTGGGGCTGGACCCCGGCAGTTCACTAGAGATCTCCTACAGAGCATAGACCTGTCCATTTGGTTTTGCCTTCCCCTGTGAGTTGGGTCCCCGAGGTCCGCCCCAACTCCGGGGAAACAGCCCCTGAGAAAAGATCTCCAGGAACTGCTTTCCGCCCAGGCTGGGAAACGCTGTTCACAGGAAGTAAGGCAAGCGAGCCTCCTGAAGGGAAATAGAGGCCTTACTGTCCCTGGAGGAGCAGGCTGCCAGAGTGTGTGACACCTGACTGGTGCCTTACTGGCCTCAGCTCCGCTATTGCATGTTCATCTGAACTTGAACCCAGGCCTACTTGGAGAAGTGTTTGTGTGCCGATTTCCAGAAACTGCGAAGGGCTACAGCAATGATAACTCTCTCAGTGGTAAGGGAGAGCATTGTGTGGATTCTCAATTTGTTGTTTGAACGACAGCGTCAAAGCTGCACAGAGAGAATCAGGTCTCTGTGTCTCTATGTTGGCAATGCAGCTTCCCACACAGAGATGTCCCCGTTGGAGCCAAGAACATTCCCCACAGACTGAGGTTCACTAGAGCACTCCTAGAGAGCAAAGACTTATCCATGCGGTTTTCCCTTCCCCTGTGCGTGTGGGTCTCTGGGATCAGCCCCTGCTCCTTGGAAACAGCCTCTGAGAAAAGATCTCCAAGAACCTCTTATCACCCAGGCTGGGAAGTGGAGTTCACAGGAGGTGGGATAAGCAAGCTTCCTTCGGCAAGAAGAGACAGCCAACCGGACTGTGTTTGGAAGCCTATATTTGCAAGGAATGGGTTAGTTTCTCCTGACCGAGACCGCCAGATGTGCTGAGAAGATAGAAATTCCAGAGGCAGGGTCGAGGTTCCTGACTGCCCTTTGCCAGCCTTGCAAAGGCATTCCCAGATTCTAACGTTATTTTCCATGAAGGAGCAGGCATCGGGAATATGTCAGACTTGACTGGCGCCTTACTGGCCTCAGCTCAGCTACTGCCTTTCCATTCAAACAAGGACAAGGGCCTACTTGGTGAAGGGTAAGGGTCTGCTTCTTTCCAAACTGCCAAGGACTACAGCAATGAGACCTCTGTCAAGGTGAGGGAAGCCTATGCGGATGGATTCTTAGCAGGTGCTTTGCCACAAAGCATCAGCACCCACGGAGAGAATCAGACTCCCTTTGCCACTATGTTGGGTGTGTAGCTTCACGCACAGAGGTGTCTCTGTAGAAGCCAAGAATGTTCCTGAGAGACGAGGTTCACTAGAGCTCTCCTACAGAGCATAGACCTGTCCATGTGGTTTTGTCTTCCCCTGTGAGTTGGGCCCCCGAGGTCCGACCCAGCTCCAGGGAAACAGCCCCTGAGAAAAAATCTCCAGGAACAGCTTTGCGCCCAGGCTGGGAAATGCAGTTCACAGGAGGCAAGGCAAGCGAGCCTCCTACAGGGAAATAGAGGCCTTACTGCTCCTGGACGATCAGACTGCAAGAGTGTGTGAGACCTCACTTGTGCCTTACTGGCCTCAGCTCTGCCGTTGCCTGTTATTCCGAGCTAGGACCCAGGCCTACTTGGAGAAGGGTTAGGGTGCGGATTTCTACAAACTGTCAAGGACTACAGCAATGAGAATTCTCTTAGCAGTAAGGGAGAGCATTGTATGGATTCTCAAGCTGTTGTTTGAATGACAGCTTCAAAGCTACACAGAGAGAATCAGGGTCTCTGTTCCCCTATTTTGGCTGTGCAGCTTCACACACAGAATTTGACTCTGTTGGAGCCAGAAATATTCCTGAAAGACTTAGGCTCACCAAAGCTGTCCTCCAGAGCAAAGACATTGGATGTGGTTTTGCCTTCCCTTGTCAGTATGGGTCCCCTAGCTTGGCCCCAGCTCCGGGGATACAGCCTCTGAAAAAAATCTTCCAAGAAGCGATTTTCCTCCAGGCTGTTAAGCGGAATTCGCAGTTTGCAAGTTAAGGAAGCCTGCTTCGTGGAAGAGCAAGCAGCCAACTGGCCCTGTGTTAGGAAGCCTGTATTTGAAAGGAATGGGTTAGCTTCTACAGCGGGAGAACCTCAGATCTGCTCAGGGGACTGAAATACTAGAGTCAGGGTCGAGGTTCTCCCTTGTCCTTTGCGCACCTTGCAAAGACATTCCTAGCTTCTAGCGTTAGTGTCCCTGTAGTAGCAGGCTGCAGGAGCGTGTGATAAATGACTGCCGCGTTCCTGTCCTCAGCTCCGCTATTGACTTTCTATTCGAACTAGAACCCAGGCCTACTTTGAGAGGGGTTAGGGTCCAGTGTTTTCAAACTGCCAAGGGCTACGGCAATGCGAGCTCTGTCAGAGGTAAGAAAAGAGCAATTGGTTGGATTCTTCAGCTGCTGCGTGGCTGCACAGCTTCCGCGCCGCATGGAGAGCATGAGGCTCCTTGTGGCCCTATTTTGGGTATGCAGCAACATGCACACAGAATGTCTGTGTTCACTTATGTACAGGCTTATGAACACTAGAGCTCTCCTACAGAGCAAAGACCACTCAGTGGGCTCCAAGAGATACCTGTCGCGGCTCGAGAAGAGAGTGGAGTCCTTTGCTTCCCCTCGAGATGAGGCCTGACTCCCCGGGTGAGTATGGAATGCAACCCCAAATCCCTGTCGCCTATGGAGAGGAACATTAAGTCCTGGATACAAGCCTAGATGAGGTCTAGTTTGCCCTTCAGTGAATGGAGCCCAATCCCCAGCTCTCCCTGGCAACTCGAATGGAAGATTAGACTTCCTGGGCCAACACAAGAGGAAGCCTGAATTCCCCGTCGTAACTCGAGAATCCCACCGAAACTCGAGAAAATCCACGTGCTTCCCTCGTCATCGCAAGATGAGGCCCTTTGTCCGCTACAGCATCTCAACAGAAGTCCCACGTTCCATCCTGAAGTGCGAAACGGTACTTGGTACCCTTGATGCGACCCCAAAAGTTCCGCGACATACCAGACTCACTCAAGGGGAACACCGAGGTTCCCGGCACCACTTCATCTGAGCCCCTTCTCCTCTCCTGATTGCGACAGGAGGGTCGACTCCCCTTCTCTGTCTGCAAGGGGTTCCCGACCTTCCGGGCGCACCTCAGGATGAGGCCGGTCTCATGAGGAAGTTCGAGACATAGCCTCGTGGGTGGTGCCACATGTCGAAAGACCCCAATTTCAAGGTCCACTCTTGAAAAGAACCCGATGCCAGCACACCTCTTTGAAGGAAAACCTGTGGATGAAGGCACAACACGAAGGGGCACTGACACCCGCGTGCATCGTCCAGAAAAACCCGCAGGTCCCACAGACATTTCGACAAGTGGCCTGTCATCCTGTAAACAACTCGAAAGGCAAACGAAGGTCCATTCCTCAACAGAAGACTAGGTGTGACTCTCTTGTCCCTATTCTGCAGGGACCACGGGTTCCGAGTCAGAAACGGAGAGCAAGCCTGAGGTTCCTGCGTCCACTCGAGATGAAGCCCTCTTCCATTGCACCACAACCAGTGGAGTCCCGAGAGGCCCCTACCAACTCCACAGTATCCCTGAGTTCTCAGAGGCACAAAAAGAAGCTCCCTGAGGTCACAGGCACAAGTCGAGGGACCCCTGGGTTTTCTGCCGTGACTCGAGAAAGACCTCGAGAGTGCTTCAAAATGTGTTGAGTCGCGATTCCCCTACCATGACTCAAGAGCCATGACAGGCTCCCCCTCGCCACGCGCATGGAGAACTGACTAACATGGCACTGCACGAGAGGCTCCATGAGTTCCTCATCGTACCTCGTGAGGAAACCCACACTGGCGCGGCACCTCGAGGAAACACATGAGACACCCTGGTCATCGCGAGATGAGGGCCTTATTTTCCTGCATGGCCTGGAGACCAATCACGAGTCCTCTCTCCAAACTGAAGAGGAGGCTGGACTCCCTTGAAGCCGCTCAGGGGGCTCCAAGAGATCCGCGTCGCGACTCGAGAGGAGAGCGGAGTCCTTGGCTTCCCCTCGAGACGAGGCCTGACTCCCCGGGGGAGGCTGGAATGCAACCCAGAGATCCCCGCCTATCCTGGAGAGGAATATTAGGTCCCGGACACACGCCTAGGTGAGGTCTGTTGGCCCCTGCAATGACTCGAGCGCAACCCCCAGCTTTCCCTCGCAACTCGAGGGGAAGATTGGGCTTCCCAGGGCCAACCCAAGAGGAAGGCTGAGATCCCCATCGTAACTCGAGAATCCCGCCGCAACTCGAGAAAAACCACGTGGTTCCCACCTCTTGGCAAATGAGGCCCTTGCCCACGACGGCGTCTCAAGGGAATCCCCTGTTCCACCCTGAAGGGCGAAACGGTCCCTGACAGCCTTCCTGCGACCCCCAAAAGTCCCCTGACACGCTGGGGTCCCCCGAGGGGAACACCGAGGGTCCCGCCGCTTCCTCTGAGCCCCTTCTCCCCTCCTGATCGCGACAGGAGAGGCGATTACCCTGCGTGGTCTGGAAGGGGTTCCCGGCCTTCCCGGCGCACCTCAGGATGAGGCCGGTCTCACGAGGAAATTCGAGACGAGCCACGTGGGTGGGGCCACATGCCGAACGCCCCCGATTCCCCGGTCCGCTCTTGAGACGGACCCGAGGCCCGGACCGCTCTTCGAAGGCAACCCTGTGGGTGAAGGCACAACACGAAGGGGCACTGCCACCCCCGTGCATCGTCCGCAAAGACCCGCGGGTTCCACACACAGCTCGACGAGGGGCCTGAGACCCCCTGAGCAACTCGAGAGGCCAGCGGGGTTCCCTTCCTCAGACAAGACGAGGCCTGACTCTCCTGTCCCAACTCTGCAGGGACCCTGCGGTCGGAGTCCGAAACGGAGAGGAAGCCTGAGGTTCCTGCCTCCCCACGAGGTGAGGCCCTCTTCCGTTGCGCCAGACCCAGCGGAGTCCCGAGGGGCCCCGCCAACTCCACAGGATCCCTCGCCTCTCAGAGGCACCTTGGGAAGTTCCCTAAGGTCCCCGGCAGAAGGCGAGGGAAACGACGGTTTCCTGCCCCACCCCGACAAAGACCTCGAGAGTCCTTCTTCAACGCATCTCGAGGCCCTAGTCCCCTCCCGTGACTCGAGAGCCACGACGCGCTCCCCCTCGCCACACGCATGCATACCTGACTTCCCTGGCGCCGCACGAGAGGCTCCCTGAGATCCTCGTCGTGCCTCGGGAGAAAACCCCCACGGGCGCCGCAGCTCGAGGAAACCCCTGAGACGCCCCCGTCCTCGCGAGCTGAGGGCCTTCTTTTCCTGCATGGCCTGGAGAGCAATCCCGGGTCCTCTCTCCAAACGGAAGAGGAGGCTGGACTCCCTTGAGGCCGCTCAGGGGGCTCCAAGAGACCCGCGTCGCGACTCGAGAGGAGAACGGAGTCCTTGGCTTCCCCTCGAGACGAGGCCCGACTCCCCGGGGGAGCCTGGAATGCAACCCCGAGATCCCTGCCTTCCCTGGAGAGGAATATTAGGTCCCGGACACATGATTAGGTGAGGTCTCTTCGGCCCTGCAGTGACTCGAGCGCAACCCCCAGCTTTCCCTCGCAACCCGAAGGGAAGATTGGGCTTCCCAGGGCCAACCCAAGGGGAAGGCTGAGATCCCCGTCGTAACTCGAGAATGCCGCCGCAACTCGAGAAAAACCACGTGGTTCCCACCTCTTGGCAAATGAGGCCCTTGCCCGCGACGGGGTCTCAAGGGAATCCCCTGTTCCACCCTGAAGGGCGAAACGGTCCCTGACAGCCTTCCTGCGACCCCCAAAAGTCCCCCGACACGCCGGGGTCCCCCGAGGGGAACACCGAGGGTACCGGCACCGCTTCCTCTGAGCCCCTTCTCCCCTCCTGATCGCGACAGGAGAGTCGATTCCCCTGCGTGGTCCGGAAGGAGTTCCCGGCCTTCCCGGCGCACCTCAGGATGAGGCCGGTCTCACGAGGAAATTCGAGACGAGCCACGTGGGTGGTGCCACATGCCAAACGCCCCCGATTCCCCGGTCCGCTCTTAATAAGAACACGATGCCCGGGCACCTCTTCGAAAGCAAACCTGTGGATGAATGCACAACACGAAGGAGTACTGACATCCCCATGCATAGTACGGAAAAACACGCAGATTCTAAACACAGATCGACAAGTGTCCTGTCATCCCTTGAAGAACTAGAGCGGCATGCAGAGTTCCGTTCCTCCAAACAAGAGAAGGCCTGGCTCTCCTTTCCCACCTCTGCAGGGACCGTGCGATCGGAGTCAGAAATGTAGATGAAACCTGACGTTCCTGCATCAACTCGAAATGAGGCCCTCTTCCATTGCTCCATACCCAGTGGAGTCCCGAGAGGCCCCTCCCAACTCCACAGTATCCCTGACTTCTCAGAGGCACCCTCAGAAGCTTTCTGCGGTCACTGGCACAAGTCGAGTGAACCCAGGGTTTCCTGCTGCATTCTGAGAAAGACCTCGAGAGTCCTTCTTTACCGCGTCTTGAGGCCCGATACCCTACCATGACTGGAGAGCAATGACGCATTTCCCTCGCCACGCCCATTGAAACCTAACTTCCCTGGCGCCACACGAGAGGCTCCCTGCGCTCCCCGTCCTACCTCATGAAAACCCCACACTGGCACCTCCGCTCGAGAAAACACATGAGACGCCCCCGTCATCGTAAGATGAGGGCCTTCTTTTCCTACATGACCTAGAGAGCAATCCCGAGTCCACTCTCCAAACTCCACTGGAGGCCTGTCTCCCTTTAGGCCACTCAGTAGCCTCCAAGAGATACACGTCGCTACTCTAGAGGAGAGCAGAGTCCGTTGCTTCCCCTCGAGCTGAGGCCTGACTACTTGGATGAGTCTGGAATGGGATCCCGAGATCCGTGTCGCCCCTGTAGAGGAAAACTCGGTCCTGGACACAAGCCTAAATGAGGTCTTTTTTGTCCTGCATTGACTCAAGTGCAATCCCCAGCTCTCCCTCGCAACTCGAATGGAAGATTGGACTTCCCTGGGCCAACACAAGAGGAAACCTGTATTCCCCGTTGTAACTCAAGAATCCTGCCGCAACTCGAGAAAAAACACGTGGGTCCCCCGTCAGCGCTAGATGAGGCCCTTGCCCACTACAGCGTCTCAAGAGAAGACCCAGGTTCCGTCTTGAAGTGCGAAACGGTACTTGGCACCCTTGATGCAACCCGAAAAGTTACCCGACTTACCAGTTTCACTCAAGGGGAGCACCGAGGTTCCCGGCACTACTTCATCTGAGCCCTTTCTCTCCTCCTGATCCCGAAAGGAGGGTCGATTCCCCTGCTTTGTCTGGAAAGGGTTCCCGGACTTTCCTGCGCGCCTCAGGATGAGGCCGATCTCACGAGGAAATTCGAGATGTAGCCTCGTGGGTGGTGCAACATGCTGAAAGACCCCGATTTCCCGGTCCGCACTTGAGGAGAACCCGATGCCCGGACACCTCTTCGAAGGCAACCCTGTGGATGAAGGCACAACAGGAAGGAGCACTGACACCCCCGTGCATCTCCGAAAAACCCGCAGGTTCCACACACATCACGAAAAGTGGTGTCATCATTGAACAACTTGAGATGAAAGCGGAGTTCCATTCCTCCGCAGAACACGAGACCTGACACTCCTGAGCAAACTCAGCAGGGACCCTGCAATCTGAGTCAGATCCGGCTCCAGGAAGTCAGGAGCAGAACCCTGAGGTTCCTGCCTCAACTCGAGATGAGGCTCTCTTCCATTGCACCAAACCCAGAGGAGTCCCGAGAGGCCTCTCCCAAATCCATAGTATCCCTGATTTCTCAGAGGCACCCTGAGAAGCTCCCTGAGGTCACCGGCACAAGTCAAGGGAACCCAGGGTTTCCTGCCGCAACCCTAGAAAGACATCGAGAGTCCTTTTTCAACCCGTCATGAGGCCCGATTCCCCTACCCTGACTTGAGAGCAATGACGCGCTCCCCCTTGCCCCGCCCATGGAGACCTGACTTCCCTGTTGCCACACGAGAGGCTACCTGAACTCCCCGTCGTACCTCGTGAGAAACCCCACACTGGCGCCACAGCTCGAGAAAACCCACGAGACGCCCCCGTCATCTCAAGATGTGGGCCTTCTTTTCCTGCATGGCCTGGAGAGCAATCCCGAGTCCTCTCTCCAAACTGAAGAGGAGGGTTGACTCCCTTTAGACCACTCAGTGGGCTCCAAGAGATATGCGTCGCAACTCGAGAGGAGAGCCGAGTCCTTTGCTTCCCCTCGAGACGAGGCCTAACTCCCCGGGTGAGTCTGTAATGCAAACCCGAGATCCCTGTCGCCCTTGGAGAGGATCATTGGGTCCTGAACACAAGGCTAGCTGAGGTCGCTTTTGCCCTGCAGTAACTCGAGAGCACTCCCCAGCTTTCCCTCGCAACCCGAATGGAAGATGGACCTCCCTGGGCCAACACAAGAGGAAGCCTGAATTCCCAGTAGTAATTCGAGAATTCCGCCTCAACTCGAGAAAAACCACGTGATTCCCCCGTCATTGCAAGATGAGGCCCTTGCCTGCTCCAGCGTCTCAAGAGTAGTCCCACGTTCTGTCTTGAAGTGCGAAATGATATTTGGCACCCTTAATGCTACCCCAAAAGTTCCCCGACATATGGGTCGCACTCGAGGGGAACACCGAGGTTACTGGCACCACTTCATCTGAGCCCCTTCTCCCCTCCTGATCGCGAAAGGAGGGTCGATTCCCCTGCTTTGTCTGCAAGGGGTTCCCGACCTTCTCCACGCACCTCAGATGAGGCTGTCTCATGAGGAAATTCGAGATGTAGCCTCGATGGTGGTGCCACATGCCGAAAGACCGCGATTTCCCGATCCGCTCTTGATAAGAACGCGATGCCCAGACACCTATAAGAAGATAGTGTGGATGAAGGCACAACACGAAGGGGCACTGACAACCCCGTGCATCGTCCAGAAAAGACCACAGGTTACTCTTACAGCTCAACAAGTGCCTGTCACCCTGTGAACAACTCGAGAGGCAAGCGGAGGTCCATTCCTGCACACAAGACGAGGCCTGACTCACCTCTCCCAACTCTGAAGTGACCCTGCGATCGGAGTCCGAAATGGAGAATAACCCTGAGGTTCCTGACTCCACTCGAGATGAGGCCCTCTTCCATTACACCAAAAATAGTGGAGGCCCGAGAGGCCCCTCCCAAATCCACAGTATCCCGACTTCTCAGAGGCACCCTTAGAAGCTCCCTGAGGTCACCGGCACAAGTCGAGGGAACACAGGGTTTCCTGACGCAACCCGAGAAAGACCTCGAAAATCCTCCTTCAACGCGTCTTGAATCCCGATTCCCCTACCATGACTCAAGAGCAATGACGCGTTCCCCCTCGCCACTCGCATGGAGACTTGACTTC
This sequence comes from Bubalus kerabau, assembly GCF_029407905.1. NCBI lineage: Eukaryota > Metazoa > Chordata > Mammalia > Artiodactyla > Bovidae > Bubalus > Bubalus kerabau. The sequence continues at coordinate 571,651 of NC_073633.1, forward strand.
CCTGGCGCCACACGAGAGGCTCCCTGAGCTCCCCGTCATACCTCGTGAGAAATCCCACACTGGCTCCCCAGCTCGAGAAAACCCACGAGACGCCTCCGTCGTCGCGAGATGAAGGCCTTCTTTTCCTGCATGGCCTGGAGAGCATCTCGAGGCCTCTCTTCAAACTCCACAGGAGGCCTGACTCCCTTTAGGCCACTCTGTGGGCTCAAGAGATACCCGTTGGGACTCAGGAGGAGAGCGGAATTCTTTGCTTCCCCTATATACCAGGCCTAACTCCTCAGGTGAGTCTGGAATGCAACCCCGAGATCCCTGCCGCCCCTGGAGAGGAACATTAGGTCCTAGACACAAGCATAGATGAGGTCTCATTTGCCCCGAAGTGACTCGAGAGCAATCCCCTGCTCTCCCTCGCACTTCGAATGGAAGAATGGACTTCCCTGGGACAACACAAGAGGAAGCCTGAATTCCCCGTCGTAATTCGAAAATCCCGCCGCAACTCGAGAAAAACCACGTGGTTCCCCCGTCATCGCAAGATGAGGCCCTTGCCAGCTACAGCGTCTCAGGAGAAGCCCCACGTTCCATCTTGAAGTTTAAAACGATAATTGGCAACCTTGATGTTACCACAAAAGTTCCCCGACACCCTGGTCTCACTCGAGGGGAACACCAAGGTTCGGTACACCGCTTGTTCTGAGCCCCTTATCCCCTCCTGATCACGACGGGAGGGTCGATTACCCTGCTTTGTCTGGAAGGGGTTCCGGACCTTCCCGGCGCACCTCAGGATGAGGCCGGTCTCACGAGGAAATTCAAGACGTAGCCTTGTGGTTGGTGCCACACGCCGAAAGACCCCGATTTCCGTGTCTGCTCTTGATAAGAACCCAATGCTAGGACACCTCTTCGAAGGCAATCCTGTGGACGAAGGCACAAAACGAAGGGGTCTGACACCCTCCTGCATCGTTGGAAAAGCCCGCAAGTTCCACATACAGATCGACAAGTGGCCTGTCACCCCATGAACAACTCGAGAGGCAAGAGGAGTTCAATTCCTCCACACAAGACGAGGCCTGACTCTCCTGTCCCAACTCTGCATGGACACTGAGATCCGATTCAGAAATGGAGAGGAACACTGAGGTTCCTGCCTCAACTCGAGATAAGGCCCTCTTCTACTGCACCAAACCCAGTGGAGTTCAGAGCGGCCCCTCCCAACTGCACAGTATCCCTGACTTCTCAGAGGCACCCTGAGAAGCTCCCTGAGGTCACGGGCATAAGTCGAGGGAACCCAGGGTTTCCTGCCATAACCTGAGAAAAACCTCGAGAGTCCTTCTTCACGCGTCTTGATGCCCGATTCCCCTACCATGACTGGAGAAAAATGACGCGCTCCCCCTCGCCACGCGCATGAAGATCTGACTTCCCCGGCACCACATGAGAGGCTCCCTGAGCTCCCCATCGTACCTCGTGAGAAACCCCACACTGGCGCCGCAGCTCGAGAAAACCCACGAGACGCCCCTGTCATGGTGAAATGAGGGCCTTCTTTCCTGCATGACCTGAAGAGCAATCCCGAATCCTCTCTCCAAACTCCAAAGGAGGCTTGACTCCCTTTAGGTCACTCAGTGGGCTCCAAGAGATACTCGTCGATACTCAGGAGGAGAGCGGTGTCCTTTGATTCCCCTCGAGATGAGGCCTGACTACGAGGGTGAGTCTGGAATGCAACCCTGGATCCCTGTCGCCCCTGGAGAGGAACCTTAGGTCCTGGACAAAAGCCTAGAGGAGGTCTCTTTGGCCTTGCAGTGACTCAAGCGCAACCCCTAGCTTTCCCTTGCAACTCGAACAGAAGATTGGCCTTTCTGGGCCAACACAAGAGGAAGCCTGAATTTCCAGTCGTAATGCGAGAAACCCGCCGCAAATCGAGAAAAATCATGTGGTTCCCCGTATTGCAAGATGAGGCCCTTGCCCCCTACAGCATCTCAAGAGAAGTCTCACATTCCGTCTTGAAGTGCAAAACAGTACTTGGCACCCTTGATGCGACCCCAAAAGTTCCCCTATATACCGATCTCACTAGAGGGGACACTGAAGTTCCCGGCACCACTTCATCTGAGGCCTTTCTCCTCTCCTGATCGCGACAGGAGGGTCGATTCCCATGCTTTGTCCGCAAGGGGTTCCCAACGTTCCCCGTGAACCTCCGGATGAGGCCGGTCTCATGAGGAAATTCGAAAAGTAGCCTCATGGTTGGTGCCATATGCTGAAAGATCCCGAATTCCCGGTCCACTCTAGATAAGAACCTGACGCCCGGACATCTCTTTGAAGGCAACCCTGTGGATGAAGGCACAACACGAAGGGACACTGACATCCCCATGCATCGTCTAGAAAAACCCGCCGATTCCACTCACAGCTCCAAATGTGGACTGTCACCCCGTGAACAACTCGAGAGGCAAGTGAAGTTGCATTCCTTCACACAAGACGAGGCCTTACTCTCCTGGCCCAACTCTTCAGGGACCCTGCGATCGGAGTCAGAAATGGAGAGGAACCCTGAGGTTCCTGCCTCAACTAGAGAAGAGGCCCTCTTCCATTGAACCAAACTCAGTGGTGTCCCGAGAGGCCCCTCCCAACACCACAGTATCCCTGAATTCTCAGAGGCTCCCTGAGAAGCTACCTGAGGTCACTGGCACAAGTCGAGGGAACCCAGAGTTTCCTGAAGTAACCCGAGAAAGACTTGGAGAGTCCTTTTTCAACGTCTCTTGATGCCCGATTCCCCTACCATGTCTCCAGAGCAAGGACACGCTCCCCTCGCCACAAGCACGAAAATTGACTTCCCTAGTACCACACAAGAGGCTCCCTGAGTACCCCATCGTACCTCGTGAGAAAACCCACAGTGGCGCCGCAGTTCGAGAAAAACCACAAGATGCCCCCATCAAGGAGAGATGCGGGCCTTCTTTTCCTGCCTGACCTGGAGAGCAATCCCTGGTCCTCTCTCCAAACTTCACAGGAGGATTGACTCCCTTTAGGCCACTCAGTTGGGTCCAAGAAATACCCGGTGCGACTCGAGAGGAGAGCGGAGTCCTTTGCTTCCCTGGAGACGAGGCCTGACTCCCCGGGTGAGTTTGGAATGCAACCCCGAGATCCCTGTCGCCCCTGGAGTGGAACATTATGTCCTAGACACAAGCCTAGATGAGGTCTATTTTGCCCTACAGTGACTCGAGAGCAACCTCCATCTCTCCCTCACAATTTGAATGGAAGATTGGTCTTCCCAAGGTCAACACAAGAGGAAGTCTGAATTTCCCATCGTAATTCGAGAATTCAGCCTCAAGTCTTAAAAACCATGTGGTTCCCCCTTCATCGCAATATGAGGCCCTTGCCAGCTAGAGTCTCAAGAGAAGTCCCACGTTCCATCTTAAAGTTCGAAATGCTACTTGGCACCCTTGATGCGACCCAAAAGTTCCCCAACATACCGGTCTCACTCCAGGGGAACACGGAAGTTCCCGGTGTCTCCAGGGAAGTCCCATGTTCCGTCCTTAAGTGCGAAACGGTAATTGACACCCTTGATGCGACCGCAAAAGTTCGCCGACACGCTGGGTTCCCTTGAGGGGAACACCGAGGGTCCCGGCACCACTTCATCTGAGCCCCTTCTCCCCTCCTGATCGCGACAGGAGAGTCGATTCCCCTGCTTTGTCTGGAAGGGGTTCCCGGCCTTCCTGGTGCACCTCAGGATGAGGCCAGTCTCAGGAGGAAATTCGAGACTAGCCATGTGTGAGGTGCCACGTGCCGAACAACCCCGATTTTCCGGTCCGCTCTTGATAAGAAACCGATGCCCAGACACCTCTTCGAAGGAAACCCTGTGAGTGAAGGCACAACACGAAGGGGCACTGACACCCCCGTGCATCATCCGGAAAAACCCGCAGGGTCTACTCACAGCTCGACAAGGGGCCTGAGACTCCCGGAACAACTCGAGAGGCAACCAGAATTCCATTCCTCAGACAAGACGAGGCATGACTCTCCTGTCCCAACACTGCAGGGACCGTGCAGTCGGAGTCAGAATCGGAGAGGAAGCCTGAGGTTCCTGCCTCCCCTCGAGATGAGGCCCTCTTCCATTGCGACGAACCCAGCAGAGTCCCGAGAGGCCCCGCCAACTCCACAACATCCCTCACCTCTAAGAGACACCCTGGGAAGTTCCCTATAGTCTCCTGCAGAAGTCGAGGGAAACGAGGGATTCCCGCCGCCACCCGAGAAAGACCTCGAGAGTCCTTCTTCAAAGCGTCTTGAGTCCCTAGTCGCATCCCATGACTGGAGAGTGATGACCAGCTCCCCCTCGCCATGCGCATGGAGACATGAGTTCCCTGGCGCTGCACGAGAGGCTCCCTGAGGTCCTCGTCATGCCTCGTGAGAAAACCCCCACGGGCGCTGCAGCCTGAGGAAACCCATGAGACGCCCCCGTCCTCACGAGCTGAGGGCCTTCTTTTCCTGCCTGGCCTGGAGAGCAATCCCGAGTCCTCTCTCCAAACTGAAGAGGAGGCTCGACACCCTTGAGTCCACTCATTGGGCTCCAAGAGATCCGTGTCGCAACTTGAGAGGAAAGCGGAGTCCTCTGCTTCCCCTCGAGGCAAGGCCTGACTCCCCGGGGGAGTCTGGAATGCAAACCCGAGATCCCTGTCTTCCCTTGAGAGGAATATTAGGTCCTGGACACACGCCTCGATGAGGTCTCTTTGGCCCTGTAGTGACTCGAGCAGAACCCCCAGCTTTCCCTCGCAACTCCAGGGGAAGATTGGGCTTCCCAGGGCCAACCCAAGAGGAAGCCTGAAATCCCCGTCGTTTTCGAGAATCCAGACGCAACTCGAGAAAAACGACGTGGTTCCAACGTCTTCACAGGATGAGGCCCTTGCCCGCTACAGCGTCTCCAGGGAAGTCCCATGTTCCGTCCTGAAGTGGGAAACGGTACTTGGCTCCCTTGATGCGACCCCTAAAGTTCCCTGAAACGCCGGGTTCCCTCGAGTGGAACACCTAGAGTCCCGGCCCCACTTCATCTGATCCCCATCTCCCCTCCTGATCGCGACAGGAGATTCGATTCCCGTGCTTTGTGTGGAAGGTGTTCCCGGCCTTCCCGGCGCACCTCAGGATGATGCTGGTCTCACGAGGAAATTCGAGATGAGCCACGTGTGTGGTGCCACATGCCGAACGACCCCGATTTCCCGGTCCGCTCTTGAAATGAACCCGATACCCGGACACCTCTTTGAAGGCAACCCTGTGGGGGAAGACACAAAATGAAGGGGCAATGACACCCCCGTGCATCTTCTGGAAACACCCGCAGGTTCCACACACAGCTCGACAAGGGGCCTGAGACCCACTGAACGACTCGAGAGGCAAGCAGAGTTCCATTACTCAGACAAGATGAGGCCTGACTCTCCTGTCCCAACCCTGCAGGGACCCTGCGGTCGGAGTCAGAAATGGAGAGGAAGCCTGAGGTTCCTGCCTCCAATCGAGATGAGGCCCTCTTTCATTTCGTCAAACCTAGTGGAGTCCCGAGAGGCCCCTCTAACTCCTCAGTATCCCTCACCTCTCAGAGGCACCTGGGAAGTTCACTAAGGTCCCCGGTAGAGGTCGAAGGAAACGAGTGTTTCCCTCCCCAACCCAAGAAAGACCTCGACAGTCCTTCTTAAATGCATCTTGAGGCCCTAGTCCCTCCCATGACTCCAGAGCAATGACGCGATCTGCCTGGCCACACGCATGGAGGCCTGACTTCTCTGGCGCTGCACGAGAGGCTCCCTGATCTCCCCATCATATCTCGTGAGAAACCCCACACTGGCGCCACAACTCGAGAAAACCCATGAGACACTCCCGTCATCACGAGAGGAGGGCCATCTTTAACTGCATGGTATGCAGATCAAGCGTGAACCTTCTGTCCAAGCTACACAGGACGCTTGACTCCCTTTAGGCCACTCATTGGGCTCCAAGAGTTACATGTCGCGACTCGAGAGGATAGTGGAGTCCTTTGCTTCCACTCGAGACGAGGCGTGACCCACCGGGTGAGACTGGAATGCGACCCCGATATCCCTGTTGCCCCTGGAGAGCAATACTACGTCCTGGACCCAAGCCTAGATGAGGACTCTTTGCCCTGAAGTGACTCGAGAGCAACCCACAGCTCTCTCTGACAAGTTGAATGGAAGATTGGACTTGTTGGGCCAACACAAGAGGAAGCCTGAATTCCCCGTCGTAACTCGAGAATCCCGCCACATCTCGAGAAAAACCACGTGTTTCGCTCGTCATCGCAATATGAGGCCCTTGCCCGCTAGAGCATCTCCAGAGAATTCCCACGTTCCGTCTTGAAGTGCGAAACTGTACTTGGCACCCTTGAGGCGACCTCAAAAGTGCCGTGACATACCGGTCTCACTCGAGGGGACCACCGAAGTTCCCGGCACCACTTCATCTGAGCCCCTTCTCCCCTTCTGATCGCGACCGGTAGGTCGATTCCCGTGCTTTGTCTGCAAGGGTTTCCCTACCTTCCCGGCGAACCTCAGGATGAGGCCGGTCTCCTGAGGAAATTCGAGATGTAGCCTCGTGGGTGGTACCACATGCTGAAAGACCCCAATTTTCTGGTACGCTCTTGAAAAGAACCCGATGCCCGGACACCTCTTTGAAGGCAACCCTGTGGATGAAGGCACAACACGAAGGGGCACTGACACCCCTCTGCATCATCCGGAAAAACCCACAGGTTCCACACACAGCTCAACAAGAGGCCTGTCACTCCATGAACAACTCGCAAGGAAAGCGGAGATCCATTCCTCCACAGAAGACGAGGCGTGACTCTCTTGTCCATACTCTGCAGGTACTCTGCGACCCGAGTCAGAAATGGAGAGGACCCCTGAGGTTCCTGCCTGCATACGAGAAGAGGCCCTCTTCAATTGCACCAAACCCAGTTGAGTAACGGAAGGCCCCTCCCAAATCCACAGTGTCCCTGACTTCTCAGAGGCACCCTGAGAAGTTGCCTGAGGTCACCGACACAAGTCGAGGGAACCCAGGGTTCCCTGCCGCAACCCGAGAAAGACCTCGAGAGTCCTTCTTCAATGCGTCTTGAGGCCCGATTCGCCTACTATGACTCGAGAGCAATCACGCACTCCCCTTCACCACACGCACGGAGACCTGACGTCCCTAGCACCACACGAGAGGCTCTCTGAGCTCCCCGTTGTACCTCGTGAGAAATCTGATACTGGCGCCACAGCTGGAGAAAACCCACGAGACGCCCCCGTCATCGCAAGATGAGGGCCTTTTTTCCTGCATGGCCAGGAAAACAATCCCGAGTCATCTCTCCAAACTCCATAGGAGGCTTCACTCCCTTTACGCCACGCAGTGGGCTCCAAGAGATACCCGTCGCGACTTGACAGGAGAGTGGAGTCCTTTTTTTCCCCTCAAGACGAGGCCTGACTCTCCGGGTGAGTCGATAATGCAACCCTGAGGTCCCTGTCGGCCCAGTAGTGGAACAATAGGTCCTGGACACAAGCGTAGATGATGTCTATTTTGCCCTGCAGTGACTGGAGAGCAATCCCCAGTTCTAACTCGCAACTCGAATGGAATACTGGATTTTCCTGGCGCCACACAAGAGGCCCCCTAAGATCCCCGTGGTACTTCATGAGACACCCCACACTGGCGCCGCAGCTCGAGAAAACCCACGAGATGCCACCGTCATCTCGAGATGAGGGCCTTCTTTTCCTGCATGGCCTGGAGTCCAATCCCGAGTCCTCTCTCCAAACTCCACAGGAGGCTTGACTCCCTTTAGTACACACAGTGGGCTCCAAGAGATACCCATCGCGACTCGAGACGAGAGCAGAATTCTTTGCTTACCCTCGAGGTGAGAACTGACTCCCCGGATGAGGCTGGAATGCAAACCCGAGATCCCTGTCGCCCCTGGAGAGCAACATTAGATCCTGGACACAAGCCTAGATTAGGTCTCTTTTGCCCTGCAGTGACTCTAGCACAATCCCCAGCTCCCCCTCGCAACCCGAATGGAAGATTGGATTTCAAGGCCAACAAGAGGAAGCCTAAATTCCCGGTCATAACTCGAGAATCCCGCCGCATCTTGAGCAAAACCACGTGGTTCTCCCGTCATCGTAAGATGAGGCCCTTGCCCGCTACAGCGTTTCAAAAGATGTCCCAGGTTCCGTCTTGAAATGCGAAACGGTACTTGGCACCCTTGATGCGACCCCAAAAGTCCCCCTACACGCCGGTCTCACTCAAGGGGAACACCGAGGTTCCCGGCACCACTTCATTTAAGCCCCTTCTCCCCTCCTGATCGTGACCGGTGGGTCGATTCCCCTGCTTTGTCTGCAAGGGGGCCCGACCTTCCCTGCACAACTCAGGATGAGGCCGGTCTCATGGGGAAATTCGATACGTAGCTTTGTGGGTGGTGCCACTTGCTGAAAGACTCCAATTTCCCGGTCCGCTCTTGATAAGAATCCGATGCTCGGACACCTCTTGGAAGGCAGCCTTGAGTATGAAGGTACAACACGAAGGGGCACTAACACACCTGTGCATCATCCGGAAAAACGGGCAGGTTACATACACAGCTCGACAAGTGGCCTGTCACCTCAAGAACAACTCGAGAGGCAAGAGGAGTCCCATCCTCCAGAAAAGACGAGGCCTGACTCTCCTGTACCAACATGCAGGGACCTTGCGATCTGAGTCAGAAATGGAGAGGAACACTGAGGTTCCTGCTTCAACTCGAGATGAGTCCCTCTTACATTCCACCAAATGCAGAGGAGTCTCGAGAGGCCCCTCCAAACTGCACAGTATCCCTGACTTCTCAGAGGCACTCTGAGAAGCTCCCTGAGGTCGCAGGCACAAGTCAAGGGAACCCTGGGTTTTATGCAGTGACCCGAGAAAGACCTCGAGAGTCCTTCTTCAACCCGTCTTGAGGCCCGATTACCCTACCATGACTCGAGAGCAATGACGATCTCCCCCTAGCCATCTCATGGGGACCTGACTTCCCTGGCGCCACACGAGAGGCTCCCTGAGCTCCCTCTCCTACCTCGTCAGAAACCCGGCACTAGCGCGGCAGTCTAGAAAACCCACGAGACGCCGCCGTCATCGCGAGATGAGGGCCTTCTTTTCCTGCATGGCCTGGAGAGGAATCCCGAGTCCTCTATCCAAACACCACAGGAGGCTTGACTCCCTTTATGGCACACAGTGGGCTCCAAGAGATACCCATCGCGACCCAAAAGGACAGCAGAGTTCTTTGCTTCCCCTTGAGATGAGGCCTGATTCCCCGGGTGAGTCTGGTATGCAAGCCCGAGATCCCTGTCGCCCCTTGGGACGAACATTAAGTCCTGGACACAAGCCTAGATGAGGTCTATTTTGCCCTGCAGTGACTCGAGGGCAATCCCCAGCTCTCCCTTGAAACTCGAATGGAAGATAGGACTTCCCTGGGCCAATACATGAGGAAGACTGTATTCCCTGTCAAAACTCGAGAATCCCGCCACAACTCGAGAAACACCACGTGGTTCCCCCGTCATCGCAAGATGAGGCCCTTGCCCCCTACAGTGTCTCAAGAGAAGTCCCACGTTCCGTCTTGAAGTGCGAAACGGTATTGGCACCCTTGATGTGACCTCAAAAGTTCCTCGCCACACCAGTCTGACTCAAGGTGAACACCGAGGTTCCCAGCACCACTACATCTGGGCCCCTTCTCCCCTCCTGATCGCGACAGGAGGGTCGATTCCCCTGTTTTGTCTTGAAGGGGTTCCCGCCTTTCCCGGTGCATCTCAGGATGAGGCCGGTCTCACGAGGATATTCGAGACATAGCCTCGTGGATGGTGACACATGCCGAAAGACCCCGATTTCCCGGTCCGCTCTTGATAAGATCCCAATGCCCGGACACCTCTTTGAAGATAACCCTTTTAATGAAGGCACAACACGAAGGGGCACTGACACACCCGGGTATCGTCTGCAGAAACCCGCAGGTACCACACACAGCTCGAGAAGTGACCTGTCACCCCGTGAACAACTGGAGAGGCAAGCGGAGTTCCATTCCTCCACACAAGACGAGGCCTGACTCTCCTGTTCGAACTCTGCAGCGAAACTGCGATCCGAGTCAGATCTGGCCCAGGAGAAGTCAGGAGAGGAAACATGAGTTTCCTGCCTCCACTCGAGATGAGGCCCTCTTCCATTGCACCAAACCCAGTGGAGTCCCGAGAGGCCCCTCCCAACTGCATAGTATCCCTGACTTCTCAGAGGCACCCTTAGACCTTCCTGAGATCACCGGCACAAGTCGAGGGAACCAAGGGTTTCCTGCCCCAACCCGTAAAAGACCTCGAGAGTCTTTCTTCAACGCGTCTTGAGGCGCGATTCCCCTACCATGACTCGAGAGCAATGACGCGCTCCCCCTAGCCACGCGCATAGAAACCTGACTTCCCTGGCGCCACAGGAGAAGCTCCCTGAGCTCCCCATTATACCTCGTGAGCAACACCACACTGGAGCCGCAGCTCGAGAATACCCACGAGACGCCCCAGTCCTCACGAGATGAGGGCCTTCTTTTGCTGTATGGCCTGGAGAGCAATCCTGAGTCCTCTCTCCAAACTCCACAGGAGGCTTGACTCATTTTAGGCCACACAGTGAGCTCCAAGATATACCCGTCGCAACTTCACAGGAGAGCAGTGTCCTTGGCTTCCACTCGAGACGAGACCTGATTCCCCGGGTGAGTCGAGAATGCAATGCCGAGATAGCTGTCGCCCCAGCAGAGGAACATTAGGTCCTGGACACAAGCCTAGATGAGCTCTATTTGGCCCTGCAGTGTCTCAAGAGCAATCCCCAGTTCTAACTCGCAATTCGAATGAAAACTGGACTTCCCTGGGCCAGTTAAAGAGGAAGCCTGAATTCCCCGTCGTCACTCGACAATCCCGCCGTAACTCGAGAAAAAACACGTGGTTCCAACGTCTTCGCAAGATGAGGCCCTTGCCCACTACGGCGTCTCAAGGGAAGTCCATTGTTCCGCCCTGAAGTGCGAAACGGTACCTGACACCCTTCGTGAGAACCCCAAAAGTTCCCCGACACCCCGGGTTCCCTCGAAGGGAACACCGAGGGTCCCGGCACCGCTTCATCTGAGCCCCTTCTCCCCTCCTGATCACGACAGGAGAGTCGATTTCCCTGCGTGGTCCGGAAGGGGTTCCCGGCCCTCCAGGCGCACCTCAGGATGAGGCCGGTCTCACGAGGAAATTCGAGACGAGCCACGTGGGTGGTGCCACATGCCGAACGCCCCCGATTCCCCGGTCCGCTCTTGAGAAGGAGCCGAGGCCCGGACCCCTCTTCGAAGGCAACCCTGTGGGTGAAGGCACAACACGAAGGGGCACTGACACCGCCGTGCATCGTCCGCAAAGACCCGCGGGTTCCACACACAGCTCGACGAGGGGCCTGAGTCCCCCTGAACAACTCGAGAGGCAAGCGGGGTTTCCTTCCTCAGACAAGACGAGGCCTGACTCTCCTGTCCCAACTCTGCAGGGACCCTGCGGTCGGAGTCCGAAACGGAGAGGAAGCCTGAGGTTCCTGCCTCCCCTCGAGGTGAGGCCCTCTTCCGTTGCGCCAGACACAGCGGAGTCCCGAGAGGCCCCGACAACTCCACAGGATCCCTCACCTCTCAGAGGCACCCTGGGAAGTTCCCTAAGGTCCCCGGCAGAAGGCGAGCGAAACGAGGGTTTCCTGCCGCCACCCGAGAAAGACCTCGAGAGTCCTTCTTCAACACGTCTCAAGGCCCTAGTCCCCTCCCGTGACTCGAGAGCCATGACGTGCTCCCCCTCGCCACGCGCATGGAGACCTGACTTCCCTGGCGCCGCACGAGAGGCTCCCTGAGATCCTCGTCGTGCCTCGGGAGAAAACCCCCATGGGTGCCGCAGCTCGAGGAAACCCCTGAGACGCCCCCGTCCTCGCGAGCTGAGGGCCTTCTTTTCCTGCATGGCCTGGAGAGCAATCCCGGGTCCTCTCTCCAAACGGAAGAGGAGGCTTGACTCCCTTGAGTCCGCTCAGGGGGCTCCAAGAGATCCGGTTCGCGATTCAAGGGGAGAGCGGAGTCCTTGGCTTCCCCTCGAGAGGAGCCCTGACTCCCCGGGGTAACCTGGAATGCAACCCCGAGATCCCTGCCTTCCCTGGAGAGGAATATTAGGTCCCGGACACACGCCTAGGTGCGGTCTCTTCGGCCCTGCAGTGACTCGAGCGCAACCCCCAGCTTTCCCTCGCAACTCGAGGGGAAGATTGGGCTTCGCAGGGCCAACCCAAGAGGAAGCCTGAGATCCCCGTCGTAACTCAAGAATCCGCCGCAACTCGAGAAAAACCACGTGGTTCCCACGTCTTCGCAAGATGACGCCCTTGCCCGCGACGGCGTATGAAGGGAAGTCCCCTGTTCCGCCCTGAAAGGCGAAACGGTCCCTGACAGCCTTCATGCGACCCCCAAAAGTTCCTCAACATGCCGGGTTCCCTCGAGGGTAACACCGAGGGTTCTGGCCCCACTTCATCTGAGTCCCTTCTCCCCTCCTGATGGCGACAGGAGAGTCAGTCCCCCTGCGTTGTCTGGAAGGCTCCCCGGCCTTCCCGGCATACCTCAGGATGTAGCCGGCCTCACTAGGAAATTTGAGACTAGCCCCGTGGGTGGTCCCACATGCCGAAAGACCCCGATTTCCCTGTCCGCTGTTGAAAAGAACCCGAGGCCCGGACACCTCTTCGAAGGCAACCCAGTGAGTGAAGGCACAACACGAAGGGGCACTGTCACCGTCGTGCATCGTCCGGAAACACCCGCAGGTTCCACACACAGCTGAACAAGGGGCCTGAGACCCCCTGAACACCTCGACAGGCAAGCGGAGTTCCCTTCCTCAGACAAGACGATTCCTGACTCTCCTGTCCCAACTCTGCAGGGACCCTGCGGTCGGAGTCCGAAACGGAGAGGAAGCCTGAGGTTCCTGCCTTCCCTGGAGATGAGGCCCTCTTCCATTGCGCCAAACCCATCGTAGTCCTGAGAGGCCCCTCCAACTCCACAGCATCCCTCATCTGTCAGAAGCACACTGGGAAGTTCCCTAATGTCACGGGTAAACTTATATTGCATAAGGTCCACATGAAAAGGCCCACGCAGCAGGACAGCCACAGATTCTGTCTGCCATTAAAGGGCAGTAAGGTGCCCTCCCCCCTTCTTTGCTGCCTCGGTGGCCACCAGGGTGCAATTCGCGTACCCTTCCCTTTCCCATCCTAGCAGGTGCTCCAGGGCCCGCTGGCCTACAAAGTGCCAGAAGCAGGGCTGGGCCAGCCGGCCAGAATTCAGGGCTCTGTCCCTTGGACTTCCAGCGGACACTAGGCTGCTTGGGAAAACCGCGCAGACTATGAGGTTTTTCAGCAGAGGGGTGGAGTGGTAAAGGCCTTGACCCCAAAGACGAGGCCTTCCTGCGACCGCCAGGTTGGGGAGCTCTGAGACTGTGCCAACACAGGGCGGAATACATGGTTCCCTGCTCCACGTAGTCCCCGTTCCCTTACCTGTGTTCCGCACCCCTCCGCTGTGGCCGATGGATGCCGATCCTTGGGGATCCAGGAGTTCACGAAATGGGCATTCCCAGCCGCAATGGCGACCCCCAACAGCACACCTGGAAAGCCCTCACCCACCCCCGCCAGGAGCCGACCCCCGCTGCGAACGGACCCCCACCCCGCCCCGCGCCGCCAGGTTTTGCCCCGGCCCTGCTGGGCTCCCGGCGGGTTCCCAGCCACATTGGCGACCCCCGGGAGCACAACAGGGACCGACCCCCCACCCACAGCGAGCGGAATCTCGACCTGTGCAGCCCAGGTTTACCCCACCCTGGCTGCGCTCACGGCGTGTTTCCAGCCGCAGTGGCCATCTCTGAGAGCACAACTGGGAAGCCCTCCCCTACCCCCGCCAGGAGCCGACACCCGCCCTGTGCCGCCCGGGTTCGCCCCGCCCCTGCCGCGCTCCAGGGGCGCTGCCCACCTTCACCAGCGGCTCTCGGTGAGCCCCGTCCCCACGCCCGGTTCCAGGAGAGGCTCTCGGACCTCGCTGCTGCTGCCAGGTCAAACATGAGGACAATACATACACCCCACAGAGACAATCCAAGCTGTCTATGATTTAGGGATAAAACGAGGACTACAGAAAGGCAAGATGACCTGACCTAGGAGGGCCATGATATTCTATAGAACCAGACAAAGTTGGTTACCAAGGAAACTTTTTTCCTTGGAACCCGGAAAGCTGGTTCTTTGCATATGCAATGACCAACAATTAGCTTGTTACCCAAGCCTGCCTTACTGCCACCCCCATCCCCCCACTCCCCAGAAGACTGGCTCAAAGAAATATTTTAAATCTCAGGCGGAAACCTGGAAGATGTCTTGTCTGTCTGTTTGGATTAAGGTATGTGTCAGTGTGAGCCTTGTGTTTTTTGATAATATTGCTCAAGTTCTGTGTTCTGATTTCAATGGTCTCAAGACAAGGCAGCCCTTCCAAATCAACTGCTGGAAATACAAGAAAACATTGACCTAAATGAATGTCAGAGTCCCGTGAACTGGGAACTAGTCAATATTAAATATCTAGTATTTTTGGTTTTGCTCCTCCATTATAGACATGTCTAAGAGTCAACAACATTAAGCACAACATGTTCATAGTGCCTAGGTTTCTTTTGAGGTAAAAATTGCTCTATTGTTATATCTGTCACAAGCTCTTCAGCAAGAAACTACCTGGAAACGACAACAACAAAAGTAAAAAATGTAAATGTGATATGAGCTTTTAGACAAACTCTTTACAATAATTATACTCTAAAATATCTGCCTCTCATAGTCTTGATTGAAGGCAGAGGAGAAGGGGATGACAGAGGATACGATGGTTGTATGGCATCACTGACTCGATGGACATGAGTTTGAGCAAGCCCCTGGAGTTGGTGACGGACACGGAAGCCTAGCGTCCTTCAGGCCACGGGGTCCCAAAGAGTCAGACACGACTGAGCAACTGAACTGAACTGAACTAACAAACGTTTCTCCAGGTGTTTTGGTTACCCGAGTTTCTATCCTTGTGACGACAGTGTATTGAATAGCTAGGTCATTTCCAAATAAATGAAAGTTCTGAAACATTCACGACTTGAAAGGACCTCCCTTTTACACAGAAACAAAAGAGATTTTTGACTCTCCATGAATAGTGTCTGGCACCATCCTGACATGTTAAATGTAAGAAAGCAATTGTTTTGTTTTGTTTTGTTCTGTTCTTGGGGGTGGGGGGAGGGGGGCGGGCTATAGCCAATGCCAATATAAAAGTCAGTTCTTGGTTGCTGAAGGGAAATGTATGACTTGTTATATCAAGAAAGTATGTGGAATGCAATGGCACTTGAGGAAGGAAAACGAAGTAGTTCTGTCTTACAGGTGGCAGTTTCAGGATGGGAGAAGCAAAGGAATGGGTACAGAATGGGATAAGGAGGTTGTAGGGAAAGTGGACCCCCAGAAAAGAGTTCTGTGCCTAGCACAAGTTTTCTTGAGATGTCGAACTGCCTTTGCTAATGGAGTTTAAGTTTCTTTACCTCTTAAGTGATCTCTTCTAGGTTGACCTAGAACAGAAATCTTTGGTTAGCTTTGGCTAAGTGGAGAAGTAGTGTTTCACGGCGACATATGTGATCCTTCCTGACTGTTTGCAGCCCTTTTGATATTGATGCCTTGCTTCTGCTGCTGCTGCCGCCGCCGCTGCTGCTAAGTCGTTTCAGTCGTGTCCGACTCTGTGCGACCCCATAGACGGCAGCCCACCAGGCCCCGCAGTCCCTGGGGTTCTCTAGGCAAGAACACTGGAGTGGGTTGCCATTTCCTCCTCCCATGCATGAAAGTGAAAAGTGAACGTGAAGTCGCTGAGTGGTGTCCGACTCTTAACCACGCCATGGACTGCAGCCTACCAGGCTCCTCCATCCATGGGATTTTGCACGCAAGAGTACTGGAGTGGGGTGCCATTGCCTTCTCCCATATCTATGCACAAGCCTGCCTAAATAATTGACTTCTAGCTAGCTTTGGGATGCCAATGACCATCCACCCTTACCAGGCAACAGAGAAGAGTAAAACACTTACCACAGGAGGTCCTGGTAAGGAAGAAGGAAATAACAAGCTCCCGCCAACCAGGATTCTGCAGAGGTCAACAAGAGGTCAGTAAGAGATGGAAGACTGCAGTCCAGAGGTCCTAGCAACTTCCATCTTGCAGCAGAGACCCAGCATAGTCAAAACGAATTCAATGTTGCAAAAATAAGTAAACAAATAAAGGACAGAAGTCCTTTGAACACATGACTGAGATTAGGGGTGAGGCAGTACATGTACGGTGCCCGGAAAATCTTAAAGTATGAGAAAGGAAAGAATTTAAAGACAACTATCAAGCTGTCCGAACTGATAAAAACGAAAGATTACACAGTTTTTTCTGTATATATTAGCAGATAATAATCTGAAAAGGAATTAAAAAAAAATCCCTTTCAATAATGTCAACATGAATACAACACTTTGCCATGGATGTAACGAGGATGACAAGACTGGCACACTGGAAATTATACACCCTGGCTGAAAACTATCCTGAATACATGGACAGATATTCCATAACAATGGAAAGACTTAAGATGGCAATACCATGGAATGCATCTTCAATCTGAAATGAAGATTTGATATGATTTGATCGCTCAGAGCTTTTGTGTCATCAATTGTTATTAAAGTATAAATGAGATAGAGAAAGCTGCTGACTTAGACTTGAGGCGGGGTGTACGCCCTGCTGGTCTCTAGCCAGATATTCTACAGGCACTAGCAGTCAGCTAAGGAAAGAAAGGCACTGTCTCAGGGAATGGCACCAGGCCCCTCCCCCACGACATGCCTTGAGGTCACATTGGCAGCAGGTGAGTCATCCTGGGCCAAAAACTGATTGACATGAATCTTGAAGAAAGGCAGTATTCCAGGCAAATATATCATTTCCTTAACATAGATTAGGAGAACAAGGTACGAGGAAAACATACTGTTTTGTTCAAGTCTCTTCTGAGCCTATTGGGGGAACCGACCTGAAGCCAGAGTCCAGCAGATATACATAGGATATTTACATCGCTTAAGACAAACATTTCCTCAGGAACAAATGCATTGCTTAGCTCAAGGTTTGTCTGCGAAATTCTTACACATCAGGAGATGGCTCCGAGCTGGGTTTCTACACACAAGAACATGAATGCAAAGGACAAGCCTGCACAGCCCATCTGACCCCTCCCCCACAGCTAGCAGCATTTCCAAGTGACCTCCTAAGGCCTTCCCCAAAATACAGGGGCACCTCTGGGTTTCCTGTTTCAAGCTCTTCGAACACATTTCTTAAAAAAAAAAAAAATCCTGCACACTTCTTGATAGAATGCCACAGTGCAAGGAAAACAGGCCTTCAATACTTAAACCTCCCTGTGCCAAACACTTGGGGCTTGGTTTTGTTTTGTTTTGTTTTTTAATTACACCACCACATAATTTAAACTTTTTACAATTTCTAATTATTCAGTACCAAAACACCAAACTTTTATTGCACAAGGTCCCCATGAAAAGGCCCACGCATCAGGACAGCCACAGATTCTGCCATGAAAGGGCAGCAAGGTGCCCTCCCCACTTCTTTGCTGCCTGGGCGGCCACCAGGGTTTGAAATCCATGCACCCTACTAACTTTCTAGGGTGCAATTCGCGGACCCTTCCCTTTCTCATCCTAGCAGGTGCTCCAGGGCCCGCTGGCCTACAAAGTGCCAGAAGCAGGGCTGGGCCAGCCGGCCAGAGTTCAGGGTTCTGTCCCTTGGACTTCCAGGGGACACTAGGCTGCTTGGGAAAACCGTGCAGACTGAGATTTTTCAGCAAAGGGGTGGATCGGTAAAGGCCTTGACACCAAGGGCGAGGCCTTTCTGCAACCGCCAGGTTGGGGAGCTCCGAGAATGTGCCAACAGAGGGCGGAATACGTGGTTCCCTGCTCCAAGCAGTCCCAGTTCTCTGACCTGTGGCCCGCAGCCCTCCGCTGCACCCACTAGATGTGGATCCTTGGGGACACATTAGCATAGGAAATGGGCGTTCCTAGCCGCAGTGGCGACCCCGGAGAGCACAACTGGGACCGAACCCCCACCCACAGCCATCTAAATCTCGACCCGCGCAGCCCAGGTTTACCCCGCCCCTGCCGCACTCCCAGCGCATTTCCAGCTGCAGTGGGGACCCCCGAGAGCACAACTGTTACCACCCCCCACCCCCTCCCGACCGGAACCCCGACCCGCACCGCCTGGGATCGCCCCGCCCCTGGCGCGCTCCCGGCGCAATGCCCACTTCCACCAGGGGCTCCCGGTGAGCCCTGTCCCCACGCCCGTTTCCAGGAGAGGCTCTCGGACCTTGCTACTCCCGCCAGGTCAAACACGAGGACAATACATCCACCCCACAGAGACAATCCAAGCTGTCTATGATTTAGGGTTCAAACGAGGACTACAGAAAGGAAAGATGTCCTGACCTAGGAGGGCCATGAGAGTCTATAGATCCAAAGAAAATTGGGTACCAAGGAAGCTTTTTTCTTGGAACCCGGAAAGCTGGTTCTTTGCATATGCAATGACCAACAATTAGCTTGTTACCCAAGCCTGCCTCGCTGCCACCCCCACTCCCCCCCCCCAACTTCCCAGGAAAACGGCTCAAAGAAATATTTTAAATCTCAGGCGGAAAACTGGAAGATGTCTTGTCTGTCTGTCTGGATTAAGGTATATGTCAGTGTGAGCCTTGTGTTTTTTGATAATATTGCTCAAGTTCTGAGTTCTGATTTCAATGGTCTCAAGACAAGGCAGCCCTTCCAAATCAAACTGCTGGAAATACAAGAAAACATTGACCTAAATGAATGTCAGAGTCCCGTGAACTGGGAACTAGTCAATATTAAATATCTAGTATTTTTGGTTTTGCTCCTCCACTATAGACATGTCTAAGAGTCAACAACATTAAGCACAACATGTACATAGTGCCTAGGTTTCTTTTGAGGTAAAAATTGCTCTATTGTTATATGTGTCACAAGCTTGTCAGCAAGAAAGTACCTGGAAACAGCAACAACCAACGTAAAATATGTAAATGTGATATGAGCTTTTAGATAAACTCTTAACAATAATTATACTCTAAAATATCTGCCTCTCATAGTCTTGATTGAAGGCAGAGGAGAAGGGGATGACAGAGGATAAGATGGTTGGATGGCATCACTGACTCGATGGACATGAGTTTGAGCAAGCCCCTGGAGTTGGTGATGGACACGGAAGCCTGGCGTCCTGCAGGCCACGGGGTCCCAAAGAGTCAGACTCGACTGAGCAACTGAACTGAACTGAACTTACAATCGTTCCTCCAGGTGTTTTGGTTACCTGAGTTTCTATCCTGGTGCTAAACTAAGTGACGACAGTGTATTGAATAGCTAGGTCACTTCCAAATAAATGAAACTTCTGAAACATTCACGACTTGAAAGGACCTCCCTTTTACACAGAAACAAAAGAGATTTTTGACTCTGCATGAATAGTGACTGGCACCATCCGAACATATTAAATGTAAGAAAGCAATTTTTTTGTTTTGTTTTGTTTTGTTCTGTTCTTGCAGGAAGCGGGGTGGGCGCTATTATCACTGATAGGTATGCTCACCAATCTATCAAATGCCAATATAAGAGTCAGTTCTTGGTTGCTGAAGGGAAATGTATGACTTGTTATTACAAGAATGTATGGAATGCAATCACACTTTAAGAAGGAAAACGAAGTAGTTCTGTCTTACAGGTGGCATTTTCAGGACGGGAGAAGCAAAGGAATGGGTACAGAATGGGATAAGGAGGTTGTAGGGAAAGTAGGCCCCCAGAAAAGAGTTTTGTGCCTAGCACAAGTTTTCTTGAGATGTTGAACTGCCTTTGCTAATGGAGTTTAAGTTTCTTTACCTCTTAAGTGATCTCTTCTAGGTTGACCTAGAACAGAAATCTTTCGTTAGCTTTGGCTAAGAGGAGAAGTATTGTTTCACGATGACATATGTGATCCTACCTGACTGTTCTCATCCCCTTTGATATCTATGCACTGCTGCTGCTGCTGCTGCAGCTGCTAAGTGGTTCAGTTGAGGCCGACCCTGTGCCACGCCATAGATGGCAGCCCACCAGGCCCCGCAGTCTCTGGGGTTCTCTAGGCAAGAACACTGGAGTGGGTTGCCATTTCCTCCTCCTATGCATGAAAGTGAAAAGTGAAAACGAAGTCACTCAGTGGTGTCCGACTCTTAGCCACCCCATGGACTGCAGCCTACCAGGCTCCTCCGTCCTTGGGATTTTCCAGGAGTGGGGTGCCATTGCCTTCTCCCATATCTGTGCACAAGCCTGCCTAAATAATTGACTTCTAGCCAACTTTGGGATGCCCATGACCACCCACCCTTACCAGGCAACAGAGAAGAGAAAAACACTTACCACAGGAGGTTCTGATAAGGAACAAGGAACTAACAAGCTCCCACCTACCAGGATTCTGCAGAGGTCAACAAGAGGTCAGCAAGAGATGAGAGACTGCAGTCCAGAGGTCCTAGCTACTTCCATCTAGCAACAAACACCCAGCATAGTCAAAACGATTTCAATGTTAAAGAATAAATAAATAAATAAATAAATAAATAAAAGGACAGAAGTTCTTTGAACACATGTCTGAATTTAGGGGTGAGGCATTACATATGTGTCCCAGGATAATCTTAAAGTGTCAGAAAGTAAAGAAATTAAAGACAACTATCAAGCTGTCCAAACTGATAAAAATGAATGATTACACAGTTTTATCTGTATACATTAGCAGATAATAATCTGAAAAGGAATTTTAAAAAATTCCCTTTCAATAATATCAACATGAATAAAACACTTTGCCATGGATGTAACGAGGATGACAAGACTGGCACACTGGAAATTATACACCCTGGCTGAAAACTATCCTGAATACATGGACAGATATTCCATAACGATGGAAAGACTTAAGATGGCAATACCATGGAATGCATCTTCAATCTGAAATGAAGATTTGATATGATTTGATCGCTCAGAGCTTTTGTGTCATCAAGTGTTATTAAAGTATTAAAGAGATAGAGAAAGCTGCTGACTTAGACTCGAGGCAGGGTGGGGGGGGGGTAGTAAGAGTACCCCCTGCTGGTCTTTAGCCAGATATTCTACAGGCACTAGCAGTCAGCTAAGGAAAGAAAGGAACTGTTTCAGGGAATGGCACCAGGCCCCTCCCCCACGACATGCATTGAGATAATATTGGCAGCAGGTGAGTCATCCCGGGCCAAAACTTGATTGACATGAATCTTGAAGAAAGGCAGTATTGCAGGCAAATATATCATTTCCTTAACATAGATAAGGAGAACAAGCTAGGAGGAAAACATGCTGTTTTGTTCAAATCGCTTCTGAGCCTTTTGGGGGAACCGACCTGAAGCCAGAGTCTAGCGGAAATACATAGGATATTTACATCGCTTAAGACAAACATTTTCTTAGGAAAAAATGCATTGCTTAGCTCAAGGTTTGTCTGCGAAATTCTTACACATCAGGAGATGGCTCCGAGCTGGGTTTCCACACACAAGAACATCCATGCAAAGGACAAGCCTGCACAGCCCATCTGCCCCCCTCCCGCACAGCCAGCAGCATTTCCAAGTGACCTCCTAAGGCCTTCCCCAAAATACAGGGGCACCTCTGGGTTTCCTGTTTCCCTCACTTCGAACACTTTTCTTAAAAAAAAAAATCCTGCACACTTCTTGATAGAATGCCACAGTGCAAGGAATACAGTCCTTCAATATTTAAACCTCCATTTGCAAAACACTTGGAGCTTGGTTTTGTTTTGTTTTGTTTTTTAATTACACCACCACATAATTTAAAGCTTTTACACGTTCTAATTATTCAGTTCCAAAACACCAAACTTTTATTGCACAGGGTCCTCATGAAAAGGCCCACGCAGCTGGACAACCACAGATTCTGCCATGAAAGGGCAGCAAGGTGCCCTCCCCACTTCTTTGCTGCCTGGGCGGCCACCAGGGTTTGAAATCCATGCACCCTACTAAGTTTCTAGGGTGCAATCCATGGACCCTTCCCTTTCCCATCCCAGCAGGTGCTCAAGGGCCCGCTGGCTTACAAAGTGCCAGAAGAGGGCTGGGCCAGCCGGCCAGAGTTCAGTGTTCTGTCCCTTGGACTTCCAGCGGACACTAGGCTGCTTGGAAAAACCGCGCAGACTCTGAGATTTTTCAGCAGAGGGGTGGAGCGGTAAAGGCCTTGACCCCAAAGGCAAGGCCTTTCTGCGACCGCCAGGTTGGGGAGCTCCGAGAATGTGCCAACAGACGGCAGAATACTTGGTTCCCTGCTCCACGCAGTCCCAGTTCCCTTACCTGTGGTCTGCAGCCCTCCGCTGCACCCACGGGATGGCGATCCTTGGGGACCCAGGAGCAGACGAAATGGGCGTTCCCAGCCGCAGTTGCAACCCCCGAGAGCGCAACTGGGAACCCCTCCCCATCCCCCCGGTGAGCCGACCCCGCCCCGCTCCGCCAGGGTTAGCCCCGCCCCTGCCGCGCTCCCTGCGCGTTCCCAGCCGCAGTGGCGACCCCGGGAGCACAACTGGGACCGACCCCCACCCAAAGCCATCTGAATCTCGACCCCCGCAGCCCGGGTTTACCTGTCCCGGGTGCGCTCCCGGCGAGTTTTCAGCCTCAGTGTCCACCTCTGAGAGCACAACTGGGAAGCCCGCCCCCACCCCCGCCAGAAGCCGACCCCCGCCCCACGCCGCCCGCGTTCGCCCCGCCCCTGCACGGTCCAGGTACCTTCCCAGCTTCTAGCGTTCACGCCCGGGTAGGAGCAGGATGTAGGAGTATGGGAGATGTGTCTGGAGCCTGACAGCCTCAGCTCCGCTCTGGCCTGCCCTTTGGACCTAGGAGCCAGGCCAACTTGCAGAGGGCTTAGGGCTCCATTGTATGCAAACTACCAAGGCCTACCGCAAGGAGAGCTCTGTCCGAGGGAAGGGAAGTGCCCCAGGCTGCGTTCCCAAGCTGTTGCTTGGCAATGCAGACTCAGCGGTAAACGGAGGGAATCAGGCTCTCTGTAGCCGCAGCTTCACACACAGGTGTGTCTCCGTAGGAATCAAGAAAGATCCTGACAGGGTGAGGTTCATTAGAGCTATACTAAAGAGCAAAGGCTTGTCCATGTGGTCTTGCCTTCCCCTGTGCCTTTGGGTCTCCAGGCTCGGCCCCAGCTCCGTGGAAACAACCCCTGAGAAAATATCTTCAAGATCCACTTTTCCCAGTGTCTGGGAACCGGGGTTCGTAGGAGGAGAGAAAAGCACGCCTCCATCGGGAACAAAAATGCAGCCCACCTGCCTGTGTTTTGAAGCCTCTATTTGGAAGGAATGGGTTAGCTTCTCCTAAAGGAGACCTCCAGATCTGCTCAGAAGTCGGTAATTCCAGAGGCAGGGTACTGGTTCCTGACTGCCCTTTGCTAGCCTTGCAAAGATATTCCTAGATTCTAGAGTTATTTTCCATGAAGAAGCAGGCTTCGGGAATGTGTCAGACGGGACTGGCTCCTTATTGACCTCAGCTCAGCTATTGCCTTTCCATTCAAACTAGGGCAAGGCCCTACTTTATGAAGGGTAAGGGTCTTCTTCTTTGCAAACTGCCAAGGGCTACAGCAATGAGACCTCTGTCAAGGTGAGGGAAGCCTAAGAGGATGGATTCTCAAGCAGGTGCTTTGCCACAAAGCATCAGCACCCCACGGAGAGAATCAAGCTCCCTGTGCACCAATGTTGGGAGTGTAGCTTCACACACAGAGTTGTCTCTATAGGAGCCAAGAATGTTCCTGAGAGATTAGGTTCACTAAACCTCTCCTACAGAGCATAGACCTGTCCATGTGGTTTTGCCTTCCCCTGTGAGTTGGGTCCTCGAGGTCCGCCACACCTCCGGGGAAACTGTCCCTGGGAAAAGATCTCCAGGAACCGCTTCGCCGAGGCTGGGAAATGCTGTTCACAGGAAGTAAGGCAAGCGAATCTCCTGCAGAGTAAAAGAGACCTTACAGTCCCTGGAGGAGCAGGCTGCCAGAGTGTGTGAAACCTGACTGTTGCCTTACTGGCCTCAGCTCCGCCATTGCCTGTTCATCTGAGCTAGCACCCAGGCCTACTTGGAAAAGCATTTGGGTGCAGATTTCTACAAAGTGCCAAGGGCTACAGCAGTGAGAATTCTCTCAGTGGTAAGGGAGAGCATTTTATGGATTCTCAAGCTGTTTTCTGAATGACAGCGTCAAAATGAACAGAGAGAATCAGGCTCTCTCTGCCCCTATGTTAGGTACGCAGCTTCACACACAGAGGTGTCTCTATAGGAGCCAAGAATGCTCCTGAGAGATGAGGTTCACAAGAGGTCTGCTACAGAGCATAGACCTGTCCATGTGGTCTTGCCTTCCCCTGTGCCTTTGGGCCCCGGGCTCGGCCCCAGCTCCGTGGAAACAACCCCTGAGAAAATATCTTCAAGATACGCTTTTCCCAGAGGCTGGGAACTGGAGTTCATAGGAGGAGAGAAAAGCAAGCCTCCTTCGGGCACGAAATGCAGCCAACCTGCCTGTGTTTTGAAGCCTCTATTTGGAAGGAATGGGTTAGCTTCTCCTAAAGGAGACCTCCAGATCTGCTCAGAAGTCAGTAATTCCAGAGGCAGGGTGCTGGTTCCTGACTGCCCTTTGCCAGCCTTGCAAAGACATTCCAAGATTCTAGAGTTATATTCCATGAAGGAGCAGGCTTCGGGAATGTGTCAGAGGGGACTGGCTCCTTATTGGCCTCAGCTCAGCTATTGCCTTTCCATTCAAACTAGGACAAGGGCCTAGTTTATGAAGTGTAAGGGTCTTCTTCTTTGAAACTCCCAAGGGCTACAGCAATGAGACTTCTGTCAAGGTGAGGGAAGCCTAAGAGGACGGATTCTCAAGCAGGTGCTTTGCTACAAAGCATCAGCACCCCACGGAGAGAACCAAGATCCCTGTTCCCCAATGTTGGGAGTGTAGCTTCACACACAGAGTTGTCTCTATAGGAGCCAAGAATGTTCCTGAGAGATTAGGTTCACTAAACCTCTCCTACAGAGCATAGACCTGTCCATGTGGTTTTTCCTTCCCCTGTGAGTTGGGTCCTCGAGGTCCACCACACCTCCGGGGAAACTGTCCCTGAGAAAAGATCTCCAGGAACGGCTTCGCTGAGGCTGGGAAATGCTGTTCACAGGAAGTAAGGCAAGCGAATCTCCTGCAGAGAAAAAGAGGCCTTACTGTCCCTGGAGGAGCAGGCTGCCAGAGTGTGTGAAACCTGACTGTTGCCTTGCTGGCCTCAGTTCCACCATTGCCTGTTCCTCCGAACTAGGACCCAGGCCTATTTGGAGAAGCGTTTGGCTGCGGATTTCTACAAAGTGCCAAGGGCTACAGCAGTGAGAATTCTCTCAGCGGTCAGGGAGAGCATTTTATGGATTCTCAAGCTGTTTTCTGAACGACAGGTTCAAAATGAACTGAGAAAATCAGGCTCTCTGTGCCCCTATGTTAGGTACGCAGCTTCACACACAGAAGTGTCTCTATAGGAGCCAAGAATGTTCCTGAGAGATGAGGTTCACTAGAAGTCTGCTACAGAGCATAGACCTGTCCATATGGTTTTGCCTTGCCCTGTGAGTTGGGTCCCTGAGGTCCGCCCCAGCTCAGGGGAAGGAGCCCCTGAGAAAAGATCTCCAGGGACCGCTATTCCCCCAGGCTGGCAAACGCAGTTCACAGGAGGTAACGCAAGCGAGCCTCCTGCAAGGCACAACAGGCCTTAGTGTCCCTGGACGATCAGGCTGCAAGAGTGTGTGAGACCTGACTGGTGCCTTACTGGCCTCAGCTCCGCCATTGCATGTTCCTCTGAACTAGGACCCAGGCCTACTAGGAGAAGGGTTTGGGTATGGATTTCTAAATACTGCCAAGGGGTATAGCAATGAGAACTGTGTCACGGGTAAGGAAGAGCATTGTATGGATTTTCAAGCTGTTGTTTGAACGACAGCTTCAAAGCTGCACAGAGAGAATCAGACTCTGTGTCTCCATGTTCGGTACACAGCTTCACAGACAGGGGTGTCTCCATAGGAAACAAGAACGTTCCTGACAGAGTGAGGTTCACTAGAGCTCTCCTAGAGAGCAAAGACTTGTCCATGTGGTTTTTCTTCCCCTGTGCGTTTGGGGCTCCAGGCTCGGCCCCAGCTCCGTGGAAACAACCCCTGAGAAAAGATCTTCAAGATCCGCTTTTCCCAGAGGCTGGGATGTGGGGTTCATAGGAGGCGGGAAAAGCAGGCCTCCTTCAGAGAGCAAGAGGCAGCCAAGCGGCCTGCGTTTGGAAGCCTCTATTTGGAAGAATGGGTTAGCTTCCCCTAAGGGAGACCTCCAGATCTGTTCAGAAGTCGGTAATTCCAGAGGCAGTGTGCAGGGTCCTGACTGCCCTTTGCCAGCCTTGCAAAGACATTCCTAGATTCTACAGTTATCTTCCTGAAGAAGCAGGCTTTGGGAATATGTCAGACTTGACTGGCGCCTTATTGGCCTCAGCTCAGCTATTGCCTTTCCATTCAAAGTAGGACAAGGCCCTACTTTATGAAGGGTAAGGGTCTTCTTCTTTCCAAACTGCCGAGGGCTACAGCAATGAGACCTCCGTAAATGCGAGGGAAGCATAAGCGGATGGATTATCAGGAAGGTTCTTTGCCACCAAGCATCAGCACCCCACGGAGAGAATCAGGCTCCCTTTGCCCCTATGTGGGGTGTGTAGATTCACACACAGTGGTGTCTCTACAGGAGCCAAGAATGTTCCTGAGAGATGAGGCTCACAAGAGCTCTCCTACAGAGTGCTCACCTGTACATGTGGTTTCGCCTTCCCCTGTGAGTTGGGTGCCCGAGGTCCACCCCAGCTCCGAGAAAACAGCCTCTGAGAAAAGATCTCCAGGAACCGCTTTTCGCCCAGGCTGGGAAAAGCTGTTCACAGGAAGTAAGGCAAGTGAGCCTCCTGCAGAGAAAAAGAAGCCTTACTGTCCCTGGAGGAGCAGGCTGCCAGAGTGTGTGAAAACTGACTGGTGCCATACTGGTCTTAGCTCCGCCATTGCTTGTTCCTCCGAACTGGGACTCAGGCCTACTTGGAGAAGGGTTTAGGTGCAGATTTCTACAAACTTCCAAGGGCTACTGCAATGAGAACTCTCTCAGAGGTAAGGGCGAGAATTGTATGGATTCTCAAGCTGTTTTCTGAACGACAGCATTAAACCTGCACAGAGAGAATCAGGCTCTTTGCCGCCATGTTGGGTACGCAGTTTCACACACAGAGGTGTCCGCATAGGAGCCAAGAACGTTCGTCAAAGACTGAGGTTCACTAGAGCTCTCTTAGAGAGCAAAGACTTGTCCATGTGGTTTTGCCTTCCCCTGTATGTGTGGGTCTCTGGGCACAACCCCAGCTCCGTGGAAACAACCCCTGAGCAAAGATCTCCAAGATCTGCTTTTCCCCCATGCTGGAAACCAGGGATCATAGGAGGCAGGAAAAGCAAGCCTCCTTCAGGCAAGAAGAGGCAGCCAACCGGCCTGTGTTTGGAAGCCTCTATTTGCAAGGAATGGGTTAGCTTCTCCAGAAGGAGACCTCCAGATCTGCTCAGAAGATAGATATTCCAGAGGCAGGGTCGAGGTTCCTGACTGCCCTTTGCCAGCCTTGCAAAGACATTCCTAGATTCTAGCGCTATTTTCCATGAAGGAGCAGGCATCGGGAATATGTCAGAGATAACGGGTGCCTTACTGGCCTCAGCTCAGCTATTGCCTTTCCTTTCAAACTAGGATCAGGGCCTACTTGGTGAAGGGTAAGGGTCTACTTCTTTCCCAACTGCCAAGAGAAACAGCAATGAGACCTCTGTCAAGGCGAGGGAAGCGTAAGCAGATGGATTCTCAAACAGGTGCTTTGCCACAAAGCATCAGCACCCCACGGAGAGAATCAGGCTCCCTGTGCCCCTATGTTCGGTGTGTAGCTTTACACACAGAGGTGTCTCTGTACGAGCCAAGAATGTTCCTAAGAGATGAAACACACTGACGTCTCCTACAGAGCATAGACCTGTCCATGTGGTTTTTCCTTCCCCTGTGAGATGGGTCCCCGAGGTCCACCCCAGCTCTGGGGATAGAGCCCCTGAGAAAAGATCTCCAGGAACCGCTTTTTGCCCAGGCTGGGAAACGCAGTTCACAGGAGGCAAGGCAAGCGAGCCTCCTGCAGGGAAAAATAGGCCTTACTGTCCCTGGAGGAGCAGGCTGCCAGAGTGTGTGACACCTGACTGGTGCCTTACTGACCTCAGCTCCGCCATTGCATGGCCATCCAAACCAGGACCCAGGCCTACTTGGAGAAGGGTTTGGGTGCGGATTTGTAAAAACTGCCAAAGGCTACAGCAATGAGAAATCTCTCAGAGGTGAGGGAGAGCATTGTATGGATTCTCAAGCTGTTGTTTGAACGACAGCTTCAAAACTGCAAAGAGAGAATCAGGCCCTGTGTGCCCCCTTGTTGGGTACACAGCTTCACACACAGGGGTGTCTCCATAGGAGTCAAGAACGTTCCTGACACAGTAAGTTTCACTTAGAGGTCTCCTGGAGAGCAAAGTCTTGTCCATGTGCTTTTCCTTCCCCTGTGCGATTGGGTCTCTGGTCTCGGCCCCAGCTCCATGGAAACAACCCCTGAGAAAATATCTTCAAGATCCGCTTTTCCCAGAGGCTGGGAACAGGGCTTCATAGGATGCGAGAAAAGCAGGCCTCCTTCGGGCGCGAAAAGGCAGCCAACTGGCCTGTTTGGAAGCCTCTATTTGGAAAGAATGGGTTAGCTTCTCCTAAAGGAGACCTCCAGATCTGCTCAGAAGTCGGTAATTCCAGAGGCAGGGTGCTGGTTCCTGACTGCCCTTTGCCAGCCTTGCAAAGACATTCCCAGATTCTAGAGTTATTTTCCATGAAGGTGAAGGCTACGGGAGTATGTCAGACTTGGCAGGCACCTTATTGGCCTCAGCTCAGCTATTACCTTTCCATTCAAACTAGGACAAAGGCCTACTATATGAAGGGTAAGGGTCTTCTTCTTTCCAAACTGCCAAGGGCTACAGCAATGGGACCTCTGTCAAGGCGAGGGAAGCCTAAGTGGATGGATCATCAAGCAGGTGCTTTGCCACAAAGCATCAGCAACCCACGGGGAGAATCAGGCTCCCTTTGCCCCTATGTTGGGTGTGTAGCTTCACATACAGAGGTGTCTCTATAGGAGGCCAGAATGTTCCTGAGAGATGAGGTTCACTAGAGCTCTCCTACAGAGCATAGACCTGTCCATATGCTTTTGCCTTCCCCTGTGAGTTGGGTCCTCGAGGTCCTCCCCAGCTCCGGGGAAGGAGCCCCTGAGAAAAGATCTCCAGGGACCTCTTTTCCCCCAGGCTGGGAAATGCAGCTCACAGGAGGGAAGTCAAGTGAGCCTCCTGCAGGGAAAAAGAGGGCTTACTGTCCCTGGACGATCAGGCTGCAGAGTGTGTGAGACCTGACTGGTGCCTTACTGGCCTCAGCTCCGCCATTGCATGTTCCTCCGAACTAGGACCCAGGACTACTTGGCGAAGGGTTTGGGTGCGGATTTCTAAAAACTGCCAAGGGCTACAGCAATGAGAACTCTGTCACGGGTAAGGAAGAGCATTGTATGGATTTTCAAGGTGTTTTTTGAACGACATCTTTAAAGCTACACAGAGAGAATCAGGCTCTCTGTGCCCCCATGTTGGGTACGCAGCTTTGCACACAGGGGTGTCTCCATATGAATCAAGAATGTTCGTGACAGAGTGAAGTTCACTAGAGCTCTCCTAGAGAGCAAAGACTTGTACATGTGGTTTTTCTTCCCCTGTTAGTTTGGGTCTCCAGGCTTAGCCCCAGCTCCGTGGAAACAACCCCTGAGAAAAGATCTTCAAGATCCGCTTTTCCCAGAGGCTGGGATGTGGGATTCATAGGAGGCGGGAAAAGCAGGCCTCCTTCAGAGAGCAAGAGGCAGCCAAGCGGCCTGCGTTTGGAAGCCTCTATTTGGAAGAATGGGTTAGCTTCCCCTAAGGGAGACCTCCAGATCTGTTCAGAAGTCGGTAATTCCAGAGGCAGGGTGCAGGCTCCTGACTGCCCTTTGCCAGCCTTGCAGAGACATTCCTAGATTACAGCGTTATTTTCCATGAAGGAGCAGGCTTCGGGAATATGTCAGACTTGACTGGCGCCTTATTGGCCTCAGCTCAGCTCTTGCCTTTCCTTTCATACTAGGACAAGGGCCCACTTTATGAGAGGTAAGGGTCCTCTTCTTTCCAAACTGCCAAGGGCTACAGCAATGAGACCTCTGTCAAGGCGAGGGAAGCGTAAGCTGATGGATTTTCAAGCAGGTGCTTTGCCACAAAGCATCAGCACCCCACGGAAAGAATCTGGCTCCCTTTGCCCCTACGTTGCGTGTGTAGCTACACACAGAGGTGTCTCGATAGGAGCCAAGAATGTTCCTGAGAGAGGAGGTTCACTGTTGGGGGCCAGAGTGAGGCACTCCGCCCATGGCAAAGGTCATGAGGAAGGAGGCTCGACATACGCAAAGGCGGGATCGAGCCTCAGGAGTCCCCCTGGAAATCCTCGAGCATCTACCCCCATAACCAGAGCCTGCCTACCTTACTACTTTGTGCTCTCACCTACACCTCTGACTTTACGGGGGGCTGTCCCCCACCACCTCTTTCGGAGAAGGAGTTAACCTAGAGCTCCAGTTGATAAAAACCCCTGGGTGTGACAAGAGTGTTTTAACCTACAAACTCCTCTGAAGGTTCTCTAGCCTGCCTGACAGGCTTGTCCGGCCACATGTGATTGCTCACAGCCTCCCAACCATGAGAGGCACGAGATGCTTTAAACCTTCTAAAAACAGGTTCCTTAGAAAAGTTAGAAAATTATTAGTATAAGTATAATGGGCTGATTAGAAATCATATTGGTGAAGGGTTTTTCATTTGTTGAGCTGATGTTTACTGCTAAGTCTCCACATCCCCTGCCCTTATACACATTAATGAATATATAGAAGAAATAAGTATTAACCTTTGATATAAATCACGTTAGACCTTAGGCTAAGTAAATTCTTTCCTTAACTAAAACCCACTACACCCTCACCCTATAGGAATGTAACTTTATTTGGGTGGCGTCTGTTTTAAGAATAATCACCCCTGGAGAAATAAGTGTCCTGGTTGACTGACCGCTGTCACAAGGAGAGGGTCGTAAATTGTCAGCAGGCCCCCCGGCCAGAAGATGATGTAACACCCCTAAGACCTCTGTATACTTTTGTATGAAGCACCTGACTTTGATAAAAGTCAGGACTGCTGACCCCACGTGACTTTTGCATAACATCTCAGTGTATAAAAGTAGACCATGGAAAATAAAGAATTGGGATCAGTTTCTCGAAATACTGGTATCCCCATGTCTCTCTCTCTCTCTCACTCTGGTTGAGTCTCCATCTGGAGCGCGGAACCCACCAAGCTTACTAATTTTGCCTGGGCTTCTAAGATCCGACCGGGGAGGCCTCAGGGTCTCCTCTTCTTCGGGAGAATGGAAGGACGCCTGCGGCCTACGTAAGTGGTGCAAGCTTCTTGTCTTGAAGTTTTATTGGTCCCCCGCGTAAACCAAGCTACTCAGCCTCTTTTCTCCACTGAATTTTCCTACTGAGCTATCCTCATTTTATTACTCTTTATATCCTTAATTAACGTTTAATTAAGCAGTTGTTCCCTGACCCTCGCCTACGCCGTCTCTGCTTCGAATACCCTCTATCAGCTGGGGCTGGACCCCGGCAGTTCACTAGAGATCTCCTACAGAGCATAGACCTGTCCATTTGGTTTTGCCTTCCCCTGTGAGTTGGGTCCCCGAGGTCCGCCCCAACTCCGGGGAAACAGCCCCTGAGAAAAGATCTCCAGGAACTGCTTTCCGCCCAGGCTGGGAAACGCTGTTCACAGGAAGTAAGGCAAGCGAGCCTCCTGAAGGGAAATAGAGGCCTTACTGTCCCTGGAGGAGCAGGCTGCCAGAGTGTGTGACACCTGACTGGTGCCTTACTGGCCTCAGCTCCGCTATTGCATGTTCATCTGAACTTGAACCCAGGCCTACTTGGAGAAGTGTTTGTGTGCCGATTTCCAGAAACTGCGAAGGGCTACAGCAATGATAACTCTCTCAGTGGTAAGGGAGAGAATTGTGTGGATTCTCAATTTGTTGTTTGAACGACAGCGTCAAAGCTGCACAGAGAGAATCAGGTCTCTGTGTCTCTATGTTGGCAATGCAGCTTCCCACACAGAGATGTCCCCGTTGGAGCCAAGAACATTCCGCATAGACTGAGGTTCACTAGAGCACTCGTAGAGAGCAAAGACTTATCCATGCGGTTTTCCCTTCCCCTGTGCGTGTGGGTCTCCGGGATCAGCCCCTGCTCCGTGGAAACAGCCTCTGAGAAAAGATCTCCAAGAACCTCTTATCCCCCAGGCTGGGAAGCGGAGTTCGCAGGAGGTGGGATAAGCAAGCTTCCTTCGGCAAGAAGAGACAGCCAACCGGCCTGTGTTTGGAAGCCTATATTTGCAAGGAATGGGTTAGTTTCTCCTGACCGAGACCTCCGGATGTGCTGAGAAGATAGAAATTCCAGAGGCAGGGTCGAGGTTCCTGACTGCCCTTTGCCAGCCTTGCAAAGACATTCCCAGATTCTAACGTTATTTTCCATGAAGGAGCAGGCATCGGGAATATGTCAGACTTGACTGGCGCCTTACTGGCCTCAGCTCAGCTACTGCCTTTCCATTCAAACAAGGCCAAGGGCCTACTTGGTGAAGGGTAAGGGTCAGCTTCTTTCCAAACTGCCAAGGACTACAGCAATGAGACCTCTGTCAAGGTGAGGGAAGCCTATGCGGATGGATTCTTAGCAGGTGCTTTGCCACAAAGCATCAGCACCCACGGAGAGAATCAGACTCCCTTTGCCACTATGTTGGGTGTGTAGCTTCATGCACAGAGATGTCTCTGTAGAAGCCAAGAATGTTCCTGAGAGATGAGGTTCACTAGAGCTCTCCTACAGAGCATAGACCTGTCCATGTGGTTTTGTCTTCCCCTGTGAGTTGGGCCCCCGAGGTCCGACCCAGCTCCAGGGAAACAGCCCCTGAGAAAAAATCTCCAGGAACAGCTTTGCGCCCAGGCTGGGAAATGCAGTTCACAGGAGGCAAGGCAAGCGAGCCTCCTGCAGGGAAAAAGAGGCCTTCCTGCTCCTGGACGATCAGGCTGCAAGAGTGTGTGAGACCTCACTTGTGCCTTACTGGCCTCAGCTCCGCCGTTGCCTGTTGTTCCGAGCTAGGACCCAGGCCTACTTGGAGAAGGGTTAGGGTGCGGATTTCTACAAACTGTCAAGGACTACAGCAATGAGAATTCTCTTAGCAGTAAGGGAGAGCATTGTATGGATTCTCAAGCTGTTGTTTGAATGACAGCTTCAACGCTACACAGAGAGAATCAGGCTCTCTGTTCCCCTATTTTGGCTGTGCAGCTTCACACACAGAATTTGACTCTGTTGGAGCCAGAAATATTCCTGAAAGACTTAGGCTCACCAAAGCTGTCCTCCAGAGCAAAGACATTGGATGTGGTTTTGCCTTCCCTTGCCAGTATGGGTCCCCTAGCTTGGCCCCAGCTCCGGGGATACAGCCTCTGAAAAAAATCTTGCAAGAAGCGATTTTTCCTCCAGGCTGTTAAGCGGAATTCGCAGTTTGCAAGTTAAGGAAGCCTGCTTCGTGGAAGAGCAAGCAGCCAACTGGCCCTGTGTTAGGAAGCCTGTATTTGAAAGGAATGGGTTAGCTTCTACAGCGGGAGAACCTCAGATCTGCTCAGGGGGCTGAAATACTAGAGTCAGGGTCGAGGTTCTCCCTTGTCCTTTGTGCACCTTGCAAAGACATTCCTAGCTTCTAGCGTTAGTGTCCCTGTAGTAGCAGGCTGCAGGAGCGTGTGAAAAATGACTGCCGCGTTCCTGTCCTCAGCTCCGCTATTAACTTTCTATTCGAACTAGAACCCAGGCCTACTTTGAGAGGGGTTAGGGTCCAGTGTTTCCAAACTGCCAAGGGCTACGGCAATGCGAGCTCTGTCAGAGGTAAGAAAAGAGCAATTGGTTGGATTCTTCAGCTGCTGCGTGGCTGCACAGCTTCCGCGCTGCATGGAGAGCATGAGGCTCCTTGTGGCCCTATTTTGGGTACGCAGCAACATGCACACAGAATGTCTGTGTTCACTTATGTACAGGCTTATGTACACTAGAGCTCTCCTACAGAGCAAAGACCACTCAGTGGGCTCCAAGAGATACCTGTCGCGGCTCGAGAAGAGAGTGGAGTCCTTTGCTTCCCCTCGAGATGAGGCCTGACTCCCCGGGTGAGTATGGAATGCAACCCCAAATCCCTGTCGCCTATGGAGAGGAACATTAAGTCCTGGATACAAGCCTAGATGAGGTCTAGTTTGCCCTTCAGTGAATGGAGCCCAATCCACAGCTCTCCCTGGCAACTCGAATGGAAGATTAGACTTCCTGGGCCAACACAAGAGGAAGCCTGAATTCCCCGTCGTAACTCGAGAATCCCACCGAAACTCGAGAAAATCCACGTGCTTCCCTCGTCATCGCAAGATGAGGCCCTTTGTCCGCTACAGCATCTCAAGAGAAGTCCCACGTTCCATCCTGAAGTGCGAAACGGTACTTGGCACCCTTGATGCGACCCCAAAAGTTCCGCGACATACCAGACTCACTCAAGGGGAACACCGAGGTTCCCGGCACCACTTCATCTGACCCCTTCTCCTCTCCTGATTGCGACAGGAGGGTCGACTCCCCTTCTCTGTCTGCAAGGGGTTCCCGACCTTCCGGGCGCACCTCAGGATGAGGCCGGTCTCATGAGGAAGTTCGAGACGTAGCCTCGTGGGTGGTGCCACATGCCGAAAGACCCCAATTTCACGGTCCACTCTTGAAAAGAACCCGATGCCAGCACACCTCTTTGAAGGAAAACCTGTGGATGAAGGCACAACACGAAGGGGCACTGACACCCGCGTGCATCGTCCAGAAAAACCCGCAGGTCCCACAGACATTTCGACAAGTGGCCTGTCACCCTGTAAACAACTCGAAAGGCAAACGAAGGTCCATTCCTCAACAGAAGACTAGGTGTGACTCTCTTGTCCCTACTCTGCAGGGACCATGGGATCCGAGTCAGAAACGGAGAGGAAGCCTGAGGTTCCTGCGTCCACTCGAGATGAGGCCCTCTTCCATTGCACCACACCCAGTGGAGTCCCGAGAGGCCCCTACCAACTCCACAGTATTCCTGAGTTCTCAGAGGCACAATGAGAAGCTCCCTGAGGTCACAGGCACAAGTCGAGGGAACCCTGGGTTTTCTGCCATGACTCGAGAAAGACCTCGAGAGTGCTTCAAAATGTGTTGAGTCGCGAATCCCCTACCATGACTCGAGAGCCATGACACGCGCCCCCTCTTCACGCGCATGGAGACCTGACTAACCCGGCACTGCACGAGAGGCTCCCTGAGATCCTCATCGTACCTCGTGAGGAAACCCACACTGCCGCGGCAGCTCGAGGAAACACATGAGACACCCCGGTCATCGCGAGATGAGGGCCTTATATTCCTGCATGGCCTGGAGACCAATCACGAGTCCTCTCTCCAAACTGAAGAGCAGGCTGGACTCCGTTGAGGCCGCTCAGGGGGCTCCAACAGATCCTTGTCGTGACTCAAGAGGAGAGCGGAGTCCTTGGCTTCCCCTCAAGACGAGGTCTGACTCCCCGGGGGAGCCTGGAATGCAACCCCGAGATGCCTGCTTTCCCTGGAGAGGAATAGTAGGTCCTGGACACACGCCTAGGTGAGGTCTCTTCGGCCCTGCAGTGACTCGAGCGCAACCCCCAGATTTCCCTTGCAACTCGAGGGGAAGATTGGGCTTCCCAGGGCCAACTCAAGAGGAAGGCTGAGATCCCCATTGTAACTCGAGAATCCCGCCGCAACTCGAGAAAAACCACGTGGTTCCAAACTCTTGGCAAGATGAGACCCTTGCCCGCGACGGCGTCTCAAGGGAAGTCCCCTCTTCCGCCCTGAAGGGCGGAAAGGATGCTGCCAGCCTTCATGCGACACCAAAAGTTCCCTGACACGGCGGGTTCCCTCGAGGGGAACACCGAGGGTCCCGCAACCGCTTCCTCTGAGCCCCTTCTCCCCTCCTGATCGCGACAGGAGAGTCGATTCCCCTGCGTGGTCTGGAAGGGGTTCCAGGCCTTCCCGGGGCACCTAAGGATGAGGCCGGTCTCACGAGGAAATTCGAGACGAGCCACGTGGGTGGGGCCACATGCCGAACGACCCCGATTCCCCGGTCCGCTCTTGAGAAGGACCCGCGGCCCGGACCCCTCTTCGAAGGCAACCCTGTGGGTGAAGGCACAACAAGAACGGGCACTGCAACCCCCGTGCATCATCCGCAAAGACCCGTGGGTTCCACACAGAGCTCGACGATGGGCCTGAGACACCCTGAGCAACTCGAGAGGCCAGCGGGGTTCCCTTCCTCAGACAAGACGAGGCCTGACTCTCCTGTCCCAACTCTGCAGGGACCCTGCGGTCGGAGTCCGAAACGGAGAGGAAGCCTGAGGTTCCTGCCTCCCCTCGAGGTGAGGCCCTCTTCCGTTGCGCCAGACCCAGCGGAGTCCCGAGGGGCCCCGCCACCTCCACAGGATCCTTCGCCTCTCAGAGGCACCCTGGGAAGTTCCCTAAGGTCCCCGGCAGAAGGCGAGGGAAACGAGGTTTTTCCGCCGCCCCCCGTGAAAGACCTCGAGAGTCCTTCTTCAACGCGTCTCGAGGCCCTAGACCCCTCCCGAGACTCGAGAGCCATGACGCGCTCCCCCTCGCCACGCTCATGGAGACCTGACTTCCCTGGAACCGCACGAGAGGCTCCCTGAGATCCTCGTCGTGCCTCGGGAGAAAACCCCCACGGGCGCCTCAGCTCGAGGAAACCCCTGAGAGGCCCCCATCCTCGCGAGCTGAGGGCCTTCTTTTCCTGCATGGCCTGGAGAGCAATCCCGGGTCCTCTCTCCAAACGGAAGAGGAGGCTGGACTCCCTTGAGGCCGCTCAGGGGGCTCCAAGAGAGCCGCGTCGCGACTCGAGAGGAGAGCGGAGTCCTTGGCTTCCCCTCGAGATGAGGCCTGACTCCCCGGGGGAGCCTGGAATGCAACCCCGAGATCCCTGCATTCCCTGGAGAGGAATATTAGGTCCCGGACACACGCCTAGGTGAGGTCTCTTCGGCCCTGCAGTGACTCGAGCGCAACCCCCAGCTTTCCCTTGCCACCCGAGGGGAAGTTTGGGCTTCCCAGGGCCAACCCAAGGGGAAGGCTGAGATCTCCATCGTAACTCGAGAATGCCGCCGCAACTTGAGAAAAACCACGTGGTTCCCACCTCTTGGCAAGATGAGGCCCTTGCCCGCGACAGCGGCTCAAGGGAAGTCCCCTGTTCCGCCCTGAAGGGCGAAACGATCCCTGACAGCCTTCCTGCGACCCCCAAAAGTCCCCCGACACGCCGGGTTCCCCCGAGGGGAACACCGAGGGTCCCGGCACCGCTTCCTCTGAGCCCCTTCTCCCCTCCTGAATGCGACAGGATAGGCGATTCCCCTGCGTGGTCTGGAAGGGGTTCCCGGCCTTCCCGGCGCACCTCAGGATTAGGCCGGTCTCACGAGGAAATTCGAGACGAGCCACGTGGGTGGTGCCACATGCCGAACGCCCCCGATTCCCCGGTCCGCTCTTGAGAAGGACCCGAGGCCCGGACCCCTCTTCGAAGGCAACCCTGTGGGTGAAGGCACAACACGAAGGGGCACTGCCAACCCCGTGCATCATCCGCAAAGACCTGCGGGTTCCACACACAGCTCGACGAGGGGCCTGAGACCCCCTGAGCAACTCGAGAGGCCAGCGGGGTTCCCTTCCTCAGACAAGACGAGGCCTGACTCTCCTGTCCCAACTCTGCAGGGACACTGCGGTCGGAGTTCGAAAAAGAGAGGAAGCCTGAGGTTCTTGCCTCCCCTCGAGGTGAGGCCCTCTTCCGTTGCGCCAGACCCAGCGGAGTCCCGAGGAGCCCCACCAACTCCACAGGATCCCTCGGTTCTCAGAGGCACCCTGGGAAGTTCCCTAAGGTCCCAGGCCGAAGGCGAGGGAAACGAGGGTTTCCCGCCGCCCCCCGAGAAAGACCTCGAGAGTCCTTCTTCAACGCGTCTCGAGGCCCTAGACCCTTCCCGTGACTCGAGAGCCATGACGCGCTCCCCCTCGCCACGCGCATGGAGACCTGACTTCCCTGGCGCCACACGAGAGGCTCCCTGAGATCCTCGTCGTGCCTCGGGAGAAAACCCCCACGGGCGCTGAAGTTCCAGGAAACCCCTGAGACGCCCCCATCCTCGCGATCTGAGGGCCTTCTTTTCCTGCATGGCCTGAAGAGCAATCCCGGGTCCTCTCTCCAAACGGAAGAGGAGGCTGGACTCCCTTGAGGCCGCTCAGGGGGCTCCAAGAGACCCGCGTCGCGACTCGAGAGGAGAGTGGAGTCCTTGGCTTCCCCTCGAGACGAGGCCTGACTCCCCGGGGGAGCCTGGAATGCAACCCCGAGATCCCTGCCTTCCCTGGAGAGGAATATTAGGTCCCGGACACACGCCTAGGTGAGGTCTCTTTGGCCCTGCAGTGACTCGAGCGCAACCCCCATCTTTCCCTCGCAACCCGAGGGGAAGATTGGGCTTCCCAGGGCCAACCCAAGGGGAAGGCTGAGATCCCCGTCGTAACACGAGAATCCCGCCGCAACTCGAGAAAAACCACGTGGTTCCCACCTCTTGGCAAGATGAGGCTCTTGCCCGCGACGGCGTCTCAAGGGAAGTCCCCTGTTCCTCACTGAAGGGCGAAACGGTCCCTGACAGCCTTCCTGCGACCCCCAAAAGTCCACCGACACGCCGGGTTCCCCCGAGGGGCACACCGAGGGTCCCGGCACCGCTTCCTCTGAGCCCCTTCTCCCCTCCTGATCGCGAAAGGAGAGGCGATTCCCCTGCGTGGTCTGTAACGGGTTCCTGGTCTTCCCGGAGCACCTCTGGATGAGGCCGGTCTCACGAGGAAATTCGAGACGAGCCACGTGGGTGGTGCCACATGCCGAACGCCCCCGATTCCCCGGTCCGCTCTTGAGAAGGACCCGAGGCCCGGACCCCTCTTCGAAGGCAACCATGTGGGTGAAGGCACAACACGAAGGGGCACTGCCATCCACGGGCATAGTCCGCAAAGACCCGCGGGTTCCACACACAGCTCGACGAGGGGCCTGAGACCCCCTGAGCAACTCGAGAGGCCAGCGGGGTTCCCTTCCTCAGACAAGACGAGGCCTGACTCTCCTGTCCCAACTCTGCAGGGACCTTGCGTTCGGAGTCTGAAACGGAGAGGAAGCCTGAGGTTCCTGCCTCCCTTCGAGGTCAGGCCCTCTTCCGTTGCGCCAGGCCCAGCGGAGTCCCGAGGGGCCCCGCCACCTCCACAGGATCCCTCGCCTCTCAGAGGCACCCTGGGAAGTTCCCTAAGGTCCCCGGCAGAAGGCGAGGAAACGAGGGTTTCCCGCCGCCCCCAGACAAAGACCTCGAGAGTCCTTCTTCAACGCGTCTCGAGGCCCTAGTCCCCTCCCGTGACTCGAGAGCCAGGACGCGCTCCCCCTCGCCACGCGCATGGAGACCTGACTTCCCTGGCGCCGCACGAGAGGCTCCCTGAGATCCTCGTCGTGCCTCGGGAGAAAACCCCCACGCGCGTCGCAGCTCGAGGAAACCCCTGAGACGCCCCCGTCCTCGCGAGCTGAGGGCC
The DNA here is from genome assembly GCF_029407905.1 of Bubalus kerabau. NCBI lineage: Eukaryota > Metazoa > Chordata > Mammalia > Artiodactyla > Bovidae > Bubalus > Bubalus kerabau. The sequence continues at coordinate 611,450 of NC_073633.1, forward strand.
TTCTTTTCCTGCATGGCCTGGAGAGCAATCCCGGGTCCTCTCTCCAAACGGAAGAGGAGGCTGGAGTCCCTTGAGGCCGCTCAGGGGGCTCCAAGAGACCCGCGTCGCGACTCGAGAGGAGAGCGGAGTCCTTGGCTTCCCCTCGAGACGAGGCCTGACTCCCCGGGGGAGCCTGGAATGCAACCCCGAGATCCCTGCCTTGCCTGGAGAGGAATATCAGGTCCCGGACACACGCCTAGGTGAGGTCTCTTCGGCCTTGCAGTGACTCGAGCGCAACCCCCAGCTTTCCCTCGCAACCCGAGGGGAAGATTGGGCTTCCCAGGGCCGACCGAAGGGGAAGGCTGAGATCCCAGTCGTACCTCGAGAATCCCGCCGCAACTCGAGAAAAACCACGTGGTTCCCACCTCTTGGCAAATTGATGCCCTCGCCCGCGACGGCGTCTCAAGGGAAGTCCCCTGTTCCTCCCTGAAGGGCGAAACGGTCCCTGACAGCGTTCCTGCGACCCCCAAAAGTAACCCGACTCGCCGAGTTCCCCCAAGGGGAACACCGAGGGTCCCGGCTCCGCTTCCTCTGAGCCCCTTCTCCCCTCCTGATCGCGACAGGAGAGGCGATTCCACTGCGTGGTCTGGAAGGGGTTCCCAGCCTTCCGGGCGCACCTCAGGATGAGGCCGGTCTCACGAGGAAATTCGAGACCAGCCACGTGGGTGGTGCACATGCCGAACGACCCCCGTTCCCCGGTCCGCCCTTGAGAAGGACCCGAGGCCCGGACCCCTCTTTGAAGGCAACCCTGTGGGTGAAGGCACAACACGAAGGGGCACTGCCACCCCCGTGCATCGTCCGCAAAGACCCGTGGGTTCCACACACAGCTCGACGAGGGGCCTTAGATACCCTGAGCAACTAGAGAGGCCAGCGGGGTTCCCTTCCTCAGACAAGACGAGGCCTGACTCTCCTGTCCCAACTCTGCAGGGACCCTGCGGTCGGAGTCCGAAACGGAGAGGAAGCCTGAGGTTCCTGCCTCCCCTCGAGGTGAGGCCCTCTTCCGTTGCGCCAGACCCAGCGGAGTCCCGAGGGGCCCCGCCACCTCCACAGCATCCCTCGCCTCTCAGAGGCACCCTGGGAAGTTCCCTAAGGTCCCCGGCAAAAGGCGAGGGACTCGAGGGTTTCCCGCCGCCCCCCGAGAAAGACCTCGAGAGTCCTTCTTCAACGCGTCTCGAGGCCCTAGTCCCCTCCCGTGACTCGAGAGCCAGGACGCGCTCCCCCTCGCCACGAGAATGGAGACCTGACTTCCCTGGCGCCCCACGAGAGGCTCCCTGAGATCCTCGTCGTGCCTCGGGAGAAAACCCCCACGGGCGCCGCAGCTCGAAGAAACCCCTGAGACGCCCCCGTCCTGGGGAGCCGAGGCCCTTCTTTTCCTGCATGGCCTGGAGAGCAATCCCGGGTCCTCTCTCCAAACGGAAGAGGAGGCTGGACTCCCTTGAGGCCGCTCAGGTGGCTCCAAGAGTCCCGCGTGGCGACTCGAGAGGAGAGCGGAGTCCTTGGCTTCCCCTCGAGACGAGGCCTGACTCCCCGGAGGAGCCTGGATTGCAAACCCGAGATCGCTGCCTTCCCTGGAGAGGAATATTAGGTCCCGGACACACGCCTAGGTGAGGTCTCTTCGGCCCTGCAGTGACTCGAGCGCAACCCCCATCTTTCCCTTGCAACCCGAGGGGAAGATTGGGCTTCCCAGGGCCAACCCAAGGGGAAGGCTGAGATCCCCGTCGTAACTCGAGAATCCCGCCGCAACTCGAGAAAAACCACGTGGTTCCCAACTCTTGGCAAGATGAGGCCCTTGCCCGCGACGCCGTCTCAAGGGAAGTCCCCTGTTCCGCCCTGAAGGGCGAAACGGTCCCTGACAGCCTTCCTGCGACCCCCAAAAGTCCCCCGACACTCCGGGTTCCCTCGAGGGGTACACCGAGTGTCCCGACACCGCTTCCTCTGAGCCCCTTCTCCCCTCCTGATCGCGACAGGAGAGGTGATTCCCCTGCGTGGTCTGGAAGGGGTTCCCGGCCTTCCCGGCGCACCTCAGGATGAGGCCGGTCTCACGAGGAAATTCGAGACGAGCCACGTGGGTGGTGCCACATGCCGAACGCCCCCGGTTACCAGGTCCGCCCTTGAGAAGGACCCGAGGCCCGGACCCCTCTTCGAAGGCAACCCTGTGGGTGAAGGCACAACACGAAGGGGCACTGCCACCCCCGTGCATCGTCCGCAAAGACCCGCGGGTTCCACACACAGCTCGACGAGGGGCCTGAGACCCCCTGAGCAACTCGAGAGGCCAGCGGGGTTCCCTTCCTCAGACAAGACGAGGCCTGACTCTCCTGTCCCAACTCTGCAGGGACCCTGCGGTCGGAGTCCGAAACGGAGAGGAAGCCTGAGGTTCCTGCCTCCCCTCGAGGTGAGGCCCTCTTCCGTTGCGCCAGACCCAGCGGAGTCCCGAGGGACCCCGCCACCTCCACAGGATCCCTCGCCTCTCAGAGGCACCCTGGGAAGTTCCCTAAGGTCCCCGGCAGAAGGCGAGGGAAACGAGGGTTTCCCGCCGCCCCCGAGAAAGACCTCGAGAGTCCTTCTTCAACGCGTCTCGAGGCCCTAGTCCCCTCCCATGACTCGAGAGCCAGGACGCGCTCCCCCTCGCCACGGGCATGGAGACCTCACTTCCCTGGCGCCGCACGAGAGGCTCCCTGAGATCCTCGTCGTGCCTCGGGAGAAAACCCCCACGGGCGCCGCAGCTCGAGGAAACCCCTGAGACGCCCCCGTCCTCGCGAGCTGAGGGCCTTCTTTTCCTGCATGGCCTGGAGAGCAATCCCGGGTCCTCTCTCCAAACGGAAGAGGAGGCTGGACTCCCTTGAGGCCGCTCAGGGGGCTCCAAGAGACCCGCGTCGCGACTCGAGAGGAGAGCGGAGTCCTTGGCTTCCCCTCGAGACGAGGCCTGACTCCCCAGGGGAGCCTGGAGTGCAACCCCGAGATCCCTGCCTTCCCTGGAGAGGAATATTAGGTCCCGGACACACGCTTAGGTGAGGTCTCTTCGGCCCTGCAGTGACTCGAGCTCAACCCCCAGCTTTCCATCGCAACCCGAGGGGATGTTTGGGCTTCCCAGGGCCAACCCAAGGGGAAGGCTGAGATCCCCGTCGTAACTCGAAAATGCCGCCGCAACTCGAGAAAAACCACGTGGTTCCCACCTCTTGGCAAGATGAGGCCCTTGCCCGCGACGCCGTCTCAAGGGAAGTCCCCTGTTCCGCCCTGAAAGGCGAAACGGTCCCTGACAGCCTTCCTGCGACCCCCAAAAGTCCCCCGACACGCCGGGTTCCCCCGAGGGGAACACCGAGGGTCCCGGCACCGCTTCCTCTGAGCCCCTTCTCCTCTCCTGATCGCGACAGGAGAGGCGATTCCCCTGCGTGTTTTGGAACGGGTTCCCGGCCTTCCCAGCGCACCTCAGGATGAGGCCGGTCTCACGAGGAAATTCGAGACGAGCCACGTGGGTGGTGCCAAATGCCGAACGCCCCCGGTTCCCCGGTCCGCCCTTGAGAAGGACCCGAGGCCCGGACCCCTCTTCGAAGGCAACCCTGTGGGTGAAGGCACAACACGAAGGGGCACTGCCAGCCCCGTGCATCGTCCGCAAAGACCCGCGGGTTCCACACACAGCTCGACGAGGGGCCTGAGACCCCCTGAGCAACTCGAGAGGCCAGCGGGGTTCCCTTCCTCAGACAAGACGAGGCCTGACTCTCCTGTCCCAACTCTGCAGGGACCCTGCGGTCGGAGTCCGAAACGGAGAGGAAGCCTGAGGTTCCTGCCTCCCCTCGAGGTGAGGCCCTCTTCCGTTGCGCCAGACCCAGCGGAGTCCCGAGGGGCCCCGCCACCTCCACAGGATTCCTCGCCTCTCAGAGGCACCCTGGGAAGTTCCCTAAGGTCCCCGGCAGAAGGCGAGGGGCACGAGGGTTTCCCGCCGCCCCCCGAGAAAGACCTCGAGAGTCCTTCTTCAACGCGTCTCGAGGCCCTAGTCCCCTCCCGTGACTCGAGAGCCAGGACGCGCTCCCCCTCGCCACGCGCATGGAGACCTGACTTCCCTGGCGCCGCACGAGGGGCTCCCTGAGATCCTCGTCGTGCCTCGGGAGAAAACCCCCACGTGCCGGGAGCCGGCGAGAGACATTCCACTCGTGACAAAGGTCATGAGGAAGGGGGCTCGGCATACGCAAAGGCGGGATCGAGTCTCGGGAGTGCCCCCGGATATTCTCGAGCATCTACCCCCCAATAACCAGAGTCTGCCTACTTTATTGCTTTGTGCTCTCGCCTCTGACTTTACTGAGGGCTGTCCCCCACCACCATCTCACTCTCTCTGTCAAAGAGTTAACTTACAGCTCCAATTAATAAAGTTCCTGGGCAATTAGGAGTGTTTAAATCCAAACCCCTCAGATGGCTCTCTAACTCGCCTGACAAGTTTACCCGGACACCTACAGCTATGCATTCGATTGTTTACAGTCTCCCAGCCTCCAGAGGCACGGGAAGCTTAAGATATTCAAATAGCTTAGAGCCTCTCAGAGAATTAGAAACTGTCAGAATAAAACTAGTAAAAGATTTCATTGATGAGCCAATGTTTGTTGCCAAGTTTTCACATCCCTTGAATTGTATCCTTGAATGTGCATTAATTAATATAGTTGGTATGTAGAAAAAATAAGTAGTGGCCTTGGTGTTAGTAACTTTAGACCCTTAAGGTAGTAAATTCTTTCCTTTGTAAACCCATTACACATCCACCCTATAGGAACGTAATCTTATCTTCGGAGGATGGCGCCAAACCTTAAAATAATTACTCTTAGAGAAAATAAGTCTTTGTTGATAAGTCCTTGTCAAGAGTCATAAAATGTTAATAGGCCTCTGGCCAGAAGATGATGTAAATCACCTAAACCATTTGTATACGATAAATCTGCAGGAAAGAAACCCTGGTTTTTGATAAGCATCAAAGACTGCTGATTTTGCATCCCCTATTGTCCTCTATGTGTAACTTAGGGTATAAAAGCCCCTGTTGAAAATAAAGCTATGGGCCTTGCTCACCAACGCTTGGTCTCCCCATGTCATTCTTCCCTTTAACTTCTAGCTGAGTGTCCATCTGGAGCGTGGATGTCCTCTGCGACCATTTATTTGCCTGGGCTTCTAAGACCCACTCGAGAAGGTGTCTAAGGTGGGGCACCTTCCGCTATTCGAGAGGGTGCCTGCGGCCTCCGTGGTCAGAGCTAACCTGGTGTCACGGGTTATATTGATTTTCCGCGTAAACCAAGCCACTCAGCTTCTTTTCTCCACTGAATTTTCCTACTGAGCTATCATCATTCTATTCCTCTTTATTATATCTAATTAACATTTGAATAGGTCGCCTAGCCGTCTCTCCTTCGAAGACCCTGGATCAGCCGGGGCTGGACCCCGGCACCCACGGGCGCCGCAGCTCGAGGAAACCCCTGAGACTCCCCCGTCCTCGCGAGCTGAGGGCCTTCTTTTCCTGCATGGCCTGGAGAGCAATCCCGGGTCCTCTCTCCAAACGGAAGAGGAGGCTGGACTCCCTTGAGGCCGCTCAGGGGGCTCCAAGAGACCCGCGTCGCGACTCGAGAGGAGAGCGGAGTCCTTGGCTTCCCCTCGAGACGAGGCCTGACTCCCCGGGGGAGCCTGGAATGCAACCCCGAGATCCCTGCCTTCCCTGGAGAGGAATATTAGGTCCCGGACACACGCCTAGGTGAGGTCTCTTCGGCCCTGCAGTGACTCGAGCGCAAACCCCTGCTTTCCCTCGCAACCCGAGGGGAAGATTGGGCTTCCCAGGGCCAACCCAAGGGGAAGGCTGAGATCCCCGTCGTAACTCGAGAATCCCGCCGCAACTCGAGAAAATCCACGTGGTTCCCACCTCTTGGCAAGATGAGGCCCTTGCCCGCCACGGCGTCTCAAGGGAAGTCCCCTGTTCCGCCCTGAAGGGCGAAACGGTCCCTGACAGCCTTCCTGCGACCCCCAAAAGTCCCCCGACACGCCGGGTTCCCTCGAGGGGAACACCGAGGGTCCCGGCACCGCTTCCTCTGAGCCCATTTTCCCCTCCTGATCGCGACAGGAGAGGCGATTACCCTGCGTGGTCTGGAAGGGGTTCCCGGCCTTTCCGGCGCACCTCAGGATGAGGCCGGTCTCACGAGGAAATTCGAGACGAGCCACGTGGGTGGTGCCACATGCCGAACGCCCCCGGTTCCCCGGTCCGCCCTTGAGAAGACCCGAGGCCCGGACCCCTCTTCGAAGGCAACCCTGTGGGTGAAGGCAAAACACGAAGGGGCACTGCCACCCCCGTGTATCGTCCGCAAAGACCCGCGGGTTTCACACACAGCTCGACGAGGGGCCTGAGACCCCCTGAGCAACTCGAGAGGCCAGCGGGGTTCCCTTCCTCAGAAAAGACGAGGCCTGACTCTCCTGTCCCAACTCTGCAGGGACCCTGCGGTCGGAGTCCGAAACGGAGAGGAAGCCTGAGGTTCCTGCCTCCCCTCGAGGTGAGGCCCTCTTCTGTTGCGCCAGACCCAGCGGAGTACCGAGGGGCCCCGCCACCTCCACAGGATCCCTCGCCTCTCAGAGGCACCCTGGCAAGTTCCCTAAGGTCCCCGGCAGAAGGCGAGGGACACGAGGGTTTCCCGCCGCCCCCCGAGAAAGACCTCGAGAGTCCTTCTTCAACGCGTCTCGAGGCCCTAGACCCCTCCCGTGACTCGAGAGCCAGGACGCGCTCCACCTCGCCACGCGCATGGAGACCTGACTTCCCTGGCGCCGCACGAGAGTCTCCCTGAGATCCTCGTCGTGCCTCGGGAGAAAACCCCCACGGGCGCCGCAGCTCGAGGAAACCCCGGAGACGCCCCCGTCCTCGCGAGCTGAGGGCCTTCTTTTCCTGCATGGCCTGGAGAGCAATCCCGGGTCCTCTCTCCAAACGGAAGAGGAGGCTGGACTCCCTTGAGGCCGCTCAGGGGGCTCCAAGAGACCCGCGTCGCGACTCGAGAGGAGAGCGGAGTCCTTGGCTTCCCCTCGAGACGAGGCCTGACTCCCCGGGGGAGCCTGGAATGCAACCCCGAGATCCCTGCCTTCCCTGGAGAGGAATATTAGGTCCCGGACACACGCCCAGGTGAGGTCTCTTCGGCCCTGCAGTGACTCGAGCGCAACCCCCAGCTTTCCCTCGCAACCCGAGGGGAAGATTGGGCTTCCCAGGGCCAACCCAAGGGGAAGGCTGAGATCCCCGTCGTAACTCGAGAATCCCGCCGCAACTCGAGAAAAACCACGTGGTTCCCACCTCTTGGCAAGATGAGGCTCTTGCCCGCCACGGCGTCTCAAGCGAAGTCCCCTGTTCCGCCCTGAAGGGCGAAACGGTCCCTGACAGCCTTCCTGCGACCCCCAAAAGTCCCCCTACACGCCGGGTTCCCTCGAGGGGAACACCGAGGGTCCCGACACCACTTCCTCTGAGCCCCTTCCCCCTCCTGATCGCGACAGGAGAGGCGATTCCCCTGCGTGGTCTGGAAGGGGTTCCCGGCCTTCCCGGCGCACCTCAGGATGAGGCCGGTCTCACGAGGAGATTCGAGACGAGCCACGTGGGTGGTGCCACATGCCGAACGCCCCCGGTTCCCCGGTCCGCCCTTGAGAAGGACCCGAGGCCCGGACCCCTCTTCGAAGGCAACCCTGTGGGTGAAGGCACAACACGAAGGGGCACTGCCACCCCGTGCATCGTCCGCAAAGACCCACGGGTTCCACACACAGCTCGACGAGGGGCCTGAGACCCCCTGAGCAACTCGAGAGGCCAGCGGGGTTCCCTTCCTCAGACAAGACGAGGCCTGACTCTCCTGTCCCAACTCTGCAGGGACCCTGCGGTCGGAGTCCGAAACGGAGAGGAAGCCTGAGGTTCCTGCCTCCCCTCGAGGTGAGGCCCTCTTCCGTTGCGCCAGACCCATCAGTCCCGAGGGGCCCCGCCACCTCCACAGGATCCCTCGCCTCTCAGAGGCACCCTGGGAAGTTCCCTAAGGTCCCCGGCAGAAGGCGAGGGACACGAGGGTTTCCCGCCGCCCCCCGACAAAGACCTCGAGAGTCCTTCTTCAACGCGTCTCGAGGCCCTAGTCCCCTCCCGTGACTCGAGAGCCAGGACGCGCTCCCCCTCGCCACGCGCATGGAGACCTGACTTCCCTGGCGCCGCAAGAGAGGCTCCCTGAGATCCTCGTCGTGCCTCGGGAGAAAACCCCCACGGGCGCCGCAGCTCGAGGAAACCCCGGAGACGCCCCCGTCCTCGCGAGCTGAGGGCCTTCTTTTCCTGCATGGCCTGGAGAGCAATCCCGGGTCCTCTCTCCAAACGGAAGAGGAGGCTGGACTCCCTTGAGGCCGCTCAGGGGGCTCCAAGAGACCCGCGTCGCGACTCGAGAGGAGAGCGGAGTCCTTGGCTTGCCCTCGAGACGAGGCCTGACTCCCCGGGGGAGCCTGAAATGCAACCCCGAGATCCCTGCCTTCCCTGGAGAGGAATATTAGGTCCCGGACACACGCCTAGGTGAGGTCTCTTCGGCCCTGCAGTGACTCGAGCGCAACCCCCAGCTTTCCCTCACAACCCGAGGGGAAGATTGGGCTTCCAAGGGCCAACCCAAGGGGAAGGCTCAGATCCCCGTCGTAACTCGAGAATCCCGCCGCAACTCGAGAAAAACCACGTGGTTCCCACCTCTTGGCAAGATGAGGCCCTTGCCCGCCACGGCGTCTCAAGGGAAGTCCCCTGTTCCGCCCTGAAGGGCGAAACGGTCCCTGACAGCCTTCCTGCGACCCCCAAAAGTCCCCCGACACGCCGGGTTCCCTCGAGGGGAACACCGAGGGTCCCGGCACCGCTTCCTCTGAGCCCCTTCTCCCCTCCTGATCGCGACAGGAGAGGCGATTCCCCTGCGTGCTCTGGAAGGGGTTCCCGGCCTTCCCGGCGCACCTCAGGATGAGGCGGGTCTCACGAGGAGATTCGAAACGAGCCACGTGGGTGGGGCCACATGCCGAACGCCCCCGGTTCCCCGGTCCGCCCTTGAGAAGGACCCGAGGCCCGGACCCATCTTCGAAGGCAACCCTTGGGTGAAGGCACAACACGAAAGGGCACTGCCACCCCCGTGCATCGTCCGCAAAGAACCGCGGGTTCCACACACAGCTCGACGAGGGGCCTGAGACCCCCTGAGCAACTCGAGAGGCCAGCGGGGTTCACTTCCTCAGACAAGACGAGGCCTGACTCTCCTGTCCCAACTCTGCAGGGACCCTGCGGTCGGAGTCCGAAACGGAGAGGAAGCCTGAGGTTCCTGCCTCCCCTCGAGGTGAGGCCCTCTTCCGTTGCGCCAGACCCAGCGGAGTCCCGAGGTGCCCCGCCACCTCCACAGGATCCCTCGCCTCTCAGAGGCACCCTGGCAAGTTCCCTAAGGTCCCCGGCAGAAGGCGAGGGACACGAGGGTTTCCCGCCGCCCCCCGACAAAGACCTCGAGAGTCCTTCTTCAACGCGTCTCGAGGCCCTAGTCCCCTCCCGTGACTCGAGAGCCAGGACGCGCTCCCCCTCGCCACGCGCATGGAGACCTGACTTCCCTGGCGCCGCACGAGAGGCTCCCTGAGATCCTCGTCGTGCCTCGGGAGAAAACCCCCACGGGCGCCGCAGCTCGAGGAAACCCCTGAGACGCCCCCGTCCTCGCGAGCTGAGGGCCTTCTTTTCCTGCATGGCCTGGAGAGCAATCCCGGGTCCTCTCTCCAAACGGAAGAGGAGGCTGGACTCCCTTGAGGCCGCTCAGGGGGCTCCAAGAGACTCGCGTCGCGACTCGAGAGGAGAGCGGAGTCCTTGGCTTCCCCTCGAGACGAGGCCTGACTCCCCGGGCGAGCCTGGAGTGCAACCCCGAGATCCCTGCCTTACATGGAGAGGAATATTAGGTCCCGGACACACGCCTAGGTGAGGTCTCTTCGGCCCTGCAGTGACTCGAGCGCAACCCCCAGCTTTCCCTCACAACCCGAGGGGAAGATTGGGCTTCCCAGGGCCAACCCAAGGGGAAGGCTGACATCCCCGTCGTAACTCGAGAATCCCGCCGCAAATCGAGAAAAACCACGTGGTTCCCACCTCTTGGCAAGATGAGGCCCTTGCCCGCCACGGCGTCTCAAGGGAAGTCCCCTGTTCCGCCCTGAAGGGCGAAACGGTCCCTGACAGCCTTCCTGCGACCCCCAAAAGTCCCCCGACACGCCGGGTTCCCCCGAGGGGCACACCGAGGGTCCCGGCACCGCTTCCTCTGAGCCCCTTCTCCCCTCCTGATCGCGACAGGAGAGGCGATTCCCCTGCGTGGTCTGGAAGGGGTTCCCGGCCTTCCCGGCGCACCTCAGGATGAGGCCGGTCTCACGAGGAAATTCGAGACGAGCCACGTGGGTGGGGCCACATGCCGAAAGCCCCCGGTTCCCAGGTCCGCCCTTGAGAAGGACCCGAGGCCCGGACCCCTCTTCGAAGGCAACCCTGTGGGTGAAGGCACAACACGAAGGGGCACTGCCACCCCCGTGCATCGTCCGCAAGGACCCGCGGGTTCCACTCAGCTCGACGAGGGGCCTGAGACCCCCTGAGCAACTCGAGAGGCCAGCGGGGTTCCCTTCCTCAGACAAGACGAGGCCTGACTCTCCTGTCCCAACTCTGCAGGGACCCTGCGGTCGGAGTCCGAAACGGAGAGGAAGCCTGAGGTTCCTGCCTCCCCTCGAGGTGAGGCCCTCTTCTGTTGCGCCAGACCCAGCGGAGTACCGAGGGGCCCCGCCACCTCCACAGGATCCCTCGCCTCTCAGAGGCACCCTGGGAAGTTCCCTAAGGTCCCCGGCAGAAGGCGAGGGAAACGAGGGTTTCCCGCCGCCCCCCGAGAAAGACCTCGAGAGTCCTTCTTCAACGCGTCTCGAGGCCCTAGTCCCCTCCCGTGACTCGAGAGCCAGGACGCGCTCCCCCTCGCCACGCGCATGGAGACCTGACTTCCCTGGCGCCGCACGAGAGGCTCCCTGAGATCCTCGTCGTGCCTCGGGAGAAAACCCCCACGGGCGCCGCAGCTCGAGGAAACCCCTGAGAAGCCCCCGTCCTCGCGAGCTGAGGGCCTTCTTTTCCTGCATGGCCTGGAGAGCAATCCCGGGTCCTCACTCCAAACGGAAGAGGAGGCTGGACTCCCTTGAGGCGACTCAGTGGGCTCCAAGAGATCCGCGTCGGGGCTCGAGAGGAGAGCGCAGTCCTTTGCTTCCCCTCTAGGCGAGGCCTGACTCCCCGGGGGAGTCTGGAGTGCAATCCCGAGATCCTTGTCTTCCCTTGAGAGGACTATTAGGTCCTGGACACACGCCTAGATGAGGTCTCTTTGGCCTTGCAGTGGTTCGAGCACAACATCCAGCTTTCCCTCGCAACTCGAAGGGAAGTTTGGGCTTCCCAGGGCCAACACAAGAGGAAGCCTGAAATCCACGTCGTAACTCGAGAATCCCGCCGCAACTCGAGAAAAACCACGTGGTTCCATCGTCTTCGCAGCATGAGGCCCTTGCCCGCCACAGCGTCTCAAAAGAAGTCCCACGTTCCTACTGAAGTGCAAAACGGTACTTGGCACCCATGATGGCACCCCCAAAGTTCCCCAACATACAGGCCTCACTCGAGGGTAACACCCATGTTCCCCGCACCACATCATTTGAGCCCCTTCTCCCCTCCTGATTGCAACAGGAGTGTCTTTTCTCCTGCTTTGTGTGGAAGGGGTTACCGATCTTCCCAGCGCACATCAGGATGAGGCCTGTCTCACGAGGAAATTGGAGATGTAGCCTCGTGGGTGGTGCCACATGCGGAAAGACCCCATTTCCCGGTCAGCTATTAATAAGAACCCGATGCCCGTACACGTCTTGGAATGCATCCCGTAGGATGAAGGCACAACAAGGAGGGACCCTGAACACCCGTGCATCTTTTGGAAAATTCTGCAGGTTCCACATACAGCTCGACAAGTGACCTGTTACCTCGTGAACAACTCGAGAGGCAAGCTAAGTTTCATTTCTCCACAGAATACGAGGCCTGACTCTCCTGTCCCAACTCTGCAGGAATCCTGAGATCGGAGTCTGAAATGGAGAGGAACCCTGAGGTTCCTTCCTCAACACGAGATGAGGCCCTCTTGTATTATACCACACCCAGTGGAGTCCCGAGAGGCCCCTCCCAACTCCACAGTATCAGTGTCTTCTCAGAGGCACCCTGAGCAACTCCCTGAGGTCACCGGCACAAGTCGAGGGAACACAGGGTATCCTGCCGCAACCCGAGAAAGACCTCAAGAGTCCTTCTTCAACGCGTCTTGAGGACGGATTCCCCTACCATGACTCGAGAGCAATGACACGCTCCCCCTCGCCATGCGCATGGACACCTGACTTCCCTGGCGCCACATGAGAGGCTCCCTGAGCTCCCCGTCATACCTCGTGAGAAACCCCACACTGGCGCCGCAGCTCGGGAAAACCCACCGTCATCGCGAGATTGGGGACTTCTTTTCCTGCCTGACCTGGAGAGCAATCCCTGGTCTTTTCTCCAAACTTCACAGGAGGCTTTACTCCCTTTAGGCCACTCAATGGGCTCCAAGAGATACCTGTCGCGACTTGAGAGGAGAGCAGAGTACTTTGTTTCCCCTCGAGAAGAGGCCTTACCTCGGGTGAGTCTGGAATGCAACCCCGAGATCCCTGTTGTCCCTGGAGAGGAACATTATGTCCTGGACAAAAGCCTAGATGAGGTCTATTTTGCCCTACAGTGACTCGAGAGCAACACCCATCTCTCCCTCGCAATTCGAATGGAAGATTGGTCTTCATTGGGCCAACACAAGAGGAAGTCTGAATTTCCCGTTGTAACTCGAGAATCCCACCGCAACTCTTAAAAACCACGTGGTTCCCCATTCATCGCAATATGAGGCCTTTGCCCGCTACAGAGTCTCAAGAGAAGTCCCATGTTTCGTCATAAAGTTCGAGATGCTACTTGGCACCCTTGATGCAACCCCAAAAGTACCCCAATATACCGGTCTCACTCCAAGGGAACACCGAAGTTCCTGGCACCACTTCATTTGAGCCCCTTCTCCGCTCCTGATCATGGCAGGAAGGTCGATCCCCCTGCTTTGTCTAGAAGGGGTTCCCGACCTTCATGGCGCACCTCAGGATGAGGCCAGTCTCACGAAGAAATTCGAGACGTAGCCTCGTGTTGGTGCCACGTGACAAAAGACCCCGATTTCTCGGTCTTGCTCTTGATAAGAACCCGATGCCCGGACACCTCTTCTAAGGCAACCCTGTGGATGAAGGCACTACACGAGGGGGCACTGGCAACCCTGTTCATCGTCCGGAAAACCCCGCAGGATCCACATACAGCTCCACAACTGGCCTGTCACCCCTTAAACAATGAGAGAGGAAAGCGGAGTCCCCTTCCTCAGACAAGACGAGGCCTGAGTATCCAATCCCAACTCTGCAGGCACGCTTCGATCTGAGTCAGAAATGGAGAGGAAACCTGAGGTTCCTGCCTCAACCCGAGATGAGGCCCTCTTCCATTAAAACAAACCCAGTGGAGTCCCGAGAGTCCCCTCCCATCTCCATAGTATCCCTGACTTCTCATAGGCATTCTGAGAAGCTCCTTGAGGCCACCGGCAAAAGTCGAGGGAAATAAGGGTTTCCTGCCACAACCGAAGAAAGACCTCGAGAGTCCTTCTTCAATGTGTCTTGAGGTCAGATTCCCCTACCATAGCTCGAGAGCAATGACACGCTCCCCCTCGCCATGCGCATGGACACCTGACTTCCCTGGGGCCACATGAGAGGCTCCCTGAGCTCCCCGTCATACCTCGTGAGAAACCCCACACTGGCGCCGCAGCTCGAGAAAACCCACAAGATCCCTCCGTCATCGCGAGATGAGGGCCATCTTTTCCTGCATGGCCTGGAGAGCAGTCCCAAGTCCTCTCTCCAAACTTCACAGGAGGCTTGACTCCCTTTAGGCCACAAAGTGGGCTCCAAGAGGTGCCCGTCGCGACTCGAAAGGAGAGCGGAGTCCTTTGCTTCCCTTCGACATGAGGCCTGACTCCCTGGGTGAGTCTGGAATGCAAACCTGAGATCCCTGTGGCCCTTGGAGAGGAACATTAGGTCCTGGACACAAGCCTAGATGAGGTCTCCTTTGCCCTGCAGTGACTCGAGCGCAACCCCCAGCTCTCCCTCGCAACTCGAATGGATGATTGGACTTCCCTGGCCCAACACAAGAGGAAGCCTGAAATCCCCGTCGTAACTCGAGAATCCCGCCGCAACTCGAGAAAAACCACGTGGCTCCCCCGTCATCGCAAGATGAGGCCCTTGGCCGCTACAGCGTATCAAGAGAAGTCCCACGTTCCATCCTGAAGTACAAAACGGTACTTGGCACCCTTGATGCGACCCCCAAAGTTCCCTGACATACCGGTCTCACTCGAGGGAAACACCAAAGTTCACGGCACCACTTCCTGTGAGCCCCTTCACCCCTCCTGATCGCGACAGAAGGGTCGATTCCCATGTTTTGTCTGCAAGGGGTTCCTGACGTTCCCCGCGAACCTCCGGATGAGGCCAGTCTCATGAGGAAATTCGAAAAGTAGCCTCATGGTTGGTGCCATATGCTGAAAGATCCCGAATTCCCGGTCCACTCTAGATAAGAACCTGACGCCCGGACATCTCTTCGAAGGCAACCCTGTGGATGAAGGCACAACACGAAGGGACACTGACATCCCCATGCATCGTCTGGAAAAACCCGCAGATTCCACTCACAGCTCCAAATGTGGACTGTCACCTCGTGAACAACTCGAGAGGCAAGTGAAGTTGCATTCCTTCACACAAGACGAGGCCTTACTCTCCTGTCCCAACTCTTCAGGGACCCTGCAATTGGAGTCAGAAATGGAGAGGAACCCTGAGGTTCCTGCCTCAACTAGAGAAGAGGCCCTCTTCCATTGAACCAAACTCAGTGGTGTCCCGAGAGGCCCCTCCCAACACCACAGTATCCCTGAATTCTCAGAGGCTCCGTGAGAAGCTACCTGAGGTCACTGGCACAAGTCGAGGGAACCCAGAGTTTCCTGAAGTAACCCGAGAAAGACTTGGAGAGTCCTTTTTCAACGTCTCTTGATGCCCGATTCCCCTACCATGACTCCAGAGCAAGGACGCGCTCCCCTCGCCACAAGCAGGAAAACTGACTTCCCTAGTACCACACAAGAGGCTCCCTGAGTACCCCATCGTACCTCGTGAGAAAACCCACACTGGCGCCGCAGTTCGAGAAAAACCACAAGATGCCCCCGTCAAGGAGAGATGGGGGCCTTCTTTTCCTGCCTGACCTGGAGAGCAATTCCTGGTCCTCTCTCCAAACTTCACAGGAGTATTGACTCCCTTTAGGCCACTCAGTTGGGTCCAAGAAATACCCGGTGCGACTCGAGAGGAGAGCGGAGTCCTTTGCTTCCCTGGAGACGAGGCCTGACTCCCCGGGTGTGTTTGGAATGCTACCCCGAGATCCATGTCACCCCTTGAGTGGAACATTATGTCCTAGACACAAGCCTAGATGAGGTCTATTTTGCCCTACAGTGACTCGAGCAACCTCCATCTCTCCCTCACAATTTGAATGGAAGATTGGTCTTCCCACAGTCAACACAAGAGGAAGTCTGAATTTCCCATCGTAATTCGAGAATTCAGCCTCAAGTCTTAAAAACCATGTGGTTCCCCCTTCATCGCAATATGAGGCCCTTGCCAGCTAGAGTCTCAAGAGAAGTCCCACGTTCCATCTTAAAGTTCGAAATGCTACTTGGCACACTTGATGTGACCCCAAAGTTCCCCAACATACCGGTCTCACTCCAGGGGAACACCGAAGTTCCCGGTGTCTCCAGGGAAGTCCCATGTTCCGCCCTGAAGGGCGACACGGTACTTGACACCCTTGATGCGACCGCAAAAGTTCCCCGATACGCTGGGTTCCCTCGAGGGGAACACCGAGGGTCCCGGCACCACTTCATCTGAGCCCCTTCTCCCCTCCTGATCGCGACAGGAGAGTCGATTCCCCTGCTTTGTCTGGAAGGGGTTCCCGGCCTTCCTGGCGCACCTCAGGATGAGGCCGGTCTCAGGAGGAAATTCGAGACTAGCCATGTGTGAGGTGCCACGTGCCGAACGACTCCGATTTTCCGGTCCGCTCTTGATAAGAACCTGATGCCCGGACACCTCTTCGAAGGCAACCCTGTGGGTGAAGGCACAACACGAAGGGGCACTGACACCCCCGTGCATCATCCGGAAAAACCCGCAGGGTCTACACACAGCTCGACAAGGGGCCTGAGACTCCCGGAACAACTCGAGAGGCAACCAGAATTCCATTCCTCAGACAAGACGAGGCATGACTCTCCTGTCCCAACACTGCAGGGACCGTGCAGTCGGAGTCCGAATCCGAGAGGAAGCCTGAGGTTCCTGCCTCCCCTCGAGATGAGGCCCTCTTCCATTGCGCCGAACCCAGCAGAGTCCCGAGAGGCCCTGCCAACTACACAGCATCCCTCACCTCTCAGAGGCACCGTGGGAAGTTCCCTAAGGTCCCCTGCAGAAGTCGAGGGAAACGAGGGTTTCCCGCCGCAACCCGAGAAAGACCTCGAGAGTCCTTCTTCAACGCCTCTTGAGGACCTAGCCGTTTCCCATGACTTGAGAGTGATGACCAGCTCCCCCTCGCCATGCGCATGGAGACCTGACTTGCCTGGCGCCGCACGAGAGGCTCCCTGAGGTCCTCATCGTGCCTCGTGAGAAAACCCCCATGGGCGCAGCAGCCTGAGGAAACCCATGAGACGCCCCCGTCATCGCGAGATGAGGGCCTTCTTTTCCTGCCTGGCCTGGAGAGCAATCCCGAGTCCTCTCTCCAAACTGAAGAGGAGGCTCGACACCCTTGAGTCCACTCAGTGGGCTCCAAGAGATCCGTGTCGCGACTTGAGAGGAAAGCGGAGTCTTTGCTTCCCCTCCAGGCGAGTCCTGACCCCCCGGGGGAGTCTGGAATGGAAAACCGTGATCCCTGTCTTCCCTTGAGAGGAATATTAGGTCCTGGACACACGCCTCGATGAGGTTTTTTTGGCCCTGTAGTGACTCGAGCAGAACCCCCAGCTTTCCATCGCAACTCGAATTGAAGATTGGGCTTCCCAGGGCCAACCCAAGAGGAAGCCTGAAATTCCTGTCGTTTTTGAGAATCCCAATGCAACTCGAGAAAAACGACGTGGTTCCAACGTCTTCAAAGAATGAGGCCCTTGCCCGCTACAGCGTCTCCAGGGAAGTCCCATCTTCCGTCCTGAAGTGGGAAATGGTACTTGGCTCCCTTGATGCGACCCCTAAAGTTCCCTGAAACGCCGGGTTCCCTCGAGTGGAACACCGAGGGTCCCGGCCCCACTTCATCTGAGCCCCATCTCCCCTCCTGATCGCGACAGGAGAATCGATTCCCCTACTTTGTGTGGAAGGTGTTCCCGGCCTTCCCGGCGCACCTCAGGATGATGCTGGTCTCACGAGGAAATTCGAGATGAGCCACGTGGGTGGTGCCACATGCCGAATGACCCCGATTTCCCGGTCCGCTCTTGAAATGAACCCGATGCCCGGACACCTCTTTGAAGGAAACCCTGTGGGGGAAGGCACAAAACGAAGGGGCACTGACACCCCCATGCATCTTCTGGAAACACCCGCAGGTTCCACACACAGCTTGTCAAGGGCCCTGAGACACCCTGAACGACTCAAGAGGCAAGCAGAGTTCCGTTACTCAGACAAGACGAGGCCTGACTCTCCTGTCCCAACTCTGCAGGGACCCTGCGGTCGGAGTCAGAAATGGAGAGGAAGCCTGAGGTTCCTGCCTCCAATCGAGATGAGGCCCTCTTTCATTTCTTCAAACTTAGTGGAGTCCCGAGAGGCCCCTCTAACTCCTCAGTATCCCTCACCTCTCAGAGGCACCTGGGAAGTTCCCTAAGGTCCCCTGTAGAGGTCGATGGAAACGAGTGTTTCCCGCCCCAACCCAAGAAAGACCTTGACAGTCCTTCTTAAATGCCTCTTGAGGCCCTAGTCCCTCCCATGACTCGAGAGCAATGACGCGATCTGCCTGGCCACACGCATGGAGTCAGGCTTCTCTGGCGCCGCACGAGAGGCTCCCTGAACTCCCCATCATATCTCGTGAGAAACCCCACCCTGGCGCCGCAGCTCGAGAAAACCCATGAGACGCCCCCGTCATCACGAGAGGAGGGCCATCTTTAACTGCATGGTATGCAGATCAAGCGTGAACCTTCTGTCCAAGCTACACAGGACGCTTGACTCCCTTTAGGCCACTCATTGGGCTCCAAGAGTTACGTGTCGTGACTCGAGAGGATAGTGGAGTCCTTTGCTTCCACTCCAGATGAGGCGTGACCCACCGGGTGAGACTGGAATGCGACCCCGATATCCCTGTCGCCCCTGGAGAGGAACATTACGTCCTGGACCCAAGCCTAGATGAGGACTCTTTGCCCTGAAGTGACTCGAGAGCAATCCTCAGCTCTCTCTGACAAGTTGAATGGAAGATTGGACTTCCTGGGCCAACACAAGAGGAAGCCTGAATTCCCCGTTGTAACTCGAGAATCCCGCCTCAACTCGAGAAAAACCACGTGTTTCCCTCGTCATCGCAATATGAGGCCCTTGCCCGCTAGAGCATCTCCAGAGAATTCCCACGTTCCGTCTTGAAGTGCGAAACTGTACTTGGCAGCCTTGATGCGACCTCAAAAGTGCCGTGACATACCGGTCTCACTCGAGGGGACCACCGAGGTTCCCGGCACCACTTCATCTGAGCCCCTTCTCCCCTTCTGATCGCGAGCGGTGGGTCGATTCCCCTGCTTTGTCTGCAAGGGGTTCCCGACCTTCCCGGCGCACCTCAGGATGAGGCCGGTATCCCGAGGAAATTCGAGACGTAGCCTCGTGGGTGGTACCACATGCTGAAAGACCCCAATTTTCCGGTACGCTCTTGAAAAGAACCCGATGCCCGGAAACCTCTTTGAAGGCAACCCTGTGGATGAAGGCACAACACGAAGGGGCACTGACACCCCCGTGCATCGTCCGGAAAACCCCGCAGGTTCCACACTCAGCTCAACAAGTGGCCTGTCACTCCGTGAACAACTCGAAAGGCAAGGGGAAATCCATTCCTCCACAGAAGACGAGGCGTGACTCTCTTGTCCATACTCTGCAGGTACCCTGCGACCCGAGTCAGAAATGGAGAGGACCCCTGACGTTCCTGCCTCCATTCGAGATGAGGCCCTCTTCGATTGCACCAAACCCAGTTGAGTAACGAAGGGCCCCTCCCAAATCCACAGTGTCCCTGACTTCTCAGAGGCACCCTTAGAAGTTGCCTGAGGTCACCGACACAAATCAAGGGAACCCAGGGTTCCCTGCCGCAACCCGAGAAAGACCTCAAGAGTCTTTCTTCAATGCGTCTTGAGGCCCGATTCGCCTACTATGACTCGAGAGCAATCACGCACTCCCCTTCACCACACGCACGGAGACCTGACGTCCCTAGCACCACACGAGAGGCTCTCTGAGCTCCCTGTTGTACCTCGTGAGAAATCTGATACTGGCGCCGCAGCTGGAGAAAACCCACGAGATGCCCCCGTCATCGCGAGATGAGGGCCTTTTTTCCTGCATGGCCAGGAAAACAATCCCGAGTCATCTCTCCAAACTCCATAGGAGGCTTCACTCCCTTTACGCCACGCAGTGGGCTCCAAGAGATACCCGTCGCGACTCGACAGGAGAGCGGAGTCCTTTTTTTCCCCTCAAGACGAGGCCTGACTCTCCGGGTGAGTCGAGAATGCAACCCTGAGATCTCTGTTGGCCCAGTAGTGGAACACTAGGTCCTGGACACAAGCGTAGATGAGGTCTATTTTGCCCTGCAGTGACTGGAGAGCAATCCCCAGTTCTAACTTGCAACTCGAATGGAATACTGGATTTTCCTGGCGCCACACAAGAGGCTCCCTGAGATCCCCGTGGTACTTCATGAGACACCCCACACTGGCGCCGCAGCTCGAGAAAACCCACGAGACGCCACCGTCATCTCGAGATGAGGGCCTTCTTTTCCTGCATGGCCTGGAGTCCAATCCCGAGTCCTCTCTCCAAACTCCACAGGAGGCTTGACTCCCTTTAGTACACACAGTGGGCTCCAAGAGATACCCATCGCGACTCGAGACGAGAGCGGAATTCTTTGCTTACCCTCGAGGTGAGAACTGACTCCCCGGATGAGTCTGGAATGCAAACCCGAGATCCCTGTCGCCCCTGGAGAGCAACGTTAGATGCTGGACACAAGCCTAGATTAGGTCTCTTTTGCCCTGCAGTGACTCTAGCGCAATCCCCAGCTCCCCCTCGCAACCCGAATGGAAGATTGGATTTCAAGGCCAACAAGAGGAAGCCTAAATTCCCGGTCATAACTCGAGAATCCCGCCGCAACTCGAGCAAAACCACGTGGTTCTCCCGTCATCGCAAGATGAGGCCCTTGCCCGCTACAGCGTTTCAAAAGATGTCCCAGGTTCCGTCTTGAAATGCGAAACGGTACTTGGCACCCTTGATGCGACCCCAAAAGTCCCCCAACACGCCGGTCTCACTCAATGGGAACACCGAGGTTCCCGGCACCACTTCATTTAAGCCCCTTCTCCCCTCCTGATCGTGACCGGTGGGTCGATTCCCCTGCTTTGTCTGCAAGGGGGCCCGACCTTCCCTGCACAACTCAGGATGAGGCCGGTCTCATGGGGAAATTCGATACGTAGCTTTGTGGGTGGTGCCACTTGCTGAAAGACTCCAATTTCCCGGTCCACTCTTGATAAGAATCCGATGCTCGGACACCTCTTGGAAGGCAGCCTTGAGTATGAAGGTACAACACGAAGGGGCACTAACACACCTGTGCATCATCTGGAAAAACGGGCAGGTTACACACACAGCTCGACAAGTGGCCTGTCACCTCGAGAACAACTCGAGAGGCAAGAGGAGTCCCATCCTCCAGAAAAGACGAGGCCTGACTCTCCTGTACCAACATGCAGGGACCTTGCGATCTGAGTCAGAAATGGAGAGGAACACTGAGGTTCCTGCTTCAACTCGAGATGAGTCCCTCTTACATTCCACCAAATGCAGAGGAGTCTCGAGAGGCCCCTCCAAACTGCACAGTATCCCTGACTTCTCAGAGGCACTCTGAGAAGCTCCCTGAGGTCGCAGGCACAAGTCAAGGGAACCCTGGGTTTTATGCAGTGACCCGAGAAAGACCTCGAGAGTCCTTCTTCAACCCGTCTTGAGGCCCGATTACCCTACCATGACTCGAGAGCAATGACGAGCTCCCCCTAGCCATCTCATGGGGACCTGACTTCCCTGGCGCCACACGAGAGGCTCCCTGAGCTCCCTCTCGTACCTCGTCAGAAACCCGGCACTAGCGCAGCAGTCTAGAAAACCCACGAGACGCCGCCATCATCGCGAGATGAGGGCCTTCTGTTCCTGCATGGCCTGGAGAGGAATCCCGAGTCCTCTATCCAAACAGCACAGGAGGCTTGACTCCCTTTAGGGCACACAGTGGGCTCCAAGAGATACCCATCGCGACTCAAAAGGACAGCGGAGTTCTTTGCTTCCCCTCGAGACGAGGCCTGATTCCCCGGGTGAGTCTGGTATGCAACCCCAAGATCCCTGTCGCACCTAGGGACGAACATTAAGTCCTGGACACAAGCCTAGATGAGGTCTATTTTGCCCTGCAGTGACTCGAGAGCAATCCCCAGCTCTCCCTTTAAACTCGAATGGAAGATAGGACTTCCCTGGCCCAACACATGAGGAAGACTGTATTCCCCGTCGAAACTCGAGAATCCCGCCACAACTCGAGAAACGCCACGTGGTTCCCCCGTCATCCCAAGATGAGGCCCTTGCCCCCTACAGCGTCTCAAGAGAAGTCCCACGTTCCGTCTTGAAGTGCGAAACGTTATTGGCACCCTTGATGCGACCTCAAAAGTTCCTCGACACACCAGTCTGACTCGAGGAGAACACCGAGGTTCCTGGCACCACTACATCTGGGCCCCTTCTCCCCTCCTGATCACGACAGGAGGGTCGATTCCCCTGTTTTGTCTTGAAGGGGTTCCCGCCTTTCCCGGTGCATCTCAGGATGAGGCCGGTCTCACTAGGATATTCGAGACATAGCCACGTGGATGGTGACACATGCCAAAAAACCCCGATTTCCCGGTCCGCTCTTGATAAGATCCTGATGCCCGGACACCTCTTTGAAGATAACCCTTTTGATGAAGGCACAACACTTAGGGGCACTGACACCCCTGGGTATCGTCCGGAGAAACCCGCAGGTACCACACACAGCTCGAGAAGTGACCTGTCACCCCGTGAACAACTGGAGAGGCAAGCAGAGTTCCATTCCTCCACACAAGACGAGGCCTGACTCTCCTGTTCGAACTCTGCAGCGAAACTGCGATCCAAGTCAGATCTGGCCCAGGGGAAGTCAGGAGAGGAAACATGAGTTTCCTGCCTCCACTCGAGATGAGGCCCTCTTCCATTGCACCGAACCCAGTGGAGTCCCGAGAGACCCCTCCCAACTGCACAGTATCCCTGACTTCTCAGAGGCACCCTTAGACCTTCCTGAGATCACCGGCACAAGTCGAGGGAACCAAGGGTTTCCTGCCCCAACCCGTAAAAGACCTTGAGAGTCCTTCTTCAACGCGTCTTGAGGTGCCATTCCCCTACCATGACTCGAGAGCAATGATGCGCTCCCCCTAGCCACGCGCATAGAAACCTGACTTCCCTGGCGCCACAGGAGAGGCTCCCTGAGCTCCCCATTATACCTCGTGAGCAACACCACACTGGAGCCACAGCTCGAGAATACCCACGAGACGCCCCAGTCCTCACGAGATGAGGGCCTTCTTTTGCTGTATGGCCTGGAGAGCAATCCTGAGTCCTCTCTCCAAACTCCACAGGAGGCTTGACTCATTTTAGGCCACACAGTGAGCTCCAAGATATACCCGTCGCGACTTGACAGGAGAGCGGTGTCCTTGGCTTCCCCTCGAGACGAGGCCTGACTCCCCGGGTGAGTCGAGAATGCAATGCTGAGATCGCTTTCGCCCCAGCAGAGGAACATTAGGTCCTGGACACAAGCCTAGATGAGGTCTATTTGGCCCTGCAGTGTCTCGAGAGCAATCCCCAGTTCTAACTCACAATTCGAATGAAAACTGGACTTCCCTGGGCCAGTTGAAGAGGAAGCCTGAATTCCCGGTTGTAACTCGAGAATCCCGCCCCAACTCAAGAAAAACCACGTGGTTCCCCCGTCATCGAAAGATGAGGCCCTTGCCCGCTACAGCGTCTCAAGAGAAGTCCCACGTTCCGTATTGAAGAGCGAAAAGTTACTTGGAACCCTTGATGCGACCCCAAAAGTTCCCCGACATACCAGTCTCACTTGAGGAGAACACCGAGGTTCCCGGCACAACTTCATCTGAGACTCTTCTCCCCTCTTGATGGCGACAGGAGGTTCGATTCCCCTGCTTTGTCTGGAAGGCGTTCCCGACCTTCCTGGTGCACATCAAGATGAGGCCAGTCTCACGACGAAATTCGAGACATAGCCTCGTGGGTGGTGCGGCATGCCAAAAGACCCCGATTCCCTGGTCCGCTCTTGATAAGAACCCGATGGCAGAACCCAACTCGAAGGCAATCCTGTGGAACAAGGCACAACACGAAGGGGCAGTGACACCCCAGTGCATCGTCCAGAAAAACCCGCAAGTTCCACATACAAATCGACAAGTGGCCTGTCACCCCATGAACAACGCGAGAGTCAAGCGGAGTTCCATTCCTCCACACAAGACGAGGCCTGACTCTCCTGTCCCAGCTCTGCAGGGACTCTGCGATCCGAGTCAGATCCGGCGCATTCGAAGCCAGGAGAGGAACCCTGAGGTTCCTGCCTCAACTTGTCATGAGGCCCTCTTCCATTGCACCAAACCCAGTGGAGTTCCGAGAGGCCCCTCCCAACTCCACAGTGACCCTGACTTCTCAGAGGCACGCTGAGAAGCTTCCTGAGGTCACTGGCACAAGTCGATGGAACCCAGGGTTTCCTGCTTCAACCCAAGAAAGACCTCGAGAGTCCTTCTTTAACACGTTTTCAGGCCCAATTCCCCTACCATGACTCGAGAACAATGACGGGCTCCCTCTCACCACGTGCATAGAGACCTGACTGCCCTGGCACCACATGAGAGGCTCACTGAGCTCCCAGTCTTACTTCGTGAGAAACCCCACACTAGCGCCACAGCTCGAGAAAACCTACGAGACGCCCCAGTCATCGGGAGACGAGGGCCTTCATTTCCTGCATTGCCTGGAGAGCAATCCCGTGTCCTCCCTCCAAACACCAGAGGAGGTTTGACTCCCTTTAAGCCACTCAGTGGGCTCCAAGACATACCCGTCCGACTCGAGAGGAGAGCAGAGTCCTTTGCTTCCCCTCGAGACGAGGCCTGACTCCAGGGTGAGTCTGGAATGCAACCCCGAGATTCCTGTCGCCCCTTGACATGAACATTAGGTCCTGCACACAAGCCTTGGTGGGGTCTCTTTTGCCTTCAGTGACTAGAGCGCACCTCCAGCTCTTCCTCGAATCTCGAATGGAAGATAAGACTTTTGTGGGCCAACACAAGAGGAAGCATGAATTCCCTATGGTAACTCAAATATCCCACCGCAACTCGAGAAAAACCAAG
The DNA here is from genome assembly GCF_029407905.1 of Bubalus kerabau. Taxonomy (NCBI): domain Eukaryota; kingdom Metazoa; phylum Chordata; class Mammalia; order Artiodactyla; family Bovidae; genus Bubalus; species Bubalus kerabau. Next base: position 636,160 of record NC_073633.1, read on the forward strand.
TGGTTCCCCAGTCATTCCAAGATGAGGCCCTTGCCCGCTGGAGCACCCCAAGAGAAGTCCCACGTTCCAATTTGAAGAGAGAAACGGTACTTGGAACGCGTTATGCGACCCCAAAAGTTACCCGACATACCTGTCTCACTTGAGGGAAACACCGAGGTTCCCAGCAGCACTTCATCTGAGCCACTTCTCTCCTCCTGATCGCCACAGGAGGGTCGAATCCTCTGCTTTGTCTGGAAGGGTTTCATGACCTTCGTGGCACACCTCAGGATGAGGCCGGTTTCTTGAGGAAATTCGAGATTAGCCACGTGGGTGGTGCCAAATGCTGAACGACCCCGATTTCCCAGTCCGCTCTTCATAAGAACACGATGCCCGGACACCTCTTCGAAGGCAACCCTGTGGATGAAGACACAAAACGAAGGGTCACTGACACCCCCATGCATCGTCTGGAAAAACCTGCAGATTTCACACACAGTTTGACAAGGGGCCTGAAACCCCATGAACAACTCGAGAGGCAAGCGGAGTTCCATTCCTCAGAAAAGACATAGCCTGACTCTCCTGTCCCAACTCTGCAGGGACACTACGATCAGAGTCAGAATTGGAGAGGAAGACTGAGGTTCCTGACTCCACTCGAGATGAGGCCCTCTTCCATTGCGACAAACCCAGTGGAGTCCCGAGAGGCCCCACCAACACCACAGCGACCCTCACCTCTCATAGGCACCCTGGGAAGTTCCCTCAGGTCCCCGACAAAAGTCGGGGGAAACGAGGGTTTCCCGCTGCAACCCGAGAAAGACATCGAGAGTCCTTCTTCAACGCGTCTTGAGGCCCTAGTCCCCTCCCATGACTCGAGAACAATGACGCGCTCCTTCTCGCCACGTGCATGGAGACATGACTTCCCTGGCGCCACACGAGAGGCTCCCTGAGATCCTCGTCGTGCCTCGGGAGAAAATCCCCACGGGTGCCGCAGCTCGAGGAAACCCCTGATATGCCACCGTCCTCGCGAGGTGAGGGCCGTATTTTCCTGCCTGGCCTGGAGAGCAATCAGGAGTCCTCTCTCAAAAGTGAAGAGGAGGCTGGACGCCCTTGAGGCCACTCAGGGGGCAGCAAGATATCAGCGTCGCGACTCGGGAGGAGAGCGGAGTCCTTTGCTTCCTCTCGAGGCGAGGCCTGACTCCCCGGGGGAGCATGGGATGCAACCCCGAGATCCTTGTCTTCCCTGGAGAGGAGCATTAGGTCCTGGACACACACCTAGATGAGGTCTCTTTGGCCCTGCAGTGACTCGAGCGCAACCCCCAGCTTTCCCTCGCCAGTAGAAAAGAAGGTTGGGTTACCCAGGGCCGACACAAGAGGAAGCCTGTAATCCCTTGTCGTAACATGAGAATTCCGCCGCAACTCGAGAAAAACCACGTGGTTCCCACCTCTTGGCAAGATGAGGCACTTGCCCGCGACGGCGTCTCAAGGGAAGTCCCCTGTTCCGCCCTGAAGGGCGAAACGGTCCCTGACAGCCTTCCTGCGACCCCCAAAAGTCCCCCGACACGCTGGGGTCCCCCGAGGGGAACACCGAGGGTCCCAGCACCGCTTCCTCTGAGCCCCTTCTCCCCTCCTGATCGCGACAGGAGAGGCGATTCCCCTGCGTGGTCTGGAAGGGGTTCCCTTCCTTCCTGCCGCACCTCAGGAGGAGGCCGGTCTCACGAGGAAATTCGAGACGAGCCACGTGGGTGGGGCCACATGCCGAACGCCCCCGATTCCCCGGTCCGCCCTTGAGAAGGACCCGAGGCCCGGACCCCTCTTCGAAGGCAACCCTGTGGGTGAAGGCACAACACGAAGGGGCACTGCCACCCCCGTGCATTGTCCGCAAAGACCCGCGGGTGCCACACACAGCTCGACGAGGGGCCTGAGACCCCCTGAGCAACTCGAGAGGCCAGCGGGGTTCCCTTCCTCAGGCAAGACGAGGCCTGACTCTCCTGTCCCAACTCTGCAGGGACCCTGCGGTCGGAGTCCAAAACGGAGAGGAAGCCTGAGGTTCCTGCCTCCCCTCGAGGTGAGGCCCTCTTCCGTTGCGCCAGACCCAGCGGAGTCCCGAGGGGCCCCGCCACCTCCACAGGATCCCTCGCCTCTCAGAGGCACCCTGGGAAGTTCCCTAAGGTCCCCGGCAGAAGGCGAGGGACACGAGTGTTTCCCGCCGCCCCCCGAGAAAGACCTCGAGAGTCCTTCTTCAACGCGTCTCAAGGCACTAGTCCCCTCCCGTGACTTGAGAGCCAGGACGCGCTCCCCCTCGCCATGCGCATGGAGACCTGACTTCCCTGGCGCCGCACGAGAGGCTCCCTGAGATCCTCGTCGTGCCTCGGGAGAAAACCCCCACGGGCGCCGCAGCTCGAGGAAAGCCCTGAGACGCCCCCGTCCTCGCGAGCTGAGGGCCTTCTTTTCCTGCATGGCCTGGAGAGCAATCCCGGGTCCTCTCTCCAAACGGAAGAGGAGGCTGGACTCCCTTGAGGCCGCTCAGGGGGCTCCAAGAGACCCGCGTCGCGACTCGAGAGGAGAGCGGAGTCCTTGGCTTCCCCTCGAGACGAGGCCTGACTCCCCGGGGGAGCCTGGAATGCAACCCCGAGATCCCTGCCTTCCCTGGAGAGGAATATTAGGTCCCGGACACACGCCTAGGTGAGGTCTCTTCGGCCCTGCAGTGACTCGAGCGCAACCCCCAGCTTTCCCTCGCAACCCGAGGGGAAGATTGGGCTTCCCAGGGCCAAGCCAAGGGGAAGGCTGAGATCCCCGTCGTAACTCGAGAATCCCGCCGCAACTCGAGAAAAACCACGTGGTTCCCACCTCTTGGCAAGATGAGGCCCTTGCCCGCCACGGCGTCTCAAGGGAAGTCCCCTGTTCCGCCCTGAAGGGCGAAACGTTCCCTGACAGCCTTCCTGCGACCCCTAAAAGTCCCCCGACACGCCGGGTTCCCTCGAGGGGAACACCGAGGGTCCCGGCACCACTTCATCTGAGCCCATCTCCCCTCCTGATCGCGACAGGAGAATCGATTCCCCTACTTTGTGTGGAAGGGGTTCCCGGCCTTCCTGGCGCACCTCAGGATGATTCTGGTCTCATGAGGAAATTCGAGATGAGCCACGTGGTTGGTGCCACATGCCGAATGACCCCGATTTCCCGGTCCGCTCTTGAAATGAACCCGATGCCCGGACACCTCTTTGAAGGCAACCCTGTGGGGGAAGGCACAAAACGAAGGGGCACTGACACCCCCATGCATCTTCTGGAAACACCCGCAGGTTCCACACACAGCTTGTCAAGGGCCCTGAGACCCACTGAACGACTCGAGAGGCAAGCAGAGTTCCGTTACTCAGACAAGACGAGGCCTGACTCTCTTGTCCCAACTCTGCAGGGACCCTGCGGTCGGAGTCAGAAATGGAGAGGAAGCCTGAGGTTCCTGCCTCCAATCGAGATGAGGCCCTCTTTCATTTCGTCAAACCTAGTGGAGTCCCGAGAGGCCCCTCTAACTCCTCAGTATCCCTCACCTCTCAGAGGCACCTGGGAAGTTCACTAAGGTCCCCTGTAGAGGTCGAGGGAAACGAGTGTTTCCCGCCCCAACCCAAGAAAGACCTTGAGAGTCCTTCTTAAATGCCTCTTGAGGCCCTTGTCCCTCCCATGACTCGAGAGCAATGACGCGATCTGCCTGGCCACACGCATGGAGTCAGGCTTCTCTGGCGCTGCACAAGAGGCTCCCTGAACTCCCCATCATATCTTGTGAGAAACCCCACACTGGCGCCGCAGCTCAAGAAAACCCATGAGACGCCGCCATCATCTCGAGAGGAGGGCCATCTTTAACTGCATGGTATGCAGATCAAGCGTGAACCTTCTGTCCAAGCTACACAGGACTCTTGACTCCCTTTAGGCCACTCATTGGGCTCCAAGAGTTACGTGTCGCGACTCGAGAGGATAGTGGAGTCCTTTGCTTCCACTCGAGATGAGGCGTGACCCACCGGGTGAGACTGGAATGCGACCCCGATATCCCTGTCGCCCCTGGAGAGGAACATTACGTCCTGGACCCAAGCCTAGATGAGGACTCTTTGCCCTGAAGTGACTCGAGAGCAATCCTCAGCTCTCTCTGACAAGTTGAATGGAAGATTGGACTTCCTGGGCCAACACAAGAGGAAGCCTGAATTCCCCGTTGTAACTCGAGAATCCCGCCTCAACTCGAGAAAAACCACGTGTTTCCCTCGTCATCGCAATATGAGGCCCTTGCCCGCTAGAGCATCTCCAGAGAATTCCCACGTTCCGTCTTGAAGTGCGAAACTGTACTTGGCAGCCTTGATGCGACCTCAAAAGTGCCGTGACATACCGGTCTCACTCGAGGGGACCACCGAGGTTCCCGGCACCACTTCATCTGAGCCCCTTCTCCCCTTCTGATCGCGAGCGGTGGGTCGATTCCCCTGCTTTGTCTGCAAGGGGTTCCCGACCTTCCCGGCGCACCTCAGGATGAGGCCAGTATCCCGAGGAAATTCGAGACGTAGCCTCGTGGGTGGTACCACATGCTGAAAGACCCCAATTTTCCGGTACGCTCTTGAAAAGAACCCGATGCCCGGAAACCTCTTTGAAGGCAACCCTGTGGATAAAGGCACAACACGAAGGGGCACTGACACCCCCGTGCATCGTCCGGAAAACCCCGCAGGTTCCACACTCAGCTCAACAAGTGGCCTGTCACTCCGTGAACAACTCGAAAGGCAAGGGGAAATCCATTCCTCCACAGAAGACGAGGCGTGACTCTCTTGTCCATACTCTGCAGGTACCCTGCGACCCGAGTCAGAAATGGAGAGGACCCCTGACGTTCCTGCCTCCATTCGAGATGAGGCCCTCTTCGATTGCACCAAACCCAGTTGAGTAACGAAGGGCCCCTCCCAAATCCACAGTGTCCCTGACTTCTCAGAGGCACCCTTAGAAGTTGCCTGAGGTCACCGACACAAATCAAGGGAACCCAGGGTTCCCTGCCGCAACCCGAGAAAGACCTCAAGAGTCTTTCTTCAATGCGTCTTGAGGCCCGATTCGCCTACTATGATTCGAGAGCAATCACGCACTCCCCTTCACCACACGCACGGAGACCTGACGTCCCTAGCACCACACGAGAGGCTCTCTGAGCTCCCTGTTGTACCTCGTGAGAAATCTGATACTGGCGCCGCAGCTGGAGAAAACCCACGAGATGCCCCCGTCATCACGAGATGAGGGCCTTTTTTCCTGCATGGCCAGGAAAACAATCCCGAGTCATCTCCAAACTCCATAGGAGGCTTCACTCCCTTTACGCCACGCAGTGGGCTCCAAGAGATACCCGTCGCGACTCGACAGGAGAGCGGAGTTCTTTTTTTCCCCTCAAGACGAGGCCTGACTCTCCGGGTGAGTCGAGAATGCAACCCTGAGATCTCTGTTGGCCCAGAAGTTGAACACTAGGTCCTGGACACAAGCGTAGATGAGGTCTATTTTGCCCTGCAGTGACTGGAGAGCAATCCCCAGTTCTAACTTGCAACTCGAATGGAATACTGGATTTTCCTGGCGCCACACAAGAGGCTCCCTGAGATCCCCGTGGTACTTCATGAGACACCCCACACTGGCGCCGCAGCTCGAGAAAACCCACGAGACGCCACCGTCATCTCGAGATGAGGGCCTTCTTTTCCTGCATGGCCTGGAGTCCAATCCCGAGTCCTCTCTCCAAACTCCACAGGAGGCTTGACTCCCTTTAGTACACACAGTGGGCTCCAAGAGATACCCATCGCGACTCGAGACGAGAGCGGAATTCTTTGCTTACCCTCGAGGTGAGAACTGACTCCCCGGATGAGTCTGGAATGCAAACCCGAGATCCCTGTCGCCCCTGGAGAGCAACGTTAGATCCTGGACACAAGCCTAGATTAGGTCTCTTTTGCCCTGCAGTGACTCTAGCGCAATCCCCAGCTCCCCCTCGCAACCCGAATGGAAGATTGGATTTCAAGGCCAACAAGAGGAAGCCTAAATTCCCGGTCATAACTCGAGAATCCCGCCGCAACTCGAGCAAACCCACGTGGTTCTCCCGTCATCGCAAGATGAGGCCCTTGCCCGCTACAGCGTTTCAAAAGATGTCCCAGGTTCCATCTTGAAATGCGAAACGGTACTTGGCACCCTTGATGCGACCCCAAAAGTCCCCCAACAGGCCGGTCTCACTCAAGGGGAACACCGAGGTTCCCGGCACCACTTCATTTAAGCCCCTTCTCCCCTCCTGATCGTGACCGGTGGGTCGATTCCCCTGCTTTGTCTGCAAGGGGGCCCGACCTTCCCTGCACAATTCAGGATGAGGCCGGTCTCATGGGGAAATTCGATACGTAGCTTTGTGGGTGGTGCCGCTTGCTGAAAGACTCCAATTTCCCGGTCCGCTCTTGATAAGAATCCGATGCTCGGACACCTCTTGGAAGGCAGCCTTGAGTATGAAGGTACAACACGAAGGGGCACTAACACACCTGTGCATCATCCGGAAAAACGGGCAGGTTACACACACAGCTCGACAAGTGGCCTGTCACCTCGAGAACAACTCGAGAGGCAAGAGGAGTCCCATCCTCCAGAAAAGACGAGGCCTGACTCTCCTGTACCAACATGCAGGGGCCTTGCGATCTGAGTCAGAAATGGAGAGGAACACTGAGGTTCCTGCTTCAACTCGAGATGAGTCCCTCTTACATTCCACCAAATGCAGAGGAGTCTCGAGAGGCCCCTCCAAACTGCACAGTATCCCTGACTTCTCAGAGGCACTCTGAGAAGCTCCCTGAGGTCGCAGGCACAAGTCAAGGGAACCCTGGGTTTTATGCAGTGACCCGAGAAAGACCTCGAAAGTCCTTCTTCAACCCGTCTTGAGGCCCGATTACCCTACCATGACTTGAGAGCAATAACGAGCTCCCCCTAGCCATCTCATGGGGACCTGACTTCCCTGGCGCCTCACGAGAGGCTCCCTGAGCTCCCTCTCGTACCTCGTCAGAAACCCGGCACTAGCGCAGCAGTCTAGAAAACCCACGAGACGCCGCCATCATCGCGAGATGAGGGCCTTCTGTTCCTGCATGGCCTGGAGAGGAATCCCGAGTCCTCTATCCAAACAGCACAGGAGGCTTGACTCCCTTTAGGGCACACAGTGGGCTCCAAGAGATACCCATCGCGACTCAAAAGGACAGCGGAGTTCTTTGCTTCCCCTCGAGACGAGGCCTGATTCCCCGGGTGAGTCTGGTATGCAACCCCAAGATCCCTGTCGCCCCTAGGGACGAACATTAAGTCCTGGACACAAGCCTAGATGAGGTCTATTTTGCCCTGCAGTGACTCGAGAGCAATCCCCAGCTCTCCCTTTAAACTCGAATGGAAGATAGGACTTCCCTGGCCCAACACATGAGGAAGACTGTATTCCCCGGCGAAACTCGAGAATCCCGCCACAATTCGAGAAACGCCACGTGGTTCCCCCGTCATCCCAAGATGAGGCCCTTGCCCCCTACAGCGTCTTAAGAGAAGTCCCACGTTCCGTCGTGAAGTGCGAAACGGTATTGGCACCCTTGATGCGACCTCAAAAGTTCCTCGACACACCGGTCTGACTCGAGGAGAACACCGAGGTTCCTGGCACCACTACATCTGGGCCCCTTCTCCCCTCCTGATCGCGACAGGAGGGTCGATTCCCCTGTTTTGTCTTGAAGGGGTTCCCGCCTTTCCCGGTGCATCTCAGGATGAGGCCGGTCTCACGAGGATATTCGAGACATAGCCACGTGGATGGTGACACATGCCAAAAGACCCCGATTTCCCGGTCCGCTCTTGATAAGATCCTGATGCCCGGACACCTCTTTGAAGATAACCCTTTTGATGAAGGCACAACACTTAGGGGCACTGACACCCCTGGGTATCGTCCGGAGAAACCCGCAGGTACCACACACAGTTCGAGAAGTGACCTGTCACCCCGTGAACAACTGGAGAGGCAAGCAGAGTTCCATTCCTCCACACAAGACGAGGCCTGACTCTCCTGTTCTAACTCTGCAGCGAAACTGCGATCCGAGTCAGATCTGGCCCAGGGGAAGTCAGGAGAGGAAACATGAGTTTCCTGCCTCCACTCGAGATGAGGCCCTCTTCCATTGCACCGAACCCAGTGGAGTCCAGAGAGACCCCTCCCAACTGCTCAATATCCCTGACTTCTCAGAGGCACCCTTAGACCTTCCTGAGATCACCGGCACAAGTCGAGGGAACCAAGGGTTTCCTGCCCCAACCCGTAAAAGACCTCGAGAGTCCTTCTTCAACGCGTCTTGAGGTGCCATTCCCCTACCATGACTCGAGAGCAATGACGCGCTCCCCCTAGCCACGCGCATAGAAACCTGACTTCCCTGGCGCCACAGGAGAGGCTCCCTGAGCTCCCCATTATACCTCGTGAGCAACACCACACTGGAGCCACAGCTCGAGAATACCCACGAGACGCCCCAGTCCTCACGAGATGAGGGCCTTCTTTTGCTGTATGGCCTGGAGAGCAATCCTGAGTCCTCTCTCCAAACTCCACAGGAGGCTTGACTCATTTTAGGCCACACAGTGAGCTCCAAGATATACCCGTCGCGACTTGACAGGAGAGCGGTGTCCTTGGCTTCCCCTCGAGACGAGGCCTGACTCCCCGGGTGAGTCGAGAATGCAATGCTGAGATCGCTTTCGCCCCAGCAGAGGAACATTAGGTCCTGGACACAAGCCTAGATGAGGTCTATTTGGCCCTGCAGTGTCTCGAGAGCAATCCCCAGTTCTAACTCACAATTCGAATGAAAACTGGACTTCCCTGGGCCAGTTGAAGAGGAAGCCTGAATTCCCGGTTGTAACTCGAGAATCCTGCCCCAACTCAAGAAAAACCACGTGGTTCCCCCGTCATCGAAAGATGAGGCCCTTGCCCACTACAGCGTCTCAAGAGAAGTCCCACGTTCCGTATTGAAGAGCGAAAAGTTACTTGGAACCCTTGATGCGACCCCAAAAGTTCCCCGACATACCAGTCTCACTTGAGGAGAACACCGAGGTTCCCGGCACAACTTCATCTGAGACTCTTCTCCCCTCTTGATGGCGACAGGAGGTTCGATTCCCCTGCTTTGTCTGGAAGGCGTTCCCGACCTTCCTGGCGCACATCAAGATGAGGCCAGTCTCACGACGAAATTCGAGACATAGCCTCGTGGGTGGTGCGGCATGCCAAAAGACCCCGATTCCCTGGTCCGCTCTTGATAAGAACCCGATGGCAGAACCCAACTCGAAGGCAATCCTGTGGAACAAGGCACAACACGAAGGGGCAGTGACACCCCAGTGCATCGTCCAGAAAAACCCGCATGTTCCACATACAAATCGACAAGTGGCCTGTCACCCCATGAACAACGCGAGAGTCAAGCGGAGTTCCATTCCTCCACACAAGACGAGGCCTGACTCTCCTGTCCCAGCTCTGCAGGGACTCTGCGATCCGAGTCAGATCCAGCGCATTCGAAGCCAGGAGAGGAACCCTGAGGTTCCTGCCTCAACTTTTCATGAGGCCCTCTTCCATTGCACCAAACCCAGTGGAGTTCCGAGAGGCCCCTCCCAACTCCACAGTGACCCTGACTTCTCAGAGGCACGCTGAGAAGCTTCCTGAGGTCACTGGCACAAGTCGATGGAACCCAGGGTTTCCTGCTTCAACCCAAGAAAGACCTCGAGAGTCCTTCTTTAACACGTTTTCAGGCCCAATTCCCCTACCATGACTCGAGAACAATGACGGGCTCCCTCTCACCACGTGCATAGAGACCTGACTGCCCTGGCACCACATGAGAGGCTCACTGAGCTCCCAGTCTTACTTCGTGAGAAACCCCACACTAGCGCCACAGCTCGAGAAAACCTACGAGACGCCCCAGTCATCGGGAGACGAGGGCCTTCATTTCCTGCATTGCCTGGAGAGCAATCCCGTGTCCTCCCTCCAAACACCAGAGGAGGTTTGACTCCCTTTAAGCCACTCAGTGGGCTCCAAGACATACCCGTCCGACTCGAGAGGAGAGCAGAGTCCTTTGCTTCCCCTCGAGACGAGGCCTGACTCCAGGGTGAGTCTGGAATGCAACCCCGAGATTCCTGTCGCCCCTTGACATGAACATTAGGTCCTGCACACAAGCCTTGGTGGGGTCTCTTTTGCCTTCAGTGACTAGAGCGCATCTCCAGCTCTTCCTCGAATCTCGAATGGAAGATAAGACTTTTGTGGGCCAACACAAGAGGAAGCATGAATTCCCTATGGTAACTCAAATATCCCACCGCAACTCGAGAAAAACCAAGTGGTTCCCCAGTCATTCCAAGATGAGGCCCTTGCCCGCTGGAGCACCCCAAGAGAAGTCCCATGTTACAATTTGAAGAGAGAAACGGTACTTGGAACGCGTTATGCGACCCCAAAAGTTACCCGACATACCTGTCTCACTTGAGGGAAACACCGAGGTTCCCAGCAGCACTTCATCTGAGCCACTTCTCTCCTCCTGATCACCACAGGAGGGTCGAATCCTCTGCTTTGTCTGGAAGGGTTTCATGACCTTCGTGGCACACCTCAGGATGAGGCCGGTTTCTTGAGGAAATTCGAGATTAGCCACGTGGGTGGTGCCAAATGCTGAACGACCCCGATTTCCCAGTCCGCTCTTCATAAGAACACGATGCCCGGACACCTCTTCGAAGGCAACCCTGTGGATGAAGACACAAAACGAAGGGTCACTGACACCCCCATGCATCGTCTGGAAAAACCTGCAGATTTCACACACAGTTTGACAAGGGGCCTGAAAACCCATGAACAACTCGAGAGGCAAGCGGAGTTCCATTCCTCAGAAAAGACATAGCCTGACTCTCCTGTCCCAACTCTGCAGGGACACTACGATCAGAGTCAGAATTGGAGAGGAAGACTGAGGTTCCTGACTCCACTCGAGATGAGGCCCTCTTCCATTGCGACAAACCCAGTGGAGTCCCGAGAGGCCCCACCAACACCACAGCGACCCTCACCTCTCATAGGCACCCTGGGAAGTTCCCTCAGGTCCCCGACAAAAGTCGGGGGAAACGAGGGTTTCCCGCTGCAACCCAAGAAAGACATCGAGAGTCCTTCTTCAACGCGTCTTGAGGCCCTAGTCCCCTCCCATGACTCGAGAACAATGACGCGCTCCTTCTCGCCACGTGCATGGAGACATGACTTCCCTGGCGCCACACGAGAGGCTCCCTGAGATCCTCGTCGTGCCTCGGGAGAAAACCCCCACGGGTGCCGCAGCTCGAGGAAACCCCTGAGATGCCACTGTCCTCGCGAGGTGAGGACCGTCTTTTCCTGCCTGGCCTGGAGAGCAATCAGGAGTCCTCTCTCAAAAGTGAAGAGGAGGCTGGACGCCCTTGAGGCCACTTAGGGGGCAGCAAGATATCAGCGTCGCGACTCGGGAGGAGAGCGGAGTCCTTTGCTTCCTCTCGAGGCGAGGCCTGACTCCCCGGGGGAGCATGGGATGCAACCCCGAGATCCTTGTCTTCCCTGGAGAGGAGCATTAGGTCCTGGACACACGCCTAGATGAGGTCTCTTTGGCCCTGAAGTGACTCGAGCACAACCCCCAGCTTTCCCTCGCCAGTAGAATAGAAGGTTGGGTTACCCAGGGCCGACACAAGAGGAAGCCTGTAATCCCTTGTCGTAACATGAGAATCCCACCGCAACTCGAGAAAAACCACGTGGTTCCCACCTCTTGGCAAGATGAGGCACTTGCCCGTGACGGCGTCTCAATGGAAGTCCCCTGTTCCGCCCTGAAGTGCGAAACGGAACCTGACAGCCTTCATGCGACCCCAAAAAGTTCCCCGATACGCCGGGTTCCCTTGAGTGGAACACCGAGGGTGCCGGCACCGCTTCATCTGAGCCCCTTCTCCCCTCCTGATCGCGACAGGAGAGGCGATTCCCCTGCGTGGTCTGGAAGGGGTTCCCGGACTTGCTGGCGAACCTCAAGAGGAGGCCGGTCACACGAGGACATTCGAGACGAGCCACGTGGGTGGTGCCACATGCCGAACGAGCCCGATTCCCCGGTCCGCTCTTGAGAAGAACCCGATGACGGACCCCTCTTCGAAGGCAACCCTGTGGGTGAAGGCACAGCCCGAAGCAGCACTGACACCCTCGTGCATCGTCCGGAAACAACCGCGGGTTCCACACACAACTCGACGAGGGGCCTGTGGCCCTCTGAACAACTCGAGAGGCAAGCGGGGTTCCCTTCCTCAGACAAGACGAGGCCTGACTCTCCTGTCCCAACTCTGCAGGGACCCTACGGTCGGAGTCCGAAACGGAGAGGAAGCCTGGGCTTCCTGCCTCCCCTCGGGTGAGGCCCTCTTTCGTTGCGCCAGACCCAGCGGAGTCCCGAGGGGCCCCGCCACCTCTACAGGATCCCTCGACTCTCAGAGGCACCCTGGGAAGTTCCCTAAGGTCCCCGGCAGAAGGCGAGGGAAACGAGGGTCTCCTGCCGCCCCCCAAGAAAGACCTCGAGAGTCCTTCTTCAACGCGTCTCGAGGCCCTAGTCCCCTCCCATGACTCGAGAGCCATGACGCGCTCCCCCTCGCCACGCGCATGGAGACCTGACTTCCCTGGCGCCGCACGAGAGGCTTCCTGAGATCCTCGTCGTGCCTAGGGAGAAAACCCCTAGGGGCGCCACAGCTTGTGGAAACCCCTGAGACACCGCATCCTCGCGAGCAGAGGGCCTTCTTTTCCTGCATGGCCTGGAGAGCAATCCCGGGTCCTGTCTCCAAACTAAAGAGGAGGCTGGACTCCCTTGAGGCCACTCAGGGGGCTACCAGAGACCCGCATCGCGACTCGAGAGGAGAGCGGAGTCCTTGGCTTCCCCTCGAGACGAGGCCTGACTCCCCGGGGGAGCATGGAATGCAACCCCGAGATCCCTGCCTTCCCTGGAGAGGAATATTAGGTCCCGGACACACGCCGTGGTGAGGTACTTGGGCCCTGCAGTGACTCGAGTGCAACCCCCAGCTTTCCCTCGCAACCCGGGGGGTGGATTGGGCTTCCCAGGGCCAAACCAAGGGGAAGGCTGAGATCCCCGTGGTATCTCGAGAATGCCGCCGCAACTCGAGAAAACCACGTGGTTCCCACCTCTTGGCAAGATGAGGCCCTTGCCCGCCACGGCGTCTCAAGGGAAGTCCCCTGTTCCGCCCTGAAGGGCGAAACGGTCCCTGACAGCCTTCCTGCGACCCCCAAAAGTCCCCCGACACGCCGGGGTCCCCCGAGGGGAACACCGAGGGTCCCGGCACCGCTTCCTCTGAGCCCCTTCTCCCCTCCTGATCGCGACAGGAGAGGCGATTCCCCTGCGTGGCCTGGAAGGGGTTCCCGGCCTTCCCGGCGCACCTCAGGATGAGGCCGGTCTCACGAGGAAATTCGAGACGAGCCACGTGTGTGGGGCCACATTCCAAATGCCCCCGATTCCCCTGTCCGCTCTTGAGAAGGACCCGAGGCCCGGACCCCTCTTCGAAGGCAACCCTGTGGGTGAAGGCACAACACGAAGGGGCACTGCCAACCGCGGGCATCGTCCGCAAAGACCCGCGGGTTCCACACACAGCTCGACGAGGGGCCTGAGACCCCCTGAGCAACTCGAGAGGCCAGCGGGGTTCCCTTCCTCAGACAAGACGAGGCCTGACTCTCCTGTCCCAACTCTGCAGGGACCCTGCGGTTGGAGTCCGAAACGGAGAGGAAGCCTGAGGTTCCTGCCTCCCCTCGAGGTGAGGCCCTCTTCCGTTGCGCCAGACCCAGCGGAGTCCCGAGGGGCCCCGCCACCTCCACAGGATCCCTCGCCTCTCAGAGGCACCCTGGCAAGTTCCCTAAGGTCCCCGTCAGAAGGCGAGGGAAACGAGGGTTTCCCGCCGCCCCCCGAGAAAGACCTCGAGATTCCTTCTTCAACGCGTCTCGAGGCCCTAGTCCCCTCCCGTGACTCGAGAGCCAGGACGCGCTCCCCCTCGCCACGCGCATGGAGACCTGACTTCCCTGGCACCGCACGAGAGGCTCCTTGAGATCCTCGTCGTGCCTCGGGAGAAAACCCCCACGGGCCCCGCAGCTCGAGGAAACCCCTGAGACGCACACGTCCTCGCGAGCTGAGGGCCTTCTTTTCCTGCATGGCCTGGAGAGCAATCCCGGGTCCTCTCTCCAAACGGACGAGGAGGCTGGATTCCCTTGAGGCCGCTGAGGGGGCTCCAAGACACCCGCGTCGCGACTCGAGAGGAGAGCGGAGTCCTTGGCTTCCCCTCGAGACGAGGCCTGACTCCCCGGGGAGCCTGGAATGCAACCCCGAGATCCCTGCCTTCCCTGGAGAGGAATATTAGGTCCCGGACACACGCCTAGGTGAGGTCTCTTCGGCCCTGCAGTGACTCGAGCGCAACCCCCAGCTTTCCCTCGGAACCCGAGGGGAAGATTGGGCTTCCCAGGGCCAACCCAAGGGGAAGGCTGAGATCCCCGTCGTAACTCGAGAATCCCGCCGCAACTCGAGAAAAACCACGTGGTTCCCACCTCTTGGCAAGATGAGGCCCTTTCCCGCCACGGCGTCTCAAGGGAAGTCCCCTGTTCCGCTCTGAAGGGCGAAACGGTCCCTGACAGCCTTCCTGCGACCCCCAAAAGTCCCCCGACACGCCGGGTTCCCTCGAGGGGAACACCGAGGGTCCCGGCACCGCTTCCTCTGAGCCCCTTCTCCCCTCCTGATCGCGACAGGAGAGGCGATTCCCCTGCGTGGTCTGGAAGGGGTTCCCGGCCTTCCCGGCGCACCTCAGGATGAGGCCGGTCTCACGAGGAAACTCGAGACGAGCCACGTGGGTGGGGCCACAAACCGAACGCCCCCGATTCCCCGGTCCGCTCTTGAGAAGGACCCGAGGCCCGGACCCCTCTTCGAAGGAAACCCTGTGGGTGAAGGCACAACACGAAGGGGCACTGCCACCCCCGGGCATCGTCCGCAAAGACCCGCGGGTTCCACACACAGCTCGACGAGGGGCCTGAGACCCCCTGAGCAACTCGAGAGGCCAGCGGGGTTCCCTTCCTCAGACAAGACGAGGCCTGACTCTCCTGTCCCAACTCTGCAGGGACCCTGCGGTCGGATTCCGGAACGGAGAGGAAGCCTGAGGTTCCTGCCTCCCCTCGAGGTGAGGCCCTCTTCCGTTGCGCCAGACCCAGCGGAGTCCCGAGGGGCCCCGCCACCTCCACAGGATCCCTCGCCTCTCAGAGGCACCCTGGCAAGTTCCCTAAGGTCCCCGGCAGAAGGCGAGGGACACGAGGGTTTCCCGCCGCCCCCCGACAAAGACCTTGAGAGTCCTTCTTCAACGCGTCTCGAGGCCCTAGTCCCCTCCCGTGACTCGAGAGCCAGGACGCGCTCCCCCTCGCCACGCGCATGGAGACCTGACTTCCCTGGCGCTGCACGAGAGGCTCCCTGAGATCCTCGTCGTGCCTCGGGAGAAAACCCCCACGGGCGCCGCAGCTCGAGGAAACCCCTGAGACGCCACCGTCCTCGCGAGCTGAGGGCCTTCTTTTCCTGCATGGCCTGGAGAGCAATCCCGGGTCCTCTCTCCAAACGGAAGAGGAGGCTGGACTCCCTTGAGGCCGCTCAGGGGGCTCCAAGAGACCCGCGTCGCGACTCGAGAGTAGAGCGGACTCCTTGGCTTCCCCTCGAGACGAGGCCTGACTCCCCGGGGGAGCCTGGAATGCAACCCCGAGATCCCTGCCTTCCCTGGAGAGGAATATTAGTCCCGGACACACGCCTATGTGAGGTCTCTTCGGCCCTGCAGTGACTCGAGTGCAACCCCCAGCTTTCCCTCGCAACCCGAGGGGAAGATTGGGCTTCCCAGGGCCAACCCAAGGGGAAGGCTGAGATCCCTGTCGTAACTCGAAAATCCCGCCGCAACTCGAGACAAACCACGTGGTTCCCACCTCTTGGCAAGATGAGGCCCTTTCCCGCGACGGCATCTCAAGGGAAGTCCCCTGTTCCCCCCTGAAGGGCGAAAACGTCCCTGACAGCCTTCCTGCGACCCCCAAAAGTTCCTCGACACGCCGGGTTCCCTCGAGGGTAACACCGAGGGTTCTGGCCCCACTTCATCTGAGCCCCTTCTCCCCTCCTGATGGCGACAGGAGAGTCGATCCCCCTGCGTTGTCTGGAAGGCTCCCCGGCCTTCCCGGCATACCTCAGGATGTAGCCGGCCTCACTAGGAAATTTGAGACTAGCCCCGTGGGTGGTCCCACATTCCGAAAGACCCCGATTTCCCTGTCCGCTCTTGAAAAGAACCCGAGGCCCGGACACCTCTTCGAAGGCAACCCAGTGGGTGAAGGCACAACACGAAGGGGCACTGTCACCGTCGTGCATCGTCCGGAAACACCCGTAGGTTCCACACACAGCTGAACAAGGGGCCTGAGACCCCCTGAACACCTCGACAGGCAAGCGGAGTTCCCTTCCTCAGACAAGACGATTCCTGACTCTCCTGTCCCAACTCTGCAGGGACCCTGCGGTCGGAGTCCGAAACGGAGAGGAAGCCTGAGGTTCCTGCCTTCCCTGGAGATGAGGCCCTCTTCCATTGCGCCAAACCCAGCGGAGTCCTGAGAGGCCCCTCCAACTCCACAGCATCCCTCATCTGTCAGAAGCACACTGGGAAGTTCCCTAAGGTCACCGGTAAACTTTTATTGCACAAGGTCCACATGAAAAGGCCCACGCAGCAGGACAGCCACAGATTCTGTCTGCCATTAAAGGGCAGTAAGGTGCCCTCCCCCCTTCTTTGCTGCCTCGGCGGCCACCAGGGTGCAATTCGCGTACCCTTCCCTTTCCCATCCTAGCAGGTGCTCCAGGGCCCGCTGGCCTACAAAGTGCCAGAAGCAGGCCTGGGCCAGCCGGCCAGAATTCAGGGTTCTGTCCCTTGGACTTCCAGCGGACACTAGGCTGCTTGGGAAAACCGCGCAGACTATGAGGTTTTTCAGCAGAGGGGTGGAGTGGTAAAGGCCTTGACCCCAAAGACGAGGCCTTCCTGCGACCGCCAGGTTGGGGAGCTCTGAGACTGTGCCAACACAGGGCGGAATACATGGTTCCCTGCTCCACGCAGTCCCCGTTCCCTTACCTGTGTTCCGCACCCCTCCGCTGTGGCCGATGGATGCCGATCCTTGGGGATCCAGGAGTTCACGAAATGGGCATTCCCAGCCGCAATGGCGACCCCCAACAGCACATCTGGAAAGCCCTCCCCCACCCCCGCCAGGAGCCGACCCCCGCTGCGAACGGACCCCCACCCCGCCCCGCGCCTCCAGGTTTTGCCCCGGCCCTGCTGGGCTCCCGGCGGGTTCCCAGCCACATTGGCGACCCTCGGGAGCACAACAGGGACCGACCACCCACCCACAGCGAGCGGAATCTCGACCTGTGCAGCCCAGGTTTACCCCACCCTGGCTGCGCTCCCGGCGTGTTTCCAGCCGCAGTGGCCATCTCCGAGAGCACAACTGGGAAGCCCTCCCCTACCCCCGCCAGGAGCCGACACCCGCCCTGTGCCGCCCGGGTTCGCCCCGCCCCTGCCGCGCTCCAGGGGCGCTGCCCACCTTCACCAGCGGCTCTCGGTGAGCCCCGTCCCCACGCCCGGTTCCAGAAGAGGCTCTCGGACCTCGCTGCTGCTGCCAGGTCAAACATGAGGACAATACATACACCCCACAGAGACAATCCAAGCTGTCTATGATTTAGGGATAAAACGAGGACTACAGAAAGGCAAGATGACCTGACCTAGGAGGGCCATGATATTCTATAGAACCAGACAAAGTTGGTTACCAAGGAAACTTTTTTCCTTGGAACCCGGAAAGCTGGTTCTTTGCATATGCAATGACCAACAATTAGCTTGTTACCCAAGCCTGCCTTACTGCCACCCCCATCCCCCCACTCCCCAGAAGACTGGCTCAAAGAAATATTTTAAATCTCAGGCGGAAACCTGGAAGATGTCTTGTCTGTCTGTTTGGATTAAGGTATGTGTCAGTGTGAGCCTTGTGTTTTTTGATAATATTGCTCAAGTTCTGTGTTCTGATTTCAATGGTCTCAAGACAAGGCAGCCCTTCCAAATCAAACTGCTGGAAATACAAGAAAACATTGACCTAAATGAATGTCAGAGTCCCGTCAACTGGGAACTAGTCAATATTAAATATCTAGTATTTTTGGTTTTGCTCCTCCATTATAGACATGTCTAAGAGTCAACAACATTAAGCACAACATGTTCATAGTGCCTAGGTTTCTTTTGAGGTAAAAATTGCTCTATTGTTATATCTGTCACAAGCTCTTCAGCAAGAAACTACCTGGAAACGACAACAACAAAAGTAAAAAATGTAAATGTGATATGAGCTTTTAGACAAACTCTTTACAATAATTATACTCTAAAATATCTGCCTCTCATAGTCTTGATTGAAGGCAGAGGAGAAGGGGATGACAGAGGATACGATGGTTGTATGGCATCACTGACTCGATGGACATGAGTTTGAGCAAGCCCCTGGAGTTGGTGACGGACACGGAAGCCTAGCGTCCTTCAGGCCACGGGGTCCCAAAGAGTCAGACACGACTGAGCAACTGAACTGAACTGAACTAACAAACGTTTCTCCAGGTGTTTTGGTTACCCGAGTTTCTATCCTTGTGACGACAGTGTATTGAATAGCTAGGTCATTTCCAAATAAATGAAAGTTCTGAAACATTCACGACTTGAAAGGACCTCCCTTTTACACAGAAACAAAAGAGATTTTTGACTTTCCATGAATAGTGTCTGGCACCATCCTGACATGTTAAATGTAAGAAAGCAATTGTTTTGTTTTGTTTTGTTCTGTTCTTGGGGGTGGGGGAGGGGGGCGGGCTATAGCCAATGCCAATATAAAAGTCAGTTCTTGGTTGCTGAAGGGAAATGTATGACTTGTTATATCAAGAAAGTATGTGGAATGCAATGGCACTTGAGGAAGGAAAACGAAGTAGTTCTGTCTTACAGGTGGCAGTTTCAGGATGGGAGAAGCAAAGGAATGGGTACAGAATGGGATAAGGAGGTTGTAGGGAAAGTGGACCCCCAGAAAAGAGTTCTGTGCCTAGCACAAGTTTTCTTGAGATGTCGAACTGCCTTTGCTAATGGAGTTTAAGTTTCTTTACCTCTTAAGTGATCTCTTCTAGGTTGACCTAGAACAGAAATCTTTGGTTAGCTTTGGCTAAGTGGAGAAGTAGTGTTTCACGGCGACATATGTGATCCTTCCTGACTGTTTGCAGCCCTTTTGATATCGATGCCTTGCTTCTGCTGCTGCTGCCGCCGCCGCTGCTGCTAAGTCGTTTCAGTCGTGTCCGACTCTGTGCGACTCCATAGACGGCAGCCCACCAGGCCCCGCAGTCCCTGGGGTTCTCTAGGCAAGAACACTGGAGTGGGTTGCCATTTCCTCCTCCCATGCATGAAAGTGAAAAGTGAAGGTGAAGTCGCTCAGTGGTGTCCGACTCTTAACCACCCCATGGACTGCAGCCTACCAGGCTCCTCCATCCATGGGATTTTCCACGCAAGAGTACTGGAGTGGGGTGCCATTGCCTTCTCCCATATCTATGCACAAGCCTGCCTAAATAATTGACTTCTAGCTAGCTTTGGGATGCCAATGACCATCCACCCTTACCAGGCAACAGAGAAGAGAAAAACACTTACCACAGGAGGTCCTGGTAAGGAACAAAGAACTAACAAGCTCCCGCCAACCAGGATTCTGCAGAGGTCAACAAGAGGTCAGTAAGAGATGGAAGACTGCAGTCCAGAGGTCCTAGCAACTTCCATCTTGCAGCAGAGACCCAGCATAGTCAAAACGAATTCAATGTTGCAAAAAATAAGTAAACAAATAAAGGACAGAAGTTCTTTGAACACATGACTGAGATTAGGGGTGAGGCAGTACATGTATGGTGCCCGGAAAATCTTAAAGTATGAGAAAGGAAAGAAATTAAAGACAACTATCAAGCTGTCCGAACTGATAAAAACGAAAGATTACACGGTTTTTTCTGTATATATTAGCAGATAATAATCTGAAAAGGAATTAAAAAAAATTCCCTTTCAATAATGTCAACATGAATACAACACTTTGCCATGGATGTAACGAGGATGACAAGACTGGTACACTGGAAATTATACACCCTGGCTGAAAACTATCCTGAATACATGGACAGATATTCCATAACAATGGAAAGACTTAAGATGGCAATACCATGGAATGCATCTTCAATCTGAAATGAAGATTTGATATGATTTGATTGCTCAGAGCTTTTGTGTCATCAATTGTTATTAAAGTATAAATGAGATAGAGAAAGCTGCTGACTTAGACTTGAGGCGGGGTGTACGCCCTGCTGGTCTCTAGCCAGATATTCTACAGGCACTAGCAGTCAGCTAAGGAAGGAAAGGCACTGTCTCAGGGAATGGCACCAGGCCCCTCCCCCACGACATGCCTTGAGGTCACATTGGCAGCAGGTGAGTCATCCTGGGCCAAAAACTGATGGACATGAATCTTGAAGAAAGGCAGTATTCCAGGCAAATATATCATTTCCTTAACATAGATTAGGAGAACAAGGTACGAGGAAAACATACAGTTTTGTTCAAGTCGCTTCTGAGCCTATTGGGGGAACCGACCTGAAGCCAGAGTCCAGCGGATATACATAGGATATTTACATCGCTTAAGACAAACATTTCCTCAGGAACAAATGCATTGCTTAGCTCAAGGTTTGTCTGCGAAATTCTTACACATCAGGAGATGGCTCCGAGCTGGGTTTCTACACACAAGAACATGAATGCAAAGGACAAGACTGCACAGCCCATCTGGCCCCCTTCCCCACAGCCAGCAGCATTTCCAAGTGACCTCCTAAGGCCTTCCCCAAAATACAGGGGCACCTCTGGGTTTCCTGTTTCAAGCTCTTCGAACACTTTTCTTAAAAAAAAAAATCCTGCACACTTCTTGATAGAATGCCACAGTGCAAGGAAAACAGGCCTTCAATACTTAAACCTCCCTGTGCCAAACACTTGGGGCTTGGTTTTGTTTTGTTTTGTTTTTTAATTACACCACCACATAATTTAAACTTTTTACAATTTCTAATTATTCAGTACCAAAACACCAAACTTTTATTGCACAAGGTCCCCATGAAAAGGCCCACGCATCAGGACAGCCACAGATTCTGCCATGAAAGGGCAGCAAGGTGCCCTCCCCACTTCTTTGCTGCCTGGGCGGCCACCAGGGTTTGAAATCCATGCACCCTACTAAGTTTCTAGGGTGCAATTCGTGGACCCTTCCCTTTCCCATCCCAGCAGGTGCTCAAGGGCCCGCTGGCTTACAAAGTGCCAGAAGCAGGGCTGGGCCAGCCGGCAAGAATTCAGTGTTCTGTCCCTTGGACTTCCAGCGGACACTAGGCTGCTTGGAAGAACCGCGCAGACTCTGAGATTTTTCAGCAGAGGGGTGGAGCGGTAAAGGCCTTGACCCCAAAGGCAAGGCCTTTCTGCGACCGCCAGGTTGGGGAGCTCCGAGAATGTGCCAACAGACGGCGGAATACTTGGTTCCCTGCTCCACGCAGTCCCAGTTCCCTTACCTGTGGTCCGCAGCCCTCCGCTGCACCCATGGGATGGCGATCCTTGGGGACCCAGGAGCAGACGAAATGGGAGTTCCCAGCCGCAGTTGCAACCCCCGAGAGCGCAACTGGGAACCCCTCCCCATCCCCCCCATGAGCCGACCCCCGCCCCGCGCCGCCAGGGTTAGCCCCGCCCCTGCCGCGCTCCCGGCGCGTTTTCAGCCTCAGTGTCCACCTCCGAGAGCACAACTGGGAAGCCCGCCCCCACCCCCGCCAGAAGCCGACTCCCGCCCCACGCCGCCCGCGTTTGCCCCGCCCCTGCATGGTCCAGGTACCTTCCCAGCTTCTAGCATTCACGCCCGGGTAGGAGCAGGATGTAGGAGTATGGGAGATGTGTCTGGAGCCTGACAGCCTCAGCTCCGCTCTTGCCTGCCCTTTGGACCTAGGAGCCAGGCCAACTTGCAGAGGGCTTAGGGCCCCATTGTATGCAAACTACCAAGGCCTACCGCAAGGAGAGCTCTGTCCGAGGGAAGGGAAGCACCCCAGGCTGCGTTCCCAAGCTGTTGCTTGGCAATGCAGACTCAGCGGTAAACGGAGGGAATCAGGGTCCTAGTGCCCCTGTCTTGGGGAGGAAGCTCCACAGCCAGAGTGTTCCTCCCTTTGTGCCCAGAAAGCGCCTGCCAGACTGGGCTTCCCCGGAGCTCTGTTGCAGAGCAGAGACGTGTGGATGTGTTTTGGGGCCTTGACATGTGCGTTTGGGCTCCCTAGCACAGCCCCAGCGTAGGGGAACCAGCCCCTGAGCAGAGAGCTCCAGGCAGTGCTCTGTGCTCTGGATTGGAAGCCCACTCCCAGCACGCGGGAGAATAGAGTCAGGCCGCCGTCGGGTGCTTGCAAGCCTGTATTGGGAAGGACCGAATGATCTTCCACTTCGGCGGAGCTCCAGATCTGCACCCAGGCGCGATATCGCAGAGCCCCGGCCTAGAGGCTGCTCTGCCTGGGCGAGCCTCGCCAAGCCCTTCCCAGCTTCTAGCTTTCGCGCAGGGGAAGGAACAGACTGCGGAAGTGGGGGAGACGTGACTGGCGGGCGCCTTACTGGCCTCAGCTCCGCTCTTCCTTTCCCTTTGCACCTATGATCCATGCCTCCTTGCAGAGGGCTTAGGGACCGAAGGAGAGCTCTGTCAGAGGGAAGGGAAGCGCCCCAGGCTGCATTCCCAAGCTGTTGTTTAGCCGCCCAGACTCAGCGCTGCACAGGGGTAATCAGGCTCTCTGTGGCCGCAGCTTCACACACAGGTGTGTCTCCGTAGGAATCAAGAAAGATCCTGACAGAGTGAGGTTCATTAGAGCTATACTAAAGAGCAAAGGCTTGTCCATGTGGTCTTGCCTTCCCCTGTGCCTTTGGGTCTCCAGGCTCGGCCCCAGCTCCGTGGAAACAACCCCTGAGAAAATATCTTCAAGATCCACTTTTCCCAGTGTCTGGGAACCGGGGTTCGTAGGAGGAGAGAAAAGCACGCCTCCATCGGGAACGAAAAGGCAGTCCACCTGCCTGTGTTTTGAAGCCTCTATTTGGAAGGAATGGGTTAGCTTCTCCTAAAGGAGACCTCCAGATCTGCTCAGAAGTTGGTAATTCCAGAGGCAGGGTACTGGTTCCTGACTGCCCTTTGCTAGCCTTGCAAAGATATTCCTAGATTCTAGAGTTATTTTCCATGAAGGAGCAGGCTTCGGGAATGTGTCAGACGAGACTGGCTCCTTATTGACCTCAGCTCAGCTATTGCCTTTCCATTCAAACTAGGGCAAGGCCCTACTTTATGAAGGGTAAGGGTCTTCTTCTTTGCAAACTGCCAAGGGCTACAGCAATGAGACCTCTGTCAAGGTGAGGGAAGTCTAAGAGAATGGATTCTCAAGCAGGTGCTTTGCCACAAAGCATCAGCACGCCACGAAGAGAATCAAGCTCCCTGTGCACCAATGTTGGGAGTGTAGCTTCGCACACAGAGTTGTCTCTATAGGAGCCAAGAATGTTCCTGAGAGATTAGGTTCACTAAACCTCTCCTACAGAGCATAGACCTGTCAATGTGGTTTTGCCTTCCCCTGTGAGTTGGGTCCTCGAGGTCCGCCACACCTCCGGGGAAACTGTCCCTGAGAAAAGATCTCCAGGAACCGCTTCGCCGAGGCTGGGAAATGCTGTTCACAGGAAGTAAGGCAAGCGAATCTCCTGCAGAGTAAAAGAGGCCTTACAGTCCCTGGAGGAGCAGGCTGCCAGAGTGTGTGAAACCTGACTGTTGCCTTACTGGCCTCAGCTCCGCCATTGCCTGTTCATCCGAGCTAGCACCCAGGCCTACTTGGAAAAGTGTTTGGGTGTAGATTTCTACAAAGTGCCAAGGGCTACAGCAGTGAGAATTCTCTCGGTGGTAAGGGAGAGCATTTTATGGATTCTCAAGCTGTTTTCTGAACGACAGCGTCAAAATGAACAGAGAGAATCAGGCTCTCTGTGCCCCTATGTTAGGTACGCAGCTTCACACACAGAGGTGTCTCTATAGGAGCCAAGAATGCTCCTGAGAGATGAGGTTCACTAGAGGTCTGCTACAGAGCATAGACCTGTCCATGTGGTCTTGCCTTCCCCTGTGCCTTTGGGCCCCAGGCTCGGCCCCAGCTCCGTGGAAAGAACCCCTGAGAAAATATCTTCAAGACTCGCTTTTCCCAGAGGCTGGGAACTGGGGTTCATAGGAGGAGAGAAAAGCAAGCCTCCTTCGGGCACGAAAGGCTGCCAACCTGCCTGTGTTTTGAAGCCTCTATTTGGAAGGAATGGGTTAGCTTCTCCTAAAGGAGACCTCCAGATCTGCTCAGAAGTCGGTAATTCCAGAGGCAGGGTGCTGGTTCCTGACTGCCCTTTGCCAGCCTTGCAAAGACATTCCAAGATTCTAGAGTTATATTCCATGAAGGAGCAGGGTTCGGGAATGTGCCAGAGGGGACTGGCTCCTTATTGGCCTCAGCTCAGCTATTGCCTTTCCATTCAAACTAGGACAAGGGCCTACTTTATGAAGTGTAAGGGTCTTCTTCTTTGAAACTGCCAAGGGCTACAGCAATGAGACCTCTGTCAAGGTGAGGGAAGCCTAAGAGGACGGATTCTCAAGCAGGTGCTTTGCTACAAAGCACCAGCACCCCACGGAGAGAACCAAGATCCCTGTTCCCCAATGTTGGGAGTGTAGCTTCACACACAGAGTTGTCTCTATAGGAGCCAAGAATGTTCCTGAGAGATTAGGTTCACTAAACCTCTCCTACAGAGTATAGACCTGTCCATGTGGTTTTTCCTTCCCCTGTGAGTTGGGTCCCCGAGGTCCACCACACCTCCGGGGAAACTGTCCCTGAGAAAAGATCTCCAGGAACCGCTTCGCTGAGGCTGGGAAACGCTGTTCACATGAAGTAAGGCAAGCGAATCTCCTGCAGAGAAAAAGAGGCCTTACTGTCCCTGGAGGAGCAGGCTGCCAGAGTGTGTGAAACCTGACTGTTGCCTTACTGGCCTCAGTTCCACCATTGCCTGTTCCTCCGAACTAGGACCCAGGCCTATTTGGAGAAGCGTTTGGCTGCGGATTTCTACAAAGTGCCAAGGGCTACAGCAGCGAGAATTCTCTCAGCGGTAATGGAGAGCATTTTATGGATTCTCAAGCTGTTTTCTGAACGGCTGCGTCAAAATGAACTGAGAGAATCAGGCTCTCTGTGCCCCTATGTTAGGTACGCAGCTTCACACACAGAAGTGTCTCTATAGGAGCCAAGAATGTTCCTGAGAGATGAGGTTCACTAGAAGTCTGCTACAGAGCATAGACCTGTCCATATGGTTTTGCCTTGCCCTGTGAGTTGGGTCCCTGAGGTCCGCCCCAGCTCAGGGGAAGGAGCCCCTGAGAAAAGATCTCCAGGGACCACTATTCCCCCAGGCTGGCAAACGCAGTTCACAGGAGGTAACGCAAGTGAGCCTCCTGCAGGGAAAAAGAGGGCTTACTGTCCCTGGACGATCAGGCTGCCAGAGTGTGTGAGACCTGACTGGTGCCTTACTGGCCTCAGCTCCGCCATTGCATGTTCCTCCGATCTAGGACCCAGGCCTACTAGGAGAAGGGTTTGGGTATGGATTTCTAAATACTGCCAAGGGGTATAGCAATGAGAACTGTGTCACGGGTAAGGAAGAGCATTGTATGGATTTTCAAGCTGTTGTTTGAACGACAGCTTCAAAGATGCACAGAGAGTATCAGACTCTGTGTCTCCATGTTCGGTACACAGCTTCACAGACAGGGCTGTCTCCATAGGAAACAAGAATGTTCCTGACAGAGTGAGGTTCACTAGAGCTCTCCTAGAGAGCAAAGACTTGTCCATGTGGTTTTTCTTCCCCTGTGCATTTGGGGCTCCAGGCTCGGCCCCAGCTCCGTGGAAACAACCCCTGAGAAAAGATCTTCAAGATCCGCTTTTCCCAGAGGCTGGAATGTGGGGTTCATAGGAGGCGGGAAAAGCAGGCCTCCTTCAGAGAGCAAGAGGCAGCCAAGCGGCCTGCGTTTGGAAGCCTCTACTTGGAAGAATGGGTTAGCTTCCCCTAAGGGAGACCTCCAGATCTGTTCAGAAGTCGGTAATTCCAGAGGCAGTGTGCAGGGTCCTGACTGCCCTTTGCCAACCTTGCAAAGACATTCCTAGATTCTACAGTTATCTTCCTGAAGAAGCAGGCTTTGGGAATATGTCGGACTTGACTGGCGCCTTATTGGCCTCAGCTCAGCTATTGCCTTTCCATTCAAAGTAGGACAAAGGCCTACTTTATGAAGGGTAAGGGTCTTCTTCTTTCCAAACTGCCGAGGGCTACAGCAATGAGACCTCCGTAAATGCGAGGGAAGCATAAGCGGATGGATTATCAGGAAGGTTCTTTGCCACCAAGCATCAGCACCCCACGGAGAGAATCAGGCTCCCTTTGCCCCTATGTGGGGTGTGTAGATTCACACACAGTGGTGTCTCTACAGGAGCCAAGAATGTTCCTGAGAGATGAGGCTCACAAGAGCTATCCTACAGAGTGCTCACCTGTACATGTGGTTTCACCTTCCCCTGTGAGTTGCGTCCCCGAGGTCCGCCCCAGCTCCGAGAAAACAGCCTCTGAGAAAAGATCTCCAGGAACCGCTTTTCGCCCAGGCTGGGAAAAGCTGTTCACAGGAAGTAAGGCAAGTGAGCCTCCTGCAAAGAAAAAGAAGCCTTACTGTCCCTGGAGGAGCAGGCTGCCAGAGTGTGTGAAAACTGACTGGTGCCATAATGGTCTTAGCTCCGCCATTGCTTGTTCCTCCGAACTGGGACTCAGGCCTACTTGGAGAAGGGTTTAGGTGCAGATTTCTACAAACTGCCAAGGGCTACTGCAATGAGAACTCTCTCAGAGGTAAGGGCGAGAATTGTATGGATTCTCAAGCTGTTTTCTGAATGACAGCATTAAACCTGCACAGAGAGAATCAGGCTCTCTGCCGCCATGTTGGGTACGCAGTTTCACACACAGAGGTGTCCGCATAGGAGCCAAGAACGTTCGTCAAAGACTGAGGTTCACTAGAGCTCTCTTAGAGAGCAAAGACTTGTTCATGTGGTTTTGCCTTCCCCTGTATGTGTGGGTCTCTGTGCATAACCCCAGCTCCGTGGAAACAACCCCTGAGCAAAGATCTCCAAGATCTGCTTTTCCCCCATGCTGGAAAACAGGGATCATAGGAGGCAGGAAAAGCAAGCCTCCTTCAGGCAAGAAGAGGCAGCCAACCGGCCTGTGTTTGGAAGCCTCTATTTGCAAGGAATGGGTTAGCTTCTCCAGAAGGAGACCTCCAGATCTGCTCAGAAGATAGATATTCCAGAGGCAGGGTCGAGGTTCCTGACTGCCCTTTGCCAGCCTTGCAAAGACATTCCTAGATTCTAGCAATATTTTCCATGAAGGAGCAGGCATCGGGAATATGTCACAGTTGACGGGTGCCTCACTGGCCTCAGCTCAGCTATTGCCTTTCCTTTCAAACTAGGATCAGGGCCTACTTGGTGAAGGGTAAGGGTCTGCTTCTTTCCAAACTGCCAAGAGACACAGCAATGAGACCTCTGTCAAGGCGAGGGAAGCGTAAGCGGATGGATTCTCAAACAGGTGCTTTGCCACAAAGCATCAGCACCCCATGGAAAGAATCAGGCTCCCTGTGCCCCTATGTTCGGTGTGTAGCTTTACACACAGAGGTGTCTCTGTACGAGCCAAGAATGTTCCTAAGAGATGAGACACACTAACGTCTCCTACAGAGCATAGACCTGTCCATGTGGTTTTTCCTTCCCCTCTGAGATGGGTCCCCGAGGTCCACCCCAGCTCTGGGGATAGAGCCCCTGAGAAAAGATCTCCAGGAACCGCTGTTTGCCCAGGCTGGGAAACGCAGTTCACAGGAGGCCAGGCAAGCGAGCCTCCCACAGGGAAAAATAGGCCTTACTGTCCCTGGAGGAGCACGCTGCCAGAGTGTGTGACACCTGACTGGTGCCTTACTGACCTCAGCTCCGCCACTGCATGGCCATCCAAACCAGGACCCAGGCCTACTTGGAGAAGGGTTTGGGTGCGGATTTGTAAAAACTGCCAAGGGTTACAGCAATGAGAAGTCTCTCAGAGGTAAGGGAGAGCATTGTATGGATTCTTAAGCTGTTGTTTGAATGACAGCTTCAAAGCTGCAAAGAGAGAATCAGGCCCTGTGTGCCCCCTTGTTGGGTACGCAGCTCCACACACAGAGGTATCCCCGTGGAATCCAAGACTTTCCTCACATACTGAGGTTAACTAGAGTTCTCCTACAGAGCAAAGACTTGTCCATGTGGTTTTGCCTTCCTCTGTGCGTGTGGGTCTCCGGGCTCGGCTCCAACTCCGTTGAAATAGCCCCTGAAAAAAGATCTCCAAGAACCACTTTTCCCCTAGGCGGGAAGCGGAGTTCACAGGAAGCGGAACAAGCAAGCCTCCTTCGGGCAAGTAGATGCAGCCAACTAGCCTGTGTTTGGAAGCCTCTATTTGGAAGGAATGGTTAGCTTCTCCAAAAGAAGACCTCCAGATCTGCTCAGAAGATGGAAATTCCAGAGGCAGGGTCGAGGTTCCTGACTGTCCTTTACCAGCCTTGCAAAGACATTTCTAGATTCTAGCGTTATTTTCCATGAAGGAGCAGGCTTCAGGAATATGTCAGACTTGACTGGCGCCTTACTGGCCTCAGCTCAGCTATCGCCTTTCCGTTCAAACTAGGACAAGGGCCTACTTGGTGAAGGGTAAGGGTCTGCTTCTTTCCAAACTGCCAAAGGCTACAGCAAAGAGACCTCTGTCAAAGAGAGGGAAGTGGAAGCGGATGGATTCTCAAACAGGTGCTTTGCCACAAAGCATCTGTACCCCACGGAGAGAATCAGGCTGCATTTGCCCCTATGTTGGGTGTGTAGCTTCAAACACAGAGGTGTTTCTATAGGAGCCCAGAATGTTCCTGGGAGATGAGGTTCACTAGAGCTCTGCTACAGAGCATAGACCTGTCCATATGGTTTTGCCTTCCCCTGTGAGTTGGGTTCCCGATGTTCGCCCCAGCTCCGAGGAAGAAACCCCTGAGAAAACACCTCCAGGAACTGCTTTTCGTCCAGACTGGGAAATGCAGTTCACAGAAGGCAAGGCAAGCGAGCCTCCTGCAGAGAAAAAGAGGCCTTACTGCCCCTGGAGGAGCAGGCTGCCAGAGTGTGTGAGACCTGACTGGTGCCTTACTGGCCTCAGCTCCGCCATTGCATGTTCCTCTGAACTAGGACCCAGGCCTACTAGGAGAAGGGTTTGGGTGCGGATTTCTAAAAAACTGCCAAGGGCTACAGCAATGAGAACTCTCTCAGAGATAAGGGAGAGAATTGTATGGATTCTCAAGCTGTTTTCTGAACGACAGTGTTAAACCTTCACAGAGGGAATCAGGCTCTCTGACCCCATAAGTTGTCCCTGTAGGAACCAAGAACGTTCGTCAAAGACTGAGGTTCACTAGAGCTCTCTTAGAGAGCAAAGACTTGTTCATGTAGTTTTGCTTTCCTCTGTATGTGTGGGTCTCCGGGCATAACCTCAGCTCCGTGGAAACAACCCCTGAGCAAAGATCTCCAAGATCTGCTTTTCCCCCATGCTGGGAACCAGGGATCATAGGAGGCAGGAAAAGCAAGCCTCCTTCGGGCAAGAAGAGGCAGCCAACTAGCCTGTGTTTGGAAGCCTATATTTGCAAGGAATGGGTTAGCTTCTCCAGAAGGAGACCTCCAGATCTGCTCAGAAGATAGATATTCCAGAGGCAGGGTCGAGGTTCCTGACTGCCCTTTGCCAGCCTTGCAAAGACATTCCTAGATTCTAGCGCTATTTTCCATGAAGGAGCAGGCATCGGGAATATGTCAGAGTTGACGGGTGCCTTACTGGCCTCAGCTCAGCTATTGCCTTTCCTTTCAAACTAGGATCAGGGCCTACTTGGTAAAGGGTAAGGGTCTGCTTCTTTCCAAACTGCCAAGGGACACAGCAATGAGACCTCTGTCAAGGCGAGGGAAGCGTAAGCGGATGGATTCTCAAACAGGTGCTTTGCCACAAAGCATCAGCACCCCACGGAGAGAATCAGGCTCCCTGTGCCCCTATGTTCGGTGTGTAGCTTTACACACAGAGGTGTCTCTGTACGAGCCAAGAATGTTCCTAAGACTTGAGATTCACTAAGGTCTCCTACAGAGCATAGACTTGTCCGTGTAGTTTTGCCTTCCCCTGTGAGTTTGGTCCCCGAGGTCCACCCCAGCTCCGGGGAAACAACTCCTTAGAAAAGATCTCCAGGAACCGCTTTTCGCCCAGGCTGGGAAACGCAGTTCACAGGAGGCAAGGCAAGCGAGACTCCTGCAGGGAAAAAGAGGCCTTACTGTCCCTGGAGGAGCAGGCTACCAGAATGTGTGACACCTGACTGGTGCTTTACTGACCTCAGCTCCGCCATTGCATGGCCATCCAAACCAGGACCCAGGCCTACTTGGAGAAGGGTTTGGGTGCGGATTTCTAAAAACTGCCAAGGGCTACAGCAATGAGAACTCTCTCAGAGGTAAGGGAGAGCATTGTATGGATTCTCAAGCTGTTGTTTGAATGACAGCTTCAAAGCTGCAAAGAGAGAATCAGTCTCTCTGTGCCCCCTTGTTGGGTACGCAGCTTCACACACAGGGGTGTCTCCATAGGAGTCAAGAACGTTCCTGACAGAGTAAGTTTCACTTAGAGGTCTCCTGGAGAACAAAGACTTGTCCATGTGGTTTTCCTTCCCCTGTGCAATTGGGTCTCTGGTCTCGGCCCCAGCTCCATGGAAAAAACCCCTGAGAAAAGATCTTCAATATCCGCTTTTCCCAGAGCCTGGGAAGCTGGGTTCATAGGAGGCAGGAAAAGCAAGCCTCCTTCGGGCACGAAGAGGCAGCCGACCGGCCTGTTTTTGGAAGTCTCAATATGGAAGGAATGAGTTAGATTCTCCTAAAGGAGACCTCCAGATCTGCTTAGAAATCGGTAATTCCAGAGGCAGGGTGCAGGCTCCTGACTGCCCTTTGCCAGCCTTGCAGAGACATTCCTAGATTCCAGCGTTATTTTCCATGAAGGAGCAGGCTTCGGGAATATGTCAGACTTGACTGGCGCCTTATTGGCCTCAGGTCAGCTCTTGCCTTTCCTTTCAAACTAGGACAAGGGCCCACTTTATGAAAGGTAAGGGTCCTCTTCTTTCCAAACTGCCAAGGGCTACAGCAATGAGACCTCTGTCAAGGCGAGGGAAGCGTAAGCTGATAGATTCTCAAGCAGGTGCTTTGCCACAAAGCATCAGCACCCCATGGAAAGAATCTGGCTCCCTTTGCCCCTACGTTGCGTGTGTAGCTACACACACAGAGGTGTCTCGATAGGAGCCAAGAATGTTCCTGAGAGAGGAGGTTCACTGTTGGGGGCCAGAGTGAGGCACTCCGCCCATGGCAAAGGTCATGAGGAAGGAGGCTCGACATACGCAAAGGCGGGATCGAGCCTCAGGAGTCCCCCTGGAAATCCTCGAGCATCTACCCCCATCACCAGAGCCTGCCTACCTTACTACTTTGTGCTCTCACCTACACCTCTGACTTTACGGGGGGCTGTCCCCCACCACCTCTTTCGGAGAAGGAGTTAACCTAGAGCTCCAGTTGATAAAAACCCCTGGGTGTGACAAGAGTGTTTTAACCTACAAACTCCTCTGAAGGTTCTCTAGCCTGCCTGACAGGCTTGTCCGGCCACATGTGATTGCTCACAGCCTCCCAA
The DNA here is from genome assembly GCF_029407905.1 of Bubalus kerabau. Lineage (NCBI taxonomy): Eukaryota > Metazoa > Chordata > Mammalia > Artiodactyla > Bovidae > Bubalus > Bubalus kerabau. The sequence continues at coordinate 667,963 of NC_073633.1, forward strand.
CCATGAGAGGCACGAGATGCTTTAAACCTTCTAAAAACAGGTTCCTTAGAAAAGTTAGAAAATTATTAGTATAAGTATAATGGGCTGATTAGAAATCATATTGGTGAAGGGTTTTTCATTTGTTGAGCTGATGTTTACTGCTAAGTCTCCACATCCCCTGCCCTTATACACATTAATGAATATATAGAAGAAATAAGTATTAACCTTTGATATAAATCACGTTAGACCTTAGGCTAAGTAAATTCTTTCCTTAACTAAAACCCACTACACCCTCACCCTATAGGAATGTAACTTTATTTGGGTGGCGTCTGTTTTAAGAATAATCACCCCTGGAGAAATAAGTGTCCTGGTTGACTGACCGCTGTCACAAGGAGAGGGTCGTAAATTGTCAGCAGGCCCCCCGGCCAGAAGATGATGTAACACCCCTAAGACCTCTGTATACTTTTGTATGAAGCACCTGACTTTGATAAAAGTCAGGACTGCTGACCCCACGTGACTTTTGCATAACATCTCAGTGTATAAAAGTAGACCATGGAAAATAAAGAATTGGGATCAGTTTCTCGAAATACTGGTCTCCCCATGTCTCTCTCTCTCTCTCTCTCACTCTGGTTGAGTCTCCATCTGGAGCGCGGAACCCACCAAGCTTACTAATTTTGCCTGGGCTTCTAAGATCCGACCGGGGAGGCCTCAGTGTCTCCTCTCCTTCGGGAGAACGGAAGGACGCCTGCGGCCTACGTAAGTGGTGCAAGCTTCTTGTCTTGAAGTTTTATTGGTCCCCCGCGTAAACCAAGCTACTCAGCCTCTTTTCTCCACTGAATTTTCCTACTGAGCTATCCTCATTTTATTACTCTTTATATCCTTAATTAACGTTTAATTAAGCAGTTGTTCCCTGACCCTCGCCTACGCCGTCTCTGCTTCGAATACCCTGGATCAGCTGGGGCTGGACCCCGGCAGTTCACTAGAGATCTCCTACAGAGCATAGACCTGTCCATTTGGTTTTGCCTTCCCCTGTGAGTTGGGTCCCCGAGGTCCGCCCCAACTCCGGGGAAACAGCCCCTGAGAAAAGATCTCCAGGAACTGCTTTCCGCCCAGGCTGGGAAACGCTGTTCACAGGAAGTAAGGCAAGCGAGCCTCCTGAAGGGAAATAGAGGCCTTACTGTCCCTGGAGGAGCAGGCTGCCAGAGTGTGTGACACCTGACTGGTGCCTTACTGGCCTCAGCTCCGCTATTGCATGTTCATCTGAACTTGAACCCAGGCCTACTTGGAGAAGTGTTTGTGTGCCGATTTCCAGAAACTGCGAAGGGCTACAGCAATGATAACTCTCTCAGTGGTAAGGGAGAGAATTGTGTGAATTCTCAATTTGTTGTTTGAACGACAGCGTCAAAGCTGCACAGAGAGAATCAGGTCTCTGTGTCTCTATGTTGGCTATGCAGCTTCCCACACAGAGATGTCCCCGTTGGAGCCAAGAACATTCCCCATAGAGTGAGGTTCACTAGAGCACTCCTAGAGAGCAAAGACTTATCCATGCGGTTTTCCCTTCCCCTGTGCGTGTGGGTCTCCGGGATCGGCCCCTGCTCCGTGGAAACAGCCTCTGAGAAAAGATCTCCAAGAACCTCTTATCCCCCAGGCTGGGAAGCGGAGTTCGCAGGAGGTGGGATAAGCAAGCTTCCTTCGGCAAGAAGAGACAGCCAACCGGCCTGTGTTTGGAAGCCTATATTTGCAAGGAATGGGTTAGTTTCTCCTGACCGAGACCTCCGGATGTGCTGAGAAGTTAGAAATTCCAGAGGCAGGGTCGAGGTTCCTGACTGCCCTTTGCCAGCCTTGCAAAGACATTCCCAGATTCTAACGTTATTTTCCATGAAGGAGCAGGCATCGGGAATATGTCAGACTTGACTGGCGCCTTACTGGCCTCAGCTCAGCTACTGCCTTTCCATTCAAACAAGGCCAAGGGCCTACTTGGTGAAGGGTAAGGGTCAGCTTCTTTCCAAACTGCCAAGGACTACAGCAATGAGACCTCTGTCAAGGTGAGGGAAGCCTATGCGGATGGATTCTTAGCAGGTGCTTTGCCACAAAGCATCAGCACCCACGGAGAGAATCAGACTCCCTTTGCCACTATGTTGGGTGTGTAGCTTCATGCACAGAGGTGTCTCTGTAGAAGCCAAGAATGTTCCTGAGAGATGAGGTTCACTAGAGCTCTCCTACAGAGCATAGACCTGTCCATGTGGTTTTGTCTTCCCCTGTGAGTTGGGCCCCCGAGGTCCGACCCAGCTCCAGGGAAACAGCCCCTGAGAAAAAATCTCCAGGAACAGCTTTGCGCCCAGGCTGGGAAATGCAGTTCACAGGAGGCAAGGCAAGCGAGCCTCCTGCAGGGAAAAAGAGGCCTTACTGCTCCTGGACGATCAGGCTGCAAGAGTGTGTGAGACCTCACTTGTGCCTTACTGGCCTCAGCTCCGCCGTTGCCTGTTGTTCCGAGCTAGGACCCAGGCCTACTTGGAGAAGGGTTAGGGTGCGGATTTCTACAAACTGTCAAGGACTACAGCAATGAGAATTCTCTTAGCAGTAAGGGAGAGCATTGTATGGATTCTCAAGCTGTTGTTTGAATGACAGCTTCAAAGCTACACAGAGAGAATCAGGGTCTCTGTTCCCCTATTTTGGCTGTGCAGCTTCACACACAGAATTTGACTCTGTTGGAGCCAGAAATATTCCTGAAAGACTTAGGCTCACCAAAGCTGTCCTCCAGAGCAAAGACATTGGATGTGGTTTTGCCTTCCCTTGCCAGTATGGGTCCCCTAGCTTGGCCCCAGCTCCGGGGATACAGCCTCTGAAAAAAATCTTGCAAGAAGCGATTTTTCCTCCAGGCTCTTAAGCAGAATTCGCAGTTTGCAAGTTAAGGAAGCCTGCTTCGTGGAAGAGCAAGCAGCCAACTGGCCCTGTGTTAGGAAGCCTGTATTTGAAAGGAATAGGTTAGCTTCTACAGCGGGAGAACCTCAGATTTGCTCAGGGGGCTGAAATACTAGAGTCAGGGTCGAGGTTCTCCCTTGTCCTTTGCGCACCTTGCAAAGACATTCCTAGCTTCTAGCGTTAGTGTCCCTGTAGTAGCAGGCTGCAGGAGCGTGTGATAAATGACTGCCGCGTTCCTGTCCTCAGCTCCGCTATTGACTTTCTATTCGAACTAGAACCCAGGCCTACTTTGAGAGGGGTTAGGGTCCAGTGTTTCCAAACTGCCAAGGGCTACAGCAATGCGAGCTCTGTCAGAGGTAAGAAAAGAGCAATTGGTTGGATTCTTCAGCTGCTGCGTGGCTGCACAGCTTCCGCGCTGCATGGAGAGCATGAGGCTCCTTGTGGCCCTATTTTGGGTACGCAGCAACATGCACACAGAATGTCTGTGTTCACTTATGTACAGGCTTATGTACACTAGAGCTCTCCTACAGAGCAAAGACCACTCAGTGGGCTCCAAGAGATACCTGTCGCGGCTCGAGAAGAGAGTGGAGTCCTTTGCTTCCCCTCGAGATGAGGCCTGACTCCCCGGGTGAGTATGGAATGCAACCCCAAATCCCTGTCGCCTATGGAGAGGAACATTAAGTCCTGGATACAAGCCTAGATGAGGTCTAGTTTGCCCTTCAGTGAATGGAGCCCAATCCACAGCTCTCCCTGGCAACTCGAATGGAAGATTAGACTTCCTGGGCCAACACAAGAGGAAGCCTGAATTCCCCGTCGTAACTCGAGAATCCCACCGAAACTCAAGAAAATCCACGTGCTTCCCTCGTCATCGCAAGATGAGGCCCTTTGTCCGCTACAGCATCTCAAGAGAAGTCCCACGTTCCATCCTGAAGTGCGAAACGGTACTTGGCACCCTTGATGCGACCCCAAAAGTTCCGCGACATACCAGACTCACTCAAGGGGAACACCGAGGTTCCCGGCACCACTTCATCTGACCCCTTCTCCTCTCCTGATTGCGACAGGAGGGTCGACTCCCCTTCTCTGTCTGCAAGGGGTTCCCGACCTTCCGGGCGCACCTCAGGATGAGGCCGGTCTCATGAGGAAGTTCGAGACGTAGCCTCGTGGGTGGTGCCACATGCCGAAAGACCCCAATTTCACGGTCCACTCTTGAAAAGAACCCGATGCCAGCACACCTCTTTGAAGGAAAACCTGTGGATGAAGGCACAACACGAAGGGGCACTGACACCCGCTTGCATCGTCCAGAAAAACCCGCAGGTCCCACAGACATTTCGACAAGTGGCCTGTCACCCTGTAAACAACTCGAAAGGCAAACGAAGGTCCATTCCTCAACAGAAGACTAGGTGTGACTCTCTTGTCCCTACTCTGCAGGGACCATGGGATCCGAGTCAGAAACGGAGAGGAAGCCTGAGGTTCCTGCGTCCACTCGAGATGAGGCCCTCTTCCATTGCACCACACCCAGTGGAGTCCCGAGAGGCCCCTACCAACTCCACAGTATCCCTGAGTTCTCAGAGGCACAATGAGAAGCTCCCTGAGGTCACAGGCACAAGTCGAGGGAACCCTGGGTTTTCTGCCATGACTCGAGAAAGACCTCGAGAGTGCTTCAAAATGTGTTGAGTCGCGATTCCCCTACCATGACTCGAGAGCCATGACACGCGCCCCCTCTTCAGGCGCATGGAGACCTGACTAACCTGGCACTGCACGAGAGGCTCCCTGAGATCCTCATCGTACCTCGAGAGGAAACCCACACTGCCGCGGCAGCTCGAGTAAACACATGAGACACCCCGGTCATCGCGAGATGAGGGCCTTATATTCCTGCATGGCCTGGAGACCAATCACGAGTCCTCTCTCCAAACTGAAGAGCAGGCTGGACTCCGTTGAGGCCGCTCAGGGGGCTCCAACAGATCCTTGTCGCGACTCAAGAGGAGAGCGGAGTCCTTGGCTTCCCCTCGAGATGAGGTCTGACTCCCCGGGGGAGCCTGGAATGCAACCCCGAGATGCCTGCTTTCCCTGGAGAGGAATAGTAGGTCCTGGACACACGCCTAGGTGAGGTCTCTTCGGCCCTGCAGTGACTCGAGCGCAACCCCCAGCTTTCCCTCGCAACCCGAGGGGAAGATTGGCCTTCCCAGGGCCAACCCAAGAGGAAGCCTGAGATCCCCGTCGTAACTCGAGATTCCCGCCGCAACTCGAGAAAAACCACGTGGTTCCCACCTCTTGGCAAGATGAGGCCCTTGCCCGCCACGGCGTATGAAGGGAAGTCCCCTGTTCCGCCCTGAAGGGTGAAACGGTCGCTGACTGCCTTCCTGCGACCCCCAAGTTCACCGACACGCCGGGTTCCCTAGAGGGGAACACCGAGGGTCCCGGCACCACTTCATCTTAGCCCCTTCTCCCCTCCTGATCGCGACAGGAGAGTCGATTCCCCTGCGTGGTCCGGAAGGGGTTCCCAGCCTTCCCGGCGCACCTCAGGATGAGGCCGGTCTCACAAGGAAATTCGAGACGAGCCACGTGGGTGGTGCCACATGCCAAACGCCCCCGATTCCCCGGTCCGCTCTTAATAAGAACACGATGCCCGGGCACCTCTTCGAAAGCAAACCTGTGGATGAATGCACAACACGAAGGAGTACTGACATCCCCATGCATAGTACGGAAAAACACGCAGATTCCAAACACAGATCGACAAGTGTCCTGTCATCCCTTGAAGAACTAGAGCGGCATGCGGAGTTCCGTTCCTCCAAACAAGAGAAGGCCTGACTCTCCTTTCCCAACTCTGCAGGGACCGTGCGATCGGAGTCAGAAATGTAGATGAAACCTGACGTTCCTGCATCAACTCGAAATGAGGCCCTCTTCCATTGCGCCATACCCAGTGGAGTCCCGAGAGGCCCCTCCCAACTCCACAGTATCCCTGACTTCTCAGAGGCACCCTCAGAAGCTCTATGCGGTCACTGGCACAAGTCGAGTGAACCCAGGGTTTCCTGCTGCATTCTGAGAAAGACCTCGAGAGTCCTTCTTTACCGCGTCTTGAGGCCCGATACCCTACCATGACTGGAGAGCAATGACGCATTTCCCTCGCCACGCCCATTGAAACCTAACTTCCCTGGCGCCACACGAGAGGCTCACTGCGCTCCCCGTCCTACCTCATGAAAACCCCACACTGGCACCTCCGCTCGAGAAAACACATGAGACGCCCCCGTCATCGTAAGATGAGGGCCTTCTTTTCCTACATGACCTAGAGAGCAATCCCGAGTCCACTCTCCAAACTCCACTGGAGGCCTGTCTCCCTTTAGGCCACTCAGTAGCCTCCAAGAGATACACGTCGCTACTCTAGAGGAGAACGGAGTCCGTTGCTTCCCCTCGAGCTGAGGCCTGACTACTTGGATGAGTCTGGAATGGGATCCCGAGATCCGTGTCGCCCCTGTAGAGGAAAACTCGGTCCTGGACACAAGCCTAAATGAGGTCTTTTTTGTCCTGCATTGACTCAAGTGCAATCCCCAGCTCTCCCTCGCAACTCGAATGGAAGATTGGACTTCCCTGGGCCAACACAAGAGGAAACCTGTATTCCCCGTTGTAACTCAAGAATCCTGCCGCAACTCGAGAAAAAACACGTGGGTCCCCCGTCAGCGCTAGATGAGGCCCTTGCCCACTACAGCGTCTCAAGAGAAGACCCAGGTTCCGTCTTGAAGTGTGAAACGGTACTTGGCACCCTTGATGCAACCAGAAAAGTTACCCGACTTACCAGTTTCACTCAAGGGGAGCACCGAGGTTCCCGGCACTACTTCATCTGAGCCCTTTCTCTCCTCCTGATCCCGAAAGGAGGGTCGATTCCCCTGCTTTGTCTGGAAAGGGTTCCCGGACTTTCCTGCGCGCCTCAGAATGAGGCCGATCTCACGAGGAAATTCGAGATGTAGCCTCGTGGGTGGTGCAACATGCTGAAAGACCCCGATTTCCCGGTCCGCACTTGAGGAGAACCCGATGCCCGGACACCTCTTCGAAGGCAACCCTGTGGATGAAGGCACAACAGGAAGGAGCACTGACACCCCCGTGCATCTCCGAAAAACCCGCAGGTTCCACACACATCACGAAAAGTGGTGTCATCATTGAACAACTTGAGATGTAAGCGGAGTTCCATTCCTCCGCAGAACACGAGACCTGACACTCCTGAGCAAACTCAGCAGGGACCCTGCAGTCTGAGTCAGATCCGGCTCCAGGAAGTCAGGAGCAGAACCCTGAGGTTCCTGCCTCAACTCGAGATGAGGCTCTCTTCCATTGCACCAAACCCAGAGGAGTCCCGAGAGGCCTCTCCCAAATCCATAGTATCCCTGATTTCTCAGAGGCACCCTGAGAAGCTCCCTGAGGTCACCGGCACAAGTCAAGGGAACCCAGGGTTTCCTGCCGCAACCCTAGAAAGACATCGAGAGTTCTTTTTCAACCCGTCATGAGGCCCGATTCCCCTACCCTGACTGGAGAGCAATGACGCGCTCCCCCTTGCCCCGCCCATGGAGACCTGACTTCCCTGTTGCCACACGAGAGGCTACCTGAACTCCCCGTCGTACCTCGTGAGAAACCCCACACTGGCGCCACAGCTCGAGAAAACCCACGAGACGCCCCCGTCATCTCAAGATGTGGGCCTTCTTTTCCTGCATGGCCTGGAGAGCAATCCCGAGTCCTCTCTCCAAACTGAAGAGGAGGGTTGACTCCCTTTAGACCACTCAGTGGGCTCCAAGAGATATGCGTCGCAACTCGAGAGGAGAGCCGAGTCCTTTGCTTCCCCTCGAGACGAGGCCTAACTCCCCGGGTGAGTCTGTAATGCAAACCCGAGATCCCTGTCGCCCTTGGAGAGGATCATTGGGTCCTGAACACAAGGCTAGCTGAGGTCGCTTTTGCCCTGCAGTAACTCGAGAGCACTCCCCAGCTTTCCCTCGCAACCCGAATGGAAGATGGACCTCCCTGGGCCAACACAAGAGGAAGCCTGAATTCCCAGTAGTAATTCGAGAATTCCGCCTCAACTCGAGAAAAACCACGTGATTCCCCCGTCATTGCAAGATGAGGCCCTTGCCTGCTCCAGCGTCTCAAGAGTAGTCCCACGTTCTGTCTTGAAGTGCGAAATGATATTTGGCACCCTTAATGCTACCCCAAAAGTTCCCCGACATATGGGTCGCACTCGAGGGGAACACCGAGGTTCCTGGCACCACTTCATCTGAGCCCCTTCTCCCCTCCTGATCGCGAAAGGAGGGTCGATTCCCCTGCTTTGTCTGCAAGGGGTTCCCGACCTTCTCCGCGCACCTCAGATGAGGCTGTCTCATGAGGAAATTCGAGATGTAGCCTCGATGGTGGTGCCACATGCCGAACGACCGCGATTTCCCGATCCGCTCTTGATAAGAACGCAATGCCCAGACACCTATAAGAAGATAGTGTGGATGAAGGCACAACACGAAGGGGCACTGACAACCCCGTGCATCGTCCAGAAAAGACCGCAGGTTACTCTTACAGCTCAACAAGTGCCTGTCACCCAGTGAACAACTCGAGAGGCAAGCGGAGGTCCATTCCTGCACACAAGACGAGGCCTGACTCACCTCTCCCAACTCTGAAGTGACCCTGCGATCGGAGTCCGAAATGGAGAGGAACCCTGAGGTTCCTGACTCCACTCGAGATGAGGCCCTCTTCCATTACACCAAAAATAGTGGAGGCCGGAGAGACCCCTCCCAAATCCACAGTATCCCGACTTCTCAGAGGCACCCTTAGAAGCTCCCTGAGGTCACCGGCACAAGTCGAGGGAACACAGGGTTTCCTGACGCAACCCGAGAAAGACCTCGAAAATCCTCCTTCAACGCGTCTTGAATCCCGATTCCCCTACCATGACTCAAGAGCAATGACGCGTTCCCCCTCGCCACTCGCATGGAGACTTGACTTCCCTGGCGCCACACGAGAGGCTCCCTGAGCTCCCCGTCATACCTCGTGAGAAATCCCACACTGGCTCCCCAGCTCAAGAAAACCCACGAGACGCCTCCGTCATCGCGAGATGAAGGCCTTCTTTTCCTGCATGGCCTGGAGAGCATCTCGAGGCCTCTCTTCAAACTCCACAGGAGGCCTGACTCCCTTTAGGCCACTCTGTGGGCTCAAGAGATACCCGTTGGGACTCAAGAGGAGAGCGGAATTCTTTGCTTCCCCTATATACCAGGCCTAACTCCACAGGTGAGTCTGGAATGCAACCCCGAGATCCCTGTCGCCCCTGGAGAGGAACATTAGGTCCTAGACACAAGCATAGATGAGGTCTCATTTGCCCTGAAGTGACTCGAGAGCAATCCCCTGCTCTCCCTCGCACCTCGAATGGAAGAATGGACTTCCCTGGGACAACACAAGAGGAAGCCTGAATTCCCCGTCGTAATTCGAAAATCCCGCCGCAACTCGAGAAAAACCACGTGGTTCCCCCGTCATCGCAAGATGAGGCCCTTGCCAGCTACAGCGTCTCAGGAGAAGCCCCACGTTCCATCTTGAAGTTTAAAACGATAATTGGCAACCTTGATGTTACCACAAAAGTTCCCCGACACCCTGGTCTCACTCGAGGGGAACACCAAGGTTCGGTGCACCGCTTGTTCTGAGCTCCTTATCCCCTCCTGATCACGACGGGAGGGTCGATTACCCTGCTTTGTCTGGAAGGGGTTCCGGACCTTCCCGGCGCACCTCAGGATGAGGCCGGTCTCATGAGGAAATTCAAGACGTAGCCTTGTGGTTGGTGCCACACGCCGAAAGACCCCGATTTCCGTGTCTGCTCTTGATAAGAACCCAATGCTAGGACACCTCTTCGAAGGCAATCCTGTGGACGAAGGCACAAAACGAAGGGGTCTGACACCCTCCTGCATCGTTGGAAAAGCCCGCAAGTTCCACATACAGATCGACAAGTGGCCTGTCACCCCATGAACAACTCGAGAGGCAAGAGGAGTTCAATTCCTCCACACAAGACGAGGCCTGACTCTCCTGTCCCAACTCTGCATGGACACTGAGATCCGATTCAGAAATGGAGAGGAACACTGAGGTTCCTGCCTCAACTCGAGATAAGGCCCTCTTCTACTGCACCAAACCCAGTGGAGTTCGGAGCGGCCCCTCCCAACTGCACAGTATCCCTGACTTCTCAGAGGCACCCTGAGAAGCTCCCTGAGGTCACGGGCATAAGTCGAGGGAACCCAGGGTTTCCTGCCATAACCTGAGAAAAACCTCGAGAGTCCTTCTTCACGCGTCTTGATGCCCGATTCCCCTACCATGACTGGAGAAAAATGACGCGCTCCCCCTCGCCACGCGCATGAAGATCTGACTTCCCCGGCACCACATGAGAGGCTCCCTGAGCTCCCCATCGTACCTCGTGAGAAACCCCACACTGGCGCCGCAGCTCGAGAAAACCCACGAGACGCCCCTGTCATGGTGAAATGAGGGCCTTCTTTCCTGCATGACCTGAAGAGCAATCCCGAATCCTCTCTCCAAACTCCAAAGGAGGCTTGACTCCCTTTAGGTCACTCAGTGGGCTCCAAGAGATACTCGTCGATACTCAGGAGGAGAGCGGTGTCCTTTGATTCCCCTCGAGATGAGGCCTGACTACGAGGGTGAGTCTGGAATGCAACCCTGGATCCCTGTCGCCCCTGGAGAGGAACCTTAGGTCCTGGACAAAAGCCTAGAGGAGGTCTCTTTGGCCTTGCAGTGACTCAAGCGCAACCCCTAGCTTTCCCTTGCAACTCGAACAGAAGATTGGCCTTTCTGGGCCAACACAAGAGGAAGCCTGAATTTCCAGTCGTAATGCGAGAAACCCGCCGCAAATCGCGAAAAATCATGTGGTTCCCCGTATTGCAAGATGAGGCCCTTGCCCCCTACAGCATCTCAAGAGAAGTCTCACATTCCGTCTTGAAGTGCAAAACAGTACTTGGCACCCTTGATGCGACCCCAAAAGTTCCCCTATATACCGATCTCACTAGAGGGGACACTGAAGTTCCCGGCACCACTTCATCTGAGGCCTTTCTCCTCTCCTGATCGCGACAGGAGGGTCGATTCCCATGCTTTGTCTGCAAGGGGTTCCCGACGTTCCCCGTGAACCTCCGGATGAGGCCGGTCTCATGAGGAAATTCGAAAAGTAGCCTCATGGTTGGTGCCATATGCTGAAAGATCCCGAATTCCCGGTCCACTCTAGATAAGAACCTGACGCCCGGACATCTCTTCGAAGGCAACCCTGTGGATGAAGGCACAACACGAAGGGACACTGACATCCCCATGCATCGTCTAGAAAAACCCGCCGATTCCACTCACAGCTCCAAATGTGGACTGTCACCCCGTGAACAACTCGAGAGGCAAGTGAAGTTGCATTCCTTCACACAAGACGAGGCCTTACTCTCCTGGCCCAACTCTTCAGGGACCCTGCGATCGGAGTCAGAAATGGAGAGGAACCCTGAGGTTCCTGCCTCAACTAGAGAAGAGGCCCTCTTCCATTGAACCAAACTCAGTGGTGTCCCGAGAGGCCCCTCCCAACACCACAGTATCCCTGAATTCTCAGAGGCTCCCTGAGAAGCTACCTGAGGTCACTGGCACAAGTCGAGGGAACCCAGAGTTTCCTGAAGTAACCCGAGAAAGACTTGGAGAGTCCTTTTTCAACGTCTCTTGATGCCCGATTCCCCTACCATGTCTCCAGAGCAAGGACGCGCTCCCCTCGCCACAAGCACGAAAATTGACTTCCCTAGTACCACACAAGAGGCTCCCTGAGTACCCCATCGTACCTCGTGAGAAAACCCACAGTGGCGCCGCAGTTCGAGAAAAACCACAAGATGCCCCCATCAAGGAGAGATGCGGGCCTTCTTTTCCTGCCTGACCTGGAGAGCAATCCCTGGTCCTCTCTCCAAACTTCACAGGAGGATTGACTCCCTTTAGGCCACTCAGTTGGGTCCAAGAAATACCCGGTGCGACTCGAGAGGAGAGCGGAGTCCTTTGCTTCCCTGGAGACGAGGCCTGACTCCCCGGGTGAGTTTGGAATGCAACCCCGAGATCACTGTCGCCCCTGGAGTGGAACATTATGTCCTAGACACAAGCCTAGATGAGGTCTATTTTGCCCTACAGTGACTCGAGAGCAACCTCCATCTCTCCCTCACAATTTGAATGGAAGATTGGTCTTCCCAAGGTCAACACAAGAGGAAGTCTGAATTTCCCATCGTAATTCGAGAATTCAGCCTCAAGTCTTAAAAACCATGTGGTTCCCCCTTCATCGCAATATGAGGCCCTTGCCAGCTAGAGTCTCAAGAGAAGTCCCACGTTCCATCTTAAAGTTCGAAATGCTACTTGGCACCCTTGATGTGACCCAAAAGTTCCCCAACATACCGGTCTCACTCCAGGGGAACACGGAAGTTCCCGGAGTCTCCAGGGAAGTCCCATGTTCCGTCCTTAAGTGCGAAACGGTAATTGACACCCTTGATGCGACCGCAAAAGTTCGCCGACACGCTGGGTTCCCTCGAGGGGAACACCGAGGGTCCCGGCACCACTTCATCTGAGCCCCTTCTCCCCTCCTGATCGCGACAGGAGAGTCGATTCCCCTGCTTTCTCTGGAAGGGGTTCCCGGCCTTCCTGGTGCACCTCAGGATGAGGCCGGTCTCAGGAGGAAATTCGAGACTAGCCATGTGTGAGGTGCCACGTGCCGAACAACCCCGATTTTCCGGTCCGCTCTTGATAAGAACCCGATGCCCGGACACCTCTTCGAAGGAAACCCTGTGAGTGAAGGCACAACACGAAGGGGCACTGACACCCCCGTGCATCATCCGGAAAAACCCGCAGGGTCTACTCACAGCTTGACAAGGGGCGTGAGACTCCCGGAACAACTCGAGAGGCAACCAGAATTCCATTCCTCAGACAAGACGAGGCATGACTCTCCTGTCCCAACACTGCAGGGACCGTGCAGTCGGAGTCAGAATCGGAGAGGAAGCCTGAGGTTCCTGCCTCCCTTCGAGATGAGGCCCTCTTCCATTGCGACGAACCCAGCAGAGTCCCGAGAGGCCCCGCCAACTCCACAGCATCCCTCACCTCTCAGAGACACCCTGGGAAGTTCCCTATAGTCCCCTGCAGAAGTCGAGGGAAACGAGGGATTCCCGCCGCCACCCGAGAAAGACCTCGAGAGTCCTTCTTCAACGCGTCTTGAGGCCCTAGTCGCATCCCATGACTCGAGAGTGATGACCAGCTCCCCCTCGCCATGCGCATGGAGACATGAGTTCCATGGCGCCGCACGAGAGGCTCCCTGAAGTCCTCGTCATGCCTCGTGAGAAAACCCCCACGGGCGCTGCAGCCTGAGGAAACCCATGAGACGCCCCCGTCCTCACGAGCTGAGGGCCTTCTTTTCCTGCCTGGCCTGGAGAGCAATCCCGAGTCCTCTCTCCAAACTGAAGAGGAGGCTCGACACCCTTGAGTCCACTCATTGGGCTTCAAGAGATCCGTGTCGCGACTTGAGAGGAAAGCGGAGTCCTCTGCTTCCCCTCGAGGCGAGGCCTGACTCCCCGGGGGAGTCTGGAATGCAAACCCGAGATCCCTGTCTTCCCTTGAGAGGAATATTAGGTCCTGGACACACGCCTCGATGAGGTCTCTTTGGCCCTGTAGTGACTCGAGCAGAACCCCCAGCTTTCCCTCGCAACTCCAGGGGAAGATTGGGCTTCCCAGGGCCAACCCAAGAGGAAGCCTGAAATCCCCGTCGTTTTCGAGAATCCAGACGCAACTCGAGAAAAACGACGTGGTTCCAACGTCTTCACAGGATGAGGCCCTTGCCCGCTACAGCGTCTCCAGGGAAGTCCCATGTTCCGTCCTGAAGTGGGAAACGGTACTTGGCTCCCTTGATGCGACCCCTAAAGTTCCCTGAAACACCGGCTTCCCTCGAGTGGAACACCTAGAGTCCCGGCCCCACTTCATCTGAGCCCCATCTCCCCTCCTGATCGCGACAGGAGAATCCATTCCCCTACTTTGTGTGGAAGGGGTTCCCGGCCTTCCCGGCGCACCTCAGGATGATGCTGGTCTCACGAGGAAATTCGAGATGAGCCACGTGTGTGGTGCCACATGCCGAACGACCCCGATTTCCCGGTCCGCTCTTGAAATGAACCCTATACCCGAACACCTCTTTGAAGGCAACCCTGTGGGGGAAGACACAAAATGAAGGGGCAATGACACCCCCGTGCATCTTCTGGAAACACCCGCAGGTTCCACACACAGCTCGACAAGGGGCCTGAGACCCACTGAACGACTCGAGAGGCAAGCAGAGTTCCATTACTCAGACAAGATGAGGCCTGACTCTCCTGTCCCAACCCTGCAGGGACCCTGCGGTCGGAGTCAGAAATGGAGAGGAAGCCTGAGGTTCCCGCCTCCAATCGAGATGAGGCCCTCTTTCATTTCGTCAAACCTAGTGGAGTCCCGAGAGGCCCCTCTAACTCCTCAGTATTCCTCACCTCTCAGAGGCACCTGGGAAGTTCACTAAGGTCCCCGGTAGAGGTCGAGGGAAACGAGTGTTTCCCACCCCAACCCAAGAAAGACCTCGAGAGTCCTTCTTACATGCGTCTTGAGGCCCTAGTCCCTCCCATGACTCCAGAGCAATGACGCGATCTGCCTGGCCACACGCATGGAGGCCTGACTTCTCTGGCGCTGCACGAGAGGCTCCCTGATCTCCCCATCATATCTCGTGAGAAACCCCACACTGGCGCCACAGCTCGAGAAAACCCATGAGACACTCCCGTCATCACGAGAGGAGGGCCATCTTTAACTGCATGGTATGCAGATCAAGCGTGAACCTTCTGTCCAAGCTACACAGGACGCTTGACTCCCTTTAGGCCACTCATTGGGCTCCAAGAGTTACATGTCGCGACTCGAGAGGATAGTGGAGTCCTTTGCTTCCACTCGAGACGAGGCGTGACCCACCGGGTGAGACTGGAATGCGACCCCGATATCCCTGTCGCCCCTGGAGAGGAACATTACGTCCTGGACCCAAGCCTAGATGAGGACTCTTTGCCCTGAAGTGACTCGAGAGCAACCCACAGCTCTCTCTGACAAGTTGAATGGAAGATTGGACTTGCTGGGCCAACACAAGAGGAAGCCTGAATTCCCCGTCGTAACTCGAGAATCCCGCCACATCTCGAGAAAAACCACGTGTTTCGCTCGTCATCGCAATATGAGGCCCTTGCCCGCTAGAGCATCTCCAGAGAATTCCCACGTTCCGTCTTGAAGTGCGAAACTGTACTTGGCACCCTTGAGGCGACCTCAAAAGTGCCGTGACATACCGGTCTCACTCGAGGGGACCACCGAGGTTCCCGGCACCACTTCATCTGAGCCCCTTCTCCCCTTCTGATCGCGACCGGTAGGTCGATTCCCGTGCTTTGTCTGCAAGGGTTTCCCTACCTTCCCGGCGAACCTCAGGATGAGGCCGGTCTCCTGAGGAAATTCGAGATGTAGCCTCGTGGGTGGTACCACATGCTGAAAGACCCCAATTTTCTGGTACGCTCTTGAAAAGAACCCGATGCCCGGACACCTCTTTGAAGGCAACCCTGTGGATGAAGGCACAACACGAAGGGGCACTGACACCCCTCTGCATCATCCGGAAAAACCCACAGGTTCCACACACAGCTCAACAAGAGGCCTGTCACTCCATGAACAACTCGCAAGGAAAGCGGAGATCCATTCCTCCACAGAAGACGAGGCGTGACTCTCTTGTCCATACTCTGCAGGTACTCTGCGACCCGAGTCAGAAATGGAGAGGACCCCTGAAGTTCCTGCCTGCATACGAGATGAGGCCCTCTTCAATTGCACCAAACCCAGTTGAGTAACGAAAGGCCCCTCCCAAATCCACAGTGTCCCTGACTTCTCAGAGGCACCCTGAGAAGTTGCCTGAGGTCACCGACACAAGTCGAGGGAACCCAGGGTTCCCTGCCGCAACCCGAGAAAGACCTCGAGAGTCCTTCTTCAATGCGTCTTGAGGCCCGATTCGCCTACTATGACTCGAGAGCAATCACGCACTCCCCTTCACCACACGCACGGAGACCTGACGTCCCTAGCACCACACGAGAGGCTCTCTGAGCTCCCCGTTGTACCTCGTGAGAAATCTGATACTGGGGCCACAGCTGGAGAAAACCCACGAGACGCCCCCGTCATCGCAAGATGAGGGCCTTTTTTCCTTCATGGCCAGGAAAACAATCCCGAGTCATCTCTCCAAACTCCATAGGAGGCTTCACTCCCTTTACGCCACGCAGTGGGCCCCAAGAGATACCCGTCGCGACTTGACAGGAGAGCGGAGTCCTTTTTTTCCCCTCAAGACGAGGCCTGACTCTCCGGGTGAGTCGAGAATGCAACCCTGAGGTCCCTGTCGGCCCAGTAGTGGAACAATAGGTCCTGGACACAAGCGTAGATGATGTCTATTTTGCCCTGCAGTGACTGGAGAGCAATCCCCAGTTTTAACTCGCAACTCGAATGGAATACTGGATTTTCCTGGCGCCACACAAGAGGCTCCCTGAGATCCCCGTGGTACTTCATGAGACACCCCACACTGGCGCCGCAGCTCGAGAAAACCCACGAGATGCCACCGTCATCTCGAGATGAGGGCCTTCTTTTCCTGCATGGCCTGGAGTCCAATCCCGAGTCCTCTCTCCAAACTCCACAGGAGGCTTGACTCCCTTTAGTACACACAGTGGGCTCCAAGAGATACCCATCGCGACTCGAGACGAGAGCGGAATTCTTTGCTTACCCTCGAGGTGAGAACTGACTCCCCGGATGAGTCTGGAATGCAAACCCGAGATCCCTGTCGCCCCTGGAGAGCAACATTAGATCCTGGACACAAGCCTAGATTAGGTCTCTTTTGCCCTGCAGTGACTCTAGCGCAATCCCCAGCTCCCCCTCGCAACCCGAATGGAAGATTGGATTTCAAGGCCAACAAGAGGAAGCCTAAATTCCCGGTCATAACTCGAGAATCCCGCCGCATCTTGAGCAAAACCACGTGGTTCTCCCGTCATCGTAAGATGAGGCCCTTGCCCGCTACAGCGTTTCAAAAGATGTCCCAGGTTCCGTCTTGAAATGCGAAACGGTACTTGGCACCCTTGATGCGACCCCAAAAGTCCCCCAACACGCCGGTCTCACTCAAGGGGAACACCGAGGTTCCCGGCACCACTTCATTTAAGCCCCTTCTCCCCTCCTGATCGTGACCGGTGGGTCGATTCCCCTGCTTTGTCTGCAAGGGGGCCCGACCTTCCCTGCACAACTCAGGATGAGGCCGGTCTCATGGGGAAATTCGATACGTAGCTTTGTGGGTGGTGCCGCTTGCTGAAAGACTCCAATTTCCCGGTCCGCTCTTGATAAGAATCCGATGCTCGGACACCTCTTGGAAGGCAGCCTTGAGTATGAAGGTACAACACGAAGGGGCACTAACACACCTGTGCATCATCCGGAAAAACGGGCAGGTTACATACACAGCTCGACAAGTGGCCTGTCACCTCGAGAACAACTCGAGAGGCAAGAGGAGTCCCATCCTCCAGAAAAGACGAGGCCTGACTCTCCTGTACCAACATGCAGGGACCTTGCGATCTGAGTCAGAAATGGAGAGGAACACTGAGGTTCCTGCTTCAACTCGAGATGAGTCCGTCTTACATTCCACCAAATGCAGAGGAGTCTCGAGAGGCCCCTCCAAACTGCACAGTATCCCTGACTTCTCAGAGGCACTCTGAGAAGCTCCCTGAGGTCGCAGGCACAAGTCAAGGGAACCCTGGGTTTTATGCAGTGACCCGAGAAAGACCTTGAGAGTCCTTCTTCAACCCGTCTTGAGGCCCGATTACCCTACCATGACTCGAGAGCAATGACGATCTCCCCCTAGCCATCTCATGGGGACCTGACTTCCCTGGCGCCACACGAGAGGCTCCCTGAGCTCCCTCTCGTACCTCGTCAGAAACCCGGCACTAGCGCGGCAGTCTAGAAAACCCACGAGACACCGCCGTCATCGCGAGATGAGGGCCTTCTTTTCCTGCATGGCCTGGAGAGGAATCCCGAGTCCTCTATCCAAACACCACAGGAGGCTTGACTCCCTTTATGGCACACAGTGGGCTCCAAGAGATACCATCGCGACCCAAAAGGACAGCAGAGTTCTTTGCTTCCCCTTGAGATGAGGCCTGATTCCCCGGGTGAGTCTGGTATGCAAGCCCGAGATCCCTGTCGCCCCTAGGGACGAACATTAAGTCCTGGACACAAGCCTAGATGAGGTATATTTTGCCCTGCAGTGACTCGAGGGCAATCCCCAGCTCTCCCTTGAAACTCGAATGGAAGATAGGACTTCCCTGGGCCAACACATGAGGAAGACTGTATTCCCTGTCAAAACTCGAGAATCCCGCCACAACTCGAGAAACGCCACGTGGTTCCCCCGTCATCGCAAGATGAGGCCCTTGCCCCCTACAGCGTCTCAAGAGAAGTCCCACGTTCCGTCTTGAAGTGCGAAAAGGTATTGGCACCCTTGATGCGACCTCAAAAGTTCCTCGCCACACCAGTCTGACTCAAGGTGAACACCGAGGTTCCCAGCACCACTACATCTGGGCCCCTTCTCCCCTCCTGATCACGACAGGAGGGTCGATTCCCCTGTTTTGTCTTGAAGGGGTTCCCGCCTTTCCCGGTGCATCTCAGGATGAGGCCGGTCTCACGAGGATATTCGAGACATAGCCTCGTGGATGGTGACACATGCCGAAAGACCCCGATTTCCCGGTCCGCTCTTGATAAGATCCCAATGCCCGGACACCTCTTTGAAGATAACCCTTTTGATGAAGGCACAACACGAAGGGGCACTGACACCCCCGGGTATCGTCTGCAGAAACCCGCAGGTACCACACACAGCTCGAGAAGTGACCTGTCACCCCGTGAACAACTGGAGAGGCAAGCGGAGTTCCATTCCTCCACACAAGACGAGGCCTGACTCTCCTGTTCGAACTCTGCAGCGAAACTGCGATCCGAGTCAGATCTGGCCCAGGAGAAGTCAGGAGAGGAAACATGAGTTTCCTGCCTCCACTCGAGATGAGGCCCTCTTCCATTGCACCAAACCCAGTGGAGTCCCGAGAGGCCCCTCCCAACTGCATAGTATCCCTGACTTCTCAGAGGCACCCTTAGACCTTCCTGAGATCACCGGCACAAGTCGAGGGAACCAAGGGTTTCCTGCCCCAACCCGTAAAAGACCTCGAGAGTCTTTCTTCAACGCGTCTTGAGGCGCGATTCCCATACCATGACTCGAGAGCAATGACGCGCTCCCCCTAGCCACGCGCATAGAAACCTGACTTCCCTGGCGCCACAGGAGAGGCTCCCTGAGCTCCCCATTATACCTCGTGAGCAACACCACACTGGAGCCGCAGCTCGAGAATACCCACGAGACACCCCAGTCCTCACGAGATGAGGGCCTTCTTTTGCTGTATGGCCTGGAGAGCAATCCTGAGTCCTCTCTCCAAACTCCACAGGAGGCTTGACTCATTTTAGGCCACACAGTGAGCTCCAAGATATACCCGTCGCAACTTCACAGGAGAGCAGTGTCCTTGGCTTCCCCTCGAGACGAGACCTGATTCCCCGGGTGAGTCGAGAATGCAATGCCGAGATAGCTGTCGCCCCAGCAGAGGAACATTAGGTCCTGGACACAAGCCTAGATGAGCTCTATTTGGCCCTGCAGTGTCTCGAGAGCAATCCCCAGTTCTAACTCGCAATTCGAATGAAAACTGGACTTCCCTGGGCCAGTTGAAGAGGAAGCCTGAATTCCCCGTCGTCACTCGACAATCCCGCCGCAACTCGAGAAAAAACACGTGGTTCCAACGTCTTCGCAAGATGAGGCCCTTGCCCACTACGGCGTCTCAAGGGAAGTCCATTGTTCCGCCCTGAAGTGCGAAACGGTACCTGACACCCTTCGTGAGAACCCCAAAAGTTCCCCGACACACCGGGTTCCCTCGAGGGGAACACCGAGAGTCCCGGCACCGCTTCATCTGAGCCCCTTCTCCCCTCCTGACAACGACAGGAGAGTCGATTCCCCTGCGTGGTCCGGAAGGGGTTCCCGGCCCTCCCGGCGCACCTCAGGATGAGGCCGGTCTCACGAGGAAATTCGAGACGAGCCACGTGGGTGGGGCCACATGCCGAACGCCCCCGATTCCCCGGTCCACCCTTGAGAAGGACCCGAGGCCCGGACCCCTCTTCGAAGGCAACCCTGTGGGTGAAGGCACAACACGAAGGGGCACTGCCAACCCCGTGCATCGTCCGCAAAGACCCGCGGGTGCCACACACAGCTCGACGAGGGGCCTGAGACCCCCTGAGCAACTCGAGAGGCCAGCGGGGTTCCCTTCCTCAGGCAAGACGAGGCCTGACTCTCCTGTCCCAACTCTGCAGGGACCCTGCGGTCGGAGTCCGAAACGGAGAGGAAGCCTGAGGTTCCTGCCTCCCCTCGAGGTGAGGCCCTCTTCCGTTGCGCCAGACCCAGCGGAGTCCCGAGGGGCCCCGCCACCTCCACAGGATCCCTCGCCTCTCAGAGGCACCCTGGGAAGTTCCCTAAGGTCCCCGGCAGAAGGCGAGGGACACGAGGGTTTCCCGCCGCCCCCCGAGAAAGACCTTGAGAATCCTTCTTCAACGCGTCTCGAGGCCCTAGTCCCCTCCCGTGACTCGAGAGCCAGGACGCGCTCCCCCTCGCCATGCGCATGGAGACCTGACTTCCCTGGCGCCGCACGAGAGGCTCCCTGAGATCCTCGTCGTGCCTCGGGAGAAAACCCCCACAGGCGCCGCAGCTCGAGGAAACCCCGGAGACGCCCCCGTCCTCGCGAGCTGAGGGCCTTCTTTTCCTGCATGGCCTGGAGAGCAATCCCGGGTCCTCTCTCCAAACGGAAGAGGAGGCTGGACACCCTTGAGGCCGCTCAGGGGGCTCCAAGAGACCCGCGTCGCGACTCGAGAGGAGAGCGGAGTCCTTGGCTTCCCCTCGAGACGAGGCCTGACTCCCCGGGGGAGCCTGGAATGTAACCCCGAGATCCCTGCCTTCCCTGGAGAGGAATATTAGGTCCCGGACACACGCCTAGGTGCGGTCTCTTCGGCCCTGCAGTGACTCGAGCGCAACCCCCAGCTTTCCCTCGCAACTCGAGGGGAAGATTGGGCTTCGCAGGGCCAACCCAAGAGGAAGGCTGAGATCCCCGTCGTAACTCAAGAATCCGCTGCAACTCGAGAAAAACCACGTGGTTCCCACGTCTTCGCAAGATGACGCCCTTGCCCGCGACGGCGTATGAAGGGAAGTCCCCTGTTCCGCCCTGAAGGGCGAAACGGTCCCTGACAGCCTTCCTGCGACCCCCAAAAGTTCCTCGACACGCCGGGTTCCCTCGAGGGTAACATCGAGGGTTCTGGCCCCACTTCATCTGAGCCCCTTCTCCCCTCCTGATGGCGAAAGGAGAGTCGATCCCCCTGCGTTGTCTGGAAGGCTCCCCGGCCTTCCCGGCATACCTCAGGATGTAGCCGGCCTCACTAAGAAATTTGAGACTAGCCCCGTGGGTGGTCCCACATGCCGAAAGACCCCGATTTCCCTGTCCGCTCTTGAAAAGAACCCGAGGCCCGGACACCTCTTCGAAGGCAACCCAGTGGGTGAAGGCACAACACGAAGGGGCACTGTCACCGTCGTGCATCGTCCGGAAACACCCGCAGGTTCCACACACAGCTGAACAAGGGGCCTGAGACCCCCTGAACACCTCGACAGGCAAGCGGAGTTCCCTTCCTCAGACAAGACGATTCCTGACTCTCCTGTCCCAACTCTGCAGGGACCCTGCGGTCGGAGTCCGAAACGGAGAGGAAGCCTGAGGTTCCTGCCTTCCCTGGAGATGAGGCCCTCTTCCATTGCGCCAAACCCAGCGTAGTCCTGAGAGGCCCCTCCAACTCCACAGCATCCCTCATCTGTCAGAAGCACACTGGGAAGTTCCCTAAGGTCACCGGTAAACTTTTATTGCACAAGGTCCACATGAAAAGGCCCACGCAGCAGGACAGCCACAGATTCTGTCTGCCATTAAAGGGCAGTAAGGTGCCCTCCCCTCTTCTTTGCTGCCTCGGCGGCCACCAGGGTGCAATTCGCGTACCCTTCCCTTTCCCATCCTAGCAGGTGCTCCAGGGCCCGCTGGCCTACAAAGTGCCAGAAGCAGGGCTGGGCCAGCCGGCCAGAATTCAGGGTTCTGTCCCTTGGACTTCCAGCGGACACTAGGCTGCTTGGGAAAACCGCGCAGACTATGAGGTTTTTCAGCAGAGGGGTGGAGTGGTAAAGGCCTTGACCCCAAAGACGAGGCCTTCCTGCGACCGCCAGGTTGGGGAGCTCTGAGACTGTGCCAACACAGGGCGGAATACATGGTTCCCTGCTCCACGCAGTCCCCGTTCCCTTACCTGTGTTCCGCACCCCTCCGCTGTGGCCGATGGATGCCGATCCTTGGGGATCCAGGAGTTCACGAAATGGGCATTCCCAGCCGCAATGGCGACCCCCAACAGCACATCTGGAAAGCCCTCCCCCACCCCCGCCAGGAGCCGACCCCCGCTGCGAACGGACCCCCACCCCGCCCCGCGCCGCCAGGTTTTGCCCCGGCCCTGCTGGGCTCCCGGCGGGTTCCCAGCCACATTGGCGACCCCCGGGAGCACAACAGGGACCGACCCCCCACCCACAGCGAGCGGAATCTCGACCTGTGCAGCCCAGGTTTACCCCACCCTGGCTGCGCTCCCGGCGTGTTTCCAGCCGCAGTGGCCATCTCTGAGAGCACAACTGGGAAGCCCTCCCCTACCCCCGCCAGGAGCCGACACCCGCCCTGTGCCGCCCGGGTTCGCCCCGCCCCTGCCGCGCTCCAGGGGCGCTGCCCACCTTCACCAGCGGCTCTCGGTGAGCCCCGTCCCCACGCCCGGTTCCAGGAGAGGCTCTCGGACCTCGCTGCTGCTGCCAGGTCAAACATGAGGACAATACATACACCCCACAGAGACAATCCAAGCTGTCTATGATTTAGGGATAAAACGAGGACTACAGAAAGGCAAGATGACCTGACCTAGGAGGGCCATGATATTCTATAGAACCAGACAAAGTTGGTTACCAAGGAAACTTTTTTCCTTGGAACCCGGAAAGCTGGTTCTTTGCATATGCAATGACCAACAATTAGCTTGTGACCCAAGCCTGCCTTACTGCCACCCCCATCCCCCCACTCCCCAGAAGACTGGCTCAAAGAAATATTTTAAATCTCAGGCGGAAACCTGGAAGATGTCTTGTCTGTCTGTTTGGATTAAGGTATGTGTCAGTGTGAGCCTTGTGTTTTTTGATAATATTGCTCAAGTTCTGTGTTCTGATTTCAATGGTCTCAAGACAAGGCAGCCCTTCCAAATCAAACTGCTGGAAATACAAGAAAACATTGACCTAAATGAATGTCAGAGTCCCGTGAACTGGGAACTAGTCAATATTAAATATCTAGTATTTTTGGTTTTGCTCCTCCATTATAGACATGTCTAAGAGTCAACAACATTAAGCACAACATGTTCATAGTGCCTAGGTTTCTTTTGAGGTAAAAATTGCTCTATTGTTATATCTGTCACAAGCTTGTCAGCAAGAAACTACCTGGAAACGACAACAACAAAAGTAAAAAATGTAAATGTGATATGAGCTTTTAGACAAACTCTTTACAATAATTATACTCTAAAATATCTGCCTCTCATAGTCTTGATTGAAGGCAGAGGAGAAGGGGATGACAGAGGATACGATGGTTGTATGGCATCACTGACTCGATGGACATGAGTTTGAGCAAGCCCCTGGAGTTGGTGACGGACACGGAAGCCTAGCGTCCTTCAGGCCACGGGGTCCCAAAGAGTCAGACACGACTGAGCAACTGAACTGAACTGAACTAACAAACGTTTCTCCAGGTGTTTTGGTTACCCGAGTTTCTATCCTTGTGACGACAGTGTATTGAATAGCTAGGTCATTTCCAAATAAATGAAAGTTCTGAAACATTTACGACTTGAAAGGACCTCCCTTTTACACAGAAACAAAAGAGATTTTTGACTCTCCATGAATAGTGTCTGGCACCATCCTGACATGTTAAATGTAAGAAAGCAATTGTTTTGTTTTGTTTTGTTCTGTTCTTGGGGGTGGGGGGAGGGGGGCGGGCTATAGCCAATGCCAATATAAAAGTCAGTTCTTGGTTGCTGAAGGGAAATGTATGACTTGTTATATCAAGAAAGTATGTGGAATGCAATGGCACTTGAGGAAGGAAAACGAAGTAGTTCTGTCTTACAGGTGGCAGTTTCAGGATGGGAGAAGCAAAGGAATGGGTACAGAATGGGATAAGGAGGTTGTAGGGAAAGTGGACCCCCAGAAAAGAGTTCTGTGCCTAGCACAAGTTTTCTTGAGATGTCGAACTGCCTTTGCTAATGGAGTTTAAGTTTCTTTACCTCTTAAGTGATCTCTTCTAGGTTGACCTAGAACAGAAATCTTTGGTTAGCTTTGGCTAAGTGGAGAAGTAGTGTTTCACGGCGACATATGTGATCCTTCCTGACTGTTTGCAGCCCTTTTGATATCGATGCCTTGCTTCTGCTGCTGCTGCCGCCGCCGCTGCTGCTAAGTCGTTTCAGTCGTGTCCGACTCTGTGCGACCCCATAGACGGCAGCCCACCAGGCCCCGCAGTCCCTGGGGTTCTCTAGGCAAGAACACTGGAGTGGGTTGCCATTTCCTCCTCCCATGCATGAAAGTGAAAAGTGAACGTGAAGTCGCTCAGTGGTGTCCGACTCTTAACCACCCCATGGACTGCAGCCTACCAGGCTCCTCCATCCATGGGATTTTCCACGCAAGAGTACTGGAGTGGGGTGCCATTGCCTTCTCCCATATCTATGCACAAGCCTGCCTAAATAATTGACTTCTAGCTAGCTTTGGGATGCCAATGACCATCCACCCTTACCAGGCAACAGAGAAGAGAAAAACACTTACCACAGGAGGTCCTGGTAAGGAACAAGGAACTAACAAGCTCCCGCCAACCAGGATTCTGCAGAGGTCAACAAGAGGTCAGTAAGAGATGGAAGACTGCAGTCCAGAGGTCCTAGCAACTTCCATCTTGCAGCAGAGACCCAGCATAGTCAAAACGAATTCAATGTTGCAAAAAATAAGTAAACAAATAAAGGACAGAAGTCCTTTGAACACATGACTGAGATTAGGGGTGAGGCAGTACATGTACGGTGCCCGGAAAATCTTAAAGTATGAGAAAGGAAAGAATTTAAAGACAACTATCAAGCTGTCCGAACTGATAAAAACGAAAGATTACACAGTTTTTTCTGTATATATTAGCAGATAATAATCTGAAAAGGAATTTAAAAAAATTCCCTTTCAATAATATCAACATGAATACAACACTTTGCCATGGATGTAACGAGGATGACAAGACTGGCACACTGGAAATTATACACCCTGGCTGAAAACTATCCTGAATACATGGACAGATATTCCATAACAATGGAAAGACTTAAGATGGCAATACCATGGAATGCATCTTCAATCTGAAATGAAGATTTGATATGATTTGATCGCTCAGAGCTTTTGTGTCATCAATTGTTATTAAAGTATAAATGAGATAGAGAAAGCTGCTGACTTAGACTTGAGGCGGGGTGTACGCCCTGCTGGTCTCTAGCCAGATATTCTACAGGCACTAGCAGTCAGCTAAGGAAAGAAAGGCACTGTCTCAGGGAATGGCACCAGGCCCCTCCCCCACGACATGCCTTGAGGTCACATTGGCAGCAGGTGAGTCATCCTGGGCCAAAAACTGATTGACATGAATCTTGAAGAAAGGCAGTATTCCAGGCAAATATATCATTTCCTTAACATAGATTAGGAGAACAAGGTACGAGGAAAACACACTGTTTTGTTCAAGTCACTTCTGAGCCTATTGGGGGAACCGACCTGAAGCCAGAGTCCAGCAGATATACATAGGATATTTACATCGCTTAAGACAAACATTTCCTCAGGAACAAATGCATTGCTTAGCTCAAGGTTTGTCTGCGAAATTCTTACACATCAGTAGATGGCTCCGAGCTGGGTTTCTACACACAAGAACATGAATGCAAAGGACAAGCCTGCACAGCCCATCTGACCCCTCCCCCACAGCTAGCAGCATTTCCAAGTGACCTCCTAAGGCCTTCCCCAAAATACAAGGGCACCTCTGGGTTTCCTGTTTCAAGCTCTTCGAACACTTTTCTTAAAAAAAAAAAAAATCCTGCACACTTCTTGATAGAATGCCACAGTGCAAGGAAAACAGGCCTTCAATACTTAAACCTCCCTGTGCCAAACACTTGGGGCTTGGTTTTGTTTTGTTTTGTTTTTTAATTACACCACCACATAATTTAAACTTTTTACAATTTCTAATTATTCAGTACTAAAACACCAAACTTTTATTGCACAAGGTCCCCATGAAAAGGCCCACGCATCAGGACAGCCACAGATTCTGCCATGAAAGGGCAGCAAGGTGCCCTCCCCACTTCTTTGCTGCCTGGGCGGCCACCAGGGTTTGAAATCCATGCACCCTACTAAGTTTCTAGGGTGCAATTCGCGGACCCTTCCCTTTCTCTTCCTAGCAGGTGCTCCAGGGCCCGCTGGCCTACAAAGTGCCAGAAGCAGGGCTGGGCCAGCCGGCCAGAGTTCAGGGTTCTGTCCCTTGGACTTCCAGGGGACACTAGGCTGCTTGGGAAAACCGTGCAGACTGAGATTTTTTCAGCAAAGGGGTGGATCGGTAAAGGCCTTGACACCAAGGGCGAGGCCTTTCTGCAACCGCCAGGTTGGGGAGCTCCGAGAATGTGCCAACAGAGGGCGGAATACGTGGTTCCCTGCTCCAAGCAGTCCCAGTTCTCTGACCTGTGGCCCGCAGCCCTCCGCTGCACCCACTAGATGTGGATCCTTGGGGACACATTAGCATAGGAAATGGGCGTTCCTAGCCGCAGTGGCGACCCCGGAGAGCACAACTGGGACCGAACCCCCACCCACAGCCATCTAAATCTCGACCCGCGCAGCCCAGGTTTACCCCGCCCCTGCCGCACTCCCAGCGCATTTCCAGCTGCAGTGGGGACCCCCGAGAGCACAACTGTTACCACCCCCCACCCCCTCCCAACCGGAACCCCGACCCACGGCGCCTGGGATCGCCCCGCCCCTGGCGCGCTCCCGGCGCATTGCCCACTTCCACCAGGGGCTCCTGGTGAGCCCTGTCCCCACACCCGTTTCCAGGAGAGGCTCTCGGACCTCGCTACTGCCGCCAGGTCAAACACGAGGACAATACATCCACCCCACAGAGACAATCCAAGCTGTCTATGATTTAGGGTTCAAACGAGGACTACAGAAAGGAAAGATGTCCTGACCTAGGAGGGCCATGAGAGTCTATAGATCCAAACAAAATTGGGTACCAAGGAAGCTTTTTTCCTTGGAACCCGGAAAGCTGGTTCTTTGCATATGCAATGACCAACAATTAGCTTGTTACCCAAGCCTGCCTCGCTGCCACCCCCACTCCCCCCCCCCACTTCCCAGGAAAACGGCTCAAAGAAATATTTTAAATCTCAGGCGGAAAACTGGAAGATGTCTTGTCTGTCTGTCTGGATTAAGGTATATGTCAGTGTGAGCCTTGTGTTTTTTGATAATATTGCTCAAGTTCTGAGTTCTGATTTCAATGGTCTCAAGACAAGGCAGCCCTTCCAAATCAAACTGCTGGAAATACAAGAAAACATTGACCTAAATGAATGTCAGAGTCCCGTGAACTGGGAACTAGTCAATATTAAATATCTAGTATTTTTGGTTTTGCTCCTCCACTATAGACATGTCTAAGAGTCAACAACATTAAGCACAACATGTACATAGTGCCTAGGTTTCTTTTGAGGTAAAAATTGCTCTATTGTTATATGTGTCACAAGCTTGTCAGCAAGAAAGTACCTGGAAACAGCAACAACCAATGTAAAATATGTAAATGTGATATGAGCTTTTAGATAAACTCTTAACAATAATTATACTCTAAAATATCTGCCTCTCATAGTCTTGATTGAAGGCAGAGGAGAAGGGGATGACAGAGGATAAGATGGTTGGATGGCATCACTGACTCGATGGACATGAGTTTGAGCAAGCCCCTGGAGTTGGTGATGGACACGGAAGCCTGGCGTCCTGCAGGCCACGGGGTCCCAAAGAGTCAGACTCGACTGAGCAACTGAACTGAACTGAACTTACAATCGTTCCTCCAGGTGTTTTGGTTACCTGAGTTTCTATCCTGGTGCTAAACTAAGTGACGACAGTGTATTGAATAGCTAGGTCACTTCCAAATAAATGAAACTTCTTAAACATTCACGACTTGAAAGGACCTCCCTTTTACACAGAAACAAAAGAGATTTTTGACTCTGCATGAATAGTGACTGGCACCATCCGAACATATTAAATGTAAGAAAGCAATTTTTTGGTTTTGTTTTGTTTTGTTCTGTTCTTGCAGGAAGCGGGGTGGGCGCTATTATCACTGATAGGTATGCTCACCAATCTATCAAATGCCAATATAAGAGTCAGTTCTTGGTTGCTGAAGGGAAATGTATGACTTGTTATTACAAGAATGTATGGAATGCAATCACACTTTAAGAAGGAAAACGAGGTAGTTCTGTCTTACAGGTGGCATTTTCAGGACGGGAGAAGCAAAGGAATGGGTACAGAATGGGATAAGGAGGTTGTAGGGAAAGTAGGCCCCCAGAAAAGAGTTTTGTGCCTAGCACAAGTTTTCTTGAGATGTTGAACTGCCTTTGCTAATGGAGTTTAAGTTTCTTTACCTCTTAAGTGATCTCTTCTAGGTTGACCTAGAACAGAAATCTTTCGTTAGCTTTGGCTAAGAGGAGAAGTATTGTTTCACGATGACATATGTGATCCTACCTGACTGTTCTCATCCCCTTTGATATCTATGCACTGCTGCTGCTGCTGCTGCAGCTGCTAAGTGGTTCAGTTGAGGCCGACCCTGTGCCACGCCATAGATGGCAGCCCACCAGGCCCCGCAGTCTCTGGGGTTCTCTAGGCAAGAACACTGGAGTGGGTTGCCATTTCCTCCTCCTATGCATGAAAGTGAAAAATGAAAACGAAGTCACTCAGTGGTGTCCAACTCTTAGCCACCCCATGGACTGCAGCCTACCAGGCTCCTCCATCCTTGGGATTTTCCAGGAGTGGGGTGCCATTGCCTTCTCCCATATCTGTGCACAAGCCTGCCTAAATAATTGACTTCTAGCCAACTTTGGGATGCCCATGACCACCCACCCTTACCAGGCAACAGAGAAGAGAAAAACACTTACCACAGGAGGTTCTGATAAGGAACAAGGAACTAACAAGCTCCCACCTACCAGGATTCTGCAGAGGTCAACAAGAGGTCAGCAAGAGATGAGAGACTGCAGTCCAGAGGTCCTAGCTACTTCCATCTAGCAACAAACACCCAGCATAGTCAAAACGATTTCAATGTTAAAGAATAAATAAATAAATAAATAAATAAATAAAAGGACAGAAGTTCTTTGAACACATGTCTGAATTTAGGGGTGAGGCATTACATATGTGTCCCAGGATAATCTTAAAGTGTCAGAAAGTAAAGAAATTAAAGACAACTATCAAGCTGTCCAAACTGATAAAAATGAATGATTACACAGTTTTATCTGTATACATTAGCAGATAATAATCTGAAAAGGAATTTTAAAAAATTCCCTTTCAATAATATCAACATGAATAAAACACTTTGCCATGGATGTAACGAGGATGACAAGACTGGCACACTGGAAATTATACACCCTGGCTGAAAACTATCCTGAATACATGGACAGATATTCCATAACGATGGAAAGACTTAAGATGGCAATACCATGGAATGCATCTTCAATCTGAAATGAAGATTTGATATGATTTGATCGCTCAGAGCTTTTGTGTCATCAAGTGTTATTAAAGTATTAAAGAGATAGAGAAAGCTGCTGACTTAGACTCGAGGCGGGGTGGGGGGGGTAGTAAGAGTACCCCCTGCTGGTCTTTAGCCAGATATTCTACAGGCACTAGCAGTCAGCTAAGGAAAGAAAGGAACTGTTTCAGGGAATGGCACCAGGCCCCTCCCCCACGACATGCATTGAGATAATATTGGCAGCAGGTGAGTCATCCCGGGCCAAAACTTGATTGACATGAATCTTGAAGAAAGGCAGTATTGCAGGCAAATATATCATTTCCTTAACATAGATAAGGAGAACAAGCTAGGAGGAAAACATGCTGTTTTGTTAAAATCGCTTCTGAGCCTTTTGGGGGAACCGACCTGAAGCCAGACTCTAGCGGAAATACATAGGATATTTACATCGCTTAAGACAAACATTTTCTTAGGAAAAAATGCATTGCTTAGCTCAAGGTTTGTCTGCGAAATTTTTACACATCAGGAGATGGCTCCGAGCTGGGTTTCCACACACAAGAACATCCATGCAAAGGACAAGCCTGCACAGCCCATCTGCCCCGCTCCCGCACAGCCAGCAGCATTTCCAAGTGACCTCCTAAGGCCTTCCCCAAAATACAGGGGCACCTCTGGGTTTCCTGTTTCCCTCACTTCGAACACTTTTCTTAAAAAAAAAAAAATCCTGCACACTTCTTGATAGAATGCCACAGTGCAAGGAATACAGTCCTTCAATATTTAAACCTCCATTTGCAAAACACTTGGAGCTTGGTTTTGTTTTGTTTTGTTTTTTAATTACACCACCACATAATTTAAAGCTTTTACACGTTCTAATTATTCAGTTCCAAAACACCAAACTTTTATTGCACAGGGTCCTCATGAAAAGGCCCACGCAGCTGGACAACCACAGATTCTGCCATGAAAGGGCAGCAAGGTGCCCTCCCCCCTTCTTTGCTGCCTGGGCGGCCACCAGGGTTTAAAATCCATGCACCCTACTAAGTTTCTAGGGTGCAATCCATGGACCCTTCCCTTTCCCATCCCAGCAGGTGCTCAAGGGCCCGCTGGCTTACAAAGTGCCAGAAGAGGGCTGGGCCAGCCGGCCAGAGTTCAGTGTTCTGTCCCTTGGACTTCCAGCGGACACTAGGCTGCTTGGAAAAACCGCGCAGACTCTGAGATTTTTCAGCAGAGGGGTGGAGCGGTAAAGGCCTTGACCCCAAAGGCAAGGCCTTTCTGCGACCGCCAGGTTGGGGAGCTCCGAGAATGTGCCAACAGACGGCGGAATACTTGGTTCCCTGCTCCACGCAGTCCCAGTTCCCTTACCTGTGGTCTGCAGCCCTCCGCTGCACCCACGGGATGGCGATCCTTGGGGACCCAGGAGCAGACGAAATGGGCGTTCCCAGCCGCAGTTGCAACCCCTGAGAGCGCAACTGTGAACCCCGCCCCTGCCGCGCTCCCTGCGCGTTCCCAGCCGCAGTGGCGACCCCGGGAGCACAACTGGGACCGACCCCCACCCAAAGCCATCTGAATCTCGACCCCCGCAGCCCGGGTTTACCTGTCCCGGGTGCGCTCCCAGCGAGTTTTCAGCCTCAGTGTCCACCTCTGAGAGCACAACTGGGAAGCCCGCCCCCACCCCCGCCAGAAGCCGACCCCCGCCCAACGCCGCCCGCGTTCGCCCCGCCCCTGCATGGTCCAGGTACCTTCCCAGCTTCTAGCGTTCACGCCCGGGTAGGAGCAGGATGTAGGAGTATGGGAGATGTGTCTGGAGCCTGACAGCCTCAGCTCCGCTCTGGCCTGCCCTTTGGACCTAGGAGCCAGGCCAACTTGCAGAGGGCTTAGGGCCCCATTGTATGCAAACTACCAAGGCCTACCGCAAGGAGAGCTCTGTCCGAGGGAAGGGAAGTGCCCCAGGCTGCGTTCCCAAGCTGTTGCTTGGCAATGCAGACTCAGCGGTAAACGGAGGGAATCAGGCTCTCTGTAGCCGCAGCTTCACACACAGGTGTGTCTCCGTAGGAATCAAGAAAGATCCTGACAGGGTGAGGTTCATTAGAGCTATACTAAAGAGCAAAGGCTTGTCCATGTGGTCTTGCCTTCCCCTGTGCCTTTGGGTCTCCAGGCTCGGCCCCAGCTCCGTGGAAACAACCCCTGAGAAAATATCTTCAAGATCCACTTTTCCCAGTGTCTGGGAACCGGGGTTCGTAGGAGGAGAGAAAAGCACGCCTCCATCGGGAACAAAAATGCAGCCCACCTGCCTGTGTTTTGAAGCCTCTATTTGGAAGGAATGGGTTAGCTTCTCCTAAAGGAGACCTCCAGATCTGCTCAGAAGTCGGTAATTCCAGAGGCAGGGTGCTGGTTCCTGACTGCCCTTTGCCAGCCTTGCAAAGACATTCCAAGATTCTAGAGTTATATTCCATGAAGGAGCAGGCTTCGGGAATGTGTCAGAGGGGACTGGCTCCTTATTGGCCTCAGCTCAGCTATTGCCTTTCCATTCAAACTAGGACAAGGGCCTAGTTTATGAAGTGTAAGGGTCTTCTTCTTTGAAACTGCCAAGGGCTACAGCAATGAGACTTCTGTCAAGGCGAGGGAAGCCTAAGAGGACGGATTCTCAAGCAGGTGCTTTGCTACAAAGCATCAGCACCCCACGGAGAGAACCAAGATCCCTGTTCCCCAATGTTGGGAGTGTACCTTCACACACAGAGTTGTCTCTATAGGAGCCAAGAATGTTCCTGAGAGATTAGGTTCACTAAACCTCTCCTACAGAGCATAGACCTGTCCATGTGGTTTTTCCTTCCCCTGTGAGTTGGGTCCTCGAGGTCCACCACACCTCCGGGGAAACTGTCCCTGAGAAAAGATCTCCAGGAACGGCTTCGCTGAGGCTGGGAAACGCTGTTCACAGGAAGTAAGGCAAGCGAATCTCCTGCAGAGAAAAAGAGGCCTTACTGTCCCTGGAGGAGCAGGCTGCCAGAGTGTGTGAAACCTGACTGTTGCCTTGCTGGCCTCAGTTCCACCATTGCCTGTTCCTCCGAACTAGGACCCAGGCCTATTTGGAGAAGCGTTTGGCTGCGGATTTCTACAAAGTGCCAAGGGCTACAGCAGTGAGAATTCTCTCAGCGGTCAGGGAGAGCATTTTATGGATTCTCAAGCTGTTTTCTGAACGACAGGGTCAAAATGAACTGAGAAAATCAGGCTCTCTGTGCCCCTATGTTAGGTACGCAGCTTCACACACAGAAGTGTCTCTATAGGAGCCAAGAATGTTCCTGAGAGATGAGGTTCACTAGAAGTCTGCTACAGAGCATAGACCTGTCCATATGGTTTTGCCTTGCCCTGTGAGTTGGGTCCCTGAGGTCCGCCCCAGCTCAGGGGAAGGAGCCCCTGAGAAAAGATCTCCAGGGACCGCTATTCCCCCAGGCTGGCAAACGCAGTTCACAGGAGGTAACGCAAGCGAGCCTCCTGCAAGGCACAACAGGCCTTAGTGTCCCTGGACGATCAGGCTGCAAGAGTGTGTGAGACCTGACTGGTGCCTTACTGGCCTCAGCTCCGCCATTGCATGTTCCTCTGAACTAGGACCCAGGCCTACTAGGAGAAGGGTTTGGGTATGGATTTCTAAATACTGCCAAGGGGTATAGCAATGAGAACTGTGTCACGGGTAAGGAAGAGCATTGTATGGATTTTCAAGCTGTTGTTTGAACGACAGCTTCAAAGATGCACAGAGAGAATCAGACTCTGTGTCTCCATGTTCAGTACACAGCTTCACAGACAGGGGTGTCTCCATAGGAAACAAGAACGTTCCTGACAGAGTGAGGTTCACTAGAGCTCTCCTAGAGAGCAAAGACTTGTCCATGTGGTTTTTCTTCCCCTGTGCGTTTGGGGCTCCAGGCTCGGCCCCAGCTCAGTGGAAACAACCTCTGAGAAAAGATCTTCAAGATCCGCTTTCCCCAGAGGCTGGGATGTGGGGTTCATAGGAGGCGGGAAAAGCAGGCCTCCTTCAGAGAGCAAGAGGCAGCCAAGCGGCCTGCGTTTGGAAGCCTCTATTTGGAAGAATGGGTTAGCTTCCCCTAAGGGAGACCTCCAGATCTGTTCAGAAGTCGGTAATTCCAGAGGCAGTGTGCAGGGTCCTGACTGCCCTTTGCCAGCCTTGCAAAGACATTCCTAGATTCTACAGTTATCTTCCTGAAGAAGCAGGCTTTGGGAATATGTCAGACTTGACTGGCGCCTTATTGGCCTCAGCTCAGCTATTGCCTTTCCATTCAAAGTAGGACAAGGCCCTACTTTATGAAGGGTAAGGGTCTTCTTCTTTCCAAACTGCCGAGGGCTACAGCAATGAGACCTCCGTAAATGCGAGGGAAGCATAAGCGGATGGATTATCAGGAAGGTTCTTTGCCACCAAGCATCAGCACCCCACGGAGAGAATCAGGCTCCCTTTGCCCCTATGTGGGGTGTGTAGATTCACACACAGTGGTGTCTCTACAGGAGCCAAGAATGTTCCTGAGAGATGAGGCTCACAAGAGCTCTCCTACAGAGTGCTCACCTGTACATGTGGTTTCGCCTTCCCCTGTGAGTTGGGTGCCCGAGGTCCACCCCAGCTCCGAGAAAACAGCCTCTGAGAAAAGATCTCCAGGAACCGCTTTTTGCCCAGGCTGGGAAAAGCTGTTCACAGGAAGTAAGGCAAGTGAGCCTCCTGCAGAGAAAAAGAAGCCTTACTGTCCCTGGAAGAGCAGGCTGCCAGAGTGTGTGAAAACTGACTGGTGCCATACTGGTCTTAGCTCCGCCATTGCTTGTTCCTCCGAACTGGGACTCAGGCCTACTTGGAGAAGGGTTTAGGTGCAGATTTCTACAAACTGCCAAGGGCTACTGCAATGAGAACTCTCTCAGAGGTAAGGGCGAGAACTGTATGGATTCTCAAGCTGTTTTCTGAACGACAGCATTAAACCTGCACAGAGAGAATCAGGCTCTTTGCTGCCATGTTGGGTACGCAGTTTCACACACAGAGGTGTCCGCATAGGAGCCAAGAACGTTCGTCAAAGACTGAGGTTCACTAGAGCTCTCTTAGAGAGCAAAGACTTGTTCATGTGGTTTTGCCTTCCCCTGTATGTGTGGGTCTCTGGGCACAACCCCAGCTCCGTGGAAACAACCCCTGAGCAAAGATCTCCAAGATCTGCTTTTCCCCCATGCTGGAAACCAGGGATCATAGGAGGCAGGAAAAGCAAGCCTCCTTCAGGCAAGAAGAGGCAGCCAACCGGCCTGTGTTTGGAAGCCTCTATTTGCAAGGAATGGGTTAGCTTCTCCAGAAGGAGACCTCCAGATCTGCTCAGAAGATAGATATTCCAGAGGCAGGGTCGAGGTTCCTGACTGCCCTTTGCCAGCCTTGCAAAGACATTCCTAGATTCTAGCAATATTTTCCATGAAGGAGCAGGCATCGGGAATATGTCAGAGTTGACGGGTGCCTTACTGGCCTCAGCTCAGCTATTGCCTTTCCTTTCAAACTAGGATCAGGGCCTACTTGGTGAAGGGTAAGGGTCTACTTCTTTCCCAACTGCCAAGAGAAACAGCAATGAGACCTCTGTCAAGGCGAGGGAAGCATAAGCAGATGGATTCTCAAACAGGTGCTTTGCCACAAAGCATCAGCACCCCACGGAGAGAATCAGGCTCCCTGTGACCCTATGTTCGGTGTGTGGCTTTACACACAGAGGTGTCTCTGTACGAGCCAAGAATGTTCCTAAGAGATGAAACACACTGACGTCTCCTACAGAGCATAGACCTGTCCATGTGGTTTTTCCTTCCCCTGTGAGATGGGTCCCCGAGGTCCACCCCAGCTCTGGGGATAGAGCCCCTGAGAAAAGATCTCCAGGAACCGCTTTTTGCCCAGGCTGGGAAACGCAGTTCACAGGAGGCAAGGCAAGCGAGCCTCCTGCAAGGAAAAATAGGCCTTACTGTCCCTGGAGGAGCAGGCTGCCAGAGTGTGTGACACCTGACTGGTGCCTTACTGACCTCAGCTCCGCCATTGCATGGCCATCCAAACCAGGACCCAGGCCTACTTGGAGAAGGGTTTGGGTGCGGATTTGTAAAAACTGCCAAAGGCTACAGCAATGAGAAGTCTCTCAGAGGTAAGGGAGAGCATTGTATGGATTCTCAAGCTGTTGTTTGAACGACAGCTTCAAAGCTGCAAAGAGAGAATCAGGCCCTGTGTGCCCCCTTGTTGGGTACACAGCTTCACACACAGGGGTGTCTCCATAGGAGTCAAGAACGTTCCTGACACAGTAAGTTTCACTTAGAGGTCTCCTGGAGAGCAAAGACTTGTCCATGTGGTTTTCCTTCCCCTGTGCGATTGGGTCTCTGGTCTCGGCCCCAGCTCCATGGAAACAACCCCTGAGAAAATATCTTCAAGATCCGCTTTTCCCAGAGGCTGGGAACAGGGCTTCATAGGATGCGAGAAAAGCAGGCCTCCTTCGGGCGCGAAAAGGCAGCCAACTGGCCTGTTTGGAAGCCTCTATTTGGAAAGAATGGGTTAGCTTCTCCTAAAGGAGACCTCCAGATCTGCTCAGAAGTCGGTAATTCCAGAGGCAGGGTGCTGGTTCCTGACTGCCCTTTGCCAGCCTTGCAAAGACATTCCCAGATTCTAGAGTTATTTTCCATGAAGGTGAAGGCTATGGGAGTATGTCAGACTTGGCAGGCACCTTATTGGACTCAGCTCAGCTATTACCTTTCCATTCAAACTAGGACAAAGGCCTACTTTATGAAGGGTAAGGGTCTTCTTCTTTCCAAACTGCCAAGGGCTACAGCAATGGGACCTCTGTCAAGGCGAGGGAAGCCTAAGTGGATGGATCATCAAGCAGGTGCTTTGCCACAAAGCATCAGCACCCCACGGGGAGAATCAGGCTCCATTTGCCCCTATGTTGGGTGTGTAGCTTCACATACAGAGGTGTCTCTATAGGAGGCCAGAATGTTCCTGAGAGATGAGGTTCACTAGAGCTCTCCTACAGAGCATAGACCTGTCCATATGCTTTTGCCTTCCCCTGTGAGTTGGGTCCTCGAGGTCCTCCCCAGCTCCGGGGAAGGAGCCCCTGAGAAAAGATCTCCAGGGACCTCTTTTCCCCCAGGCTGGGAAATGCAGCTCACAGGAGGGAAGTCAAGTGAGCCTCCTGCAGGGAAAAAGAGGGCTTACTGTCCCTGGACGATCAGGCTGCAGAGTGTGTGAGACCTGACTGGTGCCTTACTGGCCTCAGCTCCGCCATTGCATGTTCCTCCGAACTAGGTCCCAGGACTACTTGGAGAAGGGTTTGGGTGCGGATTTCTAAAAACTGCCAAGGGCTACAGCAATGAGAACTCTGTCACGGGTAAGGAAGAGCATTGTATGGATTTTCAAGGTGTTTTTTGAACGACATCTTTAAAGCTACACAGAGAGAATCAGGCTCTCTGTGCCCCCATGTTGGGTACGCAGCTTCGCACACAGGGGTGTCTCCATATGAATCAAGAATGTTCGTGACAGAGTGAAGTTCACTAGAGCTCTCCTAGAGAGCAAAGACTTGTCCATGTGGTTTTTCTTCCCCTGTGAGTTTGGGTCTCCAGGCTTAGCCCCAGCTCCGTGGAAACAACCCCTGAGAAAAGATCTTCAAGATCCGCTTTTCCCAGAGGCTGGGATGTGGGATTCATAGGAGGCGGGAAAAGCAGGCCTCCTTCAGAGAGCAAGAGGCAGCCAAGCGGCCTGCGTTTGGAAGCCTCTATTTGGAAGAATGGGTTAGCTTCCCCTAAGGGAGACCTCCAGATCTGTTCAGAAGTTGGTAATTCCAGAGGCAGGGTGCAGGCTCCTGACTGCCCTTTGCCAGCCTTGCAGAGACATTCCTAGATTACAGCGTTATTTTCCATGAAGGAGCAGGCTTCGGGAATATGTCAGACTTGACTGGCGCCTTATTGGCCTCAGCTCACCTCTTGCCTTTCCTTTCAAACTAGGACAAGGGCCCACTTTATGAGAGGTAAGGGTCCTCTTCTTTCCAAACTGCCAAGGGCTACAGCAATGAGACCTCTGTCAAGGCGAGGGAAGCGTAAGCTGATGGATTTTCAAGCAGGTGCTTTGCCACAAAGCATCAGCACCCCACGGAAAGAATCTGGCTCCCTTTGCCCCTACGTTGCGTGTGTAGCTACACACAGAGGTGTCTCGATAGGAGCCAAGAATGTTCCTGAGAGAGGAGGTTCACTGTTTGGGGCCAGAGTGAGGCACTCCGCCCATGGCAAAGGTCATGAGGAAGGAGGCTCGACATACGCAAAGGCGGGATCGAGCCTCAGGAGTCCCCCTGGAAATCCTCGAGCATCTACCCCCATCACCAGAGCCTGCCTACCTTACTACTTTGTGCTCTCACCTACACCTCTGACTTTACGGGGGGCTGTCCCCCACCACCTCTTTCGGAGAAGGAGTTAACCTAGAGCTCCAGTTGATAAAAACCCCTGGGTGTGACAAGAGTGTTTTA
Source organism: Bubalus kerabau (assembly GCF_029407905.1). NCBI lineage: Eukaryota > Metazoa > Chordata > Mammalia > Artiodactyla > Bovidae > Bubalus > Bubalus kerabau. The sequence continues at coordinate 706,298 of NC_073633.1, forward strand.
ACCTACAAACTCCTCTGAAGGTTCTCTAGCCTGCCTGACAGGCTTGTCCGGCCACATGTGATTGCTCACAGCCTCCCAACCATGAGAGGCACGAGATGCTTTAAACCTTCTAAAAACAGGTTCCTTAGAAAAGTTAGAAAATTATTAGTATAAGTATAATGGGCTGATTAGAAATCATATTGGTGAAGGGTTTTTCATTTGTTGAGCTGATGTTTACTGCTAAGTCTCCACATCCCCTGCCCTTATACACATTAATGAATATATAGAAGAAATAAGTATTAACCTTTGATATAAATCACGTTAGACCTTAGGCTAAGTAAATTCTTTCCTTAACTAAAACCCACTACACCCTCACCCTATAGGAATGTAACTTTATTTGGGTGGCGTCTGTTTTAAGAATAATCACCCCTGGAGAAATAAGTGTCCTGGTTGACTGACCGCTGTCACAAGGAGAGGGTCGTAAATTGTCAGCAGGCCCCCCGGCCAGAAGATGATGTAACACCCCTAAGACCTCTGTATACTTTTGTATGAAGCACCTAACTTTGATAAAAGTCAGGACTGCTGACCCCACGTGACTTTTGCATAACATCTCAGTGTATAAAAGTAGACCATGGAAAATAAAGAATTGGGATCAGTTTCTCGAAATACTGGTATCCCCATGTCTCTCTCTCTCTCTCACTCTGGTTGAGTCTCCATCTGGAGCGCGGAACCCACCAAGCTTACTAATTTTGCCTGGGCTTCTAAGATCCGACCGGGGAGGCCTCAGTGTCTCCTCTTCTTCGGGAGAATGGAAGGACGCCTGCGGCCTACGTAAGTGGTGCAAGCTTCTTGTCTTGAAGTTTTATTGGTCCCCCGCGTAAACCAAGCTACTCAGCCTCTTTTCTCCACTGAATTTTCCTACTGAGCTATCCTCATTTTATTACTCTTTATATCCTTAATTAACGTTTAATTAAGCAGTTGTTCCCTGACCCTCGCCTACGCCGTCTCTGCTTTGAATACCCTGGATCAGCTGGGGCTGGACCCCGGCAGTTCACTAGAGATCTCCTACAGAGCATAGACCTGTCCATTTGGTTTTGCCTTCCCCTGTGAGTTGGGTCCCCGAGGTCCGCCCCAACTCCGGGGAAACAGCCCCTGAGAAAAGATCTCCAGGAACTGCTTTCCGCCCAGGCTGGGAAACACTGTTCACAGGAAGTAAGGCAAGCGAGCCTCCTGAAGGGAAATAGAGGCCTTACTGTCCCTGGAGGAGCAGGCTGCCAGAGTGTGTGACACCTGACTGGTGCCTTACTGGCCTCAGCTCCGCTATTGCATGTTCATCTGAACTTGAACCCAGGCCTACTTGGAGAAGTGTTTGTGTGCCGATTTCCAGAAACTGCGAAGGGCTACAGCAATGATAACTCTCTCAGTGGTAAGGGAGAGCATTGTGTGGATTCTCAATTTGTTGTTTGAACGACAGCATCAAAGCTGCACAGAGAGAATCAGGTCTCTGTGTCTCTATGTTGGCTATGCAGCTTCCCACACAGAGATGTCCCCGTTGGAGCCAAGAACATTCCGCATAGACTGAGGTTCACTAGAGCACTCCTAGAGAGCAAAGACTTATCCATGCGGTTTTCCCTTCCCCTGTGCGTGTGGGTCTCCGGGATCGGCCCCTGCTCCGTGGAAACAGCCTCTGAGAAAAGATCTCCAAGAACCTCTTATCCCCCAGGCTGGGAAGCGGAGTTCACAGGAGGTGGGATAAGCAAGCTTCCTTCGGCAAGAAGAGACAGCCAACCGGCCTGTGTTTGGAAGCCTATATTTGCAAGGAATGGGTTAGTTTCTCCTGACCGAGACCTCCGGATGTGCTGAGAAGATAGAAATTCCAGAGGCAGGGTCGAGGTTCCTGACTGCCCTTTGCCAGCCTTGCAAAGACATTCCCAGATTCTAACGTTATTTTCCATGAAGGAGCAGGCATCGGGAATATGTCAGACTTGACTGGCGCCTTACTGGCCTCAGCTCAGCTACTGCCTTTCCATTCAAACAAGGACAAGGGCCTACTTGGTGAAGGGTAAGGGTCTGCTTCTTTCCAAACTGCCAAGGACTACAGCAATGAGACCTCTGTCAAGGTGAGGGAAGCCTATGCGGATGGATTCTTAGCAGGTGCTTTGCCACAAAGCATCAGCACCCACGGAGAGAATCAGACTCCCTTTGCCACTATGTTGGGTGTGTAGCTTCATGCACAGAGGTGTCTCTGTAGAAGCCAAGAATGTTCCTGAGAGATGAGGTTCACTAGAGCTCTCCTACAGAGCATAGACCTGTCCATGTGGTTTTGTCTTCCCCTGTGAGTTGGGCCCCCGAGGTCCGACCCAGCTCCAGGGAAACAGCCCCTGAGAAAAAATCTCCAGGAACAGCTTTGCGCCCAGGCTGGGAAATGCAGTTCACAGGAGGCAAGGCAAGCGAGCCTCCTGCAGGGAAAAAGAGGCCTTACTGCTCCTGGACGATCAGGCTGCAAGAGTGTGTGAGACCTCACTTGTGCCTTACTGGCCTCAGCTCCGCCGTTGCCTGTTGTTCCGAGCTAGGACCCAGGCCTACTTGGAGAAGGGTTAGGGTGCGGATTTCTACAAACTGTCAAGGACTACAGCAATGAGAATTCTCTTAGCAGTAAGGGAGAGCATTGTATGGATTCTCAAGCTGTTGTTTGAATGACAGCTTCAAAGCTACACAGAGAGAATCAGGCTCTCTGTTCCCCTATTTTGGCTGTGCAGCTTCACACACAGAATTTGACTCTGTTGGAGCCAGAAATATTCCTGAAAGACTTAGGCTCACCAAAGCTGTCCTCCAGAGCAAAGACATTGGATGTGGTTTTGCCTTCCCTTGCCAGTATGGGTCCCCTAGCTTGGCCCCAGCTCCGGGGATACAGCCTCTGAAAAAAATCTTCCAAGAAGCGATTTTTCCTCCAGGCTGTTAAGCGGAATTCGCAGTTTGCAAGTTAAGGAAGCCTGCTTCGTGGAAGAGCAAGCAGCCAACTGGCCCTGTGTTAGGAAGCCTGTATTTGAAAGGAATGGGTTAGCTTCTACAGCGGGAGAACCTCAGATCTGCTCAGGGGGCTGAAATACTAGAGTCAGGGTCGAGGTTCTCCCTTGTCCTTTGCGCACCTTGCAAAGACATTCCTAGCTTCTAGCGTTAGTGTCCCTGTAGTAGCAGGCTGCAGGAGCGTGTGATAAATGACTGCCACATTCCTGTCCTCAGCTCCGCTATTGACTTTCTATTCGAACTAGAACCCAGGCCTACTTTGAGAGGGGTTAGGGTCCAGTGTTTCCAAACTGCCAAGGGCTACGGCAATGCGAGCTCTGTCAGAGGTAAGAAAAGAGCAATTGGTTGGATTCTTCAGCTGCTGCGTGGCTGCACAGCTTCCGCGCTGCATGGAGAGCATGAGGCTCCTTGTGGCCCTATTTTGGGTACGCAGCAACATGCACACAGAATGTCTGTGTTCACTTATGTACAGGCTTATGTACACTAGAGCTCTCCTACAGAGCAAAGACCACTCAGTGGGCTCCAAGAGATACCTGTCGCGGCTCGAGAAGAGAGTGGAGTCCTTTGCTTCCCCTCGAGATGAGGCCTGACTCCCCGGGTGAGTATGGAATGCAACCCCAAATCCCTGTCGCCTATGGAGAGGAACATTAAGTCCTGGATACAAGCCTAGATGAGGTCTAGTTTGCCCTTCAGTGAATGGAGCCCAATCCACAGCTCTCCCTGGCAACTCGAATGGAAGATTAGACTTCCTGGGCCAACACAAGAGGAAGCCTGAATTCCCCGTCGTAACTCGAGAATCCCACCGAAACTCGAGAAAATCCACGTGCTTCCCTCGTCATCGCAAGATGAGGCCCTTTGTCCGCTACAGCATCTCAAGAGAAGTCCCACGTTCCATCCTGAAGTGCGAAACGGTACTTGGCACCCTTGATGTGACCCCAAAAGTTCCGCGACATACCAGACTCACTCAAGGGGAACACCGAGGTTCCCGGCACAACTTCATCTGATCCCTTCTCCTATCCTGATTGCGACAGGAGGGTCGACTCCCCTTCTCTGTCTGCAAGGGGTTCCCGACCTTCCGGGCGCACCTCAGGATGAGGCCGGTCTCATGAGGAAGTTCGAGACGTAGCCTCGTGGGTGGTGCCACATGCCGAAAGACCCCAATTTCACGGTCCACTCTTGAAAAGAACCCGATGCCAGCACACCTCTTTGAAGGAAAACCTGTGGATGAAGGCACAACACGAAGGGGCACTGACACCCGCTTGCATCGTCCAGAAAAACCCGCAGGTCCCACAGACATTTCGACAAGTGGCCTGTCACCCTGTAAACAACTCGAAAGGCAAACGAAGGTCCATTCCTCAACAGAAGACTAGGTGTGACTCTCTTGTCCCTACTCTGCAGGGACCATGGGATCCGAGTCAGAAACGGAGAGGAAGCCTGAGGTTCCTGCGTCCACTCGAGATGAGGCCCTCTTCCATTGCACCACACCCAGTGGAGTCCCGAGAGGCCCCTACCAACTCCACAGTATCCCTGAGTTCTCAGAGGCACAATGAGAAGCTCCCTGAGGTCACAGGCACAAGTCGAGGGAACCCTGGGTTTTCTGCCATGACTCGAGAAAGACCTCGAGAGTGCTTCAAAATGTGTTGAGTCGCGATTCCCCTACCATGACTCGAGAGCCATGACACGCGCCCCCTCTTCACACGCATGGAGACCTGACTAACCTGGCACTGCACGAGAGGCTCCCTGAGATCCTCATCGTACCTCGTGAGGAAACCCACACTGCCGCGGCAGCTCGAGGAAACACATGAGACACCCCGGTCATCGCGAGATGAGGGCCTTATATTCCTGCATGGCCTGGAAACCAATCACGAGTCCTCTCTCCAAACTGAAGAGCAGGCTGGACTCCGTTGAGGCCGCTCAGGGGGCTCCAACAGATCCTTGTCGCGACTCAAGAGGAGAGCGGAGTCCTTGGCTTCACCTCGAGACGAGGTCTGACTCCCCGGGGGAGCCTGGAATGCAACCCCGAGATGCCTGCTTTCCCTGGAGAGGAATAGTAGGTCCTGGACACACGCCTAGGTGAGGTCTCTTCGGCCCTGCAGTGACTCGAGCGCAACCCCCAGATTTCCCTTGCAACTCGAGGGGAAGATTGGGCTTCACAGGGCCAACCCAAGAGGAAGGCTGAGATCCCCATTGTAACTCGAGAATCCCGCCGCAACTCGAGAAAAACCACGTGGTTCCAAATTCTTGGCAAGATGAGACCCTTGCCCGCGACGGCGTCTCAAGGGAAGACCCCTCTTCCGCCCTGAAGGGCGGAAAGGATCCTGCCAGTCTTCCTGCGACCCCCAAAAGTCCCCCGACACGCCGGGTTCCCTCGAGGGGAACACCGAGGGTCCCGGCACCGCTTCCTCTGAGCCCCTTCTCCCTTCCTGATCGCGACAGGAGAGGCGATTCCCCTGCGTGGTCTGGAAGGGGTTCCCGGCCTTCCTGGCGCACCTCAGGATGAGGCCGGTCTCACGAGGAAATTCGAGACGAGCCACGTGGGTGGGGCCACATGCCGAACGCCCCCGATTCCCCGGTCCGCCCTTGAGAAGGACCCGAGGCCCGGACCCCTCTTCGAAGGCAACCCTGTGGGTGAAGGCACAACACGAAGGGGCACTGCCACCCCCGTGCATCGTCCGCAAAGACCCGCGGGTTCCACACACAGCTCGACGAGGGGCCTGAGACCCCCTGAGCAACTCGAGAGGCCAGCGGGGTTCCCTTCCTCAGACAAGACGAGGCCTGACTCTCCTGTCCCAACTCTGCAGGGACCTTGCGGTCGGAGTCTGAAACGGAGAGGAAGCCTGAGGTTCCTGCCTCCCCTCGAGGTGAGGCCCTCTTCCGTTGCGCCAGGCCCAGCGGAGTCCCGAGGGGCCCCGCCACCTCCACAGGATCCCTCCCCTCTCAGAGGCACCCTGGGAAGTTCCCTAAAGTCCCCGGCAGAAGGCGAGGAAACGAGGGTTTCCCGCCGCCCCCAGACAAAGACCTCAAGAGTCCTTCTTCAACGCGCCTCGAGGCCCTAGTCCCCTCCCGTGACTCGAGAGCCAGGACGCGCTTCCCCTCGCCACGCGCATGGAGACCTGACTTCCCTGGCGCCGCACGAGAGGCTCCCTGAGATCCTCGTCGTGCCTCGGGAGAAAACCCCCACGGGCGCCGCAGCTCGAGAAACCCCTGAGACGCCCCCGTCCTCGCGAGCTGAGGGCCTTCTCTTCCTGCATGGCCTGGAGAGCAATCCCGGGTCCTCTCTCTAAACGGAAGAGGAAGCTGGACTCCCTTGAGGCCGCTCAGGGGGCTCCAAGAGACCCGCGTCGCGACTCGAGAGGAGAGCGGAGTCCTTGGCTTCCCCTCGAGACGAGGCCTGACTCCCCGGGGGAGCCTGGAATGCAACCCCGAGATCCCTGCCTTCCCTGGAGAGGAATATTAGGTCCCGGACACACGCCTAGGTGAGGTCTCTTTGGCCCTGCAGTGACTCGAGCGCAACCCCCAGCTTTCCCTCGCAACCCGAGGGGAAGATTGGGCTTCCCAGGGCCAACCCAAGGGGAAGGCTGAGATCCCCGTCGTAACTCGAGAATCCCGCCGCAACTCGAGAAAAACCACGTGGTTCCCACCTCTTGGCAAGATGAGGCCCTTGCCCGCGACGGCGTCTCAAGGGAAGTCCCCTGTTCCGCCCTGAAGGGCGAAACGGTCCCTGACAGCCTTCCTGCGACCCCCAAAAGTCCACCGACACGCCGGGTTACCCGAGGGGCACACCGAGGGTCCCGGCACCGCTTCCTCTGAGCCCCTGCTCCCCTCCTGATCGCGAAAGGAGAGGCGATTCCCCTGCGTGGCCTGGAACGGGTTCCTGGTCTTCCCGGCGCACCTCAGGATGAGGCCGGTCTCACGAGGAAATTCGAGACGAGCCACGTGGGTGGTGCCACATGCCGAACGCCCCTGATTCCCCGGTCCGCTCTTGAGAAGGACCCGAGGCCCGGACCCCTCTTCGAAGGCAACCATGTGGGTGAAGGCACAACACGAAGGGGCACTGCCATCCCCGGGCATCGTCCGTAAAGACCCGCGGGTTCCACACACAGCTCGACGAGGGGCCTGAGACCCCCTGAGCAACTCGAGAGGCCAGCGGGGTTCCCTTCCTCAGACAAGACGAGGCCTGACTCTCCTGTCCCAACTCTGCAGGGACCTTGCGGTCGGAGTCTGAAACGGAGAGGAAGCCTGAGGTTCCTGCCTCCCCTCGAGGTGAGGCCCTCTTCCGTTGCGCCAGGCCCAGCGGAGTCCCGAGGGGCCCCGCCACCTCCACAGGATCCCTCCCCTCTCAGAGGCATCCTGGGAAGTTCCCTAAAGTCCCCGGCAGAAGGCGAGGAAACGAGGGTTTCCCGCCGCCCCCCGACAAAGACTTCAAGAGTTCTTCTTCAACGCGTCTCGAGGCTCTAGTCCCCTCCCGTGACTCGAGAGCCATGACGCGCTCCCCCTGGCCACACGCATGGAGACCTGACTTCCCTGGCGCCGCACGAGAGGCTCCCTGAGATCCAAGTCGTTCATCGGGAGAAAACTCCCACAGGCGCGCAGCTCGAGGAAACCCCTGAGATGCCCCCGTCCTCGCGAGCTGAGGGCCTTCTTTTCCTGCATGGCCTGGAGAGCAATCCACGGTCCTCTCTCCAAACGGAAGAGGAGGCTGGACTCCCTTGAGGCCGCTCAGGGGGCTCCAAGAGACCCGCGTCGCGACTCGAGAGGAGAGCGGAGTCCTTGGCATCCCCTCGAGACGAGGCCTGACTCCCCGGGGAGCCTGGAATGCAACACCGAGATCCCTGCCTTCCCTGGAGAGGAATATGAGGTCCCGGACACACGCCTAGGTGAGGTCTCTTCGGCTCTTCAGTGACTCGAGCGCAACCCCCAGCTTTCCCTCGCAACCCGAGGGGAAGATTGGGCTTCCCAGGGCCAACCCAAGGGGAAGGCTGAGATCCCCGTCGTAGCTCGAGAATGCCGCCGCAACTCGAGAAAATCCACGTGGTTCCCACCTCTTGGAAAGATGAGGCCCTTGCCCGCGACGGCGTCTCAAGGGAAGTCCCTTGTTCCGCCTGAAGGGCGAAACGGTCCCTGACAGCCTTCCTGCGACCCCCAAAAGTCCCCCGACACGCCGGGTTCCCCCGAGGGGAACACCGAGGGTCCCGGCTCCGCTTCCTCTGAGCCCCTTCTCCCCTCCTGATCGCGACAGGAGAGGCGATTCCCCTGCGTGGTCTGGAAGGGGTTCCCGGCCTTCCCGGCGCACCTCAGGATGAGGCCGGTCTCACGAGGAAATTCCAGACGAGCCACGTGGGTCGGGCCACATGCCGAACGCCCCCGATTCCTCGGTCTGCTCTTGAGAAGGACCCGAGGCCCTGACCCCTCTTCGAAGGCAACCCTGTGGGTGAAGGCACAACACGAAGGGGCACTGCCACCCCTGTGCATCGTCCGCAAAGACCCGCGGGTTCCACACACAGCTCGACGAGGGGCCTGAGACCCCCTGAGCAACTCGAGAGGCCAGCGGGGTTCCCTTCCTCAGACAAGACGAGGCCTGACTCTCCTGTCCCAACTCTGCAGGGACGCTGCGGTCGGAGTCCGAAACGGAGAGGAAGCCTGAGGTTCCTGCCTCCCCTCGAGGTGAGGCCCTCTTCCGTTGCGCTAGACCCAGCGGAGTCCCGAGGGGCCCCGCCACCTCCACAGGATCCCTCGCCTCTCAGAGGCACCCTGGGAAGTTCCCTAAGGTCCCCGGCAGAAGGCGAGGGACACGAGGGTTTCCCGTCGCCCCCCGAGAAAGACCTCGTGAGTCCTTCTTCAACGCGTCTCGAGGCCCTAGTCCCCTCCTGTGACTCGAGAGCCAGGACGCGCTCCCCCTCGCCACGCGCATGGAGACCTGACTTCCCTGGCGCCGCACGAGAGGCTCCCTGAGATCCTCGTCGTGCCTCGGGAGAAAACCCCACGGGCGCCGCAGCTCGAGGAAACCTCTGAGAAGCCCCCGTCCTCGCGAGCTGAGGGCCTTCTTTTCCTGCATGGCCTGGAGAGCAATCCCGGGTCCTCTCTCCAAACGGAAGAGGAGGCTGGACTCCCTTGAGGCCGCTCAGGGGGCTCCAAGAGACCCGCGTCGCGACTCGAGAGGAGAGCGGAGTCCTTGGCTTCCCCTCGAGACGAGGCCTGACTCCCCAGGGGAGCCTGGAATGCAACCCCGAGATCCCTGCCTTCCCTGGAGAGGAATATTAGGTCCCGGACACACGCCTAGGTGAGGTCTCTTCGGCCCTGCAGTGACTCGAGCGCAACCCCCAGCTTTCCCTCGGAACCCGAGGGGAAGATTGGGCTTGCCAGGGCCAACCCAAGGGGAAGGCTCAGATTCCAGTCGTAACTCGAGAATCCCGCAGCAACTCGAGAAAAACCACGTGGTTCCCACCTCTTGGCAAATTGAGGCCCTTGCCCGCAACGGCGTCTCAAGGGAAGTCCCCTGTTCCGCCCTGAAGGGTGAAACGGTCCTTGACAGCCTACCTACGACACCCAAAAGTTCCTCGACACGCCGTGTTCCCTCGAGGGGAACACCGAGTGTTCAGGCACTGCTTCATCTGAGACCCTTCTCCCCTCCGGAACGCGACAGGAGAGTCGATTCCCCTGCGTGGTCTGGAAGGGGTTCCCGGTCTTCCCGGCACACCTCAGGATGAGGCCTGTCTCACGAGGAAATTCGAGACGAGCCACGTGGGTGGTGCCACATGCCGAACGCCCCCGATTCCCCGGTCCGCCCTTGAGAAGGACCCGAGGCCCGGACCCCTCTTCGAAGGCAACCCTGTGGGTGAAGGCACAACACGAAGGGGCACTGCCACCCCCGTGCATCGTCCACAAAGACCCGCGGGTTCCACACACAGCTCGACGAGGGGCCTGAGACCCCCTGAGCAACTCGAGAGGCCAGCGGGGTTCCCTTCCTCAGACAAGACGAGGCCTGACTCTCCTGTCCCAACTCTGCAGGGACCCTGCGGTCGGAGTCCGAAACGGAGAGGAAGCCTGAGGTTCCTGCCTCCCCTAAAGTTGAGGCCCTCTTCCGTTGCGCCTGACCCAGCGGAGTCCCGAGGGGCCCCGCCACCTCCACAGGATCCCTCGCCTCTCAGAGGCACCCTGGGAAGTTCCCTAAGGTCCCTGGGAGAAGGCGAGGCAAACGAGGGTTTCCCTCCGCCCCCCGAGAAAGACCTCGAGAGTCCTACTTCAACGCGCCTCGAGGCCCTAGTCCCCTCCCGTGACTCGAGAGCCAGGACGCACTCCCCCTCGCCACGCGCATGGAGACCTGACTTCCCTGGCGCCGCACGAGACGCTCCCTGAGATCCTCGTCTTGCCTCGGGAGAAAACCCCCACGGGTGACGCAGCTCGAGGAAACCCCTGAGACGCCCCCGTCCTCGCGAGCTGAGGGCCTTCTTTTCCTGCATGGCCTGGAGAGCAATCCCGGGTCCTCTCTCCAAACGGAAGAGGAGGCTGGACTCCCTTGAGACCGCTCAGGGGGCTCCAAGAGAACCGCGTCACGACTCGAGAGGGGAGCGGAGTCCTTGGCTTCCCCTCGAGACGAGGCCTGACTCCCCGGGGGAGCCTGGAATGCAACCCCGAGATCCCTGCCTTCCCTGGAGAGGAATATTATGTCCCAAACACACGCCTAGGTGAGGTCACTTCGGCCCTGCAGTGACTCGAGCGCAACCCCCAGCTTTCCCTCGCAACCCGAGGGGAAGTTTGGGCTTCCCGGGGCCAACCCAAGGGGAAGGCTGAGATCCCCGTCGTAACTCGAGAATCCCGACGCAACTCGAGAAAACCCACGTGGTTCCCACCTCTTGGCATGATGAGGCCCTTGCCCGCGACGGCGTCTCAAGGGAAGTCCCCTGTTCCGCCCTGAAGGGCGAAACGGTCCCTGACAGCCTTCCTGCGACCCCCAAAAGTCCCCCGACACGCCGGGTTCCCTCGAAGGGAACACCGAGGGTCCCGGCACCGCTTCCTCTGAGCCCCTTCTCCCCTCCTGATCGCGAAAGGACAGGCGATTCCCCTGCGTGGTCTGGAAGGGGTTCCCGGCCTTCCCGGCGCACCTCAGGATGAGGCCTGCCTCACGAGGAAATTCGAGACCAGCCACGTGGGTGGTGCCACATGCCGAACCCCCCCGATTCCCCGGTCCGCCCTTGAGAAGGACCCGAGGCCCGGACCCCTCTTCGAAGGCAACCCTGTGGGTGAAGGCACAACACGAAGGGGCGCTGCCACCCTCGTGCATCGTCCGCAAAGACCCGCGGGTTCCACACACAGCTCGACGAGGGGCCTGAGACCCCCTGAGCAAATCGAGAGGCCAGCGGGGTTCCCTTCCTCAGACAAGACGAGGCCTGACTCTCCTGTCCCAACTCTGCAGGGACCCTGCGGTCGGAGTCCGAAACGGAGAGGAAGCCTGAGGTTCCTGCCTCCCCTCGAGGTGAGGCCCTCTTCCGTTGCGCCAGACCCAGCGGAGTCCCGAGGGGCCCCGCCACCTCCACAGGATCCCTCGCCTCTAAGAGGCACCCTGGGAAGTTCCCTAAGGTCCCCGGCAGAAGGCGAGGGAAACGAGGGTTTCCCGCCGCCCCCCGAGTAAGACCTCGAGAGTCCTTCTTAGACGCGTCTCGAGGCCCTAGTCCCCTCCCGTGACTCGAGAGCCAGGACGCGCTCCCCCTCGCCACGCGCATGGAGACCTGACTTCCCTGGCGCCGCACGAGAGGCTCCCTGAGATCCTCGTCACGCCTCGGGAGAAAACCCCCACGGGCGCCGCAGCTCGAGGAAACCCCTGAGACGCCCCCGTCCTCGCGAGCTGAGGGCCTTCTTTTCCTGCATGGCCTGGAGAGCAATCCCGGGTCCTCTCTCCAAACGGAAGAGGAGGCTGGACTCCCTTGAGGCCGCTCAGGGGGCTCCAAGAGACCTGCGTCGCGACTCGAGAGGAGAGCGGAGTCCTTGGCTTCCCCTCGAGACGAGGCCTGACTCCCCGGGGGAGCCTGGAATGCAACCCCGAGATCCCTGCCTTCCCTGGAGAGGAATATGAGGTCCCGGACACACGCCTAGGTGAGGTCTCTTCGGCCCTGCAGTGACTCGAGCGCAACCCCCAGCTTTCCCTCGCAACCCGAGGGGAAGATTGGGCTTCCCAGGGCCAACCCAAGGGGAAGGCTGAAATCCCCGTCGTAACTCGAGAATCCCGCCGCAACTCGAGAAAAACCACGTGGTTCCCACCTCTTGGCAAGACGAGGCCCTTGCCCGCGACGGCGTCTCAAGGGAAGTCCCCTGTTCCGCCCTGAAGGGCGAAACGGTCCCTGACAGCCTTCCTGCGACCCCCAAAAGTCCCCCGACACGCCGGGTTCCCCCGAGGGGAACACCGAGGGTCCCGGCACCGCTTCCTCTGAGCCCCTTCTCCCCTCCTGATCGCGACAGGAGAGGCGATTCCCCTGCGTGGTCTGGAAGGGGTTCCCGGCCTTCCCGGCGCACCTCAGGATGAGGCCGGTCTCACGAGGAAATTCGAGACGAGCCACGTGGGTGGTGCCACATGCCGAACGCCCCCGATTCCCCGGTCCGCCCTTGAGAAGGACCCGAGGCCCGGACCCCTCTTCGAAGGCAACCCTGTGGGTGAAGGCACAACACGAAGGGGCACTGCCACCCCCGGGCATCGTCCGCAAAGACCCGCGGGTTCCACACACAGCTCGACGAGGGGCCTGAGACCCCCCGAGCAACTCGAGAGGCCAGCGGGGTTCCCTTCCTCAGACAAGACGAGGCCTGACTCTCCTGTCCCAACTCTGCAGGGACCCTGCGGTCGGAGTCCGAAACGGAGAGGAACCTGAGGTTCCTACCTCCCCTCGAGGTGAGGCCCTCTTCCGTTGCGCCAGACCCAGCAGAGTCCCGAGGGGCCCCGCCACCTCCACAGGATCCATCGCCTCTCAGAGGCACCCTGGGAAGTTCCCTAAGGTCCCCGGCAGAAGGCGAGGGAAACGAGGGTTTCCCGCCGCCGCCCGACAAAGACCTCGAGAGTCCTTCTTCAACGCGTCTCGAGGCCCTAGTCCCCTCCCGTGACTCGAGAGCCAGGACGCGCTCCCCCTCGCCACGCGCATGGAGACCTGACTTCCCTGGCGCCGCACGAGAGGCTCCCTGAGATCCTCGTCGTGCCTCGGGAGAAAACCCCCACGGGCGCCGCAGCTCGAGGAAACCCCTGAGACGCCCCCGTCCTCGCGAGCTGAGGGCCTTCTTTTCCTGCATGGCCTGGAGAGCAATCCCGGGTCCTCTCTCCAAACGGAAGAGGAGGCTGGACTCCCTTGAGGCCGCTCAGGGGGCTCCAAGAGACCCGCGTCGCGACTCGAGAGGAGAGCGGAGTCCATGGCTTCCCCTCGAGACGAGGCCTGACTCCCCGGGGGAGCCTGGAATGCAACCCCGAGATCCCTGCCTTCCCTGGAGAGGAATATTAGGTCCCGGACACACGCCTAGGTGAGGTCTCTTCGGCCCTGCAGTGACTCGAGCGCAACCCCCAGCTTTCCCTCGCAACCCGAGGGGAAGATTGGGCTTCCCAGGGCCAACCCAAGGGGAAGGCTGAGATCCCCATCGTAACTCGAGAATCCCGCCGCAACTCGAGAAAAACCACGTGGTTCGCACCTCTTGGCAAGATGAGGCCCTTGCCCGCCACGGCGTCTCAAGGGAAGTCCCCTGTTCCGCCCTGAAGGGCGATACGGTCCCTGACAGCCTTCCTGCGACCCCCAAAAGTCCCCCGACACGCCGGGTTCCCCAGAGGGGAACACCGAGGGTCCCGGCACCGCTTCCTCTGAGCCCCTTCTCCCCTCCTGACCGCGACAGGAGAGGCGATTCCCCTGCGTGGTCTGGAAGGGGTTCCCGGACTTCCTGGCGCACCTCAGGAGGAGGCCGGTCTCACGAGGAAATTCGAGACGAGCCACGTGGGTGGGGCCACATGCCGAACGCCCCCGATTCCCCGGTCCGCCCTTGAGAAGGACCCGAGGCCCGGACCCCTCTTCGAAGGCAACCCTGTGGGTGAAGGCACAACAGGAAGGGGCACTGCCACCCCAGGGCATCGTCCGCAAAGACCCGCGGGTTCCACACACAGCTCGACGAGGGGCCTGAGACCCCCTGAGCAACTCGAGAGGACAGCGGGGTTCCCTTCCTCAGGCAAGACGAGGCCTGACTCTCCTGTCCCAACTCTGCAGGGACCCTGCGGTCGGAGTCCGAAACGGAGAGGAAGCCTGAGGTTCCTGCCTCCCCTCGAGGTGAGGCCCTCTTCCGTTGCGCCAGACCCAGCGGAGTCCCGAGGGGCCCCGCCACCTCCACAGGATCCCTCGCCTCTCAGAGGCACCCTGGGAAGTTCCCTAAGGTCCCCGGCAGAAGGCGAGGGACACGAGGGTTTCCCGCCGCCCCCCGAGGAAGACCTCGGGAGTCCTTCTTCAACGCGTCTCGAGGCCCTAGTCCCCTCCCGTGACTCGAGAGCCAGGACGCGCTCCCCCTCGCCACGCGCATGGAGACTTGACTTCCCTGGCGCCGCACGAGAGGCTCCCTGAGATCCTCGTCGTGCCTCGGGGGAAAACCCCCACGGGCGCCGCAGCTCGAGGAAACCCCTGAGACGCCCCCGTCCTCGCGAGCTGAGGGCCTTCTTTTCCTGCATGGCCTGGAGAGCAATCCCGGGTCCTCTCTCCAAACGGAAGAGGAGGCTGGACTCCCTTGAGGCCGCTCAGGGGGCTCCAAGAGACCCGCGTCGCGACTCGAGAGGAGAGCAGAGTCCTTGGCTTCCCCTCGAGACGAGGCCTGACTCCCCGGGGGAGCCTGGAATGCAACCCCGAGATCCCTGCCTTCCCTGGAGAGGAATATGAGGTCCCGGACACACGCCTAGGTGAGGTCTCTTCGGCCCTGCAGTGACTCGAGCGCAACCCCCAGCTTTCCCTCGCAACCCGAGGGGAAGATTGGGCTTCCCAGTGCCAACCCAAGGGGAAGGCTGAGATCCCCGTCGTAACTCGAGAATCCCGCCGCAACTCGAGAAAAACCAGGTGGTTCCCACCTCTTGGCAAGACGAGGCCCTTGCCCGCCACGGCGTCTCAAGGGAAGTCCCCTGTTCCGCCCTGAAGGGCGAAACGGTCCCTGACAGCCTTCCTGCGACCCCCAAAAGTCCCCCGACACGCCGGGTTCCCTCGAGGGGAACACCGAGGGTCCCGGCACCGCTTCCTCTGAGCCCCTTCTCCCCTCCTGATCGCGACAGGAGAGGCGATTCCCCTGCGTGGTCTGGAAGGGGTTCCCGGCCTTCCCGGCGCACCTCAGGAGGAGGCCGGTCTCACGAGGAAATTCGAGACGAGCCACGTGGGTGGGGCCACATGCCGAACGCCCCCGATTCCCCGGTCCGCCCTTGAGAAGGACCCGAGGCCCGGACCCCTCTTGGAAGGCAACCCTGTGGGGGAAGGCACAACACGAAGGGGCACTGCCACCCCCGTGCATCGTCCGCAAAGACCCGCGGGTTCCACACACAGCTCGACGAGGGGCCTGAGACCCCCTGAGCAACTCGAGAGGCCAGCGGGGTTCCCTTCCTCAGACAAGACGAGGCCTGACTCTCCTGTCCCAACTCTGCAGGGACCCTGCGGTCGGAGTCCGAAACGGAGAGGAAGCCTGAGGTTCCTGCCTCCCCTCGAGGTGAGGCCCTCTTCCGTTGCGCCAGACCCAGCGGAGTCCCGAGGGCCCCCGCCACCTCCACAGGATCCCTCGCCTCTCAGAGGCACCCTGGCAAGTTCCCTAAGGTCCCCGGCAGAAGGCGAGGGACACGAGGGTTTCCCGCCGCCCCCCGAGGAAGACCTCGAGAGTCCTTCTTCAACGCGTCTCGAGGCCCTAGTCCCCTCCCGTGACTGGAGAGCCAGGACGCGCTCCCCCTCGCCACGTGCATGGAGACCTGACTTCCCTGGCCCCGCACGAGAGGCTCCCTGAGATCCTCGTCGCGCCTCGGGAGAAAACCCCCACGGGCGCCGCAGCTCGAGGAAACCCCTGAGACGCCCCCGTCCTCGCGAGCTGAGGGCCTTCTTTTCCTGCATGGCCTGGAGAGCAATCCCGGGTCCTCTCTCCAAACGGAAGAGCAGGCTGGACTCCCTTGAGGCCGCTCAGGGGGTTCCAAGAGACCCGCGTCGCGACTCGAGAGGAGAGCGGAGTCCTTGGCTTCCCATCGAGACGAGGCCTGACTCCCCGGGGGAGCCTGGAATGCAACCCCGAGATCCCTGCCTTCCCTGGAGAGGAAGAGTAGGTCCCGGACACACGCCTAGGTGAGGTCTCTTCGGCCCTGCAGTGACTCGAGCGCAACCCCCAGCTTTCCCTCGCAACCCGAGGGGAAGATTGGGCTTCCCAGGGCCAACCCAAGGGGAAGGCTGAGATCCCCGTCGTAACTCGAGAATCCCGCCGCAACTCGAGAAAAACCACGTGTTTCCCACCTCTTGGCAAGATGAGGCCCTTGCCCGCCACGGCGTCTCAAGGGAAGTCCCCTGTTCCGCCCTGAAGGGCGCAACGGTCGCTGACAGCCTTCCTGCGACCCCCAAAAGTCCCCCGACACGCCGGGTTCCCTCGAGGGGAACACCGACGGTCCCGGCACCTCTTCCTCTGAGCCCCTTCTCCCCTCCTGATCGCGACAGGAGAGGAGATTCCCCTGC
Source organism: Bubalus kerabau (assembly GCF_029407905.1). NCBI lineage: Eukaryota > Metazoa > Chordata > Mammalia > Artiodactyla > Bovidae > Bubalus > Bubalus kerabau. The sequence continues at coordinate 722,989 of NC_073633.1, forward strand.
GTGGTCTGGAAGGGGTTCCCGGCCTTCCCGGCGCACCTCAGGATGAGGCCGGTCTCACGAGGAAATTCGAGACGAGCCACGTGGGTGGGGCCACATGCCGAACGCCCCCGATTCCCCGGTCCGCCCTTGAGAAGGACCCGAGGCCCGGACCCCTCTTCGAAGGCAACCCTGTGGGTGAAGGCACAACACGAAGGGGCACTGCCACCCCTGTGCATCGTCCGCAAAGACCCGCGGGTGCCACACACAGCTCGACGAGGGGCCTGAGACCCCCTGAGTAACTCGAGAGGCCAGCGGGGTTCCCTTCCTCAGACAAGACGAGGCCTGACTCTCCTGTCCCAACTCTACAGGGACCCTGCGGTCGGAGTCCGAAACGGAGAGGAAGCCTGAGGTTCCTGCCTCCCCTCGAGGTGAGGCCCTCTTCCATTGCGCCAGACCCAGCGGAGTCCCGAGGGGCCCCGCCACCTCCACAGGATCCCTCGCCTCTCAGAGGCACCCTGGGAAGTTCCCTAAGGTCCCCGGCAGAAGGCGAGGGACACGAGGGTTTCCCGCCGCCCGCCGAGAAAGACCTCGAGAGTCCTTCTTCAACGCGTCTCGAGGCCCTAGTCCCCTCCCGTGACTGGAGAGCCAGGACGCGCTCCCCCTCGCCACGTGCATGGAGACCTGACTTCCCTGGCGCCGCACGAGAGGCTCCCTGAGATCCTCGTCGCGCCTCGGGAGAAAACCCCCACGGGCGCCGCAGCTTGAGGAAACCCCTGAGACGCCCCCGTCCTCGCGAGCTGAGGGCCTTCTTTTCCTGCATGGCCTGGAGAGCAATCCCGGGTCCTCTCTCCAAACGGAAGAGCAGGCTGGACTCCCTTGAGGCCGCTCAGGGGGTTCCAAGAGACCCGCGTCGCGACTCGAGAGGAGAGCGGAGTCCTTGGCTTCCCCTCGAGACGAGGCCTGACTCCCCGTGGGAGCCTGGAATGCAACCCCGAGATCCCTGCCTTCCCTGGAGAGGAATATTAGGTCCCGGACACACGCCTAGGTGAGGTCTCTTCGGCCCTGCAGTGACTCGAGCGCAACCCCCAGCTTTCCCTCGCAACCCGAGGGGAAGATTGGGCTTCCCAGGGCCAACCCAAGGGGAAGGCTGAGATCCCCGTCGTAACTCGAGAATCCCGCCGCAACTCGAGAAAAACCACGTGGTTCCCACCTCTTGGCAAGAGGAGGCCCTTGCCCGCCACGGCGTCTCAAGGGAAGTCCCCTGTTCCGCCCTGAAGGGCGAAACGGTCGCTGACAGCCTTCCTGCGACCCCCAAAAGTCCCCCGACACGCCGGGTTCCCTCGAGGGGAACACCGACGGTCCCGGCACCGCTTCCTCTGAGCCCCTTCTCCCCTCCTGATCGCGACAGGAGAGGCGATTCCCCTGCGTGGTCTGGAAGGGGTTCCCGGCCTTCCCGGCGCACCTCAGGATGAGGCCGGTCTCACGAGGAAATTCGAGACGAGCCGCGTGGGTGGGGCCACATGCCGAACGCCCCCGATTCCCCGGTCCGCCCTTGAGAAGGACCCGAGGCCCGGACCCCTCTTCGAAGGCAACCCTGTGGGTGAAGGCACAACACGAAGGGGCACTGCCACCCCCGTGCATCGTCCGCAAAGACCCGCGGGTGCCACACACAGCTCGACGAGGGGCCTGAGACCCCCTGAGCAACTCGAGAGGCCAGCGGGGTTCCCTTCCTCAGACAAGACGAGGCCTGACTCTCCTGTCCCAACTCTGCAGGGACCCTGCGGTCGGAGTCCGAAACGGAGAGGAAGACTGAGCTTCCTGCCTCCCCTCGAGGTGAGGCCCTCTTCCGTTGCGCCAGACCCAGCGGAGCCCCGAGGGGCCCCGCCACCTCCACAGGATCCCTCGCCTCTCAGAGGCACCCTGGGAAGTTCCCTAAGGTCCCCGGCAGAAGGCGAGGGACACGAGGGTTTCCCGCCGCCCCCCGAGAAAGACCTCGAGAGTCCTTCTTCAACGCGTCTCGAGGCCCTAGTCCCCTCCCGTGACTCGAGAGCCAGGACGCGCTCCCCCTCGCCATGCGCATGGAGACCTGACTTCCCTGGCGCCGCACGAGAGGCTCCCTGAGATCCTCGTCGTGCCTCGGGAGAAAACCCCCACGGGCGCCGCAGCTCGAGGAAACCCCTGAGACGCCCCCGTCCTCGCGAGCTGAGGGCCTTCTTTTCCTGCATGGCCTGGAGAGCAATCCCGGGTCCTCTCTCCAAACGGAAGAGGAGGCTGGACTCCCTTGAGGCCGCTCAGGGGGCACCAAGAGACCCGCGTCACGACTCGAGAGGAGAGCGGAGTCCTTGGCTTCCCCTCGAGACGAGGCCTGACTCCCCGGGGGAGCCTGGAATGCAACCCCGAGATCCCTGCCTTCCCTGGAGAGGAATATTAGGTCCCGGACACACGCCTAGGTGAGGTCTCTTCGGCCCTGCAGTGACTCGGGCGCAACCCCCAGCTTTCCCTCGCAACCCGAGGGGAAGATTGGGCTTCCCAGGGCCAACCCAAGGGGAAGGCTGAGATCCCCGTCGTAACTCGAGAATCCCGCCGCAACTCGAGAAAAACCACGTGGTTCCCACCTCTTGGCAAGAGGAGGCCCTTGCCCGCCACGGCGTCTCAAGGGAAGTCCCCTGTTCCGCCCTGAAGGGCGAAACGGTCGCTGACAGCCTTCCTGCGACCCCCAAAAGTCCCTCGACACGCCGGGTTCCCTCGAGGGGAACACCGACGGTCCCGGCACCGCTTCCTCTGAGCCCCTTCTCCCCTCCTGATCGCGACAGGAGAGGCGAATCCCCTGCGTGGTCTGGAAGGGGTTCCCGGCCTTCCCGGCGCACCTCAGGATGAGGCCGGTCTCACGAGGAAATTCGAGACGAGCCACGTGGGTGGGGCCACATGCCGAACGCCCCCGATTCCCCGGTCCGCCCTTGAGAAGGAGCCGAGGCCCGGACCCCTCTTCGAAGGCAACCCTGTGGGTGAAGGCACAACACGAAGGGGCACTGCCACCCCCGTGCATCGTCCGCAAAGACCCGCGGGTGCCACACACAGCTCGACGAGGGGCCTGAGACCCCCTGAGCAACTCGAGAGGCCAGCGGGGTTCCCTTCCTCAGACAAGACAAGGCCTGACTCTCCTGTCCCAACTCTGCAGGGACCCTGCGGTCGGAGTCCGAAACGGAGAGGAAGCCTGAGGTTCTTGCCTCCCCTCGAGGTGAGGCCCTCTTCCGTTGCGCCAGACCCAGCGGAGCCCCGAGGGGCCCCGCCACCTCCACAGGATCCCTCGCCTCTCAGAGGCACCCTGGGAAGTTCCCTAAGGTCCCCGGCAGAAGGCGAGGGACACGAGGGTTTCCCGCCGCCCCCCGAGAAAGACCTCGAGAGTCCTTCTTCAACGCGTCTCGAGGCCCTAGTCCCCTCCCGTGACTCGAGAGCCAGGACGCGCTCCCCCTCGCCATGCGCATGGAGACCTGACTTCCCTGGCGCCACACGAGAGGCTCCCTGAGATCCTCGTCGTGCCTCGGGAGAAAACCCCCACGGGCGCTGCAGCTCGAGGAAACCCCTGAGACGCCCCCGTCCTCGCGAGCTGAGGGCCTTCTTTTCCTGCATGGCCTGGAGAGCAATCCCGGGTCCTCTCTCCAAACGGAAGAGGAGGCTGGACTCCCTTGAGGCCGCTCAGGGGGCTCCAAGAGACCCGCGTCGCGACTCGAGAGGAGAGCGGAGTCCTTGGCTTCCCCTCGAGACGAGGCCTGACTCCCCGGGGGAGCCTGGAATGCAACCCCGAGATCCCTGCCTTCCCTGGAGAGGAATATTAGGTCCCGGACACACGCCTAGGTGAGGTCTCTTCGGCCCTGCAGTGACTCGAGCGCAACCCCCAGCTTTCCCTCGCAACCCGAGGGGAAGATTGGGCTTCCCAGGGCCAACCCAAGGGGAAGGCTGAGATCCCCGTCGTAACTCGAGAATCCCGCCGCAACTCGAGAAAAGCCACGTGGTTCCCACCTCTTGTCAAGATGAGGCCCTTGCCCGCCACGGCGTCTCAAGGAAAGTCCCCTGTTCCTCCCTGAAGGGCGAAACGGTCCCTGACAGCCTTCCTGCGACCCCCAAAAGTCCCCCGACACGCCGGGTTCCCTCGAGGGGAACACCGAGGGTCCCGGCACCGCTTCCTCTGAGCCCCTTTTGCCCTCCTGACCGCGACAGGAGAGGCGATTCCCCTGCGTGGTCTGGAAGGGGATCCCGGCCTTCCCGGCGCACCTCAGGATGAGGCCGGTCTCACGAGGAAATTCGAGACGAGCCACGTGGGTGGGGCCACATGCCGAACGCCCCCGATTCCCCGGTCCGCCCTTGAGAAGGACCCGAGGCCCGGACCCCTCTTCGAAGGCATCCCTGTGGGGGAAGGCACAACACGAAGGGGCACTGGACCGCCGTGCATCGTCCGCAAAGACCCGCGGGTGCCACACACAGCTCGACGAGGGGCCTGAGACCCCCTGAGCAACTCGAGAGGCCAGCGGGGTTCCCTTCCTCAGACAAGACGAGGCCTGACTCTCCTGTCCCAACTCTGCAGGGACCCTGCGGTGGGAGTCCGAAACGGAGAGGAAGCCTGAGGTTCCTGCCGCCCCTCGAGGTGAGGCCCTCTTCCGTTGCGCCAGACCCAGCGGAGTCCCGAGGGGCCCCGCCACCTCCACAGGATCCCTCGCCTCTCAGAGGCACCCTGGGAAATTCCCTAAGGTCCCCGGCAGAAGGCGAGGGACACGAGGGTTTCCCGCCGCCCCCCGAGAAAGACCTGGAGAGTCCTTCTTCAACGCGTCTCGAGGCCCTAGTCCCCTCCCGTGACTCGAGAGCCAGGATGCGCTCCCCCTCGCCACGCGCATGGAGACCTGACTTCCCTGGCGCCGCACGAGAGGCTCCCTGAGATCCTCGTCGTGCCTCGGGAGAAAACCCCCACGGGCGCCGCAGCTTGAGGAAACTCCTGAGACGCCCCCGTCCTCGCGAGCTGAGGGCCTTCTTTTCCTGCATGGCCTGGAGAGCAATCCCGGGTCCTCTCTCCAAACGGAAGAGGAGGCTGGACTCCCTTGAGGCCGCTCAGGGTGCTCCAAGAGACCCGCGTCACGACTCGAGAGGAGAGCGGAGTCCTTGGCTTCCCCTCGAGACGAGGCCTGACTCCCCGGGGGAGCCTGGAATGCAACCCCGAGATCCCTGCCTTCCCTGGAGAGGAATGTTAGGTCCCGGACACACGCCTAGGTGAGGTCTCTTCGGCCCTGCAGTGACTCGAGCGCAACCCCCAGCTTTCCCTCGCAACCCGAGGGGAAGATTGGGCTTCCCAGGGCCAACCCAAGGGGAAGGCTGAGATCCCCGTCGTAACTCGAGAATCCCGCCGCAACTCGAGAAAAACCACGTGGTTCCCACCTCTTGGCAAGAGGAGGCCCTTGCCCGCCACGGCGTCTCAAGGGAAGTCCCCTGTTCCGCCCTGAAGGGCGAAACGGTCCCTGACAGCCTTCCTGCGACCCCCAAAAGTCCCCCGACACGCCGGGTTCCCTCGAGGGGAACACCGAGGGTCCCGGCACCGCTTCCTCTGAGCCCCTTCTCCCCTCCTGATCGCGACAGGAGAGGCGATTCCCCTGCGTGGTCTGGAAGGGGTTCCCGGCCTTCCCGGCGCACCTCAGGATGAGGCCGGTCTCACGAGGAAATTCGAGACGAGCCACGTGGGTGGGGCCACATGCCGAACGCCCCCGATTCCCCGGTCCGCCCTTGAGAAGGACCCGAGGCCCGGACCCCTCTTCGAAGGCAACCCTGTGGGTGAAGGCACAACACGAAGGGGCACTGCCACCCCCGTGCATCGTCCGCAAAGACCCGCGGGTTCCACACACAGCTCGACGAGGGGCCTGAGACCCCCTGAGCAACTCGAGAGGCCAGCGGGGTTCCCTTCCTCAGACAAGACGAGGCCTGACTCTCCTGTCCCAACTCTGCAGGGACCCTGCGTTCGGAGTCTGAAACGGAGAGGAAGCCTGAGGTTCCTGCCTCCCCTCGAGGTGAGGCCCTCTTCCGTTGCGCCAGACCCAGCGGAGTCCCGAGTGCCCCGCCACCTCCACAGGATCCCTCGCCTCTCAGAGGCACCCTGGGAAGTTCCCTAAGGTCCCCGGCAGAAGGCGAGGGACACGAGGGTTTCCCGCCGCCCCCCGAGAAAGACCTCGAGAGTCCTTCTTCAACGCGTCTCGAGGCCCTAGTCCCCTCCCGTGACTCGAGAGCCAGGACGCGCTCCCCCTCGCCACGCGCATGGAGACCTAACTTCCCTGGCGCCGCACGAGAGGCTCCCTGAGATCCTCGTCGTGCCTCGGGAGAAAACCCCCACGGGCGCCGCAGCTCGAGGAAAGCCCTGAGACGCCCCCGTCCTCGTGAGCTGAGGGCCTTCTTTTCCTGCATGGCCTGGAGAGCAATCCCGGGTCCTCTCTCCAAACGGAAGAGGAGGCTGGACTCCCTTGAGGCCGCTCAGGGGGCTCCAAGAGACCCGCGTCGCGACTCGAGAGGAGAGCGGAGTCCTTGGCTTCCACTCGAGACGAGGCCTGACTCCCCGGGGGAGCCTGGAATGCAACCCCGAGATCCCTGCCTTTCCTGGAGAGGAATATTAGGTCCCGGACACACGCCTAGGTGAGGTCTCTTCGGCCCTGCAGTGACTCGAGCGCAACCCCCAGCTTTCCCTCGCAACCCGAGGGGAAGATTGGGTTTCCCAGGGCCAACCCAAGGGGAAGGCTGAGATCCCCGTCGTAACTCGAGAATCCCGCCGCAACTCGAGAAAAACCACGTGGTTCCCACCTCTTGGCAAGAGGAGGCCCTTGCCCGCCACGGCGTCTCAAGGGAAGTCCCCTGCTCCACGCTGAAGGGCGAAACGGTCCCTGACAGCCTGCCTGCGACCCCCAAAAGTCCCCCGACACGCCGGGTTCCCTCGAGGGGAACACTGAGGATCCCGGCACCGCTTCCTCTGAGCCCCTTCTCCCCTCCTGATCGCGACAGGAGAGGCGATTCCCCTGCGTGGTCTGGAAGGGGTTCCGGGCCTTCCCGGCGCACCTCAGGATGAGGCCGGTCTCACGAGGAAATTCGAGACGAGCCGCGTGGGTGGGGCCACATGCCGAACGCCCCCGATTCCCCGGTCCGCCCTTGAGAAGGACCCGAGGCCCGGACCCCTCTTCGAAGGCAACCCTGTGGGTGAAGGCACAACACGAAGGGGCACTGCCACCCCCGTGCATCGTCCGCAAAGACCCGCGGGTTCCACACACAGGTCGACGAGGGGCCTGAGACCCCCTGAGCAACTCGAGAGGCCAGCGGGGTTCCCTTCCTCAGACAAGACAAGGCCTGACTCTCCTGTCCCAACTCTGCAGGGACCCTGCGGTCGGAGTCTGAAACGGAGAGGAAGCCTGAGGTTCCTGCCTCCCCTCGAGGTGAGGCCCTCTTCCGTTGCGCCAGACCCAGCGGAGTCCCGAGGGCCCCGCCACCTCCACAGGATCCCTCGTCTCTCAGAGGCACCCTGGGAAGTTCCCTAAGGTCCCCGGCAGAAGGCGAGGGACACGAGGGTTTCCCGCCGCCCCCCGAGGAAGACCTCGAGAGTCCTTCTTCAACGCGTCTCGAGGCCCTAGTCCCCTCCCGTGACTCGAGAGCCAGGACGCGCTCCCCCTCGCCACGCGCATGGAGACCTGACTTCCCTGGCGCCGCACGAGAGGCTCCCTGAGATCCTCGTCGTGCCTCGGGGGAAAACCCCCACGGGCACCGCAGCTCGAGGAAACCCCTGAGACGCCCCCGTCCTCGCGAGCTGAGGGCCTTCTTTTCCTGCATGGCCTGGAGAGCAATCCCGGGTCCTCTCTCCAAACGGAAGAGGAGGCTGGACTCCCTTGAGGCCGCTCACGGGGCTCCAAGAGACCCGCGTCGCGACTCGAGAGGAGAGCGGAGTCCTTGGCTTCCCCTCGAGACGAGGCCTGACTCCCCGGGGGAGCCTGGAATGCAACCCCGAGATCCCTGCCTTCCCTGGAGAGGAATACTAGGTCCCGGACACACGCCTAGGTGAGGTCTCTTCGGCCCTGCAGTGACTCGAGCGCAACCCCCAGCTTTCCCTCGCAACCCGAGGGGAAGATTGGGCTTCCCAGGGCCAACCCAAGGGGAAGGCTGAGATCCCCGTCGTAACTCGAGAATCCCGCCGCAACTCGAGAAAAACCACGTGGTTCCCACCTCTTGGCAAGATGAGGCCCTTGCCCGCGACGGCGTCTCAAGGGAAGTCCCCTGTTCCGCCCTGAAGGGCGAAACGGTCCCTGACAGCCTTCCTGCGACCCCCAAAAGTCCCTCGACACTCCGGGTTCCCCAGAGGGGAACACCGAGGGTCCCGGCACCGCTTCCTCTGAGCCCCTTCTCCCCTCCTGATCGCGACAGGAGAGGCGATTCCCCTGCGTGGTCTGGAAGGGGTTCCCGGCCTTCCCGGCGCACCTCAGGATGAGGCCGGTCTCACGAGGAAATTCGAGACGAGCCACGTGGGTGGGGCCACATGCCGAACGCCCCCGGTTCCCCGGTGCGCCCTTGAGAAGGACCCGAGGCCCGGACCCCTCTTCGAAGGCAACCCTGTAGGTGAAGGCACAACACGAAGGGGCACTGCCACCCCCGTGCATCGTCCGCAAAGACCCGCGGGTTCCACACACAGCTCGACGAGGGGCCTGAGACCCCCTGAGCAACTCGAGAGGCCAGCGGGGTTCACTTCCTCAGACAAGACGAGGCCTGACTCTCCTGTCCCAACTCTGCAGGGACCCTGCGGTCGGAGTCCGAAACGCAGAGGAAGACTGAGCTTCCTGCCTCCCCTCGAGGTGAGGCCCTCTTCCGTTGCGCCAGACCCAGCGGAGCCCCGAGGGGCCCCGCCACCTCCACAGGATCCCTCGCCTCTCAGAGGCACCCTGGGAAGTTCCCTAAGGTCCCCGGCAGAAGGCGAGGGACACGAGGGTTTCCCGCCGCCCCCCGAGAAAGACCTCGAGAGTCCTTCTTCAACGCGTCTCGAGGCCCTAGTCCCCTCCCGTGACTCGAGAGCCAGGACGCGCTCCCCCTCGCCATGCGCATGGAGACCTGACTTCCCTGGCGCCGCACGAGAGGCTCCCTGAGATCCTCGTCGTGCCTCGGGAGAAAACCCCCACGGGCGCCGCAGCTCGAGGAAACCCCTGAGACGCCCCCGTCCTCGTGAGCTGAGGGCCTTCTTTTCCTGCATGGCCTGGAGAGCAATCCCGGGTCCTCTCTCCAAACGGAAGAGGAGGCTGGACTCCCTTGAGGCCGCTCAGGGGGCTCCAAGAGACCCGCGTCGCGACTCGAGAGGAGAGCGGAGTCCTTGGCTTCCCCTCGAGACGAGGCCTGACTCCCCGTGGGAGCCTGGAATGCAACCCCGAGATCCCTGCCTTCCCTGGAGAGGAATATTAGGTCCCGGACACACGCCTAGGTGAGGTCTCTTCGGCCCTGCAGTGACTCGAGCGCAACCCCCAGCTTTCCCTCGCAACCCGAGGGGAAGATTGGGCTTCCCAGGGCCAACCCAAGGGGAAGGCTGAGATCCCCGTCGTAACTCGAGAATCCCGCCGCAACTCGAGAAAAACCACGTGGTTCCCACCTCTTGGCAAGAGGAGGCCCTTGCCCGCCACGGCGTCTCATGGGAAGTCCCCTGTTCCGCCCTGAAGGGCGAAACGGTCGCTGACAGCCTTCCTGCGACCCCCAAAAGTCCCCCGACACGCCGGGTTCCCTCGAGGGGAACACCGACGGTCCCGGCACCGCTTCCTCTGAGCCCCTTCTCCCCTCCTGATCGCGACAGGAGAGGCGATTCCCCTGCGTGGTCTGGAAGGGGTTCCCGGCCTTCCTGGCGCACCTCAGGATGAGGCCGGTCTCACGAGGAAATTCGAGACGAGCCGCGTGGGTGGGGCCACATGCCGAACGCCCCCGATTCCCCGGTCCGCCCTTGAGAAGGACCCGAGGCCCGGACCCCTCTTCGAAGGCAACCCTGTGGGTGAAGGCACAACACGAAGGGGCACTGCCACCCCCGTGCATCGTCCGCAAAGACCCGCGGGTGCCACACACAGCTCGACGAGGGGCCTGAGACCCCCTGAGCAACTCGAGAGGCCAGCGGGGTTCCCTTCCTCAGACAAGACGAGGCCTGACTCTCCTGTCCCAACTCTGCAGGGACCCTGCGGTCGGAGTCCGAAACGGAGAGGAAGACTGAGCTTCCTGCCTCCCCTCGAGGTGAGGCCCTCTTCCGTTGCGCCAGACCCAGCGGAGCCCCGAGGGGCCCCGCCACCTCCACAGGATCCCTCGCCTCTCAGAGGCACCCTGGGAAGTTCCCTAAGGTCCCCGGCAGAAGGCGAGGGACACGAGGGTTTCCCGCCGCCCCCCGAGAAAGACCTCGAGAGTCCTTCTTCAACGCGTCTCGAGGCCCTAGTCCCCTCCCGTGACTCGAGAGCCAGGACGCGCTCCCCCTCGCCATGCGCATGGAGACCTGACTTCCCTGGCGCCGCACGAGAGGCTCCCTGAGATCCTCGTCGTGCCTCGGGAGAAAACCCCCACGGGCGCCGCAGCTCGAGGAAACCCCTGAGACGCCCCCGTCCTCGCGAGCTGAGGGCCTTCTTTTCCTGCATGGCCTGGAGAGCAATCCCGGGTCCTCTCTCCAAACGGAAGAGGAGGCTGGACTCCTTTGAGGCCGCTCAGGGGGCTCCAAGAGACCCGCGTCACGACTCGAGAGGAGAGCGGAGTCCTTGGCTTCCCCTCGAGACGAGGCCTGACTCCCCGGGGGAGCCTGGAATGCAACCCCGAGATCCCTGCCTTCCCTGGAGAGGAATATTAGGTCCCGGCCACACGCCTAGGTGAGGTCTCTTCGGCCCTGCAGTGACTCGGGCGCAACCCCCAGCTTTCCCTCGCAACCCGAGGGGAAGATTGGGCTTCCCAGGGCCAACCCAAGGGGAAGGCTGAGATCCCCGTCGTAACTCGAGAATCCCGCCGCAACTCGAGAAAAACCACGTGGTTCCCACCTCTTGGCAAGAGGAGGCCCTTGCCCGGAACGGCGTCTCAAGGGAAGTCCCCTGTTCCGCCCTGAAGGGCGAAACGGTCGCTGACAGCCTTCCTGCGACCCCCAAAAGTCCCCCGACACGCCGGGTTCCCTCGAGGGGAACACCGACGGTCCCGGCACCGCTTCCTCTGAGCCCCTTCTCCCCTCCTGATCGCGACAGGAGAGGCGAATCCCCTGCGTGGTCTGGAAGGGGTTCCCGGCCTTCCCGGCGCACCTCAGGATGAGGCCGGTCTCACGAGGAAATTCGAGACGAGCCGCGTGGGTGGGGCCACATGCCGAACGCCCCCGATTCCCCGGTCCGCCCTTGAGAAGGAGCCGAGGCCCGGACCCCTCTTCGAAGGCAACCCTGTGGGTGAAGGCACAACACGAAGGGGCACTGCCACCCCCGTGCATCGTCCGCAAAGACCCGCGGGTGCCACACACAGCTCGACGAGGGGCCTGAGACCCCCTGAGCAACTCGAGAGGCCAGTGGGGTTCCCTTCCTCAGACAAGACAAGGCCTGACTCTCCTGTCCCAACTCTGCAGGGACCCTGCGGTCGGAGTCCGAAACGGAGAGGAAGCCTGAGGTTCCTGCCTCCCCTCGAGGTGAGGCCCTCTTCCGTTGCGCCAGACCCAGCGGAGCCCCGAGGGGCCCCGCCACCTCCACAGGATCCCTCGCCTCTCAGAGGCACCCTGGGAAGTTCCCTAAGGTCCCCGGCAGAAGGCGAGGGACACGAGGGTTTCCCGCCGCCCCCCGAGAAAGACCTCGAGAGTCCTTCTTCAACGCGTCTCGAGGCCCTAGTCCCCTCCCGTGACTCGAGAGCCAGGACGCGCTCCCCCTCGCCATGCGCATGGAGACCTGACTTCCCTGGCGCCACACGAGAGGCTCCCTGAGATCCTCGTCGTGCCTCGGGAGAAAACCCCCACGGGCGCTGCAGCTCGAGGAAACCCCTGAGACGCCCCCGTCCTCGCGAGCTGAGGGCCTTCTTTTCCTGCATGGCCTGGAGAGCAATCCCGGGTCCTCTCTCCAAACGGAAGAGGAGGCTGGACTCCCTTGAGGCCGCTCAGGGGGCTCCAAGAGACCCGCGTCGCGACTCGAGAGGAGAGCGGAGTCCTTGGCTTCCCCTCGAGACGAGGCCTGACTCCCCGGGGGAGCCTGGAATGCAACCCCGAGATCCCTGCCTTCCCTGGAGAGGAATATTAGGTCCCGGACACACGCCTAGGTGAGGTCTCTTCGGCCCTGCAGTGACTCGAGCGCAACCCCCAGCTTTCCCTCGCAACCCGAGGGGAAGATTGGGCTTCCCAGGGCCAACCCAAGGGGAAGGCTGAGATCCCCGTCGTAACTCGAGAATCCCGCCGCAACTCGAGAAAAGCCACGTGGTTCCCACCTCTTGGCAAGATGAGGCCCTTGCCCGCCACGGCGTCTCAAGGAAAGTCCCCTGTTCCTCCCTGAAGGGCGAAACGGTCCCTGACAGCCTTCCTGCGACCCCCAAAAGTCCCCCGACACGCCGGGTTCCCTCGAGGGGAACACCGAGGGTCCCGGCACCGCTTCCTCTGAGCCCCTTCTGCCCTCCTGACCGCGACAGGAGAGGCGATTCCCCTGCGTGGTCTGGAAGGGGATCCCGGCCTTCCCGGCGCACCTCAGGATGAGGCCGGTCTCACGAGGAAATTCGAGACGAGCCACGTGGGTGGGGCCACATGCCGAACGCCCCCGATTCCCCGGTCCGCCCTTGAGAAGGACCCGAGGCCCGGACCCCTCTTCGAAGGCATCCCTGTGGGGGAAGGCACAACACGAAGGGGCACTGGACCCCCGTGCATCGTCCGCAAAGACCCGCGGGTGCCACACACAGCTCGACGAGGGGCCTGAGACCCCCTGAGCAACTCGAGAGGCCAGCGGGGTTCCCTTCCTCAGACAAGACGAGGCCTGACTCTCCTGTCCCAACTCTGCAGGGACCCTGCGGTGGGAGTCTGAAACGGAGAGGAAGCCTGAGGTTCCTGCCGCCCCTCGAGGTGAGGCCCTCTTCCGTTGCGCCAGACCCAGCGGAGTCCCGAGGGGCCCCGCCACCTCCACAGGATCCCTCGCCTCTCAGAGGCACCCTGGGAAATTCCCTAAGGTCCCCGGCAGAAGGCGAGGGACACGAGGGTTTCCCGCCGCCCCCCGAGAAAGACCTGGAGAGTCCTTCTTCAAGGCGTCTCGAGGCCCTAGTCCCCTCCCGTGACTCGAGAGCCAGGATGCGCTCCCCCTCGCCACGCGCATGGAGACCTGACTTCCCTGGCGCCGCACGAGAGGCTCCCTGAGATCCTCGTCGTGCCTCGGGAGAAAACCCCCACGGGCGCCGCAGCTTGAGGAAACTCCTGAGACGCCCCCGTCCTCGCGAGCTGAGGGCCTTCTTTTCCTGCATGGCCTGGAGAGCAATCCCGGGTCCTCTCTCCAAACGGAAGAGGAGGCTGGACTCCCTTGAGGCCGCTCAGGGTGCTCCAAGAGACGCGCGTCACGACTCGGGAGGAGAGCGGAGTCCTTGGCTTCCCCTCGAGACGAGGCCTGACTCCCCGGGGGAGCCTGGAATGCAACCCCGAGATCCCTGCCTTCCCTGGAGAGGAATGTTAGGTCCCGGACACACGCCTAGGTGAGGTCTCTTCGGCCCTGCAGTGACTCGAGCGCAACCCCCAGCTTTCCCTCGCAACCCGAGGGGAAGATTGGGCTTCCCAGGGCCAACCCAAGGGGAAGGCTGAGATCCCCGTCGTAACTCGAGAATCCCGCCGCAACTCGAGAAAAACCACGTGGTTCCCACCTCTTGGCAAGAGGAGGCCCTTGCCCGCCACGGCGTCTCAAGGGAAGTCCCCTGTTCCGCCCTGAAGGGCGAAACGGTCCCTGACAGCCTTCCTGCGACCCCCAAAAGTCCCCCGACACGCCGGGTTCCCTCGAGGGGAACACCGAGGGTCCCGGCACCGCTTCCTCTGAGCCCCTTCTCCCCTCCTGATCGCGACAGGAGAGGCGATTCCCCTGCGTGGTCTGGAAGGGGTTCCCGGCCTTCCCGGCGCACCTCAGGATGAGGCCGGTCTCACGAGGAAATTCGAGACGAGCCACGTGGGTGGGGCCACATGCCGAACGCCCCCGTTTCCCCGGTCCGCCCTTGAGAAGGACCCGAGGCCCGGACCCCTCTTCGAAGGCAACCCTGTGGGTGAAGGCACAACACGAAGGGGCACTGCCACCCCCGTGCATCGTCCGCAAAGACCCGCGGGTTCCACACACAGCTCGACGAGGGGCCTGAGACCCCCTGAGCAACTCGAGAGGCCAGCGGGGTTCCCTTCCTCAGACAAGACGAGGCCTGACTCTCCTGTCCCAACTCTGCAGGGACCCTGCGTTCGGAGTCTGAAACGGAGAGGAAGCCTGAGGTTCCTGCCTCCCCTCGAGGTGAGGCCCTCTTCCGTTGCGCCAGACCCAGCGGAGTCCCGAGTGATCCGCCACCTCCACAGGATCCCTCGCCTCTCAGAGGCACCCTGGGAAGTTCCCTAAGGTCCCCGGCAGAAGGCGAGGGACACGAGGGTTTCCCGCCGCCCCCCGAGAAAGACCTCGAGAGTCCTTCTTCAACGCGTCTCGAGGCCCTAGTCCCCTCCCGTGACTCGAGAGCCAGGACGCGCTCCCCCTCGCCACGCGCATGGAGACCTAACTTCCCTGGCGCCGCACGAGAGGCTCCCTGAGATCCTCGTCGTGCCTCGGGAGAAAACCCCCACGGGCGCCGCAGCTCGAGGAAAGCCCTGAGACGCCCCCGTCCTCGTGAGCTGAGGGCCTTCTTTTCCTGCATGGCCTGGAGAGCAATCCCGGGTCCTCTCTCCAAACGGAAGAGGAGGCTGGACTCCCTTGAGGCCGCTCAGGGGGCTCCAAGAGACCCGCGTCGCGACTCGAGAGGAGAGCGGAGTCCTTGGCTTCCCCTCGAGACGAGGCCTGACTCCCCGGGGGAGCCTGGAATGCAACCCCGAGATCCCTGCCTTTCCTGGAGAGGAATAGTAGGTCCCGGACACACGCCTAGGTGAGGTCTCTTCGGCCCTGCAGTGACTCGAGCGCAACCCCCAGCTTTCCCTCGCAACCCGAGGGGAAGATTGGGTTTCCCAGGGCCAACCCAAGGGGAAGGCTGAGATCCCCGTCGTAACTCGAGAATCCCGCCGCAACTCGAGAAAAACCACGTGGTTCCCACCTCTTGGCAAGAGGAGGCCCTTGCCCGCCACGGCGTCTCAAGGGAAGTCCCCTGCTCCACCCTGAAGGGCGAAACGGTCCCTGACAGCCTTCCTGCGACCCCCAAAAGTCCCCCGACACGCCGGGTTCCCTCGAGGGGAACACCGAGGATCCCGGCACCGCTTCCTCTGAGCCCCTTCTCCCCTCCTGATCGCGACAGGAGAGGCGATTCCCCTGCGTGGTCTGGAAGGGGTTCCGGGCCTTCCCGGCGCACCTCAGGATGAGGCCGGTCTCACGAGGAAATTCGAGACGAGCCACGTGGGTGGGGCCACATGCCGAACGCCCCCGGTTCCCCGGTGCGCCCTTGAGAAGGACCCGAGGCTCGGACCCCTCTTCGAAGGCAACCCTGTAGGTGAAGGCACAACACGAAGGGGCACTGCCACCCCCGTGCATCGTCCGCAAAGACCCGCGGGTTCCACACACAGCTCGACGAGGGGCCTGAGACCCCCTGAGCAACTCGAGAGGCCAGCGGGGTTCACTTCCTCAGACAAGACGAGGCCTGACTCTCCTGTCCCAACTCTGCAGGGACCCTGCGGTCGGAGTCCGAAACGGAGAGGAAGCCTGAGGTTGCTGCCTCCCCTCGAGGTGAGGCCCTCTTCCGTTGCGCCAGACCCAGCGGAGTCCCGAGGGGCCCCGCCACCTCCACAGGATCCCTTGCCTCTCAGAGGCACCCTGGGAAGTTCCCTAAGGTCCCCGGCAGAAGGCGAGGGACACGAGGGTTTCCCGCCGCCCCCCGAGAAAGACCTCGAGAGTCCTTCTTCAACGCGTCTCGAGGCCCTAGTCCCCTCCCGTGACTCGAGAGCCAGGACGCGCTCCCCCTCGCCACGCGCATGGAGACCTGACTTCCCTGGCGCCGCACGAGAGGCTCCCTGAGATCCTCGTCGTGCCTCGGGAGAAAACCCCCACGGGCGCCGCAGCTCGAGGAAACCCCTGAGACGCCCCCGTCCTCGCGAGCTGAGGGCCTTCTTTTCCTGCATGGCCTGGAGAGCAATCCTGGGTCCTCTCTCCAAACGGAAGAGGAGGCTGGACTCCCTTGACGCCGCTCAGGGGTCTCCAAGAGACCCGCGTCGCCACTCGAGAGGAGAGCGGAGTCCTTGGCTTCCCCTCGAGACGAGGCCTGACTCCCCGGGGGAGCCTGGAATGCAACCCCGAGATCCCTGCCTTCCCTGGATAGGAATATTAGGTCCCGGACACACGCCTAGGTGAGGTCTCTTCGGCCCTGCAGTGACTCGAGCTCAACCCCCAGCTTTCCCTCGCAACCCGAGGGGAAGATTGGGCTTCCCAGGGCCAACCCAAGGGGAAGGCTGAGATCCGCGTCGTAACTCGAGAATGCCGCCGCAACTCGAGAAAAACCACGTGGTTCCCACCTCTTGGCAAGATGAGGCCCTTGCCCGCCACGGCGACTCAAGGGAAGCCCCCTGTTCCGCCCTGAAGGGCGAAACGGTCCCTGACAGCCTTCCTGCGACCCCCAAAAGTCCCCCGACACGCCGGGTTCCCTCGAGGGGAACACCGAGGGTCCCGGCACCGCTTCCTCTGAGCCCCTTCTCCCCTCCTGATCGCGACAGGAGAGGCGATTCCCCTGCGTGGTCTGGAAGGGGTTCCCGGCCTTCCCGGCGCACCTCAGGATGAGGCCAGTCTCACGAGGAATTTCGAGACGAGCCACGTGGGTGGGGCCACATGCCGAACGCCCCCGATTCCCCGGTCCGCCCTTGAGAAGGACCCGAGGCCCGGACCCCTCTTCGAAGGCAACCCTGTGGGTGAAGGCACAACACGAAGGGGCACTGCCACCCCCGTGCATCGTCCGCAAAGACCCGCGGGTTCCACACACAGCTCGACGAGGGGCCTGAGACCCCCTGAGCAACTCGAGAGGCCAGCGGGGTTCCCTTCCTCAGACAAGACGAGGCCTGACTCTCCTGTCCCAACTCTGCAGGGACCCTGCGGTCGGAGTCCGAAACGGAGAGGAAGCCTGAGGTTCCTGCCTCCCCTCGAGGTGAGGCCCTCTTCCATTGCGCCAGACCCAGCGGAGTCCCGATGGGCCCCGCCACCTCCACAGGATCCCTCGCCTCTCAGAGGCACCCTGGGAAGTTCCCTAAGGTCCCCGGCAGAAGGCGAGGGACACGAGGGTTTCCCGCCGCCCCCCGAGAAAGACCTCGAGAGTTCTTCTTCTACGGGTCTCGAGGCCCTAGTCCCCTCCCGTGACTCGAGAGCCAGGACGCGCTCCCCCTCGCCACGCGCATGGAGACCTGACTTCCCTGGCGCCGCACGAGAGGCTCCCTGAGATCGTCGTCGTGCCTCGGGAGAAAACCCCCACGGGCGCCGCAGCTCGAGGAAACCCCTGAGACGCCCCCGTCCTCGCGAGCTGAGGGCCTTCTTTTCCTGCATGGCCTGGAGAGCAATCCCGGGTCCTCTCTCCAAACGGAAGAGGAGGCTGGACTCCCTTGAGGCCGCTCAGGGGGCTCCAAGAGACCCGCGTCGCGACTCGAGAGGAGAGCGGAGTCCTTGGCTTCCCCTCGAGACGAGGCCTGACTCCCCGGGGGAGCGTGGAATGCAACCCCGAGATCCCTGCCTTCCCTGGAGAGGAAGAGTAGGTCCCGGACACACGCCTAGGTGAGGTCTCTTCGGCCCTGCAGTGACTCGAGCGCAACCCCCAGCTTTCCCTCGCAACCCGAGGGGAAGATTGGGCTTCCCAGGGCCAACCCAAGGGGAAGGCTGAGATCCCCGTCGTAACTCGAGAATCCCGCCGCAACTCGAGAAAACCCACGTGGTTCCCACTTCTTGGCAAGATGAGGCCCTTGCCCGCGACGGCGTCTCAAGGGAAGTCCCCTGTTTCGCCCTGAAGGGCGAAACGGTCCCTGACAGCCTTCCTGCGACCCCCAAAAGTCCCCCGACACGACGGGTTCCCTCGAGGGGAACACCGAGGGTCCCGGCACCGCTTCCTCTGAGCCCCTTCTCCCCTCCTGATCGCGACAGGAGAGGCGATTCCCCTGCGTGGTCTGGAAGGGGTTCCCGGCCTTCCCGGCGCACCTCAGGATGAGACCGGTCTCACGAGGAAATTCGAGACGTGCCACGTGGGTGGTGCCACATGCCGAACGCCCCCGATTCCCCGGTCCGCCCTTGAGAAGGAACCGAGGCCCGGACCCCTCTTCGAAGGCAACCCTGTGGGGGAAGGCACAACACGAAGGGGAACTGCCACCCCCGTGCATCGTCCGCAAAGACCCACGGGTTCCACACACAGCTCGACGAGGGGCCTGAGACCCCCTGAGCAACTCGAGAGGCCAGCGGGGTTCCCTTCCTCAGACAAGACGAGGCCTGACTCTCCTGTCCCAACTCTGCAGGGACCCTGCGGTTGGAGTCCGAAACGCAGAGGAAGCCTGAGGTTCTTGCCTCCCCTCGAGGTGAGGCCCTCTTCCGTTGCGCCAGACCCAGCGGAGTCCCGAGGGGCCCCGCCACCTACACAGGATCCCTCGCCTCTCAGAGGCACCCTGGGAAGTTCCCTAAGGTCCCCGGCAGAAGGCGAGGGACACGAGGGTTTCCCGCTGCCCCCAGAGAAAGACCTCGAGAGTTCTTCTTCAACGCGTCTCGAGGCCCTAGTCCCTTCCCGTGACTCGAGAGCCAGGACGCGCTCCCCCTCGCCACGCGCATGGAGACCTGACTTCCCTGGCGCCGCACGAGAGGCTCCCTGAGATCCTCGTCGTGCCTCGGGAGAAAACCCCCACGTGCCGGGAGCCGGCGAAGGACATTCCACTCGTGACAAAGGTCATGAGGAAGGGGGCTCGGCATACGCAAAGGCGGGATCGAGCCTCGGGGGTGCCCCCGGATATTCTCGAGCATCTACCCCCCAATAACCAGAGTCTGCCTACTTTATTGCTTTGTGCTCTCGCCTCTGACTTTACTGAGGGCTGTCCCCCACCACCATCTCACTCTCTCTGTCAAAGAGTTAACTTACAGCTCCAATTAATAAAGTTCCTGGGCAATTAGGAGTGTTTAAATCCAAACCCCTCAGATGGCTCTCTAACTCGCCTGACAAGTTTACCCGGACACCTACAGCTATGCATACGATTGTTTACAGTCTCCCAGCCTCCAGAGGCACGGGAAGCTTAAGATATTCAAATAGCTTAGAGCCTCTCAGAGAATTAGAAACTGTCAGAATAAAACTAGTAAAAGATTTCATTGATGAGCCAATGTTTGTTGCCAAGTTTTCACATCCCTTGAATTGTATCCTTGAATGTGCATTAATTAATATAGTTGGTATGTAGAAAAAATAAGTAGTGGCCTTGGTGTTAGTAACTTTAGACCCTTAAGGTAGTAAATTCTTTCCTTTGTAAACCCATTACACATCCACCCTATAGGAACGTAATCTTATCTTCGGAGGATGGCGCCAAACCTTAAAATAATTACTCTTAGAGAAAATAAGTCTTTGTTGATAAGTCCTTGTCAAGAGTCATAAAATGTTAATAGGCCTCTGGCCAGAAGATGATGTAAATCACCTAAACCATTTGTATACGATAAATCTGCAGGAAAGAAACCCTGGTTTTTGATAAGCATCAAAGACTGCTGATTTTGCATCCCCTATTGTCCTCTATGTGTAACTTAGGGTATAAAAGCCCCTGTTGAAAATAAAGCTATGGGCCTTGCTCACCAACGCTTGGTCTCCCCATGTCATTCTTCCCTTTAACTTCTAGCTGAGTGTCCATCTGGAGCGTGGATGTCCTCTGCGACCATTTATTTGCCTGGGCTTCTAAGACCCACTCGAGAAGGTGTCTAAGGTGGGGCACCTTCCGCTATTCGAGAGGGCGCCTGCGGCCTCCGTGGTCAGAGCTAACCTGGTGTCACGGGTTATATTGATTTTCCGCGTAAACCAAGCCACTCAGCTTCTTTTCTCCACTGAATTTTCCTACTGAGCTATCCTCATTCTATTCCTCTTTATTATATCTAATTAACATTTGAATAGGTCGCCTAGCCGTCTCTCCTTCGAAGACCCTGGATCAGCCGGGGCTGGACCCCGGCAGGTGGCGCCCGAAACAGGTTTTTCGAAGGTAAGCTCCCCAAAGCAATTAGGGTCATCAGCCCTTTTGCTCCCCCGTTCTCGGAACAACTGGGTCATCAGCTCTCTTGTTCCCCCACGGAGCAGTTTGGGTCATCAGCTCTACTGCTCCCCCCTCGGAACAGTGTGGTTCACCAGCCCTCTGTTCCCCCCCCCGGGACACTCTGGGTCATCAGCCCTAATGTCCTTCCAGTGTTCGGGACGGCTAGGACCCCACTCAAGGGTGCCGCGGACCCCCCTGTAGGACAGACAGGGCGAGAGGAGTGGGAAGTGTTGAAAGTGTTAAAGTGTTAGACTTAGAGAGAGAAAACAGTTTCTGAAGTTAAAAGGCCAAAGAAAAGCCTGATCTTTTGATAGCTAAAAGCAAAATCTTTTACTATACTTAATTTTCTGACATGGGTAACACTGAATCAAATGAAAGACAGCTCTTTATAGGAGTAATCTTACAGTTATTAAATAAAAGAGGAATCAAAGTTAAAAAATCTGCCATTCAATCATTTTTTTCATTTGTACAAGAGCACTGTCCCTGGTTCCCAGACGAAGGCTCTGTTAACTTAGATGTCTGGGAAAAAGTAGGAAAACAGCTAAAAACTTACCATGCCGAACATGGCTCAGAAAATGTCCCTAATGACGCTTTTTCCTTATGGAACATCATTAGAGATGTCTTAGACCCTGCCCCCGATTCAGAAAAAGTACATCTTAAAGGGGATAGTGAAGAAAATGCTGTGGCTAAACCTGCCCCTGAATCTAAAAAAGTAACCTTTAAAGAGGAAAATGAGGTCGAAACTGTAGTTAAACCTCAGGAAAATGAGAAAAATGAAGACCCACCTGACTATCGGCAACTAAGAAAAATGTTAGCAGCCATGACTACTCAGGAACAACTTAAAGTTAGGGATGAGAAACAAGATCAGCCTTCCCCAAAAGAAAAAGAGAATTTAGGCGAGATAATAGCTAAATATCACTCTGATGGAGATCGGCATCTCTTAAACAATGATGCCCCAAAAGGCCTAAGAGAAACTTCCCCTGTCAGACCACCCGTTCCTAGGAGCTTGAGGGAAACATCCCTTATCAGACAGTCTGTAAGATTTAGTCACCAAACAGTTAAAAGATCTCCAGAACAGGAGAAGAGAAATACGGGACGCTCCCATCCCCCCATGCCTCCTCCTCCATGTGGGGGTAAAGGGCCTCCGCTAGGAGTTTCCCGGAAAGGGGTTTTCTCTAGTCCCGAGGATAAATTTGATCCTCACCTTGAGGCTTCTTTTTTAGTCCCCTCTGCAGTTTAGATAGGGTAAAGAGGGTACAAAATAAATAAAAATATTCTCAAAAAAAAAAAATGGGTTTCTCTGCATCTAAGAATAGACAAATGTTTATTGGCTCTGTGTATTATGATTAGACATGTCCTGGACCTCCGTCATGAGGCTGTTAAATAGCCTATGAGAGAGGCTATAGCGGTGGATGGTGGTGAGTCTCCACTTTCTGCACAGATCATAATTTCTGCTATTGGAAAAAAAAAAAAAGAGGGAGAAAGTGCTTTACCTCCCAAGGAAGGAGAGGGCTTACAGGACGCTGCGGCTGAGCGCCCTGGCGAGCTCCCTCCCCCTCTGCGCAAACCTTTAAAAAACTTATCCACCACTTTCTGATTTAAGGCGATTGCCACCGCCTCCGTTTGTGCCTCCCAGGACCCAGGAGTTCCCCACTTTGCCCCCAAAGCCTCTCAAAGAGTTGCCTAAGCCTGAGGAAGATAAAAAGTTTTTTAAACAAAGGAGCTTTTAGTACACAATATGCAGAGCGTGCTCCTTGGAGAAAACCCCCTCAGGGGGGGTCTCACCCAGGCTAGGAGAAAAGGCAAGAGGATTGAGCAACAATATTAACCCCTGACGTGCCGCTTACTTCAATTCCAACGGGAGTGGCTGGCCCCCTACCCGAGGACTTTGGAAGATTTGTCCTGGGGCGTAGCTCGCTTTCTTTTCAAATAAAAAAAAAAAAAAGAAAGAAAGAAAAAAAGAAATTTCGGTGGTGCATGGTGTAGTAGATTCTGATTATATTGAGAAATTAAAGTCTTGATCTCACTGTCTACCAAAACTGTATAAATTAATAAAGGTTAAAGAGTAACATAGCTTTTGCTTTTACCTTATTATCAGAAAAGAAAAAACTTGACTTCTCAAGATAAGAGCCACAAAACATTTGAATCTAGTGATCTAGCCTTTTGGGTGCAGGAAATTACAGCTCCAAGGCCTTTAAAAGATCTTTTAATTCAAGGGAATAAAATGGCAAGACTGAGTTACAAGCAGTTATTTAGGCCTTTCAACATTTAGGAGACCACACCTTTAATCTTTTGACTGACTCCTGATATATTGTAGGGTTGTTTCCTCATATTGAAACTGCTAATATTCCAAAAAATAAAACTACTATCTTCTCCTTGTTATCTGATTTACAGAAAGATTAAACACAGAGATAAAAAATATTTTGTGGGACATAGAGCCCATTCCAGCTTGCCCGGCCCTTTACATGAAGGAAATGCTTTGGCAGATGCATTGACTAAAGTAATTGTTTTAAACTTAAATAAAAAGATTGATAAGGCCAAAAATTCTCACAAAATTCACCATCAAAATGCAGCTGGTTCAAGGTATAAATTTCATATCTCTAGGTAAACAGCTAGACAAATAGTTATGTCCAAATTGTAATTAATCACTTAAACGTAAACACACAGGGGCAGACTACAATGATGAGACACTAGATGCCTGAATTACAGGCTACGACTCGGCCCCTGGTCAAGTAAAAAGACCTCCATACTGGAGAGTGAAAAAGGCCAGATGTGTTGCTAACTTGTGGGAGAGGGTATGCTTGTATATTTCTACAGAATGCAGATTCTTCGATTTGGATCTCAGACAAATTCGTCATGTCACGTTCCCCAAAGACCAGGTTCGCGGCGCGCACTCGCTCGCTCCCCCTCCCCCAGCCAGCTCTCGCCTCCGCGCCGCCAGCAGCGCCCAGTACCCTTCTCGCTGCACCCTGCGACCTAGAGCAAAGAAGTCTGTGCGGTGAGTGAGGGCCAGAGAGGAAAGCGCGCCCGCGGAATGCAGTCCAGACCAGCGCGCTCCCGCCGGCGAGAGGGGAACGCTGAGAGCCCAAGCTGCGGCGGCTAGCCCAAGGCCGCGAGCCCCGCCCCTCCGCCCGCCGTAAGCGCCGAGGCCCACAGCTTGCCGCTCGCGTTCTGCCTCCTGATGCTGGGGACACTGCTCCCCGGGGCCGACGCCTGCAGCTGCTTCCTGGCTCATCTTGTTTAAACCCTCAATATAATGTTTGCTCCTTTGTGGTAGTGGTGTTGTGAACAATGTGTGCTTTCATCTTGTTTGACCCCCCAATATAATGTTTGTTCTTTTGTTGTGTTGAAACGCTCACCCTATCTCATGATACCTGTGTCTGTGCATTCTTATTGGTATGATAATTACGGTTTGGCTGTATCACAACAACTGCAGGATTTAATGCGAACCCGACGGTTTGTGGGCTTACTTATCTTGGGAATAGCAGCTTTGATAAGTGCAATCACTTCTGTTACTGTGACAGCAATATCATTGACTCAACAAGTACATACTGCTCAATATGTTGATTCTATGTCCAAAAATGTTTCTTTAGCATTGACAACACAGGAAGCTATAGACAGGAAATTAGAAATGAGGGTAGACGCCCTAGAGGAAGCAGTAATACATATTGGGACTGAATTGCAGGCTTTAAAGGTGAAAATGGCATTGTCCTGTCATGCTGACTATCGGTGGATATGTGTAACACCCCTGAAAGTAAATGAGACAGATTTTGAATGGGAAAAGATTAAAAACCATATTTCAGGTATCTGGAACAGCTCTGACATTGGTCTAGACTTAGGGAAACTTCACAATCAAATAGCAACTATGGAACACTCCCGATTAGATTTTACTGCCGCTGGAACAGCAAATGATTTCTTCCATACTTTCTCTAACTACATTTCAGGAAAAAATATGCTGTCTACCTTCCTTAGCTATGTTACTGTGGCTGTTTTAATTCTGCTTCTCATATTCATTCTTCCTTGTATTGTCAGGATTCTTCGGCAGAGCATTCAGAGGTTCGCGACTGAGCTACATCTGGCTGTTTTAAGAAATAAAAAAGGGGGAGATGCCGGGAGCCGGCGAGAGACATTCCACTCGTGACCAAGGTCATGAGGAAGGGGGCTCGGCATACGCAAAGGCGGGATCGAGCCTCGGGAGTGCCCCCGGATATTCTCGAGCATCTACCCCCCAAAAACCAGAGTCTGCCTACTTTATTGCTTTGTGCTCTCGCCTCTGACTTTACTGGGGGCTGTCCCCCACCACCATCTCACTCTCTCTGTCAAAGAGTTAACTTACAGCTCCAATTAATAAAGTTCCTGGGCAATTAGGAGTGTTTAAATCCAAACCCCTCAGATGGCTCTCTAACTCGCCTGACAAGTTTACCCAGACACCTACAGCTATGCATACGATTGTTTACAGTCTCCCAGCCTCCAGAGGCACGGGAAGCTTAAGATATTCAAATAGCTTAGAGCCTCTCAGAGAATTAGAAACTGTCAGAATAAAACTAGTAAAAGATTTCATTGATGAGCCAATGTTTGTTGCCAAGTTTTCACATCCCTTGAATTGTATCCTTGAATGTGCATTAATTAATATAGTTGGTATGTAGAAAAAATAAGTAGTGGCCTTGGTGTTAGTAACTTTAGACCCTTAAGGTAGTAAATTCTTTCCTTTGTAAACCCATTACACATCCACCCTATAGGAACGTAATCTTATCTTCGGAGGATGGCGCCAAACCTTAAAATAATTACTCTTAGAGAAAATAAGTCTTTGTTGATAAGTCCTTGTCAAGAGTCATAAAATGTTAATAGGCCTCTGGCCAGAAGATGATGTAAATCACCTAAACCATTTGTATACGATAAATCTGCAGGAAAGAAACCCTGGTTTTTGATAAGCATCAAAGACTGCTGATTTTGCATCCCCTATTGTCCTCTATGTGTAACTTAGGGT
This sequence comes from Bubalus kerabau, assembly GCF_029407905.1. NCBI lineage: Eukaryota > Metazoa > Chordata > Mammalia > Artiodactyla > Bovidae > Bubalus > Bubalus kerabau. The sequence continues at coordinate 748,335 of NC_073633.1, forward strand.
ATAAAAGCCCCTGTTGAAAATAAAGCTATGGGCCTTGCTCACCAACGCTTGGTCTCCCCATGTCATTCTTCCCTTTAACTTCTAGCTGAGTGTCCATCTGGAGCGTGGATGTCCTCTGCGACCATTTATTTGCCTGGGCTTCTAAGACCCACTCGAGAAGGTGTCTAAGGTGGGGCACCTTCCGCTATTCGAGAGGGCGCCTGCGGCCTCCATGGTCAGAGCTAACCTGGTGTCATGGGTTATATTGATTTTCCGCGTAAACCAAGCCACTCAGCTTCTTTTCTCCACTGAATTTTCCTACTGAGCTATCCTCATTCTATTCCTCTTTATTATATCTAATTAACATTTGAATAGGTCGCCTAGCCGTCTCTCCTTCGAAGACCCTGGATCAGCCGGGGCTGGACCCCGGCACCCACGGGCGCCGCAGCTCGAGGAAACCCCTGAGACTCCCCCGTCCTCGCGAGCTGAGGGCCTTCTTTTCCTGCATGGCCTGGAGAGCAATCCCGGGTCCTCTCTCCAAACGGAAGAGGAGGCTGGACTCCCTTGAGGCCGCTCAGGGGGCTCCAAGAGACCCGCGTCGCGACTCGAGAGGAGAGCGGAGTCCTTGGCTTCCCCTCGAGACGAGGCCTGACTCCCCGGGGGAGCCTGGAATGCAACCCCGAGATCCCTGCCTTCCCTGGAGAGGAATATTAGGTCCCGGACACACGCCTAGGTGAGGTCTCTTCGGCCCTGCAGTGACTCGAGCGCAACCCCCAGCTTTCCCTCGCAACCCGAGGGGAAGATTGGGCTTCCCAGGGAAAACCCAAGGGGAAGGCTGAGATCCCCGTCGTCACTCGAGAATCCCGCCGCAACTCGAGAAAAACCACGTGGTTCCCACCTCTTGGCAGGATGAGGCCCTTGCCCGCCACGGCGTCTCAAGGGAAGTCCCCTGTTCCGCCCTGAAGGGCGAAACGGTCCCTGACAGCCTTCCTGCGACCCCCAAAAGTCCCCCGACACGCCGGGTTCCCTCGAGGGGAACACCGAGGGTCCCGGCACCGCTTCCTCTGAGCCCCTTCTCCCCTCCTGATCGCGACAGGAGAGGCGATTCCCCTGCGTGGTCTGGAAGGGGTTCCCGGCCTTCCTGGCGCACCTCAGGATGAGGCCGGTCTCACGAGGAAATTCGAGAGGAGCCACGTGGGTGGGGCCATATGCCGAATGCCCCCGGTTCCCCGGTCCGCCCTTGAGAAGGACCCGAGGCCCGGACCCCTCTTCGAAGGCAACCCTGTGGGTGAAGGCACAACACGAAGGGGCACTGCCACCCCCGTGCATCGTCCGCAAAGACCCGCGGGTTCCACACACAGCTCGAGGAGGGGCCTGAGACCCCCTGAGCAACTCGAGAGGCCAGCGGGGTTCCCTTCCTCAGACAAGACGAGGCCTGACTCTCCTGTCCCAACTCTGCAGGGACCCTGCAGTCGGAGTCCGAAACGGAGAGGAAGCCTGAAGTTGCTGCCTCCCCTCGAGGTGAGGCCCTCTTCCGTTGCGCCAGACCCAGCGGAGTCCCGATGGGCCCCGCCACCTCTACAGGATCCCTCGCCTCTCAGAGGCACCCTGGGAAGTTCCCTAAGGTCCCCGGCAGAAGGCGAGGGACACGAGGGTTTCCCGCCGCTCCCCGAGAAAGACCTCGAGAGTCCTTCTTCAACACGTCTCGAGGCCCTAGTCCCCTCCCGTGACTCGAGAGCCAGGACGCGCTCCCCCTCGCCACGCGCATGGAGACCTGACTTCCCTGGCGCCGCACGAGAGGCTCCCTGAGATCCTCGTCGTGCCTCGGGAGAAAACCCCCACGGGCGCCGCAGCTCGAGGAAACCCCTGAGACGCCCCCGTCCTCGCGAGCTGAGGGCCTTCTTTTCCTGCATGGCCTGGAGAGCAATCCCGGGTCCTCTCTCCAAACGGAAGAGGAGGCTGGACTCCCTTGAGGCCGCTCAGGGGGCTCCAAGAGACCCGCGTCGCGACTCGAGAGGAGAGCGGAGTCCTTGGCTTCCCCTCGAGACGAGGCCTGACTCCCCGGGGGAGCCTGCAATGCAACCCCGAGATCCCTGCCTTCCCTGGAGAGGAATAGTAGGTCCCGGACACACGCCTAGGTGAGGTCTCTTCGGCCCTGCAGTGACTCGAGCGCAACCCCCTACTTTCCCTCGCAACCCGAGGGGAAGATTGGGCTTCCCAGGGCCAACCCAAGGGGAAGGCTGAGATCCCCGTCGTAACTCGAGAATCCCGCCGCAACTCGAGAAAAACCACGTGGTTCCCACCTCTTGGCAAGATGAGGCCCTTGCCCGCCACGGCGTCTCAAGGGAAGTCCCCTGTTCCACCCTGAAGGGCGAAACGGTCCCTAACAGCCTTCCTGCGACCCCCAAAAGTCCCCCGACACGCCGGGTTCCCTCGAGGGGAACCCCGAGGGTCCCGGCACCGCTTCCTCTGAGCCCCTTCTCCCCTCCTGATCGCGACAGGAGAGGCGATTCCTCTGCGTGGTCTGGAAGGGGTTCCCGGCCTTTCCGGCGCACCTCAGGATGAGGCCGGTCTCACGAGGAAATTCGAGACGAGCCACGTGGGTGGTGCCACATGCCGAACGCCCCCGGTTCCCCGGTGCGCCCTTGAGAAGGACCCGAGGCCCGGACCCCTCTTCGAAGGCAACCCTGTAGGTGAAGGCACAACACGAAGGGGCAATGCCACTCCCGTGCATCGTCCGCAAAGACCGCGGGTTCCACACACAGCTCGACGAGAGGCCTGAGACCCCCTGAGCAACTCGAGAGGCCAGTGGGGTTCCCTTCCTCAGACAAGACGAGGCCTGACTCTCCTGTTCCAACTCTGCAGGGACCCTGCGGTCGGAGTCCGAAACGGAGAGGAAGCCTGAGGTTCCTGCCTCCCCTCGAGGTGAGGCCCTCTTCGGTTGCGCCAGACCCAGCAGAGTCCCGAGGGGCCCCGCCACCTCCACAGGATCCCTCGCCTCTCAGAGGCACCCTGGCAAGTTCCCTAAGGTCCCCGGCAGAAGGCGAGGGACACGAGGGTTTCCCGCCGCCCCCCGACAAAGACCTCGAGAGTCCTTCTTCAACGCGTCTTGAGGCCCTAGTCCCCTCCCGTGACTCGAGAGCCAGGACGCGCTCCCCCTCGCCACGCGCATGGAGACCTGACTTCCCTGGCGCCGCACGAGAGGCTCCCTGAGATCCTCGTCGTGCCTCGGGAGAAAACCCCCACGGGCGCCGCAGCTCGAGGAAACCCCTGAGACGCCCCCGTCCTCGCGAGCTGAGGGCCTTCTTTTCCTGCATGGCCTGGAGAGCAATCCCGGGTCCTCTCTCCAAACGGAAGAGGAGGCTGGACTCCCTTGAGGCCGCTCAGGGGGCTCCAAGAGACCCGCGTCGCGACTCGAGAGGAGAGCGGAGTCCTTGGCTTCCCCTCGAGACGAGGCCTGACTCCCCGGGGGAGCCTGGGATGCAACCCCGAGATCCCTGCCTTCCCTGGAGAGGAATATTAGGTCCCGGACACACGCCTAGGTGAGGTCTCTTCGGCCCTGCAGTGACTCGAGCGCAACCCCCTACTTTCCCTCGCAACCCGAGGGGAAGATTGGGCTTCCCAGGGCCAACCCAAGGGGAAGGCTGAGATCCCCGTCGTAACTCGAGAATCCCGCCACAACTCGAGAAAAACCACGTGGTTCCCACCTCTTGGCAAGATGAGGCCCTTGCCCGCCACGGCGTCTCAAGGGAAGTCCCCTGTTCCACCCTGAAGGGCGAAACGGTCCCTAACAGCCTTCCTGCCACCCCCAAAAGTCCCCCGACACGCCGGGTTCTCTCGAGGGGAACCCCGAGGGTCCCGGCACCGCTTCCTCTGAGCCCCTTCTCCCCTCCTGATCGCGACAGGAGAGGCGATTCCTCTGCGTGGTCTGGAAGGGGTTCCCGGCCTTTCCGGCGCACCTCAGGATGAGGCCGGTCTCACGAGGAAATTCGAGACGAGCCACGTGGGTGGTGCCACATGCCGAACGCCCCCGGTTCCCCGGTGCGCCCTTGAGAAGGACCCGAGGCCCGGACCCCTCTTCGAAGGCAACCCTGTAGGTGAAGGCACAACACGAAGGGGCAATGCCACTCCCGTGCATCGTCCGCAAAGACCGCGGGTTCCACACACAGCTCGACGAGAGGCCTGAGACCCCCTGAGCAACTCGAGAGGCCAGTGGGGTTCCCTTCCTCAGACAAGACGAGGCCTGACTCTCCTGTCCCAACTCTGCAGGGACCCTGCGGTCGGAGTCCGAAACGGAGAGGAAGCCTGAGGTTCCTGCCTCCCCTCGAGGTGAGGCCCTCTTCGGTTGCGCCAGACCCAGCAGAGTCCCGAGGGGCCCCGCCACCTCCACAGGATCCCTCGCCTCTCAGAGGCACCCTGGCAAGTTCCCTAAGGTCCCCGGCAGAAGGCGAGGGACACGAGGGTTTCCCGCCGCCCCCCGACAAAGACCTCGAGAGTCCTTCTTCAACGCGTCTCGAGGCCCTAGTCCCCTCCCGTGACTCGAGAGCCAGGACGCGCTCCCCCTCGCCACGCGCATGGAGACCTGACTTCCCTGGCGCCGCACGAGAGGCTCCCTGAGATCCTCGTCGTGCCTCGGGAGAAAACCCCCACGGGCGCCGCAGCTCGAGGAAACCCCTGAGACGCCCCCGTCCTCGCGAGCTGAGGGCCTTCTTTTCCTGCATGGCCTGGAGAGCAATCCCGGGTCCTCTCTCCAAACGGAAGAGGAGGCTGGACTCCCTTGAGGCCGCTCAGGGGGCTCCAAGAGACCCGCGTCGCGACTCGAGAGGAGAGCGGAGTCCTTGGCTTCCCCTCGAGACGAGGCCTGACTCCCCGGGGGAGCCTGGGATGCAACCCCGAGATCCCTGCCTTCCCTGGAGAGGAATATTAGGTCCCGGACACACGCCTAGGTGAGGTCTCTTCGGCCCTGCAGTGACTCGAGCGCAACCCCCTACTTTCCCTCGCAACCCGAGGGGAAGATTGGGCTTCCCAGGGCCAACCCAAGGGGAAGGCTGAGATCCCCGTCGTAACTCGAGAATCCCGCCGCAACTCGAGAAAAACCACGTGGTTCCCACCTCTTGGCAAGATGAGGCCCTTGCCCGCCACGGCGTCTCAAGGGAAGTCCCCTGTTCCACCCTGAAGGGCGAAACGGTCCCTAACAGCCTTCCTGCGACCCCCAAAAGTCCCCCGACACGCCGGGTTCCCTCGAGGGGAACCCCGAGGGTCCCGGCACCGCTTCCTCTGAGCCCCTTCTCCCCTCCTGATCGCGACAGGAGAGGCGATTCCTCTGCGTGGTCTGGAAGGGGTTCCCGGCCTTTCCGGCGCACCTCAGGATGAGGCCGGTCTCACGAGGAAATTCGAGACGAGCCGCGTGGGTGGGGCCACATGCCGAACGCCCCCGGTTCCCCGGTCCGCCCTTGAGAAGGACCTGAGGCCCGGACCCCTCTTCGAAGGCAACCCTGTGGGTGAAGGCACAACACGAAGGGGCACTGCCACCCCCGTGCATCGTCCGCAAAGACCCACGGGTTCCACACACAGCTCGACGAGGGGCCTGAGACCCCCTGAGCAACTCGAGAGGCCAGCGGGGTTCCCTTCCTCAGACAAGACGAGGCCTGACTCTCCTGTCCCAACTCTGCAGGGACCCTGCGGTCGGAGTCCGAAACGGAGAGGCAGCCTGGGGTTCCTGCCTCCCTTCGAGGTGAGGCCCTCTTCGGTTGCGCCAGACCTAGCGGAGTCCCGAGGGGCCCCGCCACCTCCACAGGATCCCTCGCCTCTCAGAGGCACCCTGGCAAGTTCCCTAAGGTCCCCGGCAGAAGGCGAGGAAACGAGGGTTTCCCGCCGCCCTCCGAAAAAGACCTCGAGAGTCCTTCTTCAACGCGTCTCGAGGCCCTAGTCCCCTCCCATGACTCGAGAGCCATGACTCGATCCCCATCGCCACCGCATGGAGACCTGACTTCCCTGGCGCCACACGAGAGGCTCCCTGAGATCCTCGTAGTGCCTCGGGAGAAAACCCCAATGGGCACCGCAGCTCGAGGAAACCCCTGAGATGCCCCCGTCCTCGCGAGCTGAGGGCCTTCTTTTCCTGCATGGCCTGGAGAGCAATCCCGGGTCCTCTCTCCAAACGGAAGAGGAGGCTGGACTCCCTTGAGGCCGCTCAGGGGGCTCCAAGAGACCCGCGTCGCGACTCGAGAGGAGAGCGGAGTCCTTGGCTTCCCCTCGAGACGAGGCCTGACTCCCCAGGGGAGCCTGGAATGCAACCCCGAGATCCTTGCCTTCCCTGGAGAGGAATATTAGGTCCCGGACACACGCCTAGGTGAGGTCTCTTGGGCCCTGCAGTGACTCAAGCGCAACCCCCAGCTTTCCGTCTCACTCGAGGGGAAGATTGGGCTTCCCAGGGCCAACCCAAGGGGAACCCTGAGATCCCCGTCGTAACTCGAGAATCCCGCGGCAACTCGAGGAAAACCACGTGGTTCCTACGTCTTTGCAAGATGAGCCTCTTGCCCGCTATGGCGTCTCAAGGGAAGTCCCAGTTTCTGTCCTGAAGTGCCAAACAGTACCTGACACCTTTCATGCGACCCCCAGAATTTCCCCGACACACCGAGTTCCCTCGAGGGAAACACCGAGGGTCCCGACACCACTTCATCTGAGCCCCTTCTCCCCTCCTGATGGCGACAGGAGTGTCGATTCCCCTGCGTGGTCTGGAAGGGATTCCCGGCCTTCCCGGCGCATCTCAGGATGAGGCCGTCCGCACAAGGAAATTCGAGATGAGCCACGGGGGTGGTGCCACATGCCGATCGACCTCGATTTCCCGGTCCACTCTTCAGAAGAACCCGTTGCACGGACACCTCTTCGAAGGCAACCCTGTGGGTGATGGCACAACACGAAGGGGCACTGACACTCCCGTGCATCGTCCAGAAACACCCGTGGGTTCCACACACAGCTCGAAGTGGGGCCTGAGACCCCCTGAGCAACTCGAGAGGCAAGTGGAGTTCCTTCCTCAGACAAGACGAGGCCTAACTCTCCGCTCCCAACTCTGCAGGGACCCTGAGGTCGGAGGGTCGGAGTCAGAAACAGAGAGGAAGCCTGAGGTTACTGCCTCCCCTCGAGATAAGGCCCTCTTCCATTGCGACAACGCCAGCGGAGTCCCGAGAGGCCCCTCCCATCTCCACAGTATCCCTGACTTCTCATAGGCATTCTGAGAAGCTCCTTGAGGCCACCGGCAAAAGTCGAGGGAAATAATAGTTTCCTGCCACAACCGAAGAAAGACCTCGAGAGTCCTTCTTCAATGCGTCTTGAGGTCAGATTCCCCTACCATAGCTCGAGAGCAATAATGCGCTCCCCCTCGCCACGCACATGGAGACCTGACTTCCCTGGCACCACACGAGAGGCTCCCTGAGCTCCCCATCCTACCTCGTGTGAAACCCCACACTGGCGCCGCAGCTCGAGAAAACCCACAAGATCCCTCCGCCATCGCGAGATGAGGGCCATCTTTTCCTGCATGGCCTGGAGAGCAGTCCCAAGTCCTCTCTCCAAACTTCACAGGAGGCTTGACTCCCTTTAGGCCACAAAGTGGGCTCCAAGAGGTGCCCGTCGCGACTCGAAAGGAGAGCGGAGTCCTTTGCTTCCCTTCGACATGAGGCCTGACTCCCTGGGTGAGTCTGGAATGCAAACCTGAGATCCCTGTGGCCCTTGGAGAGGAACATTAGGTCCTGGACACAAGCCTAGATGAGGTCTCCTTTGCCCTGCAGTGACTCGAGCGCAACCCCCAGCTCTCCCTCGCAACTCGAATGGATGATTGGACTTCCCTGGCCCAACACAAGAGGAAGCCTGAAATCCCCGTCGTAACTCGAGAATCCCGCCGCAACTCGAGAAAAACCACGTGGCTCCCCCGTCATCGCAAGATGAGGCCCTTGGCCGCTACAGCGTATCAAGAGAAGTCCCACGTTCCATCCTGAAGTACAAAACGGTACTTGGCACCCTTGATGCGACCCCCAAAGTTCCCTGACATACCGGTCTCACTCGAGGGAAACACCAAAGTTCACGGCACCACTTCCTGTGAGCCCCTTCACCCCTCCTGATCGCGACAGAAGGGTCGATTCCCATGTTTTGTCTGCAAGGGGTTCCCGACGTTCCCCGCAAACCTCCGGATGAGGCCGGTCTCATGAGGAAATTCGAAAAGTAGCCTCATGGTTGGTGCCATATGATGAAAGATCCCGAATTCCCGGTCCACTCTAGATAAGAACCTGACGCCCGGACATCTCTTCGAAGGCAACCCTGTGGATGAAGGCACAACACGAAGGGACAATGACATCCACATGCATCGTCTGGAAAAACCCGCCGATTCCACTCACAGCTCCAAATGTGGACTGTCACCCCGTGAACAACTCGAGAGGCAAGTGAAGTTGCATTCCTTCACACAAGACGAGGCCTTACCCTCCTGGCCCAACTGTTCAGGGACCCTGCAATCGGAGTCAGAAATGGAGAGGAACCCTGAGGTTCCTGCCTCAACTAGAGAAGAGGCCCTCTTCCATTGAACCAAACTCAGTGGTGTCCCGAGAGGCCCCTCCCAACACCACAGTATCCCTGAATTCTCAGAGGCTCCCTGAGAAGCTACCTGAGGTCACTGGCACAAGTCGAGGGAACCCAGAGTTTCCTGAAGTAACCCGAGAAAGACTTGGAGAGTCCTTTTTCAACGTCTCTTGATGCCCGATTCCCCTACCATGACTCCAGAGCAAGGACGCGCTCCCCTCGCCACAAGCAGGAAAACTGACTTCCCTAGTACCACACAAGAGGCTCCCTGAGTACCCCATCATACCTCGTGAGAAAACCCACAGTGGCGCCGCAGTTCGAGAAAAACCACAAGATGCCCCCGTCAAGGAGAGATGGGGGCCTGCTTTTCCTGCCTGACCTGGAGAGCAATCCCTGGTCCTCTCTCCAAACTTCAGAGGAGGATTGACTCCCTTTAGGCCACTCAGTTGGGTCCAAGAAATACCCGGTGCGACTCGAGAGGAGAGCGGAGTCCTTTGCTTCCCTCAAGACGAGGCCTGACTCCCCGGGTGAGTTTGGAATGCAACCCCGAGATCCCTGTCGCCCCTGGAGTGGAACATTATGTCCTAGACACAAGCCTAGATGAGGTCTATTTTGCCCTACAGTCATCGAGAGCAACCTCCATCTCTCCCTCACATTGAATGGAAGATTGGTCTTCCCACGGTCAACACATGAGGAAGTCTGAATATCCCATCGTAATTCGAGAATTCAGCCTCAAGTCTTAAAAACCATGTGGTTCCCCCTTCATCGCAATATGAGGCCCTTGCCAGCTAGAGTCTCAAGAGAAGTCCCACGTTCCATCTTAAAGTTCGAAATGCTACTTGGCACCCTTGATGCGACCCCAAAGTTCCCCAACATACCGGTCTCACTCCAGGGGAACACCGAAATTCCCGGCGTCTCCAGGGAAGTCCCATGTTCTGTCCTTAAGTGCGAAACGGTACTTGACACCCTTGATGCGACCGCAAAAGTTCCCGACACGCTGGGTTCCCTCGAGGGGAACACCAAGGGTCCCGGCACCACTTCATCTGAGCCCCTTCTCCCCTCCTGATCGCGACAGGAGAGTCAATTCCCCTGCTTTCTCTGGAAGGGGTTCCCGGCCTTCCCGGCGCACCACAGGATGAGGCCGGTCTCACGAGGAAATTCGAGACGAGCCACGTGGTTGGGGCCACATGCCAAACGCCACCGATTCCCCGGTCCGCTCTTGAGAAGGACCCGAGGCCCGGAACCCTCTTCGAAGGCAACCCTGTGGGGGAAGGCACAACACGAAGGGGCACTGCCACCCCCGTGCATCGTCCGCAAAGACCCGCGGGTTCCACACACAGCTCGACGAGGGGCCTGAGACCCCCTGAGCAACTCGAGAGGCCAGCGGGGTTCCCTTCCTCAGACAAGACGAGGCCTGACTCTCCTGTCCCAACTCTGCAGGGACCCTGCGGTCGGAGTCCGAAACGGAGAGGAAGCCTGAGGTTCCTGCCTCCCCTCGAGGTGAGGCCCTCTTCCGTTGCGCCAGACCCAGCGGAGTCCCGAGGGCCCCCGCCACCTCCACAGGATCCCTCGCCTCTCAGAGGCACCCTGGCAAGTTCCCTAAGGTCCCCGGCAGAAGGCGAGGGACACGAGGGTTTCCCGCCGCCCCCCGAGGAAGACCTCGAGAGTCCTTCTTCAACGCGTCTCGAGGCCCTAGTCCCCTCCCGTGACTCGAGAGCCAGGACGCGCTCCCCCTCGCCACGCGCATGGAGACCTGACTTCCCTGGCGCCGCACGAGAGGCTCCCTGAGATCCTCGTCGTGCCTCGGGAGAAAACCCCCACGGGCGCCGCAGCTCGAGGAAACCCCTGAGACGCCCCCGTCCTCGCGAGCTGAGGGCCTTCTTTTCCTGCATGGCCTGGAGAGCAATCCCGGGTCCTCTCTCCAAACGGAAGAGGAGGCTGGACTCCCTTGAGGCCGCTCAGGGGGCTCCAAGAGACCCGCGTCGCGACTCGAGAGGAGAGCGGAGTCCTTGGCTTCCCCTCGAGACGAGGCCTGACTCCCCGAGGGAGCCTGGAATGCAACCCCGAGATCCCTGCCTTCCCTGGAGAGGAATATTAGGTGTCGGACACACGCTTAGGTGAGGTCTCTTTGGCCCCGCAGTGACTCGAGCGCAACCCCCAGCTTTCCCTCGCAACCCGAGGGGAAGATTGGGCTTCCCAGGCCCAACCCAAGGGGAAGGCTGAGATCCCCGTCGCAACTCGAGAATGCCGCCGCAACTCGAGAAAAACCACGTGGTTCCCACCGCTTGGCAAGATGAGGCCCTTGCCCGCGACGGCGTCTCAAGGGAAGTCCCCTGTTCCGCCCTGAAGGGCGAGACGGTCCCTGACAGCCTTCCTGCGACCCCCAAAAGTCCCCCGACACGCCGGGGTCCCCCGAGGGGAACACCGAGGGCCCCGGCACCGCTTCCTCTGAGCCCCTTCTCCCCTCCTGATCGCGACAGGAGAGGCGATTCCCCTGCGTGGTCTGGAAGGGGTTCCCGGCCGTCCCGGCGCACCTCAGGATGAGGCCAGTCTCACGAGGAAATTCGAGACGAGCCACGTGGGTGGGGCCACATGCCGAACGCCCCCGATTCCCCGATCCGCTTTTGAGAAGGACCCGAGGCCCGGACCCCTCTTCGAAGGCAACCCTGTGGGTGAAGGCACAACACGAAGGGGCACTGCCACCCCCGTGCATCGTCCGCAAAGACCCGAGGGTTCCACACTCAGCTCGACAAGGGTCCTGAGACCCCCTGAGCAACTCGAGAGGCCGGCGGGGTTCCCTTCCTCAGACAAGACGAGGCCTGACTCTCCTGTCCCAACTCTGCAGGGACCCTGCGGTCGGAGTCCGAAACGCAGAGGAAGCCTGAGGTTCCTGCCTCCCCTCGAGGTGAGGCCCTCTTCCGTTGCGCCAGACCCAGCGGAGTCCCGAGGGGCCCCGCCACCTCCACAGGATCCCTCGCCTCTCAGAGGCACCCTGGGAAGTTCCCTCAGGTCCCCGGCAGAAGGCGAGGGACACGAGGATTTCCCGCCGCCGCCCGAGAAAGACCTCGAGAGTCCTTCTTCAACGCGTCTCGATGCCCTAGTCCCCTCCCGTGACTCGAGAGCCAGGACGCGCTCCCCCTCGCCACGCGCATGGAGACCTGACTTCCCTGGCGCCGCACGAGAGGCTCCCTGAGATCCTCGTCGTGCCTCGGGAGAAAACCCCCACGGGCGCCGCAGCTCGAGGAAACCCCTGAGACGCCCCCGTCCTCGCGAGCTGAGGGCCTTCTTTTCCTGCATGGCCTGGAGAGCAATCCCGGGTCCTCTCTCCAAACGGAAGAGGAGGCTGGACTCCCTTGAGGCCGCTCAGGGGGCTCCAAGAGACCCGCGTCGCGACTTGAGAGGAGAGCGGAGTCCTTGGCTTCCACTCGAGACGAGGCCTGACTCCCCGGGGGAGCCTGGAATGCAACCCCGAGATCCCTGCCTTCCCTAGAGAGGAATATGAGGTCCCGGACACACGCCTAGGTGAGGTCTCTTCGGCCCTGCAGTGACTCGAGCGCAACCCCCAGCTTTCCCTCGCAACCTGAGGGGAAGATTGGGCTTCCCAGGGCCAACCCAAGGGGAAGGCTGAGATCCCCGTCGCAACTCGAGAATGCCGCCGCAACTCGAGAAAAACCACGTGGTTCCAGCCTCTTGGCAAGACGAGGCCCTTGTCGGCGACGGCGTCTCAAGGGAAGTCCCCTGTTCCGCCCTGAAGGGCGAAACGGTCACTGACAGCCTTCCTGCGACCACCAAGAGTCCCCCGACACGCCGGGTTCCCCCAGGGGAACACCGAGGGTCCCGGGACCGCTTCCTCTGAGCACCTTCTCGCCCCGTGATCGCGACAGGAGAGGCGATTCCCCTGCGTGGTTTGGAAGGGGTTCCCGGCCTTCCCGGCGCACCTCAGGATGAGGCCGGTCTCACGAGGAAATTCGAGACGAGCCACGTGTGTGGTGCCACAGGCCAAACGCCCCCGATTCCCTGGTCCGCCCTTGAGAAGGACCCGAGGCCCGGACCCCTCTTCGAAGTCAACCCTGTGGGTGAAGGCACAACACGAAGGGGCACTGCCACCCCCGTGCATCGTCCGCAAAGACCCGCGGGTTCCACACACAGCTCGACGAGGGGCCTGAGACCCCCTGAGCAACTCGAGAGGCCAGCGGGGTTCCCTTCCTCAGACAAGACGAGGCCTGACTCTCCTGTCCCAACTTTACAGGGACCCTGCGGTCGGAGTCCGAAACGGAGAGGCAGCCTGGGTTTCCTGCCTCCCCTCGAGGTGAGGCCCTCTTCCGTTTTGCCAGACCCAGCGGAGTCCCGCGAGGCCCCGCCAACTCCCCAGGATCTCTCACCTCTCAGAGGCACCCTGGGAAGTTCTCTAAGGTCACCGGCAGAAGGCGAGGGGGACGAGGTTTTCCCGCCGCCCCCCAAAAAAGACCTCGACTGTCCTTCTTCAACGCGTCTCGAGGCCCTATATCCCTCCCGTGACTCGAGAGTCATGACTCGATCCCCATCGCCACCGTATGGAGACCTGACTTCCCTGGCGCCGCACGAGAGGCTCCCTGAGATCCTCGTAGTGCCTCGGGAGAAAACCCCCACGGGCACCGCAGCTCGAGGAAACCCCTGAGATGCCCCCGTCCTCGCGAGCTGAGGGCCTTCTTTTCCTGCATGGCCTGCAGAGCAATCCCGGGTCCTGTCTCCAAACTGAAGAGGAGGCTGGACTCCCTTGAGGACGCTCAGGGGGCTCCCAGAGACCCGCGTCGCGACTCGAGAGGAGGGCGGAGTCCTTGATTCCCCTCGAGACGAGGCCTGACTCCCCGGAGGAGCCTGGGATGCAACCCCGAGATCCCTGCCTTCCCTGGAGAGGAATATTAGGTCCCGGACACACGCCTAGGTGAGGTCTCTTGGGCCCTGCAGTGACTCAAGCGCAACCCCCAGCTTTCTCTCGCAACTCGAGGGGAAGTTTGGGCTTCCCAGGGCCAACCCAAGAGGAAGCCTGAGATCCCCGTCGTAACTCGAGAATCCTGCCGCAACTCGAGGAAAACCACGTGGTTCCAACGTCTTTGCAAGATGAGCCTCTTGCCCGCTATGGCGTCTCAAGGGAAGTCCCATTTTCCGTCCTGAAGTGCGAAACGGTACCTGACACCTTTGTTGCGACCCCCAGAAATGCCCCGACACACAAGTTCCCTCGAGGGAAACACCGAGGGTCCCGACACCACTTCATCTGAGACCCTTCTCTCCTCCTGGTCGCGACAGGAGTGTCGATTCCCCTGCGTGGTCTGGAAGGTATTCCCGGCCTTCCCGGCGCATCTCAGGATGAGGCCGTCCGCACGAGGAAATTCGAGGTGAGCCACGGGGGTGGTGCCACATGCCGATCGACCTCGATTTCCCGGTCCACTCTTGAGAAGAACCCGTTGCACGGACACCTCTTCGAAGGCAACCCTGTGGGTGAAGGCACAACACGAAGGGGCACTGACACTCCCGTGCATCGTCCAGAAACACCCGTGGGTTCCACACACAGCTCGAAGAGGGGCCTGAGACCCCCTGAGCAACTCGAGAGGCAAGTGGAGTTCCCTTCCTCAGGCAAGACGAGGCCTAACTCTCCGCTCCCAACTCTGCAGGGTCCCTGAGGTCGGAGGGTCGGAGTCAGAAACAGAGAGGAAGCCTGAGGTTCCTGCCTGCCCTCGAGATGAGGCCCTCTTCCATTGCGCCAACCCCAGTGGAATCCCGAGGGGCCCCGCCACCTCCGCCGGATCCCTCACCTCTCAGAGGCACCCTGGGAAGTTCCCTCAGGTCCCCGGCAAAAGTCGAGGGAAATGAGGGTTTCCCGCCGCCACTCGAGAAAGACCTCGATAGTCCTTCTTCAAAGTGTCTTGAGGCCCTTGTCCCCTCTCAGGACTAGAGAGCAATGATGCGCTCCCCCTCGCCTCACGCATGCAGACCTGGCTTCCCTGGCGCCGCACGAGAGGCTCCCTGAGATCCTCTTCGTGCCTCGGGAGAAAACCCCCATGGGCGCCGCAGCTCGAGGAAACCCCTGAGACGCCCCCGTCCTCGCGAGCTGAGGGCCTTCTTTTCCTGCATGGCCTGGAGAGCAATCCCGAGTCCTCTCTCCAAACTGAAGAGTTTGCTGGACTCCCTTGAGGCGACTCAGTGGGCTCTAAGAGATCCGCGTCGGGGCTCGAGAGGAGAGTGCAGTCCTTTGCTTCCCGTCGAGGCGAGGCCTGACTCCCCGGGGGAGTCTGGAGTGCAATCCCGAGATGCTTGTCTTCCCTTGAGAGGACTATTAGGTCCTGGACACACGCCTAGATGAGGTCTCTTTGGCCTTGCAGTGATTCGTGCACAACATCCAGCTTTCCCTCGCAACTCGAAGGGAAGTTTGGGCTTCCCAGGGCCAACACAAGAGGAAGCCTGAAATCCACGTCGTAACTCGAGAATCCCGCCGCAACTCGAGAAAAACCACGTGGTTCCATCGTCTTCGCAGCATGAGGCCCTTGCCCGCCACAGCGTCTCAAAAGAAGTCCCACGTTCCTACTGAAGTGCAAAACGGTACTTGGCACCCATGATGGCACCCCCAAAGTTCCCCAACATACAGGCCTCACTCGAGGGTAACACCCATGTTCCCCGCACCACATCATTTGAGCCCCTTCTCCCCTCCTGATTGCAACAGGAGTGTCGATTCTCCTGCTTTGTGTGGAAGGGGTTACTGATCTTCTCAGCGCACATCAGGATGAGGCCGGTCTCACGAGGAAATTGGAGATGTAGCCTCGTGGGTGGTGCCACATACGGAAAGACCCCATTTCCCGGTCAGCTATTAATAAGAACCTGATGCCCGTACACTTCTTGGAATGCATCCCGTAGGATGAAGGCACAACAAGGAGGGACCCTGAACACCCGTGCATCTTTTGGAAAATTCTGCAGGTTCCACATACAGCTCGACAAGTGACCTGTTACCTCGTGAACAACTCGAGAGGCAAGCTAAGCTTCATTTCTCCACAGAATACTAGGCCTGACTCTCCTGTCCCAACTCTGCAGGAATCCTGAGATCGCAGTCTGAAATGGAGAGGAACCCTGAGGTTCCTTCCTCAACACGAGATGAGGCCCTCTTGTATTATACCACACCCAGTGGAGTCCCGAGAGGCCCCTCCCAACTCCACAGTATCAGTGTCTTCTCAGAGGCACCCTGAGCAACTCCCTGAGGTCACCGGCACAAGTCGAGGGAACACAGGGTATCCTGCCGCAACCCGAGAAAGACCTCAAGAGTCCGTCTTCAACGCGTCTTGAGGACGGATTCCCCTACCATGACTCGAGAGCAATGACACGCTCCCCCTCGCCATGCGCATGGACACCTGACTTCCCTGGCGCCACATGAGAGGCTCCCTGAGCTCCCCGTCATACCTCGTGAGAAACCCCACACTGGCGCCGCAGCTCGGGAAAACCCACCGTCATCGCGAGATTGGGGACTTCTTTTCCTGCCTGACCTGGAGAGCAATCCCTGGTCCTTTCTCCAAACTTCACAGGAGGCTTTACTCCCTTTAGGCCACTCAACGGGCTCCAAGAGATACCTGTCGCGGCTTGAGAGGAGAGCAGAGTACTTTGTTTCCCCTCGAGATGAGGCCTTACCTCGGGTGAGTCTGGAATGCAACCCCGAGATCCCTGTTGCCCCTGGAGAGGAACATTATGTCCTGGACAAAAGCCTAGATGAGGTCTATTTTGCCCTACAGTGACTCGAGAGCAACACCCATCTCTCCCTCGCAATTCGAATGGAAGATTGGTCTTCACTGGGCCAACACAAGAGGAAGTCTGAATTTCCCGTTGTAACTCGAGAATCCCGCCGCAACTCTTAAAAACCACGTGGTTCCCCATTCATCGCAATATGAGGCCTTTGCCCGCTACAGAGTCTCAAGAGAAGTCCCATGTTTCGTCATAAAGTTCGAAATGCTACTTGGCACCCTTGATCCGACCCCAAAATTCCCCAATATACCGGTCTCACTCCAAGGGAACACCGAAGTTCCTGGCACCACTTCATTTGAGCCCCTTCTCCCCTCCTGATCACGGCAGGAAGGTCGATCCCCCTGCTTTGTCTAGAAGGCGTTCCCGACCTTCATGGCGCACCTCAGGATGAGGCCAGTCTCACGAAGAAATTCGAGACGT
This sequence comes from Bubalus kerabau, assembly GCF_029407905.1. NCBI lineage: Eukaryota > Metazoa > Chordata > Mammalia > Artiodactyla > Bovidae > Bubalus > Bubalus kerabau. The sequence continues at coordinate 765,060 of NC_073633.1, forward strand.
AGCCTCGTGTTGGTGCCACGTGCCGTAAGACCCCGATTTCTCGGTCTTGCTCTTGATAAGAACCCGATGCCCGGACACCTCTTCTAAGGCAACCCTGTGGATGAAGGCACTACACGAGGGGGCACTGGCAACCCTGTTCATCGTCCGGAAAACCCCGCAGGATCCACATACAGCTCCACAACTGGCCTGTCACCCCTTAAACAATGAGAGAGGAAAGCGGAGTTCCCTTCCTCAGACAAGACGAGGCCTGAGTATCCAATCCCAACTGTACAGGTACGCTTCGATCTGAGTCAGAAATGGAGAGGAAACCTGAGGTTCCTGCCTCAACCCGAGATGAGGCCCTCTTCCATTAAAACAAACCCAGTGGAGTCCCGAGAGGCCCCTCCCATCTCCACAGTATCCCTGACTTCTCATAGGCATTCTGAGAAGCTCATTGAGGCCACCAGCAAAAGTCGAGGGAAATAAGAGTTTCATGCCACAACCAAAGAAAGACCTCGAGAGTCCTTCTTCAATGCGTTTTGAGGTCAGATTCCCCTACCATAGATCGAGAGCAATAATGCGCTCCCCCTCGCCACGCACATGGAGACCTGACTTCCCTGGCGCCACACGAGAGGCTCCCGGAGCTCCCCGTCGTACCACGTGTGAAACCCCACACTGGCGCCGCAGCTCGAGAAAACCCACAAGATCCCTCCGTCATCGCGAGATGAGGGCCATCTTTTCCTGCATGGCCTGGAGAGCAGTCCCAAGTCCTCTCTCCAAACTTCACAGGAGGCTTGACTCCCTTTAGGCCACAAAGTGGGCTCCAAGAGGTGCCCGTCGCGACTCGAAAGGAGAGCGGAGTCCTTTGCTTCCCTTTGACATGAGGCCTGACTCCCTGGGTGAGTCTGGAATGCAAACCTGAGATCCCTGTGGCCCTTGGAGAGGAACATTAGGTCCTGGACTCAAGCCTAGATGAGGTCTCCTTTGCCCTGCAGTGACTCGAGCGCAACCCCCAGCTCTCCCTCGCAACTCGAATGGATGATTGGAATTCCCTGGCCCAACACAAGAGGAAGCCTGAAATCCCCGTCGTAACTCGAGAATCCCACCGCAACTCGAGAAAAACCACGTGGCTCCCCCGTCATCGCAAGATGAGGCCCTTGGCCGCTACAGCGTATCAAGGGAAGTCCCACGTTCCATCCTGAAGTACAAAACGGTACTTGGCACCCTTGATGCGACCCCCAAAGTTCCCTGACATACCGGTCTCACTCGAGGGAAACACCAAAGTTCACGGCACCACTTCCTGTGAGCCCCTTCACCCCTCCTGATCGCGACAGAAGGGTCGATTCCCATGTTTTGTCTGCAAGGGGTTCCCGACGTTCCCCGCAAACCTCCGGATGAGGCCGGTCTCATGAGGAAATTCGAAAAGTAGCCTCATGGTTGGTGCCGTATGCTGAAAGATCCCGAATTCCCGGTCCACTCTAGATAAGAACCTGACGCCCGGACATCTCTTCGAAAGCAACCCTGTGGATGAAGGCACAACACGAAGGGACACTGACATCCCCATGCATCGTCTGGAAAAAGCTGCAGATTCCATTCACAGCTCCAAATGTGGACTGTCACCTCGTGAGCAACTCGAGAGGCAAGTGAAGTTGCATTCCTTCACACAAGGCGAGGCCTTACTCTCCTGTCCCAACTCTTCAGGGACCCTGCAATTGGAGTCAGAAATGGAGAGGAACCCTGAGGTTCCTGCCTCAACTAGAGAAGAGGCCCTCTTCCATTGAACCAAACTCAGTGGTGTCCCGAGAGGCCCCTCCCAACACCACAGTATCCCTGAATTCTCAGAGGCTCCCTGAGAATCTACCTGAGGTCACTGGCACAAGTCGAGGGAACCCAGAGTTTCCTGAAGTAACCCGAGAAAGACTTGGAGAGTCCTTTTTCAACGTCTCTTGATGCCCGATTCCCCTACCATGACTCCAGAGCAAGGACGCGCTCCCCTCGCCACAAGCAGGAAAACTGACTTCCCTAGTACCACACAAGAGGCTCCCTGAGTACCCCATCGTACCTCGTGAGAAAACCCACAGTGGCGCCGGAGTTCGAGAAAAACCACAAGATGCCCCCGTCAAGGAGAGATGGGGGCCTTCTTTTCCTGCCTGACCTGGAGAGCAATCCCTGGTCCTCTCTCCAAACTTCACAGGAGGATTGACTCCCTTTAGGCCACTCAGTTGGGTCCAAGAAATACCCGGTGCGACTCGAGAGGAGAGCAGAGTCCTTTGCTTCCCTGGAGACGAGGCCTGACTCCCCGGGTGAGTTTGGAATGCAACCCCGAGATCCATGTCACCCCTGGAGTGGAACATTATGTCCTAGACACAAGCCTAGATGAGGTCTATTTTGCCCTACAGTGACTCGAGAGCAACCTCCATCTCTCCCTCACAATTTGAATGGAAGATTGGTCTTCCCACGGTCAACACAAGAGGAAGTCTGAATTTCCCATCATAATTCGAGAATTCAGCCTCAAGTCTTAAAAACCATGTGGTTCCCCTTCATCGCAATATGAGGCCCTTGCCAGCTAGAGTCTCAAGAGAAGTCCCACGTTCCATCTTAAAGTTCGAAATGCTACTTGGCACCCTTGATGCGACCCCAAAGTTGCCCAACATACCGGTCTCACTCTAGGGGAACACCGAAGTTCCCGGTGTCTCCAGGGAAGTCCCATGTTCCGCCCTGAAGGGCGAAACGGTACTTGACACCCTTGATGCAACCGCAAAAGTTCCCCGACACGCTGGGTTCCCTCGAGGGGAACACCGAGCGTCCCGGCACCACTTCATCTGAGCCCCTTCTCCCCTCCTGATCGCGACAGGAGAGTCGATTCCCCTGCTTTGTCTGGAAGGGGTTCCCGGCCTTCCTGGTGCACCTCAGGATGAGGCCGGTCTCAGGAGGAAATTCGAGACTAGCCACGTGTGAGGTGCCACGTGCCGAACCACTCCGATTTTCTGGTCCGCTCTTGATAAGAACCCGATGCCCGGACCCCTCTTCGAAGGCAACCCTGTGGGTGAAGGCACAACACGAAGGGGCACTGACACCCCCGTGCATCATCCGGAAAAACCCGCAGGGTCTACACACAGCTCGACAAGGGGCCTGAGACTCCCGGAACAACTCGAGAGGCAACCAGAATTCCATTCCTCAGACAAGACGAGGCATGACTCTCCTGTCCCAACAATGCAGGGACCGTGCAGTCGGAGTCCGAAACTGAGAGGAAGCCTGAGGTTCCTGCCTCCCCTCGAGATGAGGCCCTCTTCCATTGCACCGAACCCAGCAGAGTCCCGAGAGGCCCTGCCAACTACACAGCATCCCTCACCTCTCAGAGGCACCTTGGGAAGTTCCCTAAGGTCCCCTGCAGAAGTCGAGGGAAACGAGGGTTTCCTGCCGCAACCTGAGAAAGAACTCGAGAGTCCTTCTTCAACGCCTCTTGAGGACCTAGCCGTTTCCCATGACTCGAGAGTGATGACCAGCTCCCCCTCGCCATGCGCATGGAGACCTGACTTCCCTGGCGCCGCACGAGAGGCTCCCTGAGGTCCTCGTCGTGCCTTGTGAGAAAACCCCCATGGGCGCAGCAGCCTGAGGAAACCCATGAGACGCCCCCGTCATCGTGAGATGAAGGCCTTCTTTTCCTGCCTGGCCTGGAGAGCAATCCCGAGTCCTCTCTCCAAACTGAAGAGGAGGCTCGACACCCTTGAGTCCACTCAGTGGGCTCCAAGAGATCCGTGTCGCGACTTGAGAGGAAAGCGGAGTCCTTTGCTTCCCCTCCAGGCGAGTCCTGACCCCCCGGGGGAGTCTGGAATGGAAACCCGTGATTCCTGTCTTCCCTTGAGAGGAATATTAGGTCCTGGACACACGCCTCGATGAGGTCTCTTTGGCCCTGTAGTGACTCGAGCAGAACCCCCAGCTTTCCATCGCAACTCGAATTGAAGATTGGGCTTCCCAGGGCCAACCCAAGAGGAAGCCTGAAATTCCTGTTGTTTTCGAGAATCCCGATGCAACTCGAGAAAAACGACATGGTTCCAACGTCTTCACAGGATGAGGCCCTTGCCCGCTACAGCATCTCCAGGGAAGTCCCATGTTCCGTCCTGAAGTGGGAAACGGTACTTGGCTCCCTTGATGCGACCCCTAAAGTTCCCTGAAACGCCGGGTTCCCTCGAGTGGAACACCGAGGGTCCCGGCACCACTTCATCTGAACCCCATCTCCCCTCTTTATCGCGACAGGAGAATCGATTCCCCTACTTTGTGTGGAAGGTGTTCCCGGCCTTCCCGGCGCACCTCAGGATGATGCTGGTCTCACGAGGAAATTCGAGATGAGCCACGTGGGTGGTGCCACATGCCGAATGACCCCGATTTCCCGGTGCGCTCTTGAAATGAACCCAAAGCCCGGACACCTCTTTGAAGAAACCCTGTGGGGGAAGGCACAAAACGAAGGGGCACTGACACCCCCATGCATCTTCTGGAAACACCCGCAGGTTCCACACACAGCTTGTCAAGGGCCCTGAGACCCCCTGAACGACTCGAGAGGCAAGCAGAGTTCCGTTACTCAGACAAGACGAGGCCTGAGTCTCCTGTCCCAACTCTGCAGGGACCCTGTGGTCGGATTCAGAAATGGAGAGGAAGCCTGAGGTTCCTGCCTCCAATCGAGATGAGGCCCTCTTTCATTTCGTCAAACCTAGTGGAGTCCCGAGAGGCCCCTCTAACTCCTCAGTATCCCTCACCTCTCAGAGGCACCTGGGAAGTTCCCTAAGGTCCCCTGTAGAGGTCGATGGAAACGAGTGTTTCCCGCCCCAACCCAAGAAAGACCTTGAGAGTCCTTCTTAAATGCCTCTTGAGGCCCTAGTCCCTCCCATGACTCGAGAGCAATGACGCGATCTGCCTGGCCACACGCATGGAGTCAGGCTTCTCTGGCGCCGCACGAGAGGCTCCTGAACTCCCCATCATATCTCGTGAGAAACCCCACACTGGCGCCGCAGCTCGAGAAAACCCATGAGACGCCCCCGTCATCACGAGAGGAGGGCCATCTTTAACTGCATGGTATGCAGATCAAGCGTGAACCTTCTGTCCAAGCTACACAGGACGCTTGACTCCCTTTAGGCCACTCATTGGGCTCCAAGAGTTACGCGTCCCGACTCGAGAGGATAGTGGAGTCCTTTGCTTCCACTCGAGACGAGGCGTAACCCACCGGGTGAGACTGGAATGCGACCCCGATATCCCTGTCGCCCCTGGAGAGGAACATTACGTCCTGGACCCAAGCCTAGATGAGGACTCTTTGCCCTGAAGTGACTCGAGAGCAACCCCCAGCTCTCTCTGACAAGTTGAATGGAAGACTGGACTTCCTGGGCCAACACAAGAGGAAGCCTGAATTCCCCGTTGTAACTCGAGAATCCCGCCTCAACTCGAGAAAAACCACGTGTTTCCCTCGTCATCGCAATATGAGGCCCTTGCCCGCTAGAGCATCTCCAGAGAATTCCCACGTTCCGTCTTGAAGTGCGAAACTGTACTTGGCACCCTTGATGCGACCTCAAAAGTGCCGTGACATACCGGTCTCACTCGAGGGGACCACCGAGGTTCCCGGCACCACTTCATCTGAGCCCCTTCTCCCCTTCTGATCGTGACCGGTGGGTCGATTCCCCTGCTTTGTCTGCAAGGGGTTCCCGAGCTTCCCGGCGCACCTCAGGATGAGGCCGGTCTCCCGAGGAAATTCGAGACGTAGCCTCGTGGGTGGTACCACATGCTGAAAGACCCCAATTTTCCGGTACGCTCTTGAAAAGAACCCGATGCCCGGAAACCTCTTTGAAGGCAACCCTGTGGATGAAGGCACAACACGAAGGGGCACTGACACCCCCGTGCATCGTCCGGAAAAACCCGCAGGTTCCACACTCAGCTCAACAAGTGGCCTGTCACTCCGTGAACAACTCGAAAGGCAAGGGGAAATCCATTCCTCCACAGAAGACGAGGCGTGACTCTCTTCTCCATACTCTGCAGGTACCCTGCGACCCGAGTCAGATATGGAGAGGACCCCTGAGGTTCCTGCCTCCATTCGAGATGAGGCCCTCTTCGATTGCACCAAACCCAGTTGAGTAACGAAAGGCCCCTCCCAAATCCACAGTGTCGCTGACTTCTCAGAGGCACCCTTAGAAGTTGCCTGAGGTCACCGACACAAATCAAGGGAACCCAGGGTTCCCTGCCGCAACCCGAGAAAGACCTCAAGAGTCCTTCTTCAATGCGTCTTGAGGCCCGATTCGCCTACTATGACTCGAGAGCAATCACGCACTCCCCTTCACCACACGCACGGAGACCTGACGTCCCTAGCACCACACGAGAGGCTCTCTGAGCTCCCCGTTGTACCTCGTGAGAAATCTGATACTGGCGCCGCAGCTGGAGTAAACCCACGAGACGCCCCCGTCATCGCGAGATGAGGGCCTTTTTTCCTGCATGGCCAGGAAAACAATCCCGAGTCATCTCTCCAAACTCCACAGGAGGCTTGACTCCCTTTAGTACACACAGTGGGCTCCAAGAGATACCCATCGCGACTCGAGACGAGAGCGGAATTCTTTGCTTACCCTTGAGGTGAGAACTGACTCCCCGGATGAGTCTGGAATGCAAACCCGAGATCCCTGTCGCCCCTGGAGAGCAACGTTAGATCCTGGACACAAGCCTAGATTAGGTCTCTTTTGCCCTGCAGTGACTCTAGCGCAATCCCCAGCTCCCCCTCGCAACCCGAATGGAAGATTGGATTTCAAGGCCAAAAAGAGGAAGCCTAAATTCCCGGTCATAACTCGAGAATCCCGCCGCAACTCGAGCAAAACCACGTGGTTCTCCCGTCATCGCAAGATGAGGCCCTTGCCCGCTACAGCGTTTCAAAAGATGTCCCAGGTTCCATCTTGAAATGCGAAACGGTACTTGGCACCCTTGATGCGACCCCAAAAGTCCCCCAACACGCCGGTCTCACTCAAGGGGAACACCGAGGTTCCCGGCACCACTTCATTTAAGCCCCTTCTCCCCTCCTGATCGTGACCGGTGGGTCGATTCCCCTGCTTTGTCTGCAAGGGGGCCCGACCTTCCCTGCACAACTCAGGATGAGGCCGGTCTCATGGGGAAATTCGATATGTAGCTTTGTGGGTGGTGCCACTTGCTGAAAGACTCCAATTTCCCGGTCCGCTCTTGATAAGAATCCGATGCTCGGACACCTCTTGGAAGGCAGCCTTGAGTATGAAGGTACAACACGAAGGGGCACTAACACACCTGTGCATCATCTGGAAAAACGGGCAGGTTACACACACAGCTCGACAAGTGGCCTGTCACCTCGAGAACAACTCGAGAGGCAAGAGGAGTCCCATCCTCCAGAAAAGACGAGGCCTGACTCTCCTGTACCAACATGCAGGGACCTTGCGATCTGAGTCAGAAATGGAGAGGAACACTGAGGTTCCTGCTTCAACTCGAGATGAGTCCCTCTTACATTCCACCAAATGCAGAGGAGTCTCGAGAGGCCCCTCCAAACTGCACAGTATCCCTGACTTCTCAGAGGCACTCTGAGAAGCTCCCTGAGGTCGCAGGCACAAGTCAAGGGAACCCTGGGTTTTATGCAGTGACCCGAGAAAGACCTCGAGAGTCCTTCTTCAACCCGTCTTGAGGCCCGATTACCCTACCATGACTCGAGAGCAATGACGAACTCCCCCTAGCCATCTCATGGGGACCTGACTTCCCTGGCGCCACACGAGAGGCTCCCTGAGCTCCCTCTCGTACCTCGTCAGAAACCCGGCACTAGCGCGGCAGTCTAGAAAACCCACAAGAGGCCGCCGTCATCGCGAGATGAGGGCCTTCTTTTCCTGCATGGCCTGGAGAGGAATCCCGAGTCCTCTATCCAAACACCACAGGAGGCTTGACTCCCTTTAGGGCACACAGTGGGCTCCAAGAGATACCCTTCGCGACTCAAAAGGACAGCGGAGTTCTTTGCTTCCCCTCGAGACGAGGCCTGATTCCCCGGGTGAGTCTGGTATGCAACCCCAAGATCCCTGTCGCCCCTAGGGACGAGCATTAAGTCCTGGACACAAGCCTAGATGAGGTCTATTTTGCCCTGCAGTGACTCGAGAGCAATCCCCAGCTCTCCCTTTAAACTCGAATGGAAGATAGGACTTCCCTGGCCCAACACATGAGGAAGACTGTATTCCCCGTCGAAACTCGAGAATCCCGCCACAACTCGAGAAACGCCACGTGGTTCCCCCGTCATCCCAAGATGAGGCCCTTGCCCCCTACAGCGTCTCAAGAGAAGTCCCACGTTCCGTCTTGAAGTGCGAAACGGTATTGGCACCCTTGATGCGCCCTCAAAAGTTCCTCGACACACCAGTCTGACTCGAGGAGAACACCGAGGTTCCCGACACCACTACATCTGGGCCCCTTCTCCCCTCCTGATCGCGACAGGAGGGTCGATTCCCCTGTTTTGTCTTGAAGGGGTTCCCGTCTTTCACGGTGCATCTCAGGATGAGGCCGGTCTCACGAGGATATTCGAGACATAGCCACGTGGATGGTGACACATGCCGAAAGACCCCGATTTCCCGGTCCGCTCTTGATAAGATCCTGATGCCCGGACACCTCTTTGAAGATAACCCTTTTGATGAAGGCACAACACTTAGGGGCACTGACACCCCTGGGTATCGTCCGGAGAAACCCGCAGGTACCACACACAGCTCGAGAAGTGACCTGTCACCCCGTGAACAACTGGAGAGGCAGGCAGAGTTCCATTCCTCCACACAAGACGAGGCCTGACTCTCCTGTTCGAACTCTGCAGCGAAACTGCGATCCGAGTCAGATCTGGCCCAGGGGAAGTCAGGAGAGGAAACATGAGTTTCCTGCCTCCACTCGAGATGAGGCCCTCTTCCATTGCACCGAACCCAGTGGAGTCCCGAGAGACCCCTCCCAACTGCACAGTATCCCTGACTTCTCAGAGGCACCCTTAGACCTTCCTGAGATCACCGGCACAAGTCGAGGGAACCAAGGGTTTCCTGCCCCAACCCGTAAACGACCTCGAGAGTCCTTCTTCAACGCATCTTGAGGTGCGATTCCCCTACCATGACTCGAGAGCAATGACGCGCTCCCCCTAGCCACGTACATAGAAACCTGACTTCCCTGGCGCCACAGGAGAGGCTCCCTGAGCTACCCATTATACCTCGTGAGCAACACCACACTGGAGCCACAGCTCGAGAATACCCACGAGACGCCCCAGTCCTCACGACATGAGGGCCTTCTTTTGCTGTATGGCCTGGAGAGCAATCCTGAGTCCTCTCTCCAAACTCCACAGGAGGCTTGACTCATTTTAGGCCACACAGTGAGCTCCAAGATATACCCGTCGCGACTTGACAGGAGAGCGGTGTCCTTGGCTTCCCCTCGAGACGAGGCCTGACTCCCCGGGTGAGTCGAGAATACAATGCTGAGATCGCTTTCGCCCCAGCAGAGGAACATTAGGTCCTGGACACAAGCCTAGATGAGGTCTATTTGGCCCTGCAGTGTCTCGAGAGCAATCCCCAGTTCTAACTCACAATTCGAATGAAAACTGGACTTCCCTGGGCCAGTTGAAGAGGAAGCCTGAATTCCCGGTTGTAACTCGAGAATCCCGCCCCAACTCAAGAAAAACCACGTGGTTCCCCCGTCATCGAAAGATGAGACCCTTGCCCACTACAGCGTCTCAAGAGAAGTCCCACGTTCCGTATTGAAGAGCGAAAAGTTATTTGGAACCCTTGATGCGACCCCAAAAGTTCCCCGACATACCAGTCTCACTTGAGGAGAACACCGAGGTTCCCGGCACCACTTCATCTGAGACTCTTCTCCCCTCTTGATCGCGACAGGAGGTTCGATTCCCCTGCTTTGTCTGGAAGGCGTTCCCGACCTTCCTGGCGCACATCAAGATGAGGCCAGTCTCACGAGGAAATTCGAGACATAGCCTCGTGGGTGGTGCGACATGCCAAAAGACCCCGATTCCCTGGTCTGCTCTTGATAAGAACCCGATGGCAGAACCCAACTCGAATGCAATCCTGTGGAACAAGGCACAACACGAAGGGGCAGTGACACCCCAGTGAATCGTCCAGAAAAACCCGCAAGTTCCACATACAAATCGACAATTGGCCTGTCACCCCATGAACAACGCGAGAGTCAAGCGGAGTTCCATTCCTCCACACAAGACGAGGCCTGACTCTCCTGTCCCAACTCTGCAGGGACTCTGCGATCCGAGTCAGATCCGGCGCATTCGAAGCCAGGAGAGGAACCCTGTGGTTCCTGCCTCAACTTGTCATGAGGCCCTCTTCCATTGCACCAAACCCAGTGGAGTTCCGAGAGGCCCCTCCCAACTCCACAGTGACCCTGACTTCTCAGAGGCACGCTGAGAAGCTTCCTGAGGTCACTGGCACAAGTCGATGGAACCCAGGGTTTCCTGCTGCAACCCAAGAAAGACCTCGAGAGTCCTTCTTTAACACGTTTTCAGGCCCAATTCCCCTACCATGACTCGAGAACAATGACGGGCTCCCTCTCACCACGTGCATAGAGACCTGACTGCCCTGGCACCACATGAGAGGCTCACTGAGCTCCCAGTCTTACTTCGTGAGAATCCCCACACTAGCGCCACAGCTCGAGAAAACCTACGAGACGCCCCAGTCATCGCGAGATGAGGGCCTTCATTTCCTGCATTGCCTGGAGAGCAATCCCGTGTCCTCCCTCCAAACACCAGAGGAGGTTTGACTCCCTTTAAGCCACTCAGTGGGCTCCAAGACATACCCGTCCGACTCGAGAGGAGAGCAGAGTCCTTTGCTTCTCCTCGAGACGAGGCCTGACTCCAGGGTGAGTCTGGAATGCAACCCCGAGATTCCTGTCGCCCCTTGACATGAACATTAGGTCCTGCACACAAGCCTTGGTGGGGTCTCTTTTGCCTTCAGTGACTAGAGCGCACCTCCAGCTCTTCCTCGAATCTCGAATGGAAGATAAGACTTTTGTGGGCCAACACAAGAGGAAGCATGAATTCCCTGTGGTAACTCAAATATCCCACCGCAACTAGAGAAAAACCAAGTGGTTCCCCAGTCATTCCAAGATGAGGCCCTTGCCCGCTGGAGCACCCCAAGAGAAGTCCCACGTTCCAATTTGAAGAGCGAAACGGTACTTGGAACGCGTTATGCGACCCCAAAAGTTACCCGACATACCTGTCTCACTTGAGGGAAACACCGAGGTTCCCAGCAGCACTTCATCTGAGCCACTTCTCCCCTCCTGATCGGCACAGGAGGGTCGAAACCTCTGCTTTGTCTGGAAGGGTTTCATGACCTTCGCGGCACACCTCAGGATGAGGCCGGTTTCATGAGGAAATACGAGACTAGCCACGTGGGTGGTGCCAAATGCTGAACGACCCCGATTTCCCAGTCCGCTCTTCATAAGAACACGATGCCCGGACACCTCTTCGAAGGCAACCCTGTGGATGAAGACACAAAACGAAGGGTCACTGACACCCCCATGCATCATCTGGAAAAACCTGCAGATTCCACACACAGTTTGACAAGGGGCCTGAAACCCCATGAACAACTCGAGAGGCAAGCGGAGTTCCATTCCTCAGAAAAGACATAGCCTGACTCTCCTGTCCCAACTCTGCAGGGACACTACGATCAGAGTCAGAATTGGAGAGGAAGCCTGAGGTTCCTGCCTCCACTCGAGATGAGGCCCTCTTCCGTTGCGCCAGACCCAGCGGAGTCCCGAGAGGCCTCGCCAAATCCATAGCGTCCCTCACCTCTCAGAGGCACCCTGGGAAGTTTCCTCAGGTCCCCGGCAGAAGTCGGGGGAAACGAGGGTTTCCCGCTGCAACCCGAGAAAGACATCGAGAGTCCTTCTTCAACGCGTCTTGAGGCCCTAGTCCCCTCCCATGACTCGAGAACAATGACGCGCTCCTTCTCGCCACGTGCATGGAGACATGACTTCCCTGGCGCCGCACGAGAGGCTCCCTGAGATCCTCGTCGTGCCTCGGGAGAAAACCCCCATGGGTGCCACAGCTCGAGGAAACCCCTGAGATGCCCCCGTCCTCGCGAGGTGAGGGCCTTCTTTTCCTGCCTTGCCTGGAGAGTAATCAGGAGTACTCTTTCAATAGTGAAGAGGAGGCTGGACTCCCTTGAGGCCACTCAGGGGGCACCAAGATATCAGCATCGCGACTCGGGAGGAGAGCGGAATCCTTTGCTTCCCCTCGAGGCGAGGCCTGACTCCCCGGGGGAGCATGGGATGCAACCCCGAGATCATTGTCTTCCCTGGAGAGGAGCATTAGGTCCTGGACACACGCCTAGGTGAGGTCTCTTTGGCCCTGCAGTGACTCGAGCGCAACCCCCAGCTTTCCCTCGCAAATCGAGGGGAAGTTTGGGATTCCCAGGGCCAACCCAAGAGAAAGCCTGAGATCCCCGTCGTAACTCGAGAATCCCGCCGCAACTACAGAAAACCCACGTGGTTCCCACATCTTCGCAAGATGCGGCCCTTGCCTGCGAAAGGGTCTCAAGGGAAGTCCCCTGTTCCACCCTGAAGTGTGAAACGGGACCTGACGGCCTTCATGCGCCCCCAAAACTTACCCGACACGCCGGCTTCCCTCGAGGGGAACACCGAGGGTCCCGGCACCGCTTCCTCTAAACCCCTTCTCCCCTTCTGATCGCGACAGGAGAGGCGATTCCCCTGCGTGGTCTGGAAGGGGTTCCCGGCCTTCCCGGCGCACCTCAGAATGAGGCCGGTCTCACGAGGAAATTCGAGGCGAGCCACGTGGGTGGGGCCACATGCCGAACGCCCCGATTCCCCGGTCCGCTCTTGAGAAATACCCGAGACCCGGACCCCTCTTCGAAGGCAACCCTGTTGGTGAAGGCACAACACGAAGGGGCACTGCCACCCCCGTGCATCGTCCGCAAAGACCCGTGGGTTCCACACACACTCGACGAGGGGCCTGAGACCCCCTGAGCAACTCGAGAGGCCAGCGGGGTTCCCTTCCTCAGACAAGACGAGGCCTGACTCTCCTGTCCCAACTCTGCAGGGACCCTGCAGTCGGAGTCCGAAACGGAGAGGAAGCCTGAGGTCCCTGCCTCCCATCGAGGTGAGGCCCTCTTCCGTTGCGCCAGACCCAGCGGAGTGCCGAGGGGCCAGGCCCCCTCCACAGGATCCCTCGCCTCTCAGAGGCACCCTGGGAAGTTCCCTAAGGTCCCCGGCAGAAGGCGAGGGAAACGAGGGTTTCCCGCCGACCCCCCGAGAAAGACCTCGAGAGTCCTTCTTCGACGCGTCTCGAGGCCCTAGTCCCCTCCCGTAACTCGAGAGCCAGGACACACTCCCCCTCGCCACGCGCATGGAGACCTGACTTCCCTGGCGCCGCACGAGAGGCTCCCTGAGATCCTCGTCGTGCCTCGGGTGAAAACCCCCACGGGCGCCGCAGCTCGAGGAAACCCCTGAGACGCCCCCGTCCTGGCGAGCTGAGGGCCTTCTTTTCCTGCATGGCCTGGAGAGCAATCCCGGGTCCTCTCTCCAAACGGAAGAGGAGGTTGGACTCCCTTGAGGCCGCTCAGGGGGCTCCAAGAGACCCGCGTCGCGACTCGAGAGGAGAGCGGAGTCCTTGGCTTGCCTTCGAGACGAGGCCTGACTCCCCGGGGGAGCCTGGAATGCAACCCCGAGATCGCTGCCTTCCCTGGAGAGGAATATTAGGTCCCGGACACACGCCTAGGTGAGGTCTCTTCGGCCCTGCAGTGACTCGAGCGCAACCCCCAGCTTTCCCTCGCAACCCGAGGGGAAGATTGGGCTTCCCAGGGCCAAGCCAAGGGGAAGGCTGAGATCACTGTCGTAACTCGAGAATCCCGCCGCAAGTCGAGAAAACCCACGTGGTTCCCACCTCTTGGCAAGATGAGGCCCTTGCCCGCGACGGCGTCTCAAGGGAAGTCCCCTGTTCCGCCCTGAAGGGCGAAACAGTCCCTGACAGCGTTCCTGCGACCCCCAAAAGTCCCCCGACACGCCGGGGTCCCCCGAGGGGAATACCGAGGGTCCCGGCCCTGCTTCCTCTGAGCCCCTTCTCCCCTCCTGATCGCGACAAGAGAGGCGATTCCCCTGCGTGGTCTGGAAGGGGTTCCCGGCCGTCCTGGCGCACCTCAGGATGAGGCCGGTCTCACGAGGAAATTCGAGACGAGCCACGTGGGTGGGGCCACATCCCGAACGCCCCCGATTCCCCGGTCCGCTCTTGAGAAGGACCCGAGGCCCGGACCCCTCTTCGAAGGCAACCCTGTGGGTGAAGGCACAACACGAAGGGGCACTGCCACCCCCGTGCATCGTCCGGAAAGACCCGCGGGTTCCACACACAGCTCGACGAGGGGCCTGAGACCCCCTGAGCAACTCGAGAGGCCAGCGGGGTTCCCTTCCTCAGACAAGACGAGGCCTGACTCTCCTGTCCCAACTCTGCAGGGACCCTGCGGTCGGAGTCCGAAACGCAGAGGAAGCCTGAGGTTGCTGCCTCCCCTCGAGGTGAGGCCCTCTTCCGTTGCGCCAGACCCAGCGGAGTCCCGAGGGGCCCCGCCACCTCCCCAGGATCCCTCGCCTCTCAGAGGCACCCTGGGAAGTTCCCTAAGGTCCCCGGCAGAAGGCGAGGGACACGAGGGTTTCCCGCCGCCCCCCGACAAAGACCTCGAGAGTCCTTCTTCAACGCGTCTCGAGGCCCTAGTCCCCTCCCGTGACTCGAGAGCCAGGAGGCGCTCCCCCTCGCCACACGCATGGAGACCTGACTTCCCTGGCGCCGCAGGAGAGGCTCCCTGAGATCCTCGTCGTGCCTCGGGAGAAAACCCCCACGGGCGCCGCAGCTCGAGGAAACCCCTGAGACGCCCCCGTCCTCGCGAGCTGAGGGCCTTCTTTTCCTGCATGGCCTGGAGAGCAATCCCGGGTCCTCTCTCCAAACGGAAGAGGAGGCTGGACTCCCTTGAGGCCGCTCAGGGGGCTCCAAGAGACCCGCGTCGCGACTCGAGAGGAGAGCGCATTCCTTGGCTTCCCCTCGAGACGAGGCCTGACTCCCCGGGGGAGCCTGGAATGCAACCCCGAGATCCCTGCCTTCCCTGGAGAGGAATATTAGGTCCCGGACACACGCCTAAGTGAGGTCTCTTCGGCCCTGCAGTGACTCGAGCGCAACCCCCAGCTTTCCCTCGCAACCCGAGGGGAAGATTGGGCTTCCCAGGGCCAACCCAAGGGGAAGGCTGAGATCCCCGTCGTAACTCGAGAATGCCGCCGCAACTCGAGAAAATCCACGTGGTTCCCACCTCTTGGCAAGATGAGGCCCTTGCCCGCGACGGCGTCTCAAGGGAAGTCCCCTGTTCCGCCCTGAAGGGCGAAACGGTCCCTGACAGCCTTCCTGCGACCCCCAAAAGTCCCCGGACACGCCGGGGTCCCCCGAGGGGAACACCTAGGGTCCCGGCACCGCTTCCTCTGAGACCCTTCTCCCCTCCTGATCGCGACAGGAGAGGCGATTCCCCTGCGTGGTCTGGAAGGGGTTCCCGGCCTTCCCGGCACACCTCAGGATGAGGCCGGTCTCACGAGGAAATTCGAGACGAACCACGTGGGTGGGGCCACATGCCGAACGCCCCCGATTCCCCGGTCCGCTCTTGAGAAGGACCTGAGGCCCGGACCCCTCTTCGAAGGCAACCCTGTGGGTGAAGGCACAACACGAAGGGGCACTGCCACCCCCGTGCATCGTCGGCAATCACCCGCGGGTTCCACACACAGCTCGACGAGGGGCCTGAGACCCCCTGAGCAACTCGAGAGGCAAGCGGGGTTCCCTTCCTCAGACAAGACGAGGCCTGACTCTCCTGTCCCAACTCTGCAGGGACCCTGAAGTTGGAGTCCGTAACGGAGAGGAAGCCTGAGGTTCATGCCTCCCCTCGAGATGAGGCCCTCTTCCAGTGCGCCAAACCCAGCTTAGTCCCGAGAGTCCCCGCCAACTCCACAGCATCCCTCACCTCTCAGAGGCTCCCTGGGAAGTTCCCTCAGGTCTCCGGCAGAAGTCGAGGGAAACGAGGGTTTCCCGTCGCCCCCCGAGAAAGACCTCGAGCGTCCTTCTTCAACGTGTCTTGAGGCCCTAGTCCCCTCCCTGGAGTAGAAAGCAAAGACGCGCTCCCCCTCGCCTCCCCCATGGAGACCTGGCTTCCCTAGCGCCGCACGTGAGGCTCCTGAGATCCTCGTCGTGCCTTGTGAGAAAACCCCCACGGGCGCCGCACCTCGAGGAAACCCCTGAGACGCCCCCGTCCTCTCGAGGTGAGGGCCTTCTTTTCCTGTCTGGCCTGGAGAGCAATTCCGAGTCGTCTCTCCAAACTGAAGAGGAGGCTGGACTCCCTTGAGGCCACTCAGTGGGCTCCAAGAGATCCGAGTCGTGGCTCGAGAGGAGAGCGCAGTCCTTTGCTTCCCCTCGAGGCGAGGCCTGACTCCCCGGGGGAGTCTGGAGTGCGATCCCGAGATCCTTGTCTTTCCATGAGAGGACTATTAGGTCCTGGACACATGCCTAGATGAGGTCTCTTTGGCCCTGCAGTGACTCGAGCACAACCCCCAGCTTTCGCTCGCAACTCGAAGGGAAGTTTGGGCTTCCCAGGGCCAACACAAGAGGAAGCCTGAAATCCCCATCATAACTCGAGAATCCCGCCACAACTCGAGAAAAACCACGTGGTTCCATCGTCTTCGCAGCATGAGCCCCTTGCCCTCCACAGCGTCTCAAAAGATGTCCACGTTCCCACTGAAGTGCAAAACAGTACTTGGCACCCATGATGGCACCCCCAAAGTTCCCCAACATACATGCCTCACTCGAGGGGAACACCCATGTTCCCCACACCACATCATTTGAGCCCCTTCTCCCCTCCTGATTGCAACAGGAGTGTCGATTCTCCTGCTTTGTCTGGAAGGCGTTACCAATCTTCCCAGCGCACCTCAGGATGAGGCCGGTCTCACGAGGAAATTGGAGATGTAGCCTCGTGGGTGGTGCCACATACGGAAAGACCCCATTTCCTGGTCCGCTATTAATAAGAACCCGATGCCCGTACACTTCTTCGAATGCATCCCGTTGGATGAAGGCACAACAAGGAGGGGCCCTGCACACCCGTGCATCTTTTGGAAAATTCTGCAGGTTCCACATACAGCTCGACAAGTGACCTGTTACCTCGTGAACAACTCGAGAGGCAAGCTAAGTTTCATTTCTCCACAGAATACGAGGCCTGACTCTCCTGTCCCAACTCTGCAGGAATCCTGAGATCGGAGTCTGAAATGGAGAGGAACCCTGAGGTTCCTTCCTCAACACGAGATGAGGCCCTCTTGCATTATACCACACCCAGTGGTGTCCCGAGTGGCCCCTCCCAACTCCACAGAATCCCTGACTTCTCAGAGGCACCATGTTAAGCTCCCTGAGGTCACCAGCACAAGTCGAGAAAAACCAGGGTTTCCTGCCGCAACCGGAAAAAGACCTTGAGAGTCGTTCTTCAACGCCTCTTGAGGCCCGATTCCCCTACCATGACTCGAGAGCAATGACGCGCTCCCCCTCCACACGTGCATGGAGACCTGTCTTTCCTGTCACCACACGAGAGACTCCCTGAGCTCCCCATCGTATCTTGTGAGAAACCCCATCCTTGCACCGCACCTCGAGAAAATGCACAAGACGCCCCCGTCATCACGTTATGAGGGCCTTCTTTTCCTGCATGGCCTGGAGAGCAATCCCGAGTCCTCTCTCCAATCTCCACAGGAGGCTTGACTCCCTTTAGGCCACACAATGGGCTCTAAGAGATACCCGTCGCGACTCAAGAGGAGATGGGAGTCCATTCATTACCCTCTTGAAGAGGCCTGACTCCTCGGGAGGATCTGGAATGCAACTCCGAGATCCCTGTTGCCCCTTGAAAGGAACATTAGGTCCTAGACACAAGCCTAGATGAGGTCTCTTTTGCCCTGCAATAACTCGAGCCAACCCCCAGCTCTAGCTCTCAACTCGTATGGAAATTTGGACTTCCCTGGGCCAACACAAGAGGAAGCCTGAATTCCCTGCCGCAACTCGAGAAAAACCACGTGGTTCCCCCGTCATCACAATATGGGGCCCGTGCTCACTACGGCGTCTCAAGAGAAGTCCCACGTTCTGTGTTGAAGTGCAAAACGTTACTTGGCACCCTTAATGCGACCCCAAATGTTCCCCGACACACCAGTTTCATTTGAGGGGAACACCGAGGTTCCCGGCACCACTTCTTTTGAGCCCCTTCTCCCCTCCTGATAGCGACAAGAGGGTCGATTCCCCTGCTTTGACTTAAAGGGGTTCCCGACATTCACGGCGCACCTCAGGATGAAGCCGGACTCATGGGAAATTTCGAGACGTGGCCTCATGGGGGGTGCCACATGCCAAAAGACCCCGATTTCCCAGTACACTCTTGAGAAGAACCCGATGACCAGACACCTCTTTGAAGACAACCCTGTGGATGAAGGTACAACAAAAGGGGCACTGACACCCCTGTGCATCGTCTGGAAAAACCCGCAGGTTCCACATACAGCTCTACAAGAGGCCTGTCACCCTGTGAACAACTCGAGATGCAAGCGGATTTCCATTCCTCCACACAAGATAAGTCCTGACTCTCCTCTCCCAACTCTGCAGGAACATGCGATCCAAGGCAGAAATGAAGAGGAAACCTGATGTTCCTGCTTTATCTAAAGATGATGCCTTTTTCCATTTCACCAAACCCAGTGGAGTTCCGAGAGGTCACTCCCAACTCCACAGTATCCCTGATTTCACATAGGCACCTGAGAAGCTCCCTGACGTAACATGCATGAGTCGAGGGAACCCATGGTTTCCTGCCACAACCTGAGAAAGACCTTGAGAGTCCTTCTTCAATGCGTCTTGAGGTCAAAATCCCCTATCATGACAAGAGAGCAATGACGCACTCCCCCTCGCCACGCGCATGGAGACCTGACTTCCCTGGCGCCCCACAAGATGCTCCCTGAGCTCCCAGCCTTACCACGAGGGAAACACCACACTTGTGCCTCAGCTCGAGAAAACCAACGAGATGCCCCTGTCATCGCGAGATGAGGGCCTTCTTTTTCTGCATGGCCTGGAGAGCAATACCGAGTCCTCTCTCCAAAATCCACAGGAAGCTTGGCTCCCTGTAGGCCACTCAGTGGGCTCCAAGAGATATCCGTCGCGACTCGAGAGGAGAGTGGAGTCATTTGCTTCCCCTCGAGACGAGGCCTGACTCCCCGGGTGAGTCTGGAATGCAACCCCGAGATCCCTGTCGCCCCTGGAGAGGAACATTAGATCCTGGACACAAGCCAAGATGAGGTCTCTTTTTCCCTACAGTGACTTGTGCGCAATCCCCAGCTCTCCCTCGCAACTCGAATTGAAGATTGGACTTCCCTGGGCCAACACAAGAGGAAGCCTGAAATCCCCGTCGTAACTTGAGAATCCCGCCGTAACTGGAGAAAAACCAAGTGATTGCCCCATCATCGCAATATGAGGCACTTTCCCGCTACAGCGTCTCAAGAGTAGTCCCACGTTCCATCTTGAAGTGCGAAACAGTACTTGGCACCCTTGATGCGACCCCAAAAGTTCCCCAACATACCGGTCTCACTTGAGGGGAACACCGAAGTTCCCGGCACCATTTCTTTTGAGTGCCTTCTCCCCTCCTGATCACGACAGGAGGGTCGATTCCCCTGCTTTGTCTGCAAGGGTTTCCCGACCTTAATGGCGCACCTCAGGATGATGCCGGTCTCACGAGGAAGTTCGAGACGTAGCCTTGTGGGTGGTGCCACATGCCGAAAGACTCCGATTGCCCGGTCCGCTCTTGATAAGAACCTGATGCCTGGACACCCCTTAGAAGGCAACCCTGTGGATGAAGGCACAACACGAAGGGGCACAGACACACCCGTGCATCGTCTGGAAAAACCTACAGGTTCCACACACAGCTTGACACGTGGTCTGTCACCCCGTGCACAACTCGAGAGGCAAGCTGAGTTCCATTCTCCACACAGGACGAGGCCTGACTCTCCTGTCCCAAATCTGCTGGGACCCTGCAATCCGAATCAGAAATGGAGAGGAACCCTGAGGTTCCTGCCTCAACTCAAGATGAGGCCCTCTTCCATAGCACCAAAACCACTGGAGTCCCGAGAGGTCCCTCCAACCCACAGTGTCCCTGACTTCTCAGAGGCACCCTGACAAGCTCCCTGAGATCTCCGGCACAAGTCGATGGAACCCAGGGTTTCCTGCCGCAACCCGAGAAAGATTGGACAGTCCTTCTTTGATGCGTCTTGAGGCCCGATTCCCCTACCATGTCTCAAGAGCAATGAAGCACTCCCAGTACCCATGCGCATGGAGACTTAACTTCCCTGGCACCTCACGAGAGGCTCCCTGAGGTCCCCGTCGTACCTCGTGAGAAACCCCACACTGGCGCCGCAGCTCGAGAAAACCCACGAGACGCCCCCGTTATCGTGAGATGAGGGCCATCATTAACTGCATGGCCTGGAGGGCAATCCCGAGTCGTCTCTCCAAACTCCACGGGAGGCTTGACTCACTAAGGCTACTCAGTGCGCTCAATAGGTACCCGTCGCGACTCGAGAGGAAAGCGGAGTACTTTGCTTCCCCTAGAAACAAGGCCGGACTTCCCGGGTGAGCCTGGAATGCCACCCCGAGATCCCTGTCACCCATGGAGAGGAATATTCGGTCCTGGACACAAGCCTAGATATGGTCTATTTTGCCCTGCAGTGACTCGAGTGGGATCACAGCTCACCCTCGCAACTCGAATGAAAGATTGGACTTCCATGGGCCAACACAGGAGGAAATCTGAATTCCCCGTCGAAACTCGAGACTCCCGCCGCAATGCGAGAAAAACCACGTGGTTCACTCGTCATCCCAAGATGAGGCCCTGGCCCGCTACAGCGTCTCAAGTGAAGTCCCACGTTCCGTCTTGAAGTGCGAAATGCTACTTTTCACCCTTGATGTAACCCCAAAAGTTCCCCTACACACCGTTCTCACCAAGGGGAACACCGAAGTTCCCGGCACCACTTCATCTGATCACTTTCTCCCCTCCTGATCACGACAGGAGGGTAAATTCCCCTGCTTTGTCTGGAAGGAGTTCCCGCCCATCCCGGCGCACCTAAGGATGAGGCCTTTCTCAGGAGGAAATTCGAGACGTAGCCTCGTGGGTGGTGCCACATGCCGAAAGACCCCGATTGTGTGGTCTGCTCTATATAAGAACCCGATGCCCGGACACCACTTCGAAGGCAACCCTGTGGATGAAGGCACAACAGAAGGGTTACTAAAACTCCCGTGCATCGTCCAGAAAAACCCGCAGGTTCTACACACAGCTCGACAAGTGGAATGTCACCCCGTGAACAACTCGATAGGCAAGCAGAGTTCGTTTCCTCCACACAAGACGAGGCCTGACTCTCCTGTCCCAACTCTTCAGGGACCCTGCCATCCGAGTCAGAAATGGAGAGGAAACCTGAGGTTCCTGCCTCAACTCGAGATGAGGCCCTCTTCCATTGCACCAAACCCAGATGAGTCGCGAGAGGCCCCTCCCAACTCCACAGTATCCCTGAATTCTCAGAGGCACCTTGAGAATCTACCTGAGGTCACCGGCACAAGTCGAGGGAACCTAGGGTTTCCTGCTGCGACCCGAGAAAGACCTTGAGAGTCCTTCGGCGCGTCTTGAGGCTCGATTCCCCTACCATGACTCGAGAGCAAAGACCCGCTCCCCATCGCCATGCGCATGGAGACCTGACTTCCCTGACGCCTGAAGAGAGTCTCCCTGAGCTCCCCGTCGTACGTCTTTGGAAACCCCATTCAGGCACCGCAGCTCGAGAAAACCCACGATACGCCCCCGTCATCACGAGATGAGGGACTTCTTTCCTGCCTGGCATGGAGAGCAAAACCGAGTCCTCTCTCCAGACTCCACAGGAGGCTTGACTCTCTTTAGGCCTCTCAGTTGGCTCCAAGAGATACCTGTCAGGACTTGAAGGGAGAGTGGAGTCCTTTGCTTCCCCTCGAGACGAGGCCTGACTCCCCGTGTGAGTCTGGAATGCAACCCCGAGTTCCTGTCGCACCTGGAGAGGAAAACTCGGTCCTGGACACAAGCCTAGATGAGGTCTATTTTGCACTGCAGTTACTAGAGAGCAATCGCCAGCTCTCCCTTGCAAATCGAATGGAAGATTGGACTTCCCTGGGCCAACACAAGAGGAAGCCTGAATTCCCCGTTGTAACTCGAGAATCCCGCCGCAGCTTGAGAAAAACCACGTGGCTCCCCCGTCATCGCAAGATGAGGCCCTTGGCCACTACAGGGTATCAAGAGAAGTCCCACGTTCCATCCTGAAGTACAAAACGGTACTTGGCACCCTTGATGCGACCCCCAAAGTTCCCTGACATACCGGTCTCACTCGAGGGAAACACCAAAGTTCACGGCACCACTTCCTGTGAGCCACTTCACCCCTCCTGATCGCGACAGGAGGGTCGATTCCCATGCTTTTTCTGCAAGGGTTCCCGACGTTCCCCGTGAACCTCCAGATGAGGCCGGTCTCATGAGGAAATTCGAAAAGTAGCCTCATGGTTGGTGCCACATGTTGAAAGATCCCGAATTCCCGGTCCACTCTAGATAAGAACCTGACGCCCGGACATCTCTTCGAAGGCAACCCTTTGGATGAAGGCACAACACGAAGGGACATTGACATCCCCATGCATCGTCTGGAAAAACCCGCCGATTCCACTCACAGCTCCAAATGTGGACTGTCACCCCGTGAACAACTCGAGAGGCAAGTGAAGTTGCATTCCTTCACACAAGACGAGGCCTTACTCTCCTGTCCCAACTCTTCAGGGACCCTGCGATCGGAGTCAGAAATGGAGAGGAACCCTGAGGTTCCTGCCTCAACTAGAGAAGAGGCTCTCTTCCATTGAACCAAACTCAGTGGTGTCCCGAGAGGCCCCTCCCAACACCACAGTATCCCTGAATTCTCAGAGGCTCCCTGAGAAGCTACCTGAGGTCACTGGCACAAGTCGAGGGAACACAGAGTTTCCTGAAGTAACCCGAGAAAGACTTGGAGAGTCCTTTTTCAACGTCTCTTGATGCCCGATTCCCCTACCATGACTCCAGAGCAAGGACGCGCTCCCCTCGCCACAAGCAGGAAAACTGACTTCCCTAGTACCACACAAGAGTCTCCCTGAGTACCCCATCATACCTCGTGAGAAAACCCACAGTGGCGCCGCAGTTCGAGAAAAGCCACAAGATGCCCCCGTCAAGGAGAGATGGGGGCCTTCTTTTCCTGCCTGACCTGGAGAGCAATCCCTGGTCCTCTCTCCAAACTTCACAGGAGGATTGACTCCCTTTAGGCCACTCAGTTGGGTCCAAGAAATACCCGGTGCGACTCGAGAGGAGAGCGGAGTCCTTTGCTTCCCTCGAGACGAGGCCTGACTCCCCTGGTGAGTTTGGAATGCAACCCCGAGATCCATGTCGCCCCTGGAGTGGAACATTATGTCCTAGACACAAGCCTAGATGAGGTCTATTTTGCCCTACAGTGACTCGAGAGCAACCTCCATCTCTCCCTCACAATTTGAATGGAAGATTGGTCTTCCCACGGTCAACACAAGAGGAAGTCTGAATTTCCCATCGTAATTCGAGAATTCAGCCTCAAGTCTTAAAAACCATGTGGTTCCCCCTTCATCGCAATATGAGGCCCTTGCCAGCTAGAGTCTCAACAGAAGTCCCACATTCCATCTTAAAGTTCGAAATGCTACTTGGCACCCTTGATGCGACCCCAAAGTTCCCCAACATACCGGTCTCACTCCAGGGGAACACCGAAGTTCCGGGCGTCTCCAGGGAAGTCCCATGTTCCGTCCTTAAGTGCGAAACGGTACTTGACACCCTTGATGCGACCGCAAAAGTTCCCCGACACGCTGGGTTCCCTCGAGGGGAACACCGAGGGTCCAGGCACCACTTCATCTGAGCCCCTTCTCCCCTCCTGATCGTGACAGCAGAGTCGATTCCCCTGCTTTCTCTGGAAGGGGTTCCCGGCCTTCCTGGTGCACCTCAGGATGAGGCCGGTCTCAGGAGGAAATTCTTGACTAGCCATGTGTGAGGTGCCACGTGCCGAACGACCCTGATTTTCCGGTCCGCTCTTGATAAGAACCCGATGCCCGGACACCTCTTCAAAGGCAACCCTGTGAGTGAAGGCACAACACGAAGGGGCACTAACACCCTCGTGCATCATCCAGAAAAACCCGCAGGGTCTACACACAGCTCGACAAGGGGCCTGAGACTCCCGGAACAACTCGAGAGGCAACCAGAATTCCATTCCTCAGACAAGACGTGGCATGACTCTCCTGTCCCAACACTGAACGGACCGTGCAGTCGGAGTCAGAATCGGAAAGGAAACCTGAGGTTCCTGCCTCCCCTCGAGATGAGGCACTCTTCCATTGCGCTGAACCCAGCAGAGTCCCGAGAGGCCCTGCCAACTCCACAGTATCCCTCACCTCTCAGAGGCACCCTGGGAAGTTCCCTATAGTCCCCTGCAGAAGTCGAGGGAAACGAGGGTTTCCCTCCGCCACCCGAGAAAGACCTCGAGAGTCCTTCTTCAACGCGTCTTGAGGCCCTAGTCATTTCCCATGACTCGAGAGTGATGACCAGCACCCCCTCGCCATGCGCATGGAGACATGAGTTCCCTGGCGCCGCACGAGAGGCTCCCTGAGGTCCTCGTCGTGCCTCGTGAGAAAACCCCCACGGGCGCCACAGCCTGAGGAAACCCATGAGACGCCCCCGTCATTGCGAGATGAGGGCCTTCTTTTCCTGCCTGTCCTGGAGAGCAATCCCGAGTCCTCTCTCCAAACTGAAGAGGAGGCTCGACACCCTTGAGTCCACTCATTGGGCTCCAAGAGATCCGTGTCGCGACTTGAGAGGAAAGCGGAGTCCTCTGCTTCCCCTCGAGGCGAGGCCTGACTCCCCAGGGGAGTCTGGAATGGAAACCCGAGATCCCTGTCTTCCCTTGAGAGGAATATTAGGTCCTGGACACACGCCTCGATGAGGTCTCTTTGGCCCTGTAGTGACTCGAGCAGAACCCCCAGCTTTCCTTCGCAACTCCAGGGGAAGATTGGGCTTCCCAGGGCCAACCCAAGAGGAAGCCTGATATCCCTGTCGTTTTCGAGAATCCAGACGCAACTCGAGAAAAACGACGTGGTTCCAACGTCTTCACAGGATAAGGCCCTTGCCCGCTACAGCGTCTCCAGGGAAGTCCCATGTTCCGTCCTGAAGTGGGAAACGGTACTTGGCTCCCTTGATGCGACCCCTAAAGTTCCCTGAAACGCCGGGTTCCCTCGAGTGGAACACCTAGAGTCCTGGCCCCACTTCATCTGAGCCCCATCTCCCCTCCTGATCTCGACAGGAGAGTCGATTCCCCTGCTTTGTGTGGAAGGTGTTCCCGGCCTTCCCGGCGCACCTCAGGATGATGCTGGTCTCACGAGGAAATTCGAGATGAGCCACGTGGGTGGTGCCACATGCCGAACGACCTCGATTTCCCGGTCCGCTCTTGAAATGAACCCGATGCTCGGACACCTCTTTGAAGGCAACCCTGTGGGGGAAGGCACAAAATGAAGGGGCAATGACACACCCGTGCATCTTCTGGAAACACCCGAAGGTTCCACACACAGCTCGACAAGGGGCCTGAGACCCACTGAATGACTCGAGAGGCAAGCAGAGTTCCATTACTCAGACAAGACGAGGCCTGACTCTCCTGTCCCAACCCTGCAGGGACCCTGCAGTCGGAGTCAGAAATGGAGAGGAAGCCTGAGGTTCCTGCCTCCAATCAAGATGAGGCCCTCTTTCATTTCGTCAAACCTAGTGGAGTCCCGAGAGGCCCCTCTAACTCCTCAGTATCCCTTACCTCTCAGAGGCACCTGGGAAGTTCCCTAAGGTCCCCTGTAGAGGTCGAGGGAAACGAGTGTTTCCCGTCCCAACCCAAGAAAGACCTCGAGAGTCCTTCTTAAATGCGTCTTGAGGCCCTAGTCCCTCCCATGACTCCAGAGCAATGACGCGATCTGCCTGGCCACACTCATGGAGGCCTGACTTCTCTGGCGCCGCACGAGAGGCTCCCTGAGCTCCCCATCATATCTCGTGAGAAACCCCACACTGGCGCCACAGCTCGAGAAAAACCCATGAGACGCTCCCGTCATCACGAGAGGAGGGCCATCTTTAACTGCATGGTATGCAGATCAAGCGTGAACCTTCTGTCCAAGCTACACAGGACGCTTGACTCCCTTTAGGCCACTCATTGGGCTCCAAGAATTACACGTCACGACTCGAGAGGATAGTGGAGTCCTTTGCTTCCACTCGAGACGAGGCGTGATCCAACGGGTGAGACTGGAATGAGACCCCGATATCCCTGTTGCCCCTGGAGAGGAACACTACGTCCTGGACCCAAGCCTAGATGAGGACTCTTTGCCCTGAAGTGACTCGAGAGCAACCCCCAGCTCTCTCTGACAAGTTGAATGGAAGATTGGACTTCCTGGGCCAACACAAGAGGAAGCCTGAATTCCCCGTTGTAACTCGAGAATCCCGCCTCAACTCGAGAAAAACCACGTGTTTCCCTCGTCATCGCAATATGAGGCCCTTGCCCGCTACAGCATCTCCAGAGAATTCCCACGTTCCGTCTTGAAGTGCGAAACTATGCTTGGCACCCTTGATGCGACCTCAAAAGTGCCGTGACATACCGGTCTCACTCGAGGGGACCACCGAGGTTCCCGGCACCACTTCATCTGAGCCCCTTCTCCCCTTCTCATCGCGACCGGTGGGTCGATTCCCCTGCTTTGTCTGCAAGGGGTTCCCTACCTTCCCGGCGAACCTCAGGATGAGGCCGGTCTCCCGAGGAAATTCGACACGTAGCCTCGTGGATGGTACCACATGCTGAAAGACCCCAATTTTCTGGTACGCTCTTGAAAAGAACCCGATGCCCGGACACCTCTTTGAAGGCAACCCTGTGGATGAAGGCACAACACGAAGGGGCACTGACACCCCTGTGCATCTTCCGGAAAAACCCGCAGGTTCCACACTCAGCTCAACAAGTGGCCTGTCACTCTGTGAACAACTCAAAAGGCAAGCGGAGATCCATTCCTCCACAGAAGACGAGGCGTGACTCTCTTGTCCATACTCGGCAGGTATCTGTGACCCGAGTCAGAAATGGAGAGGACCCCTGAGGTTCCTGCCTCCATTCGAGATGAGGCCCTCTTTGATTGCACCAAACCCAGTTGAGTAACGAAAGGCCCCTCCCAAATCCACAGTGTCCCTGACTTCTCAGAGGCACCCTGAGAAGTTGCCTGAGGTCACCGACACAAGTCGAGGGAACCCAGGGTTCCCTGCCGCAACCCGAGAAAGACCTCGAGAGTCCTTCTTCAATGCGTCTTGAGGCCAGATTCGTCTACTATGACTCGAGAGCAATCACGCACTCCCCTTCACCACACACACGGAGACCTGACGTCCCTAGCACCACACGAGAGGCTCTCTGAACTCCCCGTCGTACCTCGTGAGAAATCTGATACTGGCGCCACAGCTGGAGAAAACCCACGAGTCGCCCCCGTCATCGCGAGATGAGGGCCTTTTTTCCTGCATGGCCAGGAAAACAATCCCGAGTCATCTCTCCAAACTCCATAGGAGGCTTCACTCCCTTTACGCCACGCAGTGGGCTCCAAGAGATACCCGTCGCGACTCGACAGGAGAGTGGAGTCCTTTTTTCCCCCTCAAGACGAGGCCTGACTCTCCGGGTGAGTCGAGAATGCAACCCTGAGATCCCTGTCGGCCCAGTAGTGGAACACTAGGTCCTGGACACAAGCGTAGATGAGGTCTATTTTGCCCTGCAGTGACTGGAGAGCAATCCCCAGTTCTAACTTGCAACTCGAATGGAATACTGGATTTTCCTGGCGCCACACAAGAGGCTCCCTGAGATCCCCGTGGTAATTCATGAGACACCCCACACTGGCGCCGCAGCTCGAGAAAACCCACGAGATGCCACCGTCATCTCGAGATGAGGGCCTTCTTTTCCTGCATGGCCTGGAGTCCAATCCCGAGTCCTCTCTCCAAACTCCACAGGAGGCTTGACTCCCTTTAGTACACACACTGGGCTCCAAGAGATACCCATCGCGACTCGAGATGAGAGCGGAATTCTTTGCTTACCCTTGAGGTGAGAACTGACTCCCCGGATGAGTCTGGAATGCAAACCCGAGATCCCTGTCGCCCCTGGAGAGCAACGTTAGATCCTGGACACAAGCCTAGATTAGGTCTCTTTTGCCCTGCAGTGACTCTAGTGCAATCCCCAGCTCCCCCTCGCAACCCGAATGGAAGATTGGATTTCAAGGCCAACAAGAGGAAGCCTAAATTCCTGGTCATAACTCGAGAATCCCGCTGCAACTCGAGCAAAACCACGTGGTTCTCCCGTCATCGCAAGATGAGGCCCTTGCCCGCTACAGCGTTTCAAAAGATTTCCCAGGTTCCGTCTTGAAGTGCGAAAAGGTACTTGGCACCCTTGATGCGACCCCAAAAGTCCCCCAACACGCCGGTCTCACTCAAGGGGAACACCGAGGTTCCCGGCACCACTTCATTTAAGCCCCTTCTCCCCTCCTGATCGTGACCGGTGGGTCGATTCCCCTGCTTTGTCTGCAAGGGGGCCCGACCTTCCCTGCACAACTCAGGATGAGGCCGGTCTCATGGGGAAATTCGATACGTAGCTTTGTGGGTGGTGCCACTTGCTGAAAGACTCCAATTTCCCGGTCCGCTCTTGATAAGAGTCCGATGCTCGGACACCTCTTGGAAGGCAGCCTTGAGTATGAAGGTACAACACGAAGGGGCACTAACACACCTGTGCATCATCCGGAAAAACGGGCAGGTTACATACACAGCTCGACAAGTGGCCTGTCACCTCGAGAACAACTCGAGAGGCAAGAGGAGTCCAATCATCCAGAAAAGACGAGGCCTGACTCTCCTGTACCAACATGCAGGGACCTTGCGATCTGAGTCAGAAATGGAGAGGAACACTGAGGTTCCTGCTTCAACTCGAGATGAGTCCCTCTTACATTCCACCAAATGCGGAGGAGTCTCGAGAGGCCCCTCCAAACTGCACAGTATCCCTGACTTCTCAGAGGCACTCTGAGAAGCTCTCTGAGGTCGCAGGCACAAGTCAAGGGAACCCTGGGTTTTATGCAGTGACCCGAGAAAGACCTCGAGAGTCCTTCTTCAACCCGTCTTGAGGCCCGATTACCCTACCATGACTCGAGAGCAATGACGAACTCCCCCTAGCCATCTCATGGGTACCTGACTTCCCTGGCGCCACACGAGAGGCTCCCTGAGCTGCCTCTCGTACCTCGTCAGAAACCTGGAACTAGCGCGGCAGTCTAGAAAACCCACGAGACGCCACCGTCATCGCGAGATGAGGGCCTTCTTTTCCTGCATGGCCTGGAGAGGAATCCCGAGTCCTCTATCCAAACACCACAGGAGGCTTGACTCCCTTTAGGGCACACAGTGGGCTCAAAGAGATACCCATCGCGACTCAAAAGGACAGCAGAGTTCTTTGCTTCCCCTCGAGACGAGGCCTGATTTTCCGGGTGAGTCTGGTATGCAACCCCAAGATCCCTGTCGCCCCTAGGGACGAGCATTAAGTCCTGGACACAAGCCTAGATGAGGTCTATTTTGCCCTGCAGTGACTCGAGGGCAATCCCCAGCTCTCCCTTTAAACTCGAATGGAAGATAGGACTTCCCTGGGCCAACACATGAGGAAGACTGTATTCCCCGTCGAAACTCGAGAATCCCACCACAACTCGAGAAACGCCACGTGGTTCCCCCGTCATCCCAAGATGAGGCCCTTGCCCCCTACAGCGTCTCAAGAGAAGTCCCACGTTCCGTCTTGAAGTGCGAAACGGTATTGGCACTCTTGATGCGACCTCAAAAGTTCCTCGACACACTGGTCTGACTCGAGGAGAACACCGAGGTTCCCGGCACCACTACATCTGGGCCCCTTCTCCCCTCCTGAACGCGACAGGAGGGTCGATTACCCTGTTTTGTCTTGAAGGGGTTTCCGCCTTTCGCGGTGCATCTCAGGATGAGGCCGGTCTCACGAGGATATTCGAGACATAGCCTCGTGGATGGTGACACATGCCGAAAGACCCCGATTACCCGGTTCGCTCTTGATAAGATCCCAATGCCCGGACACCTCTTTGAAGATAACCCTTTTGATGAAGGCACAACACTTAGGGGCACTGACACCCCCGGTTATCGTCCGGAGAAAACCGCAGGTACCACACACAGCTCGAGAAGTGACCTGTCACCCCGTGAACAACTGGAGAGGCAAGCAGAGTTCCATTCCTCCACACAAGACGAGGCCTGACTCTCCTGTTCGAACTCTGCAGCGAAACTGCGATCCGAGTCAGACCTGGCCCAGGGGAAGTCAGTAGAGGAAACATGAGTTTCCTGCCTCCACTCGAGATGAGGCCCTCTTCCATTGCACCGAACCCAGTGGAGTCCCGAGAGGCCCCTCCCAACTGCACAGTATCCCTGACTTCTCAGAGGCACCCTTAGACCTTCCTGAGATCACCGGCACAAGTCGAGGGAACCAAGGGTTTCCTGCCCCAACCCGTAAAAGACCTCGAGAGTCCTTCTTAAACGCGTCTTGAGGTGCGATTCCCCTACCATGACTCGAGAGCAATGACGCGCTCCCCCTAGCCACGCGCATAGAAACCTGACTGCCCTGGCACAACGTGAGAGGCTCACTGAGCTCCCAGTCTTACTTCGTGAGAAACCCCACACTAGCGCCACAGCTCGAGAAAACCTACGAGACGCCCCAGTCATCGGGAGATGAGGGCCTTCATTTCCTGCATTGCCTGGAGAGCAATCCCGTGTCCTCCCTCCAAACACCAGAGGAGGTTTGACTCCCTTTAAGCCACTCAGTGGGCTCCAAGACATACCCGTCCGACTCGAGAGGAGAGCAGAGTCCTTTGCTTCCCCTCGAGACGAGGCCTGACTCCAAGGTGAGTCTGGAATGCAACCCCGAGATTTCTGTCGAGCCTTGACATGAACATTAGGGTCTGCAAACAAGCCTTGGAGGGGTCTCTTTTGCCTTCAGTGACTAGAGCGCACATCCAGCTATTCCTCGAATCTCGAATGGAAGATAAGACTTTTGTGGGCCAACACAATAGGAAGCATGAATTCCCTGTGGTAACTCAAATATCCCACCGCAACTCGAGAAAAACCAAGTGGTTCCACAGTCATTACAAGATGAGGCCCTTGCACGCTGGAGCACCCCAAGAGAAGTCCAACTTTCCATTTTGAAGAGCGAAACGGTACTTGGAACGCTTTATGCGACCCCAAAAGTTACCCGACATACCTGTCTCACTTGAGGGAAACACCGAGGTTCCCAGCAGCACTTCATCTGAGCCACTTCTCCCCTCCTGATCGCCACAGGAGGGTCGATTCCTCTGCTTTGTCTGGAAGAGTTTCATGACCTTCGCGGCACACCTCAGGATGAGGCCGGTTTCATGAGGAAATTCGAGACAACCCACGTGGGTGGTGCCAAATGCTGAACGCCCCCGATTCCCCGGTCCGCCCTTGAGAAGGACCCGAGGCCCGGACCCCTCTTCGAAGGCAACCCTGTAGGTGAAGGCACAACACGAAGTGGCACTGCCACCCCCGTGCATCGTCCGCAAAGACACGCGGGTTCCACACACAGCTCGACGAGGGGCCTGAGACCCCCTGAGCAACTCGAGAGGCCAGCGGGGTTCCCTTCCTCAGACAAGACGAGGCCTGACTCTCCGGTCCCAACTCTGCAGGGACCCTGCGGTCGGAATCAGAAACGGAGAGGAAGCCTGAGGTTCCTGCCTCCCCTCGAGGTGAGGCCCTCTTCCGTTGCGCCAGACCCAGCTGAGTCCCGAGGGGCCCCGCCACCTCCACAGGATCCCTCGCCTCTCAGAGGCTCCCTGGGAAGTTCCCTAAGGTCCCCGGCAGAAGGCGAGGGAAACGAGGGTTTCCCGCCGCCCCCCGAGAAAGACCTCGAGAGTCCTTCTTCAACGCGTCTCGAGGCCCTAGTCCCCTCCCGTGACTCGAGAGCCAGGATGCGCTCCCCCTCGCCACGCGCATGGAGACCTGACTTCCCTGGCGCCGCACGAGAGGCTCCCTGAGGTCCTCGTCGTGCCTCGGGAGAAAACCCCCACGGGCGCCGCAGCTCGAGGAAACCCCGGAGACTCCCCCGTCCTCGCGAGCTGAGGGCCTTCTTTTCCTGCATGGCCTGGAGAGCAATCCCGAGTCCTCTCTCCAAACGGAAGAGGAGGCTGGACTCGCTTGAGGCCGCTCAGGGGGCTCCAAGAGACCCGCGTCGCGACTCGAGAGGAGAGCGGAGTCCTTGGCTTCCCCTCGAGACGAGGCCTGACTCCCCGGGGGAGCCTGGAATGCAACCCCGAGATCCCTGCCTTCCATGGAGAGGAATATTAGGTCCCGGACACACGCCTAGGTGAGGTCTCTTCGGCCCTGCAGTGACTCGAGCGCAACCCCCAGCTTTCCCTCGCAACCCGAGGGGAAGATTGGGCTTCCCAGGGCCAAGCCAAGGGGAAGGCTGAGATCCCCGTCGTAACTCGAGAATCCCGCCGCAACTCGAGAAAAACCACGTGGTTCCCACCTCTTGGCAAGATGAGGCCCTTGCCCGCCACGGCGTCTCAAGGGAAGTCCCCTGTTCCGCCCTGAAGGGCGAAACGGTCCCTGACAGCCTGCCTGCGACCCCCAAAAGTTCCCCGACACCCCGGGTTCCCTCGAGGGCAACACCGAGGGTCCCGGCACCGCTTCCTCTGAGCTCCTTCTCCCCTCCTGATCCCGACAGGAGAGGCGATTCCCCCGCGTGGTCTGGAAGGGGTTCCCGGCCTTCCCGGCGCACCTCAGCATGAGGCCGGTCTCACGAGGAAATTCGAGACGAGCCACGTGGGTGGTGCCACATGCCGAACGCCCCCGATTCCCCGGTCCGCTCTTGAGAAGGACCCGAGGCCCGGACCCCTCTTCGAAGGCAACCCTGCGGGTGAAGGCACAACACGAAGGGGCACTGCCACCCCCGTGCATCGTCCGCAACGACCCGCGGGTTCCACACACAGCTCGACGAGGGGCCTGAGACCCCCTGAGCAACTCGAGAGGCCAGCGGGCTTCCCTTCCTCAGACAAGACGAGGCCTGACTCTCCTGTCCCAACTCTGCAGGGACCCTGCGGTCGGAGTCCGAAACGGAGAGGAATCCTGAGGTTCCTGTCTCCCCTCGAGGTGAGGCCCTCTTCCATTGCACCAAACCCAGATGAGTCGCGAGAGGCCCCTCCCAACTCCACAGTATCCCTGAATTCTCAGAGGCACCTTGAGAATCTACCTGAGGTCACCAGCTCAAGTCCAGGGAACCCAGGGTTTCCTGCTGCGACCCGAGAAAGACCTTGAGAGTCCTTCGGCGCGTCTTGAGGCCCGATTCCCCTACCATGACTCTAGAGCAAAGACCCGCTCCCCATCGCCATGCGCATGGAGACCTGACTTCCCTGACTCCTGAAGAGAGTCTCCCTGAGCTCCCCGTCGTAGCTCTTCGGAAACCCCATTCAGGCACCGCAGCTCGAGAAAACCCACGATACGCCCCCGTCATCACGAGATGAGGGACTTGTTTCCTGCCTGGCATGGAGAGCAAAACCGAGTCCTCTCTCCAGACTCCACAGGAGGCTTGACTCTCTTTAGGCCTCTCAGTTGGCTCCAAGAGATACCTGTCAGGACCTGAAGGGAGAGCAGAGTCCTTTGCTTCCCCTCGAGACGAGGCCTGACTCCCCGTGTGAGTCTGGAATGCAACCCCGAGTTCCTGTCACACCTTGAGAGGAAAACTCGGTCCTGGACACAAGCCTAGATGAGGTCTATTTTGCACTGCAGTTACTAGAGCGCAATCGCCAGCTCTCCCTCGCAAATCGAATTGAAGATTGGACTTCCCTGGGCCAATACAATTGGAAGCCTGAATTCGACATCGTAACTCGAGAATCCCGCCGAAACTCGAGAAAATCCACGTGGTTCCCCCATCAGCGCTAGATGAGGCCCTTGCCCGCTACAGCAACTCAAGAGAAGTCCCTCTTTCTGTCTTGAAGTGCGAAACGGTACTTGGCACCCTTGATGCAATCTCAAAATTCCCCGACATACCGGTCTCACTCGAAAGGAACACCGAGGTTCCCGGAACCACTTCATTTGAGCTCCTTCTCCCCTCGTGATCGCGACAGGAGTGTCGATTCCCCTGCTATGTCTGGAAGGGGTTCCCGACCTTTCCAGCGCGCCTAAGGATGAGGCAGGTCTCACGAGGAAATTCGAGACATAGCCTCGTGGGTGGTGCCACAAGCCGAAAGACCCCGATTTCCCGGTCTGCTCTTGATAAGAACGTGATGCCCTGACACCTTTACGAAGGAAAACCTGTGGATGAAAGTACAACACGAAGGGGCACTGACACCCTCGTGCATCGTCCAGAAAAACCCGCAGGTTACAAACACAGTTCAACAAGTGGTCTGTCACCCCGTGAACAACTCGACAGGCAAGTGGAGTTCCATTCCTCCACACAAGACGAGACCTGATTTTCTGTACCAACTCTGCAGGGAAACTGCGATCCGAGTCAGTACCAGCGACAGGAAACCCAGGAGAGGAAACATGAGGTTCCTGCCTCCACTCGAGATGAGGCTCTCATCCATTGCACCAAACCCAGTGGAGTCCAGAGAGGCCCCTCCCAACTCCACAGTACCCCTGACTTCTCAGAGGCACCCGGAGAAGCTCCATGAGGTCACCGGCACATGTCGAGGGAACCCAGGGTTTCCTGCCACAATGGGAAAAAGACCTCGAGAGTCCTACTTCAACGTGTCTTGAAGCCCGACTCTGCTTCCATGGCTCTATAGAAATGACACGCACCCCCTCGCCACGCACATGGAGACCTGACTTCCCTGGCGCCATAAGAGAGGCTCCCTGAGCTCCCTGTCGTACCTCGTGAGAAACCCCACACTTACGCCGCAGCTTGAGAAAACTCACCATACGCCCCTGTCATCGCGAGATGAGGGCCTTCTTTTCCTGCATGGCCTGGAGAGGAATCCCGAATCCTCTTTCCAAACTCCACAGGAGGCTTGAATCCCTTTAGGCCACTTAGTGGGCTCCAAGAGATACCCGTCGCGACTCGAGAGGAGAATTGAGTCCTTTGCTTCCCCTCGAGACAAGGCCTGACTCACCAGGTGGGTCTGGAATGCAACCCCGAGATCCCTGTCTCCCCTGGAGAGGAACATTAGGTCCTGGAAACAAGCCTAGATGAGGTCTCTTTTGCCCTTCTGTAACTCGAGAGCAATCCCCCGCTCTCCCTGACAACTCGAATGGAAGATTGGACTTCCCTGGGCCAACACAAGAGGAAGCCTGAATTCCCCTTCGTAACTCGAGAATCCCGCCGCAACTCGAGAAAAAGCACTTGGTTCCCTCGTCATCACAAGATGAGGCCCTTGCCCGCTACAGCTTCTCAAGAAAAGTCCCACGTTCCGTCTTGAAGTGCAAAACGATACTTGACACCCTTGATGTGACCCCAAAAGTTCCCCGAAATATCGGTCTCACTCGAGGTGAACACCGAGGTTCCCGGCACCAGTTTATCTGAGCCCCTTCTCCCCTCCTGTTCGTGATAGGAGGGTCACTTCCCCTGCTTTGTTTGTAAGGGGTTCCCGACCTTCACGGGGCACTTCAGGATGAGGCCAGTCTCACGAGGAAATTCGAGACGTAGCTCGCGGGTGGTACCACATGCCAAAAGACTATGATTTCCCGGTACGCTCTTGATAAGAACCCGATGCCTGGACACCTCTTCGAAGGCAACCCTGTGGATGAAGGCACAACACAAAGGGGCACTGACACCCTCGTGCATCGTCCGGAAAAACCCGCAGGTTCCACATACAGCTCAACAAGTGGCTTGTCACCCCTGAAGAACTCGAGAGGCAAGTGGGGTTTCATTCCTCTACACAAGACGATGCCTGACTCTCCTGTCCCAACTCTGCAGGGACTTTGCGATCCGAATCAGACCAGCGCCAGTGAAGTCACGAGAGGAACGCTGAGGTTCCTGCCTCCACTCGAGATTAGGACCTCTTCCATTGCACGAAACCCAGTGGAGTCCCGAGAGACGCGTCCCAGCTCCACAGTATCCCTGACTTCTCAGAGGCACCCTGAGAAGCTCCCTGAGGTCACCAGCACAATTCGAGTGAACCCAGGGTTTACTGCCGCCACCATAGAAAGAACTCAAGAGTCCTTCTTCAACGCATTTTGAGGCCTGATTCCCCTACCATGACTCGAGGGCAATGACACGCTCCCTCTGCTACACTCATGAAGCCCTGACTTCCCTGGCGCCACACGAGAGGCTCCCTGAGCTCCCCGTCATACCTCGTGAGAAACCAAACACTGGCGCCACAGATAGAGAAAACCCACGAGACGCCCCCATTTTCGCGACATGACGGCCTTCTTTTCTAGCATGGCCTGGAGAGCAATCCCGAGTCCTCTCTCCAAACTCCACAGTAGGCTTGACTCCCTTTTGGTCACTCAGTGGACTCCAAGACATACCCGTCGCGACTCGAGAGGAGAGCGGAGTCTTTTCCTTCCCCTTGAGGCGAGGACTGACTCCTCGGGTGTGTCTGATATGTGAACCGGAGATCCCTGTCGCCCCTGGAGAGAAACATTAGGTCCTGGACACAAGCCTAGATGAGGTCTCTTTTTTCCTGCAGTGACTCGAGAGCAATCCCCAACTCTCCCTCGCAACTCGAATGGAAGACTGGACTTCCCTGGGCCAACAGAAGAGGAAGCCTGAATTTCCCGTTGTAACTCAAGAATCCCGCCACAACTCGAGAAAAACCACGTCGTTCCCTCTTCATCGCAAGATGCGGCCATTGCCGCTACAGCGTCTCAAAAGAAGTCTGACGTTCCATCTTGAAGTGCGATACGGTACTTGGCACCTTTGATGCGACCCCAAAAGTTCCCCAACACACTGGTCTCACTGGAGGGGAACACCGAGGTTCCCGGCATCACCTCATCTGTGCCCCTTCTCCCCTCCTGATCGAGACAGGAGGGTCGATTCCCCTGCTTTGTCTGCAAGGGGTTCCGACCTTCCCGGCGCACCTCAGGATGAGGCCGGTCTCACTAGGAAATTCGAGACGTAGCCTGGTGGGTGGTGCCACATGCGGAAAGACCCCGATTTCCCGGTCCGCTCTTAATAAGAACCCGATGCCAGGACACCTCTTCGAAAGCAAACCTGTGGATGAATGCACAACACGAAGGGGTACTGACATCCCCATGCATAGTACGGAAAAACACGCAGATTCCAAACACAGATCGACAAGTGTCCTGTCATCCCTTGAAGAACTAGAGAGGCATGCGGAGTTCCGTTCCTCCACACAAGAGAAGGCCTGACTCTCCTTTCCCAACTCTGCAGGGACCGTGCGATCGGAGTCAGAAATGTAGATGAAACCTGACGTTCCTGCATCAACTCGAAATGAGGCCCTCTTCCATTGCTCCATACCCAGTGGAGTCCCGAGAGGCCCCTAAAACTCCACAGTATCCCTGATCCTCAGAGGCACCCTCAGAAGCTCTCTGCGGTCACTGGCACAAGTCGAGTGAACCCAGGGTTTCCTGCTGCATTCTGAGAAAGACCTTGAGAGTCCTTCTTTACCGCGTCTTGAGGCCCGATACCCTACCATGACTGGAGAGCAATGACGCATTCCCCTCGCCACGCCCATTGAAACCTAACTTCCCTGGCGCCACACGAGAGGCTCCCTGCGCTCCCCGTCCTACCTCATGAAAACCCCACACTGGCACCGCCGCTCGAGAAAACTCACGAGACGCCCCCATCATCGTAAGATGAGGGCCTTCTTTTCCTACATGACCTAGAGAGCAATCCCGAGTCCACTCTCCAAACTCCACTGGAGGCCTGACTCCCTTTAGGCCACTCAGTAGCCTCCAAGAGATACACGTCGCTACTCTAGAGGAGAGCAGAGTCCGTTGCTTCCCCTCGAGCCGAGGCCTGACTACTTGGGTGAGTCTGGAATGGGATCCCGAGATCCGTGTTGCCCCTGTAGAGGAAAACTCGGTCCTGGACACAAGCCTAAATGAGGTCTTTTTTGTCCTGCATTGACTC
The DNA here is from genome assembly GCF_029407905.1 of Bubalus kerabau. Classification (NCBI taxonomy): domain Eukaryota; kingdom Metazoa; phylum Chordata; class Mammalia; order Artiodactyla; family Bovidae; genus Bubalus; species Bubalus kerabau. Next base: position 803,229 of record NC_073633.1, read on the forward strand.
AAGTGCAATCCCCAGCTCTCCCTCGCAACTCGAATGGATGATTGGACTTCCCTGGGCCAACACAAGAGGAAGCCTGTATTCCCCATTGTAATTCAAGAATCCCGCGGCAACTGGAGAAAAACAACGTGGCTCCTCCGTCATCGAAATATGAGGCCCCTGTCAGCTATAGCGTCTCCAGGGAAGTCCCATGTTCCGTCTTGAAGTGTGAAACGGTACTTGGCACCCTTGATGCGACCCCCAAATTTCCCTGACACCCCGGTCTCACTCGAGGAGAACATGGAGGTTCCCAGCACCGCTTCAGCTGAGCCTCTTCTCCCCTCCTGATGGCGACAGGAGGGTCGATTCCCCTGCTTTGTCTGGAAGGGGTTCCCAGACTTCCCGGCGAACCTCAGGATGAGGCCAGTCTCACGAGGGAAGTCGAGACGTAGCCTCGTGTTGGTGCCACATGCCGAAAGACCCCGATTTCCTGGTCCGCTATTGATAAGATCCCGATGCCCGGTCACCTCTTCGAAGGTAACCCTGTGGATGAAGGCACAACACGAAGGGGCACTGACACCCCTGTGCATCGTCCCCCAAAACCGCAGGTTCCACATACAACTCGACAGGTGGCCTGTCATCCCGTGAACAACTCGAGAGGCAAGCGGAGTTCCATTACTCCACACAAGACGAGGTCTGACTCTCCTGTCCCAACTCTGCAGGGACCCTGCTATCCGAGTCAGAAATGGAGAGGAACCCTGACGTTACTGCCTCAATCCGAGATTAGGTCCTCTTCAATTGCACCAGTCCCTGTGATGTCCCGAGAAGCCCCTCTCAACTCCACAGTATCCCTGACTTCTCAGAGGAACCCCGCTAAGCTCCCTGAGGTCATGGGCACAAGTCGAGGGAACCCAGGGTTTCCTGCCACACCCCGAGAAAGACCTCGAGAGTTCTTCTTCGAAGCGTCTTGAGGCTTGATTCCCCTACCATGACTCGAGAGCAATGAGGCGCTCCCCCACGCCACGTCCATGGAGACCTGACTTCCGTGGCACCACAGGAGTCTCCCTGAGCTCCCCGTCCTATCTCGTGAGAAACCCCAACCAGGCACTGCACCTTGAGAAAACCCATGAGACGCCCCCGTCATCGTGAGATGAGGGCCTTCTTTTCCTGCATGGCCTGGAGAGCAATCTCGAGGCCTCTCTTCAAACTCCACAGGAGGCCTGACTCTCTTTAGGCCACTCTGTGGGCTCCAAGAGATACCTGTTGGGACTCGAGAGGAGAGCGGAATTCTTTGCTTCCCCTATATACCAGGCCTGACTCCTCAGGTGAGTCTGGAATGCAACCCCGAGATCCCTGTCGCCCCTGGAGGGGAACATTAGGTCCTAGACACAAGCATAGATGAGGTCTCATTTGCCATGAAGTGACTCGAGAGCAATCCCCTGCTCTCCCTCGCACCTCAAATGGAAGAATGGACTTCCCTGGGACAACACAAGAGGAAACCTGAATTCCCCGTCGTAATTCGAAAATCCCGCTGCAACTCGAGGAAAACCACGTGGTTCCCCCGTCATCGCAAGATGAGGCCCTTGCCAGCTACAGCATCTCAGTAGAAGCCCTACGTTCCATCTTGAAGTTTAAAACGATAATTGGCAACCTTGATGTTAGCACAAAAGTTCCCCGACACCCTGGTCTCACTCGAGGGGAACACCAAGGTTCGGTGCACCGCTTGTTCTGAGCCCCTTATCCCCTCCTGATCGCGACGGGAGGGTCGATTACCCTGCTTTGTCTGGAAGGGGTTCTGGACCTTCCCGGCGCACCTCAGGATGAGGCCGGTCTCACGAGGAAATTCGAGACGTAGCCTTGTGGTTGGTGCCACACGCCGAAAGACCCCGATTTCCCTGTCTGCTCTTGATAAGAACCCAATGCTAGGACACCTCTTCTAAGGCAATCCTGTGGACGAAGGCACAAAACGAAGGGGTCTGACACCCTCCTGCATCGTTGGAAAAGCCCGCAAGTTCCACATACAGATCGACAAGTGGCCTGTCACCCCGTGAACAACTCGAGAGGCAAGAGGAGTTAAATTCCTCCACACAAGACGAGGCCTGACTCTCCTGTCCCAACTCTGCATGGACACTGAGTTCCGATTCAGAAATGGAGAGGAACCATGAGGTTCCTGCCTCAACTCGAGATAAGGCCCTCTTCTACTGCACCAAACCCAGTGGAGTTCGGAGTGCCCCTCCCAACTGCACAGTATCCCTGACTTCTCAGAGGCACCCTGAAAAGCTCCCTGAGGTCACGGGCATAAGTCGACGGAACCCAGGGTTTCCTGCCGTTACCTGAGAAAAACCTCCAGAGTCCTTCTTCACGCGTCTTGAGGCCCGATTCCCCTACCATGACTGGAGAAAAATGACGCGCTCCCCCTCGCCACGCGCATGAAGATCTGACTTCCCCGGCACCACATGAGAGGCTCCCTGAGCTCCCCATCGTACCTCGTGAGAAACCCCACACTGGCGCCGCAGCTCGAGGAAACCCCTGAGACGCCCCCGTCCTCGCGAGCTGAGGGCCTTCTTTTCCTGCAGGGCCTGGAGAGCAATCCCGGGTCCTCTCTCCAAACGGAAGAGGAGGCTGGACTCCCTTGAGGCCGCTCAGGGTGCTCCAAGAGACCCGCGTCGCGACTCGAGAGGAGAGCGGAGTCCTTGGCTTCCCCTCGAGATGAGGCCTGACTCCCCGGGGGAGCCTGGAATGCAACCCCGAGATCCCTGCCTTCCCTGGAGAGGAATATTAGGTCTCGGACACACGCCTAGGTGAGGTCTCTTCGGCCCTGCAGTGACTCGAGCGCAACCCCCAGCTTTCCCTCGCAACCCGAGGGGAAGATTGGGCTTCCCAGGGCCAACCCAAGGGGAAGGCTGAGATCCCCGTCGTAACTCGAGAATCCCGCCGCAACTCGAGAAAAACCACGTGGTTCCCACCTCTTGGCAAGATGAGGCCCTTGCCCGCCACGGCGTCTCAAGGGAAGTCCCCTGTTCCGCCATGAAGGGCGAAACGGTCCCTGACAGCCTTCCTGCGACCCCCAAAAGTCCCCCGACACGCCGGGTTCCCTCAAGGGGAACACCGAGGGTCCCGGCACCGCTTCCTCTGAGCCCCTTCTCCCCTCCTGATCGTGACAGGAGAGGCGATTCCCCTGCGTGGTCTGGAAGGGGTTCCCGGCCTTCCCGGCGCACCTCAGGATGAGGCCGGTCTCACGAGGAAATTCGAGACGAGCCACGTGGGTGGGGCCACATGCCGAACGCCCCCGATTCCCCGGTCCGCACTTGAGAAGGACCCGAGGCCCGGACCCCTCTTCGAAGGCAACCCTGGGGGGGAAGGCACAACACGAAGGGGCACTGCCACCCCCGTGCATCGTCCGCAAAGACCCGCGGGTTCCACACACAGCTCGACGAGGGGCCTGAGACCCCCTGAGCAACTCGAGAGGCCAGCGGGGTTCCCTTCCTCAGACAAAACGAGGCCTGAGTCTCCTGTCCCAACTCTGCAGGGACCCTGCGGTCGGAGTCCGAAATGGAGAGGAAGCCTGAGGTTCCTGCCTCCCCTCGAGGTGAGGCCCTCTTCCGTTGCGCCAGACCCAGCGGAGTCCCGAGGGGCCCCGCCAACTCCACAGGATCCCTCGCCTCTCAGAGGCACCCTGGGAAGTTCCCTAAGGTCCCCGGCAGAAGGCGAGGGACACGAGGGTTTCCCGCCGCCCCCCGAGGAAGACCTCGAGAGTCCTTCTTCAACGCGTCTCGAGGCCCTAGTCCCCTCCCGTGACTCGAGAGCCAGGACGCGCTCCCCCTCGCCACGCGCATGGAGACCTGACTTCCCTGGCGCCGCACGAGAGGCTCCCTGAGATCCTCGTCGTGCCTCGGGAGAAAACCCCCACGGGCGCCGCAGCTCGAGGAAACCCCTGAGACGCCCCCGTCCTCGCGAGCTGAGGGCCTTCTTTTCCTGCATGGCCTGGAGAGCAATCCCGGGTCCTCTCTCCAAACGGAAGAGGAGGCTGGACTCCCTTGAGGCCGCTCAGGGGGCTCCAAGAGACCCGCGTCGCGACTCGAGAGGAGAGCGGAGTCCTTGGCTTCCCCTCGAGACGAGGCCTGACTCCCCGGGGGAGCCTGGAATGCAACCCCGAGATCCCTGCCTTCCCTGGAGAGGAATATTAGGTCCCGGACACACGCCTAGGTGAGGTCTCTTCGGCCCTGCAGTGACTCGAGCGCAACCCCCAGCTTTCCCTCGCAACCCGAGGGGAAGATTGGGCTTCCCAGGGCCAACCCAAGGGGAAGGCTGAGATCCCCGTCGTAACTCGAGAATCCCGCCGCAACTCGAGAAAAACCACGTGGTTCCCACCTCTTGGCAAGATGAGGCCCTTGCCCGCCACGGCGTCTCAAGGGAAGTCCCCTGTTCCGCCCTGAAGGGCGAAACGGTCCCTGACAGCCTTCCTGCGACCCCCAAAAGTCCCCCGACACGCCGGGTTCCCTCGAGGGGAACACCGAGGGTCCCGGCATCGCTTCCTCTGAGCCCCTTCTCCCCTCCTGATCGTGACAGGAGAGGCGATTCCCCTGCGTGGTCTGGAAGGGGTTCCCAGACTTCCCGGCGCACCTCAGGATGAGGCCGGTCTCACGAGGAAATTCGAGACGAGCCACGTGGGTGGGGCCACATGCCGAACGCCCCCGATTCCCCGGTCCGCCCTTGAGAAGGACCCGAGGCCCGGACCCCTCTTCGAAGGCAACCCTGGGGGGGAAGGCACAACACGAAGGGGCACTGCCACCCCCGTGCATCGTCCGCAAAGACCCGCGGGTTCCACACACAGCTCGACGAGGGGCCTGAGACCCCCTGCGCAACTCGAGAGGCCAGCGGGGTTCCCTTCCTCAGACAAGACGAGGCCTGACTCTCCTGTCCCAACTCTGCAGGGACCCTGCGGTCGGAGTCCGAAACGCAGAGGAAGCCTGAGGTTCCTGCCTCCCCTCGAGGTGAGGCCCTCTTCCGTTGCGCCAGACCCAGCGGAGTCCCGAGGGGCCCCGCCACCTCCACAGGATCCCTCGCCTCTCAGAGGCACCCTGGGAAGTTCCCTAAGGTCCCCGGCAGAAGGCGAGGGACACGAGGGTTTCCCGCCGCCCCCCGAGGAAGACCTCGAGAGTCCTTCTTCAACGCGTCTCGAGGCCCTAGTCCCCTCCCGTGACTCGAGAGCCAGGACGCGCTCCCCCTCGCCACGCGCATGGAGACCTGACTTCCCTGGCGCCGCACGAGAGGCTCCCTGAGATCCTCGTCGTGCCTCGGGAGAAAACCCCCACGGGCGCCGCAGCTCGAGGAAACCCCTGAGACGCCCCCGTCCTCGCGAGCTGAGGGCCTTCTTTTCCTGCATGGCCTGGAGAGCAATCCCGGGTCCTCTCTCCAAACGGAAGAGGAGGCTGGACTCCCTTGAGGCCGCTCAGGGGGCTCGAAGAGACCCGCGTCGCGACTCGAGTGGAGAGCGGAGTCCTTGGCTTCTCCTCAAGACGAGGCCTGACTCCCCGGGGGAGCCTGGAATGCAACCCCGAGATCCCTGCCTTCCCTGGAGAGGAATATTAGGTCCCGGACACACGCCTAGGTGAGGTCTCTTCGGCCCTGCAGTGACTCGAGCGCAACCCCCAGCTTTCCCTCGCAACCCGAGGGGACGATTGGGCTTCCCAGGACCAACCCAAGGGGAAGGCTGAGATCCCCGTCGTAACTCGAGAATCCCGCCGCAACTCGAGAAAAACCACGTGGTTCCCACCTCTTGGCAAGATGAGGCCCTTGCCCGCGACAGCGTCTCAAGGGAAGTCCCCTGTTCCGCCCTGAAGGGCGAAACGGTCCCTGACAGCCTTCCTGCGACCACCAAAAGTCCCCCGACACGCCGGGTTCCCTCGAGGGGAACACCGAGGGTCCCGGCACCGCTTCCTCTGAGCCCCTTCTCCCCTCCTGATCGCGACAGGAGAGGCGATTCCCCTGCGTGGTCTGGAAGGGGTTCCCGGCCTTCCCGGCGCACCTCAGGATGAGGCCGGTCTCACGAGGAAATTCGAGACGAGCCACGTGGGTGGGGCCACATGCCGAACGCCCCCGATTCCCCGGTCCGCCCTTGAGAAGGACCCGAGGCCCGGACCCCTCTTCAAAGGCAACCCTGTGGGTGAAGGCACAACACGAAGGGGCACTGCCAGCCCCGTGCATCGTCCGCAAAGACCCGTGGGTTCCACACGCAGCTCGACGAGGGGCCTGAGACCCCCTGAGCAACTCGAGAGGCCAGCGGGGTTCCCTTCCTCAGACAAGACGAGGCCTGACTCTCCTGTCCCAACTCTGCAGGGACCCTGCGGTCGGAGTCCGAAATGGAGAGGAAGCCTGAGGTTCCTGCCTCCCCTCGAGGTGAGGCCCTCTTCCGTTGCGCCAGACCCAGCGGAGTCCCGAGGGGCCCCGCCACCTCCACAGGATCCCTCGCCTCTCAGAGGCACCCTGGGAAGTTCCCTAAGGTCCCCGGCAGAAGGCGAGGGACACGAGGGTTTCCCGCCGCCCCCCGAGAAAGACCTCGAGAGTCCTTCTTCAACGCGTCTCGAGGCCCTAGTACCCTCCCGTGACTCGAGAGCCAGGACGCGCTCCCCCTCGCCACGCGCATGGAGACCTGACTTCCCTGGCGCCGCACGAGAGGCTCCCTGAGTTCCTCGTCGTGCCTCGGGAGAAAACCCCCACGGGCGCCGCAGCTTGAGGAAACCCCGGAGACGCCCCCGTCCTCGCGAGCTGAGGGCCTTCTTTTCCTGCACGGCCTGGAGAGCAATCCCGAGTCCTCTCTCCAAACGGAAGAGGAGGCTGGACTCCCTTGAGGCCGCTCAGGGGGCTCCAAGAGACCCGCGTCACGACTCGAGAGGAGAGCGGAGTCCTTGGCTTCCCCTCGAGACGAGGCCTGACTCCCCGGGGGAGCCTGGAATGCAACCCCGACATCCCTGCCTTCCCTGGAGAGGAATATTAGGTCCTGGACACACGCCTAGGTGAGGTCTCTTCGGCCCTGCAGTGACTCGAGCGCAACCCCCAGCTTTCCCTCGCAACCCGAGGGGAAGTTTGGGCTTCCCAGGGCCAACTCAAGGGGAAGGCTGAGATCCCCGTCGTAACTCGAGAATCCCGCCGCAAGTCGAGAAAACCCACGTGGTTCCCACCTCTTGGCAAGATGAGGCCCTTGCCCGCCACGGCGTCTCAAGGGAAGTCCCCTGTTCCGCCCTGAAGGGCGAAACGGTCCCTGACAGCCTTCCTGCGACCCCCAAAAGTCCCCCGACACGCCGGGTTCCCTCGAGGGGAACACCGAGGGTCCCGGCACCGCTTCCTCTGAGCCCCTTCTCCCCTCCTGATCGCGACAGGAGAGGCGATTCCCCTGCGTGGTCTGGAAGGGGTTCCCGGCCTTCCCGGCGCACCTCAGGATGAGGCCGGTCTCACGAGGAAATTCGAGACGAGCCACGTGGGTGGGGCCACATGCCGAACGCCCCCGATTCCCCGGTCCGCCCTTGAGAAGGACCCGAGGCCCGGACCCCTCTTCGAAGGCAACCCTGTGGGTGAAGGCACAACACGAAGGGGCACTGCCACCCCCTTGCATCGTCCGCAAAGACCCGCAGGTTCCACACGCAGCTCGACGAGGGGCCTGAGACCCCTGAGCAACTCGAGAGGCCAGCGGGGTTCCCTTCCTCAGACAAGACGAGGCCTGACTCTCCTGTCCCAACTCTGCAGGGACCCTGCGGTCGGAGTCCCAAACGGAGAGGAAGCCTGAGGTTCCTGCCTCTCCTCGAGGTGAGGCCCTCTTCCGTTGCGCCAGACCCAGCGGAGTCCCGAGGGGCCCCGCCAACTCCACAGGATCCCTCGCCTCTCAGAGGCACCCTGGGAAGTTCGCTAAGGTCCCACGCAGAAGGCGAGGGAAACGAGGGTTTCCCGCCGCCCCCCGAGTAAGACCTCGAGAGTCCTTCTTCAACGCGTCTCGAGGCCCTAGTCCCCTCCCGTGACTCGAGAGCCAGGACGCGCTCCCCCTCGCCACGTGCATGGAGACCTGACTTCCCTGGCTCCGCACGAGAGGCTCCCTGAGATCCTCGTCGTGCCTCGGGAGAAAACCCCCACGGGCGCCGCAGCTCGAGGAAACCCCTGAGACGCCCCCGTCCTCGCCAGTTGAGGGCCTTCTTTTCCTGCATGGCCTGGAGAGCAATCCCGGGTCCTCTCTCCAAACGGAAGAGGAGGCTGGACTCCCTTGAGGCCACTCAGGGGGCTCCAAGAGACCCGCGTCGCGACTCGAGAGGAGAGCGGAGTCCTTGGCATCCCCTCGAGACGAGGCCTGACTCCCCGGGGGAGCCTGGAATGCAACCCCGAGATCCCTGCCTTCCCTGGAGAGGAATATTAGGTCCCGGACACACGCCTAGGTGAGGTCTCCTCCGCCCTGCAGTGACTCGAGCGCAACCCCCAGCTGTCCCTCGCAACCCGAGGAGAAGTTTGGGCTTCCCAGGGCCAACCGAAGGGGAAGGCTGAGATCCCCGTCGTACCTCGAGAATGCCGCCGCAACTCGAGAAAAACCACGTGGTTCCCACCTCTTGGCAAGATGAGGCCCTTGCCCGCGACGGCGTCTCAAGGGAAGTCCCCTGTTCCGCCCTGAAGGGCGAAACGGTCCCTGACAGCCTTCCTGCGACCCCCAAAAGTCCCATGACACGCCGGGGTCCCCCGAGGGGAACACCGAGAGTCCCGGCACCGCTTCTTCTGAGCCCCTTCTCCCCTCCTGATCGCGACAGGAGAGGCGATTCCCCTGCGTGGTCTGGAAGGGGTTCCCGGCCTTCCCCGCACACCTCAGGATGAGGCAGGTCTCACGAGGAAATTCGAGACGAGCCACGTGGGTGGGGACACATGCCGAAAGCCCCCGATTCCCCGGTCCGCTCTTGAGAAGGACCCGAGGCCTGGACCCCTCTTCGAAGGCAACCCTGTGGGTGAAGGGGCACTGCCACCCCCGTGCATCGTCCGCAAAGACCCGCGGGTTCCACACACAGCTCGACGAGGGGCCTGAGATCCCCTGAGCAACTCGAGAGGCCAGCGGGGTTCCCTTCCTCAGACAAGACGAGGCCTGACTCTCCTGTCCCAACTCTGCAGGGACCCTGCGGTCGGAGTCCGAAACGGAGAGGAAGCCTGAGGTTCCTGCCTCCCCTCGAGGTGAGGCCCTCTTCCGTTGCGCCAGACCCAGCGGAGTCCCGAGGGGCCCCGCCACATCCACAGGATCCCTCGCCTCTCAGACGCACCCTGGGAAGTTCCCTAAGGTCCCCGGCAGAAGGCGAGGGAAACGAGGGTTTCCCGCCGCCCCCCGAGAAAGACCTCGAGAGTCCTTCTTCAATGCGTCTCGAGGCCCTAGTCCCCTCCCGTGACCCGAGAGCCAGGACGCGCTCCCCCTCGCCACGCGCATGGAGACCTGACTTCCCTGGCGCCGCACGAGAGGCTCCCTGAGACCCTCGTGGTGCCTCGGGAGAAAACACCCACGGGCGCCGCAGCTCGAGGAAACCCCTGAGACGCCCCCGTCCTCGCGAGCTGAGGGCCTTCTTTTCCTGCATGGCCTGGAGAGCAATCCCGGGTCCTCTTTCCAAACGGAAGAGGAGGCTGGACTCCCTTGAGGCCGCTCAGGGGGCTCCAAGAGACCCGCGTCGCGACTCGAGAGGAGAGTGGAGTTCTTGGCTTCCCCTCGAGACGAGGTCTGACTCACCGGGGGAGCCTGGAATGCAACCCCGAGATCCCTGCCTTCCCTGGAGAGGAATATTAGGTCCCGGACACACGCCTAGGTGAGGTCTCTTCGGCCCTGCAGTGACTCGAGCGCAACCCCCAGCTTTCCCTCGCAACCCGAGGGGAAGATTGGGCTTAGCAGGGCCAACTCAAGGGGAAGGCTGAGATCCCCGTCGTAACTCGAGAATGCCGCCGCAACTCGAGACAAACCACGTGGTTCCCACCTCTTGGCAAGATGAGGCCCTTGCCCGCCACGGCATCTCAAGGGAAGTCCCCTGTTTCGCCCTGAAGGGTGAAACGGTCCCTGACAGCCTTCCTGCGACCCCCAAAAGTCCCCCGACTCGCAGGGTTCCCCCGAGGGGAACACCGAGGGTCATAGCACCGCTTCCTCTGAGCCCCTTCTCCCCTCCTGATCGCGACAGGAGAGGCGATTCCCCTGCGTGGTCTGGAAGGGGTTCCCGGCCTTCCCGGCGCACCTCAGGATGAGGCCGGTCTCACGAGGAAATTCGAGACGAGCCACGTGTGTGGGGCCACATGCCGAACGCCCCCGATTCCCCGGTCCGCTCTTGAGAAGGACCAAAGGCCCGGACCCCTCTTCGAAGGCAACCCTGTGGGTGAAGGCACAACACGAAGGGGCACTGCCACCCCCGTGCATCGTGCGCAAAGACCCGCGGGTTCCACACACAGCTCAACGAGGGGCCTGAGACCTCCTGAGCAACTCGAGAGGCCAGCGGGGTTCCCTTCCTCAGACAAGACGAGGCCTGACTCTCCTGTCCCAACTCTGCAGGGACCCTGCGGTCGGAGTCCGAAACGGAGAGGAAGCCTGAGGTTCCTGCCTCCCCTCGAGGTGAGGCCCTCTTCCGTTGCGCCAGACCCAGCGGAGTCCCGAGGGGCCCCGTCACCTCCACAGGATCCCTCGCCTCTCAGAGGCACCCTGGGAAGTTCCCTAAGGTCCCCGGCAGAAGGGGAGGGAAACGAGGGTTTCCCGCCGCCCCCCGAGAAAGACCTCGAGAGTCCTTCTTCAACGCGTCTCGAGGCCCTAGTCCCCTCCCGTGACTCGAGAGCTAGGACGCGCTCCCCCTCGCCACGCGCATGGAGACCTGACTTCCCTGGCGCCGCACGAGAGGCTCCCTGAGATACTCGTTGTGCCTCGTGAGAAAACCCCCACGAGCGCCGCAGCTCGAGGAAACCCCTGAGACGCCCCCGTCCTCGCGAGCTGGGGGCCTTCTTTCCTGCATTGCCTGGAGAGCAATCCCGAGTCCTCTCTCCAAATGGAAGAGGAGGCTGGACTCCCTTGAGGCCGCTCAGGGGGCTCCAAGAGACCCGCGTCGCGACTCGAGAGGAGAGCGGAGTCCTTGGCTTCCCCTCGAGATGAGGCCTGACTCCCCGGGGGAGCCTGGAATGCAACCCCGAGATCCCTGCCTTCCCTGGAGAGGAATATTAGGTCCCGGACACACGCCTAGGTGAGGTCTCTTCGGCCCTGCAGTGACTCAAGCGCAACCCCAGCTTTCCCGCGCAACCCGAGGGGAAGATTGGGCTTCCCAGGGCCAACCCAAGGGGAAGGCTGAGATCCCCGTCGTAACTCGAGAATCCCGCCGCAACTCGAGAAAAACCCCGTGGTTCCCACCTCTTGGCAAGATGAGGCCCTTGCCCGCCACGGCGTCTCAAGGGAAGTCCCCTGTTCCGCCCTGAAGGGCGAAACGGTCCCTGACAGCCTTCCTGCGACCCCCAAGAGTCCCCCGACACGCAGGGTTCCCCCGAGGGGAACTCCGAGGGTCCCGCACCGCTTCCTCTGAGCCCCTTCTCCCCTCCTGATCGCGACAGGAGAGGCGATTCCCCTGCGTGGTGTGGAAGGGGTTCCCGGCCTTCCCGGCGCCCCTCAGGATGAGGCCGGTCTCACTAGGAAATTTGAGACAAGCCACGTGGGTGGCGCCACATGACGAACGCCCCCGATTCCTCGGTCCGCTCTTGAGAAGGACCCGAGGCCCGGACCCCTCTTCGAAGGCAACCCTGTGGGTGAAAGCACAACACGAAGGGGCACTGCCACCCCCGTGCATCGTCCGCAAAGACCCGCGGGTTCCACACACAGCTCGACGAGGGGCCGGAGACCCCCTGAGCAACTCGAGAGGCCAGCGGGGTTCCCTTCCTCAGACAAGACGAGGCCTGACTCTCCTGTCCCAACTCCGCAGGGACCCTGCGGTCGGAGTCCGAAACGGAGAGGCAGCCTGGGGTTCCTGCCTCCCCTCGAGGTGAGGCCCTCTTCCTTTTTGCCAGACCCAGCGGAGTCTCGAGAGGCCCCGCCAACTCCACAGGATCCCTCGCCTCTCAGAGGCACCCTGGGAAGTTCCCTAAGGTCCCCGGCAGAAGGCGAGGGAAACGAGGGTTTCCCGCCGCCCCCCGACAAAGACCTCGAGAGTCCTTCAACGCGTCTCGAGGCCCTATTCCCCTCCCGTGACTCGAGAGCCATGACTCGATCCCCATCGCCACCGCATGGAGACCTGACTTCCCTGGCGCCGCAGGAGAGGCTCCCTGAGATCCTCGTCGTGCCTCGGGAAAAAATCTCCACGGGCACCGCAGCTCGAGGAAACCCCTGAGACGCCCCCGTCCTCGTGAGCTGAGGGCCTTCTTTTCCTGCATGGCCTGCAGAGCAATTCCGGGTCCTGTCTTCAAACTGAAGAGGAGGTTGGACTCCCTTGAGGCCGCTCAGGGGGCTCCCAGAGACCCGCGTCGCGACTCGAGAGGAGGGCGGAGTCCTTGGCTTCCCCTCGAGACGAGGCCTGACTCCCCGGGGGAGCCTGGAATGCAACCCCGAGATCCCTGCCTTCCCTGGAGAGGAATATTAGGTCCCGGACACACGCCTAGGTGAGTCTCTTGGGCCCTGCAGTGACTCGAGCGCACCCCCCAGCTTTCCCTCTCACTCGAGGGGAAGATTGGGCTTCCCAGGGCCTACCCAAGAGGAAGACTGAGATCTCCGTCGTAACTCGAGAATCCCGCCGCAACTCGAGGAAAACCACGTGGTTCCAACGTCTTTGCAAGATGAGCCTCTTGCCCGCTATGGCGTCTCTAGGGAAGTCCCAGTTTCCGTCCTGCAGTGCGAAACAGTACCTGACACCTTTCATGCGACCCCCAGAAGTTCCCCGACACACCAGGTTCCCTCGAGGGAATCACCAAGGGTCCCGACACCACTTCATCTGAGCCCCTTCTTCCCTCCTGATGGCGACAGGAGTGTCGATTCCCCTTCGTGGTCTGGAAGGGATTCTCGGCCTTCCCGGCGCATCTCAGGATGAGGCCGTCCGCACGAGGAAATTCGAGATGAGCCACGGGGGTGGTGCCACATGCCGATCGAACTCGATTTCCCGGTCCACTCTTGAGAAGAACCCGTTGCACAGACACCTCTTCGAAGGCAACCCTGTGGGTGAAGGCACAGCACGAAGGGGCAAGGACACTCCTGTGCATCGTCCAGAAACACCCGTGGGTTCCACACACAGCTCGAAGAGGGGCCTGAGACCCCCTGAGCAACTCGAGAGGCAAGCGGAGATCCCTTCCTAAGACAAGACGAGGCCTAACTCTCCGCTCCCAACTCTGCAGGGACCCTGAGGTCGGAGGTTCGGAGTCAGAAACAGAGAGGAAGCCTGAGGTTCCTGCCTCCCCTCGAGATGAGGTCCTCTTCCATTGCGCCAACCGCAGTGGAGTCCCGAGAGGCCCCGCTAACTCCACAGCATCGCTCACCTTTCAGAGGCACCCTGGGAAGTTCCCTCAGGTCCTCTGCAGAAGTCGAGGGAAATGAGGGTTTCCCGCCGCCACTCGAGAAAGACCTCGATAGTCCTTCTTCAAAGTGTCTTGAGGCCCTTGTCCCCTCTCTGGACTAGAGAGCAATGATGCGCTCCCCCTCACCTCGCGCATGCAGACCTGGCTTCCCTGGTGCCGCACGAGAGGCTCCCTGAGATCCTCGTCATGCCTCGGGAGAAAACCCCCACGGGCGCCGCAGCTCGAGGAAACCCCTGAGACGCCCCCGTCCTCGCGAGCTGAGGTCCTTCTTTTCCTGCCTGGCCTGGAGGGCAATCCCGAGTCCTCTCTCCAAACTGAAGAGTAGGATGGACTCCCTTGAGGCGACTCAGTGGGCTCCAAGAGATCCGCGTCGCGGCTCGAGAGGAGAGCGCAGTCCTTTGCTTCCCCTCGAGGCGAGGCCTGACTCCCCGGGGGAGTCTGGAGTGCAATCCCGAGATCTTTGTTTTCCCTTGAGAGGACTATTAGGTCCTGGACACACGCCTAGATGAGGTCTCTTTGGCCTTGCAGTGATTCGAGCACAACATCCAGCTTTCCCTCGCAACTCGAAGGGAAGTTTGGGCTTCCCAGGGCCAACACAAGAGGAAGCCTGAAATCCACGTCGTAACTCGAGAATCCCGCCGCAACTCGAGAAAAACCACGTGGTTCCATCGTCTTCGCAGCATGAGGCCCTTGCCCGCCACAGCGTCTCAAAAGAAGTCCCACGTTCCTACTGAAGTGCAAAACGGTACTTGGCACCCATGATGGCACCCCCAAAGTTCCCCAACATACAGGCCTCACTCGAGGGTAACACCCATGTTCCCCGCACCACATCATTTGAGCCCCTTCTCCCCTCCTGATTGCAACAGGAGTGTCGATTCTCCTGCTTTGTGTGGAAGGGGTTACCGATCTTCCCAGCGCACATCAGGATGAGGCCGGTCTCATGAGGAAATTGGAGATGTAGCCTCGTGGGTGGTGCCACATGCGGAAAGACCCCATTTCCTGGTCAGCTATTAATAAGAACCCGATGCCCGTACACTTCTTGGAATGCATCCCGTAGGATGAAGGCACAACAAGGAGGGACCCTGAACACCCGTGCATCTTTTGGAAAATTCTGCAGGTTCCACATACAGCTCGACAAGTGACCTGTTACCTCGTGAACAACTCGAGAGGCAAGCTAAGTTTCATTTCTCCACAGAATACGAGGCCTGACTCTCCTGTCCCAACTCTGCAGGAATCCTGAGATCGGAGTCTGAAATGGAGAGGAACCCTGAGGTTCCTTCCTCAACACGAGATGAGGCCCTCTTGTATTATACCACACCCAGTGGAGTCCCGAGAGGCCCCTCCCAACTCCACAGTATCAGTGTCCTCTCAGAGGCACCCTGAGAAACTCCCTGAGGTCACCGGCACAAGTCGAGGGAACACAGGGTCTCCTGCCGCAACCCGAGAAAGACCTCAAGAGTCCGTCTTCAACGCGTCTTGAGGACGGATTCCCCTACCATGACTCGAGAGCAATGACACGCTCCCCCTCGCCATGGGCATGGACACCTGACTTCCCTGGCGCCACATGAGAGGCTCCCTGAGCTCCCCGTCATACCTCGTGAGAAACCCCACACTGGCGACACAGCTCGAGAAATCCCACCGTCATCGCGAGATTGGGGACTTCTTTTCCTGCCTGACCTGGAGAGCAATCCCTGGTCTTTTCTCCAAACTTCACAGGAGGCTTGACTCCCTTTAGGCCACAAAGTGGGCTCCAAGAGGTGCCCGTCGCGACTCGAAAGGAGAGCGGAGTCCTTTGCTTCCCTTCGACACGAGGCCTGACTCCCTGGGTGAGTCTGGAATGCAAAACTGAGATCCCTGTGGCCCTTGGAGAGGAACTTTAGGTCCTGGACACAAGCCTAGATGAGGTCTCCTTTGCCCTGCAGTGACTCGAGCGCAACCCCCAGCTCTCCCTCGCAACTCGAATGGATGATTGGACTTCCCTGGCCCAACACAAGAGGAAGCCTGAAATCCCCGTCGTAACTCGAGAATCCCGCCGCAACTCGAGAAAAACCACGTGGCTCCCCCGTCATCGCAAGATGAGGCCCTTGGCCGCTACAGCGTATCAAGAGAAGTCCCACGTTCCATCCTGAAGTACAAAACGGTACTTGGCACCCTTGATGCGACCCCCAAAGTTCCCTGACATACGGTCTCACTCGAGGGAAACACCAAAGTTCACGGCACCACTTCCTGTGAGCCCCTTCACCCCTCCTGATCGTGACAGAAGGGTAGATTCCCATGTTTTGTCTGCAAGGGGTTCCCGACGTTCCCCGCGAACCTCCGGATGAGGCCGGTCTCATGAGGAAATTCGAAAAGTAGCCTCATGGTTGGTGCCATATGCTGAAAGATCCCGAATTCCCGGTCCACTCTAGATAAGAACCTGACGCCCGGACATATCTTCGAAGGCAACCCTGTGGATGAAGGCACAACACGAAGGGACACTGACATCCCCATGCATCGTCTGGAAAAACCCGCAGATTCCACTCACAGCTCCAAATATGGACTGTCACCTCGTGAACAACTCGAGAGGCAAGTGAAGTTGCATTCCTTCACACAAGACGAGGCCTTACTCTCCTGTCCCAACTCTTCAGGGACCCTGCAATTGGAGTCAGAAATGGAGAGGAACCCTGAGGTTCCTGCCTCAACTTGAGAAGAGGCCCTCTTCCATTGAACCAAACTCAGTGGTGTCCCGAGAGGCCCCTCCCAACACCACAGTATCCCTGAATTCTCAGAGGCTCCCTGAGAAGCTACCTGAGGTCACTGGCACAAGTCGAGGGAACCCAGAGTTTACTGAAGTAACACGAGAAAGACTTGGAGAGTCCTTTTTCAACGTCTCTTGATGCCCGATTCCCCTACCATGACTCCAGAGCAAGGACGCGCTCCCCTCGCCACAAGCAGGAAAACTGACTTCCCTAGTACCACACAAGAGGCTCCCTGAGTACCCCATCGTACCTCGTGAGAAAACCCATACTGGCGCCGCAGTTCGAGAAAAACCACAAGATGCCCCCGTCAAGGAGAGATGGGGGCCTTCTTTTCCTGCCTGACCTGGAGAGCAATTCCTGGTCCTCTCTCCAAACTTCACAGGAGTATTGACTCCCTTTAGGCCACTCAGTTGGGTCCAAGAAATACCCGGTGCGACTCGAGAGGAGAGCGGAGTCCTTTGCTTCCCTGGAGACGAGGCCTGACTCCCCGGGTGAGTTTGGAATGCAACCCCGAGATCCATGTCACCCCTGGAGTGGAACATTATGTCCTAGACACAAGCCTAGATGAGGTCTATTTTGCCCTACAGTGACTCGAGCAACCTCCATCTCTCCCTCACAATTTGAATGGAAGATTGGTCTTCCCACGGTCAACACAAGAGGAAGTCTGAATTTCCCATCGTAATTCGAGAATTCAGCCTCAAGTCTTAAAAACCATGTGGTTCCCCCTTCATCGCAATATGAGGCCCTTGCCAGCTAGAGTCTCAAGAGAAGTCCCACGTTCCATCTTAAAGTTTGAAATGCTACTTGGCACCCTTGATGCGACCCCAAAGTTCCCCAACATACCGGTCTCACTCCAGGGGAACACCGAAGTTCCCGGTGTCTCCAGGGAAGTCCCATGTTCCGCCCTGAAGGGCAAAACGGTACTTGACACCCTTGATGCGACCGCAAAAGTTCCCCGACACGCTGCGTTCCCTCGAGGGGAACACCGAGGGTCCCGGCACCACTTCATCTGAGCCCCTTCTCCCCTCCTGATCGCGACAGGAGAGTCGATTCCCCTGCTTTGTCTGGAAGGGGTTCCCAGCCTTCCTGGCGCACCTCAGGATGAGGCCGGTCTCAGGAGGAAATTCGAGACTAGCCACGTGTGAGGTGCCACGTGCCGAATGACTCCGATTTTCCGGTCCGCTCTTGATAAGAACCCGATGCCCGGACACCTCTTCGAAGGCAACCCTGTGGGTGAAGGCACAACACGAAGGTACACTGACACCCCCGTGCATCATCCGGAAAAACCCGCAGGGTCTACACACAGCTCGACAAGGGGCCTGAGACTCCCGGAACAACTCGAGAGGCAACCAGAATTCCATTCCTCAGACAAGACGAGGCATGACTCTCCTGTCCCAACACTGCAGGGACCGTGCAGTCGGAGTCCGAAACCGAGAGGAAGCCTGACGTTCCTGCCTCCCCTCGAGATGAGGCCCTCTTCCATTGCGCCGAACCCAGCAGAGTCCCGAGAGGCCCTGCCAACTACACAGCATCCCTCACCTCTCAGAGGCACCGTGGGAAGTTCCCTAAGGTCCCCTGCAGAAGTCGAGGGAACCCAGGGTTCCCTGCCGCAACCCAAGAAAGACCTCAAGAGTCCTTCTTCAATGCGTCTTGAGGCCCGATTCGCCTACTATGACTCGAGAGCAATCACGCAGTCCCCTTCACCACACGCACGGAGACCTGACGTCCCTAGCACCACACGAGAGGCTCTCTGAGCTCCCCGTTGTACCTCGTGAGAAATCTGATACTGGCGCCGCAGCTGGAGAAAACCCACGAGATGCCCCCGTCATCGCGAGATGAGGGCCTTTTTTCCTGCATGGCCAGGAAAACAATCCCGAGTCATCTCCAAACTCCATAGGAGGCTTCACTCCCTTTACGCCACGCAGTGGGCTCCAAGAGATACCCGTCGCGACTCGACAGGAGAGCGGAGTCCTTTTTTTCCCCTCAAGACGAGGCCTGACTCTCCGAGTGAGTCGAGAATGCAACCCTGAGATCCCTGTTGGCCCAGTAGTGGAACACTAGGTCCTGGACACAAGCGTAGATGAGGTCTATTTTGCCCTGCAGTGACTGGAGAGCAATCCCCAGTTCTAACTTGCAACTCGAATGGAATACTGGATTTTCCTGGCGCCATACAAGAGGCTCCCTGAGATCCCCGTGGTACTTCATGAGACACCCCACACTGGCGCCGCAGCTCGAGAAAACCCACGAGACGCCACCGTCATCTCGAGATGAGGGCCTTCTTTTCCTGCATGGCCTGGAGTCCAATCCCGAGTCCTCTCTCCAAACTCCACAGGAGGCTTGACTCCCTTTAGTACACACAGTGGGCTCCAAGAGATACCCATCGCGACTCGAGACGAGAGCGGAATTCTTTGCTTACCCTCGAGGTGAGAACTGACTCCCCGAATGAGTCTGGAATGCAAACCCGAGATCCCTGTCGCCCCTGGAGAGCAACGTTAGATCCTGGACACAAGCCTAGATTAGGTCTCTTTTGCCCTGCAGTGACTCTAGCGCAATCCCCAGCTCCCCCTCGCAACCCGAATGGAAGATTGGATTTCAAGGCCAACAAGAGGAAGCCTAAATTCCCGGTCATAACTCGAGAATCCCGCCGCAACTCGAGCAAAACCACGTGGTTCTCCCGTCATCGCAAGATGAGGCCCTTGCCCGCTACAGCGTTTCAAAAGATGTCCCAGGTTCCGTCTTGAAATGCGAAACGGTACTTGGCACCCTTGATGCGACCCCAAAAGTCCCCCAACACGCCGGTCTCACTCAAGGGGAACACCGAGGTTCCCGGCACCACTTCATTTAAGCCCCTTCTCCCCTCCTGATCGTGACCGGTGGGTCGATTCCCCTGCTTTGTCTGCAAGGGGGCCCGACCTTCCCTGCACAACTCAGGATGAGGCCGGTCTCATGGGGAAATTCGATACGTATCTTTGTGGGTGGTGCCACTTGCTGAAAGACTCCAATTTCCCGGTCCGCTCTTGATAAGAATCCGATGCTCGGACACCACTTGGAAGGCAGCCTTGAGTATGAAGGTACAACACGAAGGGGCACTAACACACCTGTGCATCATCCGGAAAAACGGGCAGGTTACACACACAGCTCGACAAGTGGCCTGTCACCTCGAGAACAACTCGAGAGGCAAGAGGAGTCCCATCCTCCAGAAAAGACGAGGCCTGACTCTCCTGTACCAACAGGCAGGGACCTTGCGATCTGAGTCAGAAATGGAGAGGAACACTGAGGTTCCTGCTTCAACTCGAGATGAGTCCCTGTTACATTCCACCAAATGCAGAGGAGTCTCGAGAGTCCCCTCCAAACTGCACAGTATCCCTGACTTCTCAGAGGCACTCTGAGAAGCTCCCTGAGGTCGCAGGCACAAGTCAAGGGAACCCTGGGTTTTATGCAGTGACCCGAGAAAGACCTTGAGAGTCCTTCTTCAACCCGTCTTGAGGCCCGATTACCCTACCATGACTCGAGAGCAATGACGAGCTCCCCCTAGCCATCTCATGGGGACCTGACTTCCCTGGCGCCACACGAGAGGCTCCCTGAGCTCCCTCTCGTACCTCGTCAGAAACCCGGCACTAGCGCGGCAGTCTAGAAAACCCACGAGACGCCGCCATCATCGCGAGATGAGGGCCTTCTTTTCCTGCATGGCCTGGAGAGGAATCCCGAGTCCTCTATCCAAACAGCACAGGAGGCTTGACTCCCTTTAGGGCACACAGTGGGCTCCAAGAGATACCCATCGCGACTCAAAAGGACAGCGGAGTTCTTTGCTTCCCCTCGAGACGAGGCCTGATTCCCCGGGTGAGTCTGGTATGCAACCCCAAGATCCCTGTCGCCCCTAGGGACGAGCATTAAGTCCTGGACACAAGCCTAGATGAGGTCTATTTTGCCCTGCAGTGACTCGAGAGCAATCCCCAGCTCTCCCTTTAAACTCGAAAGGAAGATAGGACTTCCCTGGCCCAACACATGAGGAAGACTGTATTCCCCGTCGAAACTCGAGAATCCCGCCACAACTCGAGAAATGCCACGTGGTTCCCCTGTCATCCCAAGATGAGACCCTTGCCCCCTACAGCGTCTCAAGAGAAGTCCCACGTTCCGTCTTGAAGTGCAAAACGGTATTGGCACCCTTGATGCGCCCTCAAAAGTTCCTCGACACACCAGTCTGACTCGAGGAGAACACCGAGGTTCCCGGCACCACTACATCTGGGCCCCTTCTCCCCTCCTGATCGCGACAGGAGGGTCGATTCCCCTGTTTTGTCTTGAAGGGGTTCCCACCTTTCCCGGTGCATCTCAGGATGAGGCCGGTCTCACGAGGATATTCGAGACATAGCCACGTGGATGGTGACACATGCCGAAAGACCCCGATTTCCCGGTCCGCTCTTGATAAGAACCTGATGCCCGGACACCTCTTTGAAGATAACCCTTTTGATGAAGGCACAACACTTAGGGGCACTGACACCCCTGGGTATCGTCTGGAGAACCCCGCAGGTACCACACACAGCTCGAGAAGTGACCTGTCACCCCGTGAACAACTGGAAAGGCAAGCAGAGTTCCATTCCTCCACACAAGACGAGGCCTGACTCTCCTGTTCGAACTCTGCAGCGAAACTGCGATCCGAGTCAGATCTGGCCCAGGGGAAGTCAGGAGAGGAAACATGAGTTTCCTGCCTCCACTCGAGATGAGGCCCTCTTCCATTGCACCGAACCCAGTGGAGTCCCGAGAGAACCCTCCCAACTGCTCAGTATCCCTGACTTCTCAGAGGCACCCTTAGACCTTCCTGAGATCACTGGCACAAGTCGAGGGAACCAAGGGTTTCCTGCCCCAACCCGTAAAAGACCTCGAGAGTCCTTCTTCAACGCGTCTTGAGGTGCGATTCCCCTACCATGACTCGAGAGCAATGACGCGCTCCCCCTAGCCACACGCATAGAAACCTGACTTCCCTGGCGCCACAGGAGAGGCTCCCTGAGCTCCCCATTATACCTCGTGAGCAACACCACACTGGAGCCGCAGCTCGAGAATACCCACGAGACGCCCCAGTCCTCACTAGATGAGGGCCTTCTTTTGCTGTATGGCCTGGAGAGCAATCATGAGTCCTCTCTCCAAACTCCACAGGAGGCTTGACTCATTTTAGGCCACACAGTGAGCTCCAAGATATACCCGTCGCGACTTGACAGGAGAGCGGTGTCCTTGGCTTCCCCTCGAGACGAGGCCTGACTCCCCGGGTGAGTCGAGAATGCAATGCTGAGATTGCTTTCGCCCCAGCAGAGGAACATTAGGTCCTGGACACAAGCCTAGATGAGGTCTATTTGGCCCTGCAGTGTCTCGAGAGCAATCCCCAGTTCTAACTCACAATTCGAATGAAAACTGGACTTCCCTGGGCCAGTTGAAGAGGAAGCCTGAATTCCCGGTTGTAACTCGAGAATCCCGCCCCAACTCAAGAAAAACCACGTGGTTCCCCCGTCATCGAAAGATGAGGCCCTTGCCCGCTACACCGTCTCAAGAGAAGTCCCACGTTCCGTATTGAAGAGTGAAAAGTTACTTGGAACCCTTGATGCGACCCCAAAAGTTCCCCGACATACCAGTCTCACTTGAGGAGAACACCGAGGTTCCCGGCACCACTTCATCTGAGACTCTTCTCCCCTCTTGATCGCGACAGGAGGTTCGATTCCCCTGCTTTGTCTGGAAGGCGTTCCCGACCTTCCTGGCGCACATCAAGATGAGGCCAGTCTCACGAGGAAATTCGAGACATAGCCTCGTGGGTGGTGCGGCATGCCAAAAGACCCCGATTCCCTGGTCCGCTCTTGATAAGAACCCGATGGCAGAACCCAACTCGAAGGCAATCCTGTGGAACAAGGCACAACACGAAGGGGCAGTGACACCCCAGTGCATCATCCAGAAAAACCCGCAAGTTCCACATACAAATCGACAAGTGGCCTGTCACCCCATGAACAACGCGAGAGTCAAGCGGAGTTCCATTCCTCCACACAAGACGAGGCCTGACTCTCCTGTCCCAACTCTGCAGGGACTCTGCGATCCGAGTCAGATCCGGCGCATTCGAAGCCAGGAGAGGAAACCTGTGGTTCCTGCCTCAACTTGTCATGAGGCCCTCTTCCATTGCACCAAACCCAGTGGAGTTCCGAGAGGCCCCTCCCAACTCCACAGTGACCCTGACTTCTCAGAGGCACGCTGAGAAGCTTCCTGAGGTCACTGGCACAAGTCGATGGAACCCAGGGTTTCCTGCTGCAACCCAAGAAAGACCTCGAGAGTCCTTCTTTAACACGTTTTCAGGCCCAATTCCCCTACCATGACTCGAGAACAATGACGGGCTCCCTCTCACCACGTGCATAGAGACCTGACTGCCCTGGCACCACATGAGAGGCTCACTGAGCTCCCAGTCTTACTTCGTGAGAAACCCCACACTAGCGCCACAGCTCGAGAAAACCTACGAGACGCCCCAGTCATCGCGAGATGAGGGCCTTCATTTCCTGCATTGCTTGGAGAGCAATCCCGTGTCCTCCCTCCAAACACCAGAGGAGGTTTGACTCCCTTTAAGCCACTCAGTGGGCTCCAAGACATACCCGTCCGACTCGAGAGGAGAGCAGAGTCCTTTGCTTCCCCTCGAGACGAGGCCTGACTCCAGGGTGAGTCTGGAATGCAACCCCGAGATTCCTGTCGCCCCTTGACATGAACATTAGGTCCTGCACACAAGCCTTGGTGGGGTCTCTTTTGCCTTCAGTGACTAGAGCGCACCTCCAGCTCTTCCTCGAATCTCGAATGGAAGATAAGACTTTTGTGGGCCAACACAAGAGGAAGCATGAATTCCCTGTGGTAACTCAAATATCCCACCGCAACTAGAGAAAAACCAAGTGGTTCCCCAGTCATTCCAAGATGAGGCCCTTGCCCGCTGGAGCACCCCAAGAGAAGTCCCACGTTCCAATTTGAAGAGCGAAACGGTACTTGGAACGCGTTATGCGACCCCAAAAGTTACCCGACATACCTGTCTCACTTGAGGGAAACACCGAGGTTCCCAGCAGCACTTCATCTGAGCCACTTCTCCCCTCCTGATCGCCACAGGAGGGTCGATTCCTCTGCTTTGTCTGGAAGGGTTTCATGACCTTCGCGGCACACCTCAGGATGAGGCCGGTTTCATGAGGAAATTCGAGACTAGCCACGTGGGTGGTGCCAAATGCTGAACGACCCCGATTTCCCAGTCCGCTCTTCATAAGAACACGATGCCCGGACACCTCTTCGAAGGCAACCCTGTGGATGAAGACACAAAACGAAGGGTCACTGACACCCCCATGCATCGTCTGGAAAAACCTGCAGATTCCACACACAGTTTGACAAGGGGCCTGAAACCCCATGAACAACTCGACAGGCAAGCGGAGTTCCATTCATCAGAAAAGACATAGCCTGACTCTCGTGTCCCAACTCTGCAGGGACCCTGCGGTCGGAGTCCGAAACGGAGAGGAAGCCTGAGGTTCCTGCCTCCCCTCGAGGTGAGGCCCTCTTCCGTTGCGCCAGACCCAGCGGAGTCCCGAGGGGCCCCGCCACCTCCACAGGATCCCTCGCCTCTCAGAGGCACCCTGGGAAGTTCCCTAAGGTCCCCGGCAGAAGGCGAGGGAAACGAGGGTTTCCCGCCGCCCCCCGAGAAAGTCCTCGAGAGTCCTTCTTCAACGCGTCTCGAGGCCCTTGTCCCCTCCCGTGACTCGAGAGCCAGGACGCGCTCCCCCTCGCCACGCGCATGGAGACCTGACTTCCCTGGCGCCGCACGAGAGGCTCCCTGAGATCCTCGTCGTGCCTCGGGAGAAAACCCCCACGGGCGCCGCAGCTCGAGGAAACCCCTGAGACGCCCCCGTCCTCGCCAGCTGAGGGCCTTCTTTTCCTGCATGGCCTGGAGAGCAATCCCGGGTCCTCTCTCCAAACGGAAGAGGAGGCTGGACTCCCTTGAGGCCACTCAGGGGGCTCGACGAGACCCGCGTCGCGACTCGAGAGGAGAGCGGAGTCCTTGGCTTCCCCTCGAGACGAGGCCTGACACCCCGGGGGAGCCTGGAATGCAACCCCGAGATCCCTGCCTTTCCTGGAGAGGAATATTAGGTCCCGGACACACGCTTAGGTGAGGTCTCTTCGGCCCTGCAGTGACTCGAGCGCAACCCCCAGCTTTCCCTCGCAACCCGAGGGGAAGATTGGGCTTCCCAGGGCCAACCCAAGGGGAAGGCTCAGATCCCCGTCGTAACTCGAGAATGCCGCAGCAACTCGAGACAAACCACGTGGTTCCCACCTCTTGGCAAGATGAGGCCCTTGCCCGCGACGGCGTCTCAAGGGAAGTCCCCTGTTCCTCCCTGAAGGGCGAAACGGTCCCTGACAGCCTTCCTGCGACCCCCAAAAGTCCCCCGACACGCAGTGGTACCCCGAGGGGAACACCTAGGGTCCCGGCACCGCTTCCTCTGAGCCCCTTCTCCCCTCCTGATCGCGACAGGAAAGGCGATTCCCCTGCGTGGTCTGGAAGGGGTTCCCCGCCTTCCCGGCGCACCTCAGGATGAGCCGGTCTCAGGAGGAAATTCGAGACGAGCCACGTGGGTGGGGCCACATGCCGAACGCCTCCGATTCCCCGGTCCGCTCTTGAGTAGGACCAGAGGCCCGGACCCCTCTTGGAAGGCAACCCTGTGGGTGAAGGCACAACACGAAGGGGTACTGCCACCCCCGTGCATCGTCCGCAAAGACCCGAGGGTTCCACACACAGCTCGACGGGGGGCCTGAGACCCCCTGAGCAACTCGAGAGGGCAGCGGGGTTCCCTTCCTCAGACAAGATGAGGCCTGACTCTCCTGTCCCAACTCTGCAGGGACCCTGAAGTCAGAGTTCGAAACGGAGAGGAGGCCTGAGGTTCCTGCCTCCCCTCGAGGTGAGGCCCTCTTCCGTTGCGCCAGACCCAGCGGAGTCCCGAGGGGCCCCGCCACCTCCATAGGATCCCTCGCCTCACAGAGGCACCCTGGTAAGTTCCCTAAGGTCCCCGGCAGAAGGCGAGGGAAACGAGGGTTTCCCGCCGCCCCCCGAGAAAGACCTCGAGAGTCCTTCTTCAACGCGTCTCGAGGCCCTAGTCCCCTCCCGTGACTCGAGAGCCAGGACGCGCTCCCTCTCGCCACGCGCATGGAGACCTGACTTCCCTGGCGCCGCACGAGAGGCTCCCTGAGATCCTCGTCGTGCCTCAGGAGAAAACCCCCACGGGCGCCGCAGCTCGAGGAAACCCCTGAGACGCCCACGTCCTCACGAGCTGAGGGCCTTCTTTTCCTGCATGGCCTGGACAGCAATCCCGGGTCCTCTCTCCAAACGGAAGAGGAGGCTGGACTCCCTTGAGGCCGCTCAGGGGGCTCCAAGAGAACCGCGTCGCGACTCAAGAGGAGAGCGGAGTCCTTGGCTTCCCTTCGAGACGAGGCCTGACTCCCCGGGGGATCCTGGAATGCAACCCCGAGATTCCTGCCTTCCCTGGAGAGGAATATTAGGTCCCAGACACACGCCTAGGTGAGGTCTCTTCGGCCCTGCAGTGACTCGAGCACAACCCCCAGCTTTCCCTCGCAACCCGAGGGGAAGTTTGGACTTCCCAGGGCCAACCCAAGGGGAAGGCTGAGATCCCCGTCGTAACTCGAGAATGCCGCCGCAACTCGAGACAAACCACGTGGTTCCCACCTCTTGGCAAGATGAGGCCCTTGCCCGCCACGGCGTCTCAAGGGAAGTCCCCTGTTCCGCCCTGAAGGGCGAAACGGTCCCTGACAGCCTTCCTGCGACCCCCAAGAGTCCCCCGACACGCCGGGTTCCCCCGAGGGGAACACCGAGGGTCCCGGCACCGCTTCCTCTGAGCCCCTTCTCCCCTCCTGATCGCGACAGGAGAGGCGATTCCCCTGCGTGGTCTGGAAGGGGTTCCCGGCCTTCCCGGCGCCTCTCAGGGTGAGGCCGGTCTCACGAGGAAATTCGAGACGAGCCACGTGGGTGGTGCCACATGCCGAACGCCCCCGATTCCCCGGTCTGCCCTTGAGAAGGACCCGAGGCCCGGACCCCTCTTCGAAGGCAACTCTGTGGGTGAAGGCACAACACGAAGGGGCACTGCCACCCCCGTGCATCGTCCGCAAAGACCCGCGGGTTCCACACACAGCTCGACGAGGGGCCTGAGACCCCTGAGCAACTCGAGAGGCCAGCGGGGTTCCCTTGCTCCGACAAGACGAGGCCTGACTCTCCTGTCCCAACTCTGCAGGGACCCTGCGGTCGGAGTCCGAAACAGAGAGGAAGCCTGAGGTTCCTGCCTCCCCTCGAGATGAGGCCCTCTTCCGTTGCGCCAGACCCAGCGGAGTCCCGAGGGGCCCCGCCACCTCCACAGGATCCCTCGCCTCTCAGAGGCACCTTGGGAAGTTCCCTAAGGTCCCCGGCAGAAGGCGAGGGAAACGAGGGTTTCCCGCCGCCCCCCGACAAAGACCTCGAGAGTCCTTCTTCAACGCGTCTCGAGGCCCTAGTCCCCTCCCGTGACTCGAGAGCCAGGACGAGCTCCCCTTCGCCACGCGCATGGAGACCTGACTTCCCTGGCGCCGCACGAGAGGCTCCCTGAGATCCTCGTCGTTCCTCGGGAGAAAACCCCCACAGGCGCCGCAGCTCGATGAAAACCCTGACACGCACCCGTTCTCGCGAGCTGAGGGCCTTCTTTTCCTGCATGGCCTGGAGAGCAATCCCGGGTCCTCTCTCCAAACGGAAGAGGAGGCTGGACTCCCTTGAGGCCGCTCAGGGGGCTCCAAGAGACCCGCGTCGCGACTCGAGAGGAGAGCGGAGTCCTTGGCTTCCCCTCGAGACGAGGCCTGACTCCCCGGGGGAGCCTGGAATGCAACCCCGAGATCCCTGCCTTCCCTGGAGAGGAATAGTAGGTCCCGGACACACGCCTAGGTGAGGTCTCTTCGGCCCTGCAGTGACTCGAGTGCAACCCCCAGCTTTCCCTCGCAACCCGAGTGGAAGATTGGGCTTCCCAGGGCCAACCCAAGGGGAAGGCTGAGATCCCCGTCGTAACTCGAGAATCCCGCCGCAACTCGAGAAAAACCACGTGGTTCCCACCTCTTGGCAAGATGAGGCCCTTGCCCGCGACGGCGTCTCAAGGGAAGTCCCCTGTTCCGCCCTGAAGGGCGAAACGTTCCCTGACAGCCTTCCTGCGACCCCCAAGAGTCCCCCGACACCCCGGGTTCCCTCGAGGGGAACACCAATGGTCCCGGCACTGCTTCCTCTGAGCCCCTTCTCCCCTCCTGATCGCGACAGGAGAGGAGATTCCCCTGCGTGGTCTGGCAGGGGTTCCCGGCCTTCCCGGCGCACCTCAGGATGAGGCCGGTCTCACGAGGAAATTCGAGACGAGCCACGTGGGTGGTGCCACATGCCGAACGCCCCCGATTCCCCGGTCCGCCCTTGAGAAGTACCCGAGGCCCGGACGGCTCTTCGAAGGCAACCCTGTGGATGAAGGCACAACACAAAGGGGCACTGACACCCTCGTGCATCGTCCGGAAAAACCCGCAGGTTCCACATACAGCTCAACAAGTGGCTTGTCACCCCTGAAGAACTCGAGAGGCAAGTGGGGTTTCATTCCTCTACACAAGATGATGCCTGACTCTCCTGTCCCAACTCTGCAGGGACTTTGCGATCCGAATCAGACCAGCGCCAGTGAAGTCACGAGAGGAACGCTGAGGTTCCTGCCTCCACTCGAGATTAGGACCTCTTCCATTGCACGAAACCCAGTGGAGTCCCGAGAGACGCGTCCCAGCTCCACAGTATCCCTGACTTCTCAGAGGCACCCTGAGAAGCTCCCTGAGGTCACCAGCACAATTCGAGTGAGCCCAGGGTTTACTGCCACCACCATAGAAAGAACTCAAGAGTCCTTCTTCAACGCATTTTGAGGCCTGATTCCCCTACCATGACTCGAGGGCAATGACGCACTCCCTCTGCTACACTCATGAAGCCCTGACTTCCCTGGCGCCACACGAGAGGCTCCCTGAGCTCCCCGTCATACCTCGTGAGAAACCAAACACTGGCGCCACAGATAGAGAAAACCCACGAGACGCCCCCATTTTCGCGACATGACGGCCTTCTTTTCTAGCATGGCCTGGAGAGCAATCCCGAGTCCTCTCTCCAAACTCCACAGTAGGCTTGACTCCCTTTTGGTCACTCAGTGGACTCCAAGACATACCCGTCGCGACTCGAGAGGAGAGCGGAGTCTTTTCCTTCCCCTCGAGGCGAGGCCTGACTCCTCGGGTGTGTCTGATATGTGAACCGGAGATCCCTGTCGCCCCTGGAGAGAAACATTAGGTCCTGGACACAAGCCTAGATGAGGTCTCTGTTTTCCTGCAGTGACTCGAGAGCAATCCCCAACTCTCCCTCGCAACTCGAATGGAAGACTGGACTTCCCTGGGCCAACAGAAGAGGAAGCCTGAATTTCCCATTGTAACTCAAGAATCCCGCCACAACTCGAGAAAAACCACGTCGTTCCCTCTTCATCGCAAGATGCGGCCATTGCCGCTACAGCGTCTCAAAAGAAGTCTTATGTTCCATCTTGAAGTGCGATACGGTACTTGGCACCTTTGATGTGACCCCAAAAGTTCCCCAACACACTGGTCTCACTGGAAGGGAACACCGAGGTTCCCGGCATCACCTCATCTGTGCCCCTTCTCCCCTCCTGATCGAGACAGGAGGGTCGATTCCCCTGCTTTGTCTGCAAGGGGTTCCGACCTTCCCGGCGCACCTCAGGATGAGGCCGGTCTCACTAGGAAATTCGAGACGTAGCCTGGTGGGTGGTGCCACATGCGGAAAGACCCCGATTTCCCGGTCCGCTCTTAATAAGAACCCGATGCCAGGACACCTCTTCGAAAGCAAACCTGTGGATGAATGCACAACACGAAGGGGTACTGACATCCCCATGCATAGTACGGAAAAACACGCAGATTCCAAACACAGATCAACAAGTGTCCTGTCATCCCTTGAAGAACTAGAGAGGCATGCGGAGTTCCGTTCCTCCACACAAGAGAAGGCCTGACTCTCCTTTCCCAACTCTGCAGGGACCGTGCGATCGGAGTCAGAAATGTAGATGAAACCTGACGTTCCTGCATCAACTCGAAATGAGGCCCTCTTCCATTGCGCCATACCCAGTGGAGTCCCGAGAGGCCCCTAAAACTCCACAGTATCCCTGATTCTCAGAGGCACCCTCAGAAGCTCTCTGCGGTCACTGGCACAAGTCGAGTGAACCCAGGGTTTCCTGCTGCATTCTGAGAAAGACCTTGAGAGTCCTTCTTTACCGCGTCTTGAGGCCCGATACCCTACCATGACTGGAGAGCAATGACGCATTCCCCTCGCCACGCCCATTGAAACCTAACTTCCCTGGCGCCACACGAGAGGCTCCCTGCGCTCCCCATCCTACCTCATGAAAACCCCACACTGGCACCGCCACTTGAGAAAACTCACGAGACGCCCCCATCATCGTAAGATGAGGGCCTTCTTTTCCTACATGACCTAGAGAGCAATCCCGAGTCCACTATCCAAACTCCACTGGAGGCCTGACTACCTTTAGGCCACTCAGTAGCCTCCAAGAGATACACGTCGCTACTCTAGAGGAGTGCAGAGTCCGTTGCTTCCCCTCGAGCCGAGGCCTGACTACTTGGGTGAGTCTGGAATGGGATCCCGAGATCCGTGTTGCCCCTGTAGAGGAAAACTCGGTCCTGGACACAAGCCTAAATGAGGTCTTTTTTGTCCTGCATTGACTCAAGTGCAATCCCCAGCTCTCCCTCGCAACTTGAATGGATGATTGGACTTCCCTGGGCCAACACAAGAGGAAGCCTGTATTCCCCATTGTAATTCGAGAATCCCGCGGCAACTGGAGAAAAACAACGTGGCTCCTCCGTCATCGAAATATGAGGCCCCTGTCAGCTATAGCGTCTCCAGGGAAGTCCCATGTTCCGTCTTGAAGTGTGAAACGGTACTTGGCACCCTTGATGCGACCCCCAAATTTCCCTGACACCCCGGTCTCACTCGAGGAGAACATGGAGGTTCCCAGCACCGCTTCAGCTGAGCCTCTTCTCCCCTCCTAATGGCGACAGGAGGGTCGATTCCCCTGCTTTGTCTGGAAGGGGTTCCCAGACTTCCCGGCGAACCTCAGGATGAGGCCAGTCTCACGAGGGAAGTCGAGACGTAGCCTCGTGGGTTGTGCCACATGCCGAAAGACCCCGATTTCCTGGTCCGCTATTGATAAGATCCCGATGCCCGGTCACCTCTTCGAAGGTAACCCTGTGGATGAAGGCACAACACGAAGGGGCACTGACACCCCTGTGCATCGTCCCCCAAAACCGCAGATTCCACATACAACTCGACAGGTGGCCTGTCATCCCGTGAACAACTCGAGAGGCAAGCGGAGTTCCATTACTCCACACAAGACGAGGTCTGACTCTCCTGTCCCAACTCTGCAGGGACCCTGCTATCCGAGTCAGAAATGGAGAGGAACCCTGACGTTACTGCCTCAATCCGAGATTAGGTCCTCTTCAATTGCACCAGTCCCTGTGATGTCCCGAGAAGCCCCTCTCAACTCCACAGTATCCCTGACTTCTCAGAGGAACCCCGCTAAGCTCCCTGAGGTCATGGGCACAAGTCGAGGGAACCCAGGGTTTCCTGCCACACCCCGAGAAAGACCTCGAGAGTTCTTCTTCGAAGTGTCTTGAGGCTTGATTCCCCTACCATGACTCGAGAGCAATGAGGCGCTCCCCCACGCCACGTCCATGGAGACCTGACTTCCGTGGCACCACAGGAGTCTCCCTGAGCTCCCCGTCCTATCTCGTGAGAAACCCCAACCAGGCACTGCACCTTGAGAAAACCCACGAGACACCCCCGTCATCGCGAGATGAGGGCCTTCTTTTCCTGCATGGCCTAGAGAGCAATCCCGAGTCCTCTCTCCAAACTCCACAGGAGGCTTAACTCCATTTAGGCCACTCTTGGGCTCCAAGGGATAACCGTCGCAACTCGAGAGGAGAGCGGAGTCCATTCATTCCCTTCGAGACGAGGCCTGACTCCCCGGGTGAGTCTGGAATGCAACCCCGAGATCCCTGTCGCCCCTGGAGAGAAAAACTCGGTCCTGGACACAAACCTAGATGAGCTCTATTTTGCCCTGCAGTGACTCGAGAGCAATCTCCAGCTCTCACTTGCAACTCGAATGGAAGATTGGACTTCCCTGGGCCAACACAAGAGGAAACCTGTATTCCCCATCGTAACTCAAGAATCCTGCCGCAACTCGAGAAAAAACACGTGGGTCCCCCGTCAGCGCTAGATGAGGCCCTTGCCCACTACAGCATATCAAGAGAAGTCCCAGGTTCCGTCTTGAAGTGCGAAACGGTACTTGGCACCCTTGATGCAACCAGAAAAGTTACCCGACTTTCACTCAAGGAGAGCACCGAGGTTCCCGGCACTACTTCATCTGAGCCCTTTCTCTCCTCCTGATCCCGAAAGTAGGGTCGATTCCCCTGCTTTGTTTGGAAAGGGTTCCCGGACTTTCCTGCGCGCCTCAGGATGAGGCCGGTCTCACGAGAAAATTCGAGACGTAGCCTAGTGGGTGGTGGAACATGCTGAAAGACCCCAATTTCCCGGTCCGCACTTGAGGAGAACACGATGCCCGGACACCTCTTCGAAGGCAACCCTGTGGATGAAGGCACAACAGGAAGGAGCACTGACGCCCCCGTGCATCTCCGAAAAACCCGCAGGTTCCACACACATCACGAAAAGTGGTGTTATCCTTGAACAACTTGAGATGTAAGCGGAGTTCCATTCCTCCGCAGAACACGAGACCTGACATTCCTGAGCAAACTCAACAGGGACCCTGCGATCTGAGTCAGATCCGGCCTCCAGGAAGTCAGGAGCAGAACCCTGAGGTTCCTGCCTCAACTCGAGATGAGGCCCACTTCCATTGCACCAAACCCAAAGGAGTCCCGAGAGGCCTCTCTCAAATCCACAGTATCCCTGACTTCTCAGAGGCACCCTGAGACGCTCCCTGAGGTCACCGGCACAAGTCAAGGGAACCCAGGGTTTCCTGCCGCAACCCTAGAAAGACATCGAGAGTTCTTTTTCAACCCGTCATGAGGCCCGATTCCCGTACCCTGACTTGAGAGCAATGACGCGCTCCCCCTTGCCCCGCCCATGGAGACCTGACTTCCCTGTTGCCACACGAGAGGCTACCTGAACTCCCCGTCGTACCTCGTGAGAAACCCCACACTGGCGCCGCAGCTCGAGAAAACCCACGAGACGCCCCCGTCATCTCGAGATGTGGGCCTTCTTTTCCTGCATGGCCTGGAGAGCAATCCCGAGTCCTCTCTCCAAACTGAAGAGGAGGGTTGACTCCCTTTAGACCACTCAGTGGGCTCCAAGAGATACGCGTCGCAACTCGAGAGGATAGCCGAGTCCTTTGCTTCCCCTCGAGACGAGGCCTAACTCCCCGGGTGAGTCTGTAATGCAAACCCGAGATCCCTGTCGCCCTTGGAGAGGATCATTGGGTCCTGAACACAAGGCTAGATGAGGTCGCTTTTGCCCTGCAGTAACTCGAGAGCACTCCCCAGCTTTCCCTCGCAACCCGAATGGAAGATTGGACCTCCCTGGGCCAACACAAGAGGAAGCCTGAATTCCCAGTAGTAATTCGAGAATTCCGCCTCAACTTGAGAAAAACCACGTGGTTCCCCCGTCATTGCAAGATGAGGCCCTTGCCCGCTCCAGCGTCTCAAGAGTAGTCCCACGTTCTGTCTTCAAGTGCGAAATGATATTTGGCACCCTTAATGCTACCCCAAAAGTTCCCCGACATACGGGTCGCACTAGAGGGGAACACCGAGGTTCCTGGCACCACTTCATCTGAGCCCCTTCTCCCCTCCTGATCGCGAAAGGAGGGTCAATTCCCCTGCTTTGTCTGCAAGGGGTTCCCGACCTTCTCCACGCACCTCAGATGAGGCTGTCTCACGAGGAAATTCGAGACGTAGCCTCGATGGTCGTGCCACATGCCGAAAGACCGCGATTTCCCGATCCGCTCTTGATAAGAACGCGATGCCCAGACACCTATTCGAAGATAGTCTGGATGAAGGCACAACACGAAGGGGCACTGACACGCCCGTGCATCGTCCGGAAAAGACCGCAGGTTACTCATACAGCTCAACAAGTGCCTGTCACCCAGTGAACAACTCGAGAGGCAAGCGGAGGTCCATTCCTGCACACAAGACAAGGCCTGACTCACCTCTCCCAACTATGCAGGGGGCTGCGATCGGAATCAGAAATGGAGAGGAACCCTGAGGTTCCTGCCTCCCCTCGAGATGAGGCCCCCTTCCATTTCACCAAACCCAGTGGAGTCCCGAGAGGTCTTTCCCAACTCCACAGTATCCCTGACTTCTCAGAGGCACCCGGAGAATCTCCCTGAGGTCACTGGCACAAGTCGAGGGAACCCAGGTATTCTTGCCAAGACCCGAGAGAGATCTTGAGAGTCCTTCAACGCGTCTAGAGGCCTGATTCCCCTACCATGACTCGAGAGCAATGACGCGCTCCCCCTTGCCACACGCATCGAGACCTAACTTCCCTGGCGCCACACAAGAGGCTCCCTGAGCTCCCCGTCGTACCTCCTGAGAAACCAACACAGGCGCTGCAGCTCGGTAAAACCACCGAGACCCCCCCCGTCATCGTGAGATGAGGGCCTTCTTTTCCTGCATGTCCTGGAGTGCAATCCCGAGTCCTCTCTCCAAACTCCAGAGTAGGCTTGATTCCCTTTAATCCACTCAGTGGGCTCCAAGAAATACCCGTCGCGACTCGAGAAGAGAGAGAAGTCCTTTGTTTCCCCTCGAGAGGACGCCTGACTCCTGGGTGAGTCTAGAATGCAACCCCAAGATCCCAGTCATCCCTTGAGAGGAACATTAGGTCCTAGACACAAGCCTGGATGAGGTTTTTTTGCCCTGCAGTGACTCGAGCGCAACCCCCAGCTCTCCCTCGCAACTCGAATGGAAGATTGGGCTTCCCTGGGCCAACACAAGTGGAAGCCAGAAATCCCCTTCGTAACTCGAGAATCCCGCCGCAACTCGAGAAAAACCACGTGTTTCCAATGTCATCCCAAGATGAGGCCCTTGCTGCTATGGCGTCTCAAGAAAAGAACCACGTTCCATCTTGAAGTGCGAAACGGTACTTTGCACCCTTGATGCGACACCAAATGTTCCCGGACACGCCGGTCTCACTCGACAGGAACACCGAGGTTCCCGCACCACTTCATCTGAGCACCTTCTCCCCTCCTGTTCGAGACAGGAGGGTCTATACCCCTGCTTTGTTTGGAAGGGGTTCCCCACATTCCCGGCGCACCTCAGGATGAGGCCGGTCTCACGAGGAAATTCGAGACATAGCGTCGTGGGTGGTGTCACATGCCGAAATACCCCGATTTCCCCGCCCACTCTTGAGAAGAACCCGATGCCCGGACACCTCTTCTAAGGCAACCGTGTAGACGAAGGCACAAAACGAAGGGTCACTGACACTCCCTTGCATCATTCGGTAAAAGCCGCAGGTTCCACACACAGCTCGACAAGAGGCCTGTCATCCCATGAACAACTCGAGAGGCAAGCAGAGTTCCATTCCTCCACTCAAGACGAGGCCTGACTCTCCGGTCCCAACTCTGAAGGGACCCTGCGATCGGAGTCCGAAATGGAGAGGAACCCTGAGGTTCCTGACTCCACTCGAGATGAGGCCCTCTTCCATTACACCAAAAACAGTGGAGGCCCGAGAGGCCCCTCCCAAATCCACAGTATCGCGACTTCTCAGAGGCACCCTTAGAAGCTCCCTGAGGTCACTGGCACAAGTCGAGGGAACACAGGGTTTCCTGACGCAATCCGAGAAAGACCTCGAAAATCCTCCTTCAACGCATCTTGAATCCCGATTCCCCTACCATGACTCGAGAGCAATGACGCGTTCCCCCTCGCCACTCGCATGGAGACTTGACTTCCCTGGCGCCACACGAGAGGCTCCCTGAGCTCCCCGTCATACCTCGTGAGAAATCCCACACTGGCTCCCCAGCTCCAGAAAACCCACGAGACGCCTCCGTCATCGCGAGATGAAGGCCTTCTTTTCCTGCATGGCCTGGAGAGCAATCTCGAGGCCTCTCTTCAAACTCCACAGGAGGCCTGACTCCCTTAGGCCACTCTGTGGGCTCCAAGAGATACCCGTTGGGACTCGAGAGGAGAGCGGAATTCTTTGCTTCCCCTATATACCAGGCCTGACTCCTCAGGTGAGTCTGGAATGCAACCCCGAGATCCCTGTCGCCCCTGGAGAGGAACATTAGGTCCTAGACACAAGCATAGATGAGGTCTCATTTGCCCTGAAGTGACTCGAGAGCAATCCCCTGCTCTCCCTCGCACCTCGAATGGAAGAATGGACTTCCCTGGGACAACACAAGAGGAAACCTGAATTCCCCGTCGTAATTCGAAAATCCCGCTGCAACTCGAGGAAAACCACGTGGTTCCCCCGTCATCGCAAGATGAGGCCCTTGCCAGCTACAGCCTCTCAGTAGAAGCCCTACGTTCCATCTTGAAGTTTAAAACGATAATTGGCAACCTTGATGTTATCACAAAAGTTCCCCGACACCCTGGTCTCACTCGAGGGGAACACCAAGGTTCGGTGCACCGCTTGTTCTGAGCCCCTTATCCCTTCCTGATCGCGACGGGAGGGTCGATTACCCTGCTTTGTCTGGAAGGGGTTCCGGACCTTCCCGGCGCACCTCAGGATGAGGCCGGTCTCACGAGGAAATTCGAGACGTAGCCTTGTGGTTGGTGCCACACGCCGAAAGACCCCGATTTCCCTGTCTGTTCTTGATAAGAACCCAATGCTAGGACACCTCTTCGAAGGCAATCCTGTGGACGAAGGCACAAAACGAAGGGGTCTGACACCCTCCTGCATCGTTGGAAAAGCCCGCAAGTTCCACATACAGATCGACAAGTGGCCTGTCACCCCGTGAACAACTCGAGAGGCAAGAGGAGTTAAATTCCTCCACACAAGACGAGGCCTGACTCTCCTGTCCCAACTCTGCATGGACACTGAGATCCGATTCAGAAATGGAGAGGAACCATGAGGTTCCTGCCTCAACTCGAGATAAGGCCCTCTTCTACTGCACCAAACCCAGTGGAGTTCGGAGCGGCCCCTCCCAACTGCACAGTATCCCTGACTTCTCAGAGGCACCCTGAAAAGTTCCCTGAGGTCACGGGCATAAGTCGATGGAACCCAGGGTTTCCTGCCGTAACCTGAGAAAAAGCTCGCGAGTCCTTCTTCACGCGTCTTGAGGCCCGATTCCCCTACCATGACTGGAGAAAAATGACGCGCTCCCCCTCGCCACGCGCATGAAGATCTGACTTCCCCGGCACCACATGAGAGGCTCCCTGAGCTCCCCATCGTACCTCGTGAGAAACCCCACACTGGCGCCGCAGCTCGAGAAAACCCACGAGACTCCCCTGTCATGGTGAAATGAGGGCCTTTCCTGCATGACCTGAAGAGCAATCCCGAATCCTCTCTCCAAACTCCAAAGGAGGCTTGACTCCCTTTAGGTCACTCAGTGGGCTCCAAGAGATACCCGTCGATACTCAGGAGGAGAGCGGTGTCCTTTGCTTCCCCTCGAGATGAGGCCTGACTACGAGGGTGAGTCTGGAATGCAACCCTGGATCCCTGTCGCCCCTGGAGAGGAACCTTAGGTCCTGGACAAAAGCCTAGATGAGGTCTCTTTGGCCCTGCAGTGACTCAAGCGCAACCCCTAGCTTTCCCTTGCAACTCGAATGGAAGATTGGCCTTTCTGAGCCAACACAAGAGGAAGCCTGAATTTCCAGTTGTAATTTGAGAAACCCGCCGCAACTCGAGAAAAATCACGTGGTTCCCCGTATTGCAAGATGAGGCCCTTGCCCCCTACAGCGTCTCAAGAGAAGTCTCACATTCCGTCTTGAAGTGCAAAACAGTACTTGGCACCCTTGATGCGACCCCAAAAGTTCCCCTATATACCGATCTCACTAGAGGGGACACTGAAGTTTCCGGCACCACTTCATCTGAGGCCTTTCTCCTCTCCTGATCGCGATAGGAGGGTCGATTCCACTGCTTTGTCTCGAAGGGATTCCCGACCTTCCCGGCACACCTCAGGATGAGGCCGGTCTCACGAAGAAATTCGAGAGGTAGCCTCGAGGGCCATACTACATGCCGAAAGACCCCGATTCCATGGTCCACTTTTGATCAAAACCAGACTCCTGGACACCTCTTCGAAGGCAAGCCTGTGGATGAAGGCACAACACGTAGGGGCACTGACACCCCGTGAATCTTCCAGAAAAACCCGCAGGTTCCTCACACAGCTCCACAAGTGGTCTGTCACCTCGTGAACAACTCGAGAAGCAAGCGGAGTTCCATTCCTCCACACAAGACGATGCCTGACTCTCCTGTCACAACTCTAGGGACCTTGCGCACCGAGTCAAAAATGGAGAGGAAGCCTGAGGTTCCTGCCTCCACTCAAGATTAGGCCCTTTTCCATTGCCACAAAACCAGTGGAGTCCCGAGAGGCCCGTCCCAAATCCACAGTATGCCTGACTTCTCAGAGGCACCCTGAGAAGCTCCCTAAGGTCACCGGCAGAAGTCGACGGAACCCAGGGTTTCCTGCCGCAACCCGAGAAAGACCTTGAGAGTCCTGCTTTAACGTGTCTTGAGGCCCGATTCCCGTATCATATCTCGAGAGCAATGACGCGCTCCCCCTTGCCATGCGCATGGAGACCTGAATTCCCTGGTGCCACACGAAAGGCTCCCTGAGCTTCCCGTCGCACCTCGTCAGAAACCGCACACTGGCACCGCAGCTCGAGAAAACCAACAAGACGCCCCTGTCATCGCGAGATGAGGGTCTTCTTTTCCTGCATGGCCTGGAGAGCAATCCTGAGTCTCTCTCCAAACTCCACAGGGGGCTTGACTCCCTTTAGGCCACTCAGTGGGCTCCAAGAGACAGCTGTGGTGACTCAAGAGGAGAGCGGGGTCCTTTGCTTCCCCTCGAGTCGAGCTCTGACTCCCAGGATGCGTCTGGAATGCAACCCCGAGATCGCTGTCGGCCCTGGAGAGGAATATTAGGTCCTGGACACAAGCCTAGATGAGGTCTCTTTTGCCCTGCAGTGACTCAAGAGCAAACCCCAGCTCTCCCTCGAAACTCGAATGTAAGATTGGACTTCCCTGGGCCAACACAAGAGGAAGCCTGAATTCCCTGTCGTAACTCGAGAATCCCGCCGCACCTTGAGAAAAACCACGTGATTCCCCCGTCATCCCAAGATGAGGCCCTTGCCCTCTACAGCGTGTCAAGAGAAACCCCAAGTCCGTATTGAAGTGCAAAACGGTACTTGGCACCCTTGAAGTGACCCCAAAAGTTTCCCGACACACCGGTCCCACTCGAGGGGAACACCGAGGTTCCCGGCACGACTTCATCTGAGCCCTTTCACTCCTCCTGATCGCGACAAGATGGTCGATTCCCCTGCTTTGTCTGGAAGGGGTTCCCGATCTTCATGGCGCACCTCAGGATGACACCAGTCTAACGAAGAAATTCGAGACGTAGCCTCATGGATGGTGCCACGTTCTGAAAGACCCCGATTTCCTGCTCTGCTATTGATAAGAACCCAATGTCCGGACACCTCTTTGAAGGCAACCCTGTGGATGAAGGCACAACACGAAGGGGCACTGACCCCCTCATGCATCTTACGGAAAAAAACGAAGGTTCCACTCACAGCTCGACAAATGGTCTGTTATCCTGTGAACAACTCGAGAGGCAAGTGGAGTTCCATTCCTCCACACAAGACGAGGCCTGACTCTCCTGTCCCAGCTCTTCAGGGACCCTGTGGTCGGAGTTTTAAATGGAGAGGAACCCTTAGGTTCCTGCCTCAACTCGAGATGAGAACCTTTGCCATTGCACCAAACCCAGTGGAGTTCCGAGAGCGCCTCCCAAGTCCACAGTATGCCTGACTTCTCAGAGGCACCCTGAGAAGCTCCCTGAGGTCACCGGTACAAGTCGAGGGAACCCAGGGTTTCCTGCCGCAACCTGAGAAAGACCTCGAGACTCCTTCTTCAACGCGTCTTGAGTCCCGATTTCCCTACCATGACTCGAGAGCATTTATGGGCTCCTCCTCATCACACGCATAGACACCTGACTTTCCTGGCGCCACACAAGAGGCTCCCTGAGCTCCCCGTCGTACCTCGTGAGAAAACTCATACTTGCGCTCCAACTCGAGAAAACCCACAAGACGCCCCCGTCATTGCGAGCTGAGGGCCTTCTTTCCTGTATGGCCTGGAGAGCAATCCCGAGTCCTCTCTCCAACTCCACAGGAGGCTTGACTCCCTGGAGGCCACTCAGTGGGCTCCAAGAGATACCTATCGCGACCCAGGAGGATATCAGAATCCTTTGCTTCCCCTCGAGCCGAGGCCTGACTCACTGGGTGAGTCTGGAATGCGTCCCCGTGATCCCTATCGCCCCTGGAGAGGAACATTAGGTCCTGGACACAAGCCTAGATGAGGTCTATTTTGACCTGCCGTGACTCGAGAGCAATTCCCACCCAGCTCTCCCTGCCAACTCGAATGGAAGAATGGACTTCCCTGGGCCAACAGAAGAGGAAGCCTGAATTCCCCGTCGTAAGTCAACAATCCCATCGCAACTCGAAAAAAACCACGTGGTTTCCCCTTCATCACAAGATGAGGCCCTTGCCCGCCACAGCGTCTCAAGAGAAGTCCCACGTTTCATCTTGAAGTTTGAAACAGTATTTGGCAAGCTTCGTGAGACCCCAAAAGTTCCCTGACATACCGGTCTCACTCAAGGGGAACACCGAGGTTCCCGGCACCACTTCATCTGAGCCCCTTCTCCCCTCCTGATCGCGACAGTAGGGTCGATTAACCTGCTTTGTCTGGAAGGCTTTCCCGACCTTCCAGGGGCACCTCAGCATGAGGCCCGTCTCACGAGGAAATTCGAGACGTAGCCTCGTGTGTGGTGCCGCATTCCAAAAGACCCCGATTTCCTGGTCCGCTCTTGAAAAGAACCCGATGCCCGCACACCACTTCGAAGGCAACCCTGTGGATGAAAGCACATCACGAAGGGGCACTGACACCCCCGTGCATTGTCTGGAAAAAACCGCAGGTTCCACACACAGCTCGACAAGTGGCCTGTCACTCCTTGAACAACTCGAGAGGCAAGCGGAGTTCCATTCCTCCACACAAGACGAGGCCTGACTCTCCTGTCCCAACTCTGCAGGGACCCTGCAATCTGAGTCAGAAATGGAGAGGAACCCTGAGGTTCCTTCCTGATCTCGAGATTAGGCCCTCTTCCATTGCAGCAAACCCAGTGGAGTCCCGAGAGGCCTATCCCAGCTCCATAGTATCCCTGACTTCTCAGAGGCACCCTGAGAAGCTACCTGAGGTCACAGGCACAAGTCGAGGGAACCCAGGGTCTCCTGCCGCAACCCGAGAAAGACCTCAAGCGTCCTTTTTCATTGCGTTGAGCCCTGATTCCACTACCATGACTCGAGAGCAATGACGTGCGCCCCCTCGCCACTCGTATGGAGACTTGACTTCCCTGACACCACACGAGAGGTTCCCTAAGCTCCTGGTCGTACCTTGTGAGAAACCCCACACTGGCACCGCAGCTCCAGAAAAACCACGAGACTCCCCCGACATCGCGAGATGAGGGCCTTCTTTTCCTGCATGGCCTGGAGAGCAATCCCGCGTGCTCTCTCCAAACTCCACAAGAGAGGAGCCAAGATTGCTGAGGAGTAGGACGGGGAGAACTCTTTCCCCCCCAAACAATTTCATCAAAAGAGCATTTAAACGTCGAGTAAATTCCACAATACAACTTATGAATGCTGCCAGAGGACATCAGGCATCCAGAAAAGAACCCAACTCTTGGAAAGTAGGTAGGAAAAAGTATAAAAGACAAAAAAAAGAGACAAAAGAGGGAGGGAGGGATTTCCGTCCCGGGAAGATAGTCTTAAAAAGAGAAAAGTTTCCAAACACCAGGAAAGCTTTTCACTGCCAAATCTTTGCCAAGCTTTGGAAGCACAAAGGGCAACATAAGGGGGATAAAAATAAATAAGCAATTAAAACTCGCAGATTGCAAGCCCTACGGTAACTCCCCCAGCCGCGAAGCAGTGCAGACGCCTGCTCACACCATTAGCAAGCAGGGGCTGGGCAGGGAGGCGCGGCGCGGGCTGCATCGCTTAGAGTAAGAATCTGGCCTGAATACCCTGAGCGCTATCTGAACGAAATAACTTGGGCTAGCAAACCAGACTCTGGGATATCTACCACGCAAAAAGCCAGCCCTAACCTAAGACACCGCCAGGCCCGCGCACGGAACAAAGGACTGAACAGAGATAGCCGGCTGCAGACCTTCCCCCTCCGGTGACAGGCAGCCAGAGCCGGAAGGGGGCAATCGCAGCCCCAGAGAGACATTATCTATAAAACTGTAAGCAGGCTTCTTTGCTAACTAAAACTTCTTGGGGATCTGGACGGTCAACATCTGCCTGAGAAGGTGCGCCTGTTTTACACACAGATAACCGAGTGGCGG
Source organism: Bubalus kerabau (assembly GCF_029407905.1). Taxonomy (NCBI): domain Eukaryota; kingdom Metazoa; phylum Chordata; class Mammalia; order Artiodactyla; family Bovidae; genus Bubalus; species Bubalus kerabau. The sequence continues at coordinate 845,101 of NC_073633.1, forward strand.
GGAGGCGATAAGTCACAACATTGGCGCTCGCCAAACACCTCATCACCTGAGCTGCTCGGACCTGGGAAGAGCACAAAACGCAGGCCCAACCGAGTCTGTGCCTCTGAGGACTACCCGAGTGCCTGAACCTGAGCGGCTTGGACCTGGGAGGTGCATGCAGCCCAGGGCCAGCCTCGGATTGTTCCCAGTGGAACAACCTAGAGCCCGAGCAGTGTGGGCAGGGAGGCTACACTTGCCGTGAGCGGGGGCAGACCCAGTGTGGCTGAGGCACTGCGAGCGCACGCCAGTGTTATTTGTTTGCAGCATCCCTCCCTCCCTCCCCACAGCACAACTGAACAAGTGAGCCTAAAAAAAAAAAGTGTCCTCCACCGTCCCCTTTGTGTCAGGGCGTAAACCAGACACTGAAGAGACCAGCAAACAAAAGAAGCTATAACAGAGGGAAACGCCTTGGAAGTTACAGGCAATAGATTAAAACCCTGTGGTTACTAGGACTACATAGGAAGGCGCCTATAGATCTTGGGAAATATAAGTCGGACCAAGGAACTAGCCAAAAATGAACTGAACCCACGATACTCACAACAAAACCAGAGAAAGTCCTAGATATATTTTTATGATCATTCGTTCTTTTTTTTAATTTTTTAATTTTAAGTCCTCCATTGTTCCTTTAATTTTCACTTTTATAACCTATTACTTTGCAAAAAAAGACCCTATTTTTTTCTTCTTCAGCAAACTTCATATATATATATATATATATATATATATATATATATATATATATATATTAATTTTTTGACCTTGTTTTTTTGTTTTGTTTTTTTTTTCTTCTTTTCTTTAACATTGTATTTTTGAAATTCCAAACTGTACTCTAGATTTTTAATTTATGCTTTTTGGTATTTGATATCAATTTTGTACCTGTAGTTTCTTTATAATTTTTGCGACATTGCTTGTTTTTGTTTGTTTGTTTTCTCTTTAGTTTTCTTCTTCCTTTTTTTTAACATTGTATTTTTGAAATTCCAAACTCTACTCTAGATTTTTAATTTTTGCTTTTTGGTATTAGTTATCAATTTTGTACCTGTATTTTCTTAATATTTTTTGCGAGCTTGTTTGTTTTTCTTTGTTCGTTTTTTCTCTCTTTCTTTTCCTTCTTCTTTTCTTTAACATCGTATTTTTGAAATTCCAAACTCTACTCTAGATTTTTAATTTTTGCTTTTATGTATTTGTTACCAATTTTGTACCTTTAAGAACCCAATCTTCAGTACCCATTTTTCACTAGGGAGCGAGATTACTGGCTTGACTGCTCTCTCTCCCTTTGGACTCTCCTTTTTCTCCACCAGGTCGCCTGTGTCTCCTCCCTAACCCCTCTCTACTCTACCCAACTCTGTGAATTTCTGTGTATTCCAGATGGTGGAGAACACTTAGGGAACTGATTACTGGCTGGATCTGTCTCCCTCCTTTTCATTCCCCCCTTTTATCCTTCTGGCCACCTCTGTCTCCTTCCTCCTTCTTCTCGTCTCTGTATAACTCTGTGAACATCTCTGAGCGGTCCAGTTGTGGAGTGCACATAAGGAAGTGACTACTGGCCAGCCCACTCTCTCCACTATTGATTCCACCTGATCTCATTTGGGTCACCTCTAACTCCCTCGTCCCTCTTCTCTTCTCCATGTAACGCTGTGAACCTTTCTGAGTGACCCTCACAGTAGAGAAACTTTTCTTCTTTAACGTAGATGTTTTATCAATGGTGCTGTATAGAAGGAGAAGTGTTGAAACTACTGTAAAAGTAAGACAGATAACTGGAAGCAGGAGGCTTAAGTCCAAACCCTGACTCCAGGGAACTCCTGACTCCGAGGAACATTAATTGACAGGAGCTCATCAAATGCCTCCATACCGACACTGAAATCAAGCACCACACAAGGGCCAACAAGTTCCAGGGCAAGACATACCAAGCAAATTCTCCAGCAACAAAGGAACGCAGCCCTGAGCTTCAAGATACAGGCTGCCCAAAGTCACCCCAAAACCACAGACATCTCATAACTCATTACTGGACACTTCATTGCACTCCAGAGAGAAGAAATACAGCTCCACCCACCAGAACACGGACACAAGCTTCCCTAACCAGGAAACCTTGACAAGACACCTGTACAAACCCACACACAGCGAGGAAATGCCACAGTAAAGAACTCCACAAACTGCCAGAATACAGAAAGGACACCCCAAACTCAGCAATTTAAACAAGATGAGACAGAGGAATACCCAGCAGATAAAGGAACAGGATAAATGCCCACCAAACCAAACAAAAGAGGAAGAGATAGGGAATCTACCTGATAAAGAATTCCGAGTAAGGATAGTGAAATGGATCTAAAATCTTGAAATTAAAATGGAATCACAGATAAATAGCCTGGAGACAAGGATTGAGAAGATGCAAGAAAGGTTTAACAAGGACCTAGAAGAAATAAAAAAAGAGTCAATATATAATGAATAATGCAATAAATGAAATTAAAAACACTCTGGAGGCAACAAATAGTAGAATAACAGAGGCAGAAGATAGGATTAGTGAATTCGAAGATAGAATGGTAGAAATAAATGAATCAGAGAGGATAAATGAAAAACGAATTAAAAGAAATGAGCACAATCTCAGAGACCTCCAGGACAATATTAAACGCTACAACATTCGAATCATAGGGGTCCCAGAAGAAGAAGACAAAAAGAAAGACCGTGAGAAAATACTTGAGGAGATAATAGTTGAAAACTTCCCTAAAATGGGGAAGGAAATACTCACTCAAGTCCAAGAAACCCAGAGAGTCCCAAACAGGATAAAGCCAAGGCGAAACCCCCCAAGACACATATTAATCACATTAACAAAAATCAAACACAAAGAACAAATATGAAAAGCAGCAAGGGAAAAACAACAAATAACACACAAGGGAATTGCCATAAGGATAACAGCTGATCTTTCAATAGAAACTCTTCAAGCAAGGAGGGAATGGCAAGACATACTTAAAATGATGAAAGAAAATAACCTACAGCCCAGATTATTGTACCCAGCAAGGATCTCATTCAAGTATGAATGAGAAATCAAAAGCTTTTCAGACAAGCAAAAGCTGAGAGAATTCTGCACCACCAAACCAGCTCTCCAACAAATACTAAACAGGAAACACAAAAACGGTGTATAAATTCAAACCCCAAACAATAAAGTAAATGGCAATGGGATCATACTTATCAGTAATTACCTTAAACGTAAATGGGTTGAATGCTCCAACCAAAAGACAAAGACTGGCTGAATGGATACAAAAACAAGACCCCTACATATGTTGTCTACAAGAGACCCACCTCAAAACAGGGGATACATACAGACTGAAAGTGAAGGGCTGGAAAAAGATTTTCCATGCAAATAGGGACCAAAAGAAAGCAGGAGTAGCGATACTCATATCAGATAAAATAGACTTTAAAACAAAGGCCGTGAAAAGAGACAAAGAAGGTCACTACATAATGATCAAAGGATCAATCCAAGAAGAAGATATAACAATTATAAATATATATGCACCCAACGTGGGAGCACCACAGTATGTAAGACAAATGCTAACAAGTATGAAAGGAGAAATTAACACTAACACAATAATAGTTGGAGATTTTAATACCCCACTCACACCTATGGATAGATCAACTAAACAGAAATTTAACAAGGAAACACAAACTTTAAATGATACAATAGACCAGTTAGACCTAATTGATATCTATAGGACATTTCATCCCAAAACAATGAATTTCAACTTTTTCTAAAGTGCACATGGAACCTTCTCCAGGATAGATCACATCCTGGGCCATAAAGCTAGCATTGGTAAATTCAAAAAAATAGAAATCATTCCAAGCATCTTTTCTGACCACAATGCAGTAAGATTAGATCTCAATTACAGGAGAAAAACTATTAAAAATTCCAACATATGGAGGCTGAACAACACGCTGCTGAATAACCAACAAATCACAGAAGAAATCAAAAAAGAAATCAAAATTTGCATAGAAACGGATGAAAATGAAAACACAACAACCCAAAACTTGTGGGACACGGTAAAAGCAGTCCTAAGGGGAAAGTTCATAGCAATACAGGCACACCTCAAGAAACAAGAAAAAAGTCAAATAAATAAACTAACTCTACACCTAAAGCAACTAGAAAAGGAAGAAATGAAGAACCCCAGGGTTAGTAGAAGGAAAGAAATCTTAAAAATTAGAGCAGAAATAAATGCAAAAGAAACAAAAGAGACCATAGCAAAAATCAACAAAACCAAAAGCTGGTTCTTTGAAACGATAAATAAAATTGACAAACCATTAGCCAGACTCATCAAGAAACAAAGGGAGAAAAATCAAATCAATAAAATTAGAAATGAAAATGGAGAGATCACAACAGAAAACACAGAAATACAAAGGATCATAAGAGACTACTATCAACAATTATATGCCAATAAAATGGACAACGTGGAAGAAATGGACAAATTCTTAGAAAAGTACAACTTTCCAAAACTGGACCAGGGAAGAACTAGAAAATCTTAACAGACCCATCACAAGCACGGGAATGGAAACTGTAACCAAAAATCTTCCAGCCAACAAAAGCCCAGGTCCAGACGGCTTCACAGCTGAATTCTACGAAAAATTTAGAGAAGAGCTAACACCTATCCTGCTCAAACTCTTCCAGAAAATTGCAGAGGAAGGTAAAGTTCCAAACTCATTCTATGAGGCCACCATCAGCCTAATACCAAAACCTGACAAAGATCCCACAAAAAAAGAAAACTACAGGCCAATATCACTGATGACATAGATGCAAAAATCCTTAACAAAATTCTAGCAATCAGAATCCAACAACACATTAAAAAGATCATACACCATGACCAAGTGGGCTTTATCCCAGGGATGCAAGGATTCTTCAATATCCACAAATCAATCAATGTAATACACCACCTTAACAAATTGAAAAATAAAAACCATATGATTTTCTCAATAGATGCAGAGAAAGCCTTTGACAAAATTCAACATCCATTTATGATTAAAAACTCTCCAGAAAGCAGGAATAGAAGGAACATACCTCAACATAATAAAAGCTATATATGACAAACCCACAGCAAACATTATCCTCAATGGTGAAAAATTGAAAGCATTTCCTCTAAAGTCAGGAACTAGACAAGGGTGCCCACTTTCACCATTACTATTCAACATAGCTTTGGAAGTTTTGGCCACAGCAATCAGAGCAGAAAAAGAAACAAAAGGAATCCAAATTGCAAAAGAAGAAGTAAAACTCTCACTGTTTGCAGATGACATGATCCTCTACATAGAAAACCCTAAAGACTCCACCAGAAAATTACTAGAACTAGTCAATGACTATAGTAAAGTTGCAGGATATAAAATCAACACACAGAAATTCCTTGCATTCCTATACACTAATAATGAGAAAACAGAAAGAGAAATTAAGGAAACAATTTCATTCACCATTGCAACGGAAAGAATAAAATACTTAGGAATATACCTACCTAAAGAAACTAAAGACCTATATATAGAAAACTATAAAACACTGGTGAAAGAAATCAAAGAGGACACTAATAGGTGGAGAAATATACCATGTTCATGGATTGGAAGAATCAATATAGTGAAAATGAGTATACTACCCAAGGCAATTTATAGATTCAATGCAATCCCTATCAAGCTACCAACAGTATTCTTCACAGAGCTAGAACAAATAATTTCACAATTTGTATGGAAATACAAAAAACCTCGAATAGCCAAAGCGATCTTGAGAAAGAAGAATGGAACTGGAGGAATCAACCTACCTGATTTCAGGCTCCGCTACAAAGCCACAGTTATCAAGACAGTATGGTACTGGCACAAAGACAGAAATATAGATTAGTGGAACAAAATAGAAAGCCCAGAGATAAATCCACACACGTATGGACACCTTATCTTTGACAAAGGAGGCAAAAATATACAATGGATTAAAGACAATCTCTTTAACAAGTGGTGCTGGGAAATCTGGTCAACCACTTGTAAAAGAATGAAACTAGAACACTTTCTAACACAATACACAAAAATAAACTCAAAATGGATTAAAGATCTAAACGTAAGACCAGAAACTATAAAACTCCTAGAGGAGAACATAGGCAAAACACTCTCTGAAATACATCACAGCAGGATCCTCTATGACCCACCTCCCAGAATATTGGAAATAAAAACAAAAATAAACAAATGGGACCTAATTAACCTTAAAAGCTTCTGCACATCAAAGCAAACTATTAGCAAGGTGAAAAGACAGCCTTCGGAATGGGAGAAAATAATAGGAAATGAAGCAACTGACAAACAACTAATCTCAAAAATATACAAGCAACACCTACAGCTCAACTCCAGAAAAATAGATGACCCAATCAAAAAATGGGCCAAAGAACTAAATAGACATTTCTCCAAAGAAGACATACAGATGGCTAACAAACACAGGAAAAGATGCTCAAAATCACTCATTATCATAGAAATGCAAATCAAAACCACTATGAGGTACCATTTCACGCCAGTCAGAATGGCTGCAATCCAAAAGTCTACAAATAATAAATGCTGGAGAGGGTGTGGAGAAAAGGGAACCCTCTTACACTGTTGGTGGGAATGCAAACTAGTACAGCCACTATAGAGAACAGTGTGGAGATTCCTTAAAAAACTGGAAATAGAACTGCCTTATGATCCAGCAATCCCACTGCTGGGCATACACACTGAGGAAACCAGAAGGGAAAGAGACACGTGTACCCCAATGTTCATCGCAGCACTGTTTCTAATAGCCAGGACATGGAAGCAACCTAGATGTCCATCAGCAGATGAATGGATAAGAAAGCTGTGGTACATATACACAATGGAGTATTACTTCGCCATTAAAAAGAATAGAATGAATCAGTTCTAATGAGGTGGATGAAACTGGAGCCTATTATACAGAGTGAAGTAAGCCAGAAAGAAAAACACCAATACAGTATACTAACGCATATATATGGAACTTTGAAAGACGGTAACAATAACCCTGAGTACGAGACAGCAAAAGAGACACTGATGTATAGAAGAGTCTTATGGACTCTGTGGGAGAGGGAGAAGGTGGGAAGATTTGGGAGAATGGCATTGAAACATGTAAAATATCATGTATGAAAAGAGTTGCCAGTCCAGGTTTGATGCATGACACTGGAAGCTTGGGGCTAGTGCACTGGGACGACCCAGAGGGATGCTATGGGGGGGAGGAGGGAGGAGGGTTCAGGATGGGGAGCACATGTATACCTGAGGCGGATTCATTTTGATATTTGGAAAAACTAATACAATTATGTAAAGTTTAAAAATAAAATAAAATTAAAAAAAATCCACAGGAGGCTTGACTCCTTTTAGGCCACTCAGTGGTCTCCAAGAAATACCCGTCGGGACTCGAGAGCAGAGCAGAGTCCTTTCCTTCCTCTCGAGATGAGGTCTGACTCCTCGGGTGCATCTAAAATGCAACCCCGAGATCTCTGTCGCCCCTGGAGAGGAACATTAGGTCCTGGACACAAGCTTAGATGAGGTCTCTTTTGCCCTGAAGTGACTCGAGAGCAATCCCTAGCTCTCTCTCGCAACTCCAATGGAAGATTGGACTTCCCTGGGCCAACACAAGAGGAAGCCTGAATTCCCCATCGTAACTCGAGAATCCCGCCGAAACTCGAGAAAAACCACATGGTTACCCTGTCATCGCAAGATGAGGCCCTTGCCCGCTACAGCGTCTAAAGAGAAGTCCCAGGTTTCTTCTTGAAGTGTTTTCACACTTCAAGTGTGAAAACTTGGCACCCTTGATGCGATTCCAAAAGTTCCCCGACACCCTGGTCTCTCTCGAGGGGAACACCGAGGTTCCCGGTACGACTTCATCTGAGCCACTTCTCCCCTCCTGATTGCGACTGGAGGGTCGACTCCCGTGCTTTGTCTGGAAGGGGTTCGCAACCTTCCCGGCGCACCTCAGGATGAGGCCGGTCTAACGAGAATATTTGAGACGTAGCTTCATGGGTGGTAACACATGCTGAAAGACCCCGATTCCCCGGTCCACTCTTGATAAGAACCCGATGCCCGGACACCTCTTGAAAGGCAACCCTGTGGAAGAAGGCACAACACGAAGGGGCACTGACACCCTCGTGCATCGTCCGGAAAAACCCGCAGATTCCAAACACAGTTCGACAAGTTGCCTGTCACCCCGTGAATAACTCGAGAGGCAAGCGGAGTTCCATTCCTCCTTACAAGACGAGGCCTGACTCTCCTGTCCCAACTCTGCAGGGACCCTGTGATCAGAGTCAGAAATGGAGACGAACCCTGAGGTTCCTGCCTCCACTCGAGATGAGGCCCTCTTCTATTGCACCAAACCCAGTGGAGTCCCGAGAGGGCCCTCCCAACTCCAGGGTATCCTTGACTTCTCAGAGGCACACTGAGAAGCTCCCTGAGGCCACCGGCACTAGTCGAGGGAACCCAGGGTTTACTGCCGTGACCCAAGAAACACCTTGAAAGTCCTTCTTTAACGGTTCTTGAGGCCCGATACACCTTCCATGACTCTAGAGCAATGACGCGCTCCCCCTCGCAATGCGCATGGAGACCTGACTTCCCAAGCGCCACATGAGAGGCTCCCTGAGCTCCCCGTAGTACCTCATGAGAAACCCCACACTGGCGCTGCAGCTCGAGAAAACCCACGAGACGCCCCCTTCATCACGAGATGATGGCCTTCTTTTCCTGCATGGCCTGGAGAGCAATCACGAGTCCTCTCTCCAAACTCCACAGGAGGCTTGACTCCCTTTAGGCCACTCAGTGGGCTCCAAGAGATACCCGTTGCAACTCGAGAGGAGAGCGGAGTCCTTCGCTTCCCCTCGAGACAAGGACTGACTCCCCGGGTGCATCAGGAAAGCAACCCCGAGATCCCTGTCCCCCCTGGAGACGAACATTATGTCCTGGAAACAAGCCTAGATAAGGTCTCTTTTGCCCTGCAGTAACTCAAGCGCAATCCCTAGCTCTCCCTCGCAACTCGAATGGAAGACTGGACTTCCCTGGGCCAACACAAGAGGAAGCCTGAATTTCCTGACCTAACTCGAGAATCCCGCCACAACTCGAGAAAAACAACGTGGTTAACCCGTCACCACAAGATGAGGCCCTTGCCAGCTACAGCGTCTCAAGAGAAGTCTCACGTTCCGTCTTGAAGTTTGAAACGGTACTTAGCACCTTTGATGTGACTCCAAAAGTTCCCCGACATCCCAGTTTTACTCGAGGGGAACATCGAGGTTCCCGGCACCACTTCATCTGAGCCCCTTCTCCCCTCCTGATTGGGACAAGAGGGTCGATTCACTTGCTTTGTCTGAAAGGGTTACCGACCTTCCTGGTGCACCTCAGGTTGAGGTCCGTCTCAAGAAGAAATTCGAGACGTAGGCTTGTGGGTGGTGCCACATGCCGAAAGACACTGATTTCCTGGTCTGCTCTTGATAAGAATCTGAAGGCTGGATACCTCTTCGAAGGCAACCCTGTGTATGAAGGCAAAAAACGAAGGGGAACTGACACCCCCATGCATCGTCCGGATAAAACCGCAGGTTCCACACACAGCTCGACAAGTGGCCTGTTATCCGGTGAACAACTCGAGAGTCCAGTGGAGTTCCATTCCTCCACACAAGACGAGGCCTGACTCTCCTGTCCTAACTCTGTAGGGACTCTGTGTTCAGAGTCAGAAATGGAGAGCAACCCTGAGGTTCCTGCTTCAAATCGAGATGAGGCCCTCTTCTGACAAGGTCCAGCCTCGGCTGGTCCAGGGTTTTCAAAGGGGAGACAGAGTAGGCGGCCTATTGATTTATTTATCGAAGATATAAAGAGTAATAGAATGAGGATAGCTCAGTAGGAAAATTTAGTGGAGAAAAGAAGCTGAGTAGCTTGGTTTATGCGGAAAATCAGTATAACCCGTGACACCAGGTTAGCTCTGACCACGGAGGCCGCAGGCTCCCTCTCGAATAGCGAAAAGTGCCCCACCTTAGACACCTTCTCAAGTGGTCTTCGAAGCCCAGGCAAATAAATGGTCGCAGAGGATATCCGCGCTCCAGATGGACACTCAATTTTCAGATGAAAATTGAGGGGAAGAATGACATTAGGAGACTAAGCGTTGGCAATCAAGGCCCGTAGCTTTATTTTCAACAGGGGTTTTTATACCCTAAGTTACACATAGAGGATAATGGGGATGCAAAGACAGCAGCCTTTGATCCTTATCAAAAACCAGAGTTTCTGTCCTGCAAATGTATTGTATACAAATGGTTTAGGTGATTTACATCATCTTCTAGCCAGAAGACCTATTAACATTTTATGACTCTTGACAAAGACTTATCAACCGTAAGACTTATTTTCTCTAAGAGTAATTATTTTAAGGTTTGGCCCCATCTTTCGAAGATAAAATTGCATTCCTATAGGGCAGATGTGTAATGGGCTTACAACAAAGGAAATAATTTATTACCTTAAGGGTCTAAAGTTAGTAACACCAAGGCCACTACTTATTTCTTCTACATACCAACTATATTAATTAATACACATTCAAGGATACAATTCAGGGGATGTGGAAACTTGGCAACAAGCATTGGTTCATCAATGAAATCTTTTACTAGTTTCATTCTGACAGTTTCTAACTCTCTGAGAGGCTCTAAGCTATTTGAATATCTTAAGCTTCCCGTGCCTCTCGAGGCTCGGAGACTGTAAACAATTGTATGCATTGCTGTAGGAGACCGGGTAAACTTGTCAGGCGAGTTAGAGAGCCATCTGACGTGTTTGGATTTAAACACTCCTAATTGCCCAGGAACTTTATTAATTGGAGCTGTAAGTTAGCTCTTTGACAGAGAGAGTGAGATGGTGGTGGGGGACAGCCCCCAGTAAAGTCAGAGGGGAGAGCACAAAGCAATAAAGTAGGCAGACTCTGGTTTTGGGGGGTAGATGCTCAAGAATATCCGGGAGGACTCCCGAGGTTCGATCCCGCCTTTGTGCATGCCCAGCCTCCTTCCTCATGACCTTTGTCACGAGTGGACTGTCTCTCGCCGGCTCCCGGCATCTCCCCGTTTTTTATTTCTTAAAACAGCCAGATGTAGCTCAGTCGCGAGCCTCTGAATACTCTGCCGAAGAATCCTGACAATACAAGGAAGAATGATTATGAGAAGCAGAATTAAAGCAGCCACCGCAGCATAGCTAAAGACATTAGACAGAATATTCTTTCCTGAGATGTAGTTAGGGAAAGTTTGGAAGAAATCATTTGCTGTTCCAGCAGCAGTAAAATCTAATCGGGAGTGCTCCATGGTTGCTATTTGATAGTGAAGTTTCCCTACGTCTCAACCAATGTCAGAGCTGTTCCAGATACCTGAAATATGGTTTTTAATCTTTTCCCATTCAAAATCTGTCTCATTTACTTTCAGGGGTGTTACACATATCCACCGATAGTCAGCATGACAAGACAATGCCATTTTCACCTTTAAAGCCTGCAATTCAGCCCCAATATGTATTACTGCTTCCTCTAGGGCGTCTACCCTCATTTCTAATTTTCTCTCTATAGCTTCCTGTGTTGCCAATGTTAAAGAAACATTTTTGGACATAGAATCAACATATTGAGCAGTATGTACTTGTTGAGTCAATGATATTGCTACCACAGTAACAGAAGTGATTGCACTTATCAAAGCTGCTGTTCCCAAGATAATTAAGCCCACAAACCGTCGTGTTTGCATTAAATCCTGTAGTTGTTGTAATACAGCAAGACCATAATTCAATAAGTGGTTACATCATAAGATAAGGTGGATGTTGTAGCATTACAAAGGAGCAAACATTATATTGAGGGTTTAAACAAGATGAACCAGGGAGCAGCTGTAGGCGTCAGCCTGGGGGAGCAGTGTCCCCAGCATCAGGAGGCAGAACGCGAGCGGCAGGCTGTGGGCCAAGGCGCCTATGGTGGGCGGAGGGGCAGGGTTCGTGGTTTAGGGCTAGCCGCCACCGCTTGGGCTCAGGGCGGTCCCCTCTCGCCGGTGGGGCCACGCTGGTCTGGACGGCACTCCGCGGGCGCGCTTTCCTCTCTGGCCCTCACTCGCTGCACAGACTTCTTTGCTCTAGGTCACGGGGTGCAGAGAGGTGGGTGCGAGGCGCTGCTGGTGGCGCGGAGGCGAGAGCTGGCTGGGGGAGGGGGAGCGAGCGAGTGCGCGCGCCGCGAACCTGGTCTTTGGGGAATGTGACATGACGAATTTGTCTGAGATCCAAACCGGAGAATCTGCATTCTGTAGAAATATACAAGCATACCCTCTCCCACAAGTTAGCAACACATCTGGCCTTTTTCACTCTCCCGTAAGGAGGCCTTTTTACTTGACCAGGGGCCGAGTCGTAGCCTGTAATTCAGGCATCTAGTGTCTCATCATTGTAGTCTGCCCCTGTGTGTTTACATTTAAGTGATTAATTACAATTGGAACATAACTTCACTATTTGTCTAGCTGTTTCCCTATGGATATGTTAATTTAGGTCTAATGTTTAGTTTAGGTCTCTGTATAAATTTAAGTAATAAATGTATAACCTCCTTATCTCATTTTGGTATACAGGTATACAGATATACCTAAATGCAAAATGCATTTATATATGTATTTATATATGGCAACAAGTATAAAGTTATTGACATATAATATATATAAATCAATATACTTGAATTAATCTTTATAATTAATATATTAATTAATATATATTACAACAATACAACACATACACAGCTAATACCAACCAACACAAACCAATATACTGTAATAATACATGTCACACATTTATAATTATACAGTATATAGAACATTTATCATCACAGCACATCAATCCATACCAATTAATATCAGCCACACACACATTATATTCTGCCATATATATTTAATTATACAGTATATATATATGTGTGTGTATATAGTATACATATTAATTTATATACAAATTAATTAAGTATAGATCTATAAATAGAATTAGGTATACCTTTATTATATTTTATTTATACCCATACCTAATTAGGCAAACTGTAATTAGGCAAATACATTTATATTATGTATTTATAACAATATATAAAGTATTGTTAAATGTACCACCTGTACAGCATCTCCACCCCACATACCACTTTCTCTAATCCCACCAACTCATTTTCAGTATTATGTGTTGGCCAGGAGCTGGGCCAGTCTTTCCCAGCAATGTTAAGAGACGTCTGTTCCTGTGTCTAATAGCCCTGGCGTTTTATTCTCTTGAATTAAAAGATCTTTTAAAGGCCTTGGAACTGTAATTTCCTGCACCCAAAAGGCTAGATCACTAGATCCAAATGTTTTGTGGCTCTTAGCTTGAGAAGTCAAGTTTTTCCTTGTCTGATAGTAAGGTAAAAGTAAAAGCTGTGTTACTCTTTGACCTTTATTAATTTGTACAGTTTTGATAGGCAGTGAGATCAAGACTTTAATTTCTCAATATCATCAGAATCTACTACACCATGCACCAGCGAAATTTCTTTTCTTTCTTTTTTTTTTTTATTTAATTTTTTTTTAAAAGAAAGCGAGCTACGCCCCAGGACAAATCTTACAATGTCCTCAGATAGGGGGCCAGCCACTCCGGTTGGAATTGGAGTAAGTGGCACATCAGGGGTTAATATTGTTATTAAATCTCCTTGCCTTTTCGCTTTTCTCCTAGCCTGGGTGAGACCCCCCTGAGGGAGTTTTCTCCAAGGAGCACGCTCTGAATATTGTGTACTAAAAGCTCCTTTGTTTAAAAAACTTTTTATCTTCCTCAGTCTTAGGCAACACTTTGGGAGGCTTTGGGGGCAAAGTGGGGAACTCCTGGGTCCTGGGAGGCACAATCGAAGGCGGTGGTGGTCTCCTTAAATCAGAAAGTGGTGGATAAGTTTTTTAAAGGTTTGTGCAGAGGGGGAGGGAGCTCGCCAGGGCTCTCGGCCGCAGCGTCCTGTAAGCCCTCTCCTTCCTCGGGAGGTAGACCACTTTCTCCCTCCTTTTTTTTTTCTCAATGGCAGAAAATATGATCTGTGCAGTAAATGGAGACTCACCACCATCCACCTCTATAGCCTCCCCCATAGGCTATTTAACAGCCTCGTGACGGAGGTCCAGGACATTTCTAATCATATTCCACAGTCAATAAATATTTGTCTATTCTTAGATGCAGAGAAATCCATTTTTAATTTTTTTTTTAATTTTAGAGAATATTTTTATTTATTTTGTAACCTCTTTACCCTGGCTAAACTTCAGAGGGGACTAGAAAAGAAGCCTCAAGGTGAGGATCGAGTTCATCCTTGGGACTAGAGAAAATCCTTCTCCGGGAAACTCCTAGCGGTGGCCCTTTACCCCGACATGGAGGAGGAGGCATAGGGGGATGGGAGAGTCCCGAAGTTTTCCTCTTCTGTTCCGGAGATCCTTTAACTGTTTGGTAACTAAATCTTACGAACTGTCTGATCGGGGATGTTTCCCTCAACCTCCTAGGAGCGGATGGTCTGATTAGGGATGTTTTCTTAAACTTTTAGGAGCATCTTTAGCTAAAAAAAAAAAAAAAAACAACAATCCTCATCAGAATGGCATCGAGCTGCTGTTTCCTCTAAACCTTTTTCAAATTGAGGGGAGAGCTGATCTTTCTTTTCATCCCTATCTTTTACATGCTCATTGGCAGTCATAGCGGCTAGCCATTCATTTAGCTGTCGATAGCTAGGTATAGCCTCTTCATTTTCACTTTTCTTTATAACAGGTACCTTTTCAGATTTGCTTTTTTGTTTAACAGGTACTTTTCCAACTTTACTTTCCACCTTAACAGGCACCTTTTCAAATTCATGAGCTGGATCTAAAACATCTCTAGTCATATTCCACAGAGGAAAGGTGTAAGTAGGGATTTTTTCCAAACCTTGCTGAGCACAATAAGCTCTTAGCTGTTTTCCTAGTTTTTTTTCAAGATATCTAGGTTAACAGTGCCTTGTTGTAGAAACCAAGGGCAGTGGTCTTGTACAAATGTAAAAAAATGATTGAATGGAAGATGTTTTAACCTTGATTCTTCTTTTACTTAATAACTGTAAAATTACTCCTATAAAGAGCTGTCTTTCATTTGATTCAGTGTTGCCCATGTCAGAAAAATAAGGATAGTAAAAGATTTTGCTTTTAGCTATCTAAAGATTAGGCCCTTTTTGTCAGCCTTTTTAGAAACCGTTTTTTCTCTCTAACTCTTCAACACTTCCCACTCCTCTCGCCCTGTCTATTCTACAGGGGGATCTGCAGCACCCTAAGTGGGATCCTATCTGTCCCGAAAACTGAACACTGGGGGAATGGGGTTGGGGATTTACCTTCGAAATGCCTGTCTCGGGCGCCACCTGCAGAGGTCCAGCCCCAGCTGATCCAGGGTATTTGAAGGGAAGATGGAGTAGGCGACCTATTTATATATTTATTTATTCATCAAAGATATAAAGAGTAATAGAATGAGGATAGCTCAGTAGGAAAATTCAGTGGAGAAAAGCAGCTGAGTAGCTTGGTTTACGCGGAAAATCAATATAACCCATGACACCAGGTTAGCTCTGACCACGGAGGCTGCAAGTGCCCTCTAGAATAGAGGAAGTTGCCCCACCTTAGACACCTTATCGAGTAGGTCTTCGAAGCCCAGGCAAATAAATGGTCGCAGAGGATATCCGCGCTCCAGATGGACACTCATCTGAAAATTGAGGGGAATAATGACATGGGGAGACCAAGCGTTGGCGAGCAAGGCCCGTAACTTTATTTTCAACACAGGTTTTAATACCCTAAGTTACACATAGAGGATAATAGGGGATGCAAAGTCAGCAGTCTTTAATCCTTATCAAAAACCAGGGTTTCTTTTCTGCAGATTTATCGTATTAAAATGGTTTAGATGATTTACATCATCTTCTGGCCAGAAGACCTATTAACATTTTATGACTCTTGACAAAGACTTATCAACCATAAGAGTTATTTTCTCTAAGAGTAATTGTTTAAGGTTTGGCGCCATCTTTCGAAGATAAAATTGCATTCCTATAGGGAGGATGTGTAATGGGTTTACAACAAAGAAAAGAATTTATTACCTTAAGGGTCTAAAGTTACTAACATCAAGGCCAGTACTTATTTTTTCTACATACCAACTATATTAATTAACACACATTCAAGGATACAATTCAGGGGATGTGGAAACTTGGCAAAAAGGATTGGTTCATCAATGAAATCTTTTACTAGTTTTATTCTGACAGTTTCTAACTCTCTGAGAGGCTCTAAGCTATTTGAATATCTTAAACTTCCCGTGCGTCTCGAGGCTGGGAGACTGTACACAATCGTATGCATAGCTGTAGAAGACCGGGTAAACTTGTCAGGCGAGTTAGAAAACCATCTGAGGGGTTTGGATTTAAACACTACTAATTGCCCAGGAACATTATTAGTTGGAGCTGTAAGTTAGCTCTTTGACAGAGAGAGTGAGATGGTGGTAGGGGACATCCCCAGTAATGTCAGAGGTGAGAGAACAAAGCCATAAAAAAGGCAGACTTTGGTTTTTGGGGGTAGATGCTCAAGAACATACGGGGGAACTCCCGGAGGCTCGATCCCGCCTTTGCGTATGCCGAGACTCTTTCCTCATGACATTTGTCACGAGTGGAATGTCTCTCGCTGGCTCCCGGCAATCTTCCATTGCACCAAACGCAGTGGAGTCCCGAGAGGCCCCTCCCAACACCACAGTATCAGTGTCTTCTCAGAGGAACCCTGAGCAACTCCCTGAGGTCACCGGCACAAGTCGAGGGAACACAGGGTCTCCTGCCGCAACCCGAGAAAGACCTCAAGAGTCCGTCTTCAACGCGTCTTGAGGCCGGATTCCCCTACCATGACTCGAGAGCGATGACACGCTCCCCCTCGCCATGTGCATGGACACCTGACTTCCCTGGCGCCACATGAGAGGCTCCCTGAGCTCCCCGTCATACCTCGTGAGAAACCCCACACTGGTGCCGCAGCTCGGGAAAACCCACGAGACGCCACCGTCATCGCGAGATTGGGGACTTCTTTTCCTGCCTGACCTGGAGAGCAATCCCTGGTCCTTTCTCCAAACTTCACAGGAGGCTTTACTCCCTTTAGGCCACTCAATGGGCTTCAAGAGATACCTGTCGCGACTTGAGAGGAGAGCAGAGTACTTTGTTTCCCCTCGAGATGAGGCCTTACCTCGGGTGAGTCTGGAATGCAACCCCGAGATCCCTGTTGCCCCTGGAGAGGAACATTATGTCCTGGACAAAAGCCTAGATGAGGTCTATTTTGCCCTACAGTGACTCGAGAGCAACACCCATCTCTCCCTCGCAATTCGAATGGAAGATTGGTCTTCACTGGGCCAACACAAGAGGAAGTCTGAATTTCCCGTTGTAACTCGAGAATCCCGCCGCAACTCTTAAAAACCACGTGGTTCCCCATTCATCGCAATATGAGGCCTTTGCCCGCTACAGAGTCTCAAGAGAAGTCCCATGTTTCGTCATAAAGTTCGAAATGCTACTTGGCACCCTTGATGCGACCCCAAAAGTTCCCCAATATACCGGTCTCACTCCAAGGGAACACCGAAGTTCCTGGCACCCCTTCATTTGAGCCCCTTCTCCGCTCCTGATCACGGCAGGAAGGTCGATCCCCCTGCTTTGTCTAGAAGGGGTTCCCGACCTTCATGGCGCACCTCAGGATGAGGCCAGTCTCACGAAGAAATTCGAGACGTAGCCTCGTGTTGGTGCCACGTGCCGAAAGACCATGATTTCTCGGTCTTGCTCTTGATAAGAACCCGATGCCCGGACACCTCTTCTAAGGCAACCCTGTGGATGAAGGCACTACACGAGGGGGCACTGGCAACCCTGTTCATCGTCCGGAAAATCCCACAGGATCCACATACAGCTCCACAACTGGCCTGTCACCCCTTAAACAATGAGAGAGGCAAGCGGAGTTCCCTTCCTCAGACAAGACGAGGCCTGAGTATCCAATCCCAACTCTGCAGGCACGCTTCGATCTGAGTCAGAAATGGAGAGGAAACCTGAGGTTCCTGCCTCAACCCGAGATGAGGCCCTCTTCCATTAAAACAAACCCAGTGGAGTCCCGAGAGGCCACTCCCATCTCCACAGTATCCCTGACTTCTCATAGGCATTCTGATAAGCTCCTTGAGGCCACCGGCAAACGTCGAGGGAAATAAGGGTTTCCTGCCACAATCGAAGAAAGACCTCGAGAGTCCTTCTTCAATGCGTCTTGAGGTCAGATTCCCCTACCATGGCTCGAGAGCAATAACCCGCTCCCCCTCGCCACGCACATGGAGACCTGACTTCCCTGGCGCCACATGAGAGGCTCCCTGAGCTCCCTGACGTACCTCGTGTGAAACCGCACACTGGCTCCGCAGCTCGAGAAAACCCACAAGACACCTCCGTCATCGCGAGATGAGGGCCATCTTTTCCTGCATGGCCTGGAGAGCAGTCCCAAGTCCTCTCTCCAAACTTCACAGGAGGCTTGACTCCCTTTAGGCCACAAAGTGGGCTCCAAGAGGTGCCCGTCGCGACTCGAAAGGAGAGCGGAGTCCTTTGCTTCCCTTCGACACGAGGCCTGACTCCCTGGGTGAGTCTGGAATGCAAACCTGAGATCTCTGTGGCCCTTGGAGAGGAACATTAGGTCCTGGACACAAGCCTAGATGAGGTCTCCTTTGCCCTGCAGTGACTCGAGCGCAACCCCCAGCTCTCGGTTGCAACTCGAATGGATGATTGGACTTCCCTGGCCCAACACAAGAGGAAGCCTGAAATCCCCGTCGTAACTCGAGAATCCCGCCGCAACTCGAGAAAAACCACGTGGCTCCCCCGTCATCGCAAGATGAGGCCCTTGGCCGCTACAGCGTATCAAGAGAAGTCCCACGTTCCATCCTGAAGTACAAAACGGTACTTGGCACCCTTGATGCGACCCCCAAAGTTCCCTGACATACCGGTCTCACTCGAGGGAAACACCAAAGTTCACGGCACCACTTCCTGTGAGCCCCTTCACCCCTCCTGATCGCGACAGGAGGGTCGACTCCCATGCTTTGTCTGCAAGGGGTTCCCGACGTTCCCCGCGAACCTCTGGATGAGGCCGGTCTCATGAGGAAATTCGAAAAGTAGCCTCATGGTTGGTGCCATATGCTGAAAGATCCCGAATTCCCGGTCCACTCTAGATAAGAACCTGACGCCCGGACATCTCTTCGAAGGCAACCCTGTGGATGAAGGCACAACACGAAGGGACACTGACATCCCCATGCATCATCTGGAAAAACCCGCCGATTCCACTCACAGCTCCAAATGTGGACTGTCACCCCGTGAACAACTCTAGAGGCAAGTGAAGTTGCATTCCTTCACATAAGACGAGGCCTTACCCTCCTGGCCCAACTCTTCAGGGACCCTGCGATCGGAGTCAGAAATGGAGAGGAAGCCTGAGGTTCCTGCCTCAACTAGAGAAGAGGCCCTCTTCCATTGAACCAAACTCAGTGGTGTCCCGAGAGGCCCCTCCCAACACAACAGTATCCCTGAATTCTCAGAGGCTCCCTGAGAAGCTACCTGAGGTCACTGGCACAAGTCGAGGGAACCCAGAGTTTCCTGAAGTAACCCGAGAAAGACTTGGAGAGTCCTTTTTCAACGTCTCTTGATGCCCGATTCCCCTACCATGACTCCAGAGCAAGGACGCGCTCTCCTTGCCACAAGCAGGAAAACTGACTTCCCTAGTACCACACAAGAGGCTCCCTGAGTACCCCATCGTACCTCGTGAGAAAACACACAGTGGCGCTGCAGTTCGAGAAAAACCACAAGATGCCCCCGTCAAGGAGAGATGGGGGTCTTCTTTTCCTGCCTGACCTGGAGAGCAATCCCTGGTCCTCTCTCCAAACTTCACAGGAGGATTGACTCCCTTTAGGCCACTCAGTTGGGTCCAAGAAATACCCGGTGCGACTCGAGAGGAGAGCGGAGTCCTTTGCTTCCCTGGAGACGAGGCCTGACTCCCCGGGTGAGTTTGGAATGCAACCCCGAGATCCCTGTCGCCCCTGGAGTGGAACATTATGTCCTAGACACAAGCCTAGATGAGGTCTATTTTGCCCTACAGTGACTCGAGAGCAACCTCCATCTCTCCCTCACAATTTGAATGGAAGATTGGTCTTCCCACGGTCAACACAAGAGGAAGTCTGAATTTCCCATCGTAATTCGAGAATTCAGCCTCAAGTCTTAAAAACCATGTGGTTCCCCCTTCATTGCAATATGAGGCCCTTGCCAGCTAGAGTCTCAAGAGAAGTCCCACGTTCCATCTTAAAGTTCGAAATGCTACTTGGCACCCTTGATGCGACCCCAAAGTTCCCCAACATACCGGTCTCACTCCAGGGGAAGACCGAAATTCCCGGCGTCTCCAGGGAAGTCCCATGTTCCGTCCTTAAGTGTGAAACGGTACTTGACACCCTTGATGAGACCGCAAAAGTTCGCCGACACGCTGGGTGCCTCGAGGGGAACACCGAGGGTCCCGGCACCACTTCATCTGAGCCCCTTCTCCCCTCCTGATCGCGATAGGAGAGTCGATTCCCCTGCTTTCACTGGAAGGGGTTCCCGGCCTTCCTGGTGCACCTCAGGATGAGGCCGGTCTCAGGAGGAAATTCGAGACTAGCCATGTGTGAGGTGCCACGTGCCGAACGACCCCGATTATCCGGTCCGCTCTTGATAAGAACCCGATGCCCGGACACCTCTTCGAAGGCAACCCTGTGAGTGAAGGCACAACACGAAGGGGCACTGACACCCCCGTGCATCATCCGGAAAAACCCGCAGGGTCTACACACAGCTCGACAAGGGGCCTGAGACTCCCAGAACAACTCGAGAGGCAACCAGAATTCCATTCCTCAGACAAGACGAGGCATGACTCTCCTGTCCCAACACTGCAGGGACCGTGCAGTCGGAGTCAGAATCGGAGAGGAAGCCTGAGGTTCCTGCCTCCCCTCGAGATGAGGCCCTCTTCCATTGCGCCGAACCCAGCAGAGTCCCGAGAGGCCCTGCCAACTCCACAGCATCCCTCACCTCTCAGAGTCACCATGGGAAGTTCCCTATAGTCCCCTGCAGAAGTCGAGGGAAACGAGGGTTTCCCGCCGCCACCCGAGAAAGACCTCGAGAGTCCTTCTTCAACGCGTCTTGAGGCCCTAGTCACTTCCCATGACTCGAGAGTGATGACCAGCTTCCCCTCGCCATGCGCATGGAGACATGAGTTCCCTGGCACCGCACGAGAGGCTCCCTGAGGTCCTCGTCGTGCCTCGTGAGAAAACCCCCATGGGAGCCGCAGCCTGAGGAAACCCATGAGACGCCCCCGTCATCGCTAGATGAGGGCCTTCTTTTCCTGCCTGGCCTGGAGAGCAATCCCGAGTCCTCTCTCCAAACTGAAGAGGAGGATCGACACCCTTGAGTCCACTCATTGGGCTCCAAGAGATCCGTGTCGCGACTTGAGAGGAAAGCGGAGTCCTCTGCTTCCCCTCGAGGCGAGGCCTGACTCCCTGGGGGAGTCTGGAATGGAAACCCGAGATCCCTGTCTTCCCTTGAGAGGAATATTAGGTCCTGGACACACGCCTCGATGAGGTCTCTTTGGCCCTGTAGTGACTCGAGCAGAACCCCCAGCTTTCCCTCGCAACTCCAGGGGAAGATTGGGCTTCCCAGGGCCAACCCAAGAGGAAGCCTGAAATCCCCGTCGTTTTCGAGAATCCAGACTCAACTCAAGAAAAACGACGTGGTTCCAACGTCTTCACAGAATGAGGCCCTTGCCCGCTACAGCGTCCCCAGGGAAGTCACATGTTCCGTCCTGAAGTGGGAAACGGTACTTGGCTCCCTTGTTGCGACCCCTAAAGTTCCCTGAAATGCCGGGTTCCCTTGAGTGGAACACCTAGAGTCCCGGCCCCACTTCATCTGAGCCCCATCTCCCCACCTGATCACGACAGGAGAGTTGATTCCCCTTCTTTGTGTGGAAGGTGTTCCCGGCCTTCCCGGCGCACCTCAGGATGATGCTGGTCTCACGAGGAAATTCGAGATGAGCCACGTTGGTGCTGCCACATGCCGAACGACCCCGATTTCCTGGTCCGCTCTTGAAATGAACCCGATGCCCGGACACCTCTTTGAAGGCAACCCTGTGGGGGAAGGCACAAAATGAAGGGGCAATGACACCCCTGTGCATCTTCTGGAAACACCCGCAGGTTCCACACACAGCTCGACAAGGGGCCTGAAACCCACTGAACGACTCAAGAGGGAAGCAGAGTTCCATTACTCAGACAAGACGAGGCCTGACTCTCCTGTCCCAACCCTGCAGGGACCCTGCGGTCGGAGTCAGAAATGGAGAGGAAGCCTGAGGTTCCTGCCTCAACTAGAGAAGAGGCCCTCTTCCATTGAACCAAACTCAGTGGTGTCCCGAGAGGCCCCTCCCAACACAACAGTATCCCTGAATTCTCAGAGGCTCCCTGAGAAGGTACCTGAGGTCACTGGCACAAGTCGAGGGAACCCAGAGTTTCCTGAAGTAACCCGAGAAAGACTTGGAGAGTCCTTTTTCAACGTCTCTTGATGCCCGATTCCCCTACCATGACTCCAGAGCAAGGACGCGCTCCCCTTGCCACAAGCAGGAAAACTGACTTCCCTAGTACCACACAAGAGGCTCCCTGAGTACCCCATCGTACCTCGTGAGAAAACACACAGTGGCGCTGCAGTTCGAGAAAAACCACAAGATGCCCCCGTCAAGGAGAGATGGGGGCCTTCTTTTCCTGCCTGACCTGGAGAGCAATCCCTGGTCCTCTCTCCAAACTTCACAGGAGGATTGACTCCCTTTAGGCCACTCAGTTGGGTCCAAGAAATACCCGGTGCGACTCGAGAGGAGAGCGGAGTCCTTTGCTTCCCTCGAGACGAGGCCTGACTCCCCGGGTGAGTTTGAAATGCAACCCCGAGATCCCTGTCGCCCCTGGAGTGGAACATTATGTCCTAGACACAAGCCTAGATGAGGTCTAGTTTTCCCTACAGTGACTCGAGAGCAACCTCCATCTCTCCCTCACAATTTGAATGGAAGATTGGTCTTCCCACGGTCAACACAATAGGAAGTCTGAATTTCCCATCGTAATTCGAGAATTCAGCCTCAAGTCTTAAAAACCATGTGGTTCCCCCTTCATTGCAATATGAGGCCCTTGCCAGCTAGAGTCTCAAGAGAAGTCCCACGTTCCATCTTAAAGTTTGAAATGCTACTTGGCACCCTTGATGCGACCCCAAAGTTCCCCAACATACCGGTCTCACTCCAGGGGAAGACCGAAATTCCCGGCGTCTCCAGGGAAGTCCCATGTTCCGTCCTTAAGTGTGAAACGGTACTTGACACCCTTGATGAGACCGCAAAAGTTCGCCGACACACTGGGTGCCTCGAGGGGAACACCGAGGGTCCCGGCACCACTTCATCTGAGCCCCTTCTCCCCTCCTGATCGCGACAGGAGAGTCGATTCCCCTGCTTTCTCTGGAAGGGGTTCCCGGCCTTCCTGGTGCACCTCAGGATGAGGCCGGTCTCAGGAGGAAATTCGAGACTAGCCATGTGTGAGGTGCCACGTGCCTAACGACCCCGATTATCCGGTCCGCTCTTAATAAGAACCCGATGCCCGGACACCTCTTCGAAGGCAACCCTGTGAGTGAAGGCACAACACGAAGGGGCACTGACACCCCCGTGCATCATCCGGAAAAACCCGCAGGGTCTACACACAGCTCGACAAGGGGCCTGAGACTCCCGGAACAACTCGAGAGGCAACCAGAATTCCATTCCTCAGACAAGACGAGGCATGACTCTCCTGTCCCAACACTGCAGGGACCGTGCAGTCGGAGTCAGAATCGGAGAGGAAGCCTGAGGTTCCTGCCTCCCCTCGAGATGAGGCCCTCTTCCATTGCGCCGAACCCAGCAGAGTCCCGAGAGGCCCTGCCAACTCCACAGCATCCCTCACCTCTCAGAGTCACCATGGGAAGTTCCCTATAGTCCCCTGCAGAAGTCGAGGGAAACGAGGGTTTCCCGCCGCCACCCGAGAAAGACCTCGAGAGTCCTTCTTCAACGCGTCTTGAGGCCCTAGTCACTTCCCATGACTCGAGAGTGATGACCAGCTTCCCCTCGCCATGCGCATGGAGACATGAGTTCCCTGGCACCGCACGAGAGGCTCCCTGAGGTCCTCGTCGTGCCTCGTGAGAAAACCCCCATGGGAGCCGCAGCCTGAGGAAACCCATGAGACGCCCCCGTCATCGCTAGATGAGGGCCTTCTTTTCCTGCCTGGCCTGGAGAGCAATCCCGAGTCCTCTCTCCAAACTGAAGAGGAGGCTCGACACCCTTGAGTCCACTCATTGGGCTCCAAGAGATCCGTGTCGCGACTTGAGAGGAAAGCGGAGTCCTCTGCTTCCCCTCGAGGCGAGGCCTGACTCCCTGGGGGAGTCTGGAATGGAAACCCGAGATCCCTGTCTTCCCTTGAGAGGAATATTAGGTCCTGGACACACGCCTCGATGAGGTCTCTTTGGCCCTGTAGTGACTCGAGCAGAACCCCCAGCTTTCCCTCGCAACTCCAGGGGAAGATTGGGCTTCCCAGGGCCAACCCAAGAGGAAGCCTGAAATCCCCGTCGTTTTCGAGAATCCAGACTCAACTCGAGAAAAACGACGTGGTTCCAACGTCTTCACAGAATGAGGCCCTTGCCCGCTACAGCGTCCCCAGGGAAGTCACATGTTCCGTCCTGAAGTGGGAAACGGTACTTGGCTCCCTTGTTGCAACCCCTAAAGTTCCCTGAAATGCCGGGTTCCCTCGAGTGGAACACCTAGAGTCCCGGCCCCACTTCATCTGAGCCCCATCTCCCCACCTGATCACGACAGGAGAGTCGATTCCCCTTCTTTGTGTGGAAGGTGTTCCCGGCCTTCCCGGCGCACCTCAGGATGATGCTGGTCTCACGAGGAAATTCGAGATGAGCCACGTTGGTGCTGCCACATGCCGAACGACCCCGATTTCCTGGTCCGCTCTTGAAATGAACCCGATGCCCGGACACCTCTTTGAAGGCAACCCTGTGGGGGAAGGCACAAAATGAAGGGGCAATGACACCCCTGTGCATCTTCTGGAAACACCCGCAGGTTCCACACACAGCTCGACAAGGGGCCTGAAACCCACTGAACGACTCAAGAGGCAAGCAGAGTTCCATTACTCAGACAAGACGAGGCCTGACTCTCCTGTCCCAACCCTGCAGGGACCCTGCGGTCGGAGTCAGAAATGGAGAGGAAGCCTGAGGTTCCTGCCTCAACTAGAGAAGAGGCCCTCTTCCATTGAACCAAACTCAGTGGTGTCCCGAGAGGCCCCTCCCAACACAACAGTATCCCTGAATTCTCAGAGGCTCCCTGAGAAGGTACCTGAGGTCACTGGCACAAGTCGAGGGAACCCAGAGTTTCCTGAAGTAACCCGAGAAAGACTTGGAGAGTCCTTTTTCAACGTCTCTTGATGCCCGATTCCCCTACCATGACTCCAGAGCAAGGACGCGCTCCCCTTGCCACAAGCAGGAAAACTGACTTCCCTAGTACCACACAAGAGGCTCCCTGAGTACCCCATCGTACCTCGTGAGAAAACACACAGTGGCGCCGCAGTTCGAGAAAAACCACAAGATGCCCCCGTCAAGGAGAGATGGGGGCCTTCTTTTCCTGCCTGACCTGGAGAGCAATCCCTGGTCCTCTCTCCAAACTTCACAGGAGGATTGACTCCCTTTAGGCCACTCAGTTGGGTCCAAGAAATACCCGGTGCGACTCGAGAGGAGAGCGGAGTCCTTTGCTTCCCTCGAGACGAGGCCTGACTCCCCGGGTGAGTTTGAAATGCAACCCCGAGATCCCTGTCGCCCCTGGAGTGGAACATTATGTCCTAGACACAAGCCTAGATGAGGTCTAGTTTTCCCTACAGTGACTCGAGAGCAACCTCCATCTCTCCCTCACAATTTGAATGGAAGATTGGTCTTCCCACGGTCAACACAATAGGAAGTCTGAATTTCCCATCGTAATTCGAGAATTCAGCCTCAAGTCTTAAAAACCATGTGGTTCCCCCTTCATTGCAATATGAGGCCCTTGCCAGCTAGAGTCTCAAGAGAAGTCCCACGTTCCATCTTAAAGTTTGAAATGCTACTTGGCACCCTTGATGCGACCCCAAAGTTCCCCAACATACCGGTCTCACTCCAGGGGAAGACCGAAATTCCCGGCGTCTCCAGGGAAGTCCCATGTTCCGTCCTTAAGTGTGGAACGGTACTTGACACCCTTGATGAGACCGCAAAAGTTCGCCGACACACTGGGTGCCTCGAGGGGAACACCGAGGGTCCCGGCACCACTTCATCTGAGCCCCTTCTCCCCTCCTGATCGCGACAGGAGAGTCGATTCCCCTGCTTTCTCTGGAAGGGGTTCCCGGCCTTCCTGGTGCACCTCAGGATGAGGCCGGTCTCAGGAGGAAATTCGAGACTAGCCATGTGTGAGGTGCCACGTGCCTAACGACCCCGATTATCCGGTCCGCTCTTAATAAGAACCCGATGCCCGGACACCTCTTCGAAGGCAACCCTGTGAGTGAAGGCACAACACGAAGGGGCACTGACACCCCCGTGCATCATCCGGAAAAACCCGCAGGGTCTACACACAGCTCGACAAGGGGCCTGAGACTCCCGGAACAACTCGAGAGGCAACCAGAATTCCATTCCTCAGACAAGACGAGGCATGACTCTCCTGTCCCAACACTGCAGGGACCGTGCAGTCGGAGTCAGAATCGGAGAGGAAGCCTGAGGTTCCTGCCTCCCCTCGAGATGAGGCCCTCTTCCATTGCGCCGAACCCAGCAGAGTCCCGAGAGGCCCTGCCAACTCCACAGCATCCCTCACCTCTCAGAGTCACCATGGGAAGTTCCCTATAGTCCCCTGCAGAAGTCGAGGGAAACG
Source organism: Bubalus kerabau (assembly GCF_029407905.1). Lineage (NCBI taxonomy): Eukaryota > Metazoa > Chordata > Mammalia > Artiodactyla > Bovidae > Bubalus > Bubalus kerabau. Next base: position 872,067 of record NC_073633.1, read on the forward strand.
AGGGTTTCCCGCCGCCACCCGAGAAAGACCTCGAGAGTCCTTCTTCAACGCGTCTTGAGGCCCTAGTCACTTCCCATGACTCGAGAGTGATGACCAGCTTCCCCTCGCCATGCGCATGGAGACATGAGTTCCCTGGCACCGCACGAGAGGCTCCCTGAGGTCCTCGTCGTGCCTCGTGAGAAAACCCCCATGGGAGCCGCAGCCTGAGGAAACCCATGAGACGCCCCCGTCATCGCTAGATGAGGGCCTTCTTTTCCTGCCTGGCCTGGAGAGCAATCCCGAGTCCTCTCTCCAAACTGAAGAGGAGGCTCGACACCCTTGAGTCCACTCATTGGGCTCCAAGAGATCCGTGTCGCGACTTGAGAGGAAAGCGGAGTCCTCTGCTTCCCCTCGAGGCGAGGCCTGACTCCCTGGGGGAGTCTGGAATGGAAACCCGAGATCCCTGTCTTCCCTTGAGAGGAATATTAGGTCCTGGACACACGCCTCGATGAGGTCTCTTTGGCCCTGTAGTGACTCGAGCAGAACCCCCAGCTTTCCCTCGCAACTCCAGGGGAAGATTGGGCTTCCCAGGGCCAACCCAAGAGGAAGCCTGAAATCCCCGTCGTTTTCGAGAATCCAGACTCAACTCGAGAAAAACGACGTGGTTCCAACGTCTTCACAGAATGAGGCCCTTGCCCGCTACAGCGTCCCCAGGGAAGTCACATGTTCCGTCCTGAAGTGGGAAACGGTACTTGGCTCCCTTGTTGCAACCCCTAAAGTTCCCTGAAATGCCGGGTTCCCTCGAGTGGAACACCTAGAGTCCCGGCCCCACTTCATCTGAGCCCCATCTCCCCACCTGATCACGACAGGAGAGTCGATTCCCCTTCTTTGTGTGGAAGGTGTTCCCGGCCTTCCCGGCGCACCTCAGGATGATGCTGGTCTCACGAGGAAATTCGAGATGAGCCACGTTGGTGCTGCCACATGCCGAACGACCCCGATTTCCTGGTCCGCTCTTGAAATGAACCCGATGCCCGGACACCTCTTTGAAGGCAACCCTGTGGGGGAAGGCACAAAATGAAGGGGCAATGACACCCCTGTGCATCTTCTGGAAACACCCGCAGGTTCCACACACAGCTCGACAAGGGGCCTGAAACCCACTGAACGACTCAAGAGGCAAGCAGAGTTCCATTACTCAGACAAGACGAGGCCTGACTCTCCTGTCCCAACCCTGCAGGGACCCTGCGGTCGGAGTCAGAAATGGAGAGGAAGCCTGAGGTTCCTGCCTCCAATCGAGATGAGGCCCTCTTTCATTTCGTCAAACCTAGTGGAGTCCCAAGAGGCCCCTCTAACTCCTCAGTATCCCTCACCTCTCAGAGGCACCTGGGAAGTTCCCTAAGGTCCCCGGTAGAGGTCGAGGGAAATAAGTGTTTCCGCCCCTAACCAACAAAGACCTCGAGAGTCCTTCTTAAATGTGTCTTGAGGCCCTAGTCCCTCCCATGACTCCAGAGCAATGACGCGATCTGCCTGGCCACACGCATGGAGGCCTGACTTCTCTGGCGCCACACGAGAGGCTCCCTGAGCTCCCCATCATATCTCGTGAGAAACCCCACACTGACGCCGCAGCTCGAGAAAACCCATGAGACGCTCCCGTCATCAAGAGAGGAGGGCCATCTTTAACTGCATGGTATGCAGATCAAGCGTGAACCTTCTGTCCAAGCTACACAGGACGCTTGACTCCCTTTAGGCCACTCATTGGGCTCCAAGAGTTACACGACGTGACTCGAGAGGATAGTGGAGTCCTTTGCTTCCACTCGAGACGAGGCGTGACCCACCAGGTGAGACTGGAATGCGACCCCGATATCCCTGTTGCCCCTGGAGAGGAACACTACGTCCTGGACCCAAGCCTAGATGAGGACTCTTTGCCCTGAAGTGACTCGAGAGCAACCCACAGCTCTCTGTGACAAGTTGAATGGAAGATTGGACTTCCTGGGCCAACACAAGAGGAAGCCTGAATTCCCCGTCGTAACTCGAGAATCCCGCCGCATCTCGAGAAAAACCACGTGTTTCCCTCGTCATCGCAATATGAGGCCCTTGCCCGCTACAGCATCTCCAGAGAATTCCCACGTTCCGTCTTGAAGTGCGAAACTGTACTTGGCACCCTTGATGCGACCTCAAAAGTGCCGTGACATACCGGTCTCACTCGAGGGGACCACCGAGGTTCCCGGCACCACTTCATCTGAGCCCCTTCTCCCCTTCTGATCGTGACCGGTGGATCGATTCCCCTGCTTTGTCTGCAAGGGGTTCCCTACCTTCCCGGCGAACCTCAGGATGAGGCTGGTCTCCCGAGGAAATTCGAGACATAGCCTCGTGGGTGGTACCACATGCTGAAAGACCCCAATTTTCTGGTACGCTCTTGAAAAGAACCCGATGCCCGGACACCTCTTTGAAGGCAACCCTTTGGATGAAGGCACAACACGAAGGGGCACTGACACCCCTGTGCATCGTCTGGAAAAACCCGCAGGTTCCACACACAGCTCAACAAGTGGCCTGTCACTCCGTGAACAACTCGAAAGGCAAGCGGAGATCCATTCCTCCACAGAAGACGAGGCGTGACTCTCTTGTCCATACTCGGCAGGTACTCTGCGACCCGAGTCAGAAATGGAGAGGACCCCTGAGGTTCTTGCCTCCATTCGAGATGAGGCCCTCTTTGATTGCACCAAACCCAGTTGAGTAACGAAAGGCCCCTCCCAAATCCACAGTGTCCCTGACTTCTCAGAGGCACCCTGAGAAGTTGCCTGAGGTCACCGACACAAGTCGAGGGAACCCAGGGTTCCCTGCCGCAACCCGAGAAAGACCTCGAGAGTCCTTCTTCAATGCGTCTTGAGGCCCAATTCGCCTACTATGACTCGAGAGCAATCACGCACTCCCCTTCACCACATGCACGGAGACCTGACGTCCCTAGCACCACACGAGAGGCTCTCTGAGTTCACTGTCGTACCTCGTGAGAAATCTGATACTGGCGCCGCAGCTGGAGAAAACCCACGAGACGCCCCCGTCATCGCGAGATGAGGGCCTTTTTTCCTGCATGGCCAGGAAAACAATCCCGAGTCATCTCTCCAAACTCCATAGGAGGCTTCACTCCCTTTACGCCACGCAGTGGGCTCCAAGAGATACCCGTCGCGAATCGACAGGAGAGTGGAGTCCTTTTTTTCCCCTCAAGACGAGGCCTGAATCTCCGGGTGAGTCGAGAATGCAACCCTGAGATCCCTGTCGGCCCAGTAGTGGAACACTAGGTCCTGGACACAAGCGTAGATGATGTCTATTTTGCCCTGCAGTAACTGGAGAGCAATCCCCAGTTCTAACTCGCAACTCGAAAGGAATATTGGATTTTCCTGGCGCCACACAAGAGGCTCCCTGAGATCCCCGTGGTACTTCATGAGACACCCCACACTGGCGCCGCAGCTCGAGAAAACCCACGAGACGCCACCGTCATCTCGAGATGAGGGCCTCCTTTTCCTGCATGGCCTGGAGTCCAATCCCGAGTCCTCTCTCCAAACTCCACAGGAGGCTTGACTCCCTTTAGTACACACATTGGGCTCCAAGAGATACCCATCGCGACTCGAGACGAGAGCGGAATTCTTTGCTTACCCTCGAGGTGAGAACTGACTCCCCGGATGAGTCTGGAATGCAAACCCGAGATCCCTGTCGCCCCTGGAGAGCAACATTAGATCCTGGACACAAGCCCAGATTAGGTCTCTTTTGCCCTGCAGTGACTCTAGTGCAATCCCCAGCTCCCCCTCGCAACCCGAATGGAAGATTGGATTTCAAGGCCAACAAGAGGAAGCCTAAATTCCCGGTCATAACTCGAGAATCCCGCCGCAACTCGAGCAAAACCACGTGGTTCTCCCGTCATCGCAAGATGAGGCCCTTGCCCACTACAGCGTTTCAAAAGATGTCCCAGGTTCCATCTTGAAATGCGAAACGGTACTTGGCACCCTTGATGCGACCCCAAAAGTCCCCCAACACGCCGGTCTCACTCAAGGGGAACACCGAGGTTCCTGGCACCACTTCATTTAAGCCCCTTCTCCCCTCCTGATGGTGACCGGTGGGTCGATTCCCCTGCTTTGTCTGCAAGGGGGCCCGACCTTCCCTGCACAACTCAGGATGAGGCCGGTCTCATGGGTAAATTCGATACGTAGCTTTGTGGGTGGTGCCACTTGCCGAAAGACTCCAATTTCCCGGTCCGCTCTTGATAAGAATCCGATGCTCGGACACCTCTTGGAAGGCAGCCTTGAGTATGAAGGTACAACACGAAGGGGCACTAACACACCTGTGCATCATCCGGAAAAACGGGCAGGTTACACACACAGCTCGACAAGTGGCCTGTCACCTCGAGAACAACTCGAGAGGCAAGAGGAGTCCCATCCTCCAGAAAAGACGAGGCCTGACTCTCCTGTACCAACATGCAGGGACCTTGCGATCTGAGTCAGAAATGGAGAGGAACACTGAGGTTCCTGCTTCAACTCGAGATGAGTCCCTCTTACATTCCACCAAATGCAGAGGAGTCTCGAGAGGACCCTCCAAACTGCACAGTATCCCTGACTTCTCAGAGGCACTCTGAGAAGCTCCCTGAGGTCGCAGGCACAAGTCAAGGGAACCCTGGGTTTTATGCAGTAACCCGAGAAAGACCTCGAGAGTCCTTCTTCAACCCGTCTTGAGGCCCGATTACCCTACCATGACTCGAGAGCAATGACGAACTCCCCCTAGCCATCTCATGGGGACCTGACTTCCCTGGAGCCACACGAGAGGCTCCCTGAGCTCCCTCTCGTACCTCATCAGAAACCCGGCACTAGCGCGGCAGTCTAGAAAACCCACGAGATGCCGCCATCATCGCGAGATGAGGGCCTTCTTTTCCTGCATGGCCTGGAGAGGAATCCCGAGTCCTCTATCCAAACAGCACAGGAGGCTTGACTCCCTTTAGGGCACACAGTGGGCTCCAAGAGATACCCATCGCGACTCAAAAGGACAGCGGAGTTCTTTGCTTCCCCTCGAGACAAGGCCTGATTCCCCGGGTGAGTCTGGTATGCAACCCCCAGATCCCTGTCGCCCCTAGGGACGAACATTAAGTCCTGGACACAAGCCTAGATGAGGTCTATTTTGCCCTGCAGTGACTCGTGGACAATCGCCAGCTCTCCCTTGAAACTCGAATGGAAGATAGGACTTCCCTGGGCCAACACATGAGGAAGACTGTATTCCCCGTCGAAACTCGAGAATCCCGCCACAACTCGAGAAACGCCACGTGGTTCCCCTGTCATCGCAAGATGAGGCCCTTGCCCCCTACAGCGTCTCAAGAGAAGTCCCACGTTCCGTCTTGAAGTGCGAAACGGTATTGGCACCCTTGATGCGACCTCAAAAGTTCCTCGACACACCGGTCTGACTCGAGGAGAACACCGAGATTCCCGGCACCACTACATCTGGGCCCCTTCTCCCCTCCTGATCGTGACAGGAGGGTTGATTCCCCTGTTTTGTCTTGAAGGGGTTCCCACCTTTCCCGGTGCATCTCAGGATGAGGCCGGTCTCACGAGGATATTCGAGACATAGCCTCGTGGATGGTGACACATGCCGAAAGACCCCGATTTCCCGGTTCACTCTTGATAAGATCCCAATGCCCGGACACCTCTTTGAAGATAACCCTTTTGATGAAGGCACAACACGAAGGGGCACTGACACCCCCAGGTATCGTCCGGAGAAACCCGCAGGTACCACACACAGCTCGAGAAGTGACCTGTCACCCCGTGAACAACTGGAGAGGCAAGCAGAGTTCCATTCCTCCACACAAGACGAGGCCTGACTCTCCTGTTCTAACTCTGCAGCGAAACTGCGATCCGAGTCAGATCTGGCCCAGGGGAAGTCAGGAGAGGAAACATGAGTTTCCTGCCTCCACTCGAGATGAGGCCCTCTTCCATTGCACCGAACCCAGTGGAGTCCTGAGAGGCCCCTCCCAACTGCACAGTATCCCTGACTTCTCAGAGGCACCCTTAGACCTTCCTGAGATCACCGGCACAAGTCGAGGGAACCAAGGGTTTCCTGCCCCAACCCGTAAAAGACCTCGAGAGTCCTTCTTAAACGCGTCTTGAGGTGCGATTCCCCTACCATGACTCGAGAGCAATGACGCGCTCCCCCTAGCCACGCGCATAGAAACCTGACTTCCCTGGCGCCACAGGAGAGGCTCCCTGAGCTCCCCATTATACCTCGTGAGCAACACCACACTGGAGCCGCAGCTCGAGAATACCCACGAGACGCCCCAGTCCTCACGAGATGAGGGCCTTCTTTTGCTGTATGGCCTGGAGAGCAATCCTGAGTCCTCTCTCCAAACTCCACAGGAGGCTTGACTCATTTTAGGCCACACAGTGAGCTCCAAGATATACCCGTCGCGACTCGAGAGGAGAGCGGTGTCCTTGGCTTCCCCTCGAGACGAGGCCTGATTCCCAGGGTGAGTCGAGAATGCAATGCCGAGATCGCTGTCGCCCCAGCAGAGGAACATTAAGTCCTGGACACAAGCCTAGATGAGGTCTATTTGGCCCTGCAGTGTCTCGAGAGCAATCCCCAGGTCTAACTCGCAATTCGAATGAAAACTGGACTTCCCTGGGCCAGTTGAAGAGGAAGCCTGAATTCCCCGTCGTAACTCGAGAATCCCGCCACAACTCAAGAAAAACCACGTGGTTCCCCCGTCATCGAAAGATGAGGCCCTTGCCCACTACAGCGTCTCAAGAGAAGTCCCACATTCCGTATTGAAGAGCGAAAAGTTACTTGGAACCCTTGATGCGACCCCAAAAGTTCCCCGACATACCAGTCTCACTTGAGGAGAACACCGAGGTTCCCGGCACCACTTCATCTGAGACTCTTCTCCCCTCTTGATCGCGACAGGAGGTTCGATTCCCCTGCTTTGTCTGGAAGGTGTTCCCGACCTTCCTGGCGCACATCAAGATGAGGCCAGTCTCACGAGGAAATTCGAGACATAGCCTCATGGGTGGTGCGACATGCCAAAAGACCCCGATTCCCTGGTCCGCTCTTGATAAGAACCCGATGGCAGAACCCAACTCGAAGGCAATCCTGTGGATCAAGGCACAACACGAAGGGGCAGTGACACCTCGGTGCATCGTCCAGAAAAACCCACAAGTTCCACATACAAATCGACAAGTGGCCTGTCACCCCATGAACAACGCGAGAGTCAAGCGGAGTTCCATTCCTCCACACAAGACGAGGCCTGACTCTCCTGTCCCAACTCTGCAGGGACTCTGGGATCCGAGTCAGATCCGGCGCATTCGAAGCCAGGAGAGGAACCCTGAGGTTCCTGCCTCCACTTGTCATGAGGCCCTCTTCCATTGCACCAAACCCAGTGGAGTTCCGAGAGGCCCCTCCCAACTCCACAGTGACCCTGACTTCTCAGAGGCACGCTGAGAAGCTTCCTGAGGTCACTGGCACAAGTCGATGGAACCCAAGGTTTCCTGCTGCAACCCAAGAAAGGCCTTGAGAGTCCTTCTTTAACACGTCTTCAGGCCCAATTCCCCTACCATGACTCGAGAACAATGACGGGCTCCCTCTCACCACGTGCATAGAGACCTGACTGCCCTGGCACCACGTGAGAGGCTCACTGAGCTCCCAGTCTTACTTCATGAGAAACCCCACACTAGCGCCACAGCTCGAGAAAACCTACGAGACGCCCCAGTCATTGGGAGATGAGGGCCTTCATTTCATGCATTGCCTGGAGAGCAATCCCGTGTCCTCCCTCCAAACACCAGAGGAGGTTTGACTCCCTTTAAGCCACTCAGTGGGCTGCAAGACATACCCGTCCGACTCGAGAGGAGAGCAGAGTCCTTTGCTTCCCCTCGAGACGAGGCCTGACTCCAAGGTGAGTCTGGAATGCAACCCCGAGATTTCTGTCGAGTCTTGAGATGAACATTAGGTCCTGCACACAAGCCTTGGTGGGGTCTCTTTTGCCTTCAGTGACTAGAGCGCACCTCCAGCTCTTCCTCAAATCTCGAATGGAAGATAAGACTTTTGTGGGCCAACACAAGAGGAAGCATGAATTCCCTGTGGTAACTCAAATATCTCACCGCAACTAGAGAAAAACCAAGTGGTTCCCCAGTCATTCCAAGATGAGGCCCTTGCCCGCTGGAGCACCCCAAGAGAAGTCCCACGTTCCAATTTGAAGAGCGAAACGGTACTTGGAACGCGTTATGCGACCCCAAAAGTTACCCGACATACCTGTCTCACTTGAGGGAAACACCGAGGTTCCCAGCAGCACTTCATCTGAGCCACTTCTCCCCTCCTGATCGCCACAGGAGGGTCGATTCCTCTGCTTTGTCTGGAAGAGTTTCATGACCTTCGCGGCACACCTCAGGATGAGGCCGGTTTCATGAGGAAATTCGAGACAACCCACGTGGGTGCTGCCAAATGCTGAACGACCCCGATTTCCCAGTCCGCTCTTCATAAGAACCCGATGCCCGGACACCTCTTCGAAGGCAACCCTGTGGATGAAGGCACAAATCGAAGGATCACTGACACCCCCGTGCATCGTCTGGAAAAACCTGCAGATTCCACACACAGTTTGACAAGGGGCCTGAAACCCGATGAACAACTCGAGAGGCAAGCGGAGTTCCATTCCTCAGAAAAGACGTAGCCTGACTCTCCTGTCCCAACTCTGCAGGGACCCTGCGGTCTGAGTCCGAAACAGAGAGGAAGTCTGAGGTTCCTGCCTCCCCTCGAGATGAGGCCCTCTTCCATTGCGACAAACCCAGCGGAGTCCCGAGAGGCCCCACCAACTCCACAGTATGCATCAACTCTCAGAGACACCCTGGGAAGTTCCCTAAGGTCCCCGGCAGAAGTCGAGGGAAATGACTTTTCCCGACACAACCCGAGAAAGACCTCGATAGTCCCTCTTCAACGCGTCTCGAGGCCCTAGTCCCCTCCCGTGACTCGAGAGCCATGACGCGCTCCCCCTCGCCACGCGCATGGAGACCTGACTTCCCTGGCGCAGCACGAGGGGCTCCCTGAGATCCTCGTCGTGCCTCGCGAGAAAACCCCCAAGGGCGCCGCAGCTCAAGGAAACCCCTGAGACGCCCCCGTCCTCACGAGGTGAAGGGCCTTCTTTTCCTACATGGCCTGGAGAAGAATCCCGAGCCCTCTCTCCAAAATGAAGAGGAGGCTTGACTCCACTGAGGCCACTAGGGGGCTCCAAGAGATCCGTGTCGCGACTCGGGAGGACAGCGGAGTCCTTGGCTTCCCCTCGAGACGAGGCCTGGCACCCCGGGGGATCCTGGAATGCAACCCCGAGATCCCTGCCTTCCCTGGATAGGAACATTAGGTCCTGGACACACGCCTAGATGAGGTCTCTTTGGCCCTGCAGTGACTCAAGGCAGCCCCCAGCTTTCCCTCGCCACTCGAATGGAAGACGGTGCTTCCCAGGGCCAACAGAGGAGGAAGCCTGTAATCCCCGTCGTCACTCGAGAATCCCACCGCAAATCGAGAAAAAACACGTGGTTTCAACGTCTTCGCAAGATGAGGCCCTTGCCCGCCACGGCGTCTCAAGGGAAGTCCCCTGTTCCGCCCTGAAGTGCGAAACGGTACCTGACACCCTTCGTACGACACCCAAAAGTTCCCTGACACGCCGGGTTCCCTCGAGGGGAACACCGAGAGTCCCGGCACAGCTTCATCTGAGCCCCTTCTCCCCTCCTGATCGCGACAGGAGAGGCGATTCCCCTGCGTGGTCCAGAAGGGGTTCCCGGCCTTCCCGGCGCACCTCAGGATGAGGCCGGTCTCACGGGGAAATTCGAGACGAGCCACGTGGGTGGTGCCACATGCCGAACGCCCCCGATTCCCCGGTCCGCTCTTGAGGAGGACCCGAGGCCTGGACCCCTCTTCGAAGGCAACCCTGTGGGTGAAGGTACCACTCGAAGGGGCACTGACACCCCCGTGAGTCGTCCGGAAAAACCCGCGGTTTCCACACACAGCTCGACGAGGTACGTGAGACACCCTGAGCAATTCGTGAGGCAAGCGGAGTTCCCTTCCTCAGACAAGACGAGGCCTGACTCTCCTGTCCCAACTCTGCAGGGACCCTGTGGTTGGAGTCCGAAAAGGAGAGGAAGCCTAAGTTTCCTGTCTCCCCTCGAGATGAGGCCCTCTTCCATTGCGCCAAGCCCAGCGGAGTCCCGAGAGGCCCCGCCAACTCCACAGCATCCCTCACCTATCAGAGGCACCATGGGAAGTTCCCTCAGGTCCCTGGCAGAAGTCGAGGGAAATGAGGCTTTCCCGCCGCAACCCCAGAAAGACCTCGAGTGTCCTTCTTCAACGCGTCTGGAGGCCCTAGTCCTCTCCCATGACTCGAGAGCCATGACGCGCTCCCCCTCGCCACGCGCACAGAGACCTGACTTCCCTGGCACCGCACGAGAGGCTCCCTGAGATCCTCGTCTTGCCTCGTGAAAAACCCCCACGGGCGCCGCAGCTCGAGGAAACCCCTGAGAAGCCCCCATCCTCGCGAGGTGAGGGCCTTCTTTTCCTGCCTGACCCAGACCGCAATCCTGAGTCCTCTCTCCAAACTGAAGAGAAGGCCTGACTCCCTTGAGGCCACTCAGTGGGCTCCAAGAGATCTGCGTCGCGACTTGAGAGGAGAGCGGCATCCTTTGCTTGCCCTCGAGGCTAGGCCTGACTCCCCGGGGGAGTCTGGAACGCCACCCTGAGATCCCTGTCTTCCCTTGAGAGGAACGTTAAGTCCCGGACACAGGCCTAGATGAGGTCTCTTTGGCCCTGCAGTGACTCGAGTGCAACCCCAAGCTTTCCCTCGCAACTCGAATGGAAGATTAGGCTTCCCGGGGCCAACACAAGAGGAAGCCTGAAATCCCCGTCGTAACTCTAGAATCCCGCCGCAACTCGAGAAAATCCACATGGTTCCAACGTCTTCGCAAAATGAGGCTCTTGCCCGCTACGGCGTCTCAAGGGAAGTCCCAGGTTCTGTCCTGAAGTGCGAAATGGTACCTGACTCCTTTCATGCAACCCCCAAAAGTCCCCCACACGCCGGTTTCTCTCGAGGGTAACACCGAGGGTTCTGGCCCCACTTCATCTGAGACCCTTCTCCCCTCCTGATGGCGACAGGAGAGTCGATCCCCCTGCGTTGTCTGGAAGGGTCCCCGGCCTTCCCGGCACACGTCAGGATGAAGCCGGCCTCACTAGGAAATTTGAGACTAGCCCCGTGGGTGGTCCCACATGCCGAAAGACCCCGATTTCCCGGTCCGCTCTTAAAAAGAACCCGAGGCCCAGACACCTCTTCGAAGGCAACCCAGTGGGTGAAGGCACAACACGAAGGGGCACTGTCACCGTCGTGCATTTCCGGAAATACCCGCAGGTTCCACACACAGCTCAACAAGGGGCCTGAGACCCCCTGAGCACCTCGAGAGGCAAGCGGAGTTCCCTTCCTCAGACAAGACGATTCCTGACTCTCCTGTCCCAACTCTGCAGGGACCCTGCGGTCGGAGTCCGAAACGGAGAGGAAGCCTGAGGTTCCTGCCTTCCCTGGAGATGAGGCCCTCTTCCATTGCGCCAAACCCAGCAGAGTCCTGAGAGGCCCCGCCAACTCCACAGCATCCCTCATCTGTCAGAAGCACACTGGGAAGTTCCCTAAGTTCACCGGTAAACTTTTATTGCACAAGGTCCCCATGAAAAGGCCCACGCAGCAGGACAGCCACAGATTCTGTCTGCCATTAAAGGGCAGTAAGGTGCCCTCCCCTCTTCTTTGCTGCCTCGGCGGCCACCAGGGTGCAGTTCGCATACCCTTCCCTTTCCCATCCTAGCAGGTGCTCCAGGGCCCGCTGGCCTACAAAGTGCCAGAAGCAGGGCTGGGCCAGCCGGCCAGAATTCAGGGTTCTGTCCCTTGGACTTCCAGCAGACACTAGGCTGCTTGGGAAAACCGCGCAGACTCTGAGGATTTTCAGCAGAGGGGTGGAGTGGTAAAGGCCTTGACCCCAAAGACGAGGCCTTCCTGCGACCGCCAGGTTGGGGAGCTCTGAGACTGTGCCAACACAGGGCGGAATACATGGTTCCCTGCTCCACGCAGTCCCCGTTCCCTTACCTGTGTTCCGCACCCCTCCGCTGTGGCCAATGGATGCCGATCCTTGGGGATCCAGGAGTTCACGAAATGGGCATTCCCAGCCGCAATGGCGACCCCCAACAGCACATCTGGAAAGCCCTCCCCCACCCCTGCCAGGAGCCGACCCCTGCTGCGAACGGACCCCCACCCCGCCCCGCGCCGCCAGGTTTCGTCCCGGCCCTGCCGGGCTCCCGGCGGGTTCCCAGCCATATTGGCGACCCCCGGGAGCACAACAGGGACCGACCCCCCACCCACAGCGAGCGGAATCACGACCTGTGCAGCCCAGGTTTACCCCACCCTGGCTGCGCTCCCGGCGCGTTTCCAGCCGCAGTGGCCATCTCCGAGAGCACAACTGGGAAGCCCTCCCCTACCCCCGCCAGGAGCCGACACCCGCCCTGCGCCTCCCGGGGCGCCCCACCCCTGCCGCGCTCCAGGGGCGCTGCCCACCTTCACCAGCGGCTCTCGGTGAGCCCCGTCCCCACGCCCGGTTCCAGGAGAGGCTCTCGGACCTCGCTGCTGCCGCCAGGTCAAACATGAGGACAATACATACACCCCACAGAGACAATCCAAGCTGTCTATGATTTAGGGATAAAACGAGGACTACAGAAAGGCAAGATGACCTGACCTAGGAGGGCCATGATATTCTATAGAACCAGACAAAGTTGGTTACCCAGGAAATTTTTTCCTTGGAACCCGGAAAGCTGGTTCTTTGCATATGCAATGACCAACAATTAGCTTGTTACCCAAGCCTGCCTTACTGCCACCTCCATCCCCCCACTCCCCAGAAGACTGGCTCAAAGAAATATTTTAAATCTCAGGCGGAAACCTGGAAGATGTCTTGTCTGTCTGTTTGGATTAAGGTATGTGTCAGTGTGAGCCTTGTGTTTTTTGATAATATTGCTCAAGTTCTGTGTTCTGATTTCAATGGTCTCAAGACAAGGCAGCCCTTCCAAATCAAACTGCTGGAAATACAAGAAAACATTGACCTAAATGAATGTCAGAGTCCCGTGAACTGGGAACTAGTCAATATTAAATATCTAGTATTTTTGGTTTTGCTCCTCCATTATAGACATGTCTAAGAGTCAACAACATTAAGCACAACATGTTCATAGTGCCTAGGTTTATTCTAAGGTAAAAATTGCTCTATTGTTATATCTGTCACAAGCTTGTCAGCAAGAAACTACCTGGAAACGACAACAACAAAAGTAAAAAATGTAAATGTGATATGAGCTTTTAGACAAACTCTTTACAATAATTATACTCTAAAATATCTGCCTCTCATAGTCTTGATTGAAGGCAGAGGAGAAGGGGATGACAAGGGTACGATGGTTGGATGGCATCACTGACTCGATGGACATGAGTTTGAGCAAGCCCCTGGAGCTGGTGACAGACACGGAAGCCTGGCGTCCTTCAGGCCACGGGGTCCCAAAGAGTCAGACACGACTGAGCAACTGAACTGAACTGAACTAACAAACGTTTCTCCAGGTGTTTTGGTTACCCGAGTTTCTATCCTTGTGACGACAGTGTATTGAATAGCTAGGTCATTTCCAAATAAATGAAAGTTCTGAAACATTCACGACTTGAAAGGACCTCCCTTTTACACAGAAACAAAAGAGATTTTTGACTCTCCATGAATAGTGTCTGGCACCATCCTGACATGTTAAATGTAAGAAAGCAATTGTTTTGTTTTGTTTTGTTCTGTTCTTGGGGGTGGGGGGAGGGGGGCGGGCTATAGGCAATGCCAATATAAAAGTCAGTTCTTGGTTGCTGAAGGGAAATGTATGACTTGTTATATCAAGAAAGTATGTGGAATGCAATGGCACTTGAGGAAGGAAAACGAAGTAGTTCTGTCTTACAGGTGGCAGTTTCAGGATGGGAGAAGCAAAGGAATGGGTACAGAATGGGATAAGGAGGTTGTAGGGAAAGTGGACCCCCAGAAAAGAGTTCTGTGCCTAGCACAAGTTTTCTTGAGATGTCGAACTGCCTTTGCTAATGGAGTTTAAGTTTCTTTACCTCTTAAGTGATCTCTTCTAGGTTGACCTAGAACAGAAATCTTTGGTTAGCTTTGGCTAAGTGGAGAAGTAGTGTTTCACGGTGACATATGTGATCCTTCCTGACTGTTTGCAGCCCTTTTGATATCGATGCCTTGCTTCTGCTGCTGCTGCCACCGCTGCTGCTGCTAAGTCGTTTCAGTCGTGTCCGACTCTGTGCGACCCCATAGACGGCAGCCCACCAGGCCCCGCAGTCCCTGGGGTTCTCTAGGCAAGAACACTGGAGTGGGTTGCCATTTCCTCCTCCCATGCATGAAAGTGAAAAGTGAACGTGAAGTCGCTCAGTGGTGTCCGACTCTTAACCACCCCATGGACTGCAGCCTACCAGGCTCCTCCATCCATGGGATTTTCCACGCAAGAGTACTGGAGTGGGGTGCCATTGCCTTCTCCCATATCTATGCACAAGCCTGCCTAAATAATTGACTTCTAGCTAGCTTTGGGATGCCAATGACCATCCACCCTTACCAGGCAACAGAGAAGAGAAAAACACTTACCACAGGAGGTCCTGGTAAGGAACAAGGAACTAACAAGCTCCCGCCAACCAGGATTCTGCAGAGGTCAACAAGAGGTCAGTAGGAGATGGAAGACTGCAGTCCAGAGGTCCTAGCAACTTCCATCTTGCAGCAGAGACCCAGCATAGTCAAAACGAATTCAATGTTGCAAAAAATAAGTAAACAAATAAAGGACAGAAGTCCTTTGAACACATGACTGAGATTAGGGGTGAGGCAGTACATGTACGGTGCCCGGAAAATCTTAAAGTATGAGAAAGGAAAGAATTTAAAGACAACTATCAAGCTGTCCGAACTGATAAAAACGAAAGATTACACACTTTTTTCTGTATATATTAGCAGATAATAATCTGAAAAGGAATTAAAAAAAATTCCCTTTCAATAATGTCAACATGAATACAACACTTTGCCATGGATGTAACGAGGATGACAAGACTGGCACACTGGAAATTATACACCCTGGCTGAAAACTATCCTGAATACATGGACAGATATTCCATAACAATGGAAAGACTTAAGATGGCAATACCATGGAATGCATCTTCAATCTGAAATGAAGATTTGATATGATTTGATCGCTCAGAGCTTTTGTGTCATCAATTGTTATTAAAGTATAAATGAGATAGAGAAAGCTGCTGACTTAGACTTGAGGCGGGGTGTACGCCCTGCTGGTCTCTAGCCAGATATTCTACAGGCACTAGCAGTCAGCTAAGGAAAGAAAGGCACTGTCTCAGGGAATGGCACCAGGCCCCTCCCCCACGACATGCCTTGAGGTCACATTGGCAGCAGGTGAGTCATCCTGGGCCAAAAACTGATTGACATGAATCTTGAAGAAAGGCAGTATTCCAGGCAAATATATCATTTCCTTAACATAGATTAGGAGAACAAGGTACGAGGAAAACATACTGTTTTGTTCAAGTCGCTTCTGAGCCTATTGGGGGAACCGACCTGAAGCCAGAGTCCATTAGATATACATAGGATATTTACATCGCTTAAGACAAACATTTCCTCAGGAACAAATGCATTGCTTAGCTCAAGGTTTGTCTGCAAAATTCTTACACATCAGTAGATGGCTCCGAGCTGGGTTTCTACACACAAGAACATGAATGCAAAGGACAAGCCTGCACAGCCCATCTGCCCCCCTCCCCCACAGCCAGCAGCATTTCCAAGTGACCTCCTAAGGCCTTCCCCAAAATACAGGGGCACCTCTGGGTTTCCTGTTTCCCTCACTTCGAACACTTTTCTTAAAAAAAAAAAAAAAAATCCTGCACACTTCTTGATAGAATGCCACAGTGCAAGGAAAACAGGCCTTCAATACTTAAACCTCCCTGTGCCAAACACTTGGGGCTTGGTTTTGTTTTGTTTTTTAATTACACCACCACATAATTTAAACTTTTTACAATTTCTAATTATTCAGTACTAAAACACCAAACTTTTATTGCACAAGGTCCCCATGAAAAGGCCCATGCATCAGGACAGCCACAGATTCTGCCATGAAAGGGCAGCAAGGTGCCCTCCCCACTTCTTTGCTGCCTGGGCGGCCACCAGGGTTTGAAATCCATGCACCCTACTAACTTTCTAGGGTGCAATTCGCGGACCCTTCCCTTTCTCATCCTAGCAGGTGCTCCAGGGCCCGCTGGCCTACAAAGTGCCAGAAGCAGGGCTGGGCCAGCCGGCCAGAGTTCAGGGTTCTGTCCCTTGGACTTCCAGGGGACACTAGGCTGCTTGGGAAAACCGTGCAGACTGAGATTTTTCAGCAAAGGGGTGGAGCGGTAAAGGCCTTGACACCAAGGGCGAGGCCTTTCTGCAACCGCCAGGTTGGGGAGCTCCGAGAATGTGCCAACAGAGGGCGGAATACGTGGTTCCCTGCTCCAAGCAGTCCCAGTTCTCTGACCTGTGGCCCGCAGCCCTCCGCTGCACCCACTAGATGTGGATCCTTGGGGACACATTAGCATAGGAAATGGGCGTTCCTAGCTGCAGTGGCGACCCCGGAGAGCACAACTGGGACCGAACCCCCACCCACAGCCATCTAAATCTCGACCCGCGCAGCCCAGGTTTACCCCGCCCCGGGTGCGCTCCCGGCGCGTTTCCAGCCTCAGTGGCCACCACCGAGAGCACAACTGGGAAGCCCTCCCCCACCCCCGCCAGGAGCCGAACCCCGCCCCGTGCCACCAGGGTTCACCCCGCCCCTGCCGCACTCCCAGCGCGTTTCCAGCTGCAGTGGGGACCCCCGAGAGCACAACTGTTACCACCCCCCACCCCCTCCCGACCGGAACCCCGACCCGCGCCGCCCAGGATCGCCCCGCCCCTGGCGCGCTCCCGGGGCGTTGCCCACTTCCACCAGGGGCTCCCGGTGAGCCCTGTCCCCACGCCCGGTTCCAGGAGAGGCTCTCGGACCTCGCTACTGCCGCCAGGTCAAACACGAGGACAATACATACACCCCACAGAGACAATCCAAGCTGTCTATCATTTAGGGTTCAAACGAGGACTACAGAAAGGAAAGATGTCCTGACCTAGGAGGGCCATGAGAGTCTATAGATCCAAACAAAATTGGGTACCAAGGAAGCTTTTTTCCTTGGAACCCGGAAAGCTGGTTCTTTGCATATGCAATGACCAACAATTAGCTTGTTACCCAAGCCTGCCTCGCTGCCACCCCCACTCCCCCCCCCCCCACTTCCCAGGAAAACGGCTCAAAGAAATATTTTAAATCTCAGGCGGAAAACTGGAAGATGTCTTGTCTGTCTGTCTGGATTAAGGTATATGTCAGTGTGAGCCTTGTGTTTTTTGATAATATTGCTCAAGTTCTGAGTTCTGATTTCAATGGTCTCAAGACAAGGCAGCCCTTCCAAATCAAACTGCTGGAAATACAAGAAAACATTGCCTAAATGAATGTCAGAGTCCCGTGAACTGGGAACTAGTCAATATTAAATATCTAGTATTTTTGGTTTTGCTCCTCCACTATAGACATGTCTAAGAGTCAACAACATTAAGCACAACATGTTCATAGTGCCTAGGTTTATTCTAAGGTAAAAATTGCTCTATTGTTATATCTGTCACAAGCTTGTCAGCAAGAAAGTACCTGGAAACAGCAACAACCAATGTAAAAAATGTAAATGTGATATGAGCTTTTAGATAAACTCTTAACAATAATTATACTCTAAAATATCTGCCTCTCATAGTCTTGATTGAAGGCAGAGGAGAAGGGGATGACAGAGGATAAGATGGTGGGATGGCATCACTGACTCGATGGACATGAGTTTGAGCAAGCCCCTGGAGTTGGTGATGGACACGGAAGCCTGGCGTCCTGCAGGCCACGGGGTCCCAAAGAGTCAGACTCGACTGAGCAACTGAACTGAACTGAACTTACAATCGTTCCTCCAGGTGTTTTGGTTACCTGAGTTTCTATCCTGGTGCTAAACTAAGTGACGACAGTGTATTGAATAGCTAGGTCACTTCCAAATAAATGAAACTTCTGAAACATTCACGACTTGAAAGGACCTCCCTTTTACACAGAAACAAAAGAGATTTTTGACTCTGCATGAATAGTGACTGGCACCATCCGAACATATTAAATGTAAGAAAGCAATTTTTTTGTTTTGTTTTGTTTTGTTCTGTTCTTGCAGGAAGCGGGGTGGGCGCTATTATCACTGATAGGTATGCTCACCAATCTATCAAATGCCAATATAAGAGTCAGTTCTTGGTTGCTGAAGGGAAATGTATGACTTGTTATTACAAGAATGTATGGAATGCAATCACACTTTAAGAAGGAAAACGAAGTAGTTCTGTCTTAGAGGTGGCATTTTCAGGACGGGAGAAGCAAAGGAATGGGTACAGAATGGGATAAGGAGGTTGTAGGGAAAGTAGGCCCCCAGAAAAGAGTTTTGTGCCTAGCACAAGTTTTCTTGAGATGTTGAACTGCCTTTGCTAATGGAGTTTAAGTTTCTTTACCTCTTAAGTGATCTCTTCTAGGTTGACCTAGAACAGAAATCTTTCGTTAGCTTTGGCTAAGAGGAGAAGTATTGTTTCACGATGACATATGTGATCCTACCTGACTGTTCTCATCCCCTTTGATATCTATGCACTGCTGCTGCAGCTGCTAAGTGGTTCAGTTGAGGCCGACCCTGTGCCACGCCATAGATGGCAGCCCACCAGGCCCCGCAGTCTCTGGGGTTCTCTAGGCAAGAACACTGGAGTGGGTTGCCATTTCCTCCTCCTATGCATGAAAGTGAAAAGTGAAAATGAAGTCACTCAGTGGTGTCCGACTCTTAGCCACCCCATGGACTGCAGCCTACCAGGCTCCTCCATCCTTAGGATTTTCCAGGAGTGGGGTGCCATTGCCTTCTCCCATATCTGTGCACAAGCCTGCCTAAATAATTGACTTCTAGCCAACTTTGGGATGCCCATGACCACCCACCCTTACCAGGCAACAGAGAAGAGAAAAACACTTACCACAGGAGGTTCTGATAAGGAACAAGGAACTAACAAGCTCCCACCTACCAGGATTCTGCAGAGGTCAACAAGAGGTCAGCAAGAGATGAGAGACTGCAGTCCAGAGGTCCTAGCTACTTCCATCTAGCAACAAACACCCAGCATAGTCAAAACGATTTCAATGTTAAAGAATAAATAAATAAATAAATAAAAGGACAGAAGTTCTTTGAACACATGTCTGAATTTAGGGGTGAGGCATTACATATGTGTCCCAGGATAATCTTAAAGTGTCAGAAAATAAAGAAATTAAAGACAACTATCAAGCTGTCCAAACTGATAAAAATGAATGATTACACAGTTTTATCTGTATACATTAGCAGATAATAATCTGAAAAGGAATTTTAAAAAATTCCCTTTCAATAATATCAACATGAATAAAACACTTTGCCATGGATGTAACGAGGATGACAAGACTGGCACACTGGAAATTATACACCCTGGCTGAAAACTATCCTGAATACATGGACAGATATTCCATAACGATGGAAAGACTTAAGATGGCAATACCATGGAATGCATCTTCAATCTGAAATGAAGATTTGATATGATTTGATCGCTCAGAGCTTTTGTGTCATCAAGTGTTATTAAAGTATTAAAGAGATAGAGAAAGCTGCTGACTTAGACTCGAGGCGGGGTGGGGGGGGGTAGTAAGAGTACCCCCTGCTGGTCTTTAGCCAGATATTCTACAGGCACTAGCAGTCAGCTAAGGAAAGAAAGGAACTGTTTCAGGGAATGGCACCAGGCCCCTCCCCCACGACATGCATTGAGATAATATTGGCAGCAGGTGAGTCATCCCGGGCCAAAACTTGATTGACATGAATCTTGAAGAAAGGCAGTATTGCAGGCAAATATATCATTTCCTTAACATAGATAAGGAGAACAAGCTAGGAGGAAAACATGCTGTTTTGTTCAAATCGCTTCTGAGCCTTTTGGGGGAACCGACCTGAAGCCAGAGTCTAGCGGAAATACATAGGATATTTACATCGCTTAAGACAAACATTTTCTTAGGAAAAAATGCATTGCTTAGCTCAAGGTTTGTCTGCGAAATTCTTACACATCAGGAGATGGCTCCGAGCTGGGTTTCCACACACAAGAACATCCCTGCAAAGGACAAGCCTGCACAGCCCATCTGCCCCCCTCCCGCACAGCCAGCAGCATTTCCAAGTGACCTCCTAAGGCCTTCCCCAAAATACAGGGGCACCTCTGGGTTTCCTGTTTCCCTCACTTCGAACACTTTTCTTAAAAAAAAAAAAAAATCCTGCACACTTCTTGATAGAATGCCACAGTGCAAGGAATACAGTCCTTCAATATTTAAACCTCCATTTGCAAAACACTTGGAGCTTGGTTTTGTTTTGTTTTTTAATTACACCACCACATAATTTAAAGCTTTTACACGTTCTAATTATTCAGTTCCAAAACACCAAACTTTTATTGCACAGGGTCCTCATGAAAAGGCCCACGCAGCTGGACAACCACAGATTCTGCCATGAAAGGGCAGCAAGGTGCCCTCCCCCCTTCTTTGCTGCCTGGGCGGCCACCAGGGTTTGAAATCCATGCACCCTACTAATTTTCTAGGGTGCAATCCATGGACCCTTCCCTTTCCCATCCCAGCAGGTGCTCAAGGGCCCGCTGGCTTACAAAGTGCCAGAAGCAGGGCTGGGCCAGCCGGCCAGAGTTCAGTGTTCTGTCCCTTGGACTTCCAGCGGACACTAGGCTGCTTGGAAAAACCGCGCAGACTCTGAGATTTTTCAGCAGAGGGGTGGAG
Organism: Bubalus kerabau; assembly: GCF_029407905.1. NCBI lineage: Eukaryota > Metazoa > Chordata > Mammalia > Artiodactyla > Bovidae > Bubalus > Bubalus kerabau. Next base: position 893,001 of record NC_073633.1, read on the forward strand.
CGGTAAAGGCCTTGACCCCAAAGGCAAGGCCTTTCTGTGACCGCCAGGTTGGGGAGCTCCGAGAATGTGCCAACAGACGGCGGAATACTTGGTTCCCTGCTCCACGCAGTCCCAGTTCCCTTACCTGTGGTCCGCAGCCCTCCACTGCACCCACGGGATGGCGATCCTTGGGGACCCAGGAGCGGACGAAATGGGCGTTCCCAGCCGCAGTTGCAACCCCTGAGAGCGCAACTGGGAACCCCTCCCCATCCCCCCCATGAGCCGACCCCGCCCCGCTCCGCCAGGGTTAGCCCCGCCCCTGCCGCGCTCCCTGCGCGTTCCCAGCCGCAGTGGCGACCCCGGGAGCACAACTGGGACCGACCCCCACCCAAAGCCATCTGAATCTCGACCCCCGCAGCCCGGGTTTACCCAGTCCCGGGTGCGCTCCCGGCGAGTTTTCAGCCTCAGTGTCCACCTCTGAGAGCACAACTGGGAAGCCCGCCCCCACCCCCGCCAGAAGCCGACCCCCGCCCCACGCCGCCCGCGTTCGCCCCGCCCCTGCACGGTCCAGGTACCTTCCCAGCTTCTAGCGTTCACGCCCGGGTAGGAGCAGGATGTAGGAGTATGGGAGATGTGTCTGGAGCCTGACAGCCTCAGCTCCGCTCTGGCCTGCCCTTTGGACCTAGGAGCCAGGCCAACTTGCAGAGGGCTTAGGGCCCCATTGTATGCAAACTACCAAGGCCTACCGCAAGGAGAGCTCTGTCCGAGGGAAGAGAAGTGCCCCAGGCTGCGTTACCAAGCTGTTGCTTGGCAATGCAGACTCAGCGGTAAACGGAGGGAATCAGGCTCTCTGTAGCCGCAGCTTCACACACAGGTGTGTCTCCGTAGGAATCAAGAAAGATCCTGACAGAGTGAGGTTCATTAGAGCTATACTAAAGAGCAAAGGCTTGTCCATGTGGTCTTGCCTTCCCCTGTGCCTTTGGGTCTCCAGGCTCGGCCCCAGCTCCGTGGAAACAACCCCTGAGAAAATATCTTCAAGATCCACTTTTCCCAGTGTCTGGGAACCGGGGTTCGTAGGAGGAGAGAAAAGCACGCCTCCATCGGGAACAAAAATGCAGCCCACCTGCCTGTGTTTTGAAGCCTCTATTTGGAAGGAATGGGTTAGCTTCTCCTAAAGGAGACCTCCAGATCTGCTCAGAAGTCGGTAATTCCAGAGGCAGGGTACTGGTTCCTGACTGCCCTTTGCTAGCCTTGCAAAGATATTCCTAGATTCTAGAGTTATTTTCCATGAAGGAGCAGGCTTCGGGAATGTGTCAGAGGGGACTGGCTCCTTATTGGCCTCAGCTCAGCTATTGCCTTTCCATTCAAACTAGGACAAGGGCCTACTTTATGAAGGGTAAGGGTCTTCTTCTTTGAAACTGCCAAGGGCTACAGCAATGAGACTTCTGTCAAGGCGAGGGAAGCCTAAGAGGACGGATTCTCAAGCAGGTGCTTTGCTACAAAGCATCAGCACCCCACGGAGAGAACCAAGATCCCTGTTCCCCAATGTTGGGAGTGTAGCTTCACACACAGTGTTGTCTCTATAGGAGCCAAGAATGTTCCTGAGAGATTAGGTTCACTAAACCTCTCCTACAGAGCATAGACCTGTCCATGTGGTTTTTCCTTCCCCTGTGAGTTGGGTCCCCGAGGTCCACCACACCTCCGGGGAAACTGTCCCTGAGAAAAGATCTCCAGGAACCGCTTCGCTGAGGCTGGGAAACGCTGTTCACAGGAAGTAAGGCAAGCGAATCTCCTGCAGAGAAAAAGAGGCCTTACTGTCCCTGGAGGAGCAGGCTGCCAGAGTGTGTGAAACCTGACTGTTGACTTGCTGGCCTCAGTTCCACCATTGCCTGTTCCTCCGAACTAGGACCCAGGCCTATTTGGAGAAGTGTTTGGGTGCGGATTTCTACAAAGTGCCAAGGGCTACAGCAGTGAGAATTCTCTCAGCGGTCAGGGAGAGCATTTTATGGATTCTCAAGCTGTTTTCTGAACGACAGGGTCAAAATGAACTGAGACAATCAGGCTCTCTGTGCCCCTATGTTAGGTACGCAGCTTCACACACAGAAGTGTCTCTATAGGAGCCAAGAATGTTCCTGAGAGATGAGGTTCACTAGAAGTCTGCTACAGAGCATAGACCTGTCCATATGGTTTTGCCTTGCCCTGTGAGTTGGGTCCCTGAGGTCCGCCCCAGCTCAGGGGAAGGAGCCCCTGAGAAAAGATCTCCAGGGACCGCTATTCCCCCAGGCTGGCAAACGCAGTTCACAGGAGGTAACACAAGCGAGCCTCCTGCAAGGCACAACAGGCCTTAGTGTCCCTGGACGATCAGGCTGCAAGAGTGTGTGAGACCTGACTGGTGCCTTACTGGCCTCAGCTCCGCCATTGCATGTTCCTCTGAACTAGGACCCAGGCCTACTAGAAGAAGGGTTTGGGTATGGATTTCTAAATACTGCCAAGGGGTGTAGCAATGAGAACTGTGTCACGGGTAAGGAAGAGCATTGTATGGATTTTCAAGCTGTTGTTTGAACGACAGCTTCAAAGCTGCACAGAGAGAATCAGACTCTGTGTCTCCATGTTCGGTACACAGCTTCACAGACAGGGGTGTCTCCATAGGAAACAAGAACGTTCCTGACAGAGTGAGGTTCACTAGAGCTCTCCTAGAGAGCAAAGACTTGTCCATGTGGTTTTTCTTCCCCTGTGCGTTTGGGGCTCCAGGCTCGGCCCCAGCTCCGTGGAAACAACCCCTGAGAAAAGATCTTCAAGATCCGCTTTTCCCAGAGGCTGGGATGTGGGGTTCATAGGAGGCGGGAAAAGCAGGCCTCCTTCAGAGAGCAAGAGGCAGCCAAGCGGCCTGCGTTTGGAAGCCTCTATTTGGAAGAATGGGTTAGCTTCCCCTAAGGGAGACCTCCAGATCTGTTCAGTAGTCGGTAATTCCAGAGGCAGGGTGCAGGGTCCTGACTGCCCTTTGCCAGCCTTGCAAAGACATTCCTAGATTCTACAGTTATCTTCCTGAAGAAGCAGGCTTTGGGAATATGTCAGACTTGACTGGCGCCTTATTGGCCTCAGCTCAGCTATTGCCTTTCCATTCAAAGTAGGACAAGGCCCTACTTTATGAAGGGTAAGGGTCTTCTTCTTTCCAAACTGCCGAGGGCTACAGCAATGAGACCTCCGTAAATGCGAGGGAAGCATAAGCGGATGGATTATCAGGAAAGTTCTTTGCCACCAAGCATCAGCACCCCACGGAGGGAATCAGGCTCCCTTTGCCCCTATGTGGGGTGTGTAGATTCACACACAGTGGTGTCTCTACAGGAGCCAAGAATGTTCCTGAGAGATGAGGCTCACAAGAGCTCTCCTACAGAGTGCTCACCTGTACATGTGGTTTCGCCTTCCCCTGTGAGTTGGGTCCCCGAGGTCCGCCCCAGCTCCGAGAAAACAGCCTCTGAGAAAAGATCTCCAGGAACCGCTTTTCGCCCAGGCTGGGAAAAGCTGTTCACAGGAAGTAAGGCAAGTGAGCCTCCTGCAGAGAAAAAGAAGCCTTACTGTCCCTGGAGGAGCAGGCTGCCAGAGTGTGTGAAAACTGACTGGTGCCATACTGGTCTTAGCTCCGCCATTGCTTGTTCCTCCGAACTGGGACTCAGGCCTACTTGGAGAAGGGTTTAGGTGCAGATTTCTACAAACTGCCAAGGGCTACTGCAATGAGAACTCTCTCAGAGGTAAGGGCGAGAATTGTATGGATTCTCAAGCTGTTTTCTGAACGACAGCATTAAACCTGCACAGAGAGAATCAGGCTCTCTGCCGCCATGTTGGGTACGCAGTTTCACACACAGAGGTGTCCGCATAGGAGCCAAGAACGTTCGTCAAAGACTGAGGTTCACTAGAGCTCTCTTATAGAGCAAAGACTTGTTCATGTGGTTTTGCCTTCCCCTGTATGTGTGGGTCTCTGGGCACAACCCCAGCTCCGTGGAAACAACCCCTGAGCAAAGATCTCCAAGAATCTGCTTTTCCCCCATGCTGGGAACCAGGGATCATAGGAGGCAGGAAAAGCAAGCCTCCTTCAGGCAAGAAGAGGCAGCCAACCGGCCTGTGTTTGGAAGCCTCTATTTGCAAGGAATGGGTTAGCTTCTCCAGAAGGAGACCTCCAGATCTGCTCAGAAGATAGATATTCCAGAGGCAGGGTTGAGGTTCCTGACTGCCCTTTGCCAGCCTTGCAAAGACATTCCTAGATTCTAGCAATAATTTCCATGAAGGAGCAGGCATCGGGAATATGTCAGAGTTGACAGGTGCCTTACTGGCCTCAGCTCAGCTATTGCCTTTCCTTTCAAACTAGGATCAGGGCCTACTTGGTGAAGGGTAAGGGTCTGCTTCTTTCCAAAGTGCCAAGAGACACAGCAATGAGACCTCTGTCAAGGCGAGGGAAGCGTAAGCGGATGGATTCTCAAACAGGTGCTTTGCCACAAAGCATCAGCACCCCACAGAGAGAATCAGGCTCCCTGTGCCCCTATGTTCGGTGTGTAGCTTTACACACAGAGGTGTCTCTGTACGAGCCAAGAATGTTCCTAAAGATGAGACACACTAACGTCTCCTACAGAGCATAGACCTGTCCATGTGGTTTTTCCTTCCCCTGTGAGATGGGTCCCCGAGGTCCACCCCAGCTCTGGGGATAGAGCCCCTGAGAAAAGATCTCCAGGAACCGCTTTTTGCCCAGGCTGGGAAACGCAGTTCACAGGAGGCCAGGCAAGCGAGACTCCCGCAGGGAAAAATAGGCCTTACTGTCCCTGGAGGAGCAGGCTGCCAGAGTGTGTGACACCTGACTGGTGCCTTACTGACCTCAGCTCCGCCATTGCATGGCCATCCAAACCAGGACCCAGGCCTACTTGGAGATGGGTTTGGGTGCAGATTTGTAAAAACTACCAAGGGCTACTGCAATGAGAAGTCTCTCAGAGGTAAGGGAGAGCATTGTATGGATTCTCAAGCTGTTGTTTGAACGACAGCTTCAAAGCTGCAAAGAGAGAATCAGGCCCTGTGTGCCCCCTTGTTGGGTATGCAGCTCCACACACAGAGGTATCCCCGTAGAATCCAAGACTTTCCTCACATACTGAGGTTAACTAGAGTTCTCCTACAGAGCAAAGACTTGTCCATGTGGTTTTGCCTTCCTCTGTGTGTGTGGGTCTCCGGGCTGAGCTCCAACTCCGTTGAAATAGCCCCTGAAAAAAGATCTCCAAGAACCACTTTTCCCCCAGGCGGGAAGCGGAGTTCACAGGAAGCGGAACAAGCAAGCCTCCTTCGGGCAAGTAGAGGCAGCCAACTAGCCTGTGTTTGGAAGCCTCTCTTTGGAAGGAATGGTTAGCTTCTCCAAAAGAAGACCTCCAGATCTGCTCAGAAGACGGAAATTCCAGAGGCAGGGTCGAGGTTCCTGACTGTCCTTTGCCAGCCTTGCAAAGACATTTCTAGATTCTAGCGTTATTTTCCACGAAGGAGCAGGCTTCAGGAATATGTCAGACTTGACTGGCGCCTTACTGGCCTCAGCTCAGCTATCGCCTTTCCGTTCAAACTAGGACAAGGGCCTACTTGGTGAAGGGTAAGGGTCTGCTTCTTTCCAAACTGCCAAAGGCTACAGCAAAGACACCTCTGTCAAAGAGAGGGAAGTGGAAGCGGATGGATTCTCAAACAGGTGCTTTGCCACAAAGCATCTGCACCCCACGGAGAGAATCAGGCTGCATTTGCCCCTATGTTGGGTGTGTAGTTTCAAACACAGAGGTGTCTCTATAGGAGCCAAGAATGTTCCTGGGAGATGAGGTTCACTAGAGCTCTGCTATGGAGCATATACCAGTCCATATGGTTTTGCCTTCCCCTGTGAGTTGGGTTCCCGATGTTCGCCCCAGCTCCGAGGAAGAAACCCCTGAGAAAACACCTCCAGGAACTGCTTTTCGTCCAGACTGGGAAACGCAGTTCACAGAAGGCAAGGCAAGCGAGCCTCCTGCAGAGAAAAAGAGGCCTTACTGCCCCTGGAGGAGCAGGCTGCCAGAGTGTGTGAGACCTGACTGGTGCCTTACTGGCCTCAGCTCCGCCATTGCATGTTCCTCCGAACTAGGACCCAGGACTACTTGGAGAAGGGTTTGGGTGCGGATTTCTAAAAACTGCCAAGGGCTACAGCAATGAGAACTCTGTCACGGGTAAGGAAGAGCATTGTATGGATTTTCAAGGTGTTTTTTGAACGACATCTTTAAAGCTACACAGAGAGAATCAGGCTCTCTGTGCCCCCATGTTGGGTACGCAGCTTCACACATAGGGGTGTCTCCATATGAATCAAGAATGTTCGTGACAGAGTGAAGTTCACTAGAGCTCTCCTAGAGAGCAAAGACTTGTCCATGTGGTTTTTCTTCCCCTGTGAGTTTGGGTCTCCAGGCTTAGCCCCAGCTCCGTGGAAACAACCCCTGAGAAAAGATCTTCAAGATCCGCTTTTCCCAGAGCCTGGGAAGCTGGGTTCATAGGAGGCAGGAAAAGCAAGCCTCCTTCGGGCACGAAGAGGCAGCCGACCGGCCTGTTTTTGGAAGTCTCAATATGGAAGGAATGAGTTAGATTCTCCTAAAGTAGACCTCCAGATCTGCTCAGAAATCGGTAATTCCAGAGGCAGGGTGCAGGCTCCTGACTGCCCTTTGCCAGCCTTGCAGAGACATTCCTAGATTACAGCGTTATTTTCCATGAAGGAGCAGGCTTCGGGAATATGTCAGACTTGACTGGCGCCTTATTGGCCTCAGCTCAGCTCTTGCCTTTCCTTTCAAACTAGGACAAGGGCCCACTTTATGAAAGGTAAGGGTCCTCTTCTTTCCAAACTGCCAAGGGCTACTGCAATGAGACCTCTGTCAAGGCGAGGGAAGCGTAAGCTGATGGATTCTCAAGCAGGTGCTTTGCCACAAAGCATCAGCACCCCACGGAAAGAATCTGGCTCCCTTTGCCCCTACGTTGCGTGTGTAGCTACACACACAGAGGTGTCTCGATAGGAGCCAAGAATGTTCCTGAGAGAGGAGGTTCACTGTTGGGGGCCAGAGTGAGGCACTCCGCCCATGGCAAACGTCATGAGGAAGGAGGCTCGACATACGCAAAGGCGGGATCGAGCCTCAGGAGTCCCCCTGGAAATCCTCGAGCATCTACCCCCATAACCAGAGCCTGCCTACCTTACTACTTTGTGCTCTCACCTACACCTCTGACTTTACGGGGGGCTGTCCCCCACCACCTCTTTCGGAGAAGGAGTTAACCTAGAGCTCCAGTTGATAAAAACCCCTGGGTGTGACAAGAGTGTTTTAACCTACAAACTCCTCTGAAGGTTCTCTAGCCTGCCTGACAGGCTTGTCCGGCCACATGTGATTGCTCACAGCCTCCCAACCATGAGAGGCACGAGATGCTTTAAACCTTCTAAAAACAGGTTCCTTAGAAAAGTTAGAAAATTATTAGTATAAGTATAATGGGCTGATTAGAAATCATATTGGTGAAGGGTTTTTCATTTGTTGAGCTGATGTTTACTGCTAAGTCTCCACATCCCCTGCCCTTATACACATTAATGAATATATAGAAGAAATAAGTATTAACCTTTGATATAAATCACGTTAGACCTTAGGCTAAGTAAATTCTTTCCTTAACTAAAACCCACTACACCCTCACCCTATAGGAATGTAACTTTATTTGGGTGGCGTCTGTTTTAAGAATAATCACCCCTGGAGAAATAAGTGTCCTGGTTGACTGACCGCTGTCACAAGGAGAGGGTCGTAAATTGTCAGCAGGCCCCGCGGCCAGAAGATGATGTAACACCCCTAAGACCTCTGTATACTTTTGTATGAAGCACCTGACTTTGATAAAAGTCAGGACTGCTGACCCCACGTGACTTTTGCATAACATCTCAGTGTATAAAAGTAGACCATGGAAAATAAAGAATTGGGATCAGTTTCTCGAAATACTGGTCTCCCCATGTCTCTCTCTCTCTCTCACTCTGGTTGAGTCTCTATCTGGAGCGCGGAACCCACCAAGCTTACTAATTTTGCCTGGGCTTCTAAGATCCGACCGGGGAGGCCTCAGTGTCTCCTCTCATTCGGGAGAACGGAAGGACGCCTGCAGCCTACGTAAGTGGTGCAAGCTTCTTGTCTTGAAGTTTTATTGGTCCCCCGCGTAAACCAAGCTACTCAGCCTCTTTTCTCCACTGAATTTTCCTACTGAGCTATCCTCATTTTATTACTCTTTATATCCTTAATTAACGTTTAATTAAGCAGTTGTTCCCTGACCCTCGCCTACGCCGTCTCTGCTTCGAATACCCTGGATCAGCTGGGGCTGGACCCCGGCAGTTCACTAGAGATCTCCTACAGAGCATAGACCTGTCCATTTGGTTTTGCCTTCCCCTGTGAGTTGGGTCCCCGAGGTCCGCCCCAACTCCGGGGAAACAGCCCCTGAGAAAAGATCTCCAGGAACTGCTTTCCGCCCAGGCTGGGAAACGCTGTTCACAGGAAGTAAGGCAAGCGAGCCTCCTGAAGGGAAATAGAGGCCTTACTGTCCCTGGAGGAGCAGGCTGCCAGAGTGTGTGACACCTGACTGGTGCCTTACTGGCCTCAGCTCCGCTATTGCATGTTCATCTGAACTTGAACCCAGGCCTACTTGGAGAAGTGTTTGTGTGCCGATTTCCAGAAACTGCGAAGGGCTACAGCAATGATAACTCTCTCAGTGGTAAGGGAGAGCATTGTGTGGATTCTCAATTTGTTGTTTGAACGACAGCGTCAAAGCTGCACAGAGAGAATCAGGTCTCTGTGTCTCTATGTTGGCTATGCAGCTTCCCACACAGAGATGTCCCCATTGGAGCCAAGAACATTCCCCATAGAGTGAGGTTCACTAGAGCACTCCTAGAGAGCAAAGACTTATCCATGCGGTTTTCCCTTCCCCTGTGCATGTGGGTCTCCGGGATCGGCCCCTGCTCCGTGGAAACAGCCTCTGAGAAAAGATCTCCAAGAACCTCTTATCCCCCAGGCTGGGAAGCGGAGTTCGCAGGAGGTGGGATAAGCAAGCTTCCTTCGGCAAGAAGAGACAGCCAACCGGCCTGTGTTTGGAAGCCTATATTTGCAAGGAATGGGTTAGTTTCTCCTGACCGAGACCTCCGGATGTGCTGAGAAGATAGAAATTCCAGAGGCAGGGTCGAGGTTCCTGACTGCCCTTTGCCAGCCTTGCAAAGACATTCCCAGATTCTAACGTTATTTTCCATGAAGGAGCAGGCATCGGGAATATGTCAGACTTGACTGGCGCCTTACTGGCCTCAGCTCAGCTACTGCCTTTCCATTCAAACAAGGACAAGGGCCTACTTGGTGAAGGGTAAGGGTCTGCTTCTTTCCAAACTGCCAAGGACTACAGCAATGAGACCTCTGTCAAGGTGAGGGAAGCCTATGCGGATGGATTCTTAGCAGGTGCTTTGCCACAAAGCATCAGCACCCACGGAGAGAATCAGACTCCCTTTGCCACTATGTTGGGTGTGTAGCTTCATGCACAGAGGTGTCTCTGTAGAAGCCAAGAATGTTCCTGAGAGATGAGGTTCACTAGAGCTCTCCTACAGAGCATAGACCTGTCCATGTGGTTTTGTCTTCCCCTGTGAGTTGGGCCCCCGAGGTCCGACCCAGCTCCAGGGAAACAGCCCCTGAGAAAAAATCTCCAGGAACAGCTTTGCGCCCAGGCTGGGAAATGCAGTTCACAGGAGGAAAGGCAAGCGAGCCTCCTGCAGGGAAAAAGAGGCCTTACTGCTCCTGGACGATCAGGCTGCAAGAGTGTGTGAGACCTCACTTGTGCCTTACTGGCCTCAGCTCCGCCGTTGCCTGTTGTTCCGAGCTAGGACCCAGGCCTACTTGGAGAAGGGTTAGGGTGCGGATTTCTACAAACTGTCAAGGACGACAGCAATGAGAATTCTCTTAGCAGTAAGGGAGAGCATTGTATGGATTCTCAAGCTGTTGTTTGAATGACAGCTTCAAAGCTACACAGAGAGAATCAGGCTCTCTGTTCCCCTATTTTGGCTGTGCAGCTTCACACACAGAATTTGACTCTGTTGGAGCCAGAAATATTCCTGCAAGACTTAGGCTCACCAAAGCTGTCCTCCAGAGCAAAGACATTGGATGTGGTTTTGCCTTCCCTTGTCAGTATGGGTCCCCTAGCTTGGCCCCAGCTCCGGGGATACAGCCTCTGAAAAAAATCTTCCAAGAAGCGATTTTCCTCCAGGCTGTTAAGCGGAATTCGCAGTTTGCAAGTTAAGGAAGCCTGCTTCGTGGAAGAGCAAGCAGCCAACTGGCCCTGTGTTAGGAAGCCTGTATTTGAAAGGAATGGGTTAGCTTCTACAGCGGGAGAACCTCAGATCTGCTCAGGGGACTGAAATACTAGAGTCAGGGTCGAGGTTCTCCCTTGTCCTTTGCGCACCTTGCAAAGACATTCCTAGCTTCTAGCGTTAGTGTTCCTGTAGTAGCAGGCTGCAGGAGCGTGTGATAAATGACTGCCGCGTTCCTGTCCTCAGCTCCGCTATTAACTTTCTATTCGAACTAGAACCCAGGCCTACATTGAGAGGGGTTAGGGTCCAGTGTTTCCAAACTGCCAAGGGCTACGGAAATGCGAGCTCTGTCAGAGGTAAGAAAAGAGCAATTGGTTGGATTCTTCAGCTGCTGCGTGGCTGCAGAGCTTCCGCGCTGCATGGAGAGCATGAGGCTCCTTGTGGCCCTATTTTGGGTACGCAGCAACATGCACACAGAATGTCTGTGTTCACTTATGTACAGGCTTATGAACACTAGAGCTCTCCTACAGAGCAAAGACCACTCAGTGGGCTCCAAGAGATACCTGTCGCGACTCGAGAAGAGAGTGGAGTCCTTTGCTTCCCCTCGAGATGAGGCCTGACTCCCCGGGTGAGTATGGAATGCAACCCCAAATCCCTGTCGCCTATGGAGAGGAACATTAAGTCCTGGATACAAGCCTAGATGAGGTCTAGTTTGCCCTTCAGTGAATGGAGCCCAATCCCCAGCTCTCCCTGGCAACTCAAATGGAAGATTAGACTTCCTGGGCCAACACAAGAGGAAGCCTGAATTCCCCGTCGTAACTCGAGAATCCCACCGCAACTCGAGAAAAACCACGTGCTTCCCTCGTCATCGCAAGATGAGGCCCTTTGTCCGCTACAGCATCTCAAGAGAAGTCCCACATTCAATCCTGAAATGCGAAACGGTACTTGGCACCCTTGATGCGACCCCAAAAGTTCCGCGACATACCAGACTCACTCAAGGGGAACACCGAGGTTCCCGGCACCACTTCATCTGAGCCCCTTCTCCTCTCCTGATTGCGACAGGAGGGTCGACTCCCCTTCTCTGTCTGCAAGGGGTTCCCGACCTTCCGGGCGCACCTCAGGATGAGGCCGGTCTCATGAGGAAGTTCGAGACGTAGCCTCGTGGGTGGTGCCACATGCCGAAAGACCCCAATTTCACAGTCCACTCTTGAAAAGAACCCGATGCCAGCACACCTCTTTGATGGAAAACCTGTGGATGAAGGCACAAGACGAAGGGGCACTGACACCCGCGTGCATCGTCCAGAAAAACCCGCAGGTCCCACAGACATTTCGAAAAGTGGACTGTCACCCTGTAAACAACTCGAAAGGCAAACGAAGGTCCACTTCCTCAACAGAAGACTAGGTGTGACTCTCTTGTGCCTACTCTGCAGGGACCATGGGATCCGAGTAAGAAACGGAGAGGAAGCCTGAGGTTCCTGCGTCAACTCGAGACGAGGCCCTCTTCCATTGCACCACACCCAGTGGAGTCCTGAGAGGCCCCTACCAACTCCACAGTATCCCTGAGTTCTCACAGGCACAATGAGAGGCTCCCTGAGGTCACAGGCACAAGTTGAGGGAACCCTGGGTTTTCTGCCGCGACTCGAGAAAGACCGCGAGAGTGCTTCAAAATGTCTTGAGTCGCAATTCCCCTACCATGACTCGAGAGCCATGACACGCTCCCCCTCGCCACGCGCATGGAGACCTGACTTCCCTGGCGCGGCACGAGAGGCTCCCTGAGATCCTCGTCGTGCCTCGGGAGAAAAACCCCCATGGGCTCCGCAGTTCGAGGAAACCCCTGAGACGCCCCCGTCCACGCGAGCTGAGGGCCTTCTTTTCCTGCATGGCCTGGAGAGCAATCCCGGGTCCTCTCTCCAAACGGAAGAGGAGGCTGGACTCCCTTGAGGCCGCTCAGGGGGCTCCAAGAGACCAGCGTCGCGACTCGAGAGGAGAGCGGAGTCCTTGGCTTCCCCTCGAGACGAGGCCTGACTCCCCGTGGGAGCCTGGAATGCAACCCCGAGATCCCTGCCTTCCCTGGAGAGGAATATTGGGTCCCGGACACACGCCTAGGTGAGGTCTCTTCGGCCCTGCAGTGACCCGAGCGCAACCCCCAGCTTTCCCTCGCAACTCGAGGGGAAGGTTGGGCTTACCAGGTCCAACCCAAGGGGAAAGCTGAGATACCCGTCGTAACTCGAGAATGCCGCCGCAACTCGAGAAAAACCACGTGGTTCCCACCTCTTGGCAAGATGAGGCCCTTGCCCGCGACGGCGTCTCAAGGGAAGTCCCCTGTTCCACCCTGAAGGGCGAAACGGTCCCTGACAGCCTTCCTGCGGCCCCCAAAAGTCCCCCGACACGCCGGGGTCCCCCGAGGGGAACACCGAGGGTCCCGGCAACGCTTCCTCTGAGCCCCTTCTCCCCTCCTGATCGCGACAGGAGAGGCGATTCCCCTGCGTGGTCTGGAAGGGGTTCCCGGCCTTCCCGGCGCACCTCAGGATGAGGCCGGTCTCACGAGGAAATTCGAGACGAGCCACGTGGGTGGGGCCACATGCCGAACGCCCCCGATTCCCCGGTCCGCTCTTGAGAAGGACCCGAGGTCCGGACCCCTCTTCGACGGCAACCCTGTGGGTGAAGGCACAACACGAAGGGGCACTGCCACCCCCGTGCATCGTCCGCAAAGACCCGCGGGTTCCACACACAGCTCGACGAGGGGCCTGAGACCCCCTGAGCAACTCGAGAGGCCAGCGGGGTTCCCTTCCTCAGACAAGACGAGGCCTGACTCTCCTGTCCCAACTCTGCAGGGACCCTGCGGTAGGAGTCCGAAACGGAGAGGAAGCCTGAGGTTCCTGCCTCCCCTCGAGGTGAGGCCCTCTTCCGTTACGCCAGACCCAGCGGAGTCCCGAGGGGCCCCGCCACCTCCACAGGATCCCTCGCCTCTCAGAGGCACCCTGGGAAGTTCCCTAAGGTCCCCGGCAGAAGGCGAGGGAAACGAGGGTTTCCCGCCGCCCCCCGAGAAAGACCTCGAGAGTCCTTCTTCAACACGTCTCGAGGCCCTAGTCCCCTCCTGTGACTCAAGAGCCAGGACGCGCTCCCCCTCGCCACGCGCATGGAGACCTGACTTCCCTGGCGCCGCACGAGAGGCTCCCTGAGATCCTCGTCGTGCCTCGGGAGAAAACCCCCACGGGCGCCGCAGCTCGAGGAAACCCCTGAGACGCCCCCGTCCTCGCCAGCTGAGGGCCTTCTTTTCCTGCATGGCCTGGAGAGCAATCCCGGGTCCTCTCTCCAAACGGAAGAGGAGGCTGGACTCCCTTGAGGCCGCTCAGGGGGCTCCAAGAGACCCGCGTCGCGACTCGAGAGGAGAGCGGAGGCCTTGGCTTCCCCTCGAGACGAGGCCTGACTCCCCGGGGGAGCCTGGAATGCAACCCCGAGATCCCTGCCTTCCCTGGAGAGGAATATTAGGTCCCGGACACACGCATAGGTGAGGTCTCTTCGGCCCTGCAGTGACTCGAGCGCAACCCCCAGCTTTCCCTCCCACTAGAGGGGAAGATCGGGCTTCCCAGGGCCAACCCAAAAGGAAGCCTGAGATCCCCGTCGTAACTCGAAAATCCCGCCGCAACTCGAGAAAAACCACGTGGTTCCAACGTCTTTGGAAGATGAGCCTATTGCCCGCTATGGCGTCTCAAGGGAAGTCCCAGTTTCCGTCGTGAAGTGCGAAAGAGTACCTGACACCTTTCTTGCGACCCCCAGAAATTCCCCGACACACCGGGTTCCCTCGAGGGAAACACCGAGGGTCCCGACACCACTTCATCTGAGCCCCTTCTTCCCTCCTGATTGCGACAGGAGTATCGATTCCCCTGCGTGGTCTGGAAGGGATTCCCGGCCTTCCCAGCGCATCTCAGGATGAGGCCGTCCGCACAAGGAAATTCGAGGTGAGCCACGGTGGTGGTGCCACATGCCGATCGACCTCGATTTCCTGGTCCACTCTTGAGAAGAACCCGTTGCACGGACACCTCTTCGAAGGCAACCCTGTGGGTGAAGGGACAACACGAAGGGGCACTGACACTCCCGTGCATCGTCCAGAAACACCCGTGGGTTCCACACACAGCTCGAAGAGGGGCCTGAGACCCCCTGAGCAACTCGAGAGGAAAGTGGAGTTCCCTTCCTCAGACAAGATGAGGCCTAACTCTCCGCTCCCAACTCTGCAGGGTCCCTGAGGTCGGAGGGTCGGAGTCAGAAACAGAGAGGAAGCCTGAGGTTCCTGCCTGCCCTCGAGATGAGGCCCTCTTCCATTGCGCCAACCCCAGTGGAATCCCGAGAGGCCCCGCTAACTCCACAGCATCCCTCACCTCTCAGAGGCACCCTGGGAAGTTCCCTCAGGTCCCCGGCAGAAGTCAAGGGAAATGAGGGTTTCCCGCCGCCACTCGAGAAAGACCTCGATAGTCCTTCTTCAAAGTGTCTTGAGGCCCTTGTCCCCTCTCTGGACTAGAGAGCAATGATGCGCTCCCCTTCGCCTCGCGCATGCAGACCTGGCTTCCCTGGCGCCGCACGAGAGGCTCCCTGAGATCCTCGTCGTGCCTCGGGAGAAAACCCCCATGGGCGCCGCAGCTCGAGGAAACCCCTGAGATGCCCCCGTCCTCGCGAGCTGAGGGCCTTCTTTTCCTGCCTGGCCTGGAGAGCAATCCCGAGTCCTCTCTCCAAACTGAAGAGTAGGCTGGACTCCCTTGAGGCGACTCAGTGGGCTCCAAGAGATCCGCGTCGGGGCTCGAGAGGAGAGCGCAGTCCTTTGCTTCCCCTCGAGGCGAGGCCTGACTCCCCGGGGGAGTCTGGAGTGCAATCCCGAGACCCTTGTCTTCCCTTAAGAGGACTATTAGGTCCTGGACACACGCCTAGATGAGGTCTCTTTGGCCTTGCAGTGATTCGAGCACAACATCCAGCTTTCCCTCGCAACTCGAAGGGAAGTTTGGGCTTCCCAGGGCCAACACAAGAGGAAGCCTGAAATCCACGTCGTAACTCGAGAATCTCGCCGCAACTCGAAAAAAACCACGTGGTTCCATCGTCTTCGCAGCATGAGGCCCTTGCCCGCCACAGCATCTCAAAATAAGTCCCACGTTCCTACTGAAGTGCAAAACGGTACTTGGCACCCATGATGGCACCCCAAAGCTCCCCAACATACAGGCATCACTCGAGGGTAACACCCATGTTCCCCGCACCACATCATTTGAGCCCCTTCTCCCCTCCTGATTGCAACAGGAATGTCGATTCTCCTGCTTTTTGTGGAAGGGGTTACCGATCTTCCCAGCGCACATCAGGATGAGGCCGGTCTCACGAGGAAATTGGAGATGTAGCCTCGTGGGTGGTGCCACATGCGGAAAGACCCCATTTCCCGGTCAGCTATTAATAAGAACCCGATGCCCGTACACTTCTTGGAATGCATCCCATAGGATGAAGGCACAACAAGGAGGTACCCTGAACACCCGTGCATCTTTTGGAAAATTCTGCAGGTTCCACATACAGCTCGACAAGTGACCTGTTACCTCGTTAACAACTCGAGAGGCAAGCTAAGTTTCATTTCTCCACAGAATACGAGGCCTGACTCTCCTGTCCCAACTCTGCAGGAATCCTGAGATCGGAGTCTGAAATGGAGAGGAACCCTGAGGTTCCTTCCTCAACACGAGATGAGGCCCTCTTGTATTATACCACAGCCAGTGGAGTCCCTAGAGGCCCCTCCCAACTCCACAGTATCAGTGTCTTCTCAGAGGCACCCTGAGCAACTCCCTGAGGTCACCGGCACAAGTCGAGGGAACACAGGGTATCCTGCCGCAACCCGAGAAAGACCTCAAGAGTCCGTCTTCAACGCGTCTTGAGGACGGATTCCCCTACCATGACTCGAGAGCAATGACACGCTGCCCCTCGCCATGCGCATGGACACCTGACTTCCCTGGCGCCACATGAGAGGCTCCCTGAGCTCCCCGTCATACCTCGTGAGAAACCCCACACTGGCGCCGCAGCTCGGGAAAACCCACCGTCATCGCGAGATTGGGGACTTCTTTTCCTGCCTGACCTGGAGAGCAATCCCTGGTCCTTTCTCCAAACTTCACAGGAGGCTTTACTCCCTTTAGGCCACTCAATGGGCTCCAAGAGATACCTGTCGCGACTTGAGAGGACAGCAGAGTACTTTGTTTCCCCTCGAGACGAGGCCTTACCACCGGTGAGTCTGGAATGCAACCCCGAGATCCCTGTTGCCCCTGGAGAGGAACATTATGTCCTGGACAAAAGCCTAGATGAGGTCTATTTTGCCCTACAGTGACTCGAGAGCAACACCCATCTCTCCCTCGCAATTCGAATGGAAGATTGGTCTTCACTGGGCCAACACAAGAGGAAGTCTGAATTTCCCGTTGTTACTCGAGAATCCCGCCGCAACTCTTAAAAACCACGTGGTTCCCCATTCATCGCAATATGAGGCCTTTGCCCGCTACAGAGTCTCAAGAGAAGTCCCATGTTTCGTCATAAAGTTCGAAATGCTACTTGGCACCCTTGATGCGACCCCAAAAGTTCCCCAATATACCGGTCTCACTCCAAGGGAAGACCGAAGTTCCTGGCACCACTTCATTTGAGCCCCTTCTCCGCTCCTGATCACGGCAGTAAGGTCAATCCCCCTACTTTGTCTAGAAGGCGTTCCCGACCTTCATGGCGCACCTCAGGTTGAGGCCAGTCTCATGAAGAAATTCGAGACGTAGCCTCGTGTTGGTGCCACGTGCCAAAAGACCCCGATTTCTCGGTCTTGCTCTTGATAAGAACCCGATGCCCGGACACCTCTTCTAAGGCAACCCTGTGGATGAAGGCACTACACGAGGGGGCACTGGCAACCCTGTTCATCGTCCGGAAAACCCCGCAGGATCCACATACAGCTCCACAACTGGCCTGTCACCCCTTAAACAATGAGAGAGGAAAGCGGAGTTCCCTTCCTCAGACAAGACGAGGCCTGAGTATCCAATCCCAACTCTGCAGGCACGCTTCGATCTGAGTCAGAAACGGAGAGGAAGCCTGAGGTTCCTGCCTCCCCTCGAGGTGAGGCCCTCTTCCGTTGCGCCAGACCCAGCGGAGTCCCGAGGGGCCCCGCCACCTCCACAGGATCCCTCGCCTCTCAGAGGCACCCTGGGAAGTTCCCTAAGGTCCCCGGCAGAAGGCGAGGGACACGAGGGTTTCCCGCCGCCCCCCGAGGAAGACCTCGAGAGTCCTTCTTCAACGCGTCTCGAGGCCCTAGTCCCCTCCCGTGACTCGAGAGCCAGGACGCGCTCCCCCTCGCCACGCGCATGGAGACCTGACTTCCCTGGCGCCGCACGAGAGGCTCCCTGAGATCCTCGTCGTGCCTCGGGAGAAAACCCCCACGGGCGCCGCAGCTCGAGGAAACCCCGGAGACGCCCCCGTCCTCGCGAGCTGAGGGCCTTCTTTTCCTGCATGGCCTGGAGAGCAATCCCGGGTCCTCTCTCCCAACGGAAGAGGAGGCTGGACTCCCTTGAGGCCGCTCAGGGGGCTCCAAGAGACCCGCGTCGCGACTCGAGAGGAGAGCGGAGTCCTTGGCTTCCCCTCGCGACGAGGTCTGACTCCCCGGGGGAGCCTGGAATGCAACCCCGAGATCCCTGCCTTCCCTGGAGAGGAATAGTAGGTCCCGGACACACGCCTAGGTGAGGTCTCTTCGGCCCTGCAGTGACTCGAGCGCAACCCCCAGCTTTCCCTCGCAACCCGAGGGGAAGATTGGGCTTCCCAGGGCCAACCCAAGGGGAAGGCTGAGATCCCCGTCGTAACTCGAGAATCCCGCCGCAACTCGAGAAAAACCACGTGGTTCCCACCTCTTGGCAAGAGGAGGCCCTTGCCCGCCACGGCGTCTCAAGGGAAGTCCCCTGTTCCGCCCTGAAGGGCGAAACGGTCCCTGACAGCCTTCCTGCGACCCCCAAAAGTCCCCCGACACGCCGGGTTCCCTCGAGGGGAACACCGAGGGTCCCGGCACCGCTTCCTCTGAGCCCCTTCTCCCCTCCTGACCGCGACAGGAGAGGCGATTCCCCTGCGTGGTCTGGAAGGGGTTCCCGGCCTTCCCGGCGCACCTCAGGATGAGGCCGGTCTCACGAGGAAATTCGAGACGAGCCACGTGGGTGGGGCCACATGCCGAACGCCCCCGATTCCCCGGTCCGCCCTTGAGAAGGACCCGAGGCCCGGACCCCTCTTCGAAGGCAACCCTGTGGGTGAAGGCACAACACGAAGGGGCACTGCCACCCCCGTGCATCGTCCGCAAAGACCCGCGGGTTCCACACACAGCTCGACGAGGGGCCTGAGACCCCCTGAGCAACTCGAGAGGCCAGCGGGGTTCCCTTCCTCAGACAAGACCAGGCCTGACTCTCCTGTCCCAACTCTGCAGGGACCCTGCGGTCGGAGTCCGAAACGGAGAGGAAGCCTGAGGTTCCTGCCTCCCCTCGAGGTGAGGCCCTCTTCCGTTGCGCCAGACCCAGCGGAGTCCCGAGGGGCCCCGCCGCCTCCACAGGATCCCTCGCCTCTCAGAGGCACCCTGGGAAGTTCCCTAAGGTCCCCGGCAGAAGGCGAGGGACACGAGGGTTTCCCGCCGCCCCCCGAGAAAGACCTCGAGAGTCCTTCTTCAACGCGTCTTGAGGCCCTAGTCCCCTCCCGTGACTCGAGAGCCAGGACGCGCTCCCCCTCGCCACGCGCATGCAGACCTGACTTCCCTGGCGCCGCACGAGAGGCTCCCTGAGATCCTCGTCGTGCCTCGGGAGAAAACCCCCACGGGCGCCGCAGCTCGAGGAAACCCCTGAGACGCCCCCGTCCTCGCGAGCTGAGGGCCTTCTTTTCCTGCATGGCCTGGAGAGCAATCCCGGGTCCTCTCTCCCAACGGAAGAGAAGCCTGGACTCCTTTGAGGCCGCTCAGGGGGCTCCAAGAGACCCGCGTCGCGACTCGAGAGGAGAGCGGAGTCCTTGGCTTCCCCTCGAGACGAGGCCTGACTCCCCGGGGGAGCCTGGAATGCAACCCCGAGATCCCTGCCTTCCCTGGAGAGGAATAGTAGGTCCCGGACACACGCCTAGGTGAGGTCTCTTCGGCCCTGCAGTGACTCGAGCGCAAGCCCCAGCTTTCCCTCGCAACCCGAGAGGAAGATTGGGCTTCCCAGGGCCAACCCAAGGGGAAGGCTGAGATCCCCGTCGTAACTCGAGAATCCCACCGCAACTCGAGAAAAACCACGTGGTTCCCAGCTCTTGGCAAGAGGAGGCCCTTGCCCGCCACGGCGTCTCAAGGGAAGTACCCTGTTCCTCCCTGAAGGGCGAAACGGTCCCTGACAGCCTTCCTGCGACCACCAAAAGTCCCCCGACACGCCGGGTTCCCTCGAGGGGAACACCGAGGGTCCCGGCACCGCTTCCTCTGAGCCCCTTCTCCCCTCCTGACCGCGACAGGAGAGGCGATTCCCCTGCGTGGTCTGGAAGGGGTTCCCGGCCTTCCCGGCGCACCTCAGGATGAGGCCGGTCTCACGAGGAAATTCGAGACGAGCCACGTGGGTGGGGCCACATGCCGAACGCCCCCGATTCCCCGGTCCACCCTTGAGAAGGACCCGAGGCCCGGACCCCTCTTCGAAGGCAACCCTGTGGGTGAAGGCACAACACGAAGGGGCACTGCCACCCCCGTGCATCGTCCGCAAAGACCCGCGGGTTCCACACACAGCTCGACGAGGGGCCTGAGACCCCCTGAGCAACTCGAGAGGCCAGCGGGGTTCCCTTCCTCAGACAAGACGAGGCCTGACTCTCCTGTCCCAACTCTGCAGGGACCCTGCGGTCGGAGTCCAAAACGGAGAGGAAGCCTGAGGTTCCTGCCTCCCCTCGAGGTGAGGCCCTCTTCCGTTGCGCCAGACCCAGCGGAGTCCCGAGGGGCCCCGCCGCCTCCACAGGATCCCTCGCCTCTCAGAGGCACCCTGGGAAGTTCCCTAAGGTCCCCGGCAGAAGGCGAGGGACACGAGGGTTTCCCGCCGCCCCCCGAGAAAGACCTCGAGAGTCCTTCTTCAACGCGTCTTGAGGCCCTAGTCCCCTCCCGTGACTCGAGAGCCAGGACGCGCTCCCCCTCGCCATGCGCATGCAGACCTGACTTCCCTGGCGCCGCACGAGAGGCTCCCTGAGATCCTCGTCGTGCCTCGGGAGAAAACCCCCACGGGCGCCGCAGCTCGAGGAAACCCCTGAGACGCACCCGTCCTCGCGAGCTGAGGGCCTTCTTTTCCTGCATGGCCTGGAGAGCAATCCCGGGTCCTCTCTCCCAACGGAAGAGGAGGCTGGACTCCCTTGAGGCCGCTCAGGGGGCTCCAAGAGACCCGCGTCGCGACTCGAGAGGAGAGCGGAGTCCTTGGCTTCCCCTCGAGACGAGGCCTGACTCCCCGGGGGAGCCTGGAATGCAACCCCGAGATCCCTGCCTTCCCTGGAGAGGAATAGTAGGTCCCGGACACACGCCTAGGTGAGGTCTCTTCGGCCCTGCAGTGACTCGAGCGCAACCCCCAGCTTTCCCTCGCAACCCGAGGGGAAGATTGGGCTTCCCAGGGCCAACCCAAGGGGAAGGCTGAGATCCCCGTCGTAACTCGAGAATCCCGCCGCAACTCGAGAAAAACCACATGGTTCCCACCTCTTGGCAAGAGGAGGCCCTTGCCCGCCACGGCGTCTCAAGGGAAGTATCCTGTTCCGCCCTGAAGGGCGAAACGGTACCTGACAGCCTTCCTGCGACCCCCAAAAGTCCCCCGACACGCCGGGTTCCCTCGAGGGGAACACCGAGGGTCCCGGCACCGCTTCCTCTGAGCCCCTTCTCCCCTCCTGACCGCGACAGGAGAGGCGATTCCCCTGCGTGGTCTGGAAGGGGTTCCCGGCCTTCCCGGCGCACCTCAGGATGAGGCCGGTCTCACGAGGAAATTCGAGACGAGCCACGTGGGTGGGGCCACATGCCGAACGCCCCCGATTCCCCGGTCCGCCCTTGAGAAGGACCCGAGGCCCGGACCCCTCTTCGAAGGCAACCCTGTGGGTGAAGGCACAACACGAAGGGGCACTGCCACCCCCGTGCATCGTCCGCAAAGACCCGCGGGTTCCACACACAGCTCGACGAGGGGCCTGAGACCCCCTGAGCAACTCGAGAGGCCAGCGGGGTTCCCTTCCTCAGACAAGACCAGGCCTGACTCTCCTGTCCCAACTCTGCAGGGACCCTGCGGTCGGAGTCCGAAACGGAGAGGAAGCCTGAGGTTCCTGCCTCCCCTCGAGGTGAGGCCCTCTTCCGTTGCGCCAGACCCAGCGGAGTCCCGAGGGGCCCCGCCGCCTCCACAGGATCCCTCGCCTCTCAGAGGCACCCTGGGAAGTTCCCTAAGGTCCCCGGCAGAAGGCGAGGGACACGAGGGTTTCCCGCCGCCCCCCGAGAAAGACCTCGAGAGTCCTTCTTCAACGCGTCTCGAGGCCTTAGTCCCCTCCCGTGACTCGAACGCCAGGACGCGCTCCCCCTCACCACGCGCATGGAGACCTCACTTCCCTGGCGCCGCACGAGAGGCTCCCTGAGATCCTCGTCGTGCCTCGGGAGAAAACCCCCACGGGCGCCGCAGCTGGAGGAAACCCCTGAGACGCCCCCGTCCTCGCGAGCTGAGGGCCTTCTTTTCCTGCATGGCCTGGAGAGCAATCCCAGGTCCTCTCTCCAAACGGAAGAGGAGGCTGGACTCCCTTGAGGCCGCTCAGGGGGCACCAAGAGACCCGCGTCGCGACTCGAGAGGAGAGCGGAGTCCTTGGCTTCCCTTCGAGACGAGGCCTGACTCCCCGGCGGAGCCTGGAATGCAACCCCGAGATCCCTGCCTTCCCTGGAGAGGAATAGTAGGTCCAGGACACACGCCTAGGTGAGGTCTCTTCGGCCCTGCAGTGACTCGAGCGCAACCCCCAGCTTTCCCTCGCAACCCGAGGGGAAGATTGGGCTTCCCAGGGCCAACCCAAGGGGAAGGCTGAGATCCCCGTCGTAACTCGAGAATCCCGCCGCAACTCGAGAAAAACCACGTGGTTCCCACCTCTTGGCAAGAGGAGGCCCTTGCCCGCCACGGCGTCTCAAGGGAAGTCCCCTGTTCCGCCCTGAAGGGCGAAACGGTCCCTGACAGCCTTCCTGCGACCCCCAAAAGTCCCCCGACACGCCGGGTTCCCTCGAGGGGAACACCGAGGGTCCCGGCACCGCTTCCTCTGAGCCCCTTCTCCCCTCCTGACCGCGACAGGAGAGGCGATTCCCCTGCGTGGTCTGGAAGGGGTTCCCGGCCTTCCCGGCGCACCTCAGGATGAGGCCGGTCTCACGAGGAAATTCGAGACGAGCCACTTGGGTGGGGCCACATGCCGAACGCCCCCGATTCCCCGGTCCGCCCTTGAGAAGGACCCGAGGCCCGACCCCTCTTCGAAGGCAACCCTGTGGGTGAAGGCACAACACGAAGGGGCACTGCCACCCCCGTGCATCGTCCGCAAAGACCCGCGGGTTCCACACACAGCTCGACGAGGGGCCTGAGACCCCCTGAGCAACTCGAGAGGCCAGCGGGGTTCCCTTCCTCAGACAAGACGAGGCCTGACTCTCCTGTCCCAACTCTGCAGGGACCCTGCGGTCGGAGTCCGAAACGGAGAGGAAGCCTGAGGTTCCTGCCTCCCCTCGACGTGAGGCCCTCTTCCGTTGCGCCAGTCCCAGCGGAGTCCCGAGGGGCCCCGCCACCTCCACAGGATCCCTCGCCTCTCAGAGGCACCCTGGGAAGTTCCCTAAGGTCCCCGGCAGAAGGCGAGGGACACGAGGGTTTCCCGCCGCCCCCCGAGAAAGACCTCGAGAGTCCTTCTTCAACGCGTCTCGAGGCCCTAGTCCCCTCCCGTGACTCGAGAGCCAGGACGCGCTCCCCCTCGCCACGCGCATGGAGACCTGACTTCCCTGGCGCCGCACGAGAGGCTCCCTGAGATCCTCGTCGTGCCTCGGGAGAAAACCCCCACGGGCGCCGCAGCTCGAGGAAACCCCTGAGACGCCCCCGTCCTCGCGAGCTGAGGGCCTTCTTTTCCTGCATGGCCTGGAGAGCAAGCCCGGGTCCTCTCTCCCAACGGAAGAGGAGGCTGGACTCCCTTGAGGCCGCTCAGGGGGCTCCAAGAGACCCGCGTCGCGACTCGAGAGGAGAGCGGAGTCCTTGGCTTCCCCTCGAGACGAGGCCTGACTCCCCGGGGGAGCCTGGAATGCAACCCCGAGATCCCTGCCTTCCCTGGAGTGGAATAGTAGGTCCCGGACACACGCCTAGGTGAGGTCTCTTCGGCCCTGCAGTGACTCGAGCGCAACCCCCAGCTTTCCCTCGCAACCCGAGGGGAAGATTGGGCTTCCCAGGGCCAACCCAAGGGGAAGGCTGAGATCCCCGTCGTAACTCGAGAATCCCGCCGCAACTCGAGAAAAACCACGTGGTTCCCACCTCTTGGCAAGAGGAGGCCCTTGCCCGCCACGGCGTCTCAAGGGAAGTCCCCTGTTCCGCCCTGAAGGGCGAAACGGTCCCTGACAGCCTTCCTGCGACCCCCAAAAGTCCCCCGACACGCCGGGTTCCCTCGAGGGGAACACCGAGGGTCCCGGCACCGCTTCCTCTGAGCCCCTTCTCCCCTCCTGACCGCGACAGGAGAGGCGATTCCCCTGCGTGGTCTGGAAGGGGTTCCCGGCCTTCCCGGCGCACCTCAGGATGAGGCCGGTCTCACGAGGAAATTCGAGACGAGCCACGTGGGTGGGGCCACATGCCGAACGCCCCCGATTCCCCGGTCCGCCCTTGAGAAGGACCCGAGGCCCGGACCCCTCTTCGAAGGCAACCCTGTGGGTGAAGGCACAACACGAAGGGGCACTGCCACCCCCGTGCATCGTCCGCAAAGACCCGCGGGTTCCACACACAGCTCGACGAGGGGCCTGAGACCCCCTGAGCAACTCGAGAGGCCAGCGGGGTTCCCTTCCTCAGACAAGACGAGGCCTGACTCTCCTGTCCCAACTCTGCAGGGACCCTGCGGTCGGAGTCCGAAACGGAGAGGAAGCCTGAGGTTCCTGCCTCCCCTCGAGGTGAGGCCCTCTTCCGTGGCGCCAGACCCAGCGGAGTCCCGAGGGGCCCCGCCGCCTCCACAGGATCCCTCGCCTCTCAGAGGCACCCTGGGAAGTTCCCTAAGGTCCCCGGCAGAAGGCGAGGGACACGAGGGTTTCCCGCCGCCCCCCGAGAAAGACCTCGAGAGTCCTTCTTCAACGCGTCTCGAGGCCCTAGTCCCCTCCCGTGACTCGAGAGCCAGGACGCGCTCCCCCTCGCCACGCGCATGGAGACCTGACTTCCCTGGCGCCGCACGAGAGGCTCCCTGAGATCCTCGTCGTGCCTCGGGAGAAAACCCCCACGGGCGCCGCAGCTCGAGGAAACCCCTGAGACGCCCCCGTCCTCGCGAGCTGAGGGCCTTCTTTTCCTGCATGGCCTGGAGAGCAATCCCGGGTCCTCTCTCCCAACGGAAGAGGAGGCTGGACTCCCTTGAGGCCGCTCAGGGGGCTCCAAGAGACCCGCGTCGCGACTCGAGAGGAGAGCGGAGTCCTTGGCTTCCCCTCGAGACGAGGCCTGACTCCCCGGGGGAGCCTGGAATGCAACCCCGAGATCCCTGCCTTCCCTGGAGAGGAATAGTAGGTCCCGGACACACGCCTAGGTGAGGTCTCTTCGGCCCTGCAGTGACTCGAGCGCAACCCCCAGCTTTCCTTCGCAACCCGAGGGGAAGATTGGGCTCCCCAGGGCCAACCCAAGGGGAAGGCTGAGATCCCCGTCGTAACTCGAGAATCCCGCCGCAACTCGAGAAAAACCACGTGGTTCCCACCTCTTGGCAAGAGGAGGCCCTTGCCCGCCACGGCGTCTCAAGGGAAGTCCCCTGTTCCGCCCTGAAGGGCGAAACGGTCCCTGACAGCCTTCCTGCGACCCCCAAAAGTCCCCCGACACGCCGGGTTCCCTCGAGGGGAACACCGAGGGTCCCGGCACCGCTTCCTCTGAGCCCCTTCTCCCCTCCTGACCGCGACAGGAGAGGCGATTCCCCTGCGTGGTCTGGAAGGGGTTCCCGGCCTTCCCGGCGCACCTCAGGATGAGGCCGGTCTCACGAGGAAATTCGAGACGAGCCACGTGGGTGGGGCCACATGCCGAACGCCCCCGATTCCCCGGTCCGCCCTTGAGAAGGACCCGAGGCCCGGACCCCTCTTCGAAGGCAACCCTGTGGGTGAAGGCACAACACGAAGGGGCACTGCCACCCCCGTGCATCGTCCGCAAAGACCCGCGGGTTCCACACACAGCTCGACGAGGGGCCTGAGACCCCCTGAGCAACTCGAGAGGCCAGCGGGGTTCCCTTCCTCAGACAAGACGAGGCCTGACTCTCCTGTCCCAACTCTGCAGGGACCCTGCGGTCGGAGTCCGAAACGGAGAGGAAGCCTGAGGTTCCTGCCTCCCCTCGACGTGAGGCCCTCTTCCGTTGCGCCAGTCCCAGCGGAGTCCCGAGGGGCCCCGCCGCCTCCACAGGATCCCTCGCCTCTCAGAGGCACCCTGGGAAGTTCCCTAAGGTCCCCGGCAGAAGGCGAGGGACACGAGGGTTTCCCGCCGCCCCCCGAGAAAGACCTCGAGAGTCCTTCTTCAACGCGTCTCGAGGCCCTAGTCCCCTCCCGTGACTCGAGAGCCAGGACGCACTCCCCCTCGCCACGCGCATGGAGACCTGACTTCCCTGGCGCCGCACGAGAGGCTCCCTGAGATCCTCGTCGTGCCTCGGGAGAAAACCCCCACGGGCGCCGCAGCTCGAGGAAACCCCTGAGACGCCCCCGTCCTCGCGAGCTGAGGGCCTTCTTTTCCTGCATGGCCTGGAGAGCAATCCCGGGTCCTCTCTCCCAACGGAAGAGGAGGCTGGACTCCCTTGAGGCCGCTCAGGGGGCTCCAAGAGACCCGCGTCGCGACTCGAGAGGAGAGCGGAGTCCTTGGCTTCCCCTCGAGACGAGGCCTGACTCCCCGGGGGAGCCTGGAATGCAACCCCGAGATCCCTGCCTTCCCTGGAGTGGAATAGTAGGTCCCGGACACACGCCTAGGTGAGGTCTCTTCGGCCCTGCAGTGACTCGAGCGCAACCCCCAGCTTTCCCTCGCAACCCGAGGGGAAGATTGGGCTTCCCAGGGCCAACCCAAGGGGAAGGCTGAGATCCCCGTCGTAACTCGAGAATCCCGCCGCAACTCGAGAAAAACCACGTGGTTCCCACCTCTTGGCAAGAGGAGGCCCTTGCCCGCCACGGCGTCTCAAGGGAAGTCCCCTGTTCCGCCCTGAAGGGCGAAACGGTCCCTGACAGCCTTCCTGCGACCCCCAAAAGTCCCCCGACACGCCGGGTTCCCTCGAGGGGAACACCGAGGGTCCCGGCACCGCTTCCTCTGAGCCCCTTCTCCCCTCCTGACCGCGACAGGAGAGGCGATTCCCCTGCGTGGTCTGGAAGGGGTTCCCGGCCTTCCCGGCGCACCTCAGGATGAGGCCGGTCTCACGAGGAAATTCGAGACGAGCCACGTGGGTGGGGCCACATGCCGAACGCCCCCGATTCCCCGGTCCGCCCTTGAGAAGGAC
Source organism: Bubalus kerabau (assembly GCF_029407905.1). NCBI lineage: Eukaryota > Metazoa > Chordata > Mammalia > Artiodactyla > Bovidae > Bubalus > Bubalus kerabau. Next base: position 919,960 of record NC_073633.1, read on the forward strand.
CCGAGGCCCGGACCCCTCTTCGAAGGCAACCCTGTGGGTGAAGGCACAACACGAAGGGGCACTGCCACCCCCGTGCATCGTCCGCAAAGACCCGCGGGTTCCACACACAGCTCGACGAGGGGCCTGAGACCCCCTGAGCAACTCGAGAGGCCAGCGGGGTTCCCTTCCTCAGACAAGACAAGGCCTGACTCTCCTGTCCCAACTCTGCAGGGACCCTGCGGTCGGAGTCCGAAACGGAGAGGAAGCCTGAGGTTCCTGCCTCCCCTCGAGGTGAGGCCCTCTTCCGTTGCGCCAGACCCAGCGGAGTCCCGAGGGTCCCCGCCGCCTCCACCGGATCCCTCGCCTCTCAGAGGCACCCTGGGAAGTTCCCTAAGGTCCCCGGCAGAAGGCGAGGGACACGAGGGTTTCCCGCCGCCCCCCGAGAAAGACCTCGAGAGTCCTTCTTCAACGCGTCTCGAGGCCCTAGTCCCCTCCCGTGACTCGAGAGCCAGGACGCGCTCCCCCTCGCCACGCGCATGGAGACCTGACTTCCCTGGCGCCGCACGAGAGGCTCCCTGAGATCCTCGTCGTGCCTCGGGAGAAAACCCCCACGGGCGCCGCAGCTCGAGGAAACCCCTGAGACGCCCCCGTCCTCGCGAGCTGAGGGCCTTCTTTTCCTGCATGGCCTGGAGAGCAAGCCCGGGTCCTCTCTACCAACGGAAGAGGAGGCTGGACTCCCTTGAGGCCGCTCAGGGGGCTCCAAGAGACCCGCGTCGCGACTCGAGAGGAGAGCGGAGTCCTTGACTTCCCCTCGAGACGAGGCCTGACTCCCCGGGGGAGCCTGGAATGCAACCCCGAGATCCCTGCCTTCCCTGGAGAGGAATAGTAGGTCCCGGACACACGCCTAGGTGAGGTCTCTTCGGCCCTGCAGTGACTCGAGCGCAACCCCCATCTTTCCCTCGCAACCCGAGGGGAAGATTGGGCTTCCCAGGGCCAACCCAAGGGGAAGGCTGAGATCCCCGTCGTAACTCGAGAATCCCGCCGCAACTCGAGAAAAACCACGTGGTTCCCACCTCTTGGCAAGAGGAGGCCCTTGCCCGCCACGGCGTCTCAAGGGAAGTCCCCTGTTCCGCCCTGAAGGGCGAAACGGTCCCTGACAGCCTTCCTGCGACCCCCAAAAGTCCCCCGACACGCCGGGTTCCCTCGAGGGGAACACCGAGGGTCCCGGCACCGCTTCCTCTGAGCCCCTTCTCCCCTCCTGACCGCGACAGGAGAGGCGATTCCCCTGCGTGGTCTGGAAGGGGTTCCCGGCCTTCCCGGCGCACCTCAGGATGAGGCCGGTCTCACGAGGAAATTCGAGACGAGCCACGTGGGTGGGGCCACATGCCGAACGCCCCCGATTCCCCGGTCCGCCCTTGAGAAGGACCCGAGGCCCGGACCCCTCTTCGAAGGCAACCCTGTGGGTGAAGGCACAACACGAAGGGGCACTGCCACCCAGGTGCATCGTCCGCAAAGACCCGCGGGTTCCACACACAGCTCGACGAGGGGCCTGAGACCCCCTGAGCAACTCGAGAGGCCAGCGGGGTTCCCTTCCTCAGACAAGACGAGGCCTGACTCTCCTGTCCCAACTCTGCAGGGACCCTGCGGTCGGAGTCCGAAACGGAGAGGAAGCCTGAGGTTCCTGCCTCCCCTCGAGGTGAGGCCCTCTTCCGTTGCGCCAGACCCAGAGGAGTCCCGAGGGGCCCCGCCACCTCCACAGGATCCCTCGCCTCTCAGAGGCACCCTGGGAAGTTCCCTAAGGTCCCCGGCAGAAGGCGAGGGACACGAGGGTTTCCCGCCGCCCCCCCGAGAAAGACCTCGAGAGTCCTTCTTCAACGCGTCTCGAGGCCCTAGTCCCCTCCCGTGACTCGAGAGCCAGGACGCGCTGCCCCTCGCCACGCGCATGGAGACCTGACTTCCCTGGCGCCGCACGAGAGGCTCCCTGAGATCCTCGTCGTGCCTCGGGAGAAAACCCCCACGGGCGCCGCAGCTCGAGGAAACCCCTGAGACGCCCCCGTCCTCGCGAGCTGAGGGCCTTCTTTTCCTGCATGGCCTGGAGAGCAATCCCGGGTCCTCTCTCCCAACGGAAGAGGAGGCTGGACTCCCTTGAGGCCGCTCAGGGGGCTCCAAGAGACCCGCGTCCGACTCGAGAGGAGAGCGGATTTCTTGGCTTCCCCTCGAGACGAGGCCTGACTCCCTGGGGGAGCCTGGAATGCAACCCCGAGATCCCTGCCTTCCCTGGAGAGGAATAGTAGGTCCCGGACACACGCCTAGGTGAAGTCTCTTCGGCCCTGCAGTGACTCGAGCGCAACCCCCAGCTTTCCCTCGCAACCCGAGGGGAAGATTGGTCTTCCCAGGGCCAACCCAAGGGGAAGGCTGAGATCCCCGTCGTAACTCGAGAATCCCGCCGCAACTCGAGAAAAACCATGTGGTTCCCACCTCTTGGCAAGAGGAGGCCCTTGCCCGCCACGGCGTCTCAAGGGAAGTCCCCTGTTCCGCCCTGAAGGGCGAAACGGTCCCTGACAGCCTTCCTGCGACCCCCAAAAGTCCCCCGACACGCCGGGTTCCCTCGAGGGGAACACCGAGGGTCCCGGCACCGCTTCCTCTGAGCCCCTTCTCCCCTCCTGACCGCGACAGGAGAGGCGATTCCCCTGCGTGGTCTGGAAGGGGTTCCCGGCCTTCCCGGCGCACCTCAGGATGAGGCCGGTCTCACGAGGAAATTCGAGACGAGCCACGTGGGTGGGGCCACATGCCGAACGCCCCCGATTCCCCGGTCCGCCCTTGAGAAGGACCCGAGGCCCGGACCCCTCTTCGAAGGCAACCCTGTGGGTGAAGGCACAACACGAAGGGGCACTGCCACCCCCGTGCATCGTCCACAAAGACCCGCGGGTTCCACACACAGCTCGACGAGGGGCCTGAGACCCCCTGAGCAACTCGAGAGGCCAGCGGGGTTCCCTTCCTCAGACAAGACGAGGCCTGACTCTCCTGTCCCAACTCTGCAGGGACCCTGCGGTCGGAGTCCGAAACGGAGAGGAAGCCTGAGGTTCCTGCCTCCCCTCGAGGTGAGGCCCTCTTCCGTTGCGCCAGACCCAGCGGAGTCCCGAGGGGCCCCACCGCCTCCACAGGATCCCTCGCCTCTCAGAGGCACCCTGGGAAGTTCCCTAAGGTCCCCGGCAGAAGGCGAGGGACACGAGGGTTTCCCGCCGCCCCCCGAGAAAGACCTCGAGAGTCCTTCTTCAACGCGTCTCGAGGCCCTAGTCCCCTCCCGTGACTCGAGAGCCAGGACGCGCTCCCCCTCGCCACGCGCATGGAGACCTGACTTCCCTGGCGCCGCACGAGAGGCTCCCTGAGATCCTCGTCGTGCCTCGGGAGAAAACCCCCACGGGCGCCGCAGCTCGAAGAAACCCCTGAGACGCCCCCGTCCTCGCGAGCTGAGGGCCTTCTTTTCCTGCATGGCCTGGAGAGCAAGCCCGGGTCCTCTCTCCCAACGGAAGAGGAGGCTGGACTCCCTTGAAGCCGCTCAGGGGGCTCCAAGAGACCCGCGTCGCGACTCGAGAGGAGAGCGGAGTCCTTGGCTTCGCCTCGAGACGAGGCCTGACTCCCCGGGGGAGCCTGGAATGCAACCCCGAGATCCCTGCCTTCCCTGGAGAGGAATAGTAGGTCCCGGACACACGCCTAGGTGAGGTCTCTTCGGCCCTGCAGTGACTCGAGCGCAACCCCCAGCTTTCCCTCGCAACCCGAGGGGAAGATTGGGCTTCCCAGGGCCAACCCAAGGGGAAGGCTGAGATCCCCGTCGTAACTCGAGAATCCCGCCGCAACTCGAGAAAAACCACGTGGTTCCCACCTCTTGGCAAGAGGAGGCCCTTGCCCGCCACGGCATCTCAAGGGAAATCCCCTGTTCCGCCCTGAAGGGCGAAACGGTCCCTGACAGCCTTCCTGCGACCCCCAAAAGTCCCCCGACACGCCGTGTTCCCTCGAGGGGAACACCGAGGGTCCCGGCACCGCTTCCTCTGAGCCCCTTCTCCCCTCCTGACCGCGACAGGAGAGGCGATTCCCCTGCGTGGTCTGGAAGGGGTTCCCGGCCTTCCCGGCGCACCTCAGGATGAGGCCGGTCTCACGAGGAAATTCGAGACGAGCCACGTGGGTGGGGCCACATGCCGAACGCCCCCGATTCCCCGGTCCGCCCTTGAGAAGGACCCGAGGCCCGGACCCCTCTTCGAAGGCAACCCTGTGGGTGAAGGCACAACACGAAGGGGCACTGCCACCCCCGTGCATCGTCCGCAAAGACCCGAGGGTTCCACACACAGCTCGACGAGGGGCCTGAGAACCCCTGAGCAACTCGAGAGGCCAGCGGGGTTCCCTTCCTCAGACAAGACGAGGCCTGACTCTCCTGTCCCAACTCTGCAGGGACCCTGCGGTCGGAGTCCGAAACGGAGAGGAAGCCTGAGGTTCCTGCCTCCCCTCGAGGTGAGGCCCTCTTCCGTTGCGCCAGACCCAGCGGAGTCCCGAGGGGCCCCGCCACCTCCACAGGATCCCTCGCCTCTCAGAGGCACCCTGGGAAGTTCCCTAAGGTCCCCGGCAGAAGGCGAGGGACACGAGGGTTTCCCGCCGCCCCCCGAGAAAGACCTCGAGAGTCCTTCTTCAACGCGTCTCGAGGCCCTAGTCCCCTCCCGTGACTCGAAAGCCAGGACGCGCTCCCCCTCGCCACGCGCATGGAGACCTGACTTCCCTGGCGCCGCACGAGAGGCTCCCTGAGATCCTCGTCGTGCCTCGGGAGAAAACCCCCACGGGCGCCGCAGCTCGAGGAAACCCCTGAGACGCCCCCGTCCTCGCGAGCTGAGGGCCTTCTTTTCCTGCATGGCCTGGAGAGCAATCCCGGGTCCTCTCTCCCAACGGAAGAGGAGGCTGGACTCCCTTGAGGCCGCTCAGGGGGCTCCAAGAGACCCGCGTCGCGACTCGAGAGGAGAGCGGAGTCCTTGGCTTCCCCTCGAGACGAGGCCTGACTCCCCGGGGGAGCCTGCAATGCAACCCCGAGATCCCTGCCTTCCCTGGAGAGGAATAGTAGGTCCCGGACACACGCCTAGGTGAGGTCTCTTCGGCCCTGCAGTGACTCGAGCGCAACCCCCAGCTTTCCCTCGCAACCCGAGGGGAAGATTGGGCTTCCCAGGGCCAACCCAAGGGGAAGGCTGAGATCCCCGTCGTAACTCGAGGATCCCGCCGCAACTCGAGAAAAACCACGTGGTTCCCACCTCTTGGCAAGAAGAGGCCCTTGCCCGCCACGGCGTCTCAAGGGAAGTCCCCTGTTCCGCCCTGAAGGGCGAAACGGTCCCTGACAGCCTTCCTGCGACCCCCAAAAGTCCCCCGACACGCCGGGTTCCCTCGAGGGGAACACCGAGGGTCCCGGCACCGCTTCCTCTGAGCCCCTTCTCCCCTCCTGACCGCGACAGGAGAGGCGATTCCCCTGCGTGGTCTGGAAGGGGTTCCCGGCCTTCCCGGCGCACCTCAGGATGAGGCCGGTCTCACGAGGAAATTCGAGACGAGCCACGTGGGTGGGGCCACATGCCGAACGCCCCCGATTCCCCGGTCCGCCCTTGAGAAGGACCCGAGGCCCGGACCCCTCTTCGAAGGCAACCCTGTGGGTGAAGACACAACACGAAGGGGCACTGCCACCCCCGTGCATCGTCCGCAAAGACCCGCGGGTTCCACACACAGCTCGACGAGGGGCCTGAGACCCCCTGAGCAACTCGAGAGGCCAGCGGGGTTCCCTTCCTCAGACAAGACGAGGCCTGACTCTCCTGTCCCAACTCTGCAGGGACCCTGCGGTCGGAGTCCGAAACGGAGAGGAAGCCTGAGGTTCCTGCCTCCCCTCGAGGTGAGGCCCTCTTCCGTTGCGCCAGACCCAGCGGAGTCCCGAGGGGCCCCGCCGCCTCCACAGGATCCCTCGCCTCTCAGAGGCACCCTGGGAAGTTCCCTAAGGTCCCCGGCAGAAGGCGAGGGACACGAGGGTTTCCCGCCGCCCCCCGAGAAAGACCTCGAGAGTCCTTCTTCAACGCGTCTCGAGGCCCTAGTCCCCTCCCGTGACTCGAGAGCCAGGACGCGCTCCCCCTCGCCACGCGCATGGAGACCTGACTTCCCTGGCGCCGCACGAGAGGCTCCCTGAGATCCTCGTCGTGCCTCGGGAGAAAACCCCCACGGGCGCCGCAGCTCGAGGAAACCCCTGAGACGCCCCCGTCCTCGCGAGCTGAGGGCCTTCTTTTCCTGCATGGCCTGGAGAGCAAGCCCGGGTCCTCTCTCCCAACGGAAGAGGAGGCTGGACTCCCTTGAGGCCGCTCAGGGGGCTCCAAGAGACCCGCGTCGCGACTCGAGAGGAGAGCGGAGTCCTTGGCTTCGCCTCGAGACGAGGCCTGACTCCCCGAGGGAGCCTGGAATGCAACCCCGAGATCCCTGCCTTCCCTGGAGAGGAATAGTAGGTCCCGGACACACGCCTAGGTGAGGTCTCTTCGGCCCTGCAGTGACTCGAGCGCAACCCCCAGCTTTCCCTCGCAACCCGAGGGGAAGATTGGGCTTCCCAGGGCCAACCCAAGGGGAAGGCTGAGATCCCCGTCGTAACTCGAGAATCCCGCCGCAACTCGAGAAAAACCACGTGGTTCCCACCTCTTGGCAAGAGGAGGCCCTTGCCCGCCACGGCGTCTCAAGGGAAATCCCCTGTTCCGCCCTGAAGGGCGAAACGGTCCCTGACAGCCTTCCTGCGACCCCCAAAAGTCCCCCGACACGCCGTGTTCCCTCGAGGGGAACACCGAGGGTCCCGGCACCGCTTCCTCTGAGCCCCTTCTCCCCTCCTGACCGCGACAGGAGAGGCGATTCCCCTGCGTGGTCTGGAAGGGGTTCCCGGCCTTCCCGGCGCACCTCAGGATGAGGCCGGTCTCACGAGGAAATTCGAGACGAGCCACGTGGGTGGGGCCACATGCCGAACGCCCCCGATTCCCCGGTCCGCCCTTGAGAAGGACCCGAGGCCCGGACCCCTCTTCGAAGGCAACCCTGTGGGTGAAGGCACAACACGAAGGGGCACTGCCACCCCCGTGCATCGTCCGCAAAGACCCGAGGGTTCCACACACAGCTCGACGAGGGGCCTGAGACCCCCTGAGCAACTCGAGAGGCCAGCGGGGTTCCCTTCCTCAGACAAGACGAGGCCTGACTCTCCTGTCCCAACTCTGCAGGGACCCTGCGGTCGGAGTCCGAAACGGAGAGGAAGCCTGAGGTTCCTGCCTCCCCTCGAGGTGAGGCCCTCTTCCGTTGCGCCAGACCCAGCGGAGTCCCGAGGGGCCCCGCCACCTCCACAGGATCCCTCGCCTCTCAGAGGCACCCTGGGAAGTTCCCTAAGGTCCCCGGCAGAAGGCGAGGGACACGAGGGTTTCCCGCCGCCCCCCGAGAAAGACCTCGAGAGTCCTTCTTCAACGCGTCTCGAGGCCCTAGTCCCCTCCCGTGACTCGAGAGCCAGGACGCGCTCCCCCTCGCCACGCGCATGGAGACCTGACTTCCCTGGCACCGCACGAGAGGCTCCCTGAGATCCTCGTCGTGCCTCGGGAGAAAACCCCCACGGGCGCCGCAGCTCGAGGAAACCCCTGAGACGCCCCCGTCCTCGCGAGCTGAGGGCCTTCTTTTCCTGCATGGCCTGGAGAGCAATCCCGGGTCCTCTCTCCCAACGGAAGAGGAGGCTGGACTCCCTTGAGGCCGCTCAGGGGGCTCCAAGAGACCCGCGTCGCGACTCGAGAGGAGAGCGGAGTCCTTGGCTTCCCCTCGAGACGAGGCCTGACTCCCCGGGGGAGCCTGCAATGCAACCCCGAGATCCCTGCCTTCCCTGGAGAGGAATAGTAGGTCCCGGACACACGCCTAGGTGAGGTCTCTTCGGCCCTGCAGTGACTCGAGCGCAACCCCCAGCTTTCCCTCGCAACCCGAGGGGAAGATTGGGCTTCCCAGGGCCAACCCAAGGGGAAGGCTGAGATCCCCGTCGTAACTCGAGAATCCCGCCGCAACTCGAGAAAAACCACGTGGTTCCCACCTCTTGGCAAGAGGAGGCCCTTGCCCGCCACGGCGTCTCAAGGGAAGTCCCCTGTTCCGCCCTGAAGGGCGAAACGGTCCCTGACAGCCTTCCTGCGACCCCCAAAAGTCCCCCGACACGCCGGGTTCCCTCGAGGGGAACACCGAGGGTCCCGGCACCGCTTCCTCTGAGCCCCTTCTCCCCTCCTGACTGCGACAGGAGAGGCGATTCCCCTGCGTGGTCTGGAAGGGGTTCCCGGCCTTCCCGGCGCACCTCAGGATGAGGCCGGTCTCACGAGGAAATTCGAGACGAGCCACGTGGGTGGGGCCACATGCCGAACGCCCCCGATTCCCCGGTCCGCCCTTGAGAAGGACCCGAGGCCCGGAAACCTCTTTGAAGGCAACCCTGTGGGTGAAGGCACAACACGAAGGGGCACTGCCACCCCCGTGCATCGTCCACAAAGACCCGCGGGTTCCACACACAGCTCGACGAGGGGCCTGAGACCCCCTGAGCAACTCGAGAGGCCAGCGGGGTTCCCTTCCTCAGACAAGACGAGGCCTGACTCTCCTGTCCCAACTCTGCAGGGACCCTGCGGTCGGAGTCCGAAACGGAGAGGAAGCCTGAGGTTCCTGCCTCCCCTCGAGGTGAGGCCCTCTTCCGTTGCGCCAGACCCAGCGGAGTCCCGAGGGGCCCCGCCACCTCCACAGGATCCCTCGCCTCTCAGAGGCACCCTGGGAAGTTCCCTAAGGTCCCTGGCAGAAGGCGAGGGACACCAGGGTTTCCCGCCGCCCCCCGAGAAAGACCTCGAGAGTCCTTCTTCAACGCGTCTCGAGGCCCTAGTCCCCTCCCGTGACTCGAGAGCCAGGACGCGCTCCCCCTCGCCACGCGCATGGAGACCTGACTTCCCTGGCGCCGCACGAGAGGCTCCCTGAGATCCTCGTCGTGCCTCGGGAGAAAACCCCCACGGGCGCCGCAGCTCGAGGAAACCCCTGAGACGCCCCCGTCCTCGCGAGCTGAGGGCCTTCTTTTCCTGCATGGCCTGGAGAGCAAGCCCGGGTCCTCTCTCCCAACGGAAGAGGAGGCTGGACTCCCTTGAGGCCTCTCAGGGGGCTCCAAGAGACCCGCGTCGCGACTCGAGAGGAGAGCGGAGTCCTTGGCTTCGCCTCGAGACGAGGCCTGACTCCCCGGGGGAGCCTGGAATGCAACCCCGAGATCCCTGCCTTCCCTGGAGAGGAATATTAGGTCCCGGACACACGCCTAGGTGAGGTCTCTTCGGCCCTGCAGTGACTCGAGCGCAACCCCCAGCTTTCCCTCGCAACCCGAGGGGAAGATTGGGCTTCCCAGGGCCAACCCAAGGGGAAGGCTGAGATCCCCGTCGTAACTCGAGAATCCCGCCGCAACTCGAGAAAAACCACGTGGTTCCCACCTCTTGGCAAGAGGAGGCCCTTGCCCGCCACGGCGTCTCAAGGGAAGTCCCCTGTTCCGCCCTGAAGGGCGAAACGGTCCCTGACAGCCTTCCTGCGACCCCCAAAAGTCCCCCGACACGCCGGGTTCCCTCGAGGGGAACACCGAGGGTCCCGGCACCGCTTCCTCTGAGCCCCTTCTCCCCTCCTGACCGCGACAGGAGAGGCGATTCCCCTGCGTGGTCTGGAAGGGGTTCCCGGCCTTCCCGGCGCACCTCAGGATGAGGCCGGTCTCACGAGGAAATTCGAGACGAGCCACGTGGGTGGGGCCACATGCCGAACGCCCCCGATTCCCCAGTCCGCCCTTGAGAAGGACCCGAGGCCCGGACCCCTCTTCGAAGGCAACCCTGTGGGTGAAGGCACAACACGTAGGGGCACTGCCACCCCCGTGCATCGTCCGCAAAGACCCTCGGGTTCCACACACAGCTCGACGAGGGGCCTGAGACCCCCTGAGCAACTCGAGAGGCCAGCGGGGTTCCCTTCCTCAGACAAGACGAGGCCTGACTCTCCTGTCCCAACTCTGCAGGGACCCTGCGGTCGGAGTCCGAAACGGAGAGGAAGCCTGAGGTTCCTGCCTCCCCTCGAGGTGAGGCCCTCTTCCGTTGCGCCAGACCCAGCGGAGTCCCGAGGGGCCCCGCCACCTCCACAGGATCCCTCGCCTCTCAGAGGCACCCTGGGAAGTTCCCTAAGGTCCCCGGCAGAAGGCGAGGGACACGAGGGTTTCCCGCCGCCCCCCGAGAAAGACCTCGAGAGTCCTTCTTCAACGCGTCTCGAGGCCCTAGTCCCCTCCCGTGACTCGAGAGCCAGGACGCGCTCCCCCTCGCCACGCGCATGGAGACCTGACTTCCCTGGCGCCGCACGAGAGGCTCCCTGAGATCCTCGTCGTGCCTCGGGAGAAAACCCCCACGGGCGCCGCAGCTCGAGGAAACCCCTGAGACGCCCCCGTCCTCGCGAGCTGAGGGCCTTCTTTTCCTGCATGGCCTGGAGAGCAATCCCGGGTCCTCTCTCCCAACGGAAGAGGAGGCTGGACTCCCTTGAGGCCGCTCAGGGGGCTCCAAGAGACCCGCGTCGCGACTCGAGAGGAGAGCGGAGTCCTTGGCTTCCCCTCGAGACGAGGCCTGACTCCCCGGGGGAGCCTGCAATGCAACCCCGAGATCCCTGCCTTCCCTGGAGAGGAATAGTAGGTCCCGGACACACGCCTAGGTGAGGTCTCTTCGGCCCTGCAGTGACTCGAGCGCAACCCCCAGCTTTCCCTCGCAACCCGAGGGGAAGATTGGGCTTCCCAGGGCCAACCCAAGGGGAAGGCTGAGATCCCCGTCGTAACTCGAGAATCCCGCCGCAACTCGAGAAAAACCACGTGGTTCCCACCTCTTGGCAAGAGGAGGCCCTTGCCCGCCACGGCGTCTCAAGGGAAGTCCCCTGTTCCGCCCTGAAGGGCGAAACGGTCCCTGACAGCCTTCCTGCGACCCCCAAAAGTCCCCCGACACGCCGGGTTCCCTCGAGGGGAACACCGAGGGTCCCGGCACCGCTTCCTCTGAGCCCCTTCTCCCCTCCTGACCGCGACAGGAGAGGCGATTCCCCTGCGTGGTCTGGAAGGGGTTCCCGGCCTTCCCGGCGCACCTCAGGATGAGGCCGGTCTCACGAGGAAATTCGAGACGAGCCACGTGGGTGGGGCCACATGCCGAACGCCCCCGATTCCCCGGTCCGCCCTTGAGAAGGACCCGAGGCCCGGACCCCTCTTCGAAGGCAACGCTGTGGGTGAAGGCACAACACGAAGGGGCACTGCCACCCCCGTGCATCGTCCGCAAAGACCCGCGGGTTCCACACACAGCTCCACGAGGGGCCGGAGACCCCCTGAGCAACTCGAGAGGCCAGTGGGGTTCCCTTCCTCAGACAAGACGAGGCCTGACTCTCCTGTCCCAACTCTGCAGGGACCCTGCGGTCGGAGTCCGAAACGGAGAGGAAGCCTGAGGTTCCTGCCTCCCCTCGAGGTGAGGCCCTCTTCCGTTGCGCCAGACCCAGCGGAGTCCCGAGGGGCCCCGCCACCTCCACAGGATCCCTCGCCTCTCAGAGGCACCCTGGGAAGTTCCCTAAGGTCCCCGGCAGAAGGCGAGGGACACGAGGGTTTCCCGCCGCCCCCCGAGAAAGACCTCGAGAGTCCTTCTTCAACACGTCTCGAGGCCCTAGTCCCCTCCCGTGACTCGAGAGCCAGGACGCGCTCCCCCTCGCCACGCGCATGGAGACCTGACTTCCCTGGCGCCGCACGAGAGGCTCCCTGAGATCCTCGTCGTGCCTCGGGAGAAAACCCCCACGGGCGCCGCAGCTCGAGGAAACCCCGGAGACGCCCCCGTCGTCGCGAGCTGAGGGCCTTCTTTTCCTGCATGGCCTGGAGAGCAATCCCGGGTCCTGTCTCCCAACGGAAGAGGAGGCTGGACTCCCTTGAGGCCGCTCAGGGGGCTCCAAGAGACCCGCGTCGCGACTCGAGAGGAGAGCGGAGTCCTTGGCTTCGCCTCGAGACGAGGCCTGACTCCCCGGGGGAGCCTGGAATGCAACCCCGAGATCCCTGCCTTCCCTGGAGAGGAATAGTAGGTCCCGGACACACGCCTAGGTGAGGTCTCTTCGGCCCTGCAGTGACTCGAGCGCAACCCCCAGCTTTCCCTCGCAACCCGAGGGAAGATTGGGCTTCCCAGGGCCAACCCAAGGGGAAGGCTGAGATCCCCGTCGTAACTCGAGAATCCCGCCGCAACTCGAGAAAAACCACGTGGTTCCCACCTCTTGGCAAGAGGAGGCCCTTGCCCGCCACGGCGTCTCAAGGGAAGTCCCCTGTTCCGCCCTGAAGGGCGAAACGGTCCCTGACAGCCTTCCTGCGACCCCCAAAAGTCCCCCGACACGCCGGGTTCCCTCGAGGGGAACACCGAGGGTCCCGGCACCGCTTCCTCTGAGCCCCTTCTCCCCTCCTGACCGCGACAGGAGAGGCGATTCCCCTGCGTGGTCTGGAAGGGGTTCCCGGCCTTCCCCACGCACCTCAGGATGAGGCCGGTCTCACGAGGAAATTCGAGACGAGCCACTTGGGTGGGGCCACATGCCGAACGCCCCCGATTCCCCGGTCCGCCCTTGAGAAGGACCCGAGGCCCGGACCCCTCTTCGAAGGCAACCCTGTGGGTGAAGGCACAACACGAAGGGGCACTGCCACCCCCGTGCATCGTCCGCAAAGACCCGCGGGTTCCACACACAGCTCGACGAGGGGCCTGAGACCCCCTGAGCAACTCGAGAGGCCAGCGGGGTTCCCTTCCTCAGACAAGACGAGGCCTGACTCTCCTGTCCCAACTCTGCAGGGACCCTGCGGTCGGAGTCCGAAACGGAGAGGAGGCCTGAGGTTCCTGCCTCCCCTCGAGGTGAGGCCCTCTTCCGTTGCGCCAGACCCAGCGGAGTCCCGAGGGGCCCCGCCACCTCCACAGGATGCCTTGCCTCTCAGAGGCACCCTGGGAAGTTCCCTAAGGTCCCCGGCAGAAGGCGAGGGACACGAGGGTTTCCCGCCGCCCCCCGAGAGAGACCTCGAGAGTCTTTCTTCAACGCGTCTCGAGGCCCTAGTCCCCTCCCGTGACTCGAGAGCCAGGACGCGCTCCCCCTCGCCACGCGCATGGAGACCTGACTTCCCTGGCGCCGCACGAGAGGCTCCCTGAGATCCTCGTCGTGCCTCGGGAGAAAACCCCCACGGGCGCCGCAGCTCGAGGAAACCCCGGAGACGCCCCCGTCCTCGCGAGCTGAGGGCCTTCTTTTCCTGCATGGCCTGGAGAGCAATCCCGGGTCCTCTCTCCCAACGGAAGAGGAGGCTGGACTCCCTTGAGGCCGCTCAGGGGGCTCCAAGAGACCCGCGTCGCGACTCGAGAGGAGAGCGGAGTCCTTGGCTTCCCCTCGAGACGAGGCCTGACTCCCCGGGGGAGCCTGCAATGCAACCCCGAGATCCCTGCCTTCCCTGGAGAGGAATAGTAGGTCCCGGACACACGCCTAGGTGAGGTCTCTTCGGCCCTGCAGTGACTCGAGCGCAACCCCCAGCTTTCCCTCGCAACCCGAGGGGAAGATTGGGCTTCCCAGGGCCAACCCAAGGGGAAGGCTGAGATCCCCGTCGTAACTCGAGAATCCCGCCGCAACTCGAGAAAAACCACGTGTTTCCCACCTCTTGGCAAGAGGAGGCCCTTGCCCGCCACGGCGTCTCAAGGGAAGTCCCCTGTTCCGCCCTGAAGGGCGAAACGGTCCCTGACAGCCTTCCTGCGACCCCCAAAAGTCCCCCGACACGCCGGGTTCCCTCGAGGGGAACACCGAGGGTCCCGGCACCGCTTCCTCTGAGCCCCTTCTCCCCTCCTGACCGCGACAGGAGAGGCGATTCCCCTGCGTGGTCTGGAAGGCGTTCCCGGCCTTCCCGGCGCACCTCAGGATGAGGCCGGTCTCACGAGGAAATTCGAGACGAGCCACGTGGGTGGGGCCACATGCCGAACGCCCCCGATTCCCTGGTCTGCCCTTGAGAAGGACCCGAGGCCCGGACCCCTCTTCGAAGGCAACCCTGTGGGTGAAGGCACAACACGATGGGGCACTGCCACCCCCGTGCATCGTCCGCAAAGACCCGCGGGTGCCACACACAGCTCGACGAGGGGCCTGAGACCCCCTGAGCAACTCGAGAGGCCAGCGGGGTTCCCTTCCTCAGACAAGACGAGGCCTGACTCTCCTGTCCCAACTCTGCAGGGACCCTGCGGTCGGAGTCCGAAACGGAGAGGAAGCCTGAGGTTCCTGCCTCCCCTCGAGGTGAGGCCCTCTTCCGTTGCGCCAGACCCAGCGGAGTCCCGAGGGGCCCCGCCACCTCCACAGGATCCCTCGCCTCTCAGAGGCACCCTGGGAAGTTCCCTAAGGTCCCCGGCAGAAGGCGAGGGACACGAGGGTTTCCCGCCGCCCCCCGAGAAAGACCTCGAGAGTCCTTCTTCAACGCGTCTCGAGGCCCTAGTCCCCTCCCGTGACTCGAGAGCCAGGACGCGCTCCCCCTCGCCACGCGCATGGAGACCTGACTTCCCTGGCGCCGCACGAGAGGCTCCCTGAGATCCTCGTCGTGCCTCGGGAGAAAACCCCCTCGGGCGCCGCAGCTCGAGGAAACCCCTGAGACGCTCCCGTCCTCGCGAGCTGAGGGCCTTCTTTTCCTGCATGGCCTGGAGAGCAATCCCGGGTCCTCTCTCCCAACGGAAGAGGAGGCTGGACTCCCTTGAGGCCGCTCAGGGGGCTCCAAGAGACCCGCGTCGCGACTCGAGAGGAGAGCGGAGTCCTTGGCTTCCCCTCGAGACGAGGCCTGACTCCCCGGGGGAGCCTGCAATGCAACCCCGAGATCCCTGCCTTCCCTGGAGAGGAATAGTAGGTCCCGGACACACGCCTAGGTGAGGTCTCTTCGGCCCTGCAGTGACTCGAGCGCAACCCCCAGCTTTCCCTCGCAACCCGAGGGGAAGATTGGGCTTCCCAGGGCCAACCCAAGGGGAAGGCTGAGATCCCCGTCGTAACTCGAGAATCCCGCCGCAACTCGAGAAAAACCACGTGGTTCCCACCTCTTGGCAAGAGGAGGCCCTTGCCCGCCACGGCGTCTCAAGGGAAGTCCCCTGTTCCGCCCTGAAGGGCGAAACGGTCCCTGACAGCCTTCCTGCGACCCCCAAAAGTCCCCCGACACGCCGGGTTCCCTCGAGGGGAACACCGAGGGTCCCGGCACCGCTTCCTCTGAGCCCCTTCTCCCCTCCTGACCGCGACAGGAGAGGCGATTCCCCTGCGTGGTCTGGAAGGGGTTCCCGGCCTTCCCGGCGCACCTCAGGATGAGGCCGGTCTCACGAGGAAATTCGAGACGAGCCACGTGGGTGGGGCCACATGCCGAACGCCCCCGATTCCCCGGTCCGCCCTTGAGAAGGACCCGAGGCCCGGACCCCTCTTCGAAGGCAACCCTGTGGGTGAAGGCACAACACGAAGGGGCACTGCCACCCACGTGCATCGTCCACAAAGACCCGCGGGTTCCACACACAGCTCGACGAGGGGCCGGAGACCCCCTGAGCAACTCGAGAGGCCAGCGGGGTTCCCTTCCTCAGACAAGACGAGGCCTGACTCTCCTGTCCCAACTCTGCAGGGACCCTGCGGTCGGAGTCCGAAACGGAGAGGAAGCCTGAGGTTCCTGCCTCCCCTCGAGGTGAGGCCCTCTTCCATTGCGCCAGACCCACGGAGTCCCGAGGGGCCCCGCCGCCTCCACAGGATCCCTCGCCTCTCAGAGGCACCCTGGGAAGTTCCCTAAGGTCCCCGGCAGAAGGCGAGGGACACGAGGGTTTCCCGCCGCCCCCCGAGAAAGACCTCGAGAGTCCTTCTTCAACACGTCTCGAGGCCCTAGTCCCCTCCCGTGACTCGAGAGCCAGGACGCGCTCCCCCTCGCCACGCGCATGGAGACCTGTCTTCCCTGGCGCCGCACGAGAGGCTCCCTGAGATCCTCGTCGTGCCTCGGGAGAAAACCCCCACGGGCGCCGCAGCTCGAGGAAACCCCGGAGACGCCCCCGTCCTCGCGAGCTGAGGGCCTTCTTTTCCTGCATGGCCTGGAGAGCAATCCCGTGTCCTCTCTCCAAACGGAAGAGGAGGCTGGACTCCCTTGAGGCCGCTCAGGGGGCTCCAAGAGACCCGCGTCGCGACTCGAGAGGAGAGCGGAGTCCTTGGCTTCCCCTCGAGACGAGGCCTGACTCCCCGCGGGAGCCTGGAATGCAACCCCGAGATCCCTGCCTTCCCTGGAGAGGAATAGTAGGTCCCGGACACACGCCTAGGTGAGGTCTCTTCGGCCCTGCAGTGACTCGAGCGCAACCCCCAGCTTTCCCTCGCAACCCGAGGGGAAGATTGGGCTTCCCAGGGCCAACCCAAGGGGAAGGCTGAGATCCCCGTCGTAACTCGGGAATCCCGCCGCAACTCGAGAAAAACCACGTGGTTCCCACCTCTTGGCAAGAGGAGGCCCTTGCCCGCCACGGCGTCTCAAGGGAAGTCCCCTGTTCCGCCCTGAAGGGCGAAACGGTCCCTGACAGCCTTCCTGCGACCCCCAAAAGTCCCCCGACACGCCGGGTTCCCTCGAGGGGAACACCGAGGGTCCCGGCACCGCTTCCTCTGAGCCCCTTCTCCCCTCCTGACCGCGACAGGAGAGGCGATTCCCCTGCGTGGTCTGGAAGGGGTTCCCGGCCTTCCCGACGCACCTCAGGATGAGGCCGGTCTCACGAGGAAATTCGAGACGAGCCACTTGGGTGGGGCCACATGCCAAACGCCCCCGATTCCCCGGTCCGCCCTTGAGAAGGACCCGAGGCCCGGACCCCTCTTCGAAGGCAACCCTGTGGGTGAAGGCACAACACGAAGGGACACTGCCACCCCCGTGCATCGTCCGCAAAGACCCGCGGGTTCCACACACAGCTCGACGAGGGGCCTGAGACCCCCTGAGCAACTCGAGAGGCCAGCGGGGTTCCCTTCCTCAGACAAGACGAGGCCTGACTCTCCTGTCCCAACTCTGCAGGGACCCTGCGGTCGGAGTCCGAAACGGAGAGGAAGCCTGAGGTTCCTGCCTCCCCTCGAGGTGAGGCCCTCTTCCGTTGCGCCAGACCCAGCGGAGTCCCGAGGGGCCCCGCCACCTCCACAGGATCCCTCGCCTCTCAGAGGCACCCTGGGAAGTTCCCTAAGGTCCCCGGCAGAAGGCGAGGGACACGAGGGTTTCCCGCCGCCCCCCAAGAGAGACCTCGAGAGTCCTTCTTCAACGCGTCTCGAGGCCCTAGTCCCCTCCCGTGACTCGAGAGCCAGGACGCGCTCCCCCTCGCCGCGCGCATGGAGACCTGACTTCCCTGGCGCCGCACGAGAGGCTCCCTGAGATCCTCGTCGTGCCTCGGGAGAAAACCCCCACGGGCGCCGCAGCTCGAGGAAACCCCTGAGACGCCCCCGTCCTCGCGAGCTGAGGGCCTTCTTTTCCTGCATGGCCTGGAGAGCAATCCCGGGTCCTCTCTCCCAACGGAAGAGGAGGCTGGACTCCCTTGAGGCCGCTCAGGGGGCTCCAAGAGACCCGCGTCGCGACTCGAGAGGAGAGCGGAGTCCTTGGCTTCCCCTCGAGACGAGGCCTGACTCCCCGGGGGAGCCTGCAATGCAACCCCGAGATCCCTGCCTTCCCTGGAGAGGAATAGTAGGTCCCGGACACACGCCTAGGTGAGGTCTCTTCGGCCCTGCAGTGACTCGAGCGCAACCCCCAGCTTTCCCTCGCAACCCGAGGGGAAGATTGGGCTTCCCAGGGCCAACCCAAGGGGAAGGCTGAGATCCCCGTCGTAACTCGAGAATCCCGCCGCAACTCGAGAAAAACCACGTGGTTCCCACCTCTTGGCAAGAGGAGGCCCTTGCCCGCCACGGCGTCTCAAGGGAAGTCCCCTGTTCCGCCCTGAAGGGCGAAACGGTCCCTGACAGCCTTCCTGCGACCCCCAAAAGTCCCCCGACACGCCGGGTTCCCTCGAGGGGAACACCGAGGGTCCCGGCACCGCTTCCTCTGAGCCCCTTCTCCCCTCCTGACCGCGACAGGAGAGGCGATTCCCCTGCGTGGTCTGGAAGGGGTTCCCGGCCTTCCCGGCGCACCTCAGGATGAGGCCGGTCTCACGAGGAAATTCGAGACGAGCCACGTGGGTGGGGCCACATGCCGAACGCCCCCGATTCCCCGGTCCGCCCTTGAGAAGGACCCGAGGCCCGGACCCCTCTTCGAAGGCAACGCTGTGGGTGAAGGCACAACACGAAGGGGCACTGCCACCCCCGTGCATCGTCCGCAAAGACCCGCGGGTTCCACACACAGCTCCACGAGGGGCCGGAGACCCCCTGAGCAACTCGAGAGGCCAGTGGGGTTCCCTTCCTCAGACAAGACGAGGCCTGACTCTCCTGTCCCAACTCTGCAGGGACCCTGCGGTCGGAGTCCGAAACGGAGAGGAAGCCTGAGGTTCCTGCCTCCCCTCGAGGTGAGGCCCTCTTCCGTTGCGCCAGACCCAGCGGAGTCCCGAGGGGCCCCGCCACCTCCACAGGATCCCTCGCCTCTCAGAGGCACCCTGGGAAGTTCCCTAAGGTCCCCGGCAGAAGGCGAGGGACACGAGGGTTTCCCGCCGCCCCCCGAGAAAGACCTCGAGAGTCCTTCTTCAACACGTCTCGAGGCCCTAGTCCCCTCCCGTGACTCGAGAGCCAGGACGCGCTCCCCCTCGCCACGCGCATGGAGACCTGACTTCCCTGGCGCCGCACGAGAGGCTCCCTGAGATCCTCGTCGTGCCTCGGGAGAAAACCCCCACGGGCGCCGCAGCTCGAGGAAACCCCGGAGACGCCCCCGTCGTCGCGAGCTGAGGGCCTTCTTTTCCTGCATGGCCTGGAGAGCAATCCCGGGTCCTGTCTCCCAACGGAAGAGGAGGCTGGACTCCCTTGAGGCCGCTCAGGGGGCTCCAAGAGACCCGCGTCGCGACTCGAGAGGAGAGCGGAGTCCTTGGCTTCGCCTCGAGACGAGGCCTGACTCCCCGGGGGAGCCTGGAATGCAACCCCGAGATCCCTGCCTTCCCTGGAGAGGAATAGTAGGTCCCGGACACACGCCTAGGTGAGGTCTCTTCGGCCCTGCAGTGACTCGAGCGCAACCCCCAGCTTTCCCTCGCAACCCGAGGGAAGATTGGGCTTCCCAGGGCCAACCCAAGGGGAAGGCTGAGATCCCCGTCGTAACTCGAGAATCCCGCCGCAACTCGAGAAAAACCACGTGGTTCCCACCTCTTGGCAAGAGGAGGCCCTTGCCCGCCACGGCGTCTCAAGGGAAGTCCCCTGTTCCGCCCTGAAGGGCGAAACGGTCCCTGACAGCCTTCCTGCGACCCCCAAAAGTCCCCCGACACGCCGGGTTCCCTCGAGGGGAACACCGAGGGTCCCGGCACCGCTTCCTCTGAGCCCCTTCTCCCCTCCTGACCGCGACAGGAGAGGCGATTCCCCTGCGTGGTCTGGAAGGGGTTCCCGGCCTTCCCCACGCACCTCAGGATGAGGCCGGTCTCACGAGGAAATTCGAGACGAGCCACTTGGGTGGGGCCACATGCCGAACGCCCCCGATTCCCCGGTCCGCCCTTGAGAAGGACCCGAGGCCCGGACCCCTCTTCGAAGGCAACCCTGTGGGTGAAGGCACAACACGAAGGGGCACTGCCACCCCCGTGCATCGTCCGCAAAGACCCGCGGGTTCCACACACAGCTCGACGAGGGGCCTGAGACCCCCTGAGCAACTCGAGAGGCCAGCGGGGTTCCCTTCCTCAGACAAGACGAGGCCTGACTCTCCTGTCCCAACTCTGCAGGGACCCTGCGGTCGGAGTCCGAAACGGAGAGGAGGCCTGAGGTTCCTGCCTCCCCTCGAGGTGAGGCCCTCTTCCGTTGCGCCAGACCCAGCGGAGTCCCGAGGGGCCCCGCCACCTCCACAGGATGCCTTGCCTCTCAGAGGCACCCTGGGAAGTTCCCTAAGGTCCCCGGCAGAAGGCGAGGGACACGAGGGTTTCCCGCCGCCCCCCGAGAGAGACCTCGAGAGTCTTTCTTCAACGCGTCTCGAGGCCCTAGTCCCCTCCCGTGACTCGAGAGCCAGGACGCGCTCCCCCTCGCCACGCGCATGGAGACCTGACTTCCCTGGCGCCGCACGAGAGGCTCCCTGAGATCCTCGTCGTGCCTCGGGAGAAAACCCCCACGGGCGCCGCAGCTCGAGGAAACCCCGGAGACGCCCCCGTCCTCGCGAGCTGAGGGCCTTCTTTTCCTGCATGGCCTGGAGAGCAATCCCGGGTCCTCTCTCCCAACGGAAGAGGAGGCTGGACTCCCTTGAGGCCGCTCAGGGGGCTCCAAGAGACCCGCGTCGCGACTCGAGAGGAGAGCGGAGTCCTTGGCTTCCCCTCGAGACGAGGCCTGACTCCCCGGGGGAGCCTGCAATGCAACCCCGAGATCCCTGCCTTCCCTGGAGAGGAATAGTAGGTCCCGGACACACGCCTAGGTGAGGTCTCTTCGGCCCTGCAGTGACTCGAGCGCAACCCCCAGCTTTCCCTCGCAACCCGAGGGGAAGATTGGGCTTCCCAGGGCCAACCCAAGGGGAAGGCTGAGATCCCCGTCGTAACTCGAGAATCCCGCCGCAACTCGAGAAAAACCACGTGTTTCCCACCTCTTGGCAAGAGGAGGCCCTTGCCCGCCACGGCGTCTCAAGGGAAGTCCCCTGTTCCGCCCTGAAGGGCGAAACGGTCCCTGACAGCCTTCCTGCGACCCCCAAAAGTCCCCCGACACGCCGGGTTCCCTCGAGGGGAACACCGAGGGTCCCGGCACCGCTTCCTCTGAGCCCCTTCTCCCCTCCTGACCGCGACAGGAGAGGCGATTCCCCTGCGTGGTCTGGAAGGCGTTCCCGGCCTTCCCGGCGCACCTCAGGATGAGGCCGGTCTCACGAGGAAATTCGAGACGAGCCACGTGGGTGGGGCCACATGCCGAACGCCCCCGATTCCCTGGTCTGCCCTTGAGAAGGACCCGAGGCCCGGACCCCTCTTCGAAGGCAACCCTGTGGGTGAAGGCACAACACGATGGGGCACTGCCACCCCCGTGCATCGTCCGCAAAGACCCGCGGGTGCCACACACAGCTCGACGAGGGGCCTGAGACCCCCTGAGCAACTCGAGAGGCCAGCGGGGTTCCCTTCCTCAGACAAGACGAGGCCTGACTCTCCTGTCCCAACTCTGCAGGGACCCTGCGGTCGGAGTCCGAAACGGAGAGGAAGCCTGAGGTTCCTGCCTCCCCTCGAGGTGAGGCCCTCTTCCGTTGCGCCAGACCCAGCGGAGTCCCGAGGGGCCCCGCCACCTCCACAGGATCCCTCGCCTCTCAGAGGCACCCTGGGAAGTTCCCTAAGGTCCCCGGCAGAAGGCGAGGGACACGAGGGTTTCCCGCCGCCCCCCGAGAAAGACCTCGAGAGTCCTTCTTCAACGCGTCTCGAGGCCCTAGTCCCCTCCCGTGACTCGAGAGCCAGGACGCGCTCCCCCTCGCCACGCGCATGGAGACCTGACTTCCCTGGCGCCGCACGAGAGGCTCCCTGAGATCCTCGTCGTGCCTCGGGAGAAAACCCCCTCGGGCGCCGCAGCTCGAGGAAACCCCTGAGACGCTCCCGTCCTCGCGAGCTGAGGGCCTTCTTTTCCTGCATGGCCTGGAGAGCAATCCCGGGTCCTCTCTCCCAACGGAAGAGGAGGCTGGACTCCCTTGAGGCCGCTCAGGGGGCTCCAAGAGACCCGCGTCGCGACTCGAGAGGAGAGCGGAGTCCTTGGCTTCCCCTCGAGACGAGGCCTGACTCCCCGGGGGAGCCTGCAATGCAACCCCGAGATCCCTGCCTTCCCTGGAGAGGAATAGTAGGTCCCGGACACACGCCTAGGTGAGGTCTCTTCGGCCCTGCAGTGACTCGAGCGCAACCCCCAGCTTTCCCTCGCAACCCGAGGGGAAGATTGGGCTTCCCAGGGCCAACCCAAGGGGAAGGCTGAGATCCCCGTCGTAACTCGAGAATCCCGCCGCAACTCGAGAAAAACCACGTGGTTCCCACCTCTTGGCAAGAGGAGGCCCTTGCCCGCCACGGCGTCTCAAGGGAAGTCCCCTGTTCCGCCCTGAAGGGCGAAACGGTCCCTGACAGCCTTCCTGCGACCCCCAAAAGTCCCCCGACACGCCGGGTTCCCTCGAGGGGAACACCGAGGGTCCCGGCACCGCTTCCTCTGAGCCCCTTCTCCCCTCCTGACCGCGACAGGAGAGGCGATTCCCCTGCGTGGTCTGGAAGGGGTTCCCGGCCTTCCCGGCGCACCTCAGGATGAGGCCGGTCTCACGAGGAAATTCGAGACGAGCCACGTGGGTGGGGCCACATGCCGAACGCCCCCGATTCCCCGGTCCGCCCTTGAGAAGGACCCGAGGCCCGGACCCCTCTTCGAAGGCAACCCTGTGGGTGAAGGCACAACACGAAGGGGCACTGCCACCCACGTGCATCGTCCACAAAGACCCGCGGGTTCCACACACAGCTCGACGAGGGGCCGGAGACCCCCTGAGCAACTCGAGAGGCCAGCGGGGTTCCCTTCCTCAGACAAGACGAGGCCTGACTCTCCTGTCCCAACTCTGCAGGGACCCTGCGGTCGGAGTCCGAAACGGAGAGGAAGCCTGAGGTTCCTGCCTCCCCTCGAGGTGAGGCCCTCTTCCATTGCGCCAGACCCACGGAGTCCCGAGGGGCCCCGCCGCCTCCACAGGATCCCTCGCCTCTCAGAGGCACCCTGGGAAGTTCCCTAAGGTCCCCGGCAGAAGGCGAGGGACACGAGGGTTTCCCGCCGCCCCCCGAGAAAGACCTCGAGAGTCCTTCTTCAACACGTCTCGAGGCCCTAGTCCCCTCCCGTGACTCGAGAGCCAGGACGCGCTCCCCCTCGCCACGCGCATGGAGACCTGTCTTCCCTGGCGCCGCACGAGAGGCTCCCTGAGATCCTCGTCGTGCCTCGGGAGAAAACCCCCACGGGCGCCGCAGCTCGAGGAAACCCCGGAGACGCCCCCGTCCTCGCGAGCTGAGGGCCTTCTTTTCCTGCATGGCCTGGAGAGCAATCCCGTGTCCTCTCTCCAAACGGAAGAGGAGGCTGGACTCCCTTGAGGCCGCTCAGGGGGCTCCAAGAGACCCGCGTCGCGACTCGAGAGGAGAGCGGAGTCCTTGGCTTCCCCTCGAGACGAGGCCTGACTCCCCGCGGGAGCCTGGAATGCAACCCCGAGATCCCTGCCTTCCCTGGAGAGGAATAGTAGGTCCCGGACACACGCCTAGGTGAGGTCTCTTCGGCCCTGCAGTGACTCGAGCGCAACCCCCAGCTTTCCCTCGCAACCCGAGGGGAAGATTGGGCTTCCCAGGGCCAACCCAAGGGGAAGGCTGAGATCCCCGTCGTAACTCGGGAATCCCGCCGCAACTCGAGAAAAACCACGTGGTTCCCACCTCTTGGCAAGAGGAGGCCCTTGCCCGCCACGGCGTCTCAAGGGAAGTCCCCTGTTCCGCCCTGAAGGGCGAAACGGTCCCTGACAGCCTTCCTGCGACCCCCAAAAGTCCCCCGACACGCCGGGTTCCCTCGAGGGGAACACCGAGGGTCCCGGCACCGCTTCCTCTGAGCCCCTTCTCCCCTCCTGACCGCGACAGGAGAGGCGATTCCCCTGCGTGGTCTGGAAGGGGTTCCCGGCCTTCCCGACGCACCTCAGGATGAGGCCGGTCTCACGAGGAAATTCGAGACGAGCCACTTGGGTGGGGCCACATGCCAAACGCCCCCGATTCCCCGGTCCGCCCTTGAGAAGGACCCGAGGCCCGGACCCCTCTTCGAAGGCAACCCTGTGGGTGAAGGCACAACACGAAGGGACACTGCCACCCCCGTGCATCGTCCGCAAAGACCCGCGGGTTCCACACACAGCTCGACGAGGGGCCTGAGACCCCCTGAGCAACTCGAGAGGCCAGCGGGGTTCCCTTCCTCAGACAAGACGAGGCCTGACTCTCCTGTCCCAACTCTGCAGGGACCCTGCGGTCGGAGTCCGAAACGGAGAGGAAGCCTGAGGTTCCTGCCTCCCCTCGAGGTGAGGCCCTCTTCCGTTGCGCCAGACCCAGCGGAGTCCCGAGGGGCCCCGCCACCTCCACAGGATCCCTCGCCTCTCAGAGGCACCCTGGGAAGTTCCCTAAGGTCCCCGGCAGAAGGCGAGGGACACGAGGGTTTCCCGCCGCCCCCCAAGAGAGACCTCGAGAGTCCTTCTTCAACGCGTCTCGAGGCCCTAGTCCCCTCCCGTGACTCGAGAGCCAGGACGCGCTCCCCCTCGCCGCGCGCATGGAGACCTGACTTCCCTGGCGCCGCACGAGAGGCTCCCTGAGATCCTCGTCGTGCCTCGGGAGAAAACCCCCACGGGGGCCGCAGCTCGAGGAAACCCCTGAGACGCCCCCGTCCTCGCGAGCTGAGGGCCTTCTTTTCCTGCATGGCCTGGAGAGCAATCCCGGGTCCTCTCTCCCAACGGAAGAGGAGGCTGGACTCCCTTGAGGCCGCTCAGGGGGCTCCAAGAGACCCGCGTCGCGACTCGAGAGGAGAGCGGAGTCCTTGGCTTCCCCTCGAGACGAGGCCTGACTCCCCGGGGGAGCCTGGAATGCAACCCCGAGATCCCTGCCTTCCCTGGAGAGGAATAGTAGGTCCCGGACACACGCCTAGGTGAGGTCTCTTCGGCCCTGCAGTGACTCGAGCGCAACCCCCAGCTTTCCCTCGCAACCCGAGGGGAAGATTGGGCTTCCCAGGGCCAACCCAAGGGGAAGGCTGAGATCCCCGTCGTAACTCGAGAATCCCGCCGCAACTCGAGAAAAACCACGTGGTTCCAACCTCTTGGCAAGAGGAGGCTCTTGCCCGCCACGGAGTCTCAAGGGAAGTCCCCTGTTCCGCCCTGAAGGGCGAAACGGTCCCTGACAGCCTTCCTGCGACCCCCAAAAGTCCCCCGACACGCCGGGTTCCCTCGAGGGGAACACCGAGGGTCCCGGCACCGCTTCCTCTGAGCCCCTTCTCCCCTCCTGATCGCGACAGGAGAGGCGATTCCCCTGCGTGGTCTGGAAGGGGTTCCCGGCCTTCCCGGCGCACCTCAGGATGAGGCCGGTCTCACGAGGAAATTCGAGACGAGCCACGTGGGTGGGGCCACATGCCGAACGCCCCCGATTCCCTGGTCCGCCCTTGAGAAGGACCCGAGGCCCGGACCCCTCTTCGAAGGCAACCCTGTGGGTGAAGGCACAACACGAAGGGGCACTGCCACCCCCGTGCATCGTCCGCAAAGACCCGCGGGTTCCACACACAGCTCGACGAGGGGCCGGAGACCCCCTGAGCAACTCGAGAGGCCAGCGGGGTTCCCTTCCTCTGACAAGACGAGGCCTGACTCTCCTGTCCCAACTCTGCAGGGACCCTGCGGTCGGAGTCCGAAACGGAGAGGAAGCCTGAGGTTCCTGCCTCCCCTCGAGGTGAGGCCCTCTTCCGTTGCGCCAGACCCAGCGGAGTCCCGAGGGGCCCCGCCACCTCCACAGGATCCCTCGCCTCTCAGAGGCACCCTGGGAAGTTCCCTAAGGTCCCCGGCAGAAGGCGAGGGACACGAGGGTTTCCCGCCGCCCCCCGAGAAAGACCTCGAGAGTCCTTCTTCAACGCGTCTCGAGGCCCTAGTCCCCTCCCGTGACTCGAGAGCCAGGACGCGCTCCCCCTCGCCGCGCGCATGGAGACCTGACTTCCCTGGCGCCGCACGAGAGGCTCCCTGAGATCCTCGTCGTGCCTCGGGAGAAAACCCCCACGGGCGCCGCAGCTCGAGGAAACCCCTGAGACGCCCCCGTCCTCGCGAGCTGAGGGCCTTCTTTTCCTGCATGGCCTGGAGAGCAATCCCGGGTCCTCTCTCCCAACGGAAGAGGAGGCTGGACTCCCTTGAGGCCGCTCAGGGGGCTCCAAGAGACCCGCGTCGCGACTCGAGAGGAGAGCGGAGTCCTTGGCTTCCCCTCGAGACGAGGCCTGACTCCCCGGGGGAGCCTGCAATGCAACCCCGAGATCCCTGCCTTCCCTGGAGAGGAATAGTAGGTCCCGGACACACGCCTAGGTGAGGTCTCTTCGGCCCTGCAGTGACTCGAGCGCAACCCCCAGCTTTCCCTCGCAACCCGAGGGGAAGATTGGGCTTCCCAGGGCCAACCCAAGGGGAAGGCTGAGATCCCCGTCGTAACTCGAGAATCCCGCCGCAACTCGAGAAAAACCACGTGGTTCCCACCTCTTGGCAAGAGGAGGCCCTTGCCCGCCACGGCGTCTCAAGGGAAGTCCCCTGTTCCGCCCTGAAGGGCGAAACGGTCCCTGACAGCCTTCCTGCGACCCCCAAAAGTCCCCCGACACGCCGGGTTCCCTCGAGGGGAACACGGAGGGTCCCGGCACCGCTTCCTCTGAGCCCCTTCTCCCCTCCTGATCGCGACAGGAGAGGCGATTCCCCTGCGTGGTCTGGAAGGGGTTCCCGGCCTTCCCGGCGCACCTCAGGATGAGGCCGGTCTCACGAGGAAATTCGAGACGAGCCACGTGGGTGGGGCCACATGCCGAACGCCCCCGATTCCCCGGTCCGCCCTTGAGAAGGACCCGAGGCCCGGACCCCTCTTCGAAGGCAACCCTGTGGGTGAAGGCACAACACGAAGGGGCACTGCCACCCCCGTGCATCGTCCGCAAAGACCCACGTGTTCCACACACAGCTCGACGAGGGGCCTGAGACCCCCTGAGCAACTCGAGAGGCCAGCGGGGTTCCCTTCCTCAGACAAGACGAGGCCTGACTCTCCTGTCCCAACTCTGCAGGGACCCTGCGGTCGGAGTCCGAAACGGAGAGGAAGCCTGAGGTTCCTGCCTCCCCTCGAGGTGAGGCCCTCTTCCGTTGCGCCAGACCCAGCGGAGTTCCGAGGGGCCCCGCCACCTCCACAGGATCCCTCGCCTCTCAGAGGCACCCTGGGAAGTTCCCTAAGGTCCCCGGCAGAAGGCGAGGGACACGAGGGTTTCCCGCCGCCCCCCGAGAAAGACCTCGAGAGTCCTTCTTCAACGCGTCTCGAGGCCCTAGTCCCCTCCCGTGACTCGAGAGCCAGGACGCGCTCCCCCTCGCCACGCGCATGGAGACCTGACTTCCCTGGCGCCGCACGAGAGGCTCCCTGAGATCCTCGTCGTGCCTCGGGAGAAAACCCCCACGGGCGCCGCAGCTCGAGGAAACCCCGGAGACGCCCCCGTCCTCGCGAGCTGAGGGCCTTCTTTTCCTGCATGGCCTGGAGAGCAATCCCGGGTCCTCTCTCCCAACGGAAGAGGAGGCTGGACTCCCTTGAGGCCGCTCAGGGGGCTCCAAGAGCCCCGCGTCGCGACTCGAGAGGAGAGCGGAGTCCTTGGCTTCCCCTCGAGACGAGGCCTGACTCCCCGGGGGAGCCTGGAATGCAACCCCGAGATCCCTGCCTTCCCTGGAGAGGAATATTAGGTCCCGGACACACGCCTAGGTGAGGTCTCTTCGGCCCTGCAGTGACTCGAGCGCAATCCCCAGCTTTCCCTCTCAACCCGAGGGGAAGATTGGGCTTCCCAGGGCCAACCCAAGGGGAAGGCTGAGATCCCCGTCGTAACTCGAGAATCCCGCCGCAACTCGAGAAAAACCACGTGGTTCCCACCTCTTGGCAAGAGGAGGCCCTTGCCCGCCACGGCGTCTCAAGGGAAGTCCCCTGTTCCGCCCTGAAGGGCGAAACTGCTGGGAGCCGGCATATTGCATATTGAGTGAGGATCTGTAATAGCTCAACTGGAATTCTATCACTGCCGGGAGCCAGCGTGAGACACTCCGCCCATGACAAAGGTCATGAGGAAAGAGGCTCGACATACGCAAAGGCGGGATCGAGCCTCAGGAGTCCCCCTGGAAATTCTCGAGCATCTACCCCCAAAACCAGAGTCTGCCTACTTTCTGCTTTGTGCTTTCACCTACACCTCTGACTTTACGGGGGGCTGTCCCCCACTACCTCTCTCTGGAAAAAGAGTTAGCTTACAGCTCCAGTTAATAATTCCTGGGTGTGACAGTGTTTAACCTACAAACTCCTTTGGAAATCCTCTAGCCTGCCTGAATAGGTTTTTCCGGCCACATGTGATTGTTCAGAGCCTCCCAACTGTGAGAGGCAGGAGATGTTCTAAACTGCCTAAACACAGATTCCTTTGAGTAGTTAAAAGATTGATTAGAAAATGTATTGGTGAAGGGTTTTTCACTTGTTGGGCCAATGTTTGCTGCTAAGTCTCCATACTCCTTACCTACTGTGTCTTTGGCAGTGTATTGATTGATATGATGGGTGTATAGAAATGTAAAGTGCAGCTTTGTCCAATGCTTTTTGGAAGGCTGGCGCCTGACTTTGGAATAATCACCTTTAGAGAAAGATAAGTTTCTTAAAATGTTAACAGGCCTCCGGGCCAGAAGATGATGTCAATCACCTGAACTTTTGCATATGATAAGTTTGCAGGAAGAAAGCCTGGCTTGCTGCATGACTCTACCCCTTCCCCCATTATCCTCTATGCATACCTTAAGGTATAAAAACTACTTTGGAAAATAAAGTGCGGGCCTTGTTCACTGAAACTTGGTCTCCCCATGTCACTCTCTCTCCCAAATTCCAGCTGAGTGTCCATCTGGAGCGTGGATGTCCTCTGCGACCATTTATTTGCCTGGGCTTCTAAGACCCACTCGAGAAGGTGTCTAAGGTGGGGCACCTTCCGCTATTCGAGAGGGCGCCTGCGGCCTCCGTGGTCAGAGCTAACCTGGTGTCACGGGTTATATTGATTTTCCGCGTAAACCAAGCCACTCAGCTTCTTTTCTCCACTGAATTTTCCTACTGAGCTATCCTTATTTCAGCCGCTTTTCTCCACTGAATTTCCTCACTGAGCTATCCTCATTCTATTATTCTTTAAATCTTTGATAAATATTTATAAATAAATAAGTCGCCGACGCCGTCCCCGCTTCGAATACCCTGGATCAGCCGGGGCTGGACCCCGACAGGTGGCGCCCGAACAGGGACATTCGAAGGTAGGTCCCCAACCCTTTCCCCCAGTGTTGAATTTTAGGGACGGATAGGACCCCACTCAGGGTGCCGCGGACCCCCCTGTAGGATAGACAGGGCGAGTAGGAGTGGGAAGTGTTGAAAGTGTTAAAGAGTTAGAGAGAAAAAACGGTTTCTGAAGTTAAAAGGCCAAAGAAAAGCCTGATCTTTTAAAAGCTAAAAGCTTTATCTTCTATTATACTTAATTTTCTGACATGGGTAACACTGAAACTAAGAATGGCAACTCTTTATACAAGTAATCTTGAAACTGTTAAAGAGGCTACTGTTAATTTAGATACTTGGGTGAAGGTAAAAAACAACTAAAAACTTATGCTATAAATATGATTAAAAATGTTCTGGACCCTCGTCATGAGGCTGTGGGATAGCCTATGGGAGAGGCTATAGCGGTAGATGGTAGTGGGTCTCCACCTTCTGCGCAGATCATATTTTCTGCCATTGACGAAGAAAAGGAGGGAGACTGTGCTCTACCTCCCGACAAAGGAGAGGGCTTGCAAGACGCTGCGGCCGGGCGCCCTGACAAGCCCCCTCCCCCTCTACTACACAAACCTTTAAAAATTTATCCAACAATTTCTGATTTAAGGCGACTACCCCACCTCCGCTTACACCTCCCAGGGCCTAGGAATTCCCCAGTTTACATCCAAGCCTCCCAGAGCATTGCCTAAGGCTAAAAAAGATTAAAAAAAAAATTCTTTTAAACAAAGGAGCTTTTAAAGAATACACAATATACAGAGCCTGCTCATTGCAGAAAAACCCCTGGGGGGGGGGCCTCACCCAAGCAAAAATAAAAACAAAACAAAAAAAAAGTGAAAAAGG
Source organism: Bubalus kerabau (assembly GCF_029407905.1). Lineage (NCBI taxonomy): Eukaryota > Metazoa > Chordata > Mammalia > Artiodactyla > Bovidae > Bubalus > Bubalus kerabau. Next base: position 949,935 of record NC_073633.1, read on the forward strand.
AAAAAAAGTAGAGAAAGATGTAAAGATAGAGAAAGAGCTAAAGAGTGAAAAGGAGAGGAACGGAGAAGGAAGGAATCAGGGAACACATCAAGATAGAGAAAGGAAGTTAAAAAAGGAGATACAGAGAAAAAGATAGGAAAAAAAAAAATTAAGGAAGAGAAGAGGTTAAAGAGAAAGAAACGAAGGAAAGAAGGGTAGCGAAAAAAGAAGGGTGAGAAAAAAGTGAGAAAGGCAGGAAGAGAGAGAGAAAGACAGTAAGAGACGCTTTGACCAGGTGCCCTGGCGAGCTCCCTCCCGCTCTGCGCAAACCTTTAAAAAACAAAAAACTTATCCACCACTTTCTGATTTGGGGCGATAGCCGCCGCCTCCGTTTGTGCCTTCCAGGGCCCAAGAGTTCCCCACTTTGCCCCCAAAGCCTCTCAAAGTGTTGCCTAAGCCTGAAAAAGATAAAAAGTTTTTTAAACAGTGGAGCTTTTAAAACAAGACTGCATGCACAATATGCAGAGCGTGCTCCTTGGAGAAAACCCCCTCAGGGGGGTCTAACCCAGGCTAAGAGAAAAACGTAAGGGGATTTAGCAACAATATTAACCCTTGACTAGCTGGTTACTCCAATTCCAATGGGAGTGGCTGGCCCCCTGCCTGAGGGCATTGTAGGACTTGTGCTAGGGCGTAGCTCGCTTTCTTGTCAAGAAATTTCGGTGGTGCATGGTGTAGTAGATTCTGATTATATTGGAGAAATTAAAGTTTTGATCTCGCAGCCTACTAAAACTGCAAATTAATAAAAGTCAAAAAATAACACAGTTTTTGCTTTTACCTTATCAGACAGGAAAAAATTTGACTTCTCAAGCTAAGAGCCACAGAGCGTTTAGATCTAGTGATCTAGCCTTTTGGGTACAGGAAATTACAGCTCCAAGGCCTTTAAAAAATCTTTTAATTCAAAAAAATAAAATCTCAGGGCTATTAAAAACAAGAACAGACGTCTCTTAACATTGCTGGGAAAGACTGACCCAGCTCCTGGCCAACACATACTACTAAAAATGAGTTGGTGAGATTAGAAAAAGTGGTATGCGGGGTGGGAATGCTGTAGAAAAAAAAGGTGAGAGAGAGTTTAAAACCTTGAAGAGTAGTGAGTTCCCCGTTGCTGGAAGTATTCAAACAAAGATTAGATGGTTACTTGTCATCTAAAAAGCTATAGACCAGATTTAGTTTACAAAACGATAACTGGAAAAGCTTATAAAGATGTTGTACAACACCTCTTTACTTGCTTCTCATATTTAGGTGCCAAAAGTTTTAAAAATTGATAATGCCCATTTGAAGCTGCAGAGAGATTGTTTACTAACTTTAAATGATTTCCAAAAATTATTAGGGGTTATTAGGGGACAGTAATTGGATACGCCCACATTTAAAACTGACTACTGCAGATTTAAAGCCTTTGATTACTTAAAAAGCAATCCTAATTCCAGTTCTAAGAGAAAGTTGACTAAATGAGAAGGACGGCTCTTGTTAAAGTAGATGAGACTTTAAATGATCAGTTAATTAGGATTAATATTACCAAAAGATGAGATTAAATTATTCTTGCCACAAAACATACACCTACAAGGTGCTTGTGACAAAAAGGCCCATTGGTTCCATCTACCAGTGACCCCAAGAAAAATAGTTTTATCTTTTCCCAGCTTGGTGACACAATTAATTATAAAAAGAGGAAAAAAGTGTGGAACTTTTTAGAAAAGAAGTAGCAAATATAGTAATTCCATTCAATAAGGATCAACTACAAGTCTTTTACAAAATAGTGATGATTGGCAAGTTGCCCTGATAGATTTCAGGAGTCAAATTTTGTTTCATTTGCCCTCAAGCCCCCACAGTAGTTAAAAGTTCAAAAATGTTAGATTAGAAGTTTGAGGATACCTGTGAAACTTTCCAAACCTATGTAGTTCCTATGCTCCCCTTTACCCTATGGGGGAGGGGCGTGCTGTCTCAAATAGGAGATACTCAGAGAAGGGTTTTCTCAATTTCTTAGTCATCAACAGGCGATACAATTAACAATACTTTATATGTTGTTATAAATACATAATATAAATATATTTACATAATTACAGTTTGCCTAGTTAGGTATGGGTATAAATAAAATATAATAAAGGTATACCTAATTCTATTTATAGATCTATACTTGATTAATTTGTATATAAATATATATGCCATATATACATATTATATATATACTGTATAATTAAATATGTATTGCAGTAATATAATGTGTGAGTGGCTGATATTAATTGATATAGATTGATGTGCTGTGATATATGTTCTATATACTGTATTATTATATATGTGTGACATGTATTATCGCAGTGCATTGGTTTGTGTTGGTTGGTATTAGCTGTGTATATGTTGTATTGCTGTAATATATATTAATTAACATATTAATTATAAAGATTAATTCAAGTATATTGATTATGTCAATAAGTTTATACTTGTTGCCATATATAAATACATATATAAATACATCTTACATTTAGGTATATCTGTATACTAAAATGAGATAAGGAGGTTATACATTTATTATTTAAATTTATACAGAGACCTAAACTAAACATTAGACCTAAATTAACATATCTCTAAATTTATGTTGTTAAAATGTAAATTTTAAAAATTAAAAAATTAAATTGACAACTGCTTGACAATTCCTTTGCCATAAAACCCCCATAGGTGTAATTGGGGTAACCAGACAAAAAATTGGTTTTATGGCAAAACGGCCCCCTAGAGTGGGTCCATCTTCCGGCTCAAACTAAAAAAGTAGCGGCTTCTTATCCAGGATTGGCAGCTACTTTGATATTAAAAAAAAAAAAGCAGAACATTGAATTATTTGGTAAAGAGACATCAAAAATTGTAATTCCATATAATAAAGAACAACTTGATGTGCTTCTAATGTTTGATGAAAATTGGCAGATTGCTATAGGAAACTATTTTGGTCAAATTTTTGCATCATTTACCTTCACATGTTTTGTTGAATTTTATATCCAGACATACAGTTAATTTTCCTGTCAGATATAAACAATCTCCTGTTCCAAATGTTCAAATAGTTTTTACTGATGGGTCAACAAATGGTAAAGCCTTCATAGTTACTAAAAATCACCAAAAAGTTTTAAAAACACAAAAAACTTCAGCTAAAAGAGCTGAAATAACAACAGTCATAGAGGCTTTTGCTATGTTTGCAGATGAGGAATTTAATCTTTACTCTGATTCTCAGTATGTGGTCAGGCTGTTTACACACATTGAAACTGCGGTTTTGCCTGAAAATAAAACTACCATATTTCATTTGTTAACTAAATTACAACAACAAATTTGGAAAAAAAATAAAATATTTTTCATTGGACACATTCGGGCTCATTCCGGATTGCCTGGCCCTTTAAATGCCTTTAATGACTTGGCTGACTTGTTAACCAGAAATACAGTGGCTGCTGTGATTGAGGAGGCCAGAGCCTCTCACTCACTTCATCATCAATACACTACTGCTTTAAGATATCAATTCCAAATTCCCAGAGAGACTGCTCGAGAGATTGTGCGTTCTTGCTTACACTGCCCCACTGTTTATAATAATCTACCTATGGGAGTTAATCCTCATGGTCTCAAACCTAACGTACTCTGGCAGACAGATGTAACTCATGTCTCTTCATTTGAAAAACTGTCCTTTGTTCATGTAACTGTAGATACCTTTTCTCACGTTATTATTGCAACTGCTCATACCAGAGAGGCAGGTAAAGATGTGATACAACATCTCTTTACTTGTTTTTCATATTTGGGCCTGCCAAAAGCTCTGAAAACTGACAATGCTCCTGCTTACACTTCTAAGTCTTTTCAAAAATTTTGTATAAAGTTTCAAATTAAACATAATACAGGCATCCCTTATTATCCACAGGGACAAGCCATTGTTGAAAAAACGCATCAAACATTAAAAATCCAAATTCAAAAACTAAAAGAAGGGGAGTTTAAGTATAGTTCTCCCCATCAAATCTTGCAACATGCTCTTTTCGTAATAAATATTTTAAATACTGATTTCAGCCAGAACTATTGCAATGCTTCGTCATTGGTGCCTGGAGCAATTAAATGCAAAACCATTAGTCAAATGAAAGGCCCTCTCAGGACAATGGAAGGGTCCTGACCCATTATTAACTATCGGTCGAGGATGTGCTTATATTTTTCCACAGGATGCAGATTCTCCAATTTAGACAGGCTGATTCACCATGTTGCAGACCCCCAGACATCCAGTTCACCCATTGCTTCGATCACAAAAGAGGAGCCCGCCAGAAGGGGAGGCAAGATAAACATCGAGATCCCGGCGGGACCGACGGGGCTGCTGCAGCGCGAACTCCAACCAGAAAATAATTCTACTTATTTTGATTTGGCTTGTCTACCCTCTCCTTATGTTTTTCTCTTTACCAACGATTCTGGAAAACTTAATGTACACGTGACTTTAAACTGGTGGACCCAATGTAGTGACCTGTGAATAATGTATGCTCTCATCTTGTTTAAACCCTCAATATAATGTTTGCTCCTTTGTAGTGTTACAACGTCCACCTTATCTTATAATGTAACCACTTATTGATATAACTATAGTCTTGCTGTATTACAACAACTACAGGATTTAATGCGATCGTGACAGTTTGTGGGTCTACTTATTTTAAGAATATCAGCTTTAATAACAGCTTTAGTGGCAGCAATATCATTGACTCAACAAGTGCATACTGCCCAATATGTTGATACCATGTCTAAAAATGTTTCACTAACTCTAGCAACACAGGAAGCTATAGATGGGAAATTAGAGATGAGAGTAGACACCTTAGAAGAGGCAATAATGCATATTGGGACTGATTTACAGGCTTTAAAAGTGAAAATGGCTTTGTCTTGCCACGCTGATTACCGGTGGATATGCGTGACATCTTTAAAGGTAAACGGGACAGACTATGAATGGGAAAAAATCAAAAATCATATCTCAGGTGTTTGGAACAGCTCTGACATTGGCCTGGACTTAGGGAAACTTCATAATCAAATCTAGACCCTGAAACACTCTCGACTGGATTTTACCGTCGCTGGAGCAGCTAATGACTTTTTTCACACCTTCTCTAACTTTCATTTCAGGAAAAAACATTCTGTCTAATATCCTTGGATACATCACTGCTGGTACTTTAATTTTGCTTCTCATATTCATTCTTCCTTGTATTGTCAGGATTCTTCGGCAGAACATTCAGAAGCTCGCAACTGAGCTGCATCTGGCTGTTTTAAGAAATAAAAAAGGGGGAGATGCTGGGAGCCGGCATATTGCATATTGAGTGAGGATCTGTAATAGCTCAACTGGAATTCTATCACTGCCGGGAGCCAGCGTGAGACACTCCGCCCATGACAAAGGTCATGAGGAAAGAGGCTCGACATACGCAAAGGCGGGATCGAGCCTCAGGAGTCCCCCTGGAAATTCTCGAGCATCTACCCCCAAAACCAGAGTCTGCCTACTTTCTGCTTTGTGCTTTCACCTACACCTCTGACTTTACGGGGGGCTGTCCCCCACTACCTCTCTCTGGAAAAAGAGTTAGCTTACAGCTCCAGTTAATAATTCCTGGGTGTGACAGTGTTTAACCTACAAACTCCTTTGGAAATCCTCTAGCCTGCCTGAATAGGTTTTTCCGGCCACATGTGATTGTTCAGAGCCTCCCAACTGTGAGAGGCAGGAGATGTTCTAAACTGCCTAAACACAGATTCCTTTGAGTAGTTAAAAGATTGATTAGAAAATGTATTGGTGAAGGGTTTTTCACTTGTTGGGCCAATGTTTGCTGCTAAGTCTCCATACTCCTTACCTACTGTGTCTTTGGCAGTGTATTGATTGATATGATGGGTGTATAGAAATGTAAAGTGCAGCTTTGTCCAATGCTTTTTGGAAGGCTGGCGCCTGACTTTGGAATAATCACCTTTAGAGAAAGATAAGTTTCTTAAAATGTTAACAGGCCTCCGGGCCAGAAGATGATGTCAATAACCTGAACTTTTGCATATGATAAGTTTGCAGGAAGAAAGCCTGGCTTGCTGCATGACTCTACCCCTTCCCCCATTATCCTCTATGCATACCTTAAGGTATAAAAACTACTTTGGAAAATAAAGTGCGGGCCTTGTTCACTGAAACTTGGTCTCCCCATGTCACTCTCTCTCCCAAATTCCAGCTGAGTGTCCATCTGGAGCGTGGATGTCCTCTGCGACCATTTATTTGCCTGGGCTTCTAAGACCCACTCGAGAAGGTGTCTAAGGTGGGGCACCTTCCGCTATTCGAGAGGGTGCCTGCGGCCTCCGTGGTCAGAGCTAACCTGGTGTCACGGGTTATATTGATTTTCAGCGTAAACCAAGCCACTCAGCTTCTTTTCTCCACTGAATTTTCCTACTGAGCTATCCTTATTTCAGCCGCTTTTCTCCACTGAATTACCTCACTGAGCTATCCTCATTCTATTATTCTTTAAATCTTTGATAAATATTTATAAATAAATAAGTCGCCGACGCCGTCCCCGCTTCGAATACCCTGGATCAGCCGGGGCTGGACCCCGACACGAAACGGTCCCTGACAGCCTTCCTGCGACCCCCAAAAGTCCCCCGACACGCCGGGTTCCCTCGAGGGGAACACCGAGGGTCCCCGCACCGCTTCCTCTGAGCCCCTTCTCCCCTCCTGACCGCGACAGGAGAGGCGATTCGCCTGCGTGGTCTGGAAGGGGTTCCCGGCCTTCCCGGCGCACCTCAGGATGAGGCCGGTCTCACGAGGAAATTCGAGACGAGCCACGTGGATGGGGCCACATACCGAACGCCCCCGATTCCCCGGTCCGCCCTTGAGAAGGACCCGAGGCCCGGACCCCTCTTCGAAGGCAACCCTGTGGGTGAAGGCACAACACGAAGGGGCACTGCCACCCCCGTGCATCGTCCGCAAAGACCCGCGGGTTCCACACACAGCTCGACGAGGGGCCGGAGACCCCCTGAGCAACTCGAGAGGCCAGCGGGGTTCCCTTCCTCAGACAAGACGAGGCCTGACTCTCCTGTCCCAACTCTGCAGGGACCCTGCGGTCGGAGTCCGAAATGGAGAGGAAGACTGAGCTTCCTGCCTCCCCTCGAGGTGAGGCCCTCTTCCGTTGCGCCAGACCCAGCGGAGTCCCGAGGGGCCCCGCCACCTCCACAGGATCCCTCGCCTCTCAGAGGCACCCTGGGAAGTTCCCTAAGGTCCCCGGCAGAAGGCGAGGGACACGAGGGTTTCCCGCCGCCCCCCGAGAAAGACCTCGAGAGTCCTTCTTCAACGCGTCTCGAGGCCCTAGTCCCCTCCCGTGACTCGAGAGCCAGGACGCGCTCCCCCTCGCCACGCGCATGGAGACCTGACTTCCCTGGCGCCGCACGAGAGGCTCCCTGAGATCCTCGTCGTGCCTCGGGAGAAAACCCCCACGGGCGCCGCAGCTCGAGGAAACCCCTGAGACGCCCCCGTCTTCGCGAGCTGAGGGCCTTCTTTTCCTGCATGGCCTGGAGAGCAATCCCGGGTCCTCTCTCCCAACAGAAGAGGAGGCTGGACTCCCTTGAGGCCGCTCAGGGGGCTCCAAGAGACCCGCGTCGCGACTCGAGAGGAGAACGGAGTCCTTGGCTTCCCCTCGAGACGAGGCCTGACTCCCCAGGGGAGCCTGCAATGCAACCCCGAGATCCCTGCCTTCCCTGGAGAGGAATATTAGGTCCCGGACACACGTCTAGGTGAGGTCTCTTCGGCCCTGCAGTGACTCGAGCGCAACCCCCAGCTTTCCGTCGCAACCCGAGGGGAAGATTGGGCTTCCCAGGGCCAACCCAAGGGGAAGGCTGAGATCCCCGTCGTAACTCGAGAATCCCGCCGCAACTCGAGAAAAACCACGTGGTTCCCACCTCTTGGCAAGAGGAGGCCCTTGCCCGCCACGGCGTCTCAAGGGAAGTCCCCTGTTCCGCCCTGAAGGGCGAAACGGTCCCTGACAGCCTTCCTGCGACCCCCAAAAGTCCCCCGACACGCCGTGTTCCCTCGAGGGGAACACCGAGGGTCCCGGCACCGCTTCCTCTGAGCCCCTTCTCCCCTCCTGACCGCGACAGGAGAGGCGATTCCCCTGCGTGGTCTGGAAGGGGTTCCCGGCCTTCCCGGCGCACCTCAGGATGAGGCCGGTCTCACGAGGAAATTCGAGACGAGCCACGTGGGTGGGGCCACATCCCGAACGCCCCCGATTCCCCGGTCCGCCCTTGAGAAGGACCCGAGGCCCGGACCCCTCTTCGAAGGCAACCCTGTGGGTGAAGGCACAACACGAAGGGGCACTGCCACCCCCGTGCATCGTCCGCAAAGACCCGCGGGTTCCACACACAGCTCGACGAGGGGCCGGAGACCCCCTGAGCAACTCGAGAGGCCAGCGGGGTTCCCTTCCTCAGACAAGACGAGGCCTGACTCTCCTGTCCCAACTCTGCAGGGACCCTGCGGTCGGAGTCCGAAACGGAGAGGAAGCCTGAGGTTCCTGCCTCCCCTCGAGGTGAGGCCCTCTTCCGTTGCGCCAGACCCAGCGGAGTCCCGAGGGGCCCCGCCACCTCCACAGGATCCCTCGCCTCTCAGAGGCACCCTGGGAAGTTCCCTAAGGTCCCCGGCAGAAGGCGAGGGACACGAGGGTTTCCCGCCGCCCCCCGAGAAAGACCTCGAGAGTCCTTCTTCAACGCGTCTCGAGGCCCTAGTCCCCTCCCGTGACTCGAGAGCCAGGACGCGCTCCCCCTCGCCACGCGCATGGAGACCTGACTTCCCTGGCGCCGCACGAGAGGCTCCCTGAGATCCTCGTCGTGCCTCGGGAGAAAACCCCCACGGGTGCCGCAGCTCGAGGAAACCCCTGAGACGCCCCCGTCCTCGCGAGCTGAGGGCCTTCTTTTCCTGCATGGCCTGGAGAGCAATCCCGGGTCCTCTCTCCCAACGGAAGAGGAGGCTGGACTCCCTTGAGGCCGCTCAGGGGGCTCCAAGAGACCCGCGTCGCGACTCGAGAGGAGAGCGGAGTCCTTGGCTTCGCCTCGAGACGAGGCCTGACTCCCCGGGGGAGCCTGGAATGCAACCCCGAGATCCCTGCCTTCCCTGGAGAGGAATAGTAGGTCCCGGACACACGCCTAGGTGAGGTCTCTTCGGCCCTGCAGTGACTCGAGCGCAACCCCCAGCTTTCCCTCGCAACCCGAGGGGAAGATTGGGCTTCCCAGGGCCAACCCAAGGGGAAGGCTGAGATCCCCGTCGTAACTCGAGAATCCCGCCGCAACTCGAGAAAAACCACGTGGTTCCCACCTCTTGGCAAGAGGAGGCCCTTGCCCGCCACGGCGTCTCAAGGGAAGTCCCCTGTTCCGCCCTGAAGGGCGAAACGGTCCCTGACAGCCTTCCTGCGACCCCCAAAAGTCCCCCGACACGCCGGGTTCCCTCGAGGGGAACACCGAGGGTCCCGGCACCGCTTCCTCTGAGCCCCTTCTCCCCTCCTGACCGCGACAGGAGAGGCGATTCCCCTGCGTGGTCTGGAAGGGGTTCCCGGCCTTCCCGGCGCACCTCAGGATGAGGCCGGTCTCACGAGGAAATTCGAGACGAGCCACGTGGGTGGGGCCACATGCCGAACGCCCCCGATTCCCCGGTCCGCCCTTGGGAAGGACCCGAGGCCCGGACCCCTCTTCGAAGGCAACCCTGTGGGTGAAGGCACAACACGAAGGGGCACTGCCACCCCCGTGCATCGTCCGCAAAGACCCGCGGGTTCCACAAACAGCTCGACGAGGGGCCGGAGACCCCCTGAGCAACTCGAGAGGCCAGCGGGGTTCCCTTCCTCTGACAAGACGAGGCCTGACTCTCCTGTCCCAACTCTGCAGGGACCCTGCGGTCGGAGTCCGAAACGGAGAGGAAGCCTGAGGTTCCTGCCTCCCCTCGAGGTGAGGCCCTCTTCCGTTGCGCCAGACCCAGCGGAGTCCCGAGGGGCCCCGCCACCTCCACAGGATCCCTCGCCTCTCAGAGGCACCCTGGGAAGTTCCCTAAGGTCCCCGGCAGAAGGCGAGGGACACGAGGGTTTCCCGCCGCCCCCCGAGAAAGACCTCGAGAGTCCTTCTTCAACGCGTCTCGAGGCCCTAGTCCCCTCCCGTGACTCGAGAGCCAGGACGCGCTCCCCCTCTCCGCACGCATGGAGACCTGACTTCCCTGGCGCCGCACGAGAGGCTCCCTGAGATCCTCGTCGTGCCTCGGGAGAAAACCCCCACGGGCGCCGCAGCTCGAGGAAACCCCGGAGACGCCCCCGTCCTCGCGAGCTGAGGGCCTTCTTTTCCTGCATGGCCTGTAGAGCAATCCCGGGTCCTCTCTCCATACGGAAGAGGAGGCTGGACTCCCTTGAGGCCGCTCAGGGGGCTCCAAGAGACCCGCGTCGCGACTCGAGAGGAGAGCGGAGTCCTTGGCTTCCCCTCGAGACGAGGCCTGACTCCCCAGGGGAGCCTGGAATGCAACCCCGAGATCCCTGCCTTCCCTGGAGAGGAATAGTAGGTCCCGGACACACGCCTAGGTGAGGTCTCTTCGGCCCTGCAGTGACTCGAGCGCAACCCCCAGCTTTCCCTCGCAACCCGAGGGGAAGATTGGGCTTCCCAGGGCCAACTCAAGGGGAAGGCTGAGATCCCCGTCGTAACTCGAGAATCCCGCCGCAACTCGAGAAAAACCACGTGGTTCCCACCTCTTGGCTAGAGGAGGCCCTTGCCCGCCACGGAGTCTCAAGGGAAGTCCCTTGTTCCGCCCTGAAGGGCGAAACGGTCCCTGACAGCCTTCCTGCGACCCCCAAAAGTCCCCCGACACGCCGGGTTCCCTCGAGGGGAACACCGAGGGTCCCGGCACCGCTTCCTCTGAGCCCCTTCTCCCCTCCTGATCGCGACAGGAGAGGCGATTCCCCTGCGTGGTCTGGAAGGGGTTCCCGGCCTTCCCGGCGCACCTCAGGATGAGGCCGGTCTCACGAGGAAATTCGAGACGAGCCACGTGGGTGGGGCCACATGCCGAACGCCCCCGATTCCCTGGTCCGCCCTTGAGAAGGACCGAGGCCCGGACACCTCTTCGAAGGCAACCCTGTGGGTGAAGGCACAACACGAAGGGGCACTGCCACCCCCGTGCATCGTCCGCAAAGACCCGCGGGTTCCACACACAGCTCGACGAGGGGCCGGAGACCCCCTGAGCAACTCGAGAGGCCAGCGGGGTTCCCTTCCTCAGACAAGACGAGGCCTGACTCTCCTGTCCCAACTCTGCAGGGACCCTGCGGTCGGAGTCCGAAACGGAGAGGAAGCCTGAGGTTCCTGCCTCCCCTCGAGGTGAGGCCCTCTTCCGTTGCGCCAGACCCAGCGGAGTCCCGAGGGGCCCCGCCACCTCCACAGGATCCCTCGCCTCTCAGAGGCACCCTGGGAAGTTCCCTAAGGTCCCCGGCAGAAGGCGAGGGACACGAGGGTTTCCCGCCGCCCCCCGAGAAAGACCTCGAGAGTCCTTCTTCAACGCGTCTCGAGGCCCTAGTCCCCTCCCGTGACTCGAGAGCCAGGACGCGCTCCCCCTCGCCACGCGCATGGAGACCTGACTTCCCTGGCGCCGCACGAGAGGCTCCCTGAGATCCTCGTCGTGCCTCGGGAGAAAACCCCCACGGGCGCCGCAGCTCGAGGAAACCCCGGAGACGCCCCCGTCCTCGCGAGCTGAGGGCCTTCTTTTCCTGCATGGCCTGGAGAGCAATCCCGGGTCCTCTCTCCCAACGGAAGAGGAGGCTGGACTCCCTTGAGGCCGCTCAGGGGGCTCCAAGAGACCCGCGTCGCGACTCGAGAGGAGAGCGGAGTCCTTGGCTTCCCCTCGAGACGAGGCCTGACTCCCCGGGGGAGCCTGCAATGCAACCCCGAGATCCCTGCCTTCCCTGGAGAGGAATAGTAGGTCCCGGACACACGCCTAGGTGAGGTCTCTTCGGCCCTGCAGTGACTCGAGCGCAACCCCCAGCTTTCCCTCGCAACCCGAGGGGAAGATTGGGCTTCCCAGGGCCAACCCAAGGGGAAGGCTGAGATCCCCGTCGTAACTCGAGAATCCCGCCGCAACTCGAGAAAAACCACGTGGTTCCCACCTCTTGGCAAGAGGAGGCCCTTGCCCGCCACGGCGTCTCAAGGGAAGTCCCCTGTTCCGCCCTGAAGGGCGAAACGGCCCCTGACAGCCTTCCTGCGACCCCCAAAAGTCCCCCGACACGCCGGGTTCCCTCGAGGGGAACACCGAGGGTCCCGGCACCACTTCCTCTGAGCCCCTTCTCCCCTCCTGATCGCGACAGGAGAGGCGATTCCCCTGCGTGGTCTGGAAGGGGTTCCCGGGCTTCCCGGCGCACCTCAGGATGAGGCCGGCCTCACGAGGAAATTCGAGACGAGCCACGTGGGTGGGGCCACATGCCGAACGCCCCCGATTCCCCGGTCCGCCCTTGAGAAGGACCCGAGGCCCGGACCCCTCTTCGAAGGCAACCCTGTGGGTGAAGTCACAACACGAAGGGGCACTGCCACCCCCGTGCATCGTCCGCAAAGACCCGCGGGTTCCACACACAGCTCGACGAGGGGCCGGAGACCCCCTGAGCAACTCGAGAGGCCAGCGGGGTTCCCTTCCTCAGACAAGACGAGGCCTGACTCTCCTGTCCCAACTCTGCAGGGACCCTGCGGTCGGAGTCCGAAACGGAGAGGAAGCCTGAGGTTCCTGCCTCCCCTCGAGGTGAGGCGCTCTTCCGTTGCGCCAGACCCAGCGGAGTCCCGAGGGGCCCCGCCACCTCCACAGGATCCCTCGCCTCTCAGAGGCACCCTGGGAAGTTCCCTAAGGTCCCCGGCAGAAGGCGAGGGACACGAGGGTTTCCCGCCGCCCCCCGAGAAAGACCTCGAGAGTCCTTCTTCAACGCGTCTCGAGGCCCTAGTCCCCTCCCGTGACTCGAGAGCCAGGACGCGCTCCCCCTCGCCACGCGCATGGAGACCTGACTTCCCTGGCGCCGCACGAGAGGCTCCCTGAGATCCTCGTCGTGCCTCGGGAGAAAACCCCCACGGGCGCCGCAGCTCGAGGAAACCCCGGAGACGCCCCCGTCCTCGCGAGCTGAGGGCCTTCTTTTCCTGCATGGCCTGGAGAGCAATCCCGGGTCCTGTCTCCCAACGGAAGAGGAGGCTGGACTCCCTTGAGGCCGCTCAGGGGGCTCCAAGAGACCCGCGTCACGACTCGAGAGGAGAGCGGAGTCCTTGGCTTCCCCTCGAGACGAGGCCTGACTCCCCGGGGGAGCCTGGAATGCAACCCCGAGATCCCTGCCTTCCCTGGAGAGGAATAGTAGGTCCCGGACACACGCCTAGGTGAGGTCTCTTCGGCCCTGCAGTGACTCGAGCGCAACCCCCAGCTTTCCCTCGCAACCCGAGGGAAGATTGGGCTTCCCAGGGCCAACCCAAGGGGAAGGCTGAGATCCCCGTCGTAACTCGAGAATCCCGCCGCAACTCGAGAAAAACCACGTGGTTCCCACCTCTTGGCAAGAGGAGGCCCTTGCCCGCCACGGCGTCTCAAGGGAAGTCCCCTGTTCCGCCCTGAAGGGCGAAACGGTCCCTGACAGCCTTCCTGCGACCCCCAAAAGTCCCCCGACACGCCGGGTTCCCTCGAGGGGAACACCGAGGGTCCCGGCACCGCTTCCTCTGAGCCCCTTCTCCCCTCCTGATCGCGACAGGAGAGGCGATTCCCCTGCGTGGTCTGGAAGGGGTTCCCGGCCTTCCCGGCGCACCTCAGGATGAGGCCGGTCTCACGAGGAAATTCGAGACGAGCCACGTGGGTGGGGCCACATGCCGAACGCCCCCGATTCCCCGGTCCGCCCTTGAGAAGGACCCGAGGCCCGGACCCCTCTTCGAAGGCAACCCTGTGGGTGAAGGCACAACACGAAGGGGCACTGCCACCCCCGTGCATCGTCCGCAAAGACCCGCGGGTTCCACACACAGCTCGACGAGGGGCCGGAGACCCCCTGAGCAACTCGAGAGGCCAGCGGGGTTCCCTTCCTCAGACAAGACGAGGCCTGACTCTCCTGTCCCAACTCTGCAGGGACCCTGCGGTCGGAGTCCGAAACGGAGAGGAAGCCTGAGGTTCCTGCCTCCCCTCGAGGTGAGGCGCTCTTCCGTTGCGCCTGACCCAGCGGAGTTCCGAGGGGCCCCGCCACCTCCACAGGATCCCTCGCCTCTCAGAGGCACCCTGGGAAGTTCCCTAAGGTCCCCGGCAGAAGGCGAGGGACACGAGGGTTTCCCGCCGCCCCCCGAGAAAGACCTCGAGAGTCCTTCTTCAAAGCCTCTCGAGGCCCTAGTCCCCTCCCGTGACTCGAGAGCCAGGACGCGCTCCCCCTCGCCACGCGCATGGAGACCTGACTTCCCTGGCGCCGCACGAGAGGCTCCCTGAGATCCTCGTCGTGCCTCGGGAGAAAACCCCCACGGGCGCCGCAGCTCGAGGAAACCCCGGAGACGCCCCCGTCCTCGCGAGCTGAGGGCCTTCTTTTCCTGCATGGCCTGGAGAGCAATCCCGGGTCCTCTCTCCCAACGGAAGAGGAGGCTGGACTCCCTTGAGGCCGCTCAGGGGGCTCCAAGAGACCCGCGTCGCGACTCGAGAGGAGAGCGGAGTCCTTGGCTTCCCCTCGAGACGAGGCCTGACTCCCCGGGGGAGCCTGGAATGCAACCCCGAGATCCCTGCCTTCCCTGGAGAGGAATAGTAGGTCCCGGACACACGCCTAGGTGAGGTCTCTTCGGCCCTGCAGTGACTCGAGCGCAACCCCCAGCTTTCCCTCGCAACCCGAGGGGAAGATTGGGCTTCCCAGGGCCAACCCAAGGGGAAGGCTGAGATCCCCGTCGTAACTCGAGAATCCCGCCGCAACTCGAGAAAAACCACGTGGTTCCCACCTCTTGGCAAGAGGAGGCCCTTGCCCGCCACGGCGTCTCAAGGGAAGTCCCCTGTTCCGCCCTGAAGGGCGAAACGGTCCCTGACAGCCTTCCTGCGACCCCCAAAAGTCCCCCGACACGCCGGGTTCCCTCGAGGGGAACACCGAGGGTCCCGGCACCGCTTCCTCTGAGCCCCTTCTCCCCTCCTGATCGCGACAGGAGAGGCGATTCCCCTGCGTGGTCTGGAAGGGGTTCCCGGCCTTCCCGGCGCACCTCAGGATGAGGCCGGTCTCACGAGGAAATTCGAGACGAGCCACGTGGGTGGGGCCACATCCCGAACGCCCCCGATTCCCCGGTCCGCCCTTGAGAAGGACCCGAGGCCCGGACCCCTCTTCGAAGGCAACCCTGTGGGTGAAGGCACAACACGAAGGGGCACTGCCACCCCCGTGCATCGTCCGCAAAGACCCGCGGGTTCCACACACAGCTCGACGAGGGGCCGGAGACCCCCTGAGCAACTCGAGAGGCCAGCGGGGTTCCCTTCCTCAGACAAGACGAGGCCTGACTCTCCTGTCCCAACTCTGCAGGGACCCTGCGGTCGGAGTCCGAAACGGAGAGGAAGCCTGAGGTTCCTGCCTCCCCTCGAGGTGAGGCCCTCTTCCGTTGCGCCAGACCCAGCGGAGTCCCGAGGGGCCCCGCCACCTCCACAGGATCCCTCGCCTCTCAGAGGCACCCTGGGAAGTTCCCTAAGGTCCCCGGCAGAAGGCGAGGGACACGAGGGTTTCCCGCCGCCCCCCGAGAAAGACCTCGAGAGTCCTTCTTCAACGCGTCTCGAGGCCCTAGTCCCCTCCCGTGACTCGAGAGCCAGGACGCGCTCCCCCTCGCCACGCGCATGGAGACCTGACTTCCCTGGCGCCGCACGAGAGGCTCCCTGAGATCCTCGTCGTGCCTCGGGAGAAAACCCCCACGGGCGCCGCAGCTCGAGGAAACCCCGGAGACGCCCCCGTCCTCGCGAGCTGAGGGCCTTCTTTTCCTGCATGGCCTGGAGAGCAATCCCGGGTCCTCTCTCCAAACGGAAGAGGAGGCTGGACTCCCTTGAGGCCGCTCAGGGGGCTCCAAGAGACCCGCGTCGCGACTCGAGAGGAGAGCGGAGTCCTTGGCTTCCCCTCGAGACGAGGCCTGACTCCCCGGGGGAGCCTGGAATGCAACCCCGAGATCCCTGCCTTCCCTGGAGAGGAATAGTAGGGCCCGGACACACGCCTAGGTGAGGTCTCTTCGGTCCTGCAGTGACTCGAGCGCAACCCCCAGCTTTCCCTCGCAACCCGAGGGGAAGATTGGGCTTCCCAGGGCCAACCCAAGGGGAAGGCTGAGATCCCCGTCGTAACTCGAGAATCCCGCCGCAACTCGAGAAAAACCACGTGGTTCCCACCTCTTGGCAAGAGGAGGCCCTTGCCCGCCACGGCGTCTCAAGGGAAGTCCCCTGTTCCGCCCTGAAGGGCGAAACGGTCCCTGACAGCCTTCCTGCGACCCCCAAAAGTCCCCCGACACGCCGGGTTCCCTCGAGGGGAACACCGAGGGTCCCGGCACCGCTTCCTCTGAGCCCCTTCTCCCCTCCTGATCGCGACAGGAGAGGCGATTCCCCTGCGTGGTCTGGAAGGGGTTCCCGGCCTTCCCGGCGCACCTCAGGATGAGGCCGGTCTCACGAGGAAATTCGAGACGAGCCACGTGGGTGGGGCCACATGCCGAACGCCCCCGATTCCCCGGTCCGCCCTTGAGAAGGACCCGAGGCCCGGACCCCTCTTCGAAGGCAACCCTGTGGGTGAAGGCACAACACGAAGGGGCACTGCCACCCCCGTGCATCGTCCGCAAAGACCCGCGGGTTCCACACACAGCTCGACGAGGGGCCGGAGACCCCCTGAGCAACTCGAGAGGCCAGCGGGGTTCCCTCCCTCAGACAAGACGAGGCCTGACTCTCCTGTCCCAACTCTGCAGGGACCCTGCGGTCGGAGTCCGAAACGGAGAGGAAGCCTGAAGTTCCTGCCTCCCCTCGAGGTGAGGCCCTCTTCCGTTGCGCCAGACCCAGCGGAGTCCCGAGGGGCCCCGCCACCTCCACAGGATCCCTCGCCTCTCAGAGGCACCCTGGGAAGTTCCCTAAGGTCCCCGGCAGAAGGCGAGGGACACGAGGGTTTCCCGCCGCCCCCCGAGAAAGACCTCGAGAGTCCTTCTTCAACGCGTCTCGAGGCCCTAGTCCCCTCCCGTGACTCGAGAGCCAGGACGCGCTCCCCCTCGCCACGCGCATGGAGACCTGACTTCCCTGGCGCCGCACGAGAGGCTCCCTGAGATCCTCATCGTGCCTCGGGAGAAAACCCCCACGGGCGCCGCAGCTCGAGGAAACCCCGGAGACGCCCCCGTCCTCGCGAGCTGAGGGCCTTCTTTTCCTGCATGGCCTGGAGAGCAATCCCGGGTCCTCTCTCCCAACGGAAGAGGAGGCTGGACTCCCTTGAGGCCGCTCAGGGGGCTCCAAGAGACCCGCGTCGCGACTCGAGAGGAGAGCGGAGTCCTTGGCTTCCCCTCGAGACGAGGCCTGACTCCCCGGGGGAGCCTGGAATGCAACCCCGAGATCCCTGCCTTCCCTGGAGAGGAATAGTAGGTCCCGGACACACGTCTAGGTGAGGTCTCTTCGGCCCTGCAGTGACTCGAGCGCAACCCCCAGCTTTCCCTCGCAACCCGAGGGGAAGATTGGGCTTCCCAGGGCCAACCCAAGGGGAAGGCTGAGATCCCCGTCGTAACTCGAGAATCCCGCCGCAACTCGAGAAAAACCACGTGGTTCCCACCTCTTGGCAAGAGGAGGCCCTTGCCCGCCACGGCGTCTCAAGGGAAGTACCCTGTTCCGCCCTGAAGGGCGAAACGGTCCCTGACAGCCTTCCTGCGACCCCCAAAAGTCCCCCGACACGCCGGGTTCCCTCGAGGGGAACACCGAGGGTCCCGGCACCGCTTCCTCTGAGCCCCTTCTCCCCTCCTGATCGTGACAGGAGAGGCGATTCCCCTGCGTGGTCTGGAAGGGGTTCCCGGCCTTCCCGGTGCACCTCAGGATGAGGCCGGTCTCACGAGGAAATTCGAGACGAGCCACGTGGGTGGGGCCACATGCCGAACGCCCCCGATTCCCCGGTCCGCCCTTGAGAAGGACCCGAGGCCCGGACCCCTCTTCGAAGGCAACCCTGTGGGTGAAGGCACAACACGAAGGGGCACTGCCACCCCCGTGCATCGTCCGCAAAGACCCGCGGGTTCCACACACAGCTCGACGAGGGGCCGGAGACCCCCTGAGCAACTCGAGAGGCCAGCGGGGTTCCCTTCCTCAGACAAGACGAGGCCTGACTCTCCTGTCCCAACTCTGCAGGGACCCTGCGGTCGGAGTCCGAAACGGAGAGGAAGCCTGAGGTTCCTGCCTCCCCTCGAGGTGAGGCGCTCTTCCGTTGCGCCAGACCCAGCGGAGTCCCGAGGGGCCCCGCCACCTCCACAGGATCCCTCGCCTCTCAGAGGCACCCTGGGAAGTTCCCTAACGTCCCCGGCAGAAGGCGAGGGACACGAGGGTTTCCCGCCGCCCCCCGAGAAAGACCTCGAGAGTCCTTCTTCAACGCGTCTCGAGGCCCTAGTCCCCTCCCGTGACTCGAGAGCCAGGACGCGCTCCCCCTCGCCACGCGCATGGAGACCTGACTTCCCTGGCGCCGCACGAGAGGCTCCCTGAGATCCTCGTCGTGCCTCGGGAGAAAACCCCCACGGGCGCCGCAGCTCGAGGAAACCCCGGAGACGCCCCCGTCCTCGCGAGCTGAGGGCCTTCTTTTCCTGCATGGCCTGGAGAGCAATCCCGGGTCCTCTCTCCAAACGGAAGAGGAGGCTGGACTCCCTTGAGGCCGCTCAGGGGGCTCCAAGAGACCCGCGCGGCGACTCGAGAGGAGAGCGGAGTCCTTGGCTTCCCCTCGAGACGAGGCCTGACTCCCCGGGGGAGCCTGGAATGCAACCCCGAGATCCCTGCCTTCCCTGGAGAGGAATAGTAGGTCCCGGACACACGCCTAGGTGAGGTCTCTTCGGCCCTGCAGTGACTCGAGCGCAACCCCCAGCTTTCCCTCGCAACCCGAGGGAAGATTGGGCTTCCCAGGGCCAACCCAAGGGGAAGGCTGAGATCCCCGTCGTAACTCGAGAATCCCGCCGCAACTCGAGAAAAACCACGTGGTTCCCACCTCTTGGCAAGAGGAGGCCCTTGCCCGCCACGGCGTCTCAAGGGAAGTCCCCTGTTCCACCCTGAAGGGCGAAACGGTCCCTGACAGCCTTCCTGCGACCCCCAAAAGTCCCCCGACACGCCGGGTTCCCTCGAGGGGAACACCGAGGGTCCCGGCACCGCTTCCTCTGAGCCCCTTCTCCCCTCCTGATCGCGACAGGAGAGGCGATTCCCCTGCGTGGTCTGGAAGGGGTTCCCGGCCTTCCCGGCGCACCTCAGGATGAGGCCGGTCTCACGAGGAAATTCGAGACGAGCCACGTGGGTGTGGCCACATGCCGAACGCCCCCGATTCCCCGGTCCGCCCTTGAGAAGGACCCGAGGCCCGGACCCCTCTTCGAAGGCAACCCTGTGGGTGAAGGCACAACACGAAGGGGCACTGCCACCCCCGTGCATCGTCCGCAAAGACCCGCGGGTTCCACACACAGCTCGACGAGGGGCCGGAGACCCCCTGAGCAGCTCGAGAGGCCAGCGGGGTTCCCTTCCTCAGACAAGACGAGGCCTGACTCTCCTGTCCCAACTCTGCAGGGACCCTGCGGTCGGAGTCCGAAACGGAGAGGAAGCCTGAGGTTCCTGCCTCCCCTCGAGGTGAGGCCCTCTTCCGTTGCGCCAGACCCAGCGGAGTCCCGAGGGGCCCCGCCACCTCCACAGGATCCCTCGCCTCTCAGAGGCACCCTGGGAAGTTCCCTAAGGTCACCGGCAGAAGGCGAGGGACACGAGGGTTTCCCGCCGCCCCCCGAGAAAGACCTCGAGAGTCCTTCTTCAACGCGTCTCGAGGCCCTAGTCCCCTCCCGTGACTCGAGAGCCAGGACGCGCTCCCCCTCGCCACGCGCATGGAGACCTGACTTCCCTGGCGCCGCACGAGAGGCTCCCTGAGATCCTCGTCGTGCCTCGGGAGAAAACCCCCACGGGCGCCGCAGCTCGAGGAAACCCCGGAGACGCCCCCGTCCTCGCGAGCTGAGGGCCTTCTTTTCCTGCATGGCCTGGAGAGCAATCCCGGGTCCTCTCTCCCAACGGAAGAGGAGGCTGGACTCCCTTGAGGCCGCTCAGGGGGCTCCAAGAGACCCGCGTCGCGACTCGAGAGGAGAGCGGAGTCCTTGGCTTCCCCTCGAGACGAGGCCTGACTCCCCGGGGCAGCCTGGAATGCAACCCCGAGATCCCTGCCTTCCCTGGAGAGGAATAGTAGGGCCCGGACACACGCCTAGGTGAGGTCTCTTCGGCCCTGCAGTGACTCGAGCGCAACCCCCAGCTTTCCCTCGCAACCCGAGGGGAAGATTGGGCTTCCCAGGGCCAACCCAAGGGGAAGGCTGAGATCCCCGTCGTAACTCGAGAATCCCGCCGCAACTCGAGAAAAACCACGTGGTTCCCACCTCTTGGCAAGAGGAGGCCCTTGCCCGCCACGGCGTCTCAAGGGAAGTCCCCTGTTCCGCCCTGAAGGGCGAAACGGTCCCTGACAGCCTTCCTGCGACCCCCAAAAGTCCCCCGACACGCCGGGTTCCCTCGAGGGGAACACCGAGGGTCCCGGCACCGCTTCCTCTGAGCCCCTTCTCCCCTCCTGATCGCGACAGGAGAGGCGATTCCCCTGCGTGGTCTGGAAGGGGTTCCCGGCCTTCCCGGCGCACCTCAGGATGAGGCCGGTCTCACGAGGAAATTCGAGACGAGCCACGTGCGTGGGGCCACATGCCGAACGCCCCCGATTCCCCGGTCCGCCCTTGAGAAGGACCCGAGGCCCGGACCCCTCTTCGAAGGCAACCCTGTGGGTGAAGGCACAACACGAAGGGGCACTGCCACCCCCGTGCATCGTCCGCAAAGACCCGCGGGTTCCACACACAGCTCGACGAGGGGCCGGAGACCCCCTGAGCAACTCGAGAGGCCAGCGGGGTTCCCTTCCTCAGACAAGACGAGGCCTGACTCTCCTGTCCCAACTCTGCAGGGACCCTGCGGTCGGAGTCCGAAACGGAGAGGAAGCCTGAGGTTCCTGCCTCCCCTCGAGGTGAGGCGCTCTTCCGTTGCGCCAGACCCAGCGGAGTCCCGAGGGGCCCCGCCACCTCCACAGGATCCCTCGCCTCTCAGAGGCACCCTGGGAAGTTCCCTAAGGTCCCCGGCAGAAGGCGAGGGACACGAGGGTTTCCCGCCGCCCCCCGAGAAAGACCTCGAGTGTCCTTCTTCAACGCGTCTCGAGGCCCTAGTCCCCTCCCGTGACTCGAGAGCCAGGACGCGCTCCCCCTCGCCACGCGCATGGAGACCTGACTTCCCTGGCGCCGCACGAGAGGCTCCCTGAGATCCTCGTCGTGCCTCGGGAGAAAACCCCCACGGGCGCCGCAGCTCGAGGAAACCCCGGAGACGCCCCCGTCCTCGCGAGCTGAGGGCCTTCTTTTCCTGCATGGCCTGGAGAGCAATCCCGGGTCCTCTCTCCAAACGGAAGAGGAGGCTGGACTCCCTTGAGGCCGCTCAGGGGGCTCCAAGAGACCCGCGTCGCGACTCGAGAGGAGAGCGGAGTCCTTGGCTTCCCCTCGAGATGAGGCCTGACTCCCCGGGGGAGCCTGGAATGCAACCCCGAGATCCCTGCCTTCCCTGGAGAGGAATAGTAGGGCCCGGACACACGCCTAGGTGAGGTCTCTTCGGCCCTGCAGTGACTCGAGCGCAACCCCCAGCTTTCCCTCGCAACCCGAGGGAAGATTGGGCTTCCCAGGGCCAACCCAAGGGGAAGGCTGAGATCCCCGTCGTAACTCGAGAATCCCGCCGCAACTCGAGAAAAACCACGTGGTTCCCACCTCTTGGCAAGAGGAGGCCCTTGCCCGCCACGGCGTCTCAAGGGAAGTCCCCTGTTCCGCCCTGAAGGGCGAAACGGTCCCTGACAGCCTTCCTGCGACCCCCAAAAGTCCCCCGACACGCCGGGTTCCCTCGAGGGGAACACCGAGGGTCCCGGCACCGCTTCCTCTGAGCCCCTTCTCCCCTCCTGATCGCGACAGGAGAGGCGATTCCCCTGCGTGGTCTGGAAGGGGTTCCCGGCCTTCCCGGCGCACCTCAGGATGAGGCCGGTCTCACGAGGAAATTCGAGACGAGCCACGTGGGTGGGGCCACATGCCGAACGCCCCCGATTCCCCGGTCCGCCCTTGAGAAGGACCCGAGGCCCGGACCCCTCTTCGAAGGCAACCCTGTGGGTGAAGGCACAACACGAAGGGGCACTGCCACCCCCGTGCATCGTCCGCAAAGACCCGCGGGTTCCACACACAGCTCGACGAGGGGCCGGAGACCCCCTGAGCAACTCGAGAGGCCAGCGGGGTTCCCTTCCTCAGACAAGACGAGGCCTGACTCTCCTGTCCCAACTCTGCAGGGACCCTGCGGTCGGAGTCCGAAACGGAGAGGAAGCCTGAGGTTCCTGCCTCCCCTCGAGGTGAGGCGCTCTTCCGTTGCGCCAGACCCAGCGGAGTCCCGAGGGGCCCCGCCACCTCCACAGGATCCCTCGCCTCTCAGAGGCACCCTGGGAAGTTCCCTAAGGTCCCCGGCAGAAGGCGAGGGACACGAGGGTTTCCCGCCGCCCCCCGAGAAAGACCTCGAGAGTCCTTCTTCAACGCGTCTCGAGGCCCTAGTCCCCTCCCGTGACTCGAGAGCCAGGACGCGCTCCCCCTCGCCACGCGCATGGAGACCTGACTTCCCTGGCGCCGCACGAGAGGCTCCCTGAGATCCTCGTCGTGCCTCGGGAGAAAACCCCCACGGGCGCCGCAGCTCGAGGAAACCCCGGAGACGCCCCCGTCCTCGCGAGCTGAGGGCCTTCTTTTCCTGCATGGCCTGGAGAGCAATCCCGGGTCCTCTCTCCCAACGGAAGAGGAGGCTGGACTCCCTTGAGGCCGCTCAGGGGGCTCCAAGAGACCCGCGTCGCGACTCGAGAGGAGAGCGGAGTCCTTGGCTTCCCCTCGAGACGAGGCCTGACTCCCCGGGGGAGCCTGGAATGCAACCCCGAGATCCATGCCTTCCCTGGAGAGGAATAGTAGGTCCCGGACACACGCCTAGGTGAGGTCTCTTCGGCCCTGCAGTGACTCGAGCGCAACCCCCAGCTTTCCCTCGCAACCCGAGGGAAGATTGGGCTTCCCAGGGCCAACCCAAGGGGAAGGCTGTGATCCCCGTCGTAACTCGAGAATCCCGCCGCAACTCGAGAAAAACCACGTGGTTCCCACCTCTTGGCAAGAGGAGGCCCTTGCCCGCCACGGCGTCTCAAGGGAAGTCCCCTGTTCCGCCCTGAAGGGCGAAACGGCCCCTGACAGCCTTCCTGCGACCCCCAAAAGTCCCCCGACACGCCGGGTTCCCTCGAGGGGAACACCGAGGGTCCCGGCACCGCTTCCTCTGAGCCCCTTCTCCCCTCCTGATCGCGACAGGAGAGGCGATTCCCCTGCGTGGTCTGGAAGGGGTTCCCGGCCTTCCCGGCGCACCTCAGGATGAGGCCGGTCTCACGAGGAAATTCGAGACGAGCCACGTGGGTGGGGCCACATGCCGAACGCCCCCGATTCCCCGGTCCGCCCTTGAGAAGGACCCGAGGCCCGGACCCCTCTTCGAAGGCAACCCTGTGGGTGAAGGCACAACACGAAGGGGCACTGCCACCCCCGTGCATCGTCCGCAAAGACCCGCGGGTTCCACACACAGCTCGACGAGGAGCCGGAGACCCCCTGAGCAACTCGAGAGGCCAGCGGGGTTCCCTTCCTCAGACAAGACGAGGCCTGACTCTCCTGTCCCAACTCTGCAGGGACCCTGCGGTCGGAGTCCGAAACGGAGAGGAAGCCTGAGGTTCCTGCCTCCCCTCGAGGTGAGGGCCTCTTCCGTTGCGCCAGACCCAGCGGAGTCCCGAGGGGCCCCGCCACCTCCACAGGATCCCTCGCCTCTCAGAGGCACCCTGGGAAGTTCCCTAAGGTCCCCGGCAGAAGGCGAGGGACACGAGTGTTTCCCGCCGCCCCCCGAGAAAGACCTCGAGAGTCCTTCTTCAACACGTCTCGAGGCCCTAGTCCCCTCCCGTGACTCGAGAGCCAGGACGCGCTCCCCCTCGCCACGCGCATGGAGACCTGACTTCCCTGGCGCCGCACGAGAGGCTCCCTGAGATCCTCGTCGTGCCTCGGGAGAAAACCCCCACGGGCGCCGCAGCTCGAGGAAACCCCGGAGACGCCCCCGTCCTCGCGAGCTGAGGGCCTTCTTTTCCTGCATGGCCTGGAGAGCAATCCCGGGTCCTCTCTCCCAACGGAAGAGGAGGCTGGACTCCCTTGAGGCCGCTCAGGGGGCTCCAAGAGACCCGCGTCGCGACTCGAGAGGAGAGCGGAGTCCTTGGCTTCCCCTCGAGACGAGGCCTGACTCCCCGGGGGAGCCTGGAATGCAACCCCGAGATCCCTGCCTTCCCTGGAGAGGAATAGTAGGTCCCGGACACACGCCTAGGTGAGGTCTCTTCGGCCCTGCAGTGACTCGAGCGCAACCCCCAGCTTTCCCTCGCAACCCGAGGGGAAGATTGGGCTTCCCAGGGCCAACCCAAGGGGAAGGCTGAGATCCCCGTCGTAACTCGAGAATCCCGCCGCAACTCGAGAAAAACCACGTGGTTCCCACCTCTTGGTAAGAGGAGGCCCTTGCCCGCCACGGCGTATCAAGGGAAGGCCCCTGTTCCGCCCTGAAGGGCGAAACGGTCCCTGACAGCCTTCCTGCGACCCCCAAAAGTCCCCCGACACGCCGGGTTCCCTCGAGGGGAACACCGAGGGTCCCGGCACCGCTTCCTCTGAGCCCCTTCTCCCCTCCTGATCGCGACAGGAGAGGCGATTCCCCTGCGTGGTCTGGAAGGGGTTCCCGGCCTTCCCGGCGCACCTCAGGATGAGGCCGGTCTCACGAGGAAATTCGAGACGAGCCACGTGCGTGGGGCCACATGCCGAACGCCCCCGATTCCCCGGTCCGCCCTTGAGAAGGACCCGAGGCCCGGACCCCTCTTCGAAGGCAACCCTGTGGGTGAAGGCACAACACGAAGGGGCACTGCCACCCCCGTGCATCGTCCGCAAAGACCCGCGGGTTCCACACACAGCTCGACGAGGGGCCGGAGACCCCCTGAGCAACTCGAGAGGCCAGCGGGGTTCCCTTCCTCAGACAAGACGAGGCCTGACTCTCCTGTCCCAACTCTGCAGGGACCCTGCGGTCGGAGTCCGAAACGGAGAGGAAGCCTGAGGTTCCTGCCTCCCCTCGAGGTGAGGCCCTCTTCCGTTGCGCCAGACCCAGCGGAGTCCCGAGGGGCCCCGCCACCTCCACAGGATCCCTCGCCTCTCAGAGGCACCCTGGGAAGTTCCCTAAGGTCCCCGGCAGAAGGCGAGGGACACGAGTGTTTCCCGCCGCCCCCCAAGAAAGACCTCGAGAGTCCTTCTTCAACGCGTCTCGAGGCCCTAGTCCCCTCCCGTGACTCGAGAGCCAGGACGCGCTCCCCCTCGCCACGCGCATGGAGACCTGACTTCCCTGGCGCCGCACGAGAGGCTCCCTGAGATCCTCGTCGTGCCTCGGGAGAAAACCCCCACGGGCGCCGCAGCTCGAGGAAACCCCGGAGACGCCCCCGTCCTCGCGAGCTGAGGGCCTTCTTTTCCTGCATGGCCTGGAGAGCAATCCCGGGTCCTCTCTCCAAACGGAAGAGGAGGCTGGACTCCCTTGAGGCCGCTCAGGGGGCTCCAAGAGACCCGCGTCGCGACTCGAGAGGAGAGCGGAGTCCTTGGCTTCCCCTCGAGACGAGGCCTGACTCCCCGGGGGAGCCTGGAATGCAACCCCGAGATCCCTGCCTTCCCTGGAGAGGAATAGTAGGGCCCGGACACACGCCTAGGTGAGGTCTCTTCGGCCCTGCAGTGACTCGAGCGCAACCCCCAGCTTTCCCTCGCAACCCGAGGGGAAGATTGGGCTTCCCAGGGCCAACCCAAGGGGAAGGCTGAGATCCCCGTCGTAACTCGAGAATCCCGCCGCAACTCGAGAAAAACCACGTGGTTCCCACCTCTTGGCAAGAGGAGGCCCTTGCCCGCCACGGCGTCTCAAGGGAAGTCCCCTGTTCCGCCCTGAAGGGCGAAACGGTCCCTGACAGCCTTCCTGCGACCCCCAAAAGTCCCCCGACACGCCGGGTTCCCTCGAGGGGAACACCGAGGGTCCCGGCACCGCTTCCTCTGAGCCCCTTCTCCCCTCCTGATCGCGACAGGAGAGGCGATTCCCCTGCGTGGTCTGGAAGGGGTTCCCGGGCTTCCCGGCGCACCTCAGGATGAGGCCGGTCTCACGAGGAAATTCGAGACGAGCCACGTGGGTGGGGCCACATGCCGAACGCCCCCGATTCCCCGGTCCGCCCTTGAGAAGGACCCGAGGCCCGGACCCCTCTTCGAAGGCAACCCTGTGGGTGAAGGCACAACACGAAGGGGCACTGCCACCCCCGTGCATCGTCCGCAAAGACCCGCGGGTTCCACACACAGCTCGACGAGGGGCCGGAGACCCCCTGAGCAACTCGAGAGGCCAGCGGGGTTCCCTTCCTCAGACAAGACGAGGCCTGACTCTCCTGTCCCAACTCTGCAGGGACCCTGCGGTCGCAGTACGAAACGGAGAGGAAGCCTGAGGTTCCTGCCTCCCCTCGAGGTGAGGCGCTCTTCCGTTGCGCCTGACCCAGCGGAGTTCCGAGGGGCCCCGCCACCTCCACAGGATCCCTCGCCTCTCAGAGGCACCCTGGGAAGTTCCCTAAGGTCCCCGGCAGAAGGCGAGGGACACGAGGGTTTCCCGCCGCCCCCCGAGAAAGACCTCGAGAGTCCTTCTTCAACGCGTCTCGAGGCCCTAGTCCCCTCCCGTGACTCGAGAGCCAGGACGCGCTCCCCCTCGCCACGCGCATGGAGACCTGACTTCCCTGGCGCCGCACGAGAGGCTCCCTGAGATCCTCGTCGTGCCTCGGGAGAAAACCCCCACGGGCGCCGCAGCTCGAGGAAACCCCGGAGACGCCCCCGTCCTCGCGAGCTGAGGGCCTTCTTTTCCTGCATGGCCTGGAGAGCAATCCCGGGTCCTCTCTCCCAACGGAAGAGGAGGCTGGACTCCCTTGAGGCCGCTCAGGTGGCTCCAAGAGACCCGCGTTGCGACTCGAGAGGAGAGCGGAGTCCTTGGCTTCCCCTCGAGACGAGGCCTGACTCCCCGGGGGAGCCTGGAATGCAACCCCGAGAACCCTGCCTTCCCTGGAGAGGAATAGTAGGTCCCGGACACACGCCTAGGTGAGGTCTCTTCGGCCCTGCAGTGACTCGAGCGCAACCCCCAGCTTTCCCTCGCAACCCGAGGGAAGATTGGGCTTCCCAGGGCCAACCCAAGGGGAAGGCTGAGATCCCCGTCGTAACTCGAGAATCCCGCCGCAACTCGAGAAAAACCACGTGGTTCCCACCTCTTGGCAAGAGGAGGCCCTTGCCCGCCACGGCGTCTCAAGGGAAGTCCCCTGTTCCGCCCTGAAGGGCGAAACGGTCCCTGACAGCCTTCCTGCGACCCCCAAAAGTCCCCCGACACGCCGGGTTCCCTCGAGGGGAACACCGAGGGTCCCGGCACCGCTTCCTCTGAGCCCCTTCTCCCCTCCTGATCGCGACAGGAGAGGCGATTCCCCTGCGTGGTCTGGAAGGGGTTCCCGGCCTTCCCGGCGCACCTCAGGATGAGGCCGGTCTCACGAGGAAATTCGAGATGAGCCACGTGGGTGGGGCCACATGCCGAACGCCCCCGATTCCCCGGTCCGCCCTTGAGAAGGACCCGAGGCCCGGACCCCTCTTCGAAGGCAACCCTGTGGGTGAAGGCACAACACGAAGGGGCACTGCCACCCCCGTGCATCGTCCGCAAAGACCCGCGGGTTCCACACACAGCTCGACGAGGGGCCGGAGACCCCCTGAGCAACTCGAGAGGCCAGCGGGGTTCCCTTCCTCAGACAAGACGAGGCCTGACTCTCCTGTCCCAACTCTGCAGGGACCCTGTGGTCGGAATCCGAAACGGAGAGGAAGCCTGAGGTTCCTGCCTCCCCTCGAGGTGAGGGCCTCTTCCGTTGCGCCAGACCCAGCGGAGTCCCGAGGGGCCCCGCCACCTCCACAGGATCCCTCGCCTCTCAGAGGCACCCTGGGAAGTTCCCTAAGGTCCCCGGCAGAAGGCGAGGGACACGAGGGTTTCCCGCCGCCCCCCGAGAAAGACCTCGAGAGTCCTTCTTCAAAGCCTCTCGAGGCCCTAGTCCCCTCCCGTGACTCGAGAGCCAGGACGCGCTCCCCCTCGCCACGCGCATGGAGACCTGACTTCCCTGGTGCCGCACGAGAGGCTCCCTGAGATCCTCGTCGTGCCTCGGGAGAAAACCCCCACGGGCGCCGCAGCTCGAGGAAACCCCGGAGACGCCCCCGTCCTCGCGAGCTGAGGGCCTTCTTTTCCTGCATGGCCTGGAGAGCAATCCCGGGTCCTCTCTCCCAACGGAAGAGGAGGCTGGACTCCCTTGAGGCCGCTCAGGGGGCTCCAAGAGACCCGCGTCGCGACTCGAGAGGAGAGCGGAGTCCTTGGCTTCCCCTCGAGACGAGGCCTGACTCCCCGGGGGAGCCTGGAATGCAACCCCGAGATCCCTGCCTTCCCTGGAGAGGAATAGTAGGTCCCGGACACACGCCTAGGTGAGGTCTCTTCGGCCCTGCAGTGACTCGAGCGCAACCCCCAGCTTTCCCTCGCAACCCGAGGGGAAGATTGGGCTTCCCAGGGCCAACCCAAGGGGAAGGCTGAGATCCCCGTCGTAACTCGAGAATCCCGCCGCAACTCGAGAAAAACCACGTGGTTCCCACCTCTTGGCAAGAGGAGGCCCTTGCCCGCCACGGCGTCTCAAGGGAAGTCCCCTGTTCCGCCCTGAAGGGCGAAACGGTCCCTGACAGCCTTCCTGCGACCCCCAAAAGTCCCCCGACACGCCGGGTTCCCTCGAGGGGAACACCGAGGGTCCCGGCACCGCTTCCTCTGAGCCCCTTCTCCCCTCCTGATCGCGACAGGAGAGGCGATTCCCCTGCGTGGTCTGGAAGGGGTTCCCGGCCTTCCCGGCGCACCTCAGGATGAGGCCGGTCTCACGAGGAAATTCGAGACGAGCCACGTGGGTGGGGCCACATGCCGAACGCCCCCGATTCCCCGGTCCGCCCTTGAGAAGGACCCGAGGCCCGGACCCCTCTTCGAAGGCAACCCTGTGGGTGAAGGCACAACACGAAGGGGCACTGCCACCCCCGTGCATCGTCCGCAAAGACCCGCGGGTTCCACACACAGCTCGACGAGGGGCCGGAGACCCCCTGAGCAACTCGAGAGGCCAGCGGGGTTCCCTTCCTCAGACAAGACGAGGCCTGACTCTCCTGTCCCAACTCTGCAGGGACCCTGCGGTCGGAGTCCGAAACGGAGAGGAAGCCTGAGGTTCCTGCCTCCCCTCGAGGTGAGGCCCTCTTCCATTGCGCCAGACCCAGCGGAGTCCCGAGGGGCCCCGCCACCTCCACAGGATCCCTCGCCTCTCAGAGGCACCCTGGGAAGTTCCCTAAGGTCCCCGGCAGAAGGCGAGGGACACGAGTGTTTCCCGCCGCCCCCCGAGAAAGACCTCGAGAGTCCTTCTTCAACGCGTCTCGAGGCCCTAGTCCCCTCCCGTGACTCGAGAGCCAGGACGTGCTCCCCCTCGCCACGCGCATGGAGACCTGACTTCCCTGGCGCCGCACGAGAGGCTCCCTGAGATCCTCGTCGTGCCTCGGGAGAAAACCCCCACGGGCGCCGCAGCTCGAGGAAACCCCGGAGACGCCCCCGTCCTCGCGAGCTGAGGGCCTTCTTTTCCTGCATGGCCTGGAGAGCAATCCCGGGTCCTCTCTCCCAACGGAAGAGGAGGCTGGACTCCCTTGAGGCCGCTCAGGGGGCTCCAAGAGACCCGCGTCGCGACTCGAGAGGAGAGCGGAGTCCTTGGCTTCCCCTCGAGACGAGGCCTGACTCCCCGGGGGAGCCTGGAATGCAACCCCGAGATCCCTGCCTTCCCTGGAGAGGAATAGTAGGTCCCGGACACACGCCTAGGTGAGGTCTCTTCGGCCCTGCAGTGACTCGAGCGCAACCCCCAGCTTTCCCTCGCAACCCGAGGGGAAGATTGGGCTTCCCAGGGCCAACCCAAGGGGAAGGCTGAGATCCCCGTCGTAACTCGAGAATCCCGCCGCAACTCGAGAAAAACCACGTGGTTCCCACCTCTTGGCAAGAGGAGGCCCTTGCCCGCCACGGCGTCTCAAGGGAAGTCCCCTGTTCCGCCCTGAAGGGCGAAACGGTCCCTGACAGCCTTCCTGCGACCCCCAAAAGTCCCCCGACACGCCGGGTTCCCTCGAGGGGAACACCGAGGGTCCCGGCACCGCTTCCTCTGAGCCCCTTCTCCCCTCCTGATCGCGACAGGAGAGGCGATTCCCCTGCGTGGTCTGGAAGGGGTTCCCGGCCTTCCCGGCGCACCTCAGGATGAGGCCGGTCTCACGAGGAAATTCGAGACGAGCCACGTGGGTGGGGCCACATCCCGAACGCCCCCGATTCCCCGGTCCGCCCTTGAGAAGGACCCGAGGCCCGGACCCCTCTTCGAAGGCAACCCTGTGGGTGAAGGCACAACACGAAGGGGCACTGCCACCCCCGTGCATCGTCCGCAAAGACCCGCGGGTTCCACACACAGCTCGACGAGGGGCCGGAGACCCCCTGAGCAACTCGAGAGGCCAGCGGGGTTCCCTTCCTCAGACAAGACGAGGCCTGACTCTCCTGTCCCAACTCTGCAGGGACCCTGCGGTCGGAGTCCGAAACGGAGAGGAAGCCTGAGGTTCCTGCCTCCCCTCGAGGTGAGGCCCTCTTCCGTTGCGCCAGACCCAGCGGAGTCCCGAGGGGCCCCGCCACCTCCACAGGATCCCTCGCCTCTCAGAGGCACCCTGGGAAGTTCCCTAAGGTCCCCGGCAGAAGGCGAGGGACACGAGGGTTTCCCGCCGCCCCCCGAGAAAGACCTCGAGAGTCCTTCTTCAACGCGTCTCGAGGCCCTAGTCCCCTCCCGTGACTCGAGAGCCAGGACGCGCTCCCCCTCGCCACGCGCATGGAGACCTGACTTCCCTGGCGCCGCACGAGAGGCTCCCTGAGATCCTCGTCGTGCCTCGGGAGAAAACCCCCACGGGCGCCGCAGCTCGAGGAAACCCCGGAGACGCCCCCGTCCTCGCGAGCTGAGGGCCTTCTTTTCCTGCATGGCCTGGAGAGCAATCCCGGGTCCTCTCTCCAAACGGAAGAGGAGGCTGGACTCCCTTGAGGCCGCTCAGGGGGCTCCAAGAGACCCGCGTCGCGACTCGAGAGGAGAGCGGAGTCCTTGGCTTCCCCTCGAGACGAGGCCTGACTCCCCGGGGGAGCCTGGAATGCAACCCCGAGATCCCTGCCTTCCCTGGAGAGGAATAGTAGGGCCCGGACACACGCCTAGGTGAGGTCTCTTCGGTCCTGCAGTGACTCGAGCGCAACCCCCAGCTTTCCCTCGCAACCCGAGGGGAAGATTGGGCTTCCCAGGGCCAACCCAAGGGGAAGGCTGAGATCCCCGTCGTAACTCGAGAATCCCGCCGCAACTCGAGAAAAACCACGTGGTTCCCACCTCTTGGCAAGAGGAGGCCCTTGCCCGCCACGGCGTCTCAAGGGAAGTCCCCTGTTCCGCCCTGAAGGGCGAAACGGTCCCTGACAGCCTTCCTGCGACCCCCAAAAGTCCCCCGACACGCCGGGTTCCCTCGAGGGGAACACCGAGGGTCCCGGCACCGCTTCCTCTGAGCCCCTTCTCCCCTCCTGATCGCGACAGGAGAGGCGATTCCCCTGCGTGGTCTGGAAGGGGTTCCCGGCCTTCCCGGCGCACCTCAGGATGAGGCCGGTCTCACGAGGAAATTCGAGACGAGCCACGTGGGTGGGGCCACATGCCGAACGCCCCCGATTCCCCGGTCCGCCCTTGAGAAGGACCCGAGGCCCGGACCCCTCTTCGAAGGCAACCCTGTGGGTGAAGGCACAACACGAAGGGGCACTGCCACCCCCGTGCATCGTCCGCAAAGACCCGCGGGTTCCACACACAGCTCGACGAGGGGCCGGAGACCCCCTGAGCAACTCGAGAGGCCAGCGGGGTTCCCTCCCTCAGACAAGACGAGGCCTGACTCTCCTGTCCCAACTCTGCAGGGACCCTGCGGTCGGAGTCCGAAACGGAGAGGAAGCCTGAAGTTCCTGCCTCCCCTCGAGGTGAGGCACTCTTCCGTTGCGCCAGACCCAGCGGAGTCCCGAGGGGCCCCGCCACCTCCACAGGATCCCTCGCCTCTCAGAGGCACCCTGGGAAGTTCCCTAAGGTCCCCGGCAGAAGGCGAGGGACACGAGGGTTTCCCGCCGCCCCCCGAGAAAGACCTCGAGAGTCCTTCTTCAACGCGTCTCGAGGCCCTAGTCCCCTCCCGTGACTCGAGAGCCAGGACGCGCTCCCCCTCGCCACGCGCATGGAGACCTGACTTCCCTGGCGCCGCACGAGAGGCTCCCTGAGATCCTCGTCGTGCCTCGGGAGAAAACCCCCACGGGCGCCGCAGCTCGAGGAAACCCCGGAGACGCCCCCGTCCTCGCGAGCTGAGGGCCTTCTTTTCCTGCATGGCCTGGAGAGCAATCCCGGGTCCTCTCTCCCAATGGAAGAGGAGGCTGGACTCCCTTGAGGCCGCTCAGGGGGCTCCAAGAGACCCGCGTCGCGACTCGAGAGGAGAGCGGAGTCCTTGGCTTCCCCTCGAGACGAGGCCTGACTCCCCGGGGGAGCCTGGAATGCAACCCCGAGATCCCTGCCTTCCCTGGGGAGGAATAGTAGGTCCCGGACACACGCCTAGGTGAGGTCTCTTCGGCCCTGCAGTGACTCGAGCGCAACCCCCAGCTTTCCCTCGCAACCCGAGGGAAGATTGGGCTTCCCAGGGCCAACCCAAGGCGAAGGCTGAGATCCCCGTCGTAACTCGAGAATCCCGCCGCAACTCGAGAAAAACCACGTGGTTCCCACCTCTTGGCAAGAGGAGGCCCTTGCCCGCCACGGCGTCTCAAGGGAAGTCCCCTGTTCCGCCCTGAAGGGCGAAACGGTCCCTGACAGCCTTCCTGCGACCCCCAAAAGTCCCCCGACACGCCGGGTTCCCTCGAGGGGAACACCGAGGGTCCCGGCACCGCTTCCTCTGAGCCCCTTCTCCCCTCCTGATCGCGACAGGAGAGGCGATTCCCCTGCGTGGTCTGGAAGGGGTTCCCGGCCTTCCCGGCGCACCTCAGGATGAGGCCGGTCTCACGAGGAAATTCGAGACGAGCCACGTGGGTGGGGCCACATGCCGAACGCCCCCGATTCCCCGGTCCGCCCTTGAGAAGGACCCGAGGCCCGGACCCCTCTTCGAAGGCAACCCTGTGGGTGAAGGCACAACACGAAGGGGCACTGCCACCCTCGTGCATCGTCCGCAAAGACCCGCGGGATCCACACACAGCTCGACGAGGGGCCGGAGACCCCCTGAGCAGCTCGAGAGGCCAGCGGGGTTCCCTTCCTCAGACAAGACGAGGCCTGACTCTCCTGTCCCAACTCTGCAGGGACCCTGCGGTCGGAGTCCGAAACGGAGAGGAAGCCTGAGGTTCCTGCCTCCCCTCGAGGTGAGGCGCTCTTCCGTTGCGCCAGACCCAGCGGAGTCCCGAGGGGCCCCGCCACCTCCACAGGATCCCTCGCCTCTCAGAGGCACCCTGGGAAGTTCCCTAAGGTCCCCGGCAGAAGGCGAGGGACACGAGGGTTTCCCGCCGCCCCCCGAGAGAGACCTCGAGAGTCCTTCTTCAACGCGTCTCGAGGCCCTAGTCCCCTCCCGTGACTCGAGAGCCAGGACGCGCTCCCCCTCGCCACGCGCATGGAGACCTGACTTCCCTGGCGCCGCACGAGAGGCTCCCTGAGATCCTCGTCGTGCCTCGGGAGAAAACCCCCACGGGCGCCGCAGCTCGAGGAAACCCCGGAGACGCCCCCGTCCTCGCGAGCTGAGGGCCTTCTTTTCCTGCATGGCCTGGAGAGCAATCCCGGGTCCTCTCTCCCAACGGAAGAGGAGGCTGGACTCCCTTGAGGCCGCTCAGGGGGCTCCAAGAGACCCGCGTCGCGACTCGAGAGGAGAGCGGAGTCCTTGACTTCCCCTCGAGACGAGGCCTGACTCCCCGGGGGAGCCTGGAATGCAACCCCGAGATCCCTGCCTTCCCTGGAGAGATATAGTAGGGCCCGGACACACGCCTAGGTGAGGTCTCTTCGGCCCTGCAGTGACTCGAGCGCAACCCCCAGCTTTCCCTCGCAACCCGAGGGAAGATTGGGCTTCCCAGGGCCAACCCAAGGGGAAGGCTGAGATCCCCGTCGTAACTCGAGAATCCCGCCGCAACTCGAGAAAAACCACGTGGTTCCCACCTCTTGGCAAGAGGAGGCCCTTGCCCGCCACGGCGTCTCAAGGGAAGTCCCCTGTTCCGCCCTGAAGGGCGAAACGGTCCCTGACAGCCTTCCTGCGACCCCCAAAAGTCCCCCGACACGCCGGGTTCCCTCGAGGGGAACACCGAGGGTCCCGGCACCGCTTCCTCTGAGCCCCTTCTCCCCTCCTGATCGCGACAGGAGAGGCGATTCCCCTGCGTGGTCTGGAAGGGGTTCCCGGCCTTCCCGGCGCACCTCAGGATGAGGCCGGTCTCACGAGGAAATTCGAGACGAGCCACGTGGGTGGGGCCACATCCCGAACGCCCCCGATTCCCCGGTCCGCCCTTGAGAAGGACCCGAGGCCCGGACCCCTCTTCGAAGTCAACCCTGTGGGTGAAGGCACAACACGAAGGGGCACTGCCACCCCCGTGCATCGTCCGCAAAGACCCGCGGGTTCCACACACAGCTCGACGAGGGGCCGGAGACCCCCTGAGCAACTCGAGAGGCCAGCGGGGTTCCCTTCCTCAGACAAGACGAGGCCTGACTCTCCTGTCCCAACTCTGCAGGGACCCTGCGGTCGGAGTCCGAAACGGAGAGGAAGCCTGAGGTTCCTGCCTCCCCTCGAGGTGAGGCCCTCTTCCGTTGCGCCAGACCCAGCGGAGTCCCGAGGGGCCCCGCCACCTCCACAGGATCCCTCGCCTCTCAGAGGCACCCTGGGAAGTTCCCTAAGGTCCCCGGCAGAAGGCGAGGGACACGAGGGTTTCCCGCCGCCCCCCGAGAAAGACCTCGAGAGTCCTTCTTCAACGCGTCTCGAGGCCCTAGTCCCCTCCCGTGACTCGAGAGCCAGGACGCGCTCCCCCTCGCCACGCGCATGGAGACCTGACTTCCCTGGCGCCGCACGAGAGGCTCCCTGAGATCCTCGTCGTGCCTCGGGAGAAAACCCCCACGGGCGCCGCAGCTCGAGGAAACCCCGGAGACGCCCCCGTCCTCGCGAGCTGAGGGCCTTCTTTTCCTGCATGGCCTGGAGAGCAATCCCGGGTCCTCTCTCCAAACGGAAGAGGAGGCTGGACTCCCTTGAGGCCGCTCAGGGGGCTCCAAGAGACCCGCGTCGCGACTCGAGAGGAGAGCGGAGTCCTTGGCTTCCCCTCGAGACGAGGCCTGACTCCCCGGGGGAGCCTGGAATGCAACCCCGAGATCCCTGCCTTCCCTGGAGAGGAATAGTAGGGCCCGGACACACGCCTAGGTGAGGTCTCTTCGGTCCTGCAGTGACTCGAGCGCAACCCCCAGCTTTCCCTCGCAACCCGAGGGGAAGATTGGGCTTCCCAGGGCCAACCCAAGGGGAAGGCTGAGATCCCCGTCGTAACTCGAGAATCCCGCCGCAACTCGAGAAAAACCACGTGGTTCCCACCTCTTGGCAAGAGGAGGCCCTTGCCCGCCACGGCGTCTCAAGGGAAGTCCCCTGTTCCGCCCTGAAGGGCGAAACGGTCCCTGACAGCCTTCCTGCGACCCCCAAAAGTCCCCCGACACGCCGGGTTCCCTCGAGGGGAACACCGAGGGTCCCGGCACCGCTTCCTCTGAGCCCCTTCTCCCCTCCTGATCGCGACAGGAGAGGCGATTCCCCTGCGTGGTCTGGAAGGGGTTCCCGGCCTTCCCGGCGCACCTCAGGATGAGGCCGGTCTCACGAGGAAATTCGAGACGAGCCACGTGGGTGGGGCCACATGCCGAACGCCCCCGATTCCCCGGTCCGCCCTTGAGAAGGACCCGAGGCCCGGACCCCTCTTCGAAGGCAACCCTGTGGGTGAAGGCACAACACGAAGGGGCACTGCCACCCCCGTGCATCGTCCGCAAAGACCCGCGGGTTCCACACACAGCTCGACGAGGGGCCGGAGACCCCCTGAGCAACTCGAGAGGCCAGCGGGGTTCCCTCCCTCAGACAAGACGAGGCCTGACTCTCCTGTCCCAACTCTGCAGGGACCCTGCGGTCGGAGTCCGAAACGGAGAGGAAGCCTGAAGTTCCTGCCTCCCCTCGAGGTGAGGCACTCTTCCGTTGCGCCAGACCCAGCGGAGTCCCGAGGGGCCCCGCCACCTCCACAGGATCCCTCGCCTCTCAGAGGCACCCTGGGAAGTTCCCTAAGGTCCCCGGCAGAAGGCGAGGGACACGAGGGTTTCCCGCCGCCCCCCGAGAAAGACCTCGAGAGTCCTTCTTCAACGCGTCTCGAGGCCCTAGTCCCCTCCCGTGACTCGAGAGCCAGGACGCGCTCCCCCTCGCCACGCGCATGGAGACCTGACTTCCCTGGCGCCGCACGAGAGGCTCCCTGAGATCCTCGTCGTGCCTCGGGAGAAAACCCCCACGGGCGCCGCAGCTCGAGGAAACCCCGGAGACGCCCCCGTCCTCGCGAGCTGAGGGCCTTCTTTTCCTGCATGGCCTGGAGAGCAATCCCGGGTCCTCTCTCCCAATGGAAGAGGAGGCTGGACTCCCTTGAGGCCGCTCAGGGGGCTCCAAGAGACCCGCGTCGCGACTCGAGAGGAGAGCGGAGTCCTTGGCTTCCCCTCGAGACGAGGCCTGACTCCCCGGGGGAGCCTGGAATGCAACCCCGAGATCCCTGCCTTCCCTGGGGAGGAATAGTAGGTCCCGGACACACGCCTAGGTGAGGTCTCTTCGGCCCTGCAGTGACTCGAGCGCAACCCCCAGCTTTCCCTCGCAACCCGAGGGAAGATTGGGCTTCCCAGGGCCAACCCAAGGCGAAGGCTGAGATCCCCGTCGTAACTCGAGAATCCCGCCGCAACTCGAGAAAAACCACGTGGTTCCCACCTCTTGGCAAGAGGAGGCCCTTGCCCGCCACGGCGTCTCAAGGGAAGTCCCCTGTTCCGCCCTGAAGGGCGAAACGGTCCCTGACAGCCTTCCTGCGACCCCCAAAAGTCCCCCGACACGCCGGGTTCCCTCGAGGGGAACACCGAGGGTCCCGGCACCGCTTCCTCTGAGCCCCTTCTCCCCTCCTGATCGCGACAGGAGAGGCGATTCCCCTGCGTGGTCTGGAAGGGGTTCCCGGCCTTCCCGGCGCACCTCAGGATGAGGCCGGTCTCACGAGGAAATTCGAGACGAGCCACGTGGGTGGGGCCACATGCCGAACGCCCCCGATTCCCCGGTCCGCCCTTGAGAAGGACCCGAGGCCCGGACCCCTCTTCGAAGGCAACCCTGTGGGTGAAGGCACAACACGAAGGGGCACTGCCACCCTCGTGCATCGTCCGCAAAGACCCGCGGGATCCACACACAGCTCGACGAGGGGCCGGAGACCCCCTGAGCAGCTCGAGAGGCCAGCGGGGTTCCCTTCCTCAGACAAGACGAGGCCTGACTCTCCTGTCCCAACTCTGCAGGGACCCTGCGGTCGGAGTCCGAAACGGAGAGGAAGCCTGAGGTTCCTGCCTCCCCTCGAGGTGAGGCCCTCTTCCGTTGCGCCAGACCCAGCGGAGTCCCGAGGGGCCCCGCCACCTCCACAGGATCCCTCGCCTCTCAGAGGCACCCTGGGAAGTTCCCTAAGGTCCCCGGCAGAAGGCGAGGGACACGAGGGTTTCCCGCCGCCCCCCGAGAGAGACCTCGAGAGTCCTTCTTCAACGCGTCTCGAGGCCCTAGTCCCCTCCCGTGACTCGAGAGCCAGGACGCGCTCCCCCTCGCCACGCGCATGGAGACCTGACTTCCCTGGCGCCGCACGAGAGGCTCCCTGAGATCCTCGTCGTGCCTCGGGAGAAAACCCCCACGGGCGCCGCAGCTCGAGGAAACCCCGGAGACGCCCCCGTCCTCGCGAGCTGAGGGCCTTCTTTTCCTGCATGGCCTGGAGAGCAATCCCGGGTCCTCTCTCCCAACGGAAGAGGAGGCTGGACTCCCTTGAGGCCGCTCAGGGGGCTCCAAGAGACCCGCGTCGCGACTCGAGAGGAGAGCGGAGTCCTTGGCTTCCCCTCGAGACGAGGCCTGACTCCCCGGGGGAGCCTGGAATGCAACCCCGAGATCCCTGCCTTCCCTGGAGAGGAATAGTAGGGCCCGGACACACGCCTAGGTGAGGTCTCTTCGGCCCTGCAGTGACTCGAGCGCAACCCCCAGCTTTCCCTCGCAACCCGAGGGGAAGATTGGGCTTCCCAGGGCCAACCCAAGGGGAAGGCTGAGATCCCCGTCGTAACTCGAGAATCCCGCCGCAACTCGAGAAAAACCACGTGGTTCCCACCTCTTGGCAAGAGGAGGCCCTTGCCCGCCACGGCGTCTCAAGGGAAGTCCCCTGTTCCGCCCTGAAGGGCGAAACGGTCCCTGACAGCCTTCCTGCGACCCCCAAAAGTCCCCCGACACGCCGGGTTCCCTCGAGGGGAACACCGAGGGTCCCGGCACCGCTTCCTCTGAGCCCCTTCTCCCCTCCTGATCGCGACAGGAGAGGCGATTCCCCTGCGTGGTCTGGAAGGGGTTCCCGGCCTTCCCGGCGCACCTCAGGATGAGGCCGGTCTCACGAGGAAATTCGAGACGAGCCACGTGGGTGGGGCCACATGCCGAACGCCCCCGATTCCCCGGTCCGCCCTTGAGAAGGACCCGAGGCCCGGACCCCTCTTCGAAGGCAACCCTGTGGGTGAAGGCACAACACGAAGGGGCACTGCCACCCCCGTGCATCGTCCGCAAAGACCCGCGGGTTCCACACACAGCTCGACGAGGGGCCGGAGACCCCCTGAGCAACTCGAGAGGCCAGCGGGGTTCCCTTCCTCAGACAAGACGAGGCCTGACTCTCCTGTCCCAACTCTGCAGGGACCCTGCGGTCGGAGTCCGAAACGGAGAGGAAGCCTGAGGTTCCTGCCTCCCCTCGAGGTGAGGCGCTCTTCCGTTGCGCCAGACCCAGCGGAGTCCCGAGGGGCCCCGCCACCTCCACAGGATCCCTCGCCTCTCAGAGGCACCCTGGGAAGTTCCCTAAGGTCCCCGGCAGAAGGCGAGGGACACGAGGGTTTCCCGCCGCCCCCCGAGAAAGACCTCGAGTGTCCTTCTTCAACGCGTCTCGAGGCCCTAGTCCCCTCCCGTGACTCGAGAGCCAGGACGCGCTCCCCCTCGCCACGCACATGGAGACCTGACTTCCCTGGCGCCGCACGAGAGGCTCCCTGAGATCCTCGTCGTGCCTCGGGAGAAAACCCCCACGGGCGCCGCAGCTCGAGGAAACCCCGGAGACGCCCCCGTCCTCGCGAGCTGAGGGCCTTCTTTTCCTGCATGGCCTGGAGAGCAATCCCGGGTCCTCTCTCCCAACGGAAGAGGAGGCTGGACTCCCTTGAGGCCGCTCAGGGGGCTCCAAGAGACCCGCGTCGCGACTCGAGAGGAGAGCGGAGTCCTTGACTTCCCCTCGAGACGAGGCCTGACTCCCCGGGGGAGCCTGGAATGCAACCCCGAGATCCCTGCCTTCCCTGGAGAGATATAGTAGGGCCCGGACACACGCCTAGGTGAGGTCTCTTCGGCCCTGCAGTGACTCGAGCGCAACCCCCAGCTTTCCCTCGCAACCCGAGGGAAGATTGGGCTTCCCAGGGCCAACCCAAGGGGAAGGCTGAGATCCCCGTCGTAACTCGAGAATCCCGCCGCAACTCGAGAAAAACCACGTGGTTCCCACCTCTTGGCAAGAGGAGGCCCTTGCCCGCCACGGCGTCTCAAGGGAAGTCCCCTGTTCCGCCCTGAAGGGCGAAACGGTCCCTGACAGCCTTCCTGCGACCCCCAAAAGTCCCCCGACACGCCGGGTTCCCTCGAGGGGAACACCGAGGGTCCCGGCACCGCTTCCTCTGAGCCCCTTCTCCCCTCCTGATCGCGACAGGAGAGGCGATTCCCCTGCGTGGTCTGGAAGGGGTTCCCGGCCTTCCCGGCGCACCTCAGGATGAGGCCGGTCTCACGAGGAAATTCGAGACGAGCCACGTGGGTGGGGCCACATGCCGAACGCCCCCGATTCCCCGGTCCGCCCTTGAGAAGGACCCGAGGCCCGGACCCCTCTACGAAGGCAACCCTGTGGGTGAAGGCACAACACGAAGGGGCACTGCCACCCCCGTGCATCGTCCGCAAAGACCCGCGGGTTCCACACACAGCTCGACTAGGGGCCGGAGACCCCCTGAGCAGCTCGAGAGGCCAGCGGGGTTCCCTTCCTCAGACAAGACGAGGCCTGACTCTCCTGTCCCAACTCTGCAGGGACCCTGCGGTCGGAGTCCGAAACGGAGAGGAAGCCTGAGGTTCCTGCCTCCCCTCGAGGTGAGGCCCTCTTCCGTTGCGCCAGACCCAGCGGAGTCCCGAGGGGCCCCGCCACCTCCACAGGATCCCTCGCCTCTCAGAGGCACCCTGGGAAGTTCCCTAAGGTCCCCGGCAGAAGGCGAGGGACACGAGGGTTTCCCGCCGCCCCCCGAGAAAGACCTCGAGAGTCCTTCTTCAACGCGTCTCGAGGCCCTAGTCCCCTCCCGTGACTCGAGAGCCAGGACGCGCTCCCCCTCGCCACGCGCATGGAGACCTGACTTCCCTGGCGCCGCACGAGAGGCTCCCTGAGATCCTCGTCGTGCCTTGGGAGAAAACCCCCACGGGCGCCGCAGCTCGAGGAAACCCCGGAGACGCCCCCGTCCTCGCGAGCTGAGGGCCTTCTTTTCCTGCATGGCCTGGAGAGCAATCCCGGGTCCTCTCTCCCAACGGAAGAGGAGGCTGGACTCCCTTGAGGCCGCTCAGGGGGCTCCAAGAGACCCGCGTCGCGACTCGAGAGGAGAGCGGAGTCCTTGGCTTCCCCTCGAGACGAGGCCTGACTCCCCGGGGGAG
The DNA here is from genome assembly GCF_029407905.1 of Bubalus kerabau. Lineage (NCBI taxonomy): Eukaryota > Metazoa > Chordata > Mammalia > Artiodactyla > Bovidae > Bubalus > Bubalus kerabau. Next base: position 991,329 of record NC_073633.1, read on the forward strand.
CCTGGAATGCAACCCCGAGATCCCTGCCTTCCCTGGAGAGGAATAGTAGGTCCCGGACACACGCCTAGGTGAGGTCTCTTCGGCCCTGCAGTGACTCGAGCGCAACCCCCAGCTTTCCCTCGCAACCCGAGGGGAAGATTGGGCTTCCCAGGGCCAACCCAAGGGGAAGGCTGAGATCCCCGTCGTAACTCGAGAATCCCGCCGCAACTCGAGAAAAACCACGTGGTTCCCACCTCTTGGCAAGAGGAGGCCCTTGCCCGCCACGGCGTCTCAAGGGAAGTCCCCTGTTCCGCCCTGAAGGGCGAAACGGTCCCTGACAGCCTTCCTGCGACCCCCAAAAGTCCCCCGACACGCCGGGTTCCCTCGAGGGGAACACCGAGGGTCCCGGCACCGCTTCCTCTGAGCCCCTTCTCCCCTCCTGATCGCGACAGGAGAGGCGATTCCCCTGCGTGGTCTGGAAGGGGTTCCCGGCCTTCCCGGCGCACCTCAGGATGAGGCCGGTCTCACGAGGAAATTCGAGACGAGCCACGTGGGTGGGGCCACATGCCGAACGCCCCCGATTCCCCGGTCCGCCCTTGAGAAGGACCCGAGGCCCGGACCCCTCTTCGAAGGCAACCCTGTGGGTGAAGGCACAACACGAAGGGGCACTGCCACCCCCGTGCATCGTCCGCAAAGACCCGCGGGTTCCACACACAGCTCGACGAGGGGCCGGAGACCCCCTGAGCAACTCGAGAGGCCAGCGGGGTTCCCTTCCTCAGACAAGACGAGGCCTGACTCTCCTGTCCCAACTCTGCAGGGACCCTGCGGTCGGAGTCCGAAACGGAGAGGAAGCCTGAGGTTCCTGCCTCCCCTCGAGGTGAGGCCCTCTTCCGTTGCGCCAGACCCTGCGGAGTCCCGAGGGGCCCCGCCACCTCCACAGGATCCCTCGCCTCTCAGAGGCACCCTGGGAAGTTCCCTAAGGTCCCCGGCAGAAGGCGAGGGACACGAGGGTTTCCCGCCGCCCCCCGAGAAAGACCTCGAGAGTCCTTCTTCAACGCGTCTCGAGGCCCTAGTCCCCTCCCGTGACTCGAGAGCCAGGACGCGCTCCCCCTCGCCACGCGCATGGAGACCTGACTTCCCTGGCGCCGCACGAGAGGCTCCCTGAGATCCTCGTCGTGCCTCGGGAGAAAACCCCCACGGGCGCCGCAGCTCGAGGAAACCCCTGAGACGCCCCCGTCCTCGCGAGCTGAGGGCCTTCTTTTCCTGCATGGCCTGGAGAGCAATCCCGGGTCCTCTCTCCAAACGGAAGAGGAGGCTGGACTCCCTTGAGGCCGCTCAGGGGGCTCCAAGAGACCCGCGTCGCGACTCGAGAGGAGAGCGGAGTCCTTGGCTTCCCCTCGAGACGAGGCCTGACTCCCCGGGGGAGCCTGGAATGCAACCCCGAGATCCCTGCCTTCCCTGGAGAGGAATATTAGGTCCCGGACACACGCCTAGGTGAGGTCTCTTCGGCCCTGCAGTGACTCGAGCGCAACCCCCAGCTTTCCCTCGCAACCCGAGGGGAAGATTGGGCTTCCCAGGGCCAACCCAAGGGGAAGGCTGAGATCCCCGTCGTAACTCGAGAATCCCGCCGCAACTCGAGAAAAACCACGTGGTTCCCACCTCTTGGCAAGAGGAGGCCCTTGCCCGCCACGGCGTCTCAAGGGAAGTCCCCTGTTCCGCCCTGAAGGGCGAAACGGTCCCTGACAGCCTTCCTGCGACCCCCAAAAGTCCCCCGACACGCCGGGTTCCCTCGAGGGGAACACCGAGGGTCCCGGCACCGCTTCCTCTGAGCCCCTTCTCCCCTCCTGATCGCGACAGGAGAGGCGATTCCCCTGCGTGGTCTGGAAGGGGTTCCCGGCCTTCCCGGCGCACCTCAGGATGAGGCCAGTCTCACGAGGAAATTCGAGACGAGCCACGTGGGTGGGGCCACATGCCGAAAGCCCCCGATTCCCCGGTCCGCCCTTGAGAAGGACCCGAGGCCCGGACCCCTCTTCGAAGGCAAACCTGTGGGTGAAGGCACAACACGAAGGGGCACTGCCACCCCCGTGCATCGTCCGCAAAGACCCGCGGGTTCCACACACAGCTCGACGAGGGGCCGGAGACCCCCTGAGCAGCTCGAGAGGCCAGCGGGGTTCCCTTCCTCAGACAAGACGAGGCCTGACTCTCCTGTCCCAACTCTGCAGGGACCCTGCGGTCGGAGTCCGAAACGGAGAGGAAGCCTGAGGTTCCTGCCTCCCCTCGAGGTGAGGCCCTCTTCCGTTGCGCCAGACCCAGCGGAGTCCCGAGGGGCCCCGCCACCTCCACAGGATCCCTCGCCTCTCAGAGGCACCCTGGGAAGTTCCCTAAGGTCCCCGGCAGAAGGCGAGGGACACGAGGGTTTCCCGCCGCCCCCCGAGAAAGACCTCGAGAGTCCTTCTTCAACGCGTCTCGAGGCCCTAGTCCCCTCCCGTGACTCGAGAGCCAGGACGCGCTCCCCCTCGCCACGCGCATGGAGACCTGACTTCCCTGGCGCCGCACGAGAGGCTCCCTGAGATCCTCGTCGTGCCTCGGGAGAAAACCCCCACGGGCGCCGCAGCTCGAGGAAACCCCGGAGACGCCCCCGTCCTCGCGAGCTGAGGGCCTTCTTTTCCTGCATGGCCTGGAGAGCAATCCCGGGTCCTCTCTCCCAACGGAAGAGGAGGCTGGACTCCCTTGAGGCCGCTCAGGGGGCTCCAAGAGACCCGCGTCGCGACTCGAGAGGAGAGCGGAGTCCTTGGCTTCCCCTCGAGACGAGGCCTGACTCCCCGGGGGAGCCTGGAATGCAACCCCGAGATCCCTGCCTTCCCTGGAGAGGAATAGTAGGTCCCGGACACACGCCTAGGTGAGGTCTCTTCGGCCCTGCAGTGACTCGAGCGCAACCCCCAGCTTTCCCTCGCAACCCGAGGGGAAGATTGGGCTTCCCAGGGCCAACCCAAGGGGAAGGCTGAGATCCCCGTCGTAACTCGAGAATCCCGCCGCAACTCGAGAAAAACCACGTGGTTCCCACCTCTTGGCAAGAGGAGGCCCTTGCCCGCCACGGCGTCTCAAGGGAAGTCCCCTGTTCCGCCCTGAAGGGCGAAACGGTCCCTGACAGCCTTCCTGCGACCCCCAAAAGTCCCCCGACACGCCGGGTTCCCTCGAGGGGAACACCGAGGGTCCCGGCACCGCTTCCTCTGAGCCCCTTCTCCCCTCCTGATCGCGACAGGAGAGGCGATTCCCCTGCGTGGTCTGGAAGGGGTTCCCGGCCTTCCCGGCGCACCTCAGGATGAGGCCGGTCTCACGAGGAAATTCGAGACGAGCCACGTGGGTGGGGCCACATGCCGAACGCCCCCGATTCCCCGGTCCGCCCTTGAGAAGGACCCGAGGCCCGGACCCCTCTTCGAAGGCAACCCTGTGGGTGAAGGCACAACACGAAGGGGCACTGCCACCCCCGTGCATCGTCCGCAAAGACCCGCGGGTTCCACACACAGCTCGACGAGGGGCCGGAGACCCCCTGAGCAACTCGAGAGGCCAGCGGGGTTCCCTTCCTCAGACAAGACGAGGCCTGACTCTCCTGTCCCAACTCTGCAGGGACCCTGCGGTCGGAGTCCGAAACGGAGAGGAAGCCTGAGGTTCCTGCCTCCCCTCGAGGTGAGGCCCTCTTCCGTTGCGCCAGACCCTGCGGAGTCCCGAGGGGCCCCGCCACCTCCACAGGATCCCTCGCCTCTCAGAGGCACCCTGGGAAGTTCCCTAAGGTCCCCGGCAGAAGGCGAGGGACACGAGGGTTTCCCGCCGCCCCCCGAGAAAGACCTCGAGAGTCCTTCTTCAACGCGTCTCGAGGCCCTAGTCCCCTCCCGTGACTCGAGAGCCAGGACGCGCTCCCCCTCGCCACGCGCATGGAGACCTGACTTCCCTGGCGCCGCACGAGAGGCTCCCTGAGATCCTCGTCGTGCCTCGGGAGAAAACCCCCACGGGCGCCGCAGCTCGAGGAAACCCCGGAGACGCCCCCGTCCTCGCGAGCTGAGGGCCTTCTTTTCCTGCATGGCCTGGAGAGCAATCCCGGGTCCTCTCTCCCAACGGAAGAGGAGGCTGGACTCCCTTGAGGCCGCTCAGGGGGCTCCAAGAGACCCGCGTCGCGACTCGAGAGGAGAGCGGAGTCCTTGGCTTCCCCTCGAGACGAGGCCTGACTCCCCGGGGGAGCCTGGAATGCAACCCCGAGATCCCTGCCTTCCCTGGAGAGGAATAGTAGGTCCCGGACACACGCCTAGGTGAGGTCTCTTCGGCCCTGCAGTGACTCGAGCGCAACCCCCAGCTTTCCCTCGCAACCCGAGGGGAAGATTGGGCTTCCCAGGGCCAACCCAAGGGGAAGGCTGAGATCCCCGTCGTAACTCGAGAATCCCGCCGCAACTCGAGAAAAACCACGTGGTTCCCACCTCTTGGCAAGAGGAGGCCCTTGCCCGCCACGGCGTCTCAAGGGAAGTCCCCTGTTCCGCCCTGAAGGGCGAAACGGTCCCTGACAGCCTTCCTGCGACCCCCAAAAGTCCCCCGACACGCCGGGTTCCCTCGAGGGGAACACCGAGGGTCCCGGCACCGCTTCCTCTGAGCCCCTTCTCCCCTCCTGATCGCGACAGGAGAGGCGATTCCCCTGCGTGGTCTGGAAGGGGTTCCCGGCCTTCCCGGCGCACCTCAGGATGAGGCCGGTCTCACGAGGAAATTCGAGACGAGCCACGTGGGTGGGGCCACATGCCGAACGCCCCCGATTCCCCGGTCCGCCCTTGAGAAGGACCCGAGGCCCGGACCCCTCTTCGAAGGCAACCCTGTGGGTGAAGGCACAACACGAAGGGGCACTGCCACCCCCGTGCATCGTCCGCAAAGACCCGCGGGTTCCACACACAGCTCGACGAGGGGCCGGAGACCCCCTGAGCAGCTCGAGAGGCCAGCGGGGTTCCCTTCCTCAGACAAGACGAGGCCTGACTCTCCTGTCCCAACTCTGCAGGGACCCTGCGGTCGGAGTCCGAAACGGAGAGGAAGCCTGAGGTTCCTGCCTCCCCTCGAGGTGAGGCCCTCTTCCGTTGCGCCAGACCCAGCGGAGTCCCGAGGGGCCCCGCCACCTCCACAGGATCCCTCGCCTCTCAGAGGCACCCTGGGAAGTTCCCTAAGGTCCCCGGCAGAAGGAGAGGGACACGAGGGTTTCCCGCCGCCCCCCGAGAAAGACCTCGAGAGTCCTTCTTCAACGCGTCTCGAGGCCCTAGTCCCCTCCCGTGACTCGAGAGCCAGGACGCGCTCCCCCTCGCCACGCGCATGGAGACCTGACTTCCCTGGCGCCGCACGAGAGGCTCCCTGAGATCCTCGTCGTGCCTCGGGAGAAAACCCCCACGGGCGCCGCAGCTCGAGGAAACCCCGGAGACGCCCCCGTCCTCGCGAGCTGAGGGCCTTCTTTTCCTGCATGGCCTGGAGAGCAATCCCGGGTCCTCTCTCCCAACGGAAGAGGAGGCTGGACTCCCTTGAGGCCGCTCAGGGGGCTCCAAGAGACCCGCGTCGCGACTCGAGAGGAGAGCGGAGTCCTTGGCTTCCCCTCGAGACGAGGCCTGACTCCCCGGGGGAGCCTGGAATGCAACCCCGAGATCCCTGCCTTCCCTGGAGAGGAATAGTAGGTCCCGGACACACGCCTAGGTGAGGTCTCTTCGGCCCTGCAGTGACTCGAGCGCAACCCCCAGCTTTCCCTCGCAACCCGAGGGGAAGATTGGGCTTCCCAGGGCCAACCCAAGGGGAAGGCTGAGATCCCCGTCGTAACTCGAGAATCCCGCCGCAACTCGAGAAAAACCACGTGGTTCCCACCTCTTGGCAAGAGGAGGCCCTTGCCCGCCACGGCGTCTCAAGGGAAGTCCCCTGTTCCGCCCTGAAGGGCGAAACGGTCCCTGACAGCCTTCCTGCGACCCCCAAAAGTCCCCCGACACGCCGGGTTCCCTCGAGGGGAACACCGAGGGTCCCGGCACCGCTTCCTCTGAGCCCCTTCTCCCCTCCTGATCGCGACAGGAGAGGCGATTCCCCTGCGTGGTCTGGAAGGGGTTCCCGGCCTTCCCGGCGCACCTCAGGATGAGGCCGGTCTCACGAGGAAATTCGAGACGAGCCACGTGGGTGGGGCCACATGCCGAACGCCCCCGATTCCCCGGTCCGCCCTTGAGAAGGACCCGAGGCCCGGACCCCTCTTCGAAGGCAACCCTGTGGGTGAAGGCACAACACGAAGGGGCACTGCCACCCCCGTGCATCGTCCGCAAAGACCCGCGGGTTCCACACACAGCTCGACGAGGGGCCGGAGACCCCCTGAGCAGCTCGAGAGGCCAGCGGGGTTCCCTTCCTCAGACAAGACGAGGCCTGACTCTCCTGTCCCAACTCTGCAGGGACCCTGCGGTCGGAGTCCGAAACGGAGAGGAAGCCTGAGGTTCCTGCCTCCCCTCGAGGTGAGGCCCTCTTCCGTTGCGCCAGACCCAGCGGAGTCCCGAGGGGCCCCGCCACCTCCACAGGATCCCTCGCCTCTCAGAGGCACCCTGGGAAGTTCCCTAAGGTCCCCGGCAGAAGGAGAGGGACACGAGGGTTTCCCGCCGCCCCCCGAGAAAGACCTCGAGAGTCCTTCTTCAACGCGTCTCGAGGCCCTAGTCCCCTCCCGTGACTCGAGAGCCAGGACGCGCTCCCCCTCGCCACGCGCATGGAGACCTGACTTCCCTGGCGCCGCACGAGAGGCTCCCTGAGATCCTCGTCGTGCCTCGGGAGAAAACCCCCACGGGCGCCGCAGCTCGAGGAAACCCCGGAGACGCCCCCGTCCTCGCGAGCTGAGGGCCTTCTTTTCCTGCATGGCCTGGAGAGCAATCCCGGGTCCTCTCTCCCAACGGAAGAGGAGGCTGGACTCCCTTGAGGCCGCTCAGGGGGCTCCAAGAGACCCGCGTCGCGACTCGAGAGGAGAGCGGAGTCCTTGGCTTCCCCTCGAGACGAGGCCTGACTCCCCGGGGGAGCCTGGAATGCAACCCCGAGATCCCTGCCTTCCCTGGAGAGGAATAGTAGGTCCCGGACACACGCCTAGGTGAGGTCTCTTCGGCCCTGCAGTGACTCGAGCGCAACCCCCAGCTTTCCCTCGCAACCCGAGGGGAAGATTGGGCTTCCCAGGGCCAACCCAAGGGGAAGGCTGAGATCCCCGTCGTAACTCGAGAATCCCGCCGCAACTCGAGAAAAACCACGTGGTTCCCACCTCTTGGCAAGAGGAGGCCCTTGCCCGCCACGGCGTCTCAAGGGAAGTCCCCTGTTCCGCCCTGAAGGGCGAAACGGTCCCTGACAGCCTTCCTGCGACCCCCAAAAGTCCCCCGACACGCCGGGTTCCCTCGAGGGGAACACCGAGGGTCCCGGCACCGCTTCCTCTGAGCCCCTTCTCCCCTCCTGATCGCGACAGGAGAGGCGATTCCCCTGCGTGGTCTGGAAGGGGTTCCCGGCCTTCCCGGCGCACCTCAGGATGAGGCCGGTCTCACGAGGAAATTCGAGACGAGCCACGTGGGTGGGGCCACATGCCGAACGCCCCCGATTCCCCGGTCCGCCCTTGAGAAGGACCCGAGGCCCGGACCCCTCTTCGAAGGCAACCCTGTGGGTGAACGCACAACACGAAGGGGCACTGCCACCCCCGTGCATCGTCCGCAAAGACCCGCGGGTTCCACACACAGCTCGACGAGGGGCCGGAGACCCCCTGAGCAGCTCGAGAGGCCAGCGGGGTTCCCTTCCTCAGACAAGACGAGGCCTGACTCTCCTGTCCCAACTCTGCAGGGACCCTGCGGTCGGAGTCCGAAACGGAGAGGAAGCCTGAGGTTCCTGCCTCCCCTCGAGGTGAGGCCCTCTTCCATTGCGCCAGACCCAGCGGAGTCCCGAGGGGCCCCGCCACCTCCACAGGATCCCTCGCCTCTCAGAGGCACCCTGGGAAGTTCCCTAAGGTCCCCGGCAGAAGGAGAGGGACACGAGGGTTTCCCGCCGCCCCCCGAGAAAGACCTCGAGAGTCCTTCTTCAACGCGTCTCGAGGCCCTAGTCCCCTCCCGTGACTCGAGAGCCAGGACGCGCTCCCCCTCGCCACGCGCATGGAGACCTGACTTCCCTGGCGCCGCACGAGAGGCTCCCTGAGATCCTCGTCGTGCCTCGGGAGAAAACCCCCACGGGCGCCGCAGCTCGAGGAAACCCCGGAGACGCCCCCGTCCTCGCGAGCTGAGGGCCTTCTTTTCCTGCATGGCCTGGAGAGCAATCCCGGGTCCTCTCTCCCAACGGAAGAGGAGGCTGGACTCCCTTGAGGCCGCTCAGGGGGCTCCAAGAGACCCGCGTCGCGACTCGAGAGGAGAGCGGAGTCCTTGGCTTCCCCTCGAGACGAGGCCTGACTCCCCGGGGGAGCCTGGAATGCAACCCCGAGATCCCTGCCTTCCCTGGAGAGGAATAGTAGGTCCCGGACACACGCCTAGGTGAGGTCTCTTCGGCCCTGCAGTGACTCGAGCGCAACCCCCAGCTTTCCCTCGCAACCCGAGGGGAAGATTGGGCTTCCCAGGGCCAACCCAAGGGGAAGGCTGAGATCCCCGTCGTAACTCGAGAATCCCGCCGCAACTCGAGAAAAACCACGTGGTTCCCACCTCTTGGCAAGAGGAGGCCCTTGCCCGCCACGGCGTCTCAAGGGAAGTCCCCTGTTCCGCCCTGAAGGGCGAAACGGTCCCTGACAGCCTTCCTGCGACCCCCAAAAGTCCCCCGACACGCCGGGTTCCCTCGAGGGGAACACCGAGGGTCCCGGCACCGCTTCCTCTGAGCCCCTTCTCCCCTCCTGATCGCGACAGGAGAGGCGATTCCCCTGCGTGGTCTGGAAGGGGTTCCCGGCCTTCCCGGCGCACCTCAGGATGAGGCCGGTCTCACGAGGAAATTCGAGACGAGCCACGTGGGTGGGGCCACATGCCGAACGCCCCCGATTCCCCGGTCCGCCCTTGAGAAGGACCCGAGGCCCGGACCCCTTTTCGAAGGCAACCCTGTGGGTGAAGGCACAACACGAAGGGGCACTGCCACCCCCGTGCATCGTCCGCAAAGACCCGCGGGTTCCACACACAGCTCGACGAGGGGCCGGAGACCCCCTGAGCAGCTCGAGAGGCCAGCGGGGTTCCCTTCCTCAGACAAGACGAGGCCTGACTCTCCTGTCCCAACTCTGCAGGGACCCTGCGGTCGGAGTCCGAAACGGAGAGGAAGCCTGAGGTTCCTGCCTCCCCTCGAGGTGAGGCCCTCTTCCATTGCGCCAGACCCAGCGGAGTCCCGAGGGGCCCCGCCACCTCCACAGGATCCCTCGCCTCTCAGAGGCACCCTGGGAAGTTCCCTAAGGTCCCCGGCAGAAGGAGAGGGACACGAGGGTTTCCCGCCGCCCCCCGAGAAAGACCTCGAGAGTCCTTCTTCAACGCGTCTCGAGGCCCTAGTCCCCTCCCGTGACTCGAGAGCCAGGACGCGCTCCCCCTCGCCACGCGCATGGAGACCTGACTTCCCTGGCGCCGCACGAGAGGCTCCCTGAGATCCTCGTCGTGCCTCGGGAGAAAACCCCCACGGGCGCCGCAGCTCGAGGAAACCCCGGAGACGCCCCCGTCCTCGCGAGCTGAGGGCCTTCTTTTCCTGCATGGCCTGGAGAGCAATCCCGGGTCCTCTCTCCCAACGGAAGAGGAGGCTGGACTCCCTTGAGGCCGCTCAGGGGGCTCCAAGAGACCCGCGTCGCGACTCGAGAGGAGAGCGGAGTCCTTGGCTTCCCCTCGAGACGAGGCCTGACTCCCCGGGGGAGCCTGGAATGCAACCCCGAGATCCCTGCCTTCCCTGGAGAGGAATAGTAGGTCCCGGACACACGCCTAGGTGAGGTCTCTTCGGCCCTGCAGTGACTCGAGCGCAACCCCCAGCTTTCCCTCGCAACCCGAGGGGAAGATTGGGCTTCCCAGGGCCAACCCAAGGGGAAGGCTGAGATCCCCGTCGTAACTCGAGAATCCCGCCGCAACTCGAGAAAAACCACGTGGTTCCCACCTCTTGGCAAGAGGAGGCCCTTGCCCGCCACGGCGTCTCAAGGGAAGTCCCCTGTTCCGCCCTGAAGGGCGAAACGGTCCCTGACAGCCTTCCTGCGACCCCCAAAAGTCCCCCGACACGCCGGGTTCCCTCGAGGGGAACACCGAGGGTCCCGGCACCGCTTCCTCTGAGCCCCTTCTCCCCTCCTGATCGCGACAGGAGAGGCGATTCCCCTGCGTGGTCTGGAAGGGGTTCCCGGCCTTCCCGGCGCACCTCAGGATGAGGCCGGTCTCACGAGGAAATTCGAGACGAGCCACGTGGGTGGGGCCACATGCCGAACGCCCCCGATTCCCCGGTCCGCCCTTGAGAAGGACCCGAGGCCCGGACCCCTCTTCGAAGGCAACCCTGTGGGTGAAGGCACAACACGAAGGGGCACTGCCACCCCCGTGCATCGTCCGCAAAGACCCGCGGGTTCCACACACAGCTCGACGAGGGGCCGGAGACCCCCTGAGCAACTCGAGAGGCCAGCGGGGTTCCCTTCCTCAGACAAGACGAGGCCTGACTCTCCTGTCCCAACTCTGCAGGGACCCTGCGGTCGGAGTCCGAAACGGAGAGGAAGCCTGAGGTTCCTGCCTCCCCTCGAGGTGAGGCCCTCTTCCGTTGCGCCAGACCCAGCGGAGTCCCGAGGGGCCCCGCCACCTCCACAGGATCCCTCGCCTCTCAGAGGCACCCTGGGAAGTTCCCTAAGGTCCCCGGCAGAAGGCGAGGGATACGAGGGTTTCCCGCCGCCCCCCAAGAAAGACCTCGAGAGTCCTTCTTCAACGCGTCTCGAGGCCCTAGTCCCCTCCCGTGACTCGAGAGCCAGGACACGCTCCCCCTCGCCACGCGCATGGAGACCTGACTTCCCTGGCGCCGCACGAGAGGCTCCCTGAGATCCTCGTCGTGCCTCGGGAGAAAACCCCCACGGGCGCCGCAGCTCGAGGAAATCCCTGAGACGCCCCCGTCCTCGCCAGCTGAGGGCCTTCTTTTCCTGCATGGCCTGGAGAGCAATCCCGGGTCCTCTCTCCCAACGGAAGAGGAGGCTGGACTCCCTTGAGGCCGCTCAGGGGGCTCCAAGAGACCCGCGTCGCGACTCGAGAGGAGAGCGGAGTCCTTTGCTTCCCCTCGAGACGAGGCCTGACTCCCCGGGGGAGCCTGGAATGCAACCCCGAGATCCCTGCCTTCCCTGGAGAGGAATAGTAGGTCCCGGACACACGCCTAGGTGAGGTCTCTTCGGCCCTGCAGTGACTCGAGCGCAACCCCCAGCTTTCCCTCGCAACCCGAGGGGAAGATTGGGCTTCCCAGGGCCAACCCAAGGGGAAGGCTGAGATCCCCGTCGTAACTCGAGAATCCCGCCGCAACTCGAGAAAAACCACGTGGTTCCCACCTCTTGGCAAGATGAGGCCCTTGCCCGCCACGGCGTCTCAAGGGAAGTCCCCTGTTCCGCCCTGAAGGGCGAAACGGTCCCTGACAGCCTTCCTGCGACCCCCAAAAGTCCCCCGAGGGGAACACCGAGGGTCCCGGCACCGCTTCCTCTGAGCCACTTCTCCCCTCCTGATCGCGACAGGAGAGGCGATTCCCCTGCGTGGTCTGGAAGGGGTTCCCGGCCTTCCCGGCGCACCTCAGGATGAGGCTGGTCTCACGAGGAAATTCGAGACGAGCCACGTGGGTGGGGCCACATGCCGAACGCCCCCGATTCCCCGGTCCGCTCTTGAGAAGGACCCGAGGCCCGGACCCCTCTTCGAAGGCAACCCTGTGGGTGAAGGCACAACACGAAGGGGCACTGCCACCCCCGTGCATCGTCCGCAAAGACCCGCGGGTTCCACACACAGCTCGACGAGGGGCCTGAGACCCACTGAGCAACTCGAGAGGCCAGCGGGGTTCCCTTCCTCAGACAAGACGAGGCCTGACTCTCCTGTCCCAACTCTGCAGGGACCCTGCGGTCAGAGTCCGAAACGGAGAGGAAGCCTGAGGTTCCTGCCTCCCCTCGAGGTGAGGCCCTCTTCCGTTGCGCCAGACCCAGCGGAGTCCCGAGGGGCCCCGCCACCTCCACAGGATCCCTCGCCTCTCAGAGGCCCCCTGGGATGTTCCCTAAGGTCCCCGGCAGAAGACGAGGGAAACGAGGGTTCCCCGCCGCCCCCCGAGAAAGACCTCGAGAGTCCTTCTTCAAGGCGTCTCGAGGCCCTAGTCCCCTCCCGTGACTCGAGAGCCAAGACGCGCTCCCCCTCGCCACACGCATGGAGACCTGACTTCCCTGGCGCTGCACGAGAGGCTACCTGAGATCCTCGTCGTGCCTCGGGAGAAAATCCCCACGGGCGCCGCAGCTCGAGGAAACCCCTGAGACGCCGCCGTCCTTGCGAGCTGAGGGCCTTCTTTTCCTGCATGGCCTGGAGAGCAATCCCGGGTCCTCTCTCCAAACGGAAGATGAGGCTGGACTCCCTTGAGGCCGCTGAGGGGGCTCCAAGAGACCCGCGTCGCGACTCGAGAGGAGAGCGGAGTCCTTGGCTTCCCCTCGAGATGACGCCTGACTCCCCGGGGGAGCCTGGAATGCAACCCCGAGATCCCTGCCTTCATTGGAGAGGAATATTAGGTCCCGGACACACGACTAGGTGAGGTCTCTTCGGCCCTGCAGTGACTCGAGCGCAACCCCCAGCTTTCCCTCGCAACCCGAGGGGAAGATTGGGCTTCCCAGGGCCAACTCAAGGGGAAGGCTGAGATCCCCTTCGTAACTCGAGAATCCCGCCGCAACTCGAGAAAAACCACGTGGTTCCCACCTCTTGGCAAGATGAGGCCCTTGCCCGCGACGGCGTCTCAAGGGAAGTCCCCTGTTCCGCCCTGAAGGGTGAAACGGTCCCTGACAGCCTTCCTGCGACCCCCAAAAGTTCCCCGACACGCCGGGTTCCCCCGAGGGGAACACCAAGGGTCCCGGCACCGCTTTCTCTGAGCCCCTTCTCCCCTCCTGATCGCGACAGGAGAGGCGATTCCCCTGCGTGGTCTGGAAGGGGTTCCCGGCCTTCCCGGCGCACCTCAGGATGAGGCCGGTCTCACGAGGAAATTGAAGACGAGCCACGTGGGTGGGGCCACATGCCGAACGCCCCCGATTCCCCGGTCCGCCCTTGAGAAGGACCCGAGGCCCGGACCCCTCTTCGAAGGCAACCCTGTGGGTGAAGGCACAACACGAAGGGGCACTGCCACCCCCGTGCATCGTCCGCAAAGACCCGCGGGTTCCAAACACAGCTCGACGAGGGGCCTGAGACCCCCTGAGCAACTCGAGAGGCCAGCGGGGTTCCCTTCCTCAGACAAGACAAGGCCTGACTCTCCTGTCCCAACTCTGCAGGGACCCTGCGGTCGGAGTCCGAAACGGAGAGGAAGCCTGAGCTTCCTGCCTCCCTTCGAGGTTAGGCCCTCTTTCCTTGCGCAAGACCCAGCGGAGTCCCGAGGCGCCCCACCACCTCCACAAGATCCCTCGCCTCTCAGAGGCACCCTGGGAAGTTCCCAAATGTCCCCGGCAGAAGTCGAGGGAAATGAGGATTTCCTTCCGCCACTCGAGAAAGACCTCGATAGTCCTTCTTCAAAGTGTCTTGAGGCCCTTGTCCCCTCTCTGGACTAGAGAGCAATGATGTGCTTCCCCTCGCCTCGCGCATGGAGACCTGATTTCCCTGGCGCCGCACGAGAGGCTCCCTGAGATCCTCGTCGTGCCTCGGGAGAAAACCCCCACGGGCGCCGCAGCTCGAGGAAACCCCTGAGACGCCCCCGTCCTCGCGAGCTGAGGGCCTTCTTTTCCTGCCTGGCCTGGAGAGCAATCCCGAGTCCTCTCTCCAAACTGAAGAGTAGGATGGATTCCCTTGAGGCGATTCAGTGGGCTCCAAGAGATCCGCGTCGGGGCTCTAGAGGAGAGCGCAGTCCTTTGCTTCCCCTCGAGGCGAGGCCTGACTCCCCGGGGAAGTCTGGAGTGCAATCCCGGGATCCTTGTCTTCCCTTGAGAGGACTATTAGGTCCTGGACACACGCCTAGGTGAGGTCTCTTTGGCCTTGCAGTGATTCGAGCACAACATCCAGCTTTCCCTCGCAACTCGAAGGGAAGTTTGGGCTTCCCAGGGCTAACACAAGAGGAAGCCTGAAATCCCCGTCGTAACTCGAGAATCCCGCCGCAACTCGAAAAAAACCACATGGTTCCATCGTCTTCGCAGCATGAGGCCCTTGCCCGCCACAGCGTCTCAAAAGAAGTCCCACGTTCCTACTGAAGTGCAAAACGGTACTTGGCACCCATGATGGCACCCCCAAAGTTCCCCAACATACAGGCCTCACTCGAGGGTAACACCCATGTTCCCCGCACCACATCATTTGAGCCCCTTCTCCCCTCCTGATTGCAACAGGAGTGTCTTTTCTCCTGCTTTGTGTGGAAGGGGTTACCGATCTTCCCAGCGCACATCAGGATGAGGCCTGTCTCACGAGGAAATTGGAGATGTAGTCTCGTGGGTGGTGCCACATGCGGAAAGACCCCATTTCCCGGTCAGCTATTAATAAGAACCCGATGCCCGTACACGTCTTGGAATGCATCCCGTAGGATGAAGGCACAACAAGGAGGGACCCTGAACACCCGTGCATCTTTTGGAAAATTCTGCAGGTTCCACATACAGCTCGACAAGTGACCTGTTACCTCGTGAACAACTCGAGAGGCAAGCTAAGTTTCATTTCTCCACAGAATACGAGGCCTGACTCTCCTGTCCCAACTCTGCAGGAATCCTGAGATCGGAGTCTGAAATGGAGAGGAACCCTGAGGTTCCTTCCTCAACACGAGATGAGGCCCTCTTGTATTATACCACACCCAGTGGAGTCCCGAGAGGCCCCTCCCAACTCCACAGTATCAGTGTCTTCTCAGAGGCACCCTGAGCAACTCCCTGAGGTCACCGGCACAAGTCGAGGGAACACAGGGAATCCTGCCGCAACCCGAGAAAGACCTCAAGAGTCCGTCTTCAACGCGTCTTGAGGACGGATTCCCCTACCATGACTCGAGAGCAATGACACGCTCCCCCTCGCCATGCGCATGGACACCTGACTTCCCTGGCGCCACATGAGAGGCTCCCTGAGCTCCCCGTCATACCTCGTGAGAAACCCCACACTGGCGCTGCAGCTCGGGAAAACCCACCGTCATCGCGAGATTGGGGACTTCTTTTCCTGCCTGACCTGGAGAGCAATCCCTGGTCTTTTCTCCAAACTTCACAGGAGGCTTTACTCCCTTTAGGCCCCTCAATGGGCTCCAAGAGATACCTGTCGCGACTTGAGAGGAGAGCAGAGTACTTTGTTTCCCCTCGAGACGAGGCCTTACCTCGGGTGAGTCTGGAATGCAACCCCGAGATCCCTGTTGCCCCTGGAGAGGAACATTATGTCCTGGACAAAAGCCTAGATGAGGTCTATTTTGCCCTACAGTGACTCGAGAGCAACACCCATCTCTCCCTCGCAATTCGAATGGAGGATTGGTGTTCATTGGGCCAACACAAGAGGAAGTCTGAATTTCCCGTTGTAACTCGAGAATCCCACCACAACTCTTAAAAACCACGTGGTTCCCCATTCATCGCAATATGAGGCCTTTGCCCGCTACAGAGTCTCAAGAGAAGTCCCATGTTTCGTCATAAAGTTCGAAATGCTACTTGGCACCCTTGATGCGACCCCAAAAGTTCCGCAATATACCAGTCTCACTCCAAGGGAACACCGAAGTTCCTGGCACCACTTCATTTGAGCCCCTTCTCCGCTCCTGATCACGGCAGGAAGGTCGATCCCCCTGCTTTGTCTAGAAGGGGTTCCCGACCTTCATGGCGCACCCCAGGATGAGGCCAGTCTCACGAAGAAATTCGAGACGTAGCCTCGTGTTGGTGCCACGTGCCAAAAGACCCCGATTTCTCGGTCTTGCTCTTGATAAGAACCAGATGCCCGGACACCTCTTCTAAGGCAACCCTGTGGATGAAGGCACTACACGAGGGGGCAGTGGCAACCCTGTTCATCGTCCGGAAAACCCCGCAGGATCCACATACAGCTCCACAACTGGCCTGTCACCCCTTAAACAATGAGAGAGGAAAGCGGAGTTCCCTTCCGCAGACAAGACGAGGCCTGAGTATCCAATCCCAACTCTGCAGGCACGCTTCGATCTGAGTCAGAAATGGAGAGGAAACCTGAGGTTCCTGCCTCAACCCGAGATGAGGCCCTCTTCCATTAAAACAAACCCAGTGGAGTCCCGAGAGGCCCCTCCCATCTCCACAGTATCCCTGACTTCTCATAGGCATTCTGAGAAACTCCTTGAGGCCACCGGCAAAAGTCGAGGGAAATAAGGGTTTCCTGCCACAACCGAAGAAAGACCTCGAGAGTCCTTCTTCAATGTGTCTTGAGGTCAGATTCCCCTACCATAGCTCGAGAGCAATAATGCGCTCCCCCTCGCCACGCACATGGAGACCTGACTTCCCTGGCGCCACACGAGAGGCTCCCTGAGCTCCCCGTCGTACCTCGTGTGAAACCCCACACTGGCGCCGCAGCTCGAGAAAACCCACAAGATCCCTCCGTCATCGCGAGATGAGGGCCATCTTTTCCTGCATGGCCTGGAGAGCAGTCCCAAGTCCTCTCTCCAAACTTCACAGGAGGCTTGACTCCCTTTAGGCCACAAAGTGGGCTCCAAGAGGTGCCCGTCGCGACTCGAAAGGAGAGCGGAGTCCTTTGCTTCCCTTTGACATGAGGCCTGACTCCCTGGGTGAGTCTGGAATGCAAACCTGAGATCCCTGTGGCCCTTGGAGAGGAACATTAGGTCCTGGACACAAGCCTAGATGAGGTCTCCTTTGCCCTGCAGTGACTCGAGCGCAACCCCCAGCTCTCCCTCGCAACTCGAATGGATGATTGGACTTCCCTGGCCCAACACAAGAGGAAGCCTGAAATCCCCGTCGTAACTCGAGAATCCCGCCGCAACTCGAGAAAAACCACGTGGCTCCCCCGTCATTGCAAGATGAGGCCCTTGGCCGCTACAGCGTATCAAGGGAAGACCCACGTTCCATCCTGAAGTACAAAACGGTACTTGGCACCCTGGATGCGACCCCCAAAGTTCCCTGACATACCGGTCTCACTCGAGGGAAACACCAAAGTTCACGGCACCACTTCCTGTGAGCCCCTTCACCCCTCCTGATCGCGACAGAAGGGTCGATTCCCATGTTTTGTCTGCAAGGGGTTCCCGACGTTCCCCGCGAACCTCCGGATGAGGCCGGTCTCATGAGGAAATTCGAAAAGTAGCCTCATGGTTGGTGCCATATGCTGAAAGATCCCGAATTCCCGGTCCACTCTAGATAAGAACCTGACGCCCGGACATCTCTTCGAAGGCAACCCTGTGGATGAAGACACAACACGAAGGGACACTGACATCCCCATGCATCGTCTGGAAAAACCTGCAGATTCCACTCACAGCTCCAAATGTGGACTGTCACCTCGTGAACAACTCGAGAGGCAAGTGAAGTTGCATTCCTTCACACAAGACGAGGCCTTACTCTCCTGTCCCAACTCTTCAGGGACCCTGCAATTGGAGTCAGAAATGGAGAGGAACCCTGAGGTTCCTGCCTCAACTAGAGAAGAGGCCCTCTTCCATTGAACCAAACTCAGTGGTGTCCCGAGAGGCCCCTCCCAACACCACAGTATCCCTGAATTCTCAGAGGCTCCGTGAGAAGCTACCTGAGGTCACTGGCACAAGTCGAGGGAACCCAGAGTTTTCTGAAGTAACCCGAGAAAGACTTGGAGAGTCCTTTTTCAACGTCTCTTGATGCCCGATTCCCCTACCATGACTCCAGATCAAGGACGCGCTCCCCTCGCCACAAGCAGGAAAACTGACTTCCCTAGTACCATACAAGAGGCTCCCTGAGTACCCCATCGTACCTCGTGAGAAAACCCACACTGGCGCCGCAGTTTGAGAAAAACCACAAGATACCCCCATCAAGGAGAGGTGGGGGCCTTCTTTTCCTGCCTGACCTGGAGAGCAATTCCTGGTCCTCTCTCCAAACTTCACAGGAGTATTTACTCCCTTTAGGCCACTCAGTTGGGTCCAAGAAATACCCGGTGCGACTCGAGAGGAGAGCGGAGTCCTTTGCTTCCCTGGAGACGAGGCCTGACTCCCCGGGTGAGTTTGGAATGCAACCCCGAGATGCCTGTCGCCCCTGGAGTGGAACATTATGTCCTAGACACAAGCCTAGATGAGGTCTATTTTGCCCTACAGTGATCGAGAGCAACCTCCATCTCTCCCTCACAATTTGAATGGAAGATTGGTCTTCCCACGGTCAACACAAGAGGAAGTCTAAATTTCCCATCGTAATTCGAGAATTCAGCCTCAAGTCTTAAAAACCATGTGGTTCCCCCTTCATCGCAATATGAGGCCCTTGCCACCTAGAGTCTCAAGAGAAGTCCCACGTTCCATGTTAAAGTTCGAAATGCTACTTGGCACCCTTGATGCGACCCCAAAGTTCCCCAACATACCGGTCTCACTCCAGGGGAACACCGAAGTTCCCGGTGTCTCCAGGGAAGTCCCATGTTCCGCCCTGAAGGGCGAAACGGTACTTGACACCCTTGATGCGACCGCAAATGTTTCCCGACATGCTGGGTTCCCTGGAGGGGAACACCGAGGGTCCCGGCACCACTTCATCTGAGCACCTTCTCCCCTCCTGATCGCGACAGGAGAGTTGATTCCCCTGCTTTGTCTGGAAGGGGTTCCCTGCCTTCCTGGCGCACCTCAGGATGAGGCCGGTCTCAGGAGGAAATTCGAGACTAGCCACGTGTGAGGTGCCACGTGCCGAACGACTCCGATTTTCCGGTCCTCTCTTGATAAGAACCCGATGCCCGGACACCTCTTCGAAGGCAACCCTGTGGGTGAAGGCACAACACGAAGGGGCACTGACACCCCCGTGCATCATCCGGAAAAACCCGCAGGGTCTACACACAGCTCGACAAGGGGCCTGAGACTCCCGGAACAACTCGAGAGGCAACCAGAATTCCATTCCTCAGACAAGACGAGGCATGACTCTCCTGTCCCAACACTGCAGGGACCGTGCAGTCGGAGTCTGAAACCAAGAGGAAGCCTGAGGTTCCTGCCTCCCCTCGAGATGAGGCCCTCTTCCATTGCACCGAACCCAGCAGAGTCCCGAGAGGCCCTGCCAACTACACAGCATCCCTCGCCTCTCAGAGGCACCGTGGGAAGTTCCCTAAGGTCCCCTGCAGAAGTCGAGTGAAACAAGGGTTTCCCGCCGCAACCCGAGAAAGACCTCGAGAGTCCTTCTTCAACGCCTCTTGAGGACCTAGCCGTTTCCCATGACTCGAAAGTGATGACCAGCTCCCCCTCGCCATGCGCATGGAGACCTGACTTCCCTGGTGCCGCACGAGAGGCTCCCTGAGGTCCTCGTCGTGCCTCGTGAGAAAACCCCCATGGGCGCAGCAGCCTGAGGAAACCCATGAGACGCCCCCTTCATCGCGAGATGAGGGCCTTCTTTTCCTGCCTGGCCTGGAGAGCAATCCCTAGTCCTCTCTCCAAACTGAAGAGGAGGCTCGACACCCTTGAGTCCACTCAGTGGGCTCCAAGAGATCCGTGTCGCGACTTGAGAGGAAAGCGGAGTCCTTTGCTTCCCCTCCAGGCGAGTCCTGACCCCCCGGGGGAGTCTGGAATGGAAACCCGTGATCCCTGTCTTCCCTTGAGAGGAGTATTAGGTCCTGGACACACGCCTCGATGAGGTCTTTTTGGCCCTGTAGTGACTCGAGCAGAACCCCCAGCTTTCCATCGCAACTCGAATTGAAGATTGGTCTTCCCAGGGCCAACCCAAGAGGAAGCCTGAAATTCCTGTCGTTTTCGAGAATCCCGATGCAACTCGAGAAAAACGACGTGGTTCCAACGTCTTCACAGGATGAGGCCCTTGCCCGATACAGCGTCTCCAGGGAAGTCCCATGTTCCGTCCTGAAGTGGGAAACGGTACTTGGCTCCCTTGGTGCCACCCCTAAAGTTCCCTGAAACGCCGGGTTCCCTCTAGTGGAACACCGAGGGTCCTGGCACCACTTCATCTGAGCCCCATCTCCCCTCCTGATCGCGACAGGAGAATCGATTCCCCTACTTTGTGTGCAAGGTGTTCCCGGCCTTCCCGGCGCACCTCAGGATGATGCTGGTCTCATGAGGAAATTCGAGATGAGCCACGTGGGTGGTGCCACATGCAGAATGACCCCGATTTCCCGGTCCGCTCTTGAAATGAACCCGATGCCCGGACACCTCTTTGAAGGAAACCCTGTGGGGAAAGGCACAAAACGAAGGGGCACTGACACCCCCATGCATCTTCTGGAAACACCCGCAGGTTCCACACACAGCTTGGCAAGGGCCCTGAGACCCCCTGAACGACTCGAGAGGCAAGCAGAGTTCCGTTACTCAGACAAGACGAGGCATGACTCTCCTGTCCCAACTCTGCAGGGACCCTGCGGTCGGAGTCAGAAATGGAGAGGAAGCCTGAGGTTCCTGCCTCCAATCGAGATGAGGCCCTCTTTCATTTCGTCAAACCTAGTGGAGTCCCGAGAGGCCCCTCTAACTCCTCAGTATCCCTCACCTCTCAGAGGCACCTGGGAAGTTCCCTAAGGTCCCCTGTAGAGGTCGAGGGAAACGAGTGTTTCCCGCCCCAACCCAAGAAAGACCTTGAGAGTCCTTCTTAAATGCCTCTTGAGGCCCTAGTCCCTCCCATGACTTGAGAGCAATGACGCGATCTGCCTGGCCACACGCATGGAGTCAGGCTTCTCTGGCGCCGCACGAGAGGCTCCCTGAACTCCCCATCATATCTCGTGAGAAACCCCACACTGGCGCTGCAGCTCGTGAAAACCCATGAGACGCCCCCGTCATCACGAGAGGAGGGCCATCTTTAACTGCATGGTATGCAGATCAAGCGTGAACCTTCTGTCCAAGCTACACAGGACGCTTGACTCCCTTTAGGCCACTCATTGGGCTCCAAGAGTTACGCGTCCCGACTCGAGAGGATAGTGGAGTCCTTTGCTTCGACTCGAGACGAGGCGTGACCCACCAGGTGAGACTGGAATGCGACCCCGATATCCCTGTCGCCCCTGGAGAGGAACATTACGTCCTGGACCCAAGCCTAGATGAGGACTCTTTGCCCTGAAGTGACTCGAGAGCAACCCCCAGCTCTCTCTGACAAGTTGAATGGAAGATTGGACTTCCTGGGCCAACACAAGAGGAAGCCTGAATTCCCCATTGTAACTCGAGAATCCCGCCTCAACTCGAGAAAAACCACGTGTTTCCCTCGTCATCGCAATATGAGGCCCTTGCCCGCTACAGCATCTCCAGAGAATTCCCACGTTCCATCTTGAAGTGCGAAACTGTACTTGGCACCCTTGATGCGACCTTAAAAGTGCCGTGACATACCGGTCTCACTCGAGGGGACCACCGAGGTTCCCGGCACCACTTCATCTGAGCCCCTTCTCCCCTTCTGATCGCGAGCGGTGGGTCGATTCCCCTGCTTTGTCTGCAAGGGGTTCCCGAGCTTCCCGGCGCACCTCAGGATGAGGCCGGTCTCCCGAGGAAATTCGAGACGTAGCCTCGTGGGTGGTACCACATGCTGAAAGACCCCAATTTTCCGGTACGCTCTTGAAAAGAACCCGATGCCCGGAAACCTCTTTGAAGGCAACCCTGTGGATGAAGGCACAACACGAAGGGGCACTGACACCCCCGTGCATCATCCGGAAAAACCCGCAGGTTCCACACTCAGCTCAACAAGTGGCCTGTCACTCCGTGAACAACTCGAAAGGCAAGGGGAAATCCATTCCTCCACAGAAGACGAGGCGTGACTCTCTTGTCCATACTCTGCAGGTACCCTGCGACCCGAGTCAGATATGGAGAGGACCCCTGAGGTTCCTGCCTCCATTCGAGATGAGGCCCTCTTCGATTGCACCAAACCCAGTTGAGTAACGAAAGGCCCCTCCCAAATCCACAGTGTCCCTGACTTCTCAGAGGCACCCTTAGAAGTTGCCTGAGGTCACCGACACAAATCAAGGGAACCCAGGGTTCCCTGCCGCACCCCGAGAAAGACCTCAAGAGTCCTTCTTCAATGCGTCTTGAGGCCCGATTCGCCTACTATGACTCAAGAGCAATCACGCCCTCCCCTTCACCACACGCACGGAGACCTGACGTCCCTAGCACCACACGAGAGGCTCTCTGAGCTCCCCGTTGTACCTCGCGAGAAATCTGATACTGGCGCCGCAGCTGGAGAAAACCCACGAGATGCCCCCGTCATCGCGAGATGAGGGCCTTTTTTCCTGCATGGCCAGGAAAACAATCCCGAGTCATCTCCAAACTCCATAGGAGGCTTCACTCCCTTTAAGCCACGCAGTGGGCTCCAAGAGATACCCGTCACGACTCGACAGGAGAGCGGAGTCCTTTTTTTCCCCTCAAGACGAGGCCTGACTCTCCGGGTGAGTCGAGAATGCAACCCTGAGATCCCTGTTGGCCCAGTAGTGGAACACTAGGTCCTGGACACAAGCGTAGATGAGGTCTATTTTGCCCTGCAGTGACTGGAGAGCAATCCCCAGTTCTAACTTGCAACTCGAAAGGAATACTGGATTTTCCTGGCGCCATACAAGAGGCTCCCTGAGATCCCCGTGGTACTTCATGAGACACCCCACACTGGCGCCGCAGCTCGAGAAAACCCACGAGACGCCACCGTCATCTCGAGATGAGGGCCTTCTTTTCCTGCATGGCCTGGAGTCCAATCCCGAGTCCTCTCTCCAAACTCCACAGGAGGCTTGACTCCCTTTAGTACACACATTGGGCTCCAAGAGATACCCATCGCGACTCGAGACGAGAGCGGAATTCTTTGCTTACTCTCGAGGTGAGAACTGACTCCCGGGATGAGTCTGGAATGCAAACCCGAGATCCCTGTCGCCCCTGGAGAGCAACGTTAGATCCTGGACACAAGCCTAGATTAGGTCTCTTTTGCCCTGCAGTGACTCTAGCGCAATCCCCAGCTCCCCCTCGCAACCCGAATGGAAGATTGGATTTCAAGGCCAACAAGAGGAAGCCTAAATTCCCGGTCATAACTCGAGAATCCCGCCGCAACTCGAGCAAAACCACGTGGTTCTCCCGTCATCGCAAGATGAGGCCCTTGCCCGCTACAGCGTTTCAAAAGATGTCCCAGGTTCCGTCTTGAAATGCGAAACGGTACTTGGCACCCTTGATGCGACCCCAAAAGTCCCCCTACACGCCGGTCTCACTCAAGGGGAACACCGAGGTTCCCGGCACCACTTCATTTAAGCCCCTTCTCCCCTCCTGATCGTGACCGGTGGGTCGATTCCCCTGCTTTGTCTGCAAGGGGGCCCGACCTTCCCTGCACAACTCAGGATGAGGCCGGTCTCATGGGGAAATTCGATACGTAGCTTTGTGGGTGGTGCCACTTGCTGAAAGACTCCAATTTCCCGGTCCGCTCTTGATAAGAATCCGATGCTCGGACACCTCTTGGAAGGCAGCCTTGAGTATGAAGGTACAACACGAAGGGGCACTAACACACCTGTGCATCATCCGGAAAAAAGGGCAGGTTACATACACAGCTCGACAAGTGGCCTGTCACCTCGAGAACAACTCGAGAGGCAAGAGGAGTCCCATCCTCCAGAAAAGACGAGGCCTGACTCTCCTGTACCAACATGCAGGGACCTTGCGATCTGAGTCAGAAATGGAGAGGAACACTGAGGTTCCTGCTTCAACTCGAGATGAGTCCCTCTTACATTCCACCAAATGCAGAGGAGTCTCGAGAGGCCCCTCCAAACTGCACAGTATCCCTGACTTCTCAGAGGCACTCTGAGAAGCTCCCTGAGGTCGCAGGCACAAGTCAAGGGAACCCTGGGTTTTATGCAGTGACCCGAGAAAGACCTCAAGAGTCCTTCTTCAACCCGTCTTGAGGCCCGATTACCCTACCATGACTCGAGAGCAATGACGAGCTCCCCCTAGCCATCTCATGGGGACCTGACTTCCCTGGCGCCACACGAGAGGCTCCCTGAGCTCCCTCTCGTACCTCGTCAGAAACCCGGCACTAGCGCGACAGTCTAGAAAACCCACAAGACGCCGCCGTCATCGCGAGATGAGGGCCTTCTTTTCCTGCATGGCCTGGAGAGGAATCCCAAGTCCTCTATCCAAACAGCACAGGAGGCTTGACTCCCTTTAGGGCACACAGTGGGCTCCAAGAGATACCCATCGCGACTCAAAAGGACAGCGGAGTTCTTTGCTTCCCCTAGAGACGAGGCCTGATTCCCCGGGTGAGTCTGGTATGCAAGCCCGAGATCCCTGTCGCCCCTAGGGATGAACATTAAGTCCTGGACACAAGCCTAGATGAGGTCTATTTTGCCCTGCAGTGACTCGAGGGCAATCCCCAGCTCTCCCTTGAAACTCGAATGGAAGATAGGACTTCCCTGGGACAACACATGAGGAAGACTGTATTCCCCGTCGAAACTCGAGAATCCCGCCACAACTCGAGAAACGCCACGTGGTTCCCCCGTCATCGCAAGATGAGGCCCTTGCCCCCTACAGCGTCTCAAGAGAAGTCCCACGTTCCGTCTTGAAGTGCGAAACGGTATTGGCACCCTTGATGCGACCTCAAAAGTTCCTCGACACACTGGTCTGACTCGAGGAAAACACCGAGGTTCCCGGCACCACTACATCTAGGCCCCTTCTCCCCTCCTGATCGCGACAGGAGGGTCGATTCCCCTGTTTTGTCTTGAAGGGGTTCCCGCCTTTCCCAGTGCATCTCAGGATGAGGCCGGTCTCACGAGGATATTCGAGACATAGCCTCGTGGATGGTGACACATGCCGAAAGACCCCGATTTCCCAGTTCGCTCTTGATAAGATCCCAATGCCCGGACACCTCTTTGAAGATAACCCTTTTGATGAAGGCACAACACGAAGGGGCACTGACACCCCCGGGTATCGTCCGGAGAAACCCGCAGGTACCACACACAGCTCGAGAAGTGACCTGTCACCCCGTGAACAACTGGAGAGGCAAGCAGAGTTCCATTCCTCCACACAAGACGAGGCCTGACTCTCCTGTTCGAACTCTGCAGCGAAACTGCGATCCGAGTCAGATCTGGCCCAGGGTAAGTCAGGAGAAGAAACATAAGTTTCCTGTCTCCACTCGAGATGAGGCCCTCTTCCATTGCACCGAACCCAGTGGAGTCCCGAGAGGCCCCTCCCAACTGCACAGTATCCCTGACTTCTCAGAGGCACCCTTAGACCTTCCTGAGATCACCGGCACAAGTCGAGGGAACCAAGGGTTTCCTGCTCCAACCCGTAAAAGACCTCGAGAGTCCTTCTTCAACGCGTCTTGAGGTGCGATTCCCCTACCATGACTCGAGAGCAATGACGCGCTCCCCCTAGCCACGCGCATAGAAACCTGACTTCCCTGGCGCCACAGGAGAGGCTCCCTGAGCTCCCCATTATACCTCGTGAGCAACACCACACTGGAGCCGCAGCTCGAGAATACCCACGAGACGCCCCAGTCCTCACGAGATGAGGGCCTTCTTTTGCTGTATGGCCTGGAGAGCAATCCTGAGTCCTCTCTCCAAACTCCACAGGAGGCTTGACTCATTTTAGGCCACACAGTGAGCTCCAAGATATACCCGTCGCAACTTGACAGGAGAGCGGTGTCCTTGGCTTCCCCTCGAGACGAGGCCTGACTCCCCGGGTGAGTCGAGAATGCAATGCCGAGATCGCTGTCGCCCCAGCAGAGGAACATTAGGTCCTGGACACAAGCCTAGATGAGGTCTATTTGGCCCTGCAGTGTCTCGAGAGCAATCCCCAGTTCTAACTCGCAATTCGAATGAAAACTGGACTTCCCTGGGCCAGTTGAACAGGAAGCCTGAATTCCCCGTCGTAACTCGAGAATCCCGCTGCAACTCAAGAAAAACCACGTGGTTCTCCCGTCATCGAAAGATGAGGCCCTTGCCCGCTACAGCGTCTCAAGAGAAGTCCCACGTTCCGTATTGAAGAGCGAAAAGTTACTTGGAACCCTTGATGCGACTCCAAAAGTTCCCCGACATACCATTCTCACTTGAGGAGAACACCGAGGTTCCCGGCACCACTTCATCTGAGACTCTTCTCCCCTCTTGATCACGACAGGAGGTTCGATTCCCCTGCTTTGTCTGGAAGGCATTCCCGACCTTCCTGGCGCACATCAAGATGAGGCCAGTCTCACGAGGAAATTTGAGACATAGCCTCGTGGGTGGTGCGGCATGCCAAAAGACCCCAATTCCCTGGTCCGCTCTTGATAAGAACCCGATGGCAGAACCCAACTCGAAGGCAATCCTGTGGATCAAGGCACAACACGAAGGGGCAGTGACACCCCGGTGCATCGTCCAGAAAAACCCGCAAGTTCCACATACAAATCGACAAGTGGCCTGTCACCCCATGAACAACGCGAGAGTCAAGCGGAGTTCCATTCCTCCACATAAGACGAGGCCTGACTCTCCTGTCACAACTCTGCAGGGACTCTGCGATCCGAGTCAGATCCGGCGCATTCGAAGCCAGGAGAGGAACCCTGAGGTTCCTGCCTCAACTTGTCATGAGGCCCTCTTCCATTGCACCAAACCCAGTGGAGTTCCGAGAGGCCCCTCCCAACTCCACAGTGACCCTGACTTCTCAGAGGCACGCTGAGAAGCTTCCTGAGGTCACTGGCACAAGTCGATGGAACCCAGGGTTTCCTGCTGCAACCCAGGAAAGACCTCGAGAGTCCTTCTTTAACACGTCTTCAGGCCCAATTCCCCTACCATGACTCGAGAACAATGACAGGCTCCCTCTCACCACGTGCATAGAGACCTGACTGCCCTGGCACCACATGAGAGGCTCACTGAGCTCCCAGTCTTACTTCGTGAGAAACCCCACACTAGCGCCACAGCTCGAGAAAACCTACGAGACGCCCCAGTCATTGGGAGATGAGGGCCTTCATTTCATGCATTCCCTGGAGAGCAATCCCGTGTCCTCCCTCCAAACACCAGAGGAGGTTTGACTCCCTTTAAGCCACTCAGTGGGCTCCAAGACATACCCGTCCGACTCGAGAGGAGAGCAGAGTCCTTTGCTTCCCCTCGAGACGAGGCCTGCCTCCAAGGTGAGTCTGGAATGCAACCCCGAGATTTCTGTCGAGCCTTGACATGAACATTAGGTCCTGCACACAAGCCTTGGTGGGGTCTCTTTTGCCTTCAGTGACTAGAGCGCACCTCCAGCTCTTCCTCGAATCTCGAATGGAAGATAAGACTTTTGTGGGCCAACACAAGAGGAAGCATGAATTCCCTGTGGTAACTCAAATATCCCACCGCAACTCGAGAAAAACCAAGTGGTTCCGCAGTCATTCCAAGATGAGGCCCATGCCCGCTGGAGCACCCCAAGAGAAGTCCAACGTTCCATTTTGAAGAGCGAAACGGTACTTGGAACGCTTTATGCGACCCCAAAAGTTACCCGACATACCTGTCTCACTTGAGGGAAACACCGAGGTTCCCAGCAGCACTTCATCTGAGCCACTTCTCCCCTCCTGATCGCCACAGGAGGGTCGATTCCTCTGCTTTGTCTGGAAGAGTTTCATGACCTTCGCTGCACACTTCAGGATGAGGCCGATTTCATGAGGAAATTCGAGACAACCCACGTGGGTGGTGCCAAATGCTGAACGACCCCGATATCCCGGTCCGCTCTTCATAAGAACCTGATGCCCGGACACCTCTTCGAAGGCAACCCTGTGGATGAAGACACAAAACGAAGGGTCACTGACACCCCCGTGCATCGTCTGGAAAAACCTGCAGATTCCACACACAGTTTGACAAGGGGCCTGAAACCCATGAACAACTCGAGAGGCAAGCGGAGTTCCATTCCTCAGAAAAGACGTAGCCTGACTCTCCTGTCCCAACTCTGCAGGGACCCTGATGTCGGAGTCCGAAACAGAGAGGAAGTCTGAGGTTCCTGCCTCCCCTCGAGATGAGCCCCTCTTCCATTGCGACAAACCCAGCGGAGTCCCGAGAGGCACCGCCAACTCCACAGTATCCCTCAACTCTCAGAGACACCCTGGGAAGTTCCCTAAGGTCCCCGGCAGAAGTCGAGGGAAACGACTTTTTCCCGCCACAACCCGAGAAAGACCTCGAGAGTCCCTCTTCAACGCGTCTTGAGGCCCTAGTCCCCTCCCATTACTCGAGAGCCACAACGCGCTCCTCCTCGCTACGCGCAGGGAGACCTGACTTCCCTGGCGCCGCACGAGAGGCTCCATGATCCTCGCCGTGCCTCAAGAGAAAACCCCCACGGGCGCCGCAGCTCGAGGAAACCCCTGAGACGCCCCCGTCCTCGCGAGGTGAAGGGCCTTCTTTTCCTGCATGGCCTGGAGAACAATCCCGAGCCCTCTCTCCAAAATGAAGAGGAGGCTTGACTCCATTGACGCCACTAGGGGGCTCCAAGAGATCCGCTTCGCGACTCGGGAGGACAGCGGAGTCCTTTGCTTCCCCTCGAGACGAGGCCTGACACCCAGGGGGATCCTGGAATGCAACCCCGAGATCCCTGCCTTCCCTGGAGAGGAACATTAGGTCCTGGACACAAGCCTAGATGAGGTCTCTTTGGCCCTGCAGTGACTCGAGCTCAACCCCCAGCTTTCCCTCGCCAATCCAATGGAAGACTGGGCTTCCCAGGGCCAACAGAGGAGGAAGCCTGTAATCCCCATCGTCACTCGAGAATCCTGCCGCAACTCTAGAAAAACCACGTGGTTTCACGTCTTCGCAAGATGAGGCCCTTGCCCGGTACGGCGTCTCAAGAGAAGTCCCATGTTCCGTCGTGAAGTGAGACACGGTACCTGACACCCTTCATGCGACATCCAAAAGCTCCCCGAAACGCCGGGTACCCTCGAGGGAACACCGAGAGTCCCGGCACAGCTACATGTGAGCCCGTTCTCCCCTCCTGATCACGACAGGAGAGTCGATTCCCCTGCGTGGTTCAGAAGGGGTTCCCGGCCTTCCCGGTGCACCTCAGGATGAGGCCGGTCTCACAGGGAAATTCGAGACGAGCCACGTGGGTGGTGCCACATGCCAAATGCCCCCGATTCCCCGGTCCGCTTTTGAGAAGGACCCGAGGCCCGGACCCCTCTTTGAAGGCAACCCTGTGGGTGAAGGCACAACACGAAGGGACACTGACACCCCCGTGCATCATCCGGAAAGACCCGCGGGTTCCACACAGAGCTCGACCAGGGGCCTGAAAACCCCTGACAACTCGAGAGGCAAGCGGGGTTCCCTTCCTCAGACAAGATGAGGCATGACTCTCCTGTCCCAACTCTGCAGGGACCCTGTGGTCGGAGCGGAAACGGAGAGGAAGCCTGAGGTTCCTGCCTCCCCTCGAGGTGAGGCCCTCTTCCGCTGCGCGAGACCCAGTGGAGTCCCGAGAGGCCCCGCCTACTCCACAGGATCCCTCACCTCTCAGAGGCACCCTGGGAAGTTCCCTAAGATCCCCCGCAGAAGGTGAGGGAAACGAGGGTTTCCCGCCGCCACCCGAGAAAGACCTCGAGAGTCCTTCTTCAATGCGTCTCGAGGCCCTAGTCCCCTCCAGTGACTCGAGTGCCATGACGCGCTCACCCTCGCCACGCGCATGGAGACCTGACTTCCCTGGCGCCGCACGAGAGGCTCCCTGAGATCCTCGTCGTGCCTCGGGAGAAAACCCCCACGGGCGCTGCAGCTCGAGGAAACCCCTGAGACGCCCCCGTCCTCGCGAGCTGAGGGCCTTCTATTCCTGCATGGCCTGGAGAGCAATCCCGGGTCCTCTCTCCAAACTGAAGAGGAGGCTGGACTCCCTTGAGGCCACTCAGTGGGCTCCAAGAGATCCGCGTCGCCACTCGAGAGGAGAGCGGAGTCCTTGGCTTCCCCTCGAGACGAGGCCTGACTCCCCGAGGGAGCCTGAAATGCAACCCCGAGATCCCTGCCTTCCCTGGAGAGGAATATTAGTTCCCGGACACACGCCTTGATGAGGTCTCTTTTGCCCTGCAGTGACTCGAGCGCTACCCCCAGATTTCCCTCACTACTTGAATGGGAGATGGGGCTTCCCAAGGCCAACCCAAGAGGAAGCCTGAAATCCTCGTCGAAACTCAAGAATCCTGCCGCAACTCGAGAAAAACCACGTGGTTTCAAAGTCTTTGCAAGATGAGGCCCTTGCCCGGTACGGCGTCTCAAGGGAAGTCCCATGTTCCGTCGTGAAGTGAGACACGGTACCTGACACCCTTCATGCGACATCCAAAAGTTCCCCGACATGCCGGATTCCCTTGAGGGGAACACCGAGAGTCCCCGCACCACTTCCTCTGAGCTCCTACTCCTCTCCTGTTCGCGACAGGAGAGTTGATTCCCCTGCGTCGTCTGGAAGGGGTTACCGTCCTGCACGGCGCCCCTCAGGATGAGGCCAGCCTCGCGAGGAAATTCGAGACAAGCCCCGTGGCTGGTGCCCCATGTTGAACGACCCTGATTTCCCGGTCCGCAGTTGAGGAGAACCCGATGCCCTGACACCTCTTCGAAGGCCACCCTGTGAGTGAAGGAACAACACGAAGGGGCACTGACACTCCCGTGCATCGTCTGGAAACACCCGCGGTTTCCACACACAGCTCCACGAGGGGACTGAGACTCCCTGAGCAACTCGAGAGGCAAGCGGAGTTCCCTTCCTCAGACAAGACGAGGCCTGACTCTCCTGCCCCAACGCTGCAGGGACACTGCTGTCGGAGTACGAAATGGAGAGGAAGACTGAGGTCCTGTCTCCCCTCGAGAAGAGGCCCTCTTCGATTGCGCCAAACCCAGAGGAGTCCCGAGATGGCCCACCAACTCCACAGCATCCCTCACCTCTAAGAGGAGCCCTGGGAAGTTCCCTCAGGTCACCGGGAGAAGGCGAGGGAAACGAGGGTTTCCCGCCGCCCCCCGAGAAAGACCTCGAGAGTCCTTCTTCTACACGCCTTGATGCCCTAGTCCCCTCCCAGGACTCGAGAACAATGACGCGCTCCCCCTCGCCACGCTCATGGAGACCTGACTTCCCTGGCGCCGCACGAGAGGCTCCCTGAGAACCTCGTCGTGCCTCGTGAGAAAAGCCCCACGGACGCGGCAGCTCGAGGAAACCCCTGAGAAGCCCCCGTCCTTGCGAGGTGAGGGCCTTCTTTTCCTGCCTTTCCTGGAGAGCAATCCCGAGTCCTCTCTCCAAACTGAAGATTAGGCTTGACTCCCTTGAGGCCACTCAGAGGGCTCCAAGAGATCCGCGTCCTGGCTCAAGAGAAGAGCGGAGTCCTTTGCTTCCCCTCGAGGCGAGGCCTGACTCCACGGGGGACTCTGGAGTGCAACCCCGGGATCCCTGTCTTCCCTTGAGAGTACTACTAGGTCCTGGACACACGCCTAGATGAGGTCTCTTGGGCCCTGCAGTGACTCGAGCGCAACCCCCAGCTTTCCCTCGCAACTCGAATGGAAGATGGGGCTTCCCAGGGCCAACCCAAGAGGAAGCCTGAAATCCCCGTCGTAACTCGAGAATCCCGCCGCAACTCGAGAAAAACCACGTGGTCCCTACGTCTTCACAAGATGGGGCCCTTGCCCGCTACGGCGTCTCAAGGGAAGTCTCACGTTCCGTCCTGAATTGCGAAACGGTACCTGACACCCTTCATGCGACCTCCAAAATTTCCCAGACATGCCGGGTTCCCTCGAGGGGAACACCGAGGGTCCTGGCACCCCTTCATCTGAGCCCCTTCTCCCCTCCTCATCACGACAGGAGAGTCGATTCCCCTGCATATTCTGGAAGGGGTTCCCGGCTTTCCCGGCACACCTCAGGATGAGGCCGGCCTCCCGAGGAAATTCGAGACGAGCCCCATGGGTTGTGCCACATGCCGAACGACCCCGATTTCCCAGTCCGCTCTGGATAAGAAACCGATGCCCGGACACCTCTTCGAAGGCAACCCTGTGGGTGAAGTTACCATTCGAAGGGGCACTGACACCCCCGTGCGTCGTCCGGAAAAACCCGTGGTTTCCACACACAGCTCGACGAGGTGCGTGAGACACCGTGAGCAATTTGAGAGGCAAGCGGAGTTCCCTTGCTCAGACAAGACGATTCCTGACTCTCCTGTCCCAACTCTGCAGGGACCCTGTGGTCGGAGTCCGAAACGGAGAGGAGGCCTGAGGTTCCTGCCTTCCCGGAGATGAGGCCCTCTTCCATTGCGCCAAACCCAGCGGAGTCCTGAGAGGCCCCGCCAACTCCACAGCATCCCTCATCTGTCAGAAGCACACTGGGAAGTTCCCTAAGGTCACCGGTAAACTTTTATTGCACAAGGTCCCCATGAAAAGGCCCACGCAGCAGGACAGCCACAGATTCTGTCTGCCATTAAAGGGCAGTAAGGTGCCCTCCCCCCTTCTTTGCTGCCTCGGCGGCCACCAGGGTGCAATTCGCGTACCCTTCCCTTTCCCATCCTAGCAGGTGCTCCAGGGCCCGCTGGCCTACAAAGTGCCAGAAGCAGGGCTGGGCCAGCCGGCCAGAATTCAGGGTTATGTCCCTTGGACTTCCAGCGGACCCTAGGCTGCTTGGGAAAACCGCGCAGACTCTGAGGTTTTTCAGCAGAGGGGTGGAGCGGTAAAGGCCTTGACCCCAAACACGAGGCCTTTCTGCGACCGCCAGGTTGGGGAGCTCTGAGACTGTGCCAACACAGGGCGGAATACATGGTTCCCTGCTCCAGGCAGTCCCCGTTCCCTTACCTGTGTTCCGCACCCCTCCGCTGTGGCCAATGGATGCCGATCCTTGGGGATCCAGGAGTTCACGAAATGGGCATTCCCAGCCGCAATGGCGACCCCCAACAGCACATCTGGAAAGCCCTCCCCCACCCCCGCCAGGAGCCGACCCCCACTGCGAACGGAACCCCACCCCGCCCCGCGCCGCCAGGTTTCGCCCCGGCCCTGCCGGGCTCCCGGCGGGTTCCCAGCCATATTGGCGACCCCCGGGAGCACAACAGGGACCGACCACCCACCCACAGCGAGCGGAATCACGACCTGTGCAGCCCAGGTTTACCCCACCCTGGCTGCGCTCCCAGCGCGTTTCCAGCTGCAGTGGCCATCTCCGAGAGCACAACTGGGAAGCCCTCCCCTACCCCCGCCAGGAGCCGACACCCGCCCTGCGCCGCCGGGTTCGCCCCGCCCCTGCCGCGCTCCAGGGGCGCTGCCCACCTTCACCAGTGGCTCTCGGTGAGCCCAGTCCCCACGCCCGGTTCCAGGAGAGGCTCTCGGACCTCGCTGCTGCCGCCAGGTCAAACATGAGGACAATACATACACCCCACAGAGACAATCCAAGCTGTCTATGATTTAGGGATAAAACGAGGACTACAGAAAGGCAAGATGACCTGACCTAGGAGGGCCATGATATTCTATAGAACCAGACAAAGTTGGTTACCAAGGAAACTTTTTTCCTTGGAACCCGGAAAGCTGGTTCTTTGCATATGCAATGACCAACAATTAGCTTGTTACCCAAGCCTGCCTCACTGCCACCCCCATCCCCCCACTCCCCAGAAGACTGGCTCAAAGAAATATTTTAAATCTCAGGCGGAAACCTGGAAGATGTCTTGTCTGTCTGTTTGGATTAAGGTATGTGTCAGTGTGAGCCCTGTGTTTTTTGATAATATTGCTCAAGTTCTGAGTTCTGATTTCAATGGTCTCAAGACAAGGCAGCCCTTCCAAATCAAACTGCTGGAAATACAAGAAAACATTAACCTAAATGAATGTCAGAGTCCCGTGAACTGGGAACTGGTCAATATTAAATATCTAGTATTTTTGATTTTGCTCCTCCATTATAGACATGTCTAAGAGTCAACAACATTAAGCACAACATGTTCATAGTGCCTAGGTTTCTTTTGAGGTAAAAATTGCTCTATTGTTATATCTGTCACAAGCTTGTCAGCAAGAAACTACCTGGAAACGACAACAACAAAAGTAAAAAATGTAAATGTGATATGAGCTTTTAGACAAACACTTTACAATAATTATACTCTAAAATATCTGCCTCTCATAGTCTTGATTGAAGGCAGAGGAGAAGGGGATGACAGAGGATAAGATGGTTGGATGGCATCACTGACTCGATGGACATGAGTTTGAGCAAGCCCCTGGAGCTGGTGACGGACACGGAAGCCTGGCGTCCTTCAGGCCACGGGGTCCCAAAGAGTCAGACACGACTGAGCAACTGAACTGAACTGAACTAACAAACGTTTCTCCAGGAGTTTTGGTTACCCGAGTTTCTATCCTTGTGACGACAGTGTATTGAATAGCTAGGTCATTTCCAAATAAATGAAAGTTCTGAAACATTCACGACTTGAAAGGACCTCCCTTTTACACAGAAACAAAAGAGATTTTTGACTCTCCATGAATAGTGTCTGGCACCATCCTGACATGTTAAATGTAAGAAAGCAATTGTTTTGTTTTGTTTTGTTCTGTTCTTGGGGGTGGGGGGAGGGGGGCGGGCTATAGCCAATGCCAATATAAAAGTCAGTTCTTGGTTGCTGAAGGGAAATGTATGACTTGTTATTACAAGAAAGTATGTGGAATGCAATGGCACTTGAGGAAGGAAAACAAAGTAGTTCTGTCTTACAGGTGGCCGTTTCAGGATGGGAGAAGCAAAAGAATGGGTACAGAATGGGATAAGGAGGTTGTAGGGAAAGTGGACCCCCAGAAAAGAGTTCTGTTCCTAGCACAAGTTTTCTTGAGATGTCGAACTGCCTTTGCTAATGGAGTTTAAGTTTCTTTACCTCTTAAGTGATCTCTTCTAGGTTGACCTAGAACAGAAATCTTTTGTTAGCTTTGGCTAAGTAGAGAAGTAGTGTTTCACGGTGACATATGTGATCCTTCCTGACTGTTTGCAGCCCTTTTGATATCGATGCACTGCTTCTGCTGCTGCTGCCGCCGCTGCTGCTGCTAAGTCGTTTCAGTCGTGTCCGACTCTGTGCGACCCCATAGACGGCAGCCCACGAGGCCCCGCAGTCCCTGGGGTTCTCTAGGCAAGAACACTGGAGTGGGTTGCCATTTCCTCCTCCCATGCATGAAAGTGAAAAGTGAACGTGAAGTCGCTCAGTGGTGTCAGACTCTTAGCGACCCCATGGACTGCAGCCTACCAGGCTCCTCCATCCATGGGATTTTCCACGCAAGAGTACTGGAGTGGGGTGCCATTGCCTTCTCCCATATCTATGCACAAGCCTGCCTAAATAATTGACTTCTAGCTAGCTTTGGGATGCCAATGACCATCCACCCTTACCAGGCAACAGAGAAGAGAAAAACACTTACCACAGGAGGTCCTGGTAAGGAACGAGGAACTAACAAGCTCCCACCTACCAGGAATCTGCAGAGGTCAACAAGAGGTCAGCAAGAGATGAGAGACTGCAGTCCAGAGGTCCTAGCACCTTCCGTCTTGCAGCAGACACCCAGCATAGTCAAAACGAATTCAATGTTGCAAAAAATAAGTAAACAAATAAAGGACAGAAGTTCTTTGAACACATGACTGAGATTAGGGGTGAGGAAGTACATGTACGGTGCCCGGAAAATCTTAAAGTATGAGAAAGGAAAGAAATTAAAGACAAATATCAAGCTGTCCAAACTGATAAAAACGAAAGATTACACAGTTTTTTCTGTATATATTACCACATAATAATCTGAAAAGGAATTAAAAAAAATTCCCTTTCAATAATGTCAACATGAATACAACACTTTGCCATGGATGTAACGAGGATGACAAGACTGGCACACTGGAACTTATACACCCTGGCTGAAAACTATCCTGAATACATGGACAGGTATTCCATAACAATGGAAAGACTTAAGATGGCAATACCATTGAATGCATCTTCAATCTGAAATGAAGATTTGATATGATTTGATCGCTCAGAGCTTTTGTGTCATCAATTGTTATTAAAGTATAAATGAGATAGAGAAAGCTGCTGACTTAGACTTGAGGCGGGGTGTACGCCCTGCTGGTCTCTAGCCAGATATTCTACAGGCACTAGCAGTCAGCTAAGGAAAGAAAGGCACTGTCTCAGGGAATGGCACCAGGCCCCTCCCCCACGACATGCCTTGAGGTCACATTGGCAGCAGGTGAGTCATCCTGGGCCAAAAACTGATTGACATGAATCTTGAAGAAAAGCAGTATTCCAGGCAAATATATCATTTCCTTAACATAGATTAGGAGAACAAGGTACGAGGAAAACATACTGTTTTGTTCAAGTCGCTTCTGAGCCTATTGGGGGAACCGACCTGAAGCCAGAGTCCAGCAGATATACATAGGATATTTACATCGCTTAAGACAAACATTTCCTCAGGAACAAATGCATTGCTTAGCTCAAGGTTTGTCTGCGAAATTCTTACACATCAGGAGATGGCTCCGAGCTGTGTTTCTACACACAAGAACATGAATGCAAAGGACAAGCCTGCACAGCCCATCTGCCCCCCTCCCCCACAGCCAGCAGCATTTCCAAGTGACCTCCTAAGGCCTTCCCCAAAATACAGGGGCACCTCTGGGTTTCCTGTTTCCCTCACTTCGAACACTTTTCTTAAAAAAAAAAAAAATCCTGCACACTTCTTGATAGAATGCCACAGTGCAAGGAAAACAGGCCTTCAATACTTAAACCTCCCTGTGCCAAACACTTGGGGCTTGGTTTTTTTTTGTTTTGTTTTTTAATTACACCACCACATAATTTAAACTTTTTACAATTTCTAATTATTCAGTACCAAAACACCAAACTTTTATTGCACAAGGTCCCCATGAAAAGGCCCACGCATCAGGACAGCCACAGATTCTGCCATGAAAGGGCAGCAAGGTGCCCTCCCCCCTTCTTTGCTGCCTGGGCGGCCACCAGGGTTTGAAATCCATGCACCCTACTAAGTTTCTAGGGTGCAATCCGTGGACCCTTCCCTTTCCCATCCCAGCAGGTGCTCAAGGGCCCGCTGGCTTACAAAGTGCCAGAAGCAGGGCTGGGCCAGCCGGCCAGAGTTCAGTGTTCTGTCCCTTGGACTTCCAGGGGACACTAGGCTGCTTGGGAAAACCGTGCAGACTGAGATTTTTCAGCAAAGGGGTGGAGCGGTAAAGGCCTTGACACCAAGGGTGAGGCCTTTCTGCAACCGCCAGGTTGGGGAGCTCCGAGAATGTGCCAACAGAGGGCGGAATACTTGGTTCCCTGCTCCAAGCAGTCCCAGTTCCCTGACCTGTGGCCCGCAGCCCTCCGCTGCACCCACTAGATGTGGATCCTTGGGGACACAGGAGCGTAGGAAATGGGCGTTCCTAGCCGCAGTGGCGACCCCCGAGAGCACAACTGGGACCGAACCCCCACCCACAGCCATCTAAATCTCGACCCGCGCAGCCCAGGTTTACCCTGCCCCGGGTGCACTCCAGGCGCGTTTCCAGCCGCAGTGGCCACCACGGAGAGCACAACTGGGAAGCCCTCCCCCACCCCCACCAGGAGCCGAACCCCGCCCCGCGCCACCCGGGTTCACCCCGCCCCTGCCGCACGCCCAGCGCGTTTCCAGCTGCAGTGGGGACCCCCGAGAGCACAACTGTTACCGCCCCACACCCCCTCCCGACCAGAACCCCGACCCGCGCCGCCCGGGATCGCACCGCCCCTGGCGCGCTCCCGGGGCGTTGCCCACTTCCACCAGGGGCTCCTGGTGAGCCCCGTCCCCACGCCCGGTTCCAGGAGAGGCTCTCGGACCTCGCTACTTCCGCCAGGTCAAACACGAGGACAATACATCCACCCCACAGAGACAATCCAAGCTGTCTATGATTTAGGGATAAAACGAGGACTACAGAAAGGAAAGATGTCCTGACCTAGGAGGGCCATGAGAGTCTATAGATCCAAACAAAATTGGGTACCAAGGAAACTTTTTTCCTTGGAACCCGGAAAGCTGGTTCTTTGCATATGCAATGACCAACAATTAGCTTGTTACCCAAGCCTGCCTCGCTGCCACCCCCACTCCCC
Source organism: Bubalus kerabau (assembly GCF_029407905.1). Taxonomy (NCBI): domain Eukaryota; kingdom Metazoa; phylum Chordata; class Mammalia; order Artiodactyla; family Bovidae; genus Bubalus; species Bubalus kerabau. The sequence goes on from NC_073633.1 coordinate 1,029,412, forward strand.
CCCCCACTCCCCAGGAAAACGGCTCAAAGAAATATTTTAAATCTCAGGCGGAAAACTGGAAGATGTCTTGTCTGTCTGTCTGGATTAAGGTATGTGTCAGTGTGAGCCTTGTGTTTTTTGATAATATTGCTCAAGTTCTGAGTTCTGATTTCAATGGTCTCAAGACAAGGCAGCCCTTCCAAATCAAACTGCTGGAAATACAAGAAAACATTGACCTAAATGAATGTCAGAGTCCCGTGTACTGGGAGCTAGTCAATATTAAATATCTAGTATTTTTGGTTTTGCTCCTCCACTATAGATATGTCTAAGAGTCAACAACATTAAGCACAACATGTTCATAGTGCCTAGGTTTCTTTTGAGGTAAAAATTGCTCTATTGTTATATGTGTCACAAGCTTGTCAGCAAGAAAGTACCTGGAAACAGCAACAACCAATGTAAAAAATGTAAATGTGATATGAGCTTTTAGATAAACTCTTAACAATAATTATACTCTAAAATATCCGCCTCTCATAGTCTTGATTGAAGGCAGAGGAGAAGGGGATGACAGAGGATAAGATGGTTGGATGGCATCACTGACTCGATGGACATGAGTTTGAGCAAGCCCCTGGAGTTGGTGATGGACACGGAAGCCTGGCGTCCTGCAGGCCACGGGGTCCCAAAGAGTCAGACTCGACTGAGCAACTGAACTGAACTGAACTTGCAATCGTTCCTCCAGGTGTTTTGGTTACCTGAGTTTCTATCCTGGTGCTAAACTAAGTGACGACAGTGTATTGAATAGCTAGGTCACTTCCAAATAAATGAAACTTCTGAAACATTCACGACTTGAAAGGACCTCCCTTTTACACAGAAACAAAAGAGATTTTTGACTCTGCATGAATAGTGACTGGCACCATCCGAACATATTAAATGTAAGAAAGCAATTTTTTTGTTTTGTTTTGTTTTGTTCTGTTCTTGCAGGAAGCGGGGTGGGCGCTATTATCACTGATAGGTATGCTCACCAATCTATCAAATGCCAATATAAGAGTCAGTTCTTGGTTGCTGAAGGGAAATGTATGACTTGTTATTACAAGAATGTATGGAATGCAATCACACTTTAAGAAGGAAAACGAAGTAGTTCTGTCTTACAGGTGGCATTTTCAGGACGGGAGAAGCAAAGGAATGGGTACAGAATGGGATAAGGAGGTTGTAGGGAAAGTAGGCCCCCAGAAAAGAGTTTTGTGCCTAGCACAAGTTTTCTTGAGATGTTGAACTGCCTTTGCTAATGGAGTTTAAGTTTCTTTACCTCTTAAGTGATCTCTTCTAGGTTGACCTAGAACAGAAATCTTTTGTTAGCTTTGGCTAAGAGGAGAAGTATTGTTTCACGGTGACATATGTGATCCTACCTGACTGTTCTCATCCCCTTTGATATCTATGCACTGCTGCTGCTGCTGCTGCAGCTGCTAAGTGGTTCAGTTGAGGCCGACCCTGTGCCACGCCATAGATGGCAGCCCACCAGGCCCTGCAGTCCCTGGGGTTCTCTAGGCAAGAACACTGGAGTGGGTTGCCATTTCCTCCTCCTATGCATGAAAGTGAAAAGTGAAAATGAAGTCGCTCAGTGGTGTCCGACTCTTAGCCACCCCATGGACTGCAGCCTACCAGGCTCCTCCGTCCTTGGGATTTTCCAGGAGTGGGGTGCCATTGTCTTCTCCCATATCTATGCACAAGCCTGCCTAAATAATTGACTTCTAGCCAACTTTGGGATGCCCATGACCACCCACCCTTACCAGGCAACAGAGAAGAGAAAAACACTTACCACAGGAGGTTCTGATAAGGAACAAGGAACTAACAAGCTCCCACCTACCAGGAATCTTCAGAGGTCAACAAGAGGTCAGCAAGAGATGAGAGACTGCAGTCCAGAGGTCCTAGCTACTTCCATTTAGCAACAAACACCCAGCATAGTCAAAACGATTTCAATGTTAAAGAATAAATAAATAAATAAATAAAAGGACAGAAGTTCTTTGAACACATGTCTGAATTTAGGGGTGAGGCATTACATATGTGTCCCAGGATAATCTTAAAGTGTCAGAAAGTAAAGAAATTAAAGACAACTATCAAGCTGTCCAAACTGATAAAAATGAATGATTACACAGTTTTATCTGTATACATTAGCAGATAATAATCTGAAAAGGAATTTTAAAAAATTCCCTTTCAATAATATCAACATGAATAAAACACTTTGCCATGGATGTAACGAGGATGACAAGACTGGCACACTGGAAATTATACACCCTGGCTGAAAACTATCCTGAATACATGGACAGATATTCCATAACGATGGAAAGACTTAAGATGGCAATACCATGGAATGCATCTTCAATCTGAAATGAAGATTTGATATGATTTGATCGCTCAGAGCTTTTGTGTCATCAAGTGTTATTAAAGTATTAAAGAGATAGAGAAAGCTGCTGACTTAGACTCGAGGCAGGGTGGGGGGGGGTAGTAAGAGTACCCCCTGCTGGTCTTTAGCCAGATATTCTACAGGCACTAGCAGTCAGCTAAGGAAAGAAAGGAACTGTTTCAGGGAATGGCACCAGGCCCTTCCCCCCCGACATGCATTGAGATAATATTGGCAGCAGGTGAGTCATCCCGGGCCAAAACTTGATTGACATGAATCTTGAAGAAAGGCAGTATTGCAGGCAAATATATCATTTCCTTAACATAGATAAGGAGAACAAGCTAGGAGGAAAACATGCTGTTTTGTTCAAATCGCTTCTGAGCCTTTTGGGGGAACCGACCTGAAGCCAGAGTCTAGCGGAAATACATAGGATATTTACATCGCTTAAGACAAACATTTTCTTAGGAAAAAATGCATTGCTTAGCTCAAGGTTTGTCTGCGAAATTCTTACACATCAGGAGATGGCTCCGAGCTGGGTTTCCACACACAGGAACATCCATGCAAAGGACAAGCCTGCACAGCCCATCTGCCGCCCTCCCGCACATCCAGCAGCATTTCCAAGTGACCTCCTAAGGCCTTCCCCAAAATACAGGGGCACCTCTGGGTTTCCTGTTTCCCTCACTTCGAACACTTTTCTTAAAAAAAAAAAAAATCCTGCACACTTCTTGATAGAATGCCACAGTGCAAGGAATACAGTCCTTCAATATTTAAACCTCCATTTGCAAAACACTTGGAGCTTGGTTTTGTTTTGTTTTGTTTTTTAATTACACCACCACATAATTTAAAGCTTTTACACGTTCTAATTATTCAGTTCCAAAACACCAAACTTTTATTGCACAGGGTCCTCATGAAAAGGCCCACGCAGCTGGACAACCACAGATTCTGCCATGAAAGGGCAGCAAGGTGCCCTCCCCCCTTCTTTGCTGCCTGGGCGGCCACCAGGGTTTGAAATCCATGCACCCTACTAAGTTTCTAGGGTGCAATCCGTGGACCCTTCCCTTTCCCATCCCAGCAGGTGCTCAAGGGCCCGCTGGCTTACAAAGTGCCAGAAGCAGGGCTGGGCCAGCCGGCCAGAGTTCAGTGTTCTGTCCCTTGGACTTCCAGCGGACACTAGGCTGCTTGGAAGAACCGCGCAGACTCGGAGATTTTTCAGCAGAGGGGTGGAGCGGTAAAGGCCTTGACCCCAAAGGCAAGGCCTTTCTGCGACCGCCAGGTTGGGGAGCTCCGAGAATGTGCCAACAGACGGCGGAATACTTGGTTCCCTGCTCCACGCAGTCCCAGTTCCCTTACCTGTGGTCCGCAGCCCTCCACTGCACCCACGGGATGGCGATCCTTGGGGACCCAGGAGCGGACGAAATGGGCGTTCCCAGCCGCAGTTGCAACCCCCGAGAGCGCAACTGGGAACCCCTCCCCATCCCCCCCATGAGCCGACCCCCGCCCCGCGCCCCCAGGGTTAGCCCCGCCCCTGCCGCGCTCCCGGCGCGTTCCCAGCCTCAGTGGCGACCCCCGGGAGCACAACTGGGACCGACCCCCACCCAAAGCCATTGGAATCTCGACCCGCGCAGCCCGGGTTTACCCAGTCCCGGGTGCACTCCCGGCGCGTTTGCAGCCTCAGTGTCCACCTCTGAGAGCACAACTGGGAAGCCCGCCCCCACCCCCGCCAGAAGCCGACCCCCGCCCCACGCCGCCCGCGTTCGCCCCGCCCCTGCACGGTCCAGGTATCTTCCCAACTTCTAGCGTTCACGCCCGGGTAGGAGCAGGATGTAGGAGTATGGGAGATGTGTCTGGAGCCTGACAGCCTCAGCTCCGCTCTGGCCTGCCCTTTGGACCTAGGAGCCAGGCCAACTTGCAGAGGGCTTAGGGCCCCATTGTATGCAAACTACCAAGGCCTACCGCAAGGAGAGCTCTGTCCGAGGGAAGGGAAGCGCCCCAGGCTGCATTCCCAAGCTGTTGTTTAGCCGCCCAGACTCAGCACTGCACAGGGGTAATCAGGCTCTCTGTGCCCGCAGCTTCACACACAGGTGTGTCTCCGTAGGAATCAAGAAAGATCCTGACAGAGTGAGGTTCATTAGAGCTATACTAAAGAGCAAAGGCTTGTCCATGTGGTCTTGCCTTCCCCTGTGCCTTTGGGTCTCCAGGCTCGGCCCCAGCTCCGTGGAAACAACACCTGAGAAAATATCTTCAAGATCCACTTTTCCCAGTGTCTGGGAACCGGGGTTCGTAGGAGGAGAGAAAAGCACGCCTCCATAGGGAACGAAAAGGCAGCCCACCTGCCTGTGTTTTGAAGCCTCTATTTGGAAGGAATGGGTTAGCTTCTCCTAAAGGAGACCTCCAGATCTGCTCAGAAGTCGGTAATTCCAGAGGCAGGGTACTGGTTCCTGACTGCCCTTTGCTAGCCTTGCAAAGATATTCCTAGATTCTAGAGTTATTTTCCATGAAGGAGCAGGCTTCGGGAATGTGTCAGACGGGACTGGCTCCTTATTGACCTCAGCTCAGCTATTGCCTTTCCATTCAAACTAGAACAAGGCCCTACTTTATGAAGGGTAAGGGTCTTCTTCTTTGCAAACTGCCAAGGGCTACAGCAATGAGACCTCTGTCAAGGTGAGGGAAGCCTAAGAGGATGGATTCTCAAGCAGGTGCTTTGCCACAAAGCATCAGCACCCCACGGAGAGAATCAAGCTCCCTGTGCACCAATGTTGGGAGTGTAGCTTCACACACAGAGTTGTCTCTATAGGAGCCAAGAATGTTCCTGAGAGATTAGGTTCACTAAACCTCTCCTACAGAGCATAGACCTGTCCATGTGGTTTTGCCTTCCCCTGTGAGTTGGGTCCTCGAGGTCTGCCACACCTCCGGGGAAACTGTCCCTGAGAAAAGATCTCCAGGAACCGCTTCGCCGAGGCTGGGAAATGCTGTTCACATGAAGTAAGGCAAGCGAATCTCCTGCATAGTAAAAGAGGCCTTACAGTCCCTGGAGGAGCAGGCTGCCAGAATGTGTGAAACCTGACTGTTGCCTTACTGGCCTCAGCTCCACCATTGCCTGTTCATCCGTGCTAGCACCCAGGCCTACTTGGAAAAGCGTTTGGGTGCAGATTTCTACAAAGTGCCAAGGGCTACAGCAGTGAGAATTCTCTCAGTGGTAAGGGAGAGCATTTTATGGATTCTCAAGCTGTTTTCTGAATGACAGCATCAAAATGAACAGAGAGAATCAGGCTCTCTCTGCCCCTATGTTAGGTACGCAGCTTCACACACAGAGGTGTCTCTGTAGGAGCCAAGAATGCTCCTGAGAGATGAGGTTCACTAGAGGTCTGCTACAGAGCATAGACCTGTCCATGTGGTCTTGCCTTCCCCTGTGCCTTTGGGCCCCGGGCTCGGCCCCAGCTCCGTGGAAACAACCCCTGAGAAAATATCTTCAAGATACGCTTTTCCCAGAGGCTGGGAACTGGGGTTCATAGGAGGAGAGAAAAGCAAGCCTCCTTCGGGCACGAAAGGCAGCCAACCTGCCTGTGTTTTGAAGCCTCTATTTGGAAGGAATGGGTTAGCTTCTCCTAAAGGAGACCTCCAGATCTGCTCAGAAGTCGGTAATTCCAGAGGCAGGGTGCTGGTTCCTGACTGCCCTTTGCCAGCCTTGCAAAGACATTCCAAGATTCTAGAGTTATATTCCATGAAGGAGCAGGCTTCGGGAATGTGTCAGAGGGGACTGGCTCCTTATTGGCCTCAGCTCAGCTATTGCCTTTCCATTCAAACTAGGACAGGGCCTACTTTATGAAGGGTAAGGGTCTTCTTTGAAACTGCCAAGGGCTACAGCAATGAGACCTCTGTCAAAGCGAGGGAAGCCTAAGAGGATGGATTCTCAAGCAGGTGCTTTACTACAAAGCATCAGCACCCCACGGAGAGAACCAAGATCCCTGTTCCCCAATGTTGGGAGTGTAGCTTCACACACAGAGTTGTCTCTATAGGAGCCAAGAATGTTCCTGAGAGATTAGGTTCACTAAACCTCTCCTACAGAGCATAGACCTGTCCATGTGGTTTTTCCTTCCCCTGTGAGTTGGGTCCCCGAGGTCCGCCACACCTCCGGGGAAACTGTCCCTGAGAAAAGATCTCCAGGAACCGCTTCGCTGAGGCTGGGAAACGCTGTTCACAGGAAGTAAGGCAAGCGAATCTCCTGCAGAGAAAAAGAGGCCTTACTGTCCCTGGAGGAGCAGGCTGCCAGAGTGTGTGAAACCTGACTGTTGCCTTACTGGCCTCAGTTCCACCATTGCCTGTTCCTCCGAACTAGGACCCAGGCCTATTTGGAGAAGCGTTTGGGTGCGGATTTCTACAAAGTGCCAAGGGCTACAGCAGTGAGAATTCTCTCAGCGGTAAGGGAGAGCATTTTATGGATTCTCAAGCTGTTTTCTGAACGACAGGGTCAAAATGAACTGAGAGAATCAGGCTCTCTGTGCCCCTATGTTAGGTACGCAGCTTCACACACAGAAGTGTCTCTATAGGAGCCAAGAATGTTCCTGAGAGATGAGGTTCACTAGAAGTCTGCTACAGAGCATAGACCTGTCCATATGGTTTTGCCTTGCCCTGAGAGTTGGGTCCCCGAGGTCCGCCCCAGCTCAGGGGAAGGAGCCCCTGAGAAAAGATCTCCAGGGACCGCTATTCCCCCAGGCTGGCAAACGCAGTTCACAGGAGGTAACACAAGCGAGCCTCCTGCAAGGCACAACAGGCCTTAGTCTCCCTGGACGATCAGGCTGCCAGAGTGTGTGAGACCTGACTGGTGCCTTACTGGCCTCAGCTCCGCCATTGCGTGTTTCTCCGAACTAGGACCCAGGCCTACTAGGAGAAGGGTTTGGGTATGGATTTCTAAATACTGCCAAGGGGTATAGCAATGAGAACTGTGTCACGGGTAAGGAAGAGCATTGTATGGATTTTCAAGCTGTTGTTTGAACGACAGCTTCAAAGCTGCACAGAGAGAATCAGACTCTGTGTCTCCATGTTCGGTACACAGCTTCACAGACAGGGCTGTCTCCATAGGAAACAAGAACGTTCCTGACAGAGTGAAGTTCACTAGAGCTCTCCTAGAGAGCAAAGACTTGTCCATGTGGTTTTTCTTCCCCTGTGCGTTTGGGGCTCCAGGCTCGGCCCCAGCTCCGTGGAAACAACCCCTGAGAAAAGATCTTCAAGATCCGCTTTTCCCAGAGGCTTGGATGTGGGGTTCATAGGAGGCGGGAAAAGCAGGCCTCCTTCAGAGAGCAAGAGGCAGCCAAGCGGCCTGCGTTTGGAAGCCTCTATTTGGAAGAATGGGTTAGCTTCCCCTAAGGGAGACCTCCAGATCTGTTCAGAAGTCGGTAATTCCAGAGGCAGGGTGCAGGCTCCTGACTGCCCTTTGCCAGCCTTGCAGAGACATTCCTAGATTACAGCGTTATTTTCCATGAAGGAGCAGGCTTCGGGAATATGTCAGACTTGACTGGCGCCTTATTGGCCTCAGCTCAGCTCTTGCCTTTCCTTTCAAACTAGGACAAGGGCCCACTTTATGAAAGGTAAGGGTCCTCTTCTTTCCAAACTGCCAAGGGCTACAGCAATGAGACCTCTGTCAAGGCGAGGGAAGCGTAAGCTGATGGATTCTCAAGCAGGTGCTTTGCCACAAAGCATCAGCACCCCACGGAAAGAATCTGGCTCCCTTTGCCCCTACGTTGCGTGTGTAGCTACACGCACAGAGGTGTCTCGATAGGAGCCAAGAATGTTCCTGAGAGAGGAGGTTCACTGTTGGGGGCCAGAGTGAGGCACTCCGCCCATGGCAAAGGTCATGAGGAAGGAGGCTCGACATACGCAAAGGCGGGATCGAGCCTCAGGAGTCCCCCTGGAAATCCTCGAGCATCTACCCCCATCACCAGAGCCTGCCTACCTTACTACTTTGTGCTCTCACCTACACCTCTGACTTTACGGGGGGCTGTCCCCCACCACCTCTTTCGGAGAAGGAGTTAACCTAGAGCTCCAGTTGATAAAAACCCCTGGGTGTGACAAGAGTGTTTTAACCTACAAACTCCTCTGAAGGTTCTCTAGCCTGCCTGACAGGCTTGTCCGGCCACATGTGATTGCTCACAGCCTCCCAACCATGAGAGGCACGAGATGCTTTAAACCTTCTAAAAACAGGTTCCTTAGAAAAGTTAGAAAATTATTAGTATAAGTATAATGGGCTGATTAGAAATCATATTGGTGAAGGGTTTTTCATTTGTTGAGCTGATGTTTACTGCTAAGTCTCCACATCCCCTGCCCTTATACACATTAATGAATATATAGAAGAAATAAGTATTAACCTTTGATATAAATCACGTTAGACCTTAGGCTAAGTAAATTCTTTCCTTAACTAAAACCCACTACACCCTCACCCTATAGGAATGTAACTTTATTTGGGTGGCGTCTGTTTTAAGAATAATCACCCCTGGAGAAATAAGTGTCCTGGTTGACTGACCGCTGTCACAAGGAGAGGGTCGTAAATTGTCAGCAGGCCCCCCGGCCAGAAGATGATGTAACACCCCTAAGACCTCTGTATACTTTTGTATGATGCACCTGACTTTGATAAAAGTCAGGACTGCTGACCCCACGTGACTTTTGCATAACATCTCAGTGTATAAAAGTAGACCATGGAAAATAAAGAATTGGGATCAGTTTCTCGAAATACTGGTCTCCCCATGTCTCTCTCTCTCTCTCTCACTCTGGTTGAGTCTCCATCTGGAGCGCGGAACCCACCAAGCTTACTAATTTTGCCTGGTCTTCTAAGATCCGACCGGGGAGGCCTCAGTGTCTCCTCTCCTTCGGGAGAACGGAAGGACGCCTGCGGCCTACGTAAGTGGTGCAAGCTTCTTGTCTTGAAGTTTTATTGGTCCCCCGCGTAAACCAAGCTACTCAGCCTCTTTTCTCCACTGAATTTTCCTACTGAGCTATCCTCATTTTATTACTCTTTATATCCTTAATTAACGTTTAATTAAGCAGTTGTTCCCTGACCCTCGCCTACGCCGTCTCTGCTTCGAATACCCTGGATCAGCTGGGGCTGGACCCCGGCAGTTCACTAGAGATCTCCTACAGAGCATAGACCTGTCCATTTGGTTTTGCCTTCCCCTGTGAGTTGGGTCCCCGAGGTCCGCCCCAACTCCGGGGAAACAGCCCCTGAGAAAAGATCTCCAGGAACTGCTTTCCGCCCAGGCTGGGAAACGCTGTTCACAGGAAGTAAGGCAAGCGAGCCTCCTGAAGGGAAATAGAGGCCTTACTGTCCCTGGAGGAGCAGGCTGCCAGAGTGTGTGACACCTGACTGGTGCCTTACTGGCCTCAGCTCCGCTATTGCATGTTCATCTGAACTTGAACCCAGGCCTACTTGGAGAAGTGTTTGTGTGCCGATTTCCAGAAACTGCGAAGGGCTACAGCAATGATAACTCTCTCAGTGGTAAGGGAGAGCATTGTGTGGATTCTCAATTTGTTGTTTGAACGACAGCGTCAAAGCTGCACAGAGAGAATCAGGTCTCTGTGTCTCTATGTTGGCAATGCAGCTTCCCACACAGAGATGTCCCCGTTGGAGCCAAGAACATTCCCCACAGACTGAGGTTCACTAGAGCACTCCTAGAGAGCAAAGACTTATCCATGCGGTTTTCCCTTCCCCTGTGCGTGTGGGTCTCTGGGATCAGCCCCTGCTCCTTGGAAACAGCCTCTGAGAAAAGATCTCCAAGAACCTCTTATCCCCCAGGCTGGGAAGCGGAGTTCACAGGAGGTGGGATAAGCAAGCTTCCTTCGGCAAGAAGAGACAGCCAACCGGCCTGTGTTTGGAAGCCTATATTTGCAAGGAATGGGTTAGTTTCTCCTGACCGAGACCGCCAGATGTGCTGAGAAGATAGAAATTCCAGAGGCAGGGTCGAGGTTCCTGACTGCCCTTTGCCAGCCTTGCAAAGACATTCCCAGATTCTAACGTTATTTTCCATGAAGGAGCAGGCATCGGGAATATGTCAGACTTGACTGGCGCCTTACTGGCCTCAGCTCAGCTACTGCCTTTCCATTCAAACAAGGACAAGGGCCTACTTGGTGAAGGGTAAGGGTCTGCTTCTTTCCAAACTGCCAAGGACTACAGCAATGAGACCTCTGTCAAGGTGAGGGAAGCCTATGCGGATGGATTCTTAGCAGGTGCTTTGCCACAAAGCATCAGCACCCACGGAGAGAATCAGACTCCCTTTGCCACTATGTTGGGTGTGTAGCTTCATGCACAGAGGTGTCTCTGTAGAAGCCAAGAATGTTCCTGAGAGACGAGGTTCACTAGAGCTCTCCTACAGAGCATAGACCTGTCCATGTGGTTTTGTCTTCCCCTGTGAGTTGGGCCCCCGAGGTCCGACCCAGCTCCAGGGAAACAGCCCCTGAGAAAAAATCTCCAGGAACAGCTTTGCGCCCAGGCTGGGAAATGCAGTTCACAGGAGGCAAGGCAAGCGAGCCTCCTGCAGGGAAAAAGAGGCCTTACTGCTCCTGGACGATCAGGCTGCAAGAGTGTGTGAGACCTCACTTGTGCCTTACTGGCCTCAGCTCCGCCGTTGCCTGTTATTCCGAGCTAGGACCCAGGCCTACTTGGAGAAGGGTTAGGGTGCGGATTTCTACAAACTGTCAAGGACGACAGCAATGAGAATTCTCTTAGCAGTAAGGGAGAGCATTGTATGGATTCTCAAGCTGTTGTTTGAATGACAGCTTCAAAGCTACACAGAGAGAATCAGGCTCTCTGTTCCCCTATTTTGGCTGTGCAGCTTCACACACAGAATTTGACTCTGTTGGAGCCAGAAATATTCCTGAAAGACTTAGGCTCACCAAAGCTGTCCTCCAGAGCAAAGACATTGGATGTGGTTTTGCCTTCCCTTGTCAGTATGGGTCCCCTAGCTTGGCCCCAGCTCCGGGGATACAGCCTCTGAAAAAAATCTTCCAAGAAGCGATTTTCCTCCAGGCTGTTAAGCGGAATTCGCAGTTTGCAAGTTAAGGAAGCCTGCTTCGTGGAAGAGCAAGCAGCCAACTGGCCCTGTGTTAGGAAGCCTGTATTTGAAAGGAATGGGTTAGCTTCTACAGCGGGAGAACCTCAGATCTGCTCAGGGGACTGAAATACTAGAGTCAGGGTCGAGGTTCTCCCTTGTCCTTTGCGCACCTTGCAAAGACATTCCTAGCTTCTAGCGTTAGTGTCCCTGTAGTAGCAGGCTGCAGGAGCGTGTGATAAATGACTGCCGCGTTCCTGTCCTCAGCTCCGCTATTGACTTTCTATTCGAACTAGAACCCAGGCCTACTTTGAGAGGGGTTAGGGTCCAGTGTTTTCAAACTGCCAAGGGCTACGGCAATGCGAGCTCTGTCAGAGGTAAGAAAAGAGCAATTGGTTGGATTCTTCAGCTGCTGCGTGGCTGCACAGCTTCCGCGCCGCATGGAGAGCATGAGGCTCCTTGTGGCCCTATTTTGGGTATGCAGCAACATGCACACAGAATGTCTGTGTTCACTTATGTACAGGCTTATGAACACTAGAGCTCTCCTACAGAGCAAAGACCACTCAGTGGGCTCCAAGAGATACCTGTCGCGACTCGAGAAGAGAGTGGAGTCCTTTGCTTCCCCTCGAGATGAGGCCTGACTCCCCGGGTGAGTATGGAATGCAACCCCAAATCCCTGTCGCCTATGGAGAGGAACATTAAGTCCTGGATACAAGCCTAGATGAGGTCTAGTTTGCCCTTCAGTGAATGGAGCCCAATCCCCAGCTCTCCCTGGCAACTCGAATGGAAGATTAGACTTCCTGGGCCAACACAAGAGGAAGCCTGAATTCCCCGTCGTAACTCGAGAATCCCACCGCAACTCGAGAAAAACCACGTGCTTCCCTCGTCATCGCAAGATGAGGCCCTTTGTCCGCTACAGCATCTCAAGAGAAGTCCCACGTTCCATCCTGAAGTGCGAAACGGTACTTGGCACCCTTGATGCGACCCCAAAAGTTCCGCGACATACCAGACTCACTCAAGGGGAACACCGAGGTTCCCGGCACCACTTCATCTGAGCCCCTTCTCCTCTCCTGATTGCGACAGGAGGGTCGACTCCCCTTCTCTGTCTGCAAGGGGTTCCCGACCTTCCGGGCGCACCTCAGGATGAGGCCGGTCTCATGAGGAAGTTCGAGACGTAGCCTCGTGGGTGGTGCCACATGTCGAAAGACCCCAATTTCACGGTCCACTCTTGAAAAGAACCCGATGCCAGCACACCTCTTTGAAGGAAAACCTGTGGATGAAGGCACAACACGAAGGGGCACTGACACCCACGTGCATCGTCCAGAAAAACCCGCAGGTCCCACAGACATTTCGACAAGTGGCCTGTCACCCTGTAAACAACTCGAAAGGCAAACGAAGGTCCATTCCTCAACAGAAGACTAGGTGTGACTCTCTTGTCCCTATTCTGCAGGGACCATGGGATCCGAGTCAGAAACGGAGAGGAAGCCTGAGGTTCCTGCGTCCACTCGAGACGAAGCCCTCTTCCATTGCACCACAACCAGTGGAGTCCCGAGAGGCCCCTACCAACTCAAAAGTATCCCTGAGTTCTCAGAGGCAGAAAAAGAAGATCCCTGAGGTCACAGGCACAAGTCGAGGGACCCCTGGGTTTTCTGCCGTGACTCGAGAAAGACCTCGAGAGTGCTTCAAAATGTGTTGAGTCGCGATTCCCCTACCATGACTCGAGAGGCATGACACGCTCCCCCTCGCCAAGCGCATGGAGACCTGACTAACCTGGCACTGCACGAGAGGCCCCATGAGTTCCTCATCGTACCTCGTGAGGAAACCCACACTGGCGCGGCAGATCGAGGAAACACATGAGACACCCCGGTCATCGCGAGATGAGGGCCTTATTTTCCTGCATGGCCTGGAGACCAATCACGAGTCCTCTCTCCAAACTGAAGAGGAGGCTGGACTCCCTTGAAGCCGCTCAGGGGGCTCCAAGAGATCCGCGTCGCGACTCGAGAGGAGAGCGGAGTCCTTGGCTTCCCTCGAGACGAGGCCTGACTCCCCGGGGGAGCCTGGAATGCAACCCCGAGATCCCCGCCTTCCCTGCAGAGGAATATAAGGTCCCGGACACACGCCTAGGTGAGGTCTCTTGGCCCCTGCAATGACTCGAGCGCAACCCCCAGCTTTCCCTCGCAACTCGAGGGGAAGATTGGGCTTCCCAGGGCCAACCCAAGAGGAAGGCTGAGATCCCCATCGTAACTCGAGAATCCCGCCGCAACTCGAGAAAAACCACGTGGTTCACACCTCTTGGCAAGATGAGGCCCTTGCCCGGGACGGCGTCTCAAGGGAAGTCCCCTGTTCCGCCCTGAAGGGTGAAACGGTCCTTGACAGCCTACCTGCGACCCCCAAAAGTTCCCCGACACGCCGGGGTCCCCCGAGGAGAACACCGAGGGTCCCGGCACCGCTTCCTCTGAGCCCCTTCTCCCCTCCTGATCACGACAGGAGAGGCGATTCCCCTGCGTGGTCTGGAAGGGGTTCCCGGCCTTCCCGGCGCACCTCAGGATGAGGCCGGTCTCACGAGGAAATTCGAGACGAGCCACGTGGGTGGCGCCACATGCCGAACGCCCCCAATTCCCCGGTCCGCTCTTGAGAAGGACCCGAGGCCCGGACCCCTCTTCGAAGGCAACCCTGTGGGTGAAGGCACAACACGAAGTGGCACTGCCACCCCCGTGCATCGTCCGCAAAGACACGCGGGTTCCACACACAGCTCGACGAGGGGCCTGAGACCCCCTGAGCAACTCGAGAGGCCAGCGGGGTTCCCTTCCTCAGACAAGACGAGGCCTGACTCTCCGGTCCCAACTCTGCAGGGACCCTGCGGTCGGAGTCAGAAACGGAGAGGAAGCCTGAGGTTCCTGCCTCCCCTCGAGGTGAGGCCCTCTTCCGTTGCGCCAGACCCAGCTGAGTCCCGAGGGGCCCCGCCACCTCCACAGGATCCCTCGCCTCTCAGAGGCTCCCTGGGAAGTTCCCTAAGGTCCCCGGCAGAAGGCGAGGGAAACGAGGGTTTCCCGCCGCCCCCCGAGAAAGACCTCGAGAGTCCTTCTTCAACGCGTCTCGAGGCCCTAGTCCCCTCCCGTGACTCGAGAGCCAGGACGCGCTCCCCCTCGCCACGCGCATGGAGACCTGACTTCCCTGGCGCCGCACGAGAGGCTCCCTGAGGTCCTCGTCGTGCCTCGGGAGAAAACCCCCACGGGCGCCGCAGCTCGAGGAAACCCCGGAGACGCCCCCGTCCTCGCGAGCTGAGGGCCTTCTTTTCCTGCATGGCCTGGAGAGCAATCCCGGGTCCTCTCTCCAAACGGAAGAGGAGGATGGACTCGCTTGAGGCCGCTCAGGGGGCTCCAAGAGACCCGCGTCGCGACTCGAGAGGAGAGCGGAGTCCTTGGCTTCCCCTCGAGACGAGGCCTGACTCCCCGCGGGAGCCTGGAATGCAACCCCGAGATCCCTGCCTTCCATGGAGAGGAATAGTAGGTCCCGGACACACGCCTAGGTGAGGTCTCTTCGGCCCTGCAGTGACTCGAGCGCAACCCCCAGCTTTCCCTCGCAACCCGAGGGGAAGATTGGGCTTCCCAGGGCCAACCCAAAGGGAAGGCTGAGATCCCCGTCGTACCTCGAGAATGCCGCCGCAACTCGAGACAAACCACGTGGTTCCCACCTCTTGGCAAGATGAGGCCCTTGCCCGCGACGGCGTCTCAAGGGAAGTCCCCTGTTCCGCCCTGAAGGGCGAAACGGTCCCTGACAGCCTTCCTGCGACCCCCAAAAGTTCCCCGACACCCCGGGTTCCCTCGAGGGCAACACCGAGGGTCCCGGCACCGCTTCCTCTGAGCTCCTTCTCCCCTCCTGATCCCGACAGGAGAGGCGATTCCCCCGCGTGGTCTGGAGGGGGTTCCCGGCCGTCCCGGCGCACCTCAGCATGAGGCCGGTCTCACGAGGAAATTCGAGACGAGCCACGTGGGTGGTGCCACATGCCGAACGCCCCCGATTCCCCGGTCCGCTCTTGAGAAGGACCCGAGGCCCGGACCCCTCTTCGAAGGCAACCCTGTGGGTGAAGGCACAACACGAAGGGGCACTGCCACCCCCGTGCATCGTCCGCAACGACCCGCGGGTTCCACACACAGCTCGACGAGGGGCCTGAGACCCCCTGAGCAACTCGAGAGGCCAGCGGGCTTCCCTTCCTCAGACAAGACGAGGCCTGACTCTCCTGTCCCAACTCTGCAGGGACCCTGCGGTCGGAGTCCGAAACGGAGAGGAATCCTGAGGTTCCTGTCTCCGCTCGAGGTGAGGCCCTCTTCCATTGCACCAAACCCAGATGAGTCGCGAGAGGCCCCTCCCAACTCCACAGTATCCCTGAATTCTCAGAGGCACCTTGAGAATCTACCTGAGGTCACCGGCTCAAGTCCAGGGAACCCAGGGTTTCCTGCTGCGACCCGAGAAAGTCCTTGAGAGTCCTTCGGCGCGTCTTGAGGCCCGATTCCCCTACCATGACTCTAGAGCAAAGACCCGCTCCCCATCGCCATGCGCATGGAGACCTGACTTCCCTGACTCCTGAAGAGAGTCTCCCTGAGCTCCCCGTCGTACCTCTTCGGAAACCCCATTCAGGCACCGCAGCTCGAGAAAACCCACGATACGCCCCCGTCATCACGAGATGAGGGACTTGTTTCCTGCCTGGCATGGAGAGCAAAACCGAGTCCTCTCTCCAGACTCCACAGGAGGCTTGACTCTCTTTAGGCCTCTCAGTTGGCTCCAAGAGATACCTGTCAGGACCTGAAGGGAGAGCAGAGTCCTTTGCTTCCCCTCGAGACGAGGCCTGACTCCCCGTGTGAGTCTGGAATGCAACCCCGAGTTCCTGTCACACCTTGAGAGGAAAACTCGGTCCTGGACACAAGCCTAGATGAGGTCTATTTTGCACTGCAGTTACTAGAGCGCAATCGCCAGCTCTCCCTCGCAAATCGAATTGAAGATTGGACTTCCCTGGGCCAATACAATTGGAAGCCTGAATTCGACATCGTAACTCGAGAATCCCGCCGAAACTCGAGAAAATCCACGTGGTTCCCCCATCAGCGCTAGATGAGGCCCTTGCCCGCTACAGCAACTCAAGAGAAGTCCCTCTTTCTGTCTTGAAGTGCGAAACGGTACTTGGCACCCTTGATGCAATCTCAAAATTCCCCGACATACCGGTCTCACTCGAAAGGAACACCGAGGTTCCCGGAACCACTTCATTTGAGCTCCTTCTCCCCTCGTGATCGCGACAGGAGTGTCGATTCCCCTGCTATGTCTGGAAGGGGTTCCCGACCTTTCCAGCGCGCCTAAGGATGAGGCAGTTCTCACGAGGAAATTCGAGACATTGCCTCGTGGGTGGTGCCACAAGCCGAAAGACCCCGATTTCCCGGTCTGCTCTTGATAAGAACGTGATGCCCTGACACCTTTACGAAGGAAAACCTGTGGATGAAAGTACAACACGAAGGGGCACTGACACCCTCGTGCATCGTCCAGAAAAACCCGCAGGTTACAAACACAGTTCAACAAGTGGTCTGTCACCCCGTGAACAACTCGACAGGCAAGTGGAGTTCCATTCCTCCACACAAGACGAGACCTGATTTTCTGTACCAACTCTGCAGGGAAACTGCGATCCGAGTCAGTACCAGCGACAGGAAACCCAGGAGAGGAAACATGAGGTTCCTGCCTCCACTCGAGATGAGGCTCTCATCCATTGCACCAAACCCAGTGGAGTCCAGAGAGGCCCCTCCCAACTCCACAGTACCCCTGACTTCTCAGAGGCACCCGGAGAAGCTCCATGAGGTCACCGGCACATGTCGAGGGAACCCAGGGTTTCCTGCCACAATGGGAAAAAGACCTCGAGAGTCCTACTTCAATGTGTCTTGAAGCCCGACTCTGCTTCCATGGCTCTATAGAAATGACAAGCACCCCCTCGCCACGCACATGGAGACCTGACTTCCCTGGCGCCATAAGAGAGGCTCCCTGAGCTCCCTGTCGTACCTCGTGAGAAACACCACACTTACGCCGCAGCTTGAGAAAACTCACCATACGCCCCTGTCATCGCGAGATGAGGGCCTTCTTTTCCTGCATGGCCTGGAGAGGAATCCCGAATCCTCTTTCCAAACTCCACAGGAGGCTTGAATCCCTTTAGGCCACTTAGTGGGCTCCAAGAGATACCCGTCGCGACTCGAGAGGAGAATTGAGTCCTTTGCTTCCCCTCGAGACAAGGCCTGACTCACCAGGTGGGTCTGGAATGCAACCCCGAGATCCCTGTCTCCCCTGGAGAGGAACATTAGGTCCTGGAAACAAGCCTAGATGAGGTCTCTTTTGCCCTTCTGTAACTCGAGAGCAATCCCCCGCTCTCCCTGACAACTCGAATGGAAGATTGGACTTCCCTGGGCCAACACAAGAGGAAGCCTGAATTCCCCTTCGTAACTCGAGAATCCCGCCGCAACTCGAGAAAAAGCACTTGGTTCCCTCGTCATCACAAGATGAGGCCCTTGCCCGCTACAGCTTCTCAAGAAAAGTCCCACGTTCCGTCTTGAAGTGCAAAACGATACTTGACACCCTTGATGTGACCCCAAAAGTTCCCCGAAATATCGGTCTCACTCGAGGTGAACACCGAGGTTCCCGGCACCAGTTTATCTGAGCCCCTTCTCCCCTCCTGTTCGTGATAGGAGGGTCACTTCCCCTGCTTTGTTTGTAAGGGGTTCCCGACCTTCACGGGGCACTTCAGGATGAGGCCAGTCTCACGAGGAAATTCGAGACGTAGCTCGCGGGTGGTACCACATGCCAAAAGACTATGATTTCCCGGTACGCTCTTGATAATAACCCGATGCCTGGACACCTCTTCGAAGGCAACCCTGTGGATGAAGGCACAACACAAAGGGGCACTGACACCCTCGTGCATCGTCCGGAAAAACCTGCAGGTTCCACATACAGCTCAACAAGTGGCTTGTCACCCCTGAAGAACTCGAGAGGCAAGTGGGGTTTCATTCCTCTACACAAGACGATGCCTGACTCTCCTGTCCCAACTCTGCAGGGACTTTGCGATCCGAATCAGACCAGCGCCAGTGAAGTCACGAGAGGAACGCTGAGGTTCCTGCCTCCACTCGAGATTAGGACCTCTTCCATTGCACGAAACCCAGTGGAGTCCCGAGAGACGCGTCCCAGCTCCACAGTATCCCTGACTTCTCAGAGGCACCCTGAGAAGCTCCCTGAGGTCACCAGCACAATTCGAGTGAACCCAGGGTTTACTGCCGCCACCATAGAAAGAACTCAAGAGTCCTTCTTCAACGCATTTTGAGGCCTGATTCCCCTACCATGACTCGAGGGCAATGACACGCTCCCTCTGCTACACTCATGAAGCCCTGACTTCCCTGGCGCCACACGAGAGGCTCCCTGAGCTCCCCGTCATACCTCGTGAGAAACCAAACACTGGCGCCACAGATAGAGAAAACCCACGAGACGCCCCCATTTTCGCGACATGACGGCCTTCTTTTCTAGCATGGCCTGGAGAGCAATCCCGAGTCCTCTCTCCAAACTCCACAGTAGGCTTGACTCCCTTTTGGTCACTCAGTGGACTCCAAGACATACCCGTCGCGACTCGAGAGGAGAGCGGAGTCTTTTCCTTCCCCTTGAGGCGAGGACTGACTCCTCGGGTGTGTCTGATATGTGAACCGGAGATCCCTGTCGCCCCTGGAGAGAAACATTAGGTCCTGGACACAAGCCTAGATGAGGTCTCTTTTTTCCTGCAGTGACTCGAGAGCAATCCCCAACTCTCCCTCGCAACTCGAATGGAAGACTGGACTTCCCTGGGCCAACAGAAGAGGAAGCCTGAATTTCCCGTTGTAACTCAAGAATCCCGCCACAACTCGAGAAAAACCACGTCGTTCCCTCTTCATCGCAAGATGCGGCCATTGCCGCTACAGCGTCTCAAAAGAAGTCTGACGTTCCATCTTGAAGTGCGATACGGTACTTGGCACCTTTGATGCGACCCCAAAAGTTCCCCAACACACTGGTCTCACTGGAGGGGAACACCGAGGTTCCCGGCATCACCTCATCTGTGCCCCTTCTCCCCTCCTGATCGAGACAGGAGGGTCGATTCCCCTGCTTTGTCTGCAAGGGGTTCCGACCTTCCCGGCGCACCTCAGGATGAGGCCGGTCTCACTAGGAAATTCGAGACGTAGCCTGGTGGGTGGTGCCACATGCGGAAAGACCCCGATTTCCCGGTCCGCTCTTAATAAGAACCCGATGCCAGGACACCTCTTCGAAAGCAAACCTGTGGATGAATGCACAACACGAAGGGGTACTGACATCCCCATGCATAGTACGGAAAAACACGCAGATTCCAAACACAGATCGACAAGTGTCCTGTCATCCCTTGAAGAACTAGAGAGGCATGCGGAGTTCCGTTCCTCCACACAAGAGAAGGCCTGACTCTCCTTTCCCAACTCTGCAGGGACCGTGCGATCGGAGTCAGAAATGTAGATGAAACCTGACGTTCCTGCATCAACTCGAAATGAGGCCCTCTTCCATTGCTCCATACCCAGTGGAGTCCCGAGAGGCCCCTAAAACTCCACAGTATCCCTGATCCTCAGAGGCACCCTCAGAAGCTCTCTGCGGTCACTGGCACAAGTCGAGTGAACCCAGGGTTTCCTGCTGCATTCTGAGAAAGACCTTGAGAGTCCTTCTTTACCGCGTCTTGAGGCCCGATACCCTACCATGACTGGAGAGCAATGACGCATTTCCCTCGCCACGCCCATTGAAACCTAACTTCCCTGGCGCCACACGAGAGGCTCCCTGCGCTCCCCGTCCTACCTCATGAAAACCCCACACTGGCACCGCCGCTCGAGAAAACTCACGAGACGCCCCCATCATCGTAAGATGAGGGCCTTCTTTTCCTACATGACCTAGAGAGCAATCCCGAGTCCACTCTCCAAACTCCACTGGAGGCCTGACTCCCTTTAGGCCACTCAGTAGCCTCCAAGAGATACACGTCGCTACTCTAGAGGAGAGCAGAGTCCGTTGCTTCCCCTCGAGCCGAGGCCTGACTACTTGGGTGAGTCTGGAATGGGATCCCGAGATCCGTGTTGCCCCTGTAGAGGAAAACTCGGTCCTGGACACAAGCCTAAATGAGGTCTTTTTTGTCCTGCATTGACTCAAGTGCAATCCCCAGCTCTCCCTCGCAACTCGAATGGATGATTGGACTTCCCTGGGCCAACACAAGAGTAAGCCTGTATTCCCCATTGTAATTCGAGAATCCCGCGGCAACTGGAGAAAAACAACGTGGCTCCTCCGTCATCGAAATATGAGGCCCCTGTCAGCTATAGCGTCTCCAGGGAAGTCCCATGTTCCGTCTTGAAGTGTGAAACGGTACTTGGCACCCTTGATGCGACCCCCAAATTTCCCTGACACCCCGGTCTCACTCGAGGAGAACATGGAGGTTCCCAGCACCGCTTCAGCTGAGCCTCTTCTCCCCTCCTGATGGCGACAGGAGGGTCGATTCCCCTGCTTTGTCTGGAAGGGGTTCCCAGACTTCCCGGCGAACCTCAGGATGAGGCCAGTCTCACGAGGGAAGTCGAGACGTAGCCTTGTGGGTTGTGCCACATGCCGAAAGACCCCGATTTCCTGGTCCGCTATTGATAAGATCCCGATGCCCGGTCACCTCTTCGAAGGTAACCCTGTGGATGATGGCACAACACGAAGGGGCACTGACACCCCTGTGCGTCGTCCCCCAAAACCGCAGGTTCCACATACAACTCGACAGGTGGCCTGTCATCCCGTGAACAACTCGAGAGGCAAGCGGAGTTCCATTACTCCACACAAGACGAGGTCTGACTCTCCTGTCCCAACTCTGCAGTGACCCTGCTATCCGAGTCAGAAATGGAGAGGAACCCTGACATTACTGCCTCAATCCGAGATTAGGTCCTCTTCAATTGCACCAGTCCCTGTGATGTCCCGAGAAGCCCCTCTCAACTCCACAGTATCCCTGACTTCTCAGAGGAACCCCGCTAAGCTCCCTGAGGTCATGGGCACAAGTCGAGGGAACGCAGGGTTTCCTGCCACACCCCGAGAAAGACCTCGAGAGTTCTTCTTCGAAGCGTCTTGAGGCTTGATTCCCCTACCATGACTCGAGAGCAATGAAGCGCTCCCCCACGCCACGTCCATGGAGACCTGACTTCCGTGGCACCACAGGAGTCTCCCTGAGCTCCCCGTCCTATCTCGTGAGAAACCCCAACCAGGCACTGCACCTTGAGAAAACCCACGAGATGCCCCCGTCATCGCGAGATGAGGGCCTTCTTTTCCTGCATGGCCTAGAGAGCAATCCCGAGTCCTCTCTCCAAACTCCACAGGAGGCTTAACTCCATTTAGGCCACTCTTGGGCTCCAAGGGATACCCGTCGCGACTCGAGAGGAGAGTGGAGTCCATTCATTCCCTTCGAGACGAGGCCTGACTCCCCGGGTGAGTCTGGAATGCAACCCCGAGATCCCTGTCGCCCCTGGAGAGAAAAACTCGGTCCTGGACACAAACCTAGATGAGCTCTATTTTGCCCTGCAGTGACTCGAGAGCAATCTCCAGCTCTCACTTGCAACTTGAATGGAAGATTGGACTTCCCTGGGCCAACACAAGAGGAAACCTGTATTCCCCATCGTAACTCAAGAATCCTGCCGCAACTCGAGAAAAAACACGTGGGTCCCCCGTCAGCGCTAGATGAGGCCCTTGCCCACTACAGCATCTCAAGAGAAGTCCCAGGTTCCGTCTTGAAGTGCGAAACGGTACTTGGCACCCTTGATGCAACCAGAAAAGTTACCCGACTTTCACTCAAGGAGAGCACCGAGGTTCCCGGCACTACTTCATCTGAGCCCTTTCTCTCCTCCTGATCCCGAAAGTAGGGTCGATTCCCCTGCTTTGTTTGGAAAGGGTTCCCGGACTTTCCTGCGCGCCTCAGGATGAGGCCGGTCTCACGAGAAAATTCGAGACGTAGCCTAGTGGGTGGTGCAACATGCTGAAAGACCCCAATTTCCCGGTCCACACTTGAGGAGAACACGATACCCGGACACCTCTTCGAAGGCAACCTTGTGGATGAAGGCACAACAGGAAGGAGCACTGACGCCCCCGTGCATCTCCGAAAAACCCGCAGGTTCCACACACATCACGAAAAGTGGTGTTATCCTTGAACAACTTGAGATGTAAGCGGAGTTCCATTCCTCCGCAGAACACGAGACCTGACACTCCTGAGCAAACTCAACAGGGACCCTGTGATCTGAGTCACATCCGGCCTCCAGGAAGTCAGGAGCAGAACCCTGAGGTTCCTGCCTCAACTCGAGATGAGGCCCACTTCCATTGCACCAAACCCAAAGGAGTCCCGAGAGGCCTCTCCCAAATCCACAGTATCCCTGACTTCTCAGAGGCACCCTGAGACGCTCCCTGAGGTCACCGGCACAAGTCAAGGGAACCCAGGGTTTCCTGCCGCAACCCTAGAAAGACATCGAGAGTTCTTTTTCAACCCGTCATGAGGCCCGATTCCCCTACCCTGACTTGAGAGCAATGACGCGCTCCCCCTTGCCCCGCCCATGGAGACCTGACTTCCCTGTTGTCACACGAGAGGCAACCTGAACTCCCCGTCGTACCTCGTGAGAAACTCCACACTGGCGCCGCAGCTCGAGAAAACCCACGAGACACCCCCGTCATCTCGAGATGTGGGCCTTCTTTTCCTGCATGGCCTGGAGAGCAATCCCGAGTCCTCTCTCCAAACTGAAGAGGAGGGTTGACTCCCTTTAGACCACTCAGTGGGCTCCAAGAGATACGTGTCGCAACTCGAGAGGATAGCCAAGTCCTTTGCTTCCCCTCGAGACGAGGCCTAACTCCCCGGGTGAGTCTGTAATGCAAACCCGAGATCCCTGTCGCCCTTGGAGAGGATCACTGGGTCCTGAACACAAGGCTAGATGAGGTCGCTTTTGCCCTGCAGTAACTCGAGAGCACTCCTCAGCTTTCCCTCGCAACCCGAATGGAAGATTGGACCTCCCTGGGCCAACACAAGAGGAAGCCTGAATTCCCAGGAGTAATTCGAGAATTCCGCCTCAACTTGAGAAAAACCACGTGGTTCCCCCGTCATTGCAAGATGAGGCCCTTGCCCGCTCCAGCGTCTCAAGAGTAGTCCCACGTTCTGTCTTCAAGTGCGAAATGATATTTGGCACCCTTAATGCTACCCCAAAAGTTCCCCGACATACGGGTCGCACTAGAGGGGAACACCGAGGTTCCTGGCACCACTTCATCTGAGCCCCTTCTCCCCTCCTGATCGCGAAAGTAGGGTCAATTCCCCTGCTTTGTCTGCAAGGGGTTCCCGACCTTCTCCACGCACCTCAGATGAGGCTGTCTCACGAGGAAATTCGAGACGTAGCCTCGATGGTGGTGCCACATGCCGAAAGACCGCGATTTCCCGATCCGCTCTTGATAAGAACGCGATGCCCAGACACCTATTCGAAGATAGTGTGGACGAAGGCACAACACGAAGGGGCACTGACACCCCCGTGCATCGTCCGGAAAAGACCGCAGGTTACTCATACAGCTCAACAAGTGCCTGTCACCCAGTGAACAACTCGAGAGGCAAGCGGAGGTCCATTCCTGCACACAAGACAAGGCCTGACTCACCTCTCCCAACTATGCAGGGGGCTGCGATCGGAATCAGAAATGGAGAGGAACCCTGAGGTTCCTGCCTCCCCTCGAGATGAGGCCCCCTTCCATTTCACCAAACCCAGTGGAGTCCCGAGAGGTCTTTCCCAACTCCACAGTATCCCTGACTTCTCAGAGGCACCCGGAGAATCTCCCTGAGGTCACCGGCACAAGTCGAGGGAACCCAGGTATTCTTACCAAGACCCGAGAGAGATCTTGAGAGTCCTTCAACGCGTCTAGAGGCCTGATTCCCCTACCATGACTCGAGAGCAATGACGCGCTCCCCCTCGCCACACGCATCGAGACCTAACTTCCCTGGCGCCACACAAGAGGCTCCCTGAGCTCCCCGTCGTACCTCCTGAGAAACCAACACAGGCGCTGCAGCTCGGTAAAACCACCGAGACCCCCCCCCCCGTCATCGTGAGATGAGGGCCTTCTTTTCCTGCATGTCCTGGAGTGCAATCCCGAGTCCTCTCTCCAAACTCCAGAGGAGGCTTGACTCCCTTTAGTCCACTCAGTGGGCTCCAAGAAATACCCGTCGCGACTCGAGAAGAGAGAGAAGTCCTTTGTTTCCCCTCTAGAGGACGCCTGACTCCTGGGTGAGTCTAGAATGCAACCCCAAGATCCCAGTCATCCCTTGAGAGGAACATTAGGTCCTAGACACAAGCCTGGATGAGGTTTCTTTTGCCCTGCAGTGACTCGAGCGCAACCCCCAGCTCTCCCTCGCAACTCGAATGGAAGATTGGGCTTCCCTGGGCCAACACAAGAGGAAGCCAGAAATCCCCTTCGTATCTCGAGAATCCCGCCGCAACTCGAGAAAAACCACGTGTTTCCAACGTCATCCCAAGATGAGGCCCTTGCTGCTATGGCGTCTCAAGAAAAGAACCACGTTCCGTCTTGAAGTGCGAAACGGTACTTTGCACCCTTGATGCGAAACCAAATGTTCCCGGACACGCCGGTCTCACTCGACAGGAACACCGAGGTTCCCGCACCACTTCATCTGAGCACCTTCTCCCCTCCTGTTCGAGACAAGAGGGTCTATTCCCCTGCTTTGTTTGGAAGGGGTTTCCCACATTCCCGTCGCATCTAAGGATGAGGCCGGTCTCACGAGTAAATTCGAGACATAGCGTCGTGGGTGGTGTCACATGCCAAAATACCCCGATTTCCCGGCCCACTCTTGAGAAGAACCCGATGCCCGGACACCTCTTCGAAGGCAACCCTGTGGACGAAGGCACAAAACGAAGGGTCACTGACACTCCCGTGCATCATTGGGTAAAAGCCGCAGGTTCCACACACAGCTCGACAAGAGGCCTGTCATCCCATGAACAACTCGAGAGGCAAGCAGAGTTCCATTCCTCCACTCAAGACGAGGCCTGACTCTCCGGTCCCAACTCTGAAGGGACCCTGCGATCGGAGTCCGAAATGGAGAGGAACCCTGAGGTTCCTGACTCCACTCGAGATGAGGCCCTCTTCCATTACACCAAAAACAGTGGAGGCCCGAGAGGCCCCTCCCAAATCCACAGTATCGCGACTTCTCAGAGGCACCCTTAGAAGCTCCCTGAGGTCACCGGCACAAGTCGAGGGAACACAGGGTTTCCTGACGCAACCCGAGAAAGACCTCGAAAATCCTCCTTCAACGCATCTTGAATCCCGATTCCCCTACCATGACTCGAGAGCAATGACGCATTCCCCCTCGCCACTCGCATGGAGACTTGACTTCCCTGGCGCCACACGAGAGGCTCCCTGAGCTCCCCATCATACCTCGTGAGAAATCCCACACTGGCTCCCCAGCTCGAGAAAACCCACGAGACGCCTCCGTCATCGCGAGATGAAGGCCTTCTTTTCCTGCATGGCCTGGAGAGCAATCTCGAGGCCTCTCTTCAAACTCTACAGGAGGCCTGACTCCCTTTAAGCCACTCTGTGGGCTCCAAGAGATACCCGTTGGGACTCGAGAGGAGAGCGGAATTCTTTGCTTCCCCTATATACCAGGCCTGACTCCTCAGGTGAGTCTGGAATGCAACCCCGAGATCCCTGTCGCCCCTGGAGAGGAACATTAGGTCCTAGACACAAGCATAGATGAGGTCTCATTTGCCCTGAAGTGACTCGAGAGCAATCCCCTGCTCTCCCTCACACCTCGAATGGAAGAATGGACTTCCCTGGGACAACACAAGAGGAAACCTGAATTCCCCGTCGTAATTCGAAAATCCCGCTGCAACTCGAGGAAAACCACGTGGTTCCCCCGTCATCGCAAGATGAGGCCCTTGCCAGCTACAGCGTCTCAGGAGAAGCCCCACGTTCCATCTTGAAGTTTAAAACGATAATTGGCAACCTTTATGTTAACACAAAAGTTCCCCGACACCCTGGTCTCACTCGAGGGGAACACCAAGGTTCGGTGCACCGCTTGTTCTGAGCCCCTTATCCCCTCCTGATCGCGACGGGAGGGTCGATTACCCTGCTTTGTCTGGAAGGGGTTCCGGACCTTCCCGGCGCACCTCAGGATGAGGCCGGTCTCACGAGGAAATTCGAGACGTAGCCTTGTGGTTGGTGCCACACGCCGAAAGACCCCGATTTCCGTGTCTGCTCTTGATAAGAACCCAATGCTAGGACACCTCTTCGAAGGCAATCCTGTGGACGAAGGCACAAAACGAAGGGGTCTGACACCCTCCTGCATCGTTGGAAAAGCCCGCAAGTTCCACATACAGATCGACAAGTGGCCTGTCACCCAGTGAACAACTCGAGAGGCAAGAGGAGTTAAATTCCTCCACACAAGACGAGGCCTGACTCTCCTGTCCCAACTCTGCATGGACACTGAGATCCGATTCAGAAATGGAGAGGAACCATGAGGTTCCTGCCTCAACTCGAGATAAGGCCCTCTTCTACTGCACCAAACCCAGTGGAGTTCGGAGCGGCCCCTCCCAACTGCACAGTATCCCTGACTTCTCAGAGGCACCCTGAAAAGCTCCCTGAGGTCACGGGCATAAGTCGACGGAACCCAGGGTTTCCTGCCGTAACCTGAGAAAAACCTCGCGAGTCCTTCTTCACGCGTCTTGAGGCCCGATTCCCCTACCATGACTGGAGAAAAATGACGCGCTCCCCCTCGCCACGCGCATGAAGATCTGACTTCCCCGGCACCACATGAGAGGCTCCCTGAGCTCCCCTTCGTACCTCGTGAGAAACCCCACACTGGCGCCGCAGCTCGAGAAAACCCACGAGACGCCCCTGTCATGGTGAAATGAGGGCCTTTCCTGCATGACCTGAAGAGCAATCCCGAATCCTCTCTCCAAACTCCAAAGGAGGCTTGACTCCCTTTAGGTCACTCAGTGGGCTCCAAGAGATACCCGTCGATACTCAGGAGGAGAGCGGTGTCCTTTGCTTCCCCTCGAGATGAGGCCTGACTACGAGGGTGAGTCTGGAATGCAACCCTGGATCCCTGTCGCCCCTGGAGAGGAACCTTAGGTCCTGGACAAAAGCCTAGATGAGGTCTCTTTGGCCCTGCAGTGACTCAAGCGCAACCCCTAGCTTTCCCTTGCAACTCGAATGGAAGATTGGCCTTTCTGAGCCAACACAAGAGGAAGCCTGAATTTCCAGTTGTAATTTGAGAAACCCGCCGCAACTCGAGAAAAATCACGTGGTTCCCCGTATTGCAAGATGAGGCCCTTGCCCCCTACAGCGTCTCAAGAGAAGTCTCACATTCCGTCTTGAAGTGCAAAACAGTACTTGGCACCCTTGATGCGACCCCAAAAGTTCCCCTATATACCGATCTCACTAGAGGGGACACTGAAGTTTCCGGCACCACTTCATCTGAGGCCTTTCTCCTCTCCTGATCGTGATAGGAGGGTAGATTCCACTGCTTTGTCTCGAAGGGATTCCCGACCTTCCTGGCACACCTCAGGATGAGGCCGGTCTCACGAGGAAATTCGAGAGGTAGCCTCGAGGGCCATACTACATGCCGAAAGATCCCGATTCCATGGTCCACTTTTGATCAAAACCAGACTCCTGGACACCTCTTCGAAGGCAAGCCTGTGGATGAAGGCACAACACGTAGGGGCACTGACACCCCGTGCATCTTCCGGAAAAACCCGCAGGTTCCTCACACAGCTCCACAAGTGGTCTGTCACCTCGTGAACAACTCGAGAAGCAAGCGGAGTTCCATTCCTCCACACAAGACGATGCCTGACTCTCCTGTCACAACTATAGGGACCTTGCGCACCGAGTCAGAAATGGAGAGGAAGCCTGAGGTTCCTGCCTCCACTCAAGATGAGGCCCTTTTCCATTGCCACAAAACCAGTGGAGTCCCGAGAGGCCCGTCCCAAATCCACAGTATGCCTGACTTCTCAGAGGCACCCTGAGAAGCTCCCTAAGGTCACCGGCAGAAGTCGACGGAACCCAGGGTTTCCTGCCGCAACCCGAGAAAGACCTTGAGAGTCCTGCTTTAACGTGTCTTGAGGCCCGATTCCCGTATCATATCTCGAGAGCAATGACGCGCTCCCCCTTGCCATGCGCATGGAGACCTGAATTCCCTGGTGCCACACGAAAGGCTCCCTGAGCTTCCCGTCGCACCTCGTCAGAAACCGCACACTGGCACTGCAGCTCGAGAAAACCAACAAGACGCCCCTGTCATCGCGAGATGAGGGTCTTCTTTTCCTGCATGGCCTGGAGAGCAATCCTGAGTCCTCTCTCCAAACTCCACAGGGGGCTTGACTCCCTTTAGGCCACTCAGTGGGCTCCAAGAGACACCTGTGGTGACTCAAGAGGAGAGCGGGGTCCTTTGCTTCCCCTCGAGTCGAGCTCTGACTCCCAGGATGCGTCTGGAATGCAACCCCGAGATCGCTGTCGGCCCTGGAGAGGAATATTAGGTCCTGGACACAAGCCTAGATGAGGTCTCTTTTGCCCTGCAGTGACTCAAGAGCAAACCCCAGCTCTTCCTCGAAACTCGAATGGAAGATTGGACTTCCCTGGGCCAACACAAGAGGAAGCCTGAATTCCCCGTCGTAACTCGAGAATCCCGCCGCACCTTGAGAAAAACCACGTGATTCCCCCGTCATCCCAAGATGAGGCCCTTGCCCTCTACAGCGTGTCAAGAGAAGCCCCAAGTCTGTATTGAAGTGCAAAACGGTACTTGGCACCCTTGAAGTGACCCCAAAAGTTTCCCGACACACCGGTCCCACTCGAGGGGAACACCGAGGTTCCCGGCACGACTTCAACTGAGCCCTTTCACTCCTCCTGATCGTGACAAGATGGTCGATTCCCCTGCTTTGTCTGGAAGGGGTTCCCGATCTTCATGGCGCACCTCAGGATGACACCAGTCTAATGAAGAAATTCGAGACGTAGCCTCATGGATGGTGCCACGTTCTGAAAGACCCCGATTTCCTGCTCTGCTATTGATAAGAACCCGATGTCCGGACACCTCTTTGAAGGCAACCCTGTGGATGAAGGCACAACACGAAGGGGCACTGACCCCCTCATGCATCTTACGGAAAAAACCGAAGGTTCCACTCACAGCTCGACAAATGGTCTGTTATCCTGTGAACAACTCGAGAGGCAAGTGGAGTTCCATTCCTCCACACAAGACGAGGCCTGACTCTCCTGTCCCAACTCTTCAGGGACCCTGTGGTCGGAGTTTTAAATGGAGAGGAACCCTTAGGTTCCTGCCTCAACTCGAGATGAGAACCTTTGCCATTGCACCAAACCCAGTGGAGTTCCGAGAGCGCCTCCCAAGTCCACAGTATGCCTGACTTCTCAGAGGCACCCTGAGAAGCTCCCTGAGGTCACCGGTACAAGTCGAGGGAACCCAGGGTTTCCTGCCGCAACCTGAGAAAGACCTCGAGACTCCTTCTTCAACGCGTCTTGAGTCCCGATTTCCCTACCATGACTCGAGAGCATTTATGGGCTCCTCCTCATCACACGCATAGACACCTGACTTTCCTGGCACCACACGAGAGGCTCCCTGAGCTCCCCGTCATACCTCGTGAGAAAACTCATACTTGCGCTCCAACTCAAGAAAACCCACAAGACGCCCCCGTCATTACGAGCTGAGGGCCTTCTTTCCTGTATGGCCTGGAGAGCAATCCCGAGTCCTCTCTCCAACTCCACAGGAGGCTTGACTCCCTGGAGGCCACTCAGTGGGCTCCAAGAGATACCTATCGCGACCCAGGAGGATATCAGAATCCTTTGCTTCCCCTCGAGCCGAGGCCTGACTCACTGGGTGAGTCTGGAATGCGTCCCCGTGATCCCTATCGCCCCTGGAGAGGAACATTAGGTCCTGGACACAAGCATAGATGAGGTCTATTTTGACCTGCCGTGACTTGAGAGCAATTCCCACCCAGCTCTCCCTGGCAACTCAAATGGAAGAATGGACTTCCCTGGGCCAACAGAAGAGGAAACCTGAATTCCCCGTCGTAAGTCAACAATCCCATCGCAACTCGAAAAAAACCACGTGGTTTCCCCTTCATCACAAGATGAGGCCCTTGCCCGCCACAGCGTCTCAAGAGAAGTCCCACGTTTCATCTTGAAGTTTGAAACAGTATTTGGCAAGCTTCATGAGACCCCAAAAGTTCCCTGACATACCGGTCTCACTCAAGGGGAACACCGAGGTTCCCGGCACCACTTCATCTGAGCCCCTTCTCCCCTCCTGATCGCGACAGTAGGGTCGATTAACCTGCTTTGTCTGGAAGGCTTTCCCGACCTTCCAGGGGCACCTCAGCATGAGGCCCGTCTCACGAGGAAATTCGAGACGTAGCCTCGTGTGTGGTGCCGCATTCCAAAAGACCCCGATTTCCTGGTCCGCTCTTAATAAGAACCCGATGCCCGCACACCACTTCGAAGGCAACCCTGTGGATGAAAGCACATCACGAAGGGGCACTGACACCCCCGTGCATTGTCTGGAAAAAACCGCAGGTTCCACACACAGCTCGACAAGTGGCCTGTCACTCCTTGAACAACTCGAGAGGCAAGCGGAGTTCCATTCCTCCACACAAGACGAGGCCTGACTCTCCTGTCCCAACTCTGCAGGGACCCTGCAATCTGAGTCAGAAATGGAGAGGAACCCTGAGGTTCCTTCCTGATCTCGAGATTAGGCCCTCTTCCATTGCAGCAAACCCAGTGGAGTCCTGAGAGGCCTCTCCCAGCTCCATAGTATCCCTGACTTCTCAGAGGCACCCTGAGAAGCTACCTGAGGTCACAGGCACAAGTCGAGGGAACCCAGGGTTTCCTGCCGCAACCCGAGAAAGACCTCGAGTGTCCTTTTTCATTGCGTTGAGCCCTGATTCCACTACCATGACTCGAGAGCAATGACGTGTGCCCCCTCGCCACTCGTATGGAGACTTGACTTCCCTGACACCACACGAGAGGCTCCCTGAGCTCCCGGTCGTACCTTGTGAGAAACCCCACACTGGCACCGCAGCTCCAGAAAAACCACGAGACTCCCCCGACATCGCGAGATGAGGGCCTTCTTTTCCTGCATGGCCTGGAGAGCAATCCCGCGTGCTCTCTCCAAACTCCACAAGAGAGGAGCCAAGATTGCTGAGGAGTAGGACGGGGAGAACTCTTTCCCCCCCAAACAATTTCATCAAAAGAGCATTTAAACGTCGAGTAAATTCCACAATACAACTTATGAATGCTGCCAGAGGACATCAGACACCCAGAAAAGAACCCAACTCTTGGAAAGTAGGTAGGAAAAAGTATAAAAGACAAAAAAAGAGACAAAAGAGGGAGGGAGGGATTTCCGTCCCGGGAAGATAGTCTTAAAAAGAGAAAAGTTTCCAAACACCAGGAAAGCTTTTCACTGCCAAATCTTTGCCAAGCTTTGGAAGCACAAAGGGCAACATAAGGGGGATAAAAATAAATAAACAATTAAAACTCGCAGATTGCAAGCCCTACGGTAACTCCCCCAGCCGCAAAGCAGTGCAGACGCCTGCTCACACCATTAGCAAGCAGGGGCTGGGCAGGGAGGCGCGGCGCGGGCTGCATCGCTTAGAGTAAGAATCTGGCCTGAATACCCTGAGCACTATCTGAACGAAATAACTTGGGCTAGCAAACCAGACTCTGGGATATCTACCACGCAAAAAGCCAGCCCTAACCTAAGACACCGCCAGGCCCGCGCACGGAACAAAGGACTGAACAGAGATAGCCGGCTGCAGACCTTCCCCCTCCGGTGACAGGCAGCCAGAGCCAGAAGGGGGCAATCGCAGCCCCAGAGAGACATTATCTATAAAACTGTAAGCAGCCTTCTTTGCTAACTAAAACTTCTTGGGGATCTGGACGGTCAACATCTGCCTGAGAAGGTGCGCCTGTTTTACACCCAGATAACCGAGTGGCGGGGAGGCGATAAGTCACAACCTTGGCGCTCGCCAAACACCTCATCACCTGAGCTGCTCGGACCTGGGAAGAGCACAAAACGCAGGCCCAACCGAGTCTGTGCCTCTGAGGACTACCCGAGTGCCTGAACCTGAGCGGCTTGGACCTGGGAGGTGCATGAAGCCCAGGGCCAGCCTCGGATTGTTCCCGGTGGAACAACCTAGAGCCCGAGCAGTGTGGGCAGGGAGGCTACACGTGCCGTGAGCGGGGGCAGACCCAGTGTGGCTGAGGCACTGCGAGCGCACGCCAGTGTTATTTGTTTGCAGCATCACTCCCTCCCTCCCTCCCCACAGCGCAACTGAACAAGTGAGCCTAAAAAAAAAAAGTGTCCTCCACTGTCCCCTTTGTGTCAGGGCGTAAACCAGACACTGAAGAGACCAGCAAACAAAAGAAGCTATAACAGAGGGAAACGCCTTGGAAGCTACAGGCAATAGATTAAAACCCTGTGGTTACTAGGACTACATAGGAAGGCGCCTATAGATCTTGAGAAATATAAGTTGGACCAAGGAACTAGCCAAAAATGAACCGAACCCACGATACTCACAACAAAACCAGAGAAAGTCCTAGATATATATTTTATGATCATTCTTACTTTTTTTAAATTTTTTTAATTTTAAGTTCTCTATTGTTCATTTAATTTTCACTTTTATAACCTATTACTTTGCAAAAAAAAAGACCCTATTTTTTTCTTCTTCAGCAAACTTCATATATATATATATATATATATATAATAATTTTTTGACCTTGTTTTTTTGTTTTGTTTTTTTTCTTCTTTTCTTTAACATTGTATTTTTGAAATTCCAAACTGTACTCTAGATTTTTAATTTATGCTTTTTGATATTTGATATCAATTTTGTACCTGTAGTTTCTTTATAATTTTTGCGACATTGCTTGTTTTTGTTTGTTTGTTTTCTCTTTAGTTTTCTTCTTCCTTTTTTTTAACATTGTATTTTTGAAATTCCAAACTCTACTCTAGATTTTTAATTTTTGCTTTTTGGTATTAGTTATCAATTTTGTACCTGTATTTTCTTGATAATTTTTGCGACCTTGTTTGTTTTTCTTTGTTCGTTTTTTCTCTCTTTCTTTTCCTTCTTCTTTTCTTTAACATCGTATTTTTGAAATTCCAAACTCTACTCTAGATTTTTAATTTTTGCTTTTATGTATTTGTTACCAATTTTGTACCTTTAAGAACCCAATCTTCAGTACCCATTTTTCACTAGGGAGCGAGATTACTGGCTTGACTGCTCTCTCTCCCTTTGGACTCTCCTTTTTCTCCACCAGGTCGCCTGTGTCTCCTCCCTAACCCCTCTCTACTCTACCCAACTCTGTGAATTTCTGTGTATTCCAGACGGTGGAGAACACTTAGGGAACTGATTACTGGCTGGATCTGTCTCCCTCCTTTTCATTCCCCCCTTTTATCCTTCTGGCCACCTCTGTCTCCTTCCTCCTTCTTCTCATCTCTGTATAACTCTGTGAACATCTCTGAGCGGTCCAGTTGTGGAGTGCACATAAGGAAGTGACTACTGGCCAGCCCACTCTCTCCACTATTGATTCCACCTGATCTCATTTGGGTCACCTCTAACTCCCTCCTCCCTCTTCTCTTCTCCATGTAACGCTGTGAACCTTTCTGAGTGGCCCTCACAGTAGAGAAACTTTTCTTCTTTAACGTAGATGTTTTACCAATGGTGCTGTATAGAAGGAGAAGTTTTGAAACTACTGTAAAAGTAAGACAGATAACTGGAAGCAGGAGGCTTAAGTCCAAACCCTGACTCCAGGGAACTCCTGAGTCCAAGGAACATTAATTGACAGGAGCTCATCAAATGCCTCCATACCGACACTGAAATCAAGCACCACACAAGGGCCAACAAGTTCCAGGGCAAGACATACCAAGCCAATTCTCCAGCAACAAAGGAACGCAGCCCTGAGCTTCAAGATACAGGCTGCCCAAAGTCACCCCAAAACCACAAACATCTCATAACTCATTACTGGACACTTCATTGCACTCCAGAGAGAAGAAATACAGCTCCACCCACCAGAACACGGACACAAGCTTCCCTAACCAGGAAACCTTGACAAGACACCTGTACAAACCCACACACAGCGAGGAAATGCCACAGTAAAGAACTCCACAAACTGCCAGAATACAGAAAGGACACCCCAAACTCAGCAATTTAAACAAGATGAGACAGAGGAATACCCAGCAGATAAAGGAACAGGATAAATGCCCACCAAACCAAACAAAAGAGGAAGAGATAGGGAATCTACCTGATAAAGAATTCCGAGTAAGGATAGTGAAATGGATCTAAAATCTTGAAATTAAAATGGAATCACAGATAAATAGCCTGGAGACAAGGATTGAGAAGATGCAAGAAAGGTTTAACAAGGACCTAGAAGAAATAAAAAAAGAGTCAATATATAATGAATAATGCAATAAATGAAATTAAAAACACTCTGGAGGCAACAAATAGTAGAATAACAGAGGCAGAAGATAGGATTAGTGAATTCGAAGATAGAATGGTAGAAATAAATGAATCAGAGAGGATACATGAAAAACGAATTAAAAGAAATGAGCACAATCTCAGAGACCTCCAGGACAATATTAAACGCTACAACATTCGAATCATAGGGGTCCCAGAAGAAGAAGACAAAAAGAAAGACCGTGAGAAAATACTTGAGGAGATAATAGTTGAAAACTTCCCTAAAATGGGGAAGGAAATACTCACTCAAGTCCAAGAAACCCAGAGAGTCCCAAACAGGATAAAGCCAAGGCGAAACCCCCCAAGACACATATTAATCACATTAACAAAAATCAAACACAAAGAACAAATATGAAAAGCAGCAAGGGAAAAACAACAAATAACACACAAGGGAATTGCCATAAGGATAACAGCTGATCTTTCAATAGAAACTCTTCAAGCAAGGAGGGAATGGCAAGACATACTTAAAATGATGAAAGAAAATAACCTACAGCCCAGATTATTGTACCCAGCAAGGATCTCATTCAAGTATGAATGAGAAATCAAAAGCTTTTCAGACAAGCAAAAGCTGAGAGAATTCTGCACCACCAAACCAGCTCTCCAACAAATACTAAACAGGAAACACAAAAACGGTGTATAAATTCAAACCCCAAACAATAAAGTAAATGGCAATGGGATCATACTTATCAGTAATTACCTTAAACGTAAATGGGTTGAATGCTCCAACCAAAAGACAAAGACTGGCTGAATGGATACAAAAACAAGACCCCTACATATGTTGTCTACAAGAGACCCACCTCAAAACAGGGGATACATACAGACTGAAAGTGAAGGGCTGGAAAAAGATTTTCCATGCAAATAGGGACCAAAAGAAAGCAGGAGTAGCGATACTCATATCAGATAAAATAGACTTTAAAACAAAGGCTGTGAAAAGAGACAAAGAAGGTCACTACATAATGATCAAAGGATCAATCCAAGAAGAAGATATAACAATTATAAATATATATGCACCCAACGCGGGAGCACCACAGTATGTAAGACAAATGCTAACAAGTATGAAAGGAGAAATTAACACTAACACAATAATAGTTGGAGATTTTAATACCCCACTCACACCTATGGATAGATCAACTAAACAGAAATTTAACAAGGAAACACAAACTTTAAATGATACAATAGACCAGTTAGACCTAATTGATATCTATAGGACATTTCATCCCAAAACAATGAATTTCAACTTTTTCTAAAGTGCACATGGAACCTTCTCCAGGATAGATCACATCCTGGGCCATAAAGCTAGCATTGGTAAATTCAAAAAAATAGAAATCATTCCAAACATCTTTTCTGACCACAATGCAGTAAGATTAGATCTCAATTACAGGAGAAAAACTATTAAAAATTCCAACATATGGAGGCTGAACAACACGCTGCTGAATAACCAACAAATCACAGAAGAAATAAAAAAAGAAATCAAAATTTGCATAGAAACGGATGAAAATGAAAACACAACAACCCAAAACTTGTGGGACACGGTAAAAGCAGTCCTAAGGGGAAAGTTCATAGCAATACAGGCACACCTCAAGAAACAAGAAAAAAGTCAAATAAATAAACTAACTCTACACCTAAAGCAACTAGAAAAGGAAGAAATGAAGAACACCAGGGTTAGTAGAAGGAAAGAAATCTTAAAAATTAGAGCAGAAATAAATGCAAAAGAAACAAAAGAGACCATAGCAAAAATCAACAAAACCAAAAGCTGGTTCTTTGAAACGATAAATAAAATTGACAAACCATTAGCCAGACTCATCAAGAAACAAAGGGAGAAAAATCAAATCAATAAAATTAGAAATGAAAATGGAGAGATCACAACAGAAAACACAGAAATACAAAGGATCATAAGAGACTACTATCAACAATTATATGCCAATAAAATGGACAACGTGGAAGAAATGGACAAATTCTTAGAAAAGTACAACTTTCCAAAACTGGACCAGGGAAGAACTAGAAAATCTTAACAGACCCATCACAAGCACGGAAATGGAAACTGTAACCAAAAATCTTCCAGCCAACAAAAGCCCAGGTCCAGACGGCTTCACAGCTGAATTCTACGAAAAATTTAGAGAAGAGCTAACACCTATCCTGCTCAAACTCTTCCAGAAAATTGCAGAGGAAGGTAAACTTCCAAACTCATTCTATGAGGCCACCATCAGCCTAATACCAAAACCTGACAAAGATCCCACAAAAAAAGAAAACTACAGGCCAATATCACTGATGACATAGATGCAAATATCCTTAACAAAATTCTAGCAATCAGAATCCAACAACACATTAAAAAGATCATACACCATGACCAAGTGGGCTTTATCCCAGGGATGCAAGGATTCTTCAATATCCGCAAATCAATCAATGTAATACACCACCTTAACAAATTGAAAAATAAAAACCATATGATTTTCTCAATAGATGCAGAGAAAGCCTTTGACAAAATTCAACATCCATTTATGATAAAAACTCTCCAGAAAGCAGGAATAGAAGGAACATACTTCAACATAATAAAAGCTATATATGACAAACCCACAGCAAACATTATCCTCAATGGTGAAAAATTGAAAGCATTTCCTCTAAAGTCAGGAACTAGACAAGGGTGCCCACTTTCACCATTACTATTCAACATAGCTTTGGAAGTTTTGGCCACAGCAATCAGAGCAGAAAAAGAAACAAAAGGAATCCAAATTGGAAAAGAAGAAGTAAAACTCTCACTGTTTGCAGATGACATGATCCTCTACATAGAAAACCCTAAAGACTCCACCAGAAAATCACTAGAACTAGTCAATGACTATAGTAAAGTTGCAGGATATAAAATCAACACACAGAAATCCCTTGAATTCCTATACACTAATAATGAGAAAACAGAAAGAGAAATTAAGGAAACAATTTCATTCACCATTGCAACGGAAAGAATAAAATACTTAGGAATATACCTACCTAAAGAAACTAAAGACCTATATATAGAAAACTATAAAACACTGGTGAAAGAAATCAAAGAGGACACTAATAGGTGGAGAAATATACCATGTTCATGGATTGGAAGAATCAATATAGTGAAAATGAGTATACTACCCAAGGCAATTTATAGATTCAGTGCAATCCCTATCAAGCTACCAACAGTATTCTTCACAGAGCTAGAACAAATAATTTCACAATTTGTATGGAAATACAAAAAAAACCTCGAATAGCCAAAGCGATCTTGAGAAAGAAGAATGGAACTGGAGGAATCAACCTACCTGATTTCAGGCTCCGCTACAAAGCCACAGTTATCAAGACAGTATGGTACTGGCACAAAGACAGAAATATAGATTAGTGGAACAAAATAGAAAGCCCAGAGATAAATCCACACACATATGGACACCTTATCTTTGACAAAGGAGGCAAAAATATACAATGGATTAAAGACAATCTCTTTAACAAGTGGTGCTGGGAAATCTGGTCAACCACTTGTAAAAGAATGAAACTAGAACACTTTCTAACACAATACACAAAAATAAACTCAAAATGGATTAAAGATCTAAACGTAAGACCAGAAACTATAAAACTCCTAGAGGAGAACATAGGCAAAACACTCTCTGAAATACATCACAGCAGGATCCTCTATGACCCACCTCCCAGAATATTGGAAATAAAAACAAAAATAAACAAATGGGACCTAATTAACCTTAAAAGCTTCTGCACATCAAAGCAAACTATTAGCAAGGTGAAAAGACAGCCTTTGGAATGGGAGAAAATAATAGGAAATGAAGCAACTGACAAACAACTAATCTCAAAAATATACAAGCAACACCTACAGCTCAACTCCAGAAAAATAGATGACCCAATCAAAAAATGGGCCAAAGAACTAAATAGACATTTCTCCAAAGAAGACATACAGATGGCTAACAAACACATGAAAAGATGCTCAAAATCACTCATTATCATAGAAATGCAAATCAAAACCACTATGAGGTACCATTTCACGCCAGTCAGAATGGCTGCAATCCAAAAGTCTACAAATAATAAATGCTGGAGAGGGTGTGGAGAAAAGGGAACCCTCTTACACTGTTGGTGGGAATGCAAACTAGTACAGCCACTATAGAGAACAGTGTGGAGATTCCTTAAACAACTGGAAATAGAACTGCCTTATGATCCAGCAATCCCACTGCTGGGCATACACACTGAGGAAACCAGAAGGGAAAGAGACACGTGTACCCCAATGTTCATCGCAGCACTGTTTCTAATAGCCAGGACATGGAAGCAACCTAGATGTCCATCAGCAGATGAATGGATAAGAAAGCTGTGGTACATATACACAATGGAGTATTACTCCGCCATTAAAAAGAATAGAATGAATCAGTTCTAATGAGGTGGATGAAACTGGAGCCTATTATACAGAGTGAAGTAAGCCAGAAAGAAAAACACCAATACAGTATACTAACGCATATATATGGAACTTTGAAAGACGGTAACAATAACCCTGAGTACGAGACAGCAAAAGAGACACTGATGTATAGAAGAGTCTTATGGACTCTGTGGGAGAGGGAGAAGGTGGGAAGATTTGGGAGAATGGCATTGAAACATGTAAAATATCATGTATGAAAAGAGTTGCCAGTCCAGGTTTGATGCATGACACTGGATGCTTGGGGCTAGTGCACTGGGACGACCCAGAGGGATGCTATGGGGGGGGGGGGGAGGAGGGAGGAGGGTTCAGGATGGGGAGCACATGTATACCTGAGGCAGATTCATTTTGATATTTGGAAAAACTAATACAATTATGTAAAATTTAAAAATAAAATTAAAAAAAAAATCCACAGGAGGCTTGACTCCCTTTAGGCCACTCAGTGGTCTCCAAGAAATACCCGTCGGGACTCGAGAGCAGAGCAGAGTCCTTTCCTTCCTCTCGAGATGAGGTCTGACTCCTCGGGTGCGTCTAAAATGCAACCCCGAGATCTCTGTCGCCCCTGGAGAGGAACATTAGGTCCTGGACACAAGCTTAGATGAGGTCTCTTTTGCCCTGAAGTGACTCGAGAGCAATCCCAAGCTCTCTCTCGCAACTCCAATGGAAGATTGGACTTCCCTGGGCCAACACAAGAGGAAGCCTGAATTCCCCATCGTAACTCGAGAATCCCGCCGAAACTCGAGAAAAACCACATGGTTACCCTGTCATCGCAAGATGAGGCCCTTGCCCGCTACAGCGTCTAAAGAGAAGTCCCAGGTTTCTTCTTGAAGTGTTTTCACACTTCAAGTGTGAAAACTTGGCACCCTTGATGCGATTCCAAAAGTTCCCCGACACCCTGGTCTCTCTCGAGGGGAACACCGAGGTTCCCGGTACGACTTCATCTGAGCCACTTCTCCCCTCCTGATTGTGACTGGAGGGTCGACTCCCGTGCTTTGTCTGGAAGGGGTTCCCAACCTTCCCAGCGCACCTCAGGATGAGGCCGGTCTAACGAGAATATTTGAGACGTAGCTTCATGGGTGGTAACACATGCTGAAAGACCCCGATTCCCCGGTCCACTCTTGATAAGAACCCGATGCCCGGACACCTCTTGAAAGGCAACCCTGTGGAAGAAGCCACAACACGAAGGGGCACTGACACCCTCGTGCATCGTCCGGAAAAACCCGCAGATTCCAAACACAGTTCAACAAGTTGCCTGTCACCCCGTGAATAACTCGAGAGGCAAGCGGAGTTCCATTCCTCCTTACAAGACGAGGCCTGACTCTCCTGTCCCAACTCTGCAGGGACCCTGCGATCAGAGTCAGAAATGGAGACGAACCCTGAGGTTCCTGCCTCCACTCGAGATGAGGCCCTCTTCTATTGCACCAAACCCAGTGGGGTCCCGAGAGGGCCCTCCCAACTCCAGGGTATCCTTGACTTCTCAGAGGCACACTGAGAAGCTCCCTGAGGCCACCGGCACTAGTCGAGGGAACCCAGGGTTTACTGCCGTGACCCAAGAAACACCTTGAAAGGCCTTCTTTAACGGTTCTTGAGGCCCGATACACCTTCCATGACTCTAGAGCAATGACGCGCTCCCCCTCGCAATGCGCATGGAGACCTGACTTCCCAAGAGCCACATGAGAGGCTCCCTGAGCTCCCCGTAGTACCTCATGAAAAACCCCACACTGGCGCTGCAACTCGAGAAAACCCACGAGACGCCCCCTTCATCGCGAGATGATGGCCTTCTTTTCCTGCATGGCCTGGAGAGCAATCACGAGTCCTCTCTCCAAACTCCACAGGAGGCTTGACTCCCTTTAGGCCACTCAGTGGGCTCCAAGAGATACCCGTCGCAACTCGAGAGGAGAGCGGAGTCCTTCGCTTCCCCTCGAGACAAGGACTGACTCCCCGGGTGCATCAGGAAAGCAACCCCGAGATCCCTGTCCCCCCTGGAGACGAACATTATGTCCTGGACACAAGCCTAGATAAGGTCTCTTTTGCCCTGCAGTAACTCAAGCGCAATCCCTAGCTCTCCCTCGCAACTCGAATGGAAGACTGGACTTCCCTGGGCCAACACAAGAGGAAGCCTGAATTTCCTGACCTAACTCGAGAATCCTGCCACAACTCGAGAAAAACGACGTGGTTAACCCGTCACCACAAGATGAGGCCCTTGCCAGCTACAGCGTCTCAAGAGAAGTCTCACGTTCCGTCTTGAAGTTTGAAACGGTACTTAGCACCTTTGATGTGACTCCAAAAGTTCCCCGACATCCCAGTTTTACTCGAGGGGAACATCGAGGTTCCCGGCACCACTTCATCTGAGCCCCTTCTCCCCTCCTGATCGGGACAAGAGGGTCGATTCACTTGCTTTGTCTGAAAGGGTTACCGACCTTCCTGGTGCACCTCAGGTTGAGGTCCGTCTCAAGAAGAAATTCGAGACGTAGGCTTGTGGGTGGTGCCACATGCCGAAAGACACTGATTTCCTGGTCTGCTCTTGATAAGAATCTGAAGGCTGGATACCTCTTCGAAGGCAACCCTGTGTATGAAGGCAAAAAACGAAGGGGAACTGACACCCCCATGCATCGTCCGGATAAAACCGCAGGTTCCACACACAGCTCGACAAGTGGCCTGTTATCCGGTGAACAACTCGAGAGTCCAGTGGAGTTCCATTCCTCCACACAAGACGAGGCCTGACTCTCCTGTCCTAACTCTGTAGGGACTCTGTGTTCAGAGTCAGAAATGGAGAGCAACCCTGAGGTTCCTGCTTCAAATCGAGATGAGGCCCTCTTCTGACAAGGTCCAGCCTCGGCTGGTCCAGGGTTTTCGAAGGGGAGACAGAGTAGGCGACCTATTGATTTATTTATCGAAGATATAAAGAGTAATAGAATGAGGATAGCTCAGTAGGAAAATTTAGTGGAGAAAAGAAGCTGAGTAGCTTGGTTTATGCGGAAAATCAGTATAACCCGTGACACCAGGTTAGCTCTGACCACGGAGGCCGCAGGCTCCCTCTCGAATAGCGAAAAGTGCCCCACCTTAGACACCTTCTCAAGTGGTCTTCGAAGCCCAGGCAAATAAATGGTCGCAGAGGATATCCGCACTCCAGATGGACACTCATCTGAAAATTGAGGGGAAGAATGACATTAGGAGACTAAGCGTTGGCAATCAAGGCCCGTAGCTTTATTTTCAACAGGGGTTTTTATACCCTAAGTTACACATAGAGGATAATGGGGATGCAAAGACAGCAGCCTTTGATCCTTATCAAAAACCAGAGTTTCTCTCCTGCAAATGTATCGTATACAAATGGTTTAGGTGATTTACATCATCTTCTAGCCAGAAGACCTATTAACATTTTATGACTCTTGACAAAGACTTATCAACCATAAGACTTATTTTCTCTAAGAGTAATTATTTTAAGGTTTGGCCCCATCTTTCGAAGATAAAATTGCATTCCTATAGGGCAGATGTGTAATGGGATTACAACAAAGGAAATAATTTATTACCTTAAGGGTCTAGTGTTAGTAACACCAAGGCCACTACTTATTTCTTCTACATACCAACTATATTAATTAATACACATTCAAGGATACAATTCAGGGGATGTGGAAACTTGGCAACAAGCATTGGTTCATCAATGAAATCTTTTACTAGTTTTATTCTGACAGTTTCTAACTCTCTGAGAGGCTCTAAGCTATTTGAATATCTTAAGCTTCCCGTGCCTCTCGAGGCTCGGAGACTGTAAACAATTGTATGCATTGCTGTAGGAGACCGGGTAAACTTGTCAGGCGAGTTAGAGAGCCATCTGACGTGTTTGGATTTAAACACTCCTAATTGCCCAGGAACTTTATTAATTGGAGCTGTAAGTTAGCTCTTTGACAGAGAGAGTGAGATGGTGGTGGGGGACAGCCCCCAGTAAAGTCAGAGGGGAGAGCACAAAGCAATAAAGTAGGCAGACTCTGGTTTTGGGGGGTAGATGCTCAAGAATATCTGGGAGGACTCCCGAGGCTCGATCTCGCCTTTGTGTATGCCCAGCCTCCTTCCTCATGACCTTTGTCACGAGTGGAATGTCTCTCGCCGGCTCCCGGCATCTCCCCGTTTTTTATTTCTTAAAACAGCCAGATGTAGCTCAGTCGCGAGCCTCTGGATACTCTGCCGAAGAATCCTGACAATACAAGGAAGAATGATTATGAGAAGCAGAATTAAAGCAGCCACCGCAGCATAGCTAAAGACATTAGACAGAATATTCTTTCCTGAGATGTAGTTAGGGAAAGTATGGAAGAAATCATTTGCTGTTCCAGCAGCAGTAAAATCTAATCGGGAGTGCTCCATGGTTGCTATTTGATAGTGAAGTTTCCCTACGTCTCAACCAATGTCAGAGCTGTTCCAGATACCTGAAATATGGTTTTTAATCTTTTCCCATTCAAAATCTGTCTCATTTACTTTCAGGGGTGTTACACATATCCACCGATAGTCAGCATGACAAGACAATGCCATTTTCACCTTTAAAGCCTGCAATTCAGTCCCAATATGTATTACTGCTTCCTCTAGGGCGTCTACCCTCATTTCTAATTTTCTCTCTATAGCTTCCTGTGTTGCCAATGTTAAAGAAACATTTTTGGACATAGAATCAACATATTGAGCAGTATGTACTTGTTGAGTCAATGATATTGCTGCCACAGTAACAGAAGTGATTGCACTTATCAAAGCTGCTGTTCCCAAGATAAGTAAGCCCACAAACCGTCGTGTTTGCATTAAATC
This sequence comes from Bubalus kerabau, assembly GCF_029407905.1. Lineage (NCBI taxonomy): Eukaryota > Metazoa > Chordata > Mammalia > Artiodactyla > Bovidae > Bubalus > Bubalus kerabau. Next base: position 1,073,575 of record NC_073633.1, read on the forward strand.
CTGTAGTTGTTGTAATACAGCAAGACCATAATTCAATAAGTGGTTACATCATAAGATAAGGTGGATGTTGTAGCATTACAAAGGAGCAAACATTATATTGAGGGTTTAAACAAGATGAACCAGGGAGCAGCTGTAGGCGTCAGCCCGGGGGAGCAGTGTCCCCAGCATCAGGAGGCAGAACGCGAGCGGCAGGCTGTGGGCCAAGGCGCCTATGGTGGGCGGAGGGGCAGGGTTCGTGGTTTAGGGCTAGCCGCCACCGCTTGGGCTCAGGGCGGTCCCCTCTCGCCGGTGGGGCCACGTTGGTCTGGACGGCACTCCGCGGGCGCGCTTTCCTCTCTGGCCCTCACTCGCTGCACAGACTTCTTTGCTCTAGGTCACGGGGTGCAGAGAGGTGGGTGCGAGGCGCTGCTGGTGGCGCGGAGGCGAGAGCTGGCTGGGGGAGGGGGAGCGAGCGAGTGCGCGCGCCGCGAACCTGGTCTTTGGGGAATGTGACATGACGAATTTGTCTGAGATCCAAACCGGAGAATCTGCATTCTGTAGAAATATACAAGCATACCCTCTCCCACAAGTTAGCAACACATCTGGCCTTTTTCACTCTCCCGTAAGGAGGCCTTTTTACTTGACCAGGGGCCGAGTCGTAGCCTGTAATTCAGGCATCTAGTGTCTCATCATTGTAGTCTGCCCCTGTGTGTTTACGTTTAAGTGATTAATTACAATTGGAACATAACTTCACTATTTGTCTAGCTGTTTCCCTATGGATATGTTAATTTAGGTCTAATGTTTAGTTTAGGTCTCTGTATAAATTTAAGTAATAAATGTATAACCTCCTTATCTCATTTTGGTATACAGGTATACAGATATACCTAAATGCAAAATGCATTTATATATGTATTTATATATGGCAACAAGTATAAAGTTATTGACATATAATATATATAAATCAATATACTTGAATTAATCTTTATAATTAATATATTCATTAATATATATTACAACAATACAACACATACACAGCTAATACCAACCAACACAAACCAATATACTGTAATAATACATGTCACACATTTATAATTATACAGTATATAGAACATATATCATCACAGCACATCAATCCATACCAATTAATATCAGCCACACACACATTATATTACTGCCATATATATTTAATTATACAGTATATATATGTGTGTGTGTATATAGTATACATATTAATTTATATACAAATTAATTAAGTATAGATCTATAAATAGAATTAGGTATACCTTTATTATATTTTATTTATACCCATACCTAATTAGGCAAACTGTAATTAGGCAAATACATTTATATTATGTATTTATAACAATATATAAAGTATTGTTAAATGTACCACCTGTACAGCATCTCCACCCCACATACCACTTTCTCTAATCCCACCAACTCATTTTCAGTATTATGTGTTGGCCAGGAGCTGGGCCAGTCTTTCCCAGCAATGTTAAGAGACGTCTGTTCCTGTGTCTAATAGCCCTGGCGTTTTATTCTCTTGAATTAAAAGATCTTTTAAAGGCCTTGGAACTGTAATTTCCTGCACCCAAAAGGCTAGATCACTAGATCCAAATGTTTTGTGGCTCTTAGATTGAGAAGTCAAGTTTTTCCTTGTCTGATAGTAAGGTAAAAGTAAAAGCTGTGTTACTCTTTGACCTTTATTAATTTGTACAGTTTTGATAGGCAGTGAGATCAAGACTTTAATTTCTCAATATCATCAGAATCTACTACACCATGCACCAGCGAAATTTCTTTTCTTTCTTTTTTTTTTTATTTAATTTTTTTTTAAAAGAAAGCGAGCTACGCCCCAGGACAAATCTTACAATGTCCTCAGATAGGGGGCCAGCCACTCCGGTTGGAATTGGAGTAAGCGGCACATCAGGGGTTAATATTGTTATTAAATCTCCTTGCCTTTTCGCTTTTCTCCTAGCCTGGGTGAGACCCCCCTGAGGGAGTTTTCTCCAAGGAGCACGCTCTGCATATTGTGTACTAAAAGCTCCTTTGTTTAAAAAACTTTTTATCTTCCTCAGTCTTAGGCAACACTTTGGGAGGCTTTGGGGGCAAAGTGGGGAACTCCTGGGTCCTGGGAGGCACAATCGAAGGCGGTGGCAGTCGCCTTAAAGCAGAAAGTGGTGGATAAGTTTTTTAAAGGTTTGCGCAGAGGGGGAGGGAGCTCGCCAGGGCTCTCGGCCGCAGCGTCCTGTAAGCCCTCTCCTTCCTCGGGAGGTAGACCACTTTCTCCCTCCTTTTTTTTTTTTCTTCAATGGCAGAAAATATGATCTGTGCAGTAAATGGAGACTCACCACCATCCACCTCTATAGCCTCCCCCATAGTCTATTTAACAGCCTCGTGACGGAGGTCCAGGACATTTCTAATCATATTCCACAGTCAATAAATATTTGTCTATTCTTAGATGCAGAGAAATCCATTTTTAATTTTTTTTTTTAATTTTAGAGAATATTTTTATTTATTTTGTAACCTCTTTACCCTGGCTAAACTACAGAGGGGACTAGAAAAGAAGCCTCAAGGTGAGGATCAAGTTCATCCTTGGGACTAGAGAAAATCCTTCTCCGGGAAACTCCTAGCAGTGGCCCTTTACCCCGACATGGAGGAGGAGGCATAGGGGGATGGGAGCGTCCCGAAGTTTTCCTCTTCTGTTCCGGAGATCCTTTAACTGTTTGGTAACTAAATCTTACGAACTGTCTGATCGGGGATGTTTCCCTCAACCTCCTAGGAGCGGATGGTCTGATTAGGGATGTTTTCTTAAACTTTTAGGAGCATCTTTAGCTTAAAAAAAAAAATCCTCATCAGAATGGCATCGAGCTGCTGTTTCCTCTAAACCTTTTTCAAATTGAGGGGAGAGCTGATCTTTCTTTTCATCCCTATCTTTTACATGCTCATTGGCAGTCATAGCGGCCAGCCATTCATTTAGCTGTCGATAGCTAGGTATAGCCTCTTCATTTTCACTTTTCTTTATAACAGGTACCTTTTCAGATTTGCTTTTTTGTTTAACAGGTACTTTTCCAACTTTACTTTCCTCTTTAACAGGTACCTTTTCAAATTCATGAGCTGGATCTAAAACATCTCTAGTCATATTCCACAGAGGAAAGGTGTAAGTAGGGATTTTTTCCAAACCTTGCTGAGCACAATAAGCTCTTAGCTGTTTTCCTAGTTTTTTCAAGATATCGAGGTTAACAGTGCCTTGTTGTAGAAACCAAGGGCAGTGGTCTTGTACAAATGTAAAAAATGATTGAATGGAAGATTTTTTAACCTTGATTCTTCTTTTACTTAATAACTGTAAAATTACTCCTATAAAGAGCTGTCTTTCACTTGATTCAGTGTTGCCCATGTCAGAAACTTAAGGATAGTAAAAGATTTTGCTTTTAGCTATCTAAAGATTAGGCCTTTTTTGTCAGCCTTTTTAGAAACCGTTTTTTCTCTCTAACTCTTCAACACTTCCCACTCCTCTCGCCCTGTCTATTCTACAGGGGGATCTGCAGCCCCCTAAGTGGGATCCTATCTGTCCCCAAAACTGAACACTGGGGGAATGGGGTTGGGGATTTACCTTCGAAATGCCTGTCTCGGGCGCCACCTGCAGAGGTCCAGCCCCAGCTGATCCAGGGTATTCGAAGGGAAGATGGAGTAGGCGACCTATTTATATATTTATTTATTCATCAAAGATATAAAGAGTAATAGAATGAGGATAGCTCAGTAGGAAAATTCAGTGGAGAAAAGCAGCTGAGTAGCTTGGTTTACGTGGAAAATCAATATAACCCGTGACACCAGGTTAGCTCTGACCACGGAGGCTGCAAGTGCCCTCTAGAATAGAGGAAGGTGCCCCACCTTAGACACCTTATCGAGTGGGTCTTCGAAGCCCAGGCAAATAAATGGTCGCAGAGGATATCCGCGCTCCAGATGGACACTCATCTGAAAATTGAGGGGAATAATGACATGGGGAGACCAAGCGTTGGCGAGCAAGGCCCGTAGCTTTATTTTCAACACAGGTTTTAATACCCTAAGTTACACATAGAGGATAATAGGGGATGCAAAGTCAGCAGTCTTTAATCCTTATCAAAAACCAGGGTTTCTTTTCTGCAGATTTATCGTATAAAAATGGTTTAGATGATTTACATCATCTTCTGGCCAGAAGACCTATTAACATTTTATGACTCTTGACAAAGACTTATCAACCATAAGAGTTATTTTCTCTAAGAGTAATTGTTTAAGGTTTGGCGCCATCTTTCGAAGATAAAATTGCATTCCTATAGGGAGGATGTGTAATGGGTTTACAACAAAGAAAAGAATTTATTACCTTAAGGGTCTAAAGTTACCAACATCAAGGCCACTACTTATTTTTTCTACATACCAACTATATTAATTAGCACACATTCAAGGATACAATTCAGGGGATGTGGAAACTTGGCAAAAAGCATTGGTTCATGAATGAAATCTTTTACTAGTTTTATTCTGACAGTTTCTAACTCTCTGAGAGGCTCTAAGCTATTTGAATATCTTAAACTTCCCGTGCGTCTCGAGGCTGGGAGACTGTACACAATCGTATGCATAGCTGTAGGAGACCGGGTAAACTTGTCAGGCGAGTTAGAAAACCATCTGAGGGGTTTGGATTTAAACACTCCTAATTGCCCAGGAACATTATTAGTTGGAGCTGTAAGTTAGCTCTTTGACAGAGAGAGTGAGATGGTGGTGGGGGACATCCCCAGTAATGTCAGAGGTGAGAGAACAAAGCAATAAAGAAGGCAGACTTTGGTTTTTGGGGGTAGATGCTGAAGAATATACGGGGGAACTCCCGGAGGCTCGATCCCGCCTTTGCGTATGCCGAGACTCTTTCCTTATGACATTTGTCACGAGTGGAATATCTCTCGCTGGCTCCCGGCAATCTTCCATTGCACCAAACGCAGTGAAGTCCCGAGAGGCCCCTTCCAACACCACAGTATCAGTGTCTTCTCAGAGGCACCCTGAGCAACTCCCTGAGTTCACCGGCACAAGTCGAGGGAACACAGGGTATCCTGCCGCAACCCGAGAAAGACCTCAAGAGTCCGTCTTCAACACGTCTTGAGGCCGGATTCCCCTACCATGACTCGAGAGCAATGACACGCTCCCCCTCGCCATGCTCATGGACACCTGACTTTCCCTGGCGCCACATGAGAGGCTCCCTGAGCTCCCCGTCATACCTCGTGAGAAACCCCACACTGGCGCCACAGCTCGGGAAAACCCACGAGACGCCACCGTCATCGCGAGATTGGGGACTTCTTTTCCTGCCTGACCTGGAGAGCAATCCCTGGTCCTTTCTCCAAACTTCACAGGAGGCTTTACTCCCTTTAGGCCACTCAATGGGCTCCAAGAGATACCTGTCGCGACTTGAGAGGAGAGCAGAGTACTTTGTTTCCCCTCGAGATGAGGCCTTACCTTGGGTGAGTCTGGAATGCAACCCCGAGATCCCTGTTGCCCCTGGAGAGGAACATTATGTCCTGGACAAAAGCCTAGATGAGGTCTATTTTGCCCTACAGTGAATCGAGAGCAACACCCATCTCTCCCTCGCAATTCGAATGGAAGATTGGTCTTCACTGGGCCAACACAAGAGGAAGTCTGAATTTCCCGTTGTAACTCGAGAATCCCGCCGCAACTCTTAAAAACCACGTGGTTCCCCATTCATCGCAATATGAGGCCTTTGCCCGCTACAGAGTCTCAAGAGAAGTCCCATGTTTCGTCATAAAGTTCGAAATGCTACTTGGCATCCTTGATGCGACCCCAAAAGTTCCCCAATATACCGGTCTCACTCCAAGGGAACACCGAAGTTCCTGGCACCACTTCATTTGAGCCCCTTCTCCCCTCCTGATCATGGCAGGAAGGTCGATTCCCCTGCTTTGTCTAGAAGGGGTTCCCGACCTTCATGGCGCACCTCAGGATGAGGCCAGTCTCACGAAGAAATTCGAGACGTAGCCTCGTGTTGGTGCCACGTGCCGAAAGACCCCGATTTCTCGGTCTTGCTCTTGATAAGAACCCGATGCCCGGACACCTCTTCTAAGGCAACCCTGTGGATGAAGGCACTACACGAGGGGGCACTGGCAACCCTGTTCATCGTCCGGAAAATCCCACAGGATCCACATACAGCTCCACAACTGGCCTGTCACCCCTTAAACAATGAGAGAGGCAAGCGGAGCTCCCTTCCTCAGACAAGACGAGGCCTGAGTATCCAATCCCTACTCTGCAGGCACGCTTCGATCTGAGTCAGAAATGGAGAGGAAACCTGAGGTTCCTGCCTCAACCCGAGATGAGGCCCTCTTCCATTAAAACAAACCCAGTGGAGTCCCGAGAGGCCCCTCCCATCTCCACAGTATCCCTGACTTCTCATAGGCATTCTGAGAAGCTCCTTGAGGCCATCGGCAAACGTCGAGGGAAATAAGGGTTTCCTGCCACAACCGAAGAAAGACCTCGAGAGTCCTTCTTCAACGCGTCTTGAGGTCAGATTCCCCTACCATGGCTCGAGAGCAATAACGCGCTCCCCCTCGCCACGCACATGGAGACCTGACTTCCCTGGCGCCACATGAGAGGCTCCCTGAGCTCCCTGTCGTACTTCGTGTGAAACCCCACACTGGCGCCGCAGCTCGAGAAAACACACAAGACCCCTCCGTCATCGCGAGATGAGGGCCATCTTTTCCTGCATGGCCTGGAGAGCATTCCCAAGTCCTCTCTCCAAACTTCACAGGAGGCTTGACTCCCTTTAGGCCACAAAGTGGGCTCCAAGAGGTGCCCGTCGCAACTCGAAAGGAGAGCAGAGTCCTTTGCTTCCCTTCGACACAAGGCCTGACTCCCTGGGTGAGTCTGGAATGCAAACCTGAGATCCCTGTGGCCCTTGGAGAGGAACATTAGGTCCTGGACACAAGCCTAGATGAGGTCTCCTTTGCCCTGCAGTGACTCGAGCGCAACCCCCAGCTCTCCCTCGCAACTCAAATGGATGATTGGACTTCCTTGGCCCAACACAAGAGGAAGCCTGAAATCCCCGTCGTAACTCGAGAATCCCGCCGCAACTCGAGAAAAACCACGTGGCTCCCCCGTCATCGCAAGATGAGGCCCTTGGCCGCTACAGCGTATCAAGAGAAGTCCCACGTTCCATCCTGAAGTACAAAACGGTACTTGGCACCCTTGATGCGACCCCCAAAGTTCCCTGACATACCGGTCTCAGTCGAGGGAAACACCAAAGTTCATGGCACCACTTCCTGTGAGCCCCTTCACCCCTCCTGATCGCGACAGGAGGGTCGACTCCCATGCTTTGTCTGCAAGCGGTTCCCGACGTTCCCCGCAAACCTCCGGATGAGGCCGGTCTCATGAGGAAATTCGAAAAGTAGCCTCATGGTTGGTGCCACATGTTGAAAGATCCCGAATTCCCGGTCCACTCTAGATAAGAACCTGACGCCCGGACATCTCTTCGAAGGCAACCCTGTGGATGAAGGCACAACACGAAGGGACACTGACATCCCCATGCATCGTCTGGAAAAACCCGCCGATTCCACTCACAGCTCCAAATGTGGACTGTCACCCCGTGAACAACTCGAGAGGCAAGTGAAGTTGCATTCCTTCACACAAGACGAGGCCTTACCTTCCTGGCCCAACTCTTCAGGGACCCTGTGATCGGAGTCAGAAATGGAGAGGAACCCTGAGGTTCCTACCTCAACTAGAGAAGAGGCCCTCTTCCATTGAACCAAACTCAGTGGTGTCCCGAGAGGCCCCTCCCAACACCACAGTATCCCTGAATTCTCAGAGGCTCCCTGAGAAGCTACCTGAGGTCACTGGCACAAGTCGAGGGAACCCAGAGTTTCCTGAAGTAACCCGAGAAAGACTTGGAGAGTCCTTTTTCAACGTCTCTTGATGCCCGATTCCCCTACCATGACTCCAGAGCAAGGACGTGCTCCCCTCGCCACAAGCAGGAAAACTGACTTCCCTAGTACCACACAAGAGGCTCCCTGAGTACCCCATCATACCTCGTGAGAAAACCCACAGTGGCGCCGCAGTTCGAGAAAAACCACAAGATGCCCCCGTCAAGGAGAGATGGGGGCCTTCTTTTCCTGCCTGACCTGGAGAGCAATTCCTGGTCCTCTCTCCAAACTTCACAGGACGATTGACTCCCTTTAGGCCACTCAGTTGGGTCCAAGAAATACCCAGTGCGACTCGAGAGGAGAGCGGAGTCCTTTGCTTCCCTGGAGACGAGGCCTGACTCCCCGGGTGAGTTTGGAATGCAACCCCGAGATCCCTGTCGCCCCTGGAGTGGAACATTATGTCCTAGACACAAGCCTAGATGAGGTCTATTTTGCCCTACAGTGATCGAGAGCAACCTCCATCTCTCCCTCACAATTTGAATGGAAGATTGGGCTTCCCACGGTCAACACATGAGGAAGTCTGAATATCCCATCGTAATTCGAGAATTCAGCCTCAAGTCTTAAAAACCATGTGGTTCCCCCTTCATCGCAATATGAGGCCCTTGCCAGCTAGAGTCTCAAGAGAAGTCCCACGTTCCATCTTAAAGTTCGAAATGCTACTTGGCACCCTTGATGCGACCCCAAAGTTCCCCAACATACTGGTCTCACTCCAGGGGAACACTGAAATTCCCGGCGTCTCCAGGGAAGTCCCATGTTCTGTCCTTAAGTGCGAAAAGGTACTTGACACCCTTGATGCGACCGCAAAAGTTCCCGACACGCTGGGTTCCCTCGAGGGGAACACCAAGGGTCCCGACACCACTTCATCTGAGCACCTTCTCCCCTCCTGATTGTGACAGGCGAGTCGATTCCCCTGCTTTCTCTGGATGGGGTTCCCGGCCTTCCTGGTGCACCTCAGGATGAGGCCGGTCTCAGGAGGAAATTCGAGACCAGCCATGTGTGAGGTGCCACGTGCCGAACGACACCGATTTTCCGGTCCGCTCTTGATAAGAACCTGATGCCCGGACACCTCTTCGAAGGCAACCCTGTGAGTGAAGGCACAACACGAAGGGGCACTGACACCCCCGTGCATCATCCGGAAAAACCCGCAGGGTCTACACACAGCTCGACAAGGGGCCTGAGACTCCCGGAACAACTCGAGAGGCAACCAGAATTCCATTCCTCAGACAAGACGAGGCATGACTCTCCTGTCCCAACACTGCAGGGACCGTGCAGTCGGAGTCAGAATTGGAGAGGAAGCCTGAGGTTCCTGCCTCCCCTCGAGATGAGGCCCTCTTCCATTGCGCCGAACCCAGCAGAGTCCCGAGAGGCCCTGCCAACTCCACAGCATTCCTCACCTCTCAGAGTCACCCTGGTAAGTTCCCTATAGTCCCCTGCAGAAGTCGAGGGAAACGAGGGTTTCCCGCCGCCACCCGAGAAAGACCTCGAGAGTCATTCTTCAACGCGTCTTGAGGCCCTAGTCACTTCCCATGACTCGAGAGTGATGACCAGCTCCCCCTCGCCATGCGCATGGAGACATGAGTTCCCTGGCGCCGCACGAGAGGCTCCCTGAGGTCCTCGTCGTGCCTCTTGAGAAAACCCCCAAGGGCGCCACAGCCTGAGGAAACCCATGAGATGCCCCCGTCATCGCGAGATGAGGGCCTTCTTTTCCTGCCTGACCTGGAGAGCAATCCCAAGTCCTCTCTCCAAACTGAAGAGGAGGCTCGACACCCTTGAGTCCACTCAGTGGGCTCCAAGAGATCCGTGTCGCGACTTGAGAGGAAAGTGGAGTCCTCTGCTTCCCCTCGAGGCGAGGCCTGACTCCCCGGGGGAGTCTGGAATGGAAACCCGAGATCTCTGTCTTCCCTTGAGAGGAATATTAGGTCCTGGACACACGCCTCGATGAGGTCTCTTTGGCCCTGTAGTGACTCGAGCAGAACCCCCAGCTTTCCCTCGCAACTCCAGGGGAAGATTGGGCTTCCCAGGGCCAACCCAAGAGGAAGCCTGAAATCCCCGTCGTTTTCGAGAATCCAGACGCAACTTGAGAAAAACGACGTGGTTCCAACGTCTTCACAGGATGAGGCCCTTGCCCGCTACAGCGTCTCCAGGGAAGTCCCATGTTCCGTCCTGAAGTGGGAAAAGGTACTTGGCTCCCTTGATGCGACCCCTAAAGTTCCCTGAAACGCCGGGTTCCCTCGAGTGGAACACCTAGAGTCCCGGCCCCACTTCATCTGAGCCCCATCTCCCCTCCTGATCGCGACAGGAGAGTCGATTCCCCTTCTTTGTGTGGAAGGGGTTCCCGGCCTTCCCGGCGCACCTCAGGATGATGATGGTCTCACGAGGAAATTCGAGATGAGCCACGTGGGTGGTGCCACATGCCGAATGACCCCGATTTCCCGGTCCGCTCTTGAAATGAACCTGATGCTGGACACCTCTTTGAAGGCAACCCTGTGGGGGAAGGCACCAAATGAAGGGGCAATGACACCCCCGTGCATCTTCTGGAAACACCCGCAGGTTCCACACACAGCTCGACAAGGGGCCTGAGACCCACTGAACGACTCGAGAGGCAAGCAGAGTTCCATTACTCAGACAAGACGAGGCCTGACTCTCCTGTCCCAACCCTGCAGGGACCCTGCGGTCAGAGTCAGAAATGGAGAGGAAGCCTGAGGTTCCTGCCTCCAATCGAGATGAGGCCCTCTTTCATTTCGTCAAACCTAGTGGAGTCCCGAGAGGCCCCTCTAACTCCTCAGTATCCCTCACCTCTCAGAGGCACCTGGGAAGTTCCCTAAGGTCCCCTGTAGAGGTCGAGGGAAACGAGTGTTTCCCGCCCCAACCCAAGAAAGACCTCGAGAGTCCTTCTTAAATGCGTCTGGAGGCCCTAGTCCCTCCCATGACTCCAGAGCAATGACGCGATCTGCCTGGCCACACGCATGGAGGCCTGACTTCTCTGGCGCCGCACGAGAGGCTCCCTGAGCTCCCCATCATATCTCGTGAGAAACCCCACACTGGCGCCGCAGCTCGAGAAAACCCATGAGACGCTCCCGTCATCACGAGAGGAGGGCCATCTTTAACTGAATGGTATGCAGATCAAGCGTGAACCTTCTGTCCAAGCTACACAGGAAGCTTGACTCCCTTTAGGCCACTCATTGGGCTCCAAGAGTTACACGTCGCGAATCGAGAGGATAGTGGAGTCCTTTGCTTCCACTCGAGACGAGGCGTGACCCACCGGGTGAGACTGGAATGCGACCCCGATATCCCTGTTGCCCCTGGAGAGGAACACTACATCCTGGCCCCAAGCCTAGATGAGGACTCTTTGCCCTGAAGTGACTCGAGAGCAACCCACAGCTCTCTCTGACAAGTTGAATGGAAGATTGGACTTCCTGGGCCAACACAAGAGGAAGCCTGAATTCCCCGTCGTAACTCGAGAATCCCGCCTCAACTCGAGAAAAACCACGTGTTTCCCTCGTCATCGCAATATGAGGCCATTGCCCGCTAGAGCATCTCCAGAGAATTCCCACGTTTCATCTTGAAGTGCGAAACTGTACTTGGCACCCTTGATGCGACCTCAAAAGTGCCATGACATACCGGTCTCACTCGAGGGGACCACCGAGGTTCCCGGCACCACTTCATCTGAGCCCCTTCTCCCCTTCTGATCGCGAACGGTGTGTCGATTCCCCTGCTTTGTCTGCAAGGGTTCCCTACCTTCCCGGCGAACCTCAGGATGAGGCCGGTCTCCCGAGGAAATTCGAGACGTAGCCTCGTGGGTGGTACCACATGCTGAAAGACCCCAATTTTCTGGTACGCTCTTGAAAAGAACCCGATGCCCGGACACCTCTTTGAAGGCAACCCTGTGGATGAAGGCACAACACGAAGGGGCACTGACACCCCTGTGCATCGTCCGGAAAAACCCGCAGGTTCCACACACAGCTCAACAAGTGGCCTGTCACTCCGTGAACAACTCGAAAGGCAAGCGGAGATCCATTCCTCCACGGAAGACGAGGCGTGACTCTCTTGTCCGTACTCGGCGGGTACTCTGCGACCCGAGTCAGAAATGGAGAGGACCCCTGAGGTTCCTGCCTCCATTCGAGATGAGGCCCTCTTCGATTGCACCAAACCCAGTTGAGTAATGAAAGGCCCCTCCCAAATCCACAGTGTCCCTGACTTCTCAGAGGCACCCTGAGAAGTTGCCTGAGGTCACCGACACAAGTCGAGGGAACCCAGGGTTCCCTGCCGCAACCCGAGAAAGACCTCGAGAGTCCTTCTTCAATGCGTCTTGAGGCCCGATTCGCCTACTATGACTCGAGAGCAATCACGCACTCCCCTTCACCACACGCACGGAGACCTGACGTCCCTAGCACCACACGAGAGGCTCTCTGAGCTCCCCGTCGTACCTCGTGAGAAATCTGATACTGGCGCCGCAGCTGGAGAAAACCCACGAGACGCCCCCGTCATCGCGAGACGAGGGCCTTTTTTCCTGCATGGCCAGGAAAACATTTCCGAGTCATCTCTCCAAACTCCATAGGAGGCTTCACTCCCTTTACGCCACGCAGTGGGCTCCAAGAGATACCCGTCGCGACTCGACAGGAGAGCGGAGTCATTTTTTTCCCCTCAAGACGAGGCCTGACTCTCCGGGTGAGTCGAGAATGCAACCCTGAGATCCCTGTCGGCCCAGTAGTGGAACACTAGGTCCTGGACACAAGCGTAGATGAGGCCTATTTTGCCCTGCAGTGACTGGAGAGCAATCCCCAGTTCTAACTTGCAACTCGAATGGAATACTGGATTTTCCTGACGCCACACAAGAGGCTCCCTGAAATCCCTGTGGTACTTCATGAGACACCCCACACTGGCGCCGCAGCTCGAGAAAACCCACGAGACGCCACCGTCATCTCGAGATGAGGGCCTTCTTTTCCTGCATGGCCTGGAGTCCAATCCCGAGTCCTCTCTCCAAACTCCACAGGAGGCTTGACTCCCTTTAGTACACACAGTGGGCTCCAAGAGATACCCATCGCGACTCGAGACGAGAGCGGAATTCTTTGCTTACCCTCGAGGTGAGAACTGACTCCCCGGATGAGTCTGGAATGCAAACCCGAGATCCCTCTCGCCCCTGGAGAGCAACGTTAGATCCTGGACACAAGCCTAGATTAGGTCTCTTTTGCCCTGCAGTGACTCTAGCGCAATCCCCAGCTCCCCCTTGCAACCCGAATGGAAGATTGGATTTCAAGACCAACAAGAGGAAGCCTAAATTCCCGGTCATAACTCGAGAATCCCGCCGCAACTCGAGCAAAACCACGTGGTTCTCCCGTCATCGCAAGATGAGGCCCTTGCCCGCTACAGCGTTTCAAAAGATGTCCCAGGTTCCGTCTTGAAATGCGAAACGGTACTTGGCACCCTTGATGCGACCCCAAAAGTCCCCCAACACGCCGGTCTCACTCAAGGGGAACACCGAGGTTCCCGGCACCACTTCATTTAAGCCCCTTCTCCCCTCCTGATCGTGACCCGTGGGTCGATTCCCCTGCTTTGTCTGCAAGGGGGCCCGACCTTCCCTGCACAACTCAGGATGAGGCCGGTCTCATGGGGAAATTCGATACGTAGCTTTGTGGGTGGTGCCACTTGCTGAAAGACTCCAATTTCCCGGTCCGCTCTTGATAAGAATCCGATGCTCGGACACCTCTTGGAAGGCAGCCTTGAGTATGAAGGTACAACACGAAGGGGCACTAACACACCTGTGCATCATCCGGAAAAAAGGGCAGGTTACATACACAGCTCGACAAGTGGCCTGTCACCTCAAGAACAACTCGAGAGGCAAGAGGAGTCCCATCCTCCAGAAAAGACGAGGCCTGACTCTCCTGTACCAACATGCAGGGACCTTGCGATCTGAGTCAGAAATGGAGAGGAACACTGAGGTTCCTGCTTCAACTCGAGATGAGTCCCTCTTACATTCCAACAAATGCAGAGGAGTCTCGAGAGGCCCCTCCAAACTGCACAGTATCCCTGACTTCTCAGAGGCACTCTGAGAAGCTCCCTGAGGTCGCAGGCACAAGTCAAGGGAACCCTGGGTTTTATGCAGTGACCCGAGAAAGACCTCGAGAGTCCTTCTTCAACCCGTCTTGAGGCCCGATTACCCTACCATGACTCGAGAGCAATGACGAGCTCCCCCTAGCCATCTCATGGGGACCTGACTTCCCTGGCGCCACACGAGAGGCTCCCTGAGCTCCCTCTCGTACCTCGTCAGAAACCTGGCACTAGCGCGGCAGTCTAGAAAACCCACAAGAGGCCGCCGTCATCGCGAGATGAGGGCCTTCTTTTCCTGCATGGCCTGGAGAGGAATCCCGAGTCCTCTATCCAAACAGCACAGGAGGCTTGACTCCCTTTAGGGCACACAGTGGGCTCCAAGAGATACCCATCGCGACTCAAAAGGACAGCGGAGTTCTTTGCTTCCCCTCGAGACGAGGCCTGATTCCCCGGGTGAGTCTGGTATGCAAGCCCGAGATCCCTGTCGCCCCTAGGGATGAACATTAAGTCCTGGACACAAGCCTAGATGAGGTCTATTTTGCCCTGCAGTGACTCGAGGGCAATCCCCAGCTCTCCCTTGAAACTCGAATGGAAGATAGGACTTCCCTGGGCCAACACATGAGGAAGACTGTATTCCCCGTCGAAACTCGAGAATCCCGCCACAACTCGAGAAACGCTACGTGGTTCCCCCGTCATCCCAAGATGAGGCCCTTGCCCCCTACAGCGTCTCAAGAGAAGTCCCCCGTTCCGTCTTGAAGTGCGAAACGGTATCGGCACCCTTGATGCAACATCAAAAGTTCCTCGACACACTGGTCTGACTCGAGGAGAACACCGAGGTTCCCGGCACCACTACATCTGGGCCCCTTCTCCCCTCCTGATCGCGACAGGAGGGTCGATTCCCCTGTTTTGTCTTGAAGGGGTTCCCGCCTTTCCCGGTGCATCTCAGGATGAGGCCGGTCTCAAGAGGATATTCGAGACATAGCCTCGTGGATGGTGACACATGCCGAAAGACCCCGATTTCCCGGTTCGCTCTTGATAAGTTCCCAGTGCCCGGACACCTCTTTGAAGATAACCCTTTTGATGAAGGCACAACACGAAGGGGCACTGACACCCCCGGGTATTGTCCGGAGAAACCCGCAGGTACCACACACAGCTCGAGAAGTGACCTGTCACCCCGTGAACAACTGGAGAGGCAAGCAGAGTTCCATTCCTCCACACAAGACGAGGCCTGACTCTCCTGTTCGAACTCTGCAGCGAAACTGAGATCTGAGTCAGATCTGGCCCAGGGGAAGTCAGGAGACGAAACATGAGTTTCCTGCCTCCACTCAAGATGAGGCCCTCTTCCATTGCACCGAACCCAGTGGAGTCCCGAGAGGCCCCTCCCAACTGCACAGTATCCCTGACTTCTCAGAGGCACCCTTAGACCTTCCTGAGTTCACCGGCACAAGTCGAGGGAACCAAGGGTTTCCTGCCCCAACCCGTAAAAGACCTCGAGAGTCCTTCTTCAACGCGTCTTGAGGTGCCATTCCCCTACCATGAGTCGAGAGCAATGACGCACTCCGCATAGCCACGCGCATAGAAACCTGACTTCCCTGGCGCCACAGGAGAGGCTCCCTGAGCTCCCCATTATACCTCGTGAGCAACACCACACTGGAGCCGCAGCTCGAGAATACCCACGAGACGCCCCAGTCCTCACGAGATGAGGGCCTTCTTTTGCTGTATGGCCTGGAGAGCAATCCTGAGTCCTCTCTCCAAACTCCACAGGAGGCTTGACTCATTTTAGGCCACACAGTGAGCTCCAAGATATACCCGTCGCGACTTGACAGGAGAGCGGTGTCCTTGGCTTCCCCTCGAGACGAGGCCTGATTCCCCGGGTGAGTCGAGAATGCAATGCCGAGATCGCTGTCGCCCCAGCAGAGGAACATTAGGTCCTGGACACAAGCCTAGATGAGGTCTATTTGGCCCTCCAGTGTCTCGAGAGCAATCCCCAGTTCTAACTCGCAATTCGAATGAAAACTGGACTTCCCTGGGCCAGTTGAACAGGAAGCCTGAATTCCCCGTTGTAACTCGAGAATCCCGCCGCAACTCAAGAAAAACCACGTGGTTCCCCCGTCATCGAAAGATGAGGCCCTTGCCCGCTACAGCGTCTCAAGAGAAGTCCCACGTTCCGTATTGAAGAGCGAAAAGTTACTTGGAACCCTTGATGCGACCCCAAAAGATCCCCGACATACCAGTCTCACTTGAGGAGAACACCGAGGTTCCCGGCACCACTTCATCTGAGACTCTTCTCCCCTCTTGATTGCGACAGGAGGTTCGATTCCCCTGCTTTGTCTGGAAGGCATTCCCGACCTTCCTGGCGCATGATGAGGCCAGTCTCACGAGGAAATTTTAGACATAGCCTCGTGGGTGGTGCGGCATGCCAAAAGACCCCAATTCCCTGGTCCGCTCTTGATAAGAACCCGATGGCAGAACCCAACTCGAAGGCAATCCTGTGGATCAAGGCACAACACGAAGGGGCAGTGACACCCCGGTGCATCGTCCAGAAAAACCCACAAGTTCCACATACAAATCGACAAGTGGCCTGTCACCCCATGAACAACGCGAGAGTCAAGCGGAGTTCCAGTCCTCCACACAAGACGAGGCCTGACTCTCCTGTCCCAACTCTGCAGGGACTCTGCGATCCGAGTCAGATCCGGCGCATTCGAAGCCAGGAGAGGAACCCTGAGGTTCCTGCCTCAACTTGTCATGAGGCCCTCTTCCATTGCACCAAACCCAGTGGAGTTCCGAGAGGCCCCTCCCAACTCCACAGTGACCCTGACTTCTCAGAGGCACGCTGAGAAGCTTCCTGAAGTCACTGGCACAAGTCGATGGAACCCAGGGTTTCCTGCTGCAACGCAGGAAAGACCTCGAGAGTCCTTCTTTAACACCTCTTAAGGCCCAATTCCCCTACCATGACTCGAGAACAATGACGGGCTCCCTCTCACCACGTGCATAGAGACCTGACTGCCCTGGCACCACGTGAGAGGCTCACTGAGCTCCCAGCCTTACTTCGTGAGAAACCCCACACTAGCGCCACAGCTCGAGAAAACCTACGAGACGCCCCAGTCATTGGGAGATGAGGGCCTTCATTTCATGCATTCCCTGGAGAGCAATCCCGTGTCCTCCCTCCAAACACCAAAGGAGGTTTGACTCCCTTTAAGCCACTCAGTGGGCTCCAAGACATACCCGTCCGACTCGAGAGGAGAGCAGAGTCCTTTGCTTCCCCTCGAGATGAGGGCTGACTCCAAGGTGAGTCTGGAATGCAACCCCGAGATTTCTGTCGAGCCTGGACATGAACATTAGGTCCTGCACACAAGCCTTGGTGGGGTCTCTTTTGCCTTCAGTGACTAGAGCGCACCTCCAGCTCTTCCTCGAATCTCGAATGGAAGATAAGAATTTTGTGGGCCAACACAAGAGGAAGCATGAATTCCCTGTGGTAACTCAAATATCCCACCGCAACTCGAGAAAAACCAAGTGGTTCCGTAGTCATTCCAAGATGAGGCCCATGCCCGCTGGAGCACCCCAAGAGAAGTCCAACGTTCCATTGTGAAGAGCGAAACGGTACTTGGAACGCTTTATGCGACCCCAAAAGTTACCCGACATACCTGTCTCACTTGAGGGAAACACCGAGGTTCCCAGCAGCACTTCATCTGAGCCACTTCTCCCCTCCTGATCGCCACAGGAGGGTCGATTCCTCTGCTTTGTCTGGAAGAGTTTCATGAACTTCGTGGCACATTTCAGGATGAGGCCGGTTTCATGAGGAAATTCGAGACAACCCACGTGGGTGGTGCCAAATGCTGAACGACCCCGATATCCCGGTCCACTCTTCATAAGAACCCGATGCCCGGACACCTCTTCGAAGGCAACCCTGTGGATGAAGACACAAAACGAAGGGTCACTGACACCCCCGTGCATCGTCTGGAAAAACCTGCAGATTCGACACACAGTTTGACAAGGGGCCTGAAACCCCATGAACAACTCGAGAGGCAAGCGGAGTTCCATTCCTCAGAAAAGATGTAGCCTGTCTCTCCTGTCCCAACTCTGCAGGGACCCTGATGTCGGAGTCTGAAACAGAGAGGAAGTCTGAGGTTCCTGCCTCCCCTCGAGATGAGCCCCTCTTCCATTGCGACAAACCCAGCGGAGTCCCGAGAGGCACCGCCAACTCCACAGTATCCCTCAACTCTCAGAGACACCCTGGGAAGTTCCCTAAGGTCCCCGGCAGAAGTCGAGGGAAACGACTTTTTCCCGCCACAACCCGAGAAAGACCTCGAGAGTCCCTCTTCAACGCGTCTTGAGGCCCTAGTCCCCTCCCATTACTCGAGAGCCACAACGCGCTCCTCCTCGCTACGCGCAGGGAGACCTGACTTCCCTGGCGCCGCACGAGAGGCTCCCTGAGATCCTCGCCGTGCCTCGCGAGAAAACCCCCACGGGCGCCGCAGCTCGAGGAAACCCCTGAGACGCCCCCGTCCTCGCGATGTGAAGGGACTTCTTTTCCTGCATGGCCTGGAGAACAATCCCGAGCCCTCTCTCCAAAATGAAGAGGAGGCTTGACTCCACTGACGACACTAGGGGGCTCCAAGATATCCGCGTCGCGACTCGGGAGGACAGCAGAGTCCTTTGCTTCCCCTCGAGACGAGGCCTGACACCCAGGGGGATCCTGGAATGCAACCCCGAGATCCCTGCCTTCCCTGGAGAGGAATATTAGGTCCTGGACACAAGCCTAGATGAGGTCTCTTTGGCCCTGCAATGACTCGAGCGCAACCCCCAGCTTTCCCTCGCCAATCGAATGGAAGACTGGGCTTCCCAGGGCCAACAGAGGAGGAAGCCTGTAATCCCCATCGTCACTCGAGAATCCCGGCGCAACTCGAGAAAAAACACGTGGTTCCAACGTCTTCGCAAGATGAGGCCCTTGCCCACTACAGCGTCTCAGGGGAAGTCCCATGTTCCGCCCTGAAGTGCGAAACAGTACCTGACAACCTTCGTGCGACCCCCAAAAGCTCCCCGACACGCCGGGTACCCTCGAGGGAACACCGAGAGTCCCGGCACAGCTTCATCTGAGCCCGTTCTCCCCTCCTGATCACGACAGGAGAGTCGATTCCCCTGCGTGGTTCAGAAGGGGTTCCCGGCCTTCCCGGTGCACCTCAGGATGAGGCCGGTCTCACAGGGAAATTCGAGACGAGCCACGTGGGTGGTGCCACATGCCAAATGCCCCCGATTCCCCGGTCCGCTTTTGAGAAGGACCCGAGGCCCGGACCCCTCTTCGAAGGCAACCCTGTGGGTGAAGGCACAACACGAAGGGGCACTGACACCCCCGTGCATCATCCGGAAAGACCCGCGGGTTCCACACACAGCTCGACCAGGGGCCTGAAAACCCCTGACAACTCGAGAGGCAAGCGGGGTTCCCTTCCTCAGACAAGACGAGGCATGACTCTCCTGTCCCAACTCTGCAGGGACCCTGTGGTCGGAGCCGAAACGGAGAGGAAGCCTGAGGTTCCTGCCTCCCCTCGAGGTGAGGCCCTCTTCCGTTGCGCCAGACCCAGCGGAGTCCCGAGAGGCCCCGCCAACTTCACAGGATCGCTCGCCTCTCAGGGGCACCCTGGGAAGTTCCCTAAGATCCCCGGCAGAAGGCGAGGGAAACGAGGGTTTCCCGCCGCCACCCGAGAAAGACCTCGAGAGTCCTTCTTCAATGCGTCTCGAAGCCCTAGTCCCCTCCCGTGACTCGAGAGCCAGGACGCGCTCCCCCTCGCCACGGGCATGGAGACTTGACTTCCCTGGCGCCGCACGAGAGGCTCCCTGAGATCCTCGTCGTGCCTCGGGAGAAAACCCCCACGGGCGCCGCAGCTCGAGGAAACCCCTGAGACGCCCCCGTCCTGGCGAGCTGAGGGCCTTCTATTCCTGCATGGCCTGGAGAGCAATCCCGGGTCCTCTCTCCAAACTGAAGAGGTGGCTGGACTCCCTTGAGGCCACTCAGTGGGCTCCAAGAGATCCGCGTCGCCACTCGAGAGGAGAGCGGAGTCCTTGGCTTCCCCTCGAGACGAGGCCTGACTCCCCGAGGGAGCCTGAAATGCAACCCCGAGATTCCTGCCTTCCCTGGAGAGGAATATTAGTTCCAGGACACACGCCTTGATGAGGTCTCTTTGGCCCTGCAGTGACTCGAGCGCTACCCCCAGATTTCCCTCGCTACTTGAATGGGAGATGGGGCTTCCCAAGGCCAACCCAAGAGGAAGCCTGAAATCCTCGTCGAAACTCGAGAATCCTGCCGCAACTCGAGAAAAACGAGGTGGTTTCAACGTCTTCGCAAGATGAGGCCCTTGCCCGGTACGGCGTCTCAAGGGAAGTCCCATGTTCCGTCGTGAAGTGAGACACGGTACCTGACACCCTTCATGCGACATCCAAAAGTTCCCCGACATGCTGTGTTCCCTTGAGGGGAACACCGAGAGTCCCAGCACCACTTCCTCTGAGCACCTACTCCTCTCCTGTTCGCGACAGGAGAGTTGATTCCCCTGCGTGGTCTGGAAGGGGTTCCCGGCCTGCACGGCGCCCCTCAGGATGAGGCCGGCCTCGCGAGGAAATTCGAGACAAGCCCCGTGGCTGGTGCCCCATGTTGAACGACCCTGATTTCCCGGTCCGCAGTTGAGGAGAACCCGATGCCCGGACGCCTCTTCGAAGGCCACCCTGTGAGTGAAGGAACAACACGAAGGGGCACTGACACTCCCGTGCATCGTCCGGAAACACCCGCGGTTTCCACACACAGCTCCACGAGGGGACTGAGACTCCCTGAGCAACTCGAGAGGCAAGCGGAGTTCCCTTCCTCAGACAAGACGAGGCCTGACTCTCCTGCCCCAACGCTGCAGGGACACTGCTGTCGGAGTACGAAACGGAGAGGAAGCCTGCGGTCCTGTCTCCCCTCGAGATGAGGCCCTCTTCGATTGCGCCAAACCCAGAGGAGTCCCGAGATGGCCCACCAACTCCACAGCATCCCTCACCTCTAAGAGGAACCCTGGGAAGTTCCCTCAGGTCACCAGGAGAAGTCGAGGGAAACGAGGGTTTCCCGCTGCAAGCCGAGAAAGACCTCGTGAGACCTTCTTCTACACGCCTTGATGCCCTAGTCCCCTCCCAGGACTCGAGAACAATGACGCGCTCCCCCTTGCCACGCTCATGGAGACCTGACTTCCCTGGCGCCGCACGAGAGGCTCCCTGAGAACCTCGTCGTGCCTCGTGAGAAAAGCCCCACGGACGCCGCAGCTCGAGGAAACCCCTGAGAAGCCCCCGTCCTCGCGAGGTGAGGGCCTTCTTTTCCTGCCTTTCCTGGAGAGCAATCCCGAGTCCTCTCTCCAAACTGAAGATTAGGCTTGACTCCCTTGAGGCCACTCAGAGGGCTCCAAGAGATCCGCGTCGTGGCTCAAGAGAAGAGCGGAGTCCTTTGCTTCCCCTCGATGCGAGGCCTGACTCCACGGGGGACTCTGGAGTGCAACCCCGGGATCCCTGTCTTCCCTTGAGAGTACTACTAGGTCCTGGACACACGCCTAGATGAGGTCTCTTGGGCCCTGCAGTGACTCGAGCGCAACCCCCAGCTTTCCCTAGCAACTCGAATGGAAGATGGGGCTTCCCAGGGCCAACCCAAGAGGAAGCCTGAAATCCCCGTCGTAACTCGAGAATCCCGCCGCAACTCGAGAAAAACCACATGGTCCCAACGTCTTAGCAAGATGGGGCCCTTGCCCGCTACGGCGTCTCAAGGGAAGTCTCACGTTCCGTCCTGAGTAGCGAAACGGTACCTGACACCCTTCATGCGACCTCCAAAATTTCCCAGACACGCCGGGTTCCCTCGAGGGGAACACCGAGGGTCCTGGCACCCCTTCATCTGAGCCCCTTCTCCCCTCCTCATCACGACAGGAGAGTCGATTCCCCTGCGTATTCTGGAAGGGGTTCCCGGCTTTCCCGGCACACCTCAGGATGAGGCCGGCCTCCCGAGGAAATTCGAGACGAGCCCCGTGGGTTGTGCCACATGCCGAACGACCCCGATTTCCCAGTCCGCTCTGGATAAGAACCCGATGCCCGGACACCTCTTCGAAGGCAACCCTGTGGGTGAAGTTACCATTCGAAGGGGCACTGACACCCCCGTGCGTCGTCTGGAAAAACCCGCGGTTTCCACACACAGCTTGACGAGGTGCGTGAGACACCCTGAGCAATTCGAGAGGCAAGCAGAGTTCCCTTCCTCAGACAAGACGAGGCCTGCCTCTCCTGTCCCAACTCTGCAGGGACCCTGTGGTTGGAGTCCGAAAAGGAGAGGAAGCCTATGTTTCCTGTCTCCCCTCGAGATGAGGCCCTCTTCCATTGCGCCAAGCCCAGCGGAGTCCCGAGAGGCCCCGCCAACTCCACAGCATCCCTCACCTATCAGAGGCACCATGGGAAGTTCCCTCAGGTCCCCGGCAGAAGTCGAGGGAAACGAGGCTTTCCCGCCGCAACCACAGAAAGACCTCGAGTGTCCTTCTTCAACGCCTCTGGAGGCCCTAGTCCTCTCCCATGACTGGAGAGCCATGACGCGCTCCCCCTCGCCACGTGCACAGAGACCTGACTTCCCTGGCACCGCACGAGAGGCTCCCTGAGATCCTCGTCTTGCCTCGTGAGAAAACCCCCACGGGCGCCGCAGCTCGAGGAAACCCCTGAGAAGCCCCCATCCTCGCGAGGTGAGGGCCTTCTTTTCCTGCCTGACCCAGAGCACAATCCCGAGTCCTCTCTCCAAACTGAAGAGAAGGCCTGACTCCCTTGAGGCCACTCAGTGGGCTCCAAGAGATCTGCGTCGCGACTTGAGAGGAGAGCGGCATCCTTGGCTTGCCCTCGAGGCGAGGCCTGACTCCCCGGGGGAGTCTGGAACGCCACCCTGAGATCCCTGTCTTCCCTTGAGAGGAACGTTAAGTCCCGGACACAGGCCTAGATGAGGTCTCTTTGGCCCTGCAGTGACTCGAGTGCAACCGTCAGCTTTCCCTCGCAACTCGAATGGAAGATTAGGCTTCCTGGGGCCAACACAAGAGGAAGCCTGAAATCCACTTCGTAACTCGAGAATCCCGCCGCAACTCGAGAAAATCCACATGGTCCCAACGTCTTCGCAAGATGAGGCCCTTGCCCGCTACGGCTTCTCAAGGGAAGTCCCAGGTTCTGTCCTGAAGTGCGAAACGGTACCTGACTCCTTTCATGCAACCCCCAAAAGTCCCCCACACGCCGGTTTCCCTCGAGGGTAACACCGAGGGTTCCATCCCCACTTCATCTGAGCCCCTTCTCCCCTCCTGATGGCGACAGGAGAGTCAATCCCCCTGCATTGTCTGGAAGGGTCCCCGGCCTTCCCAGCACAACTCAGGATGAAGCTGGCCTCACTAGGAGATTTGAGACTAGCCCCTTGGGTGGTCCCTCATGCCGAAAGACCCCGATTTCCCTGTCCACTCTTGAAAAGAACCCGAGGCCCGGACACCTCTTCGAAGGCAACCCAGTGGGTGAAGGCACAACACGAAGGGGCACTGTCACCGTCGTGCATTTCCAGAAACACCCGCAGGTTCCACACACAGCTCAACAAGGGGCCTGAGACCCCCTGAGCACCTCAAGAGGCAAGCGGAGTTCCCTTCCTCAGACAAGGCGATTCCTGACTCTCCTGTCCCAACTCTGCAGGGACCCTGCGGTCGGAGTCTGAAACGGAGAGGAAGCCTGAGGTTCCTGCCTTCCCTGGAGATGAGGCCCTCTTCCATTGCGCCAAACCCAGCGGAGTCCTGAGAGGCCCCGCCAACTCCACAGCATCCCTCATCTGTCAGAAGCACACTGGGAAGTTCCCTAAGGTCACCGGTAAACTTTTATTGCACAAGGTCCCCATGAAAAGGCCCATGCAGCAGGACAGCCACAGATTCTGTCTGCCATTAAAGGGCAGTAAGGTGCCCTCCCCCCTTCTTTGCTGCCTCGGCGGCCACCAGCGTGCAATTCGCGTACCCTTCCCTTTCCCATCCTAGCAGGTGCTCCAGGGCCCGCTGGCCTACAAAGTGCCAGAAGCAGGGCTGGGCCAGCCAGCCAGAATTCAGGGTTCTGTCCCTTGGACTTCCAGCGGACACTAGGCTGCTTGGGAAAACCGAGCAGACTCTGAGGTTTTTCAGCAGAGGGGTGGAGCGGTAAAGGCCTTGACCCCAAAGACGAGGCCTTTCTGCGACCGCCAGGTTGGGGAGCTCTGAGACTGTGCCAACACAGGGCAGAATACATGGTTCCCTGCTCCAGGCAGTCCCCGTTCCCTTACCTGTGTTCCGCACCCCTCCGCTGTGGCCAATGGATGCCGATCCTTGGGGATCCAGGAGTTCACGAAATGGGCATTCCCAGCCGCAATGGCGACCCCCAACAGCACATCTGGAAAGCCCTCCCCCACCCCCGCCAGGAGCCGACCCCCAATGCGAATGGAACCCCACCCCGCCCCGCACCGCCAGGTTTCGCCCCGGCCCTGCCGGGCTCCCGGTGGGTTCCCAGCAACATTGGCGACCCCCGGGAGTACAACAGGGACCGACCCCCCACCCACAGTGAGCGGAATCTCGACCTGTGCAGCCCAGGTTTACCCCACCCTGGCTGCGCTCACGGCGCGTTTCCAGCTGCAGTGGCCATCTCCGAGAGCACAACTGGGAAGCCCTCCCCTACCCCCGTCAGGAGCCGACACCCGCCTTGCACCACCCGGGTTCGCCCCGCTCCTGCCGCGCTCCAGGGGCGCTGCCCACCTTCACCAGTGGCTCTCAGTGAGCCCCGTCCCCACGCCCGGTTCCAGGAGAGGCTCTCGGACCTCGCTGCTGCCGCCAGGTCAAACATGAGGACAATACATACACCCCACAGAGACAATCCAAGCTGTCTGTGATTTAGGGATAAAACGAGGACTACAGATAGGCAAGATGACCTGACCTAGGAGGGCCATGATATTCTATAGAACCAGACAAAGTTGGTTACCAAGGAAACTTTTTTCCTTGGAACCCGGAAAGCTGGTTCTTTGCATATGCAATGACCAACAATTGGCTTGTTACCCAAGCCTGCCTTACTGCCACCCCCATCCCCCCACTCCCCAGAAGACTGGCTCAAAGAAATATTTTAAATCTCAGGCGGAAACCTGGAAGATGTCTTGTCTGTCTGTTTGGATTAAGGTATGTGTCAGTGTGAGCCCTGTGTTTTTTGATAATATTGCTCAAGTTCTGAGTTCTGATTTCAATGGTCTCAAGACAAGGCAGCCCTTCCAAATCAAACTGCTGGAAATACAAGAAAACATTGACCTAAATGAATGTCAGAGTCCCGTGAACTGGGAACTAGTCAATATTAAATATCTAGTATTTTTGGTTTTGCTCCTCCATTATAGACATGTCTAAGAGTCAACAACATTAAGCACAACATGTTCATAGTGCCTAGGTTTCTTTTGAGGTAAAAATTGCTCTATTGTTATATGTGTCACAAGCTAGTCAGCAAGAAACTACCTGGAAACGACAACAACAAAAGTAAAAAATGTAAATGTGATATGAGCTTTTAGACAAACTCTTTACAATAATTATACTCTAAAATATCTGCCTCTCATAGTCTTGATTGAAGGCAGAGGAGAAGGGGATGACAGAGGATAAGATGGTTGGATGGCATCACTGACTCGATGGACATGAGTTTGAGCAAGCCCCTGGAGCTGGTGACGGACACGGAAGCCTGGCGTCCTTCAGGCCACGGGGTCACAAAGAGTCAGACACGACTGAGCAACTGAACTGAACTGAACTAACAAACGTTTCTCCAGGTGTTTTGGTTACCCGAGTTTCTATCCTTGTGACGACAGTGTATTGAATAGCTAGGTCATTTCCAAATAAATGAAAGTTCTGAAACATTCACGACTTGAAAGGACCTCCCTTTTACACAGAAACAAAAGAGATTTTTGACTCTCCATGAATAGTGTCTGGCACCATCCTGACATGTTAAATGTAAGAAAGCAATTGTTTTGTTTTGTTTTGTTCTGTTCTTGGGGGTGGGGGGAGGGGGGCGGGCTATAGCCAATGCCAATATAAAAGTCAGTTCTTGGTTGCTGAAGGGAAATGTATGACTTGTTATTACAAGAAAGTATGTGGAATGCAATGGCACTTGAGGAAGGAAAACAAAGTAGTTCTGTCTTACAGGTGGCCGTTTCAGGATGGGAGAAGCAAAGGAATGGGTACAGAACGGGATAAGGAGGTTGTAGGGAAAGCGGACCCCCAGAAAAGAGTTCTGTGCCTAGCACAAGTTTTCTTGAGATGTCGAAATGCCTTTGCTAATGGAGTTTTAGTTTCTTTACCTCTTAAGTGATCTCTTCTAGGTTGACCTAGAACAGAAATCTTTTGTTAGCTTTGGCTAAGTGGAGAAGTAGTGTTTCACGGTGACATATGTGATCCTTCCTGACTGTTTGCAGCCCTTTTGATATCGATGCACTGCTTCTGCTGCTGCTGCCACCGCCGCTGCTGCTAAGTCGTTTCAGTCGTGTCCGACTCTGTGCGACCCCATAGACGGCAGCCCACGAGGCCCCGCAGTCCCTGGGGTTCTCTAGGCAAGAACACTGGAGTGGGTTGCCATTTCCTCCTCCCATGCATGAAAGTGAAAAGTGAACGTGAAGTCGCTCAGTGGTGTCCGATATTTAGCGACCCCGTGGACTGCAGCCTACCAGGCTCCTCCATCCATGGGATTTTCCACGCAAGAGTACTGGAGTGGGGTGCCATTGCCTTCTCCCATATCTATGCACAAGCCTGCCTAAATCATTGACTTCCAGCTAGCTTTGGGATGCCAATGACTATCCACCCTTACAAGGCAACAGAGAAGAGAAAAACACTTACCACAGGAGGTCCTGGTAAGGAACGAGGAACTAACAAGCTCCCGCCAACCAGGATTCTGCAGAAGTCAACAAGAGGTCAGTAAGAGATGGAAGACTGCAGTCCAGATGTCCTAGCAACTTCCATCTTGCAGCAGAGACCTAGCATAGTCAAAACGAATTCAATGTTGCAAAAAATAAGTAAACAAATAAAGGACAGAAGTTCTTTGAACACATGACTGAGATTAGGGGTGAGGCAGTACATGTACAGTGCCCGGAAAATCTTAAAGTATGAGAAAGGAAAGAAATTAAAGACAACTATCAAGCTGTCCAAACTGATAAAAACGAAAGATTACACGGTTTTTTCTGTATATATTACCAGATAATAATCTGAAAAGGAATTAAAAAAAATTCCCTTTCAATAATGTCAACATGAATACAACACTTTGCCATGGATGTAACGAGGATGACAAGACTGGCACACTGGAACTTATACACCCTGGCTGAAAACTAACCTGAATACATGGACAGGTATTCCATAACAATGGAAAGACTTAAGATGGCAATACCATGGAATGCATCTTCAATCTGAAATGAAGATTTGATATGATTTGATCGCTCAGAGCTTTTGTGTCATCAATTGTTATTAAAGTATAAATGAGATAGAGAAAACTGCTGACTTAGACTTGAGGCGGGGTGTACGCCCTGCTGGTATCTAGCCAGATATTCTACAGGCACTAGCAGTCAGCTAAGGAAAGAAAGGCACTGTCTCAGGGAATGGCACCAGGCCCCTCCCCCACGACATGCCTTGAGGTCACATTGGCAGCAGGTGAGTCATCCTGGGCCAAAAACTGATTGACATGAATCTTGAAGAAAGGCAGTATTCCAGGCAAATATATCATTTCCTTAACATAGATTAGGAGAACAAGGTACGAGGAAAACATACTGTTTTGTTCAAGTCGCTTCTGAGCCTACTGGGGGAACCGACCTGAAGCCAGAGTCCAGCAGATATACATAGGATATTTACATCGCTTAAGACAAACATTTCCTCAGGAACAAATGCATTGCTTAGCTCAAGGTTTGTCTGCGAAATTCTTACACATCAGGAGATGGCTCCGAGCTGGGTTTCTACACACAAGAACATGAATGCAAAGGACAAGCCTGCACAGCCCATCTGCCCCCCTCCCCCACAGCCAGCAGCATTTCCAAGTGACCTCCTAAGGCCTTCCCCAAAATACAGGGGCACCTCTGGGTTTCCTGTTTCAAGCACTTAGAACACTTTTCTTAAAAAAAAAAAAAAAATCCTGCACACTTCTTGATAGAATGCCACAGTGCAAGGAAAACAGGCCTTAAATACTTAAACCTCCCTGTGCCAAACACTTGGGGCTTGGTTCTGTTTTGTTTTGTTTTTTAATTACACCACCACATAATTTAAACTTTTTACAATTTCTAATTATTCAGTACCAAAACACCAAACTTTTATTGCACAAGGTCCCCATGAAAAGGCCCACGCATCAGGACAGCCACAGATTCTGCCATGAAAGGGCAGCAAGGTGCCCTCCCCCCTTCTTTGCTGCCTGGGCGGCCACCAGGGTTTGAAATCCATGCACCCTACTAAGTTTCTAGGGTGCAATCCGTGGACCCTTCCCTTTCCCATCCCAGCAGGTGCTCAAGGGCCCGCTGGCTTACAAAGTGCCAGAAGCAGGGCTGGGCCAGCCGGCCAGAGTTCAGTGTTCTGTCCCTTGGACTTCCAGGGGACACTAGGCTGCTTGGGAAAACCATGCAGACTGAGATTTTTCAGCAAAGGGGTGGAGTGGTAAAGGCCTTGACACCAAGGGCGAGGCCTTTCTGCGACCGCCAGGTTGGGGAGCTCCGAGAATGTGCCAACAGAGGGCGGAATACTTGGTTCCCTGCTCCAAGCAGTCCCAGTTCCCTGACCTGTGGCCCGCAGCCCTCCGCTGCACGCACTAGATGTGGATCCTTGGGGACACAGGAGCGTAGGAAATGGGCGTTCCTAGCCGCAGTGGCGACCCCCGAGAGCACAACTGGGACCGAACCCCCACCCACAGCCATCTAAATCTCGACCCGCGCAGCCCAGGTTTACCCCGCCCCGGGTGCGCTCCCGGCGCGTTTCCAGCCGCAGTGGCAACCACCGAGAGCACAACTGGGAAGCCCTCCCCCACCCCCGCCAGGAGCCGAACCCCGGCCCGCGCCACCCGGGTTCACCCCGCCCCTGCCACACTCCCAGCGCGTTTCCAGCTGCAGTGGGGACCCCCGAGAGCACAACTGTTACTGCCCCCCACCCCCTCCCAACCAGAACCCCGACCCGCGCCGCCCGGGATCGCCCCGCCCCTGGCGCGCTCCCGGGGCGTTGCCCACTTCCACCAGGGGCTCCTGGTGAGCCCCGTCCCCACGCCCGGTTCCAGGAGAGGATCTCGGACCTCGCTACTGCCGCCAGGTCAAACACGAGGACAATACATCCACCCCACAGAGACAATCCAAGCTGTCTATGATTTAGGGATAAAATGAGGACTACAGAAAGGAAAGATGTCCTGACCTAGGAGGGCCATGAGAGTCTATAGATCCAAACAAAATTGGGTACCAAGGAAACTTTTTTCCTTGGAACCCGGAAAGCTGGTTCTTTGCATATGCAATGACCAACAATTAGCTTGTTACCCAAGCCTGCCTCGCTGCCACCCCAACTCCCCCCCCACTCCCCAGGAAAACGGCTCAAAGAAATATTTTAAATCTCAGGCGGAAAACTGGAAGATGTCTTGTCTGTCTGTCTGGATTAAGGTATGTGTCAGTGTGAGCCTTGTGTTTTTTGATAATATTGCTCAAGTTCTGAGTTCTGATTTCAATGGTCTCAAGACAAGGCAGCCCTTCCAAATCAAACTGCTGGAAATACAAGAAAACATTGACCTAAATGAATGTCAGAGTCCCGTGAACTGGGAACTAGTCAATATTAAATATCTAGTATTTTTGGTTTTGCTCCTCCACTATAGACATGTCTAAGAGTCAACAACATTAAGCACAACATGTTCATAGTGCCTAGGTTTCTTTTGAGGTAAAAATTGCTCTATTGTTATATGTGTCACAAGCTTGTCAGCAAGAAAGTACCTGGAAACAGCAACAACCAATGTAAAAAATGGAAATGTGATATGAGCTTTTAGATAAACTCTTAACAATAATTATACTCTAAAATATCCGCCTCTCATAGTCTTGATTGAAGGCAGAGGAGAAGGGGATGACAGAGGATAAGGTGGTTGGATGGCATCACTGACTCGATGGACATGAGTTTGAGCAAGCCCCTGGAGTTGGTGATGGACACGGAAGCCTGGCGTCCTGCAGGCCACGGGGTCCCAAAGAGTCAGACTCGACTGAGCAACTGAACTGAACTGAACTTACAATCGTTCCTCCAGGTGTTTTGGTTACCTGAGTTTCTATCCTGGTGCTAAACTAAGTGACGACAGTGTATTGAATAGCTAGGTCACTTCCAAATAAATGAAACTTCTGAAACATTCACGACTTGAAAGGACCTCCCTTTTACACAGAAACAAAAGAGATTTTTGACTCTGCATGAATAGTGACTGGCACCATCCGAACATATTAAATGTAAGAAAGCAATTTTTTTGTTTTGTTTTGTTTTGTTCTGTTCTTGCAGGAAGCGGGGTGGGCGCTATTATCACTGATAGGTATGCTCACCAATCTATCAAATGCCAATATAAGAGTCAGTGCTTGGTTGCTGAAGGGAAATGTATGACTTGTTATTACAAGAATGTGTGGAATGCAATCACACTTTAAGAAGGAAAACGAAGTAGTTCTGCCTTACAGGTGGCATTTTCAGGACGGGAGAAGCAAAGGAATGGGTACAGAATGGGATAAGGAGGTTGTAGGGAAAGTAGGCCCCCAGAAAAGAGTTCTGTGCCTAGCACAAGTTTTCTTGAGATGTTGACCTGCCTTTGCTAATGGAGTTTAAGTTTCTTTACCTCTTAAGTGATCTCTTCTAGGTTGACCTAGAACAGAAATATTTTGTTAGCTTTGGCTAAGAGGAGAAGTATTGTTTCACGGTGACATATGTGATCCTACCTGACTGTTCTCATCCCCTTTGATATCTATGCACTGCTGCTGCTGCTGCTGCTGCAGCTGCTAAGTGGTTCAGTTGAGGCCGACCCTGTGCCACGCCATAGATGGCAGCCCACCAGGCCCCGCAGTCCCTGGGGTTCTCTAGGCAAGAACACTGGAGTGGGTTGCCATTTCCTCCTCCTATGCATGAAAGTGAAAAGTGAAAATGAAGTCGCTCAGTGGTGTCCGACTCTTAGCCACCCCATGGACTGCAGCCTACCAGGCTCCTCCGTCCTTGGGATTTTCCAGGAGTGGGGTGCCATTGCCTTCTCCCATATCTATGCACAAGCCTGCCTAAATAATTGACTTCTAGCCAACTTTGGGATGCCCATGACCACCCACCCTTACCAGGCAACAGAGAAGACAAAAAACACTTACCACAGGAGGTTCTGATAAGGAACAAGGAACTAACAAGCTCCCACCTACCAGCAATCTGCAGAGGTCAACAAGAGGTCAGCAAGAGATGAGAGACTGCAGTCCAGAGGTCCTAGCTACTTCCATCTAGCAACAAACACCCAGCATAGTCAAAACGATTTCAATGTTAAAGAATAAATAAATAAATAAATAAAAGGACAGA
The DNA here is from genome assembly GCF_029407905.1 of Bubalus kerabau. Taxonomy (NCBI): domain Eukaryota; kingdom Metazoa; phylum Chordata; class Mammalia; order Artiodactyla; family Bovidae; genus Bubalus; species Bubalus kerabau. Next base: position 1,105,094 of record NC_073633.1, read on the forward strand.
AGTTCTTTGAACACATGTCTGAATTTAGGGGTGAGGCATTACATATGTGTCCCAGGATAATCTTAAAGTGTCAGAAAGTAAAGAAATTAAAGACAACTATCAAGCTGTCCAAACTGATAAAAATGAATGATTACACAGTTTTATCTGTATACATTAGCAGATAATAATCTGAAAAGGAATTTTAAAAAATTCCCTTTCAATAATATCAACATGAATAAAACACTTTGCCATGGATGTAACGAGGATGACAAGACTGGCACACTGGAAATTATACACCCTGGCTGAAAACTATCCTGAATACATGGACAGATATTCCATAACGATGGAAAGACTTAAGATGGCAATACCATGGAATGCATCTTCAATCTGAAATGAAGATTTGATATGATTTGATCGCTCAGAGCTTTTGTGTCATCAAGTGTTATTAAAGTATTAAAGAGATAGAGAAAGCTGCTGACTTAGACTTGAGGCGGGGTGGGGGGGGTAGTAAGAGTACCCCCTGCTGGTCTTTAGCCAGATATTCTACAGGCACTAGCAGTCAGCTAAGGAAAGAAAGGAACTGTTTCAGGGAATGGCACCAGGCCCTTCCCCCACGACATGCATTGAGATAATATTGGCAGCAGGTGAGTCATCCCGGGCCAAAACTTGATTGACATGAATCTTGAAGAAAGGCAGTATTGCAGGCAAATATATCATTTCCTTAACATAGATAAGGAGAACAAGCTAGGAGGAAAACATGCTGTTTTGTTCAAATCGCTTCTGAGCCTTTTGGGGGAACCGACCTGAAGCCAGAGTCTAGCGGAAATACATAGGATATTTACATCGCTTAAGACAAACATTTTCTTAGGAAAAAATGCATTGCTTAGCTCAAGGTTTGTCTGCGAAATTCTTACACATCAGGAGATGGCTCCGAGCTGGGTTTCCACACACAAGAACATCCATGCAAAGGACAAGCCTGCACAACCCATCTGCCGCCCTCCCGCACATCCAGCAGCATTTCCAAGTGACCTCCTAAGGCCTTCCCCAAAATACAGGGGCAGTTCTGGGTTTCCTGTTTCCCTCACTTCGAACACTTTTCTTAAAAAAAAAAAAAATCCTGCACACTTCTTGATAGAATGCCACAGTGCAAGGAATACAGTCCTTCAATATTTAAACCTCCATTTGCAAAACACTTGGAGCTTGGTTTTGTTTTGTTTTGTTTTTTAATTACACCACCACATAATTTAAAGCTTTTACACGTTCTAATTATTCAGTTCCAAAACACCAAACTTTTATTGCACAGGGTCCTCATGAAAAGGCCCACGCAGCTGGACAACCACAGATTCTGCCATGAAAGGGCAGCAAGGTGCCCTCCCCCCTTCTTTGCTGCCTGGGCGGCCACCAGGGTTTGAAATCCATGCACCCTACTAAGTTTCTAGGGTGCAATCCGTGGACCCTTCCCTTTCCCATCCCAGCAGGTGCTCAAGGGCCCGCTGGCTTACAAAGTGCCAGAAGCAGGGCTGGGCCAGCCGGCCAGAGTTCAGTGTTCTGTCCCTTGGACTTCCAGCAGACAGTAGGCTGCTTGGAAGAACCGCGCAGACTCGGAGATTTTTCAGCAGAGGGGTGGAGCGGTAAAGGCCTTGACCCCAAAGGCAAGGCCTTTCTGCGACCTCCAGGTTGGGGAGCTCCGAGAATGTGTCAACAGACGGCGGAATACTTGGTTCCCTGCTCCACGCAGTCCCAGTTCCCTTACCTGTGGTCTGCAGCCCTCCACTGCACCCACGGGATGGCGATCCTTGGGGACCCAGAAGCGGACGAAATGGGCGTTCCCAGCCGCAGTTGCAACCCCCGAGAGCGCAACTGGGAACCCCTCCCCATCCCCCCCATGAGCCGACCCCCGCCCCGCGCCCCCAGGGTTAGCCCCGCCCCTGCCGCGCTCCCGGCGCGTTCCCAGCCGCAGTGGCGACCACCGGGAGCACAACTGGGACCGACCCCCACCCAAAGCCATCGGAATCTCGACCCGCGCAGCCCGGGTTTACCCAGTCCCGGGTGCACTCCCGGCGCGTTTTCAGCCTCAGTGTCCACCTCCGAGAGCACAACTGGGAAGCCCGCCCCCACCCCCGCCAGAAGCCGACCCCCGCCCCACGCCGCCCGCGTTCGCCCCGCCCCTGCACGGTCCAGGTATCTTCCCAACTTCTAGCGTTCACGCCCGGGTAGGAGCAGGATGTAGGAGTATGGGAGATGTGTCTGGAGCCTGACAGCCTCAGCTCCGCTCTGGCCTGCCCTTTGGACCTAGGAGCCAGGCCAACTTGCAGAGGGCTTAGGGCCCCATTGTATGCAAACTACCAAGGCCTACCGCAAGGAGAGCTCTGTCCGAGGGAAGGGAAGCGCCCCAGGCTGCATTCCCAAGCTGTTGTTTAGCCGCCCAGACTCAGCGCTGCACAGGGGTAATCAGGCTCTCTGTGCCCGCAGCTTCACACACAGGTGTGTCTCCGTAGGAATCAAGAAAGATCCTGACAGAGTGAGGTTCATTAGAGCTATACTAAAGAGCAAAGGCTTGTCCATGTGGTCTTGCCTTCCCCTGTGCCTTTGGGTCTCCAGGCTCGGCCCCAGCTCCGTGGAAACAACCCCTGAGAAAATATCTTCAAGATCCACTTTTCCCAGTGTCTGGGAACCGGGGTTCGTAGGAGGAGAGAAAAGCACGCCTCCATCGGGAACGAAAAGGCAGCCCACCTGCCTGTGTTTTGAAGCCTCTATTTGGAAGGAATGGGTTAGCTTCTCCTAAAGGAGACCTCCAGATCTGCTCAGAAGTCGGTAATTCCAGAGGCAGGGTACTGGTTCCTGACTGCCCTTTGCTAGCCTTGCAAAGATATTCCTAGATTCTAGAGTTATTTTCCATGAAGGAGCAGGCTTCGGGAATGTGTCAGACGGGACTGGCTCCTTATTGACCTCAGCTCAGCTATTGCCATTCCATTCAAACTAGGACAAGGCCCTACTTTATGAAGGGTAAGGGTCTTCTTCTTTGCAAACTGCCAAGGGCTACAGCAATGAGACCTCTGTCAAGGTGAGGGAAGCCTAAGAGGATGGATTCTCAAGCAGGTGCTTTGCCACAAAGCATCAGCACCCCACGGAGAGAATCAAGCTCCCTGTGCACCAATGTTGGGAGTGTAGCTTCACACACAGAGTTGTCTCTATAGGAGCCAAGAATGTTCCTGAGAGATTAGGTTCACTAAACCTCTCCTACAGAGCATAGACCTGTCCATGTGGTTTTGCCTTCCCCTGTGAGTTGGGTCCTCGAGGTCTGCCACACCTCCGGGGAAACTGTCCCTGAGAAAAGATCTCCAGGAACCGCTTCGCTGAGGCTGGGAAACGCTGTTCACAGGAAGTAAGGCAAGCAAAACTCCTGCAGAGAAAAAGAGGCCTTACTGTCCCTGGAGGAGCAGGCTGCCAGAGTGTGTGAAACCTGACTGTTGCCTTACTGGCCTCAGTTCCACCATTGCCTGTTCCTCCGAACTAGGACCCAGGCCTATTTGGAGAAGCGTTTGGGTGCGGATTTCTACAAAGTGCCAAGGGCTACAGCAGTGAGAATTCTCTCAGCGGTAAGGGAGAGCATTTTATGGATTCTCAAGCTGTTTTCTGAACGACAGGGTCAAAATGAACTGAGAGAATCAGGCTTTCTGTGCCCCTATGTTAGGTACGCAGCTTCACACACAGAAGTGTCTCTATAGGAGCCAAGAATGTTCCTGAGAGATGAGGTTCACTAGAAGTCTGCTACAGAGCATAGACCTGTCCATATGGTTTTGCCTTGCCCTGTGAGTTGGGTCCCCGAGGTCCGCCCCAGCTCAGGGGAAGGAGCCCCTGAGAAAAGATCTCCAGGGACCGCTATTCCCCCAGGCTGGCAAACGCAGTTCACAGGAGGTAACACAAGCGAGCCTCCTGCAAGGCACAACAGGCCTTAGTCTCCCTGGATGATCAGGCTGCCAGAGTGTGTGAGACCTGACTGGTGCCTTACTGGCCTCAGCTCCGCCATTGCGTGTTTCTCCGAACTAGGACCCAGGCCTACTAGGAGAAGGGTTTGGGTATGGATTTCTAAATACTGCCAAGGGGTATAGCAATGAGAACTGTGTCACGGGTAAGGAAGAACATTGTATGGATTTTCAAGCTGTTGTTTGAACGACAGCTTCAAAGCTGCACAGAGAGAATCAGACTCTGTGTCTCCATGTTCGGTACACAGCTTCACAGACAGGGGTGTCTCCATAGGAAACAAGAACGTTCCTGACAGAGTGAAGTTCACTAGAGCTCTCCTAGAGAGCAAAGACTTGTACATGTGGTTTTTCTTCCCCTGTGCGTTTGGGGCTCCAGGCTCGGCCCCAGCTCCGTGGAAACAACCCCTGAGAAAAGATCTTCAAGATCCGCTTTTCCCAGAGGCTGGGATGTGGGGTTCATAGGAGGCGGGAAAAGCAGGCCTCCTTCAGAGAGCAAGAGGCAGCCAAGCGGCCTGCGTTTGGAAGCCTCTATTTGGAAGAATGGGTTAGCTTCCCCTAAGGGAGACCTCCAGATCTGTTCAGAAGTCGGTAATTCCAGAGGCAGGGTGCAGGCTCCTGACTGCCCTTTGCCAGCCTTGCAGAGACATTCCTAGATTACAGCGTTATTTTCCATGAAGGAGCAGGCTTCGGGAATATGTCAGACTTGACTGGCGCCTTATTGGCCTCAGCTCAGCTCTTGCCTTTCCTTTCAAACTAGGACAAGGGCCCACTTTATGAAAGGTAAGGGTCCTCTTCTTTCCAAACTGCCAAGGGCTACAGCAATGAGACCTCTGTCAAGGCGAGGGAAGCGTAAGCTGATGGATTCTCAAGCAGGTGCTTTGCCACAAAGCATCAGCACCCCACGGAAAGAATCTGGCTCCCTTTGTCCCTACGTTGCGTGTGTAGCTACACGCACAGAGGTGTCTCGATAGGAGCCAAGAATGTTCCTGAGAGAGGAGGTTCACTGTTGGGGGCCAGAGTGAGGCACTCCGCCCATGGCAAAGGTCATGAGGAAGGAGGCTCGACATACGCAAAGGCGGGATCGAGCCTCAGGAGTCCCCCTGGAAATCCTCGAGCATCTACCCCCATAACCAGAGCCTGCCTACCTTACTACTTTGTGCTCTCACCTACACCTCTGACTTTACGGGGGGCTGTCCCCCACCACCTCTTTCGGAGAAGGAGTTAACCTAGAGCTCCAGTTGATAAAAACCCCTGGGTGTGACAAGAGTGTTTTAACCTACAAACTCCTCTGAAGGTTCTCTAGCCTGCCTGACAGGCTTGTCCGGCCACATGTGATTGCTCACAGCCTCCCAACCATGAGAGGCACGAGATGCTTTAAACCTTCTAAAAACAGGTTCCTTAGAAAAGTTAGAAAAGTATTAGTATAAGTATAATGGGCTGATGAGAAATCATATTGGTGAAGGGTTTTTCATTTGTTGAGCTGATGTTTACTGCTAAGTCTCCACATCCCCTGCCCTTATACACATTAATGAATATATAGAAGAAATAAGTATTAACCTTTGATATAAATCACGTTAGACCTTAGGCTAAGTAAATTCTTTCCTTAACTAAAACCCACTACACCCTCACCCTATAGGAATGTAACTTTATTTGGGTGGCGTCTGTTTTAAGAATAATCACCCCTGGAGAAATAAGTGTCCTGGTTGACTGACCGCTGTCACAAGGAGAGGGTCGTAAATTGTCAGCAGGCCCCCTGGCCAGAAGATGATGTAACACCCCTAAGACCTCTGTATACTTTTGTATGAAGCACCTGACTTTGATAAAAGTCAGGACTGCTGACCCCACGTGACTTTTGCATAACATCTCAGTGTATAAAAGTAGACCATGGAAAATAAAGAATTGGGATCAGTTTCTCGAAATACTGGTCTCCCCATGTCTCTCTCTCTCTCTCACTCTGGTTGAGTCTCCATCTGGAGCGCGGAACCCACCAAGCTTACTAATTTTGCCTGGTCTTCTAAGATCCGACCGGGGAGGCCTCAGTGTCTCCTCTCCTTCGGGAGAACGGAAGGACGCCTGCGGCCTACGTAAGTGGTGCAAGCTTCTTGTCTTGAAGTTTTATTGGTCCCCCGCGTAAACCAAGCTACTCAGCCTCTTTTCTCCACTGAATTTTCCTACTGAGCTATCCTCATTTTATTACTCTTTATATCCTTAATTAACGTTTAATTAAGCAGTTGTTCCCTGACCCTCGCCTACGCCGTCTCTGCTTCGAATACCCTGGATCAGCTGGGGCTGGACCCCGGCAGTTCACTAGAGATCTCCTACAGAGCATAGACCTGTCCATTTGGTTTTGCCTTCCCCTGTGAGTTGGGTCCCCGAGGTCCGCCCCAACTCCGGGGAAACAGCCCCTGAGAAAAGATCTCCAGGAACTGCTTTCCGCCCAGGCTGGGAAACGCTGTTCACAGGAAGTAAGGCAAGCGAGCCTCCTGAAGGGAAATAGAGGCCTTACTGTCCCTGGAGGAGCAGGCTGCCAGAGTGTGTGACACCTGACTGGTGCCTTACTGGCCTCAGCTCCGCTATTGCATGTTCATCTGAACTTGAACCCAGGCCTACTTGGAGAAGTGTTTGTGTGCCGATTTCCAGAAACTGCGAAGGGCTACAGCAATGATAACTCTCTCAGTGGTAAGGGAGAGCATTGTGTGGATTCTCAATTTGTTGTTTGAACGACAGCGTCAAAGCTGCACAGAGAGAATCAGGTCTCTGTGTCTCTATGTTGGCAATGCAGCTTCCCACACAGAGATGTCCCCGTTGGAGCCAAGAACATTCCCCACAGACTGAGGTTCACTAGAGCACTCCTAGAGAGCAAAGACTTATCCATGCGGTTTTCCCTTCCCCTGTGCGTGTGGGTCTCTGGGATCAGCCCCTGCTCCTTGGAAACAGCCTCTGAGAAAAGATCTCCAAGAACCTCTTATCACCCAGGCTGGGAAGTGGAGTTCACAGGAGGTGGGATAAGCAAGCTTCCTTCGGCAAGAAGAGACAGCCAACCGGACTGTGTTTGGAAGCCTATATTTGCAAGGAATGGATTAGTTTCTCCTGACCGAGACCGCCAGATGTGCTGAGAAGATAGAAATTCCAGAGGCAGGGTCGAGGTTCCTGACTGCCCTTTGCCAGCCTTGCAAAGGCATTCCCAGATTCTAACGTTATTTTCCATGAAGGAGCAGGCATCGGGAATATGTCAGACTTGACTGGCGCCTTACTGGCCTCAGCTCAGCTACTGCCTTTCCATTCAAACAAGGACAAGGGCCTACTTGGTGAAGGGTAAGGGTCTGCTTCTTTCCAAACTGCCAAGGACTACAGCAATGAGACCTCTGTCAAGGTGAGGGAAGCCTATGCGGATGGATTCTTAGCAGGTGCTTTGCCACAAAGCATCAGCACCCACGGAGAGAATCAGACTCCCTTTGCCACTATGTTGGGTGTGTAGCTTCACGCACAGAGGTGTCTCTGTAGAAGCCAAGAATGTTCCTGAGAGACGAGGTTCACTAGAGCTCTCCTACAGAGCATAGACCTGTCCATGTGGTTTTGTCTTCCCCTGTGAGTTGGGCCCCCGAGGTCCGACCCAGCTCCAGGGAAACAGCCCCTGAGAAAAAATCTCCAGGAACAGCTTTGCGCCCAGGCTGGGAAATGCAGTTCACAGGAGGCAAGGCAAGCGAGCCTCCTACAGGGAAATAGAGGCCTTACTGCTCCTGGACGATCAGACTGCAAGAGTGTGTGAGACCTCACTTGTGCCTTACTGGCCTCAGCTCTGCCGTTGCCTGTTATTCCGAGCTAGGACCCAGGCCTACTTGGAGAAGGGTTAGGGTGCGGATTTCTACAAACTGTCAAGGACTACAGCAATGAGAATTCTCTTAGCAGTAAGGGAGAGCATTGTATGGATTCGCAAGCTGTTGTTTGAATGACAGCTTCAAAGCTACACAGAGAGAATCAGGCTCTCTGTTCCCCTATTTTGGCTGTGCAACTTCACACACAGAATTTGACTCTGTTGGAGCCAGAAATATTCCTGAAAGACTTAGGCTCACCAAAGCTGTCCTCCAGAGCAAAGACATTGGATGTGGTTTTGCCTTCCCTTGTCAGTATGGGTCCCCTAGCTTGGCCCCAGCTCCGGGGATACAGCCTCTGAAAAAAATCTTCCAAGAAGCGATTTTCCTCCAGGCTGTTAAGCGGAATTCGCAGTTTGCAAGTTAAGGAAGCCTGCTTCGTGGAAGAGCAAGCAGCCAACTGGCCCTGTGTTAGGAAGCCTGTATTTGAAAGGAATGGGTTAGCTTCTACAGCGGGAGAACCTCAGATCTGCTCAGGGGACTGAAATACTAGAGTCAGGGTCGAGGTTCTCCCTTGTCCTTTGCGCACCTTGCAAAGACATTCCTAGCTTCTAGCGTTAGTGTCCCTGTAGTAGCAGGCTGCAGGAGCGTGTGATAAATGACTGCCGCGTTCCTGTCCTCAGCTCCGCTATTGACTTTCTATTCGAACTAGAACCCAGGCCTACTTTGAGAGGGGTTAGGGTCCAGTGTTTTCAAACTGCCAAGGGCTACGGCAATGCGAGCTCTGTCAGAGGTAAGAAAAGAGCAATTGGTTGGATTCTTCAGCTGCTGCGTGGCTGCACAGCTTCCGCGCCGCATGGAGAGCATGAGGCTCCTTGTGGCCCTATTTTGGGTATGCAGCAACATGCACACAGAATGTCTGTGTTCACTTATGTACAGGCTTATGAACACTAGAGCTCTCCTACAGAGCAAAGACCACTCAGTGGGCTCCAAGAGATACCTGTCGCGGCTCGAGAAGAGAGTGGAGTCCTTTGCTTCCCCTCGAGATGAGGCCTGACTCCCCGGGTGAGTATGGAATGCAACCCCAAATCCCTGTCGCCTATGGAGAGGAACATTAAGTCCTGGATACAAGCCTAGATGAGGTCTAGTTTGCCCTTCAGTGAATGGAGCCCAATCCCCAGCTCTCCCTGGCAACTCGAATGGAAGATTAGACTTCCTGGGCCAACACAAGAGGAAGCCTGAATTCCCCGTCGTAACTCGAGAATCCCACCGAAACTCGAGAAAATCCACGTGCTTCCCTCGTCATCGCAAGATGAGGCCCTTTGTCCGCTACAGCATCTCAACAGAAGTCCCACGTTCCATCCTGAAGTGCGAAACGGTACTTGGTACCCTTGATGCGACCCCAAAAGTTCCGCGACATACCAGACTCACTCAAGGGGAACACCGAGGTTCCCGGCACCACTTCATCTGAGCCCCTTCTCCTCTCCTGATTGCGACAGGAGGGTCGACTCCCCTTCTCTATCTGCAAGGGGTTCCCGACCTTCCGGGCGCACCTCAGGATGAGGCCGGTCTCATGAGGAAGTTCGAGACATAGCCTCGTGGGTGGTGCCACATGTCGAAAGACCCCAATTTCAAGGTCCACTCTTGAAAAGAACCCGATGCCAGCACACCTCTTTGAAGGAAAACCTGTGGATGAAGGCACAACACGAAGGGGCACTGACACCCGCGTGCATCGTCCAGAAAAACCCGCAGGTCCCACAGACATTTCGACAAGTGGCCTGTCATCCTGTAAACAACTCGAAAGGCAAACGAAGGTCCATTCCTCAACAGAAGACTAGGTGTGACTCTCTTGTCCCTATTCTGCAGGGACCACGGGTTCCGAGTCAGAAACGGAGAGCAAGCCTGAGGTTCCTGCGTCCACTCGAGATGAAGCCCTCTTCCATTGCACCACAACCAGTGGAGTCCCGAGAGGCCCCTACCAACTCCACAGTATCCCTGAGTTCTCAGAGGCACAAAAAGAAGCTCCCTGAGGTCACAGGCACAAGTCGAGGGACCCCTGGGTTTTCTGCCGTGACTCGAGAAAGACCTCGAGAGTGCTTCAAAATGTGTTGAGTCGCGATTCCCCTACCATGACTCAAGAGCCATGACACGCTCCCCCTCGCCACGCGCATGGAGAACTGACTAACATGGCACTGCACGAGAGGCTCCATGAGTTCCTCATCGTACCTCGTGAGGAAACCCACACTGGCGCGGCACCTCGAGGAAACACATGAGACACCCTGGTCATCGCGAGATGAGGGCCTTATTTTCCTGCATGGCCTGGAGACCAATCACGAGTCCTCTCTCCAAACTGAAGAGGAGGCTGGACTCCCTTGAAGCCGCTCAGGGGGCTCCAAGAGATCCGCGTCGCGACTCGAGAGGAGAGCGGAGTCCTTGGCTTCCCCTCGAGACGAGGCCTGACTCCCCGGGGGAGGCTGGAATGCAACCCAGAGATCCCCGCCTATCCTGGAGAGGAATATTAGGTCCCGGACACACGCCTAGGTGAGGTCTGTTGGCCCCTGCAATGACTCGAGCGCAACCCCCAGCTTTCCCTCGCAACTCGAGGGGAAGATTGGGCTTCCCAGGGCCAACCCAAGAGGAAGGCTGAGATCCCCATCGTAACTCGAGAATCCCGCCGCAACTCGAGAAAAACCACGTGGTTCCCACCTCTTGGCAAATGAGGCCCTTGCCCACGACGGCGTCTCAAGGGAATCCCCTGTTCCACCCAGAAGGGCGAAACGGTCCCTGACAGCCTTCCTGCGACCCCCAAAAGTCCCCTGACACGCTGGGGTCCCCCGAGGGGAACACCGAGGGTCCCGCCACCGCTTCCTCTGAGCCCCTTCTCCCCTCCTGATCGCGACAGGAGAGGCGATTACCCTGCGTGGTCTGGAAGGGGTTCCCGGCCTTCCCGGCGCACCTCAGGATGAGGCCGGTCTCACGAGGAAATTCGAGACGAGCCACGTGGGTGGGGCCACATGCCGAACGCCCCCGATTCCCCGGTCCGCTCTTGAGACGGACCCAAGGCCCGGACCCCTCTTCGAAGGCAACCCTGTGGGTGAAGGCACAACACGAAGGGGCACTGCCACCCCCGTGCATCGTCCGCAAAGACCCGCGGGTTCCACACACAGCTCGACGAGGGGCCTGAGACCCCCTGAGCAACTCGAGAGGCCAGCGGGGTTCCCTTCCTCAGACAAGACGAGGCCTGACTCTCCTGTCCCAACTCTGCAGGGACCCTGCGGTCGGAGTCCGAAACGGAGAGGAAGCCTGAGGTTCCTGCCTCCCCACGAGGTGAGGCCCTCTTCCGTTGCGCCAGACCCAGCGGAGTCCCGAGGGGCCCCGCCAACTCCACAGGATCCCTCGCCTCTCAGAGGCACCTTGGGAAGTTCCCTAAGGTCCCCGGCAGAAGGCGAGGGAAACGACGGTTTCCTGCCCCACCCCGACAAAGACCTCGAGAGTCCTTCTTCAACGCATCTCGAGGCCCTAGTCCCCTCCCGTGACTCGAGAGCCACGACGCGCTCCCCCTCGCCACACGCATGCATACCTGACTTCCCTGGCGCCGCACGAGAGGCTCCCTGAGATCCTCGTCGTGCCTCGGGAGAAAACCCCCACGGGCGCCGCAGCTCGAGGAAACCCCTGAGACGCCCCCGTCCTCGCGAGCTGAGGGCCTTCTTTTCCTGCATGGCCTGGAGAGCAATCCCGGGTCCTCTCTCCAAACGGAAGAGGAGGCTGGACTCCCTTGAGGCCGCTCAGGGGGCTCCAAGAGACCCGCGTCGCGGCTCGAGAGGAGAACGGAGTCCTTGGCTTCCCCTCGAGACGAGGCCCGACTCCCCGGGGGAGCCTGGAATGCAACCCCGAGATCCCTGCCTTCCCTGGAGAGGAATATTAGGTCCCGGACACATGATTAGGTGAGGTCTCTTCGGCCCTGCAGTGACTCGAGCGCAACCCCCAGCTTTCCCTCGCAACCCGAGGGGAAGATTGGGCTTCCCAGGGCCAACCCAAGGGGAAGGCTGAGATCCCCGTCGTAACTCGAGAATGCCGCCGCAACTCGAGAAAAACCACGTGGTTCCCACCTCTTGGCAAATGAGGCCCTTGCCCGCGACGGGGTCTCAAGGGAATCCCCTGTTCCACCCTGAAGGGCGAAACGGTCCCTGACAGCCTTCCTGCGACCCCCAAAAGTCCCCCGACACGCCGGGGTCCCCCGAGGGGAACACCGAGGGTACCGGCACCGCTTCCTCTGAGCCCCTTCTCCCCTCCTGATCGCGACAGGAGAGTCGATTCCCCTGCGTGGTCCGGAAGGAGTTCCCGGCCTTCCCGGCGCACCTCAGGATGAGGCCGGTCTCACGAGGAAATTCGAGACGAGCCACGTGGGTGGTGCCACATGCCAAACGCCCCCGATTCCCCGGTCCGCTCTTAATAAGAACACGATGCCCGGGCACCTCTTCGAAAGCAAACCTGTGGATGAATGCACAACACGAAGGAGTACTGACATCCCCATGCATAGTACGGAAAAACACGCAGATTCTAAACACAGATCGACAAGTGTCCTGTCATCCCTTGAAGAACTAGAGCGGCATGCAGAGTTCCGTTCCTCCAAACAAGAGAAGGCCTGGCTCTCCTTTCCCACCTCTGCAGGGACCGTGCGATCGGAGTCAGAAATGTAGATGAAACCTGACGTTCCTGCATCAACTCGAAATGAGGCCCTCTTCCATTGCTCCATACCCAGTGGAGTCCCGAGAGGCCCCTCCCAACTCCACAGTATCCCTGACTTCTCAGAGGCACCCTCAGAAGCTTTCTGCGGTCACTGGCACAAGTCGAGTGAACCCAGGGTTTCCTGCTGCATTCTGAGAAAGACCTCGAGAGTCCTTCTTTACCGCGTCTTGAGGCCCGATACCCTACCATGACTGGAGAGCAATGACGCATTTCCCTCGCCACGCCCATTGAAACCTAACTTCCCTGGCGCCACACGAGAGGCTCCCTGCGCTCCCCGTCCTACCTCATGAAAACCCCACACTGGCACCTCCGCTCGAGAAAACACATGAGACGCCCCCGTCATCGTAAGATGAGGGCCTTCTTTTCCTACATGACCTAGAGAGCAATCCCGAGTCCACTCTCCAAACTCCACTGGAGGCCTGTCTCCCTTTAGGCCACTCAGTAGCCTCCAAGAGATACACGTCGCTACTCTAGAGGAGAGCAGAGTCCGTTGCTTCCCCTCGAGCTGAGGCCTGACTACTTGGATGAGTCTGGAATGGGATCCCGAGATCCGTGTCGCCCCTGTAGAGGAAAACTCGGTCCTGGACACAAGCCTAAATGAGGTCTTTTTTGTCCTGCATTGACTCAAGTGCAATCCCCAGCTCTCCCTCGCAACTCGAATGGAAGATTGGACTTCCCTGGGCCAACACAAGAGGAAACCTGTATTCCCCGTTGTAACTCAAGAATCCTGCCGCAACTCGAGAAAAAACACGTGGGTCCCCCGTCAGCGCTAGATGAGGCCCTTGCCCACTACAGCGTCTCAAGAGAAGACCCAGGTTCCGTCTTGAAGTGTGAAACGGTACTTGGCACCCTTGATGCAACCAGAAAAGTTACCCGACTTACCAGTTTCACTCAAGGGGAGCACCGAGGTTCCCGGCACTACTTCATCTGAGCCCTTTCTCTCCTCCTGATCCCGAAAGGAGGGTCGATTCCCCTGCTTTGTCTGGAAAGGGTTCCCGGACTTTCCTGCGCGCCTCAGGATGAGGCCGATCTCACGAGGAAATTCGAGATGTAGCCTCGTGGGTGGTGCAACATGCTGAAAGACCCCGATTTCCCGGTCCGCACTTGAGGAGAACCCGATGCCCGGACACCTCTTCGAAGGCAACCCTGTGGATGAAGGCACAACAGGAAGGAGCACTGACACCCCCGTGCATCTCCGAAAAACCCGCAGGTTCCACACACATCACGAAAAGTGGTGTCATCATTGAACAACTTGAGATGTAAGCGGAGTTCCATTCCTCCGCAGAACACGAGACCTGACACTCCTGAGCAAACTCAGCAGGGACCCTGCAATCTGAGTCAGATCCGGCTCCAGGAAGTCAGGAGCAGAACCCTGAGGTTCCTGCCTCAACTCGAGATGAGGCTCTCTTCCATTGCACCAAACCCAGAGGAGTCCCGAGAGGCCTCTCCCAAATCCATAGTATCCCTGATTTCTCAGAGGCACCCTGAGAAGCTCCCTGAGGTCACCGGCACAAGTCAAGGGAACCCAGGGTTTCCTGCCGCAACCCTAGAAAGACATCGAGAGTCCTTTTTCAACCCGTCATGAGGCCCGATTCCCCTACCCTGACTTGAGAGCAATGACGCGCTCCCCCTTGCCCCGCCCATGGAGACCTGACTTCCCTGTTGCCACACGAGAGGCTACCTGAACTCCCCGTCGTACCTCGTGAGAAACCCCACACTGGCGCCACAGCTCGAGAAAACCCACGAGACGCCCCCGTCATCTCAAGATGTGGGCCTTCTTTTCCTGCATGGCCTGGAGAGCAATCCCGAGTCCTCTCTCCAAACTGAAGAGGAGGGTTGACTCCCTTTAGACCACTCAGTGGGCTCCAAGAGATATGCGTCGCAACTCGAGAGGAGAGCCGAGTCCTTTGCTTCCCCTCGAGACGAGGCCTAACTCCCCGGGTGAGTCTGTAATGCAAACCCGAGATCCCTGTCGCCCTTGGAGAGGATCATTGGGTCCTGAACACAAGGCTAGCTGAGGTCGCTTTTGCCCTGCAGTAACTCGAGAGCACTCCCCAGCTTTCCCTCGCAACCCGAATGGAAGATGGACCTCCCTGGGCCAACACAAGAGGAAGCCTGAATTCCCAGTAGTAATTCGAGAATTCCGCCTCAACTCGAGAAAAACCACGTGATTCCCCCGTCATTGCAAGATGAGGCCCTTGCCTGCTCCAGCGTCTCAAGAGTAGTCCCACGTTCTGTCTTGAAGTGCGAAATGATATTTGGCACCCTTAATGCTACCCCAAAAGTTCCCCGACATATGGGTCGCACTCGAGGGGAACACCGAGGTTACTGGCACCACTTCATCTGAGCCCCTTCTCCCCTCCTGATCGCGAAAGGAGGGTCGATTCCCCTGCTTTGTCTGCAAGGGGTTCCCGACCTTCTCCGCGCACCTCAGATGAGGCTGTCTCATGAGGAAATTCGAGATGTAGCCTCGATGGTGGTGCCACATGCCGAAAGACCGCGATTTCCCGATCCGCTCTTGATAAGAACGCGATGCCCAGACACCTATAAGAAGATAGTGTGGATGAAGGCACAACACGAAGGGGCACTGACAACCCCGTGCATCGTCCAGAAAAGACCACAGGTTACTCTTACAGCTCAACAAGTGCCTGTCACCCTGTGAACAACTCGAGAGGCAAGCGGAGGTCCATTCCTGCACACAAGACGAGGCCTGACTCACCTCTCCCAACTCTGAAGTGACCCTGCGATCGGAGTCCGAAATGGAGAATAACCCTGAGGTTCCTGACTCCACTCGAGATGAGGCCCTCTTCCATTACACCAAAAATAGTGGAGGCCCGAGAGGCCCCTCCCAAATCCACAGTATCCCGACTTCTCAGAGGCACCCTTAGAAGCTCCCTGAGGTCACCGGCACAAGTCGAGGGAACACAGGGTTTCCTGACGCAACCCGAGAAAGACCTCGAAAATCCTCCTTCAACGCGTCTTGAATCCCGATTCCCCTACCATGACTCAAGAGCAATGACGCGTTCCCCCTCGCCACTCGCATGGAGACTTGACTTCCCTGGCGCCACACGAGAGGCTCCCTGAGCTCCCCGTCATACCTCGTGAGAAATCCCACACTGGCTCCCCAGCTCGAGAAAACCCACGAGACGCCTCCGTCATCGCGAGATGAAGGCCTTCTTTTCCTGCATGGCCTGGAGAGCATCTCGAGGCCTCTCTTCAAACTCCACAGGAGGCCTGACTCCCTTTAGGCCACTCTGTGGGCTCAAGAGATACCCGTTGGGACTCAGGAGGAGAGCGGAATTCTTTGCTTCCCCTATATACCAGGCCTAACTCCTCAGGTGAGTCTGGAATGCAACCCCGAGATCCCTGCCGCCCCTGGAGAGGAACATTAGGTCCTAGACACAAGCATAGATGAGGTCTCATTTGCCCCGAAGTGACTCGAGAGCAATCCCCTGCTCTCCCTCGCACTTCGAATGGAAGAATGGACTTCCCTGGGACAACACAAGAGGAAGCCTGAATTCCCCGTCGTAATTCGAAAATCCCGCCGCAACTCGAGAAAAACCACGTGGTTCCCCCGTCATCGCAAGATGAGGCCCTTGCCAGCTACAGCGTCTCAGGAGAAGCCCCACGTTCCATCTTGAAGTTTAAAACGATAATTGGCAACCTTGATGTTACCACAAAAGTTCCCCGACACCCTGGTCTCACTCGAGGGGAACACCAAGGTTCGGTACACCGCTTGTTCTGAGCCCCTTATCCCCTCCTGATCACGACGGGAGGGTCGATTACCCTGCTTTGTCTGGAAGGGGTTCCGGACCTTCCCGGCGCACCTCAGGATGAGGCCGGTCTCACGAGGAAATTCGAGACGTAGCCTTGTGGTTGGTGCCACACGCCGAAAGACCCCGATTTCCGTGTCTGCTCTTGATAAGAACCCAATGCTAGGACACCTCTTCGAAGGCAATCCTGTGGACGAAGGCACAAAACGAAGGGGTCTGACACCCTCCTGCATCGTTGGAAAAGCCCGCAAGTTCCACATACAGATCGACAAGTGGCCTGTCACCCCATGAACAACTCGAGAGGCAAGAGGAGTTCAATTCCTCCACACAAGACGAGGCCTGACTCTCCTGTCCCAACTCTGCATGGACACTGAGATCCGATTCAGAAATGGAGAGGAACACTGAGGTTCCTGCCTCAACTCGAGATAAGGCCCTCTTCTACTGCACCAAACCCAGTGGAGTTCAGAGCGGCCCCTCCCAACTGCACAGTATCCCTGACTTCTCAGAGGCACCCTGAGAAGCTCCCTGAGGTCACGGGCATAAGTCGAGGGAACCCAGGGTTTCCTGCCATAACCTGAGAAAAACCTCGAGAGTCCTTCTTCACGCGTCTTGATGCCCGATTCCCCTACCATGACTGGAGAAAAATGACGCGCTCCCCCTCGCCACGCGCATGAAGATCTGACTTCCCCGGCACCACATGAGAGGCTCCCTGAGCTCCCCATCGTACCTCGTGAGAAACCCCACACTGGCGCCGCAGCTCGAGAAAACCCACGAGACGCCCCTGTCATGGTGAAATGAGGGCCTTCTTTCCTGCATGACCTGAAGAGCAATCCCGAATCCTCTCTCCAAACTCCAAAGGAGGCTTGACTCCCTTTAGGTCACTCAGTGGGCTCCAAGAGATACTCGTCGATACTCAGGAGGAGAGCGGTGTCCTTTGATTCCCCTCGAGATGAGGCCTGACTACGAGGGTGAGTCTGGAATGCAACCCTGGATCCCTGTCGCCCCTGGAGAGGAACCTTAGGTCCTGGACAAAAGCCTAGAGGAGGTCTCTTTGGCCTTGCAGTGACTCAAGCGCAACCCCTAGCTTTCCCTTGCAACTCGAACAGAAGATTGGCCTTTCTGGGCCAACACAAGAGGAAGCCTGAATTTCCAGTCGTAATGCGAGAAACCCGCCGCAAATCGAGAAAAATCATGTGGTTCCCCGTATTGCAAGATGAGGCCCTTGCCCCCTACAGCATCTCAAGAGAAGTCTCACATTCCGTCTTGAAGTGCAAAACAGTACTTGGCACCCTTGATGCGACCCCAAAAGTTCCCCTATATACCGATCTCACTAGAGGGGACACTGAAGTTCCCGGCACCACTTCATCTGAGGCCTTTCTCCTCTCCTGATCGCGACAGGAGGGTCGATTCCCATGCTTTGTCTGCAAGGGGTTCCCGACGTTCCCCGTGAACCTCCGGATGAGGCCGGTCTCATGAGGAAATTCGAAAAGTAGCCTCATGGTTGGTGCCATATGCTGAAAGATCCCGAATTCCCGGTCCACTCTAGATAAGAACCTGACGCCCGGACATCTCTTTGAAGGCAACCCTGTGGATGAAGGCACAACACGAAGGGACACTGACATCCCCATGCATCGTCTAGAAAAACCCGCCGATTCCACTCACAGCTCCAAATGTGGACTGTCACCCCGTGAACAACTCGAGAGGCAAGTGAAGTTGCATTCCTTCACACAAGACGAGGCCTTACTCTCCTGGCCCAACTCTTCAGGGACCCTGCGATCGGAGTCAGAAATGGAGAGGAACCCTGAGGTTCCTGCCTCAACTAGAGAAGAGGCCCTCTTCCATTGAACCAAACTCAGTGGTGTCCCGAGAGGCCCCTCCCAACACCACAGTATCCCTGAATTCTCAGAGGCTCCCTGAGAAGCTACCTGAGGTCACTGGCACAAGTCGAGGGAACCCAGAGTTTCCTGAAGTAACCCGAGAAAGACTTGGAGAGTCCTTTTTCAACGTCTCTTGATGCCCGATTCCCCTACCATGTCTCCAGAGCAAGGACACGCTCCCCTCGCCACAAGCACGAAAATTGACTTCCCTAGTACCACACAAGAGGCTCCCTGAGTACCCCATCGTACCTCGTGAGAAAACCCACAGTGGCGCCGCAGTTCGAGAAAAACCACAAGATGCCCCCATCAAGGAGAGATGCGGGCCTTCTTTTCCTGCCTGACCTGGAGAGCAATCCCTGGTCCTCTCTCCAAACTTCACAGGAGGATTGACTCCCTTTAGGCCACTCAGTTGGGTCCAAGAAATACCCGGTGCGACTCGAGAGGAGAGCGGAGTCCTTTGCTTCCCTGGAGACGAGGCCTGACTCCCCGGGTGAGTTTGGAATGCAACCCCGAGATCCCTGTCGCCCCTGGAGTGGAACATTATGTCCTAGACACAAGCCTAGATGAGGTCTATTTTGCCCTACAGTGACTCGAGAGCAACCTCCATCTCTCCCTCACAATTTGAATGGAAGATTGGTCTTCCCAAGGTCAACACAAGAGGAAGTCTGAATTTCCCATCGTAATTCGAGAATTCAGCCTCAAGTCTTAAAAACCATGTGGTTCCCCCTTCATCGCAATATGAGGCCCTTGCCAGCTAGAGTCTCAAGAGAAGTCCCACGTTCCATCTTAAAGTTCGAAATGCTACTTGGCACCCTTGATGCGACCCAAAAGTTCCCCAACATACCGGTCTCACTCCAGGGGAACACGGAAGTTCCCGGTGTCTCCAGGGAAGTCCCATGTTCCGTCCTTAAGTGCGAAACGGTAATTGACACCCTTGATGCGACCGCAAAAGTTCGCCGACACGCTGGGTTCCCTCGAGGGGAACACCGAGGGTCCCGGCACCACTTCATCTGAGCCCCTTCTCCCCTCCTGATCGCGACAGGAGAGTCGATTCCCCTGCTTTGTCTGGAAGGGGTTCCCGGCCTTCCTGGTGCACCTCAGGATGAGGCCGGTCTCAGGAGGAAATTCGAGACTAGCCATGTGTGAGGTGCCACGTGCCGAACAACCCCGATTTTCCGGTCCGCTCTTGATAAGAAACCGATGCCCAGACACCTCTTCGAAGGAAACCCTGTGAGTGAAGGCACAACACGAAGGGGCACTGACACCCCCGTGCATCATCCGGAAAAACCCGCAGGGTCTACTCACAGCTCGACAAGGGGCCTGAGACTCCCGGAACAACTCGAGAGGCAACCAGAATTCCATTCCTCAGACAAGACAAGGCATGACTCTCCTGTCCCAACACTGCAGGGACCGTGCAGTCGGAGTCAGAATCGGAGAGGAAGCCTGAGGTTCCTGCCTCCCCTCGAGATGAGGCCCTCTTCCATTGCGACGAACCCAGCAGAGTCCCGAGAGGCCCCGCCAACTCCACAACATCCCTCACCTCTAAGAGACACCCTGGGAAGTTCCCTATAGTCTCCTGCAGAAGTCGAGGGAAACGAGGGATTCCCGCCGCCACCCGAGAAAGACCTCGAGAGTCCTTCTTCAAAGCGTCTTGAGTCCCTAGTCGCATCCCATGACTGGAGAGTGATGACCAGCTCCCCCTCGCCATGCGCATGGAGACATGAGTTCCCTGGCGCTGCACGAGAGGCTCCCTGAGGTCCTCGTCATGCCTCGTGAGAAAACCCCCACGGGCGCTGCAGCCTGAGGAAACCCATGAGACGCCCCCGTCCTCACGAGCTGAGGGCCTTCTTTTCCTGCCTGGCCTGGAGAGCAATCCCGAGTCCTCTCTCCAAACTGAAGAGGAGGCTCGACACCCTTGAGTCCACTCATTGGGCTCCAAGAGATCCGTGTCGCAACTTGAGAGGAAAGCGGAGTCCTCTGCTTCCCCTCGAGGCAAGGCCTGACTCCCCGGGGGAGTCTGGAATGCAAACCCGAGATCCCTGTCTTCCCTTGAGAGGAATATTAGGTCCTGGACACACGCCTCGATGAGGTCTCTTTGGCCCTGTAGTGACTCGAGCAGAACCCCCAGCTTTCCCTCGCAACTCCAGGGGAAGATTGGGCTTCCCAGGGCCAACCCAAGAGGAAGCCTGAAATCCCCGTCGTTTTCGAGAATCCAGACGCAACTCGAGAAAAACGACGTGGTTCCAACGTCTTCACAGGATGAGGCCCTTGCCCGCTACAGCGTCTCCAGGGAAGTCCCATGTTCCGTCCTGAAGTGGGAAACGGTACTTGGCTCCCTTGATGCGACCCCTAAAGTTCCCTGAAACGCCGGGTTCCCTCAAGTGGAACACCTAGAGTCCCGGCCCCACTTCATCTGATCCCCATCTCCCCTCCTGATCGCGACAGGAGATTCGATTCCCGTGCTTTGTGTGGAAGGTGTTCCCGGCCTTCCCGGCGCACCTCAGGATGATGCTGGTCTCACGAGGAAATTCGAGATGAGCCACGTGTGTGGTGCCACATGCCGAACGACCCCGATTTCCCGGTCCGCTCTTGAAATGAACCCGATACCCGGACACCTCTTTGAAGGCAACCCTGTGGGGGAAGACACAAAATGAAGGGGCAATGACACCCCCGTGCATCTTCTGGAAACACCCGCAGGTTCCACACACAGCTCGACAAGGGGCCTGAGACCCACTGAACGACTCGAGAGGCAAGCAGAGTTCCATTACTCAGACAAGATGAGGCCTGACTCTCCTGTCCCAACCCTGCAGGGACCCTGCGGTCGGAGTCAGAAATGGAGAGGAAGCCTGAGGTTCCTGCCTCCAATCGAGATGAGGCCCTCTTTCATTTCGTCAAACCTAGTGGAGTCCCGAGAGGCCCCTCTAACTCCTCAGTATCCCTCACCTCTCAGAGGCACCTGGGAAGTTCACTAAGGTCCCCGGTAGAGGTCGAAGGAAACGAGTGTTTCCCTCCCCAACCCAAGAAAGACCTCGACAGTCCTTCTTAAATGCATCTTGAGGCCCTAGTCCCTCCCATGACTCCAGAGCAATGACGCGATCTGCCTGGCCACACGCATGGAGGCCTGACTTCTCTGGCGCTGCACGAGAGGCTCCCTGATCTCCCCATCATATCTCGTGAGAAACCCCACACTGGCGCCACAACTCGAGAAAACCCATGAGACACTCCCGTCATCACGAGAGGAGGGCCATCTTTAACTGCATGGTATGCAGATCAAGCGTGAACCTTCTGTCCAAGCTACACAGGACGCTTGACTCCTTTTAGGCCACTCATTGGGCTCCAAGAGTTACATGTCGCGACTCGAGAGGATAGTGGAGTCCTTTGCTTCCACTCGAGACGAGGCGTGACCCACCGGGTGAGACTGGAATGCGACCCCGATATCCCTGTTGCCCCTGGAGAGCAATACTACGTCCTGGACCCAAGCCTAGATGAGAACTCTTTGCCCTGAAGTGACTCGAGAGCAACCCACAGCTCTCTCTGACAAGTTGAATGGAAGATTGGACTTGTTGGGCCAACACAAGAGGAAGCCTGAATTCCCCGTCGTAACTCGAGAATCCCGCCACATCTCGAGAAAAACCACGTGTTTCGCTCGTCATCGCAATATGAGGCCCTTGCCCGCTAGAGCATCTCCAGAGAATTCCCACGTTCCGTCTTGAAGTGCGAAACTGTACTTGGCACCCTTGAGGCGACCTCAAAAGTGCCGTGACATACCGGTCTCACTCGAGGGGACCACCGAAGTTCCCGGCACCACTTCATCTGAGCCCCTTCTCCCCTTCTGATCGCGACCGGTAGGTCGATTCCCGTGCTTTGTCTGCAAGGGTTTCCCTACCTTCCCGGCGAACCTCAGGATGAGGCCGGTCTCCTGAGGAAATTCGAGATGTAGCCTCGTGGGTGGTACCACATGCTGAAAGACCCCAATTTTCTGGTACGCTCTTGAAAAGAACCCGATGCCCGGACACCTCTTTGAAGGCAACCCTGTGGATGAAGGCACAACACGAAGGGGCACTGACACCCCTCTGCATCATCCGGAAAAACCCACAGGTTCCACACACAGCTCAACAAGAGGCCTGTCACTCCATGAACAACTCGCAAGGAAAGCGGAGATCCATTCCTCCACAGAAGACGAGGCGTGACTCTCTTGTCCATACTCTGCAGGTACTCTGCGACCCGAGTCATAAATGGAGAGGACCCCTGAGGTTCCTGCCTGCATACGAGAAGAGGCCCTCTTCAATTGCACCAAACCCAGTTGAGTAACGGAAGGCCCCTCCCAAATCCACAGTGTCCCTGACTTCTCAGAGGCACCCTGAGAAGTTGCCTGAGGTCACCGACACAAGTCGAGGGAACCCAGGGTTCCCTGCCGCAACCCGAGAAAGACCTCGAGAGTCCTTCTTCAATGCGTCTTGAGGCCCGATTCGCCTACTATGACTCGAGAGCAATCACGCACTCCCCTTCACCACACGCACGGAGACCTGACGTCCCTAGCACCACACGAGAGGCTCTCTGAGCTCCCCGTTGTACCTCGTGAGAAATCTGATACTGGCGCCACAGCTGGAGAAAACCCACGAGACGCCCCCGTCATCGCAAGATGAGGGCCTTTTTTCCTGCATGGCCAGGAAAACAATCCCGAGTCATCTCTCCAAACTCCATAGGAGGCTTCACTCCCTTTACGCCACGCAGTGGGCTCCAAGAGATACCCGTCGCGACTTGACAGGAGAGTGGAGTCCTTTTTTTCCCCTCAAGACGAGGCCTGACTCTCCGGGTGAGTCGATAATGCAACCCTGAGGTCCCTGTCGGCCCAGTAGTGGAACAATAGGTCCTGGACACAAGCGTAGATGATGTCTATTTTGCCCTGCAGTGACTGGAGAGCAATCCCCAGTTCTAACTCGCAACTCGAATGGAATACTGGATTTTCCTGGCGCCACACAAGAGGCCCCCTAAGATCCCCGTGGTACTTCATGAGACACCCCACACTGGCGCCGCAGCTCGAGAAAACCCACGAGACGCCACCGTCATCTCGAGATGAGGGCCTTCTTTTCCTGCATGGCCTGGAGTCCAATCCCGAGTCCTCTCTCCAAACTCCACAGGAGGCTTGACTCCCTTTAGTACACACAGTGGGCTCCAAGAGATACCGATCGCGACTCGAGACGAGAGCAGAATTCTTTGCTTACCCTCGAGGTGAGAACTGACTCCCCGGATGAGGCTGGAATGCAAACCCGAGATCCCTGTCGCCCCTGGAGAGCAACATTAGATCCTGGACACAAGCCTAGATTAGGTCTCTTTTGCCCTGCAGTGACTCTAGCACAATCCCCAGCTCCCCCTCGCAACCCGAATGGAAGATTGGATTTCAAGGCCAACAAGAGGAAGCCTAAATTCCCGGTCATAACTCGAGAATCCCGCCGCATCTTGAGCAAAACCACGTGGTTCTCCCGTCATCGTAAGATGAGGCCCTTGCCCGCTACAGCGTTTCAAAAGATGTCCCAGGTTCCGTCTTGAAATGCGAAACGGTACTTGGCACCCTTGATGCGACCCCAAAAGTCCCCCTACACGCCGGTCTCACTCAAGGGGAACACCGAGGTTCCCGGCACCACTTCATTTAAGCCCCTTCTCCCCTCCTGATCGTGACCGGTGGGTCGATTCCCCTGCTTTGTCTGCAAGGGGGCCCGACCTTCCCTGCACAACTCAGGATGAGGCCGGTCTCATGGGGAAATTCGATACGTAGCTTTGTGGGTGGTGCCACTTGCTGAAAGACTCCAATTTCCCGGTCCGCTCTTGATAAGAATCCGATGCTCGGACACCTCTTGGAAGGCAGCCTTGAGTATGAAGGTACAACACGAAGGGGCACTAACACACCTGTGCATCATCCGGAAAAACGGGCAGGTTACATACACAGCTCGACAAGTGGCCTGTCACCTCAAGAACAACTCGAGAGGCAAGAGGAGTCCCATCCTCCAGAAAAGACGAGGCCTGACTCTCCTGTACCAACATGCAGGGACCTTGCGATCTGAGTCAGAAATGGAGAGGAACACTGAGGTTCCTGCTTCAACTCGAGATGAGTCCCTCTTACATTCCAACAAATGCAGAGGAGTCTCGAGAGGCCCCTCCAAACTGCACAGTATCCCTGACTTCTCAGAGGCACTCTGAGAAGCTCCCTGAGGTCGCAGGCACAAGTCAAGGGAACCCTGGGTTTTATGCAGTGACCCGAGAAAGACCTCGAGAGTCCTTCTTCAACCCGTCTTGAGGCCCGATTACCCTACCATGACTCGAGAGCAATGACGATCTCCCCCTAGCCATCTCATGGGGACCTGACTTCCCTGGCGCCACACGAGAGGCTCCCTGAGCTCCCTCTCCTACCTCGTCAGAAACCCGGCACTAGCGCGGCAGTCTAGAAAACCCACGAGACGCCGCCGTCATCGCGAGATGAGGGCCTTCTTTTCCTGCATGGCCTGGAGAGGAATCCCGAGTCCTCTATCCAAACACCACAGGAGGCTTGACTCCCTTTATGGCACACAGTGGGCTCCAAGAGATACCCATCGCGACCCAAAAGGACAGCAGAGTTCTTTGCTTCCCCTTGAGATGAGGCCTGATTCCCCGGGTGAGTCTGGTATGCAAGCCCGAGATCCCTGTCGCCCCTTGGGACGAACATTAAGTCCTGGACACAAGCCTAGATGAGGTCTATTTTGCCCTGCAGTGACTCGAGGGCAATCCCCAGCTCTCCCTTGAAACTCGAATGGAAGATAGGACTTCCCTGGGCCAATACATGAGGAAGACTGTATTCCCTGTCAAAACTCGAGAATCCCGCCACAACTCGAGAAACGCCACGTGGTTCCCCCGTCATCGCAAGATGAAGCCCTTGCCCCCTACAGTGTCTCAAGAGAAGTCCCACGTTCCGTCTTGAAGTGCGAAACGGTATTGGCACCCTTGATGTGACCTCAAAAGTTCCTCGCCACACCAGTCTGACTCAAGGTGAACACCGAGGTTCCCAGCACCACTACATCTGGGCCCCTTCTCCCCTCCTGATCGCGACAGGAGGGTCGATTCCCCTGTTTTGTCTTGAAGGGGTTCCCGCCTTTCCCGGTGCATCTCAGGATGAGGCCGGTCTCACGAGGATATTCGAGACATAGCCTCGTGGATGGTGACACATGCCGAAAGACCCCGATTTCCCGGTCCGCTCTTGATAAGATCCCAATGCCCGGACACCTCTTTGAAGATAACCCTTTTAATGAAGGCACAACACGAAGGGGCACTGACACACCCGGGTATCGTCTGCAGAAACCCGCAGGTACCACACACAGCTCGAGAAGTGACCTGTCACCCCGTGAACAACTGGAGAGGCAAGCAGAGTTCCATTCCTCCACACAAGACGAGGCCTGACTCTCCTGTTCGAACTCTGCAGCGAAACTGCGATCCGAGTCAGATCTGGCCCAGGAGAAGTCAGGAGAGGAAACATGAGTTTCCTGCCTCCACTCGAGATGAGGCCCTCTTCCATTGCACCAAACCCAGTGGAGTCCCGAGAGGCCCCTCCCAACTGCATAGTATCCCTGACTTCTCAGAGGCACCCTTAGACCTTCCTGAGATCACCGGCACAAGTCGAGGGAACCAAGGGTTTCCTGCCCCAACCCGTAAAAGACCTCGAGAGTCTTTCTTCAACGCGTCTTGAGGCGCGATTCCCCTACCATGACTCGAGAGCAATGACGCGCTCCCCCTAGCCACGCGCATAGAAACCTGACTTCCCTGGCGCCACAGGAGAAGCTCCCTGAGCTCCCCATTATACCTCGTGAGCAACACCACACTGGAGCCGCAGCTCGAGAATACCCACGAGACGCCCCAGTCCTCACGAGATGAGGGCCTTCTTTTGCTGTATGGCCTGGAGAGCAATCCTGAGTCCTCTCTCCAAACTCCACAGGAGGCTTGACTCATTTTAGGCCACACAGTGAGCTCCAAGATATACCCGTCGCAACTTCACAGGAGAGCAGTGTCCTTGGCTTCCACTCGAGACGAGACCTGATTCCCCGGGTGAGTCGAGAATGCAATGCCGAGATAGCTGTCGCCCCAGCAGAGGAACATTAGGTCCTGGACACAAGCCTAGATGAGGTCTATTTGGCCCTGCAGTGTCTCGAGAGCAATCCCCAGTTCTAACTCGCAATTCGAATGAAAACTGGACTTCCCTGGGCCAGTTGAAGAGGAAGCCTGAATTCCCCGTCGTCACTCGACAATCCCGCCGTAACTCGAGAAAAAACACGTGGTTCCAACGTCTTCGCAAGATGAGGCCCTTGCCCACTACGGCGTCTCAAGGGAAGTCCATTGTTCCGCCCTGAAGTGCGAAACGGTACCTGACACCCTTCGTGAGAACCCCAAAAGTTCCCCGACACCCCGGGTTCCCTCGAAGGGAACACCGAGAGTCCCGGCACCGCTTCATCTGAGCCCCTTCTCCCCTCCTGATCACGACAGGAGAGTCGATTTCCCTGCGTGGTCCGGAAGGGGTTCCCGGCCCTCCAGGCGCACCTCAGGATGAGGCCGGTCTCACGAGGAAATTCGAGACGAGCCACGTGGGTGGTGCCACATGCCGTACGCCCCCGATTCCCCGGTCCGCTCTTGAGAAGGAGCCGAGGCCCGGACCCCTCTTCGAAGGCAACCCTGTGGGTGAAGGCACAACACGAAGGGGCACTGACACCGCCGTGCATCGTCCGCAAAGACCCGCGGGTTCCACACACAGCTCGACGAGGGGCCTGAGTCCCCCTGAACAACTCGAGAGGCAAGCGGGGTTTCCTTCCTCAGACAAGACGAGGCCTGACTCTCCTGTCCCAACTCTGCAGGGACCCTGCGGTCGGAGTCCGAAACGGAGAGGAAGCCTGAGGTTCCTGCCTCCCCTCGAGGTGAGGCCCTCTTCCGTTGCGCCAGACACAGCGGAGTCCCGAGAGGCCCCGACAACTCCACAGGATCCCTCACCTCTCAGAGGCACCCTGGGAAGTTCCCTAAGGTCCCCGGCAGAAGGCGAGCGAAACGAGGGTTTCCTGCCGCCACCCGAGAAAGACCTCGAGAGTCCTTCTTCAACGCGTCTCAAGGCCCTAGTCCCCTCCCGTGACTCGAGAGCCATGACGTGCTCCCCCTCGCCACGCGCATGGAGACCTGACTTCCCTGGCGCCGCACGAGAGGCTCCCTGAGATCCTCGTCGTGCCTCGGGAGAAAACCCCCATGGGTGCCGCAGCTCGAGGAAACCCCTGAGACGCCCCCGTCCTCGCGAGCTGAGGGCCTTCTTTTCCTGCATGGCCTGGAGAGCAATCCCGGGTCCTCTCTCCAAACGGAAGAGGAGGCTTGACTCCCTTGAGTCCGCTCAGGGGGCTCCAAGAGATCCGGTTCGCGATTCAAGGGGAGAGCGGAGTCCTTGGCTTCCCCTCGAGACGAGCCCTGACTCCCCGGGGTAACCTGGAATGCAACCCCGAGATCCCTGCCTTCCCTGGAGAGGAATATTAGGTCCCGGACACACGCCTAGGTGCGGTCTCTTCGGCCCTGCAGTGACTCGAGCGCAACCCCCAGCTTTCCCTCGCAACTCGAGGGGAAGATTGGGCTTCGCAGGGCCAACCCAAGAGGAAGCCTGAGATCCCCGTCGTAACTCAAGAATCCGCCGCAACTCGAGAAAAACCACGTGGTTCCCACGTCTTCGCAAGATGACGCCCTTGCCCGCGACGGCGTATGAAGGGAAGTCCCCTGTTCCGCCCTGAAAGGCGAAACGGTCCCTGACAGCCTTCATGCGACCCCCAAAAGTTCCTCAACACGCCGGGTTCCCTCGAGGGTAACACCGAGGGTTCTGGCCCCACTTCATCTGAGTCCCTTCTCCCCTCCTGATGGCGACAGGAGAGTCAATCCCCCTGCGTTGTCTGGAAGGCTCCCCGGCCTTCCCGGCATACCTCAGGATGTAGCCGGCCTCACTAGGAAATTTGAGACTAGCCCCGTGGGTGGTCCCACATGCCGAAAGACCCCGATTTCCCTGTCCGCTGTTGAAAAGAACCCGAGGCCCGGACACCTCTTCGAAGGCAACCCAGTGAGTGAAGGCACAACACGAAGGGGCACTGTCACCGTCGTGCATCGTCCGGAAACACCCGCAGGTTCCACACACAGCTGAACAAGGGGCCTGAGACCCCCTGAACACCTCGACAGGCAAGCGGAGTTCCCTTCCTCAGACAAGACGATTCCTGACTCTCCTGTCCCAACTCTGCAGGGACCCTGCGGTCGGAGTCCGAAACGGAGAGGAAGCCTGAGGTTCCTGCCTTCCCTGGAGATGAGGCCCTCTTCCATTGCGCCAAACCCATCGTAGTCCTGAGAGGCCCCTCCAACTCCACAGCATCCCTCATCTGTCAGAAGCACACTGGGAAGTTCCCTAATGTCACGGGTAAACTTATATTGCACAAGGTCCACATGAAAAGGCCCACGCAGCAGGACAGCCACAGATTCTGTCTGCCATTAAAGGGCAGTAAGGTGCCCTCCCCCCTTCTTTGCTGCCTCGGTGGCCACCAGGGTGCAATTCGCGTACCCTTCCCTTTCCCATCCTAGCAGGTGCTCCAGGGCCCGCTGGCCTACAAAGTGCCAGAAGCAGGGCTGGGCCAGCCGGCCAGAATTCAGGGCTCTGTCCCTTGGACTTCCAGCGGACACTAGGCTGCTTGGGAAAACCGCGCAGACTATGAGGTTTTTCAGCAGAGGGGTGGAGTGGTAAAGGCCTTGACCCCAAAGACGAGGCCTTCCTGCGACCGCCAGGTTGGGGAGCTCTGAGACTGTGCCAACACAGGGCGGAATACATGGTTCCCTGCTCCACGTAGTCCCCGTTCCCTTACCTGTGTTCCGCACCCCTCCGCTGTGGCCGATGGATGCCGATCCTTGGGGATCCAGGAGTTCACGAAATGGGCATTCCCAGCCGCAATGGCGACCCCCAACAGCACACCTGGAAAGCCCTCACCCACCCCCGCCAGGAGCCGACCCCCGCTGCGAACGGACCCCCACCCCGCCCCGCGCCGCCAGGTTTTGCCCCGGCCCTGCTGGGCTCCCGGCGGGTTCCCAGCCACATTGGCGACCCCCGGGAGCACAACAGGGACCGACCCCCCACCCACAGCGAGCGGAATCTCGACCTGTGCAGCCCAGGTTTACCCCACCCTGGCTGCGCTCACGGCGTGTTTCCAGCCGCAGTGGCCATCTCTGAGAGCACAACTGGGAAGCCCTCCCCTACCCCCGCCAGGAGCCGACACCCGCCCTGTGCCGCCCGGGTTCGCCCCGCCCCTGCCGCGCTCCAGGGGCGCTGCCCACCTTCACCAGCGGCTCTCGGTGAGCCCCGTCCCCACGCCCGGTTCCAGGAGAGGCTCTCGGACCTCGCTGCTGCTGCCAGGTCAAACATGAGGACAATACATACACCCCACAGAGACAATCCAAGCTGTCTATGATTTAGGGATAAAACGAGGACTACAGAAAGGCAAGATGACCTGACCTAGGAGGGCCATGATATTCTATAGAACCAGACAAAGTTGGTTACCAAGGAAACTTTTTTCCTTGGAACCCGGAAAGCTGGTTCTTTGCATATGCAATGACCAACAATTAGCTTGTTACCCAAGCCTGCCTTACTGCCACCCCCATCCCCCCACTCCCCAGAAGACTGGCTCAAAGAAATATTTTAAATCTCAGGCGGAAACCTGGAAGATGTCTTGTCTGTCTGTTTGGATTAAGGTATGTGTCAGTGTGAGCCTTGTGTTTTTTGATAATATTGCTCAAGTTCTGTGTTCTGATTTCAATGGTCTCAAGACAAGGCAGCCCTTCCAAATCAACTGCTGGAAATACAAGAAAACATTGACCTAAATGAATGTCAGAGTCCCGTGAACTGGGAACTAGTCAATATTAAATATCTAGTATTTTTGGTTTTGCTCCTCCATTATAGACATGTCTAAGAGTCAACAACATTAAGCACAACATGTTCATAGTGCCTAGGTTTCTTTTGAGGTAAAAATTGCTCTATTGTTATATCTGTCACAAGCTCTTCAGCAAGAAACTACCTGGAAACGACAACAACAAAAGTAAAAAATGTAAATGTGATATGAGCTTTTAGACAAACTCTTTACAATAATTATACTCTAAAATATCTGCCTCTCATAGTCTTGATTGAAGGCAGAGGAGAAGGGGATGACAGAGGATACGATGGTTGTATGGCATCACTGACTCGATGGACATGAGTTTGAGCAAGCCCCTGGAGTTGGTGACGGACACGGAAGCCTAGCGTCCTTCAGGCCACGGGGTCCCAAAGAGTCAGACACGACTGAGCAACTGAACTGAACTGAACTAACAAACGTTTCTCCAGGTGTTTTGGTTACCCGAGTTTCTATCCTTGTGACGACAGTGTATTGAATAGCTAGGTCATTTCCAAATAAATGAAAGTTCTGAAACATTCACGACTTGAAAGGACCTCCCTTTTACACAGAAACAAAAGAGATTTTTGACTCTCCATGAATAGTGTCTGGCACCATCCTGACATGTTAAATGTAAGAAAGCAATTGTTTTGTTTTGTTTTGTTCTGTTCTTGGGGGTGGGGGGAGGGGGGCGGGCTATAGCCAATGCCAATATAAAAGTCAGTTCTTGGTTGCTGAAGGGAAATGTATGACTTGTTATATCAAGAAAGTATGTGGAATGCAATGGCACTTGAGGAAGGAAAACGAAGTAGTTCTGTCTTACAGGTGGCAGTTTCAGGATGGGAGAAGCAAAGGAATGGGTACAGAATGGGATAAGGAGGTTGTAGGGAAAGTGGACCCCCAGAAAAGAGTTCTGTGCCTAGCACAAGTTTTCTTGAGATGTCGAACTGCCTTTGCTAATGGAGTTTAAGTTTCTTTACCTCTTAAGTGATCTCTTCTAGGTTGACCTAGAACAGAAATCTTTGGTTAGCTTTGGCTAAGTGGAGAAGTAGTGTTTCACGGCGACATATGTGATCCTTCCTGACTGTTTGCAGCCCTTTTGATATTGATGCCTTGCTTCTGCTGCTGCTGCCGCCGCCGCTGCTGCTAAGTCGTTTCAGTCGTGTCCGACTCTGTGCGACCCCATAGACGGCAGCCCACCAGGCCCCGCAGTCCCTGGGGTTCTCTAGGCAAGAACACTGGAGTGGGTTGCCATTTCCTCCTCCCATGCATGAAAGTGAAAAGTGAACGTGAAGTCGCTGAGTGGTGTCCGACTCTTAACCACGCCATGGACTGCAGCCTACCAGGCTCCTCCATCCATGGGATTTTGCACGCAAGAGTACTGGAGTGGGGTGCCATTGCCTTCTCCCATATCTATGCACAAGCCTGCCTAAATAATTGACTTCTAGCTAGCTTTGGGATGCCAATGACCATCCACCCTTACCAGGCAACAGAGAAGAGTAAAACACTTACCACAGGAGGTCCTGGTAAGGAAGAAGGAAATAACAAGCTCCCGCCAACCAGGATTCTGCAGAGGTCAACAAGAGGTCAGTAAGAGATGGAAGACTGCAGTCCAGAGGTCCTAGCAACTTCCATCTTGCAGCAGAGACCCAGCATAGTCAAAACGAATTCAATGTTGCAAAAATAAGTAAACAAATAAAGGACAGAAGTCCTTTGAACACATGACTGAGATTAGGGGTGAGGCAGTACATGTACGGTGCCCGGAAAATCTTAAAGTATGAGAAAGGAAAGAATTTAAAGACAACTATCAAGCTGTCCGAACTGATAAAAACGAAAGATTACACAGTTTTTTCTGTATATATTAGCAGATAATAATCTGAAAAGGAATTAAAAAAAATTCCCTTTCAATAATGTCAACATGAATACAACACTTTGCCATGGATGTAACGAGGATGACAAGACTGGCACACTGGAAATTATACACCCTGGCTGAAAACTATCCTGAATACATGGACAGATATTCCATAACAATGGAAAGACTTAAGATGGCAATACCATGGAATGCATCTTCAATCTGAAATGAAGATTTGATATGATTTGATCGCTCAGAGCTTTTGTGTCATCAATTGTTATTAAAGTATAAATGAGATAGAGAAAGCTGCTGACTTAGACTTGAGGCGGGGTGTACGCCCTGCTGGTCTCTAGCCAGATATTCTACAGGCACTAGCAGTCAGCTAAGGAAAGAAAGGCACTGTCTCAGGGAATGGCACCAGGCCCCTCCCCCACGACATGCCTTGAGGTCACATTGGCAGCAGGTGAGTCATCCTGGGCCAAAAACTGATTGACATGAATCTTGAAGAAAGGCAGTATTCCAGGCAAATATATCATTTCCTTAACATAGATTAGGAGAACAAGGTACGAGGAAAACATACTGTTTTGTTCAAGTCTCTTCTGAGCCTATTGGGGGAACCGACCTGAAGCCAGAGTCCAGCAGATATACATAGGATATTTACATCGCTTAAGACAAACATTTCCTCAGGAACAAATGCATTGCTTAGCTCAAGGTTTGTCTGCGAAATTCTTACACATCAGTAGCTGGCTCCGAGCTGGGTTTCTACACACAAGAACATGAATGCAAAGGACAAGCCTGCACAGCCCATCTGACCCCTCCCCCACAGCTAGCAGCATTTCCAAGTGACCTCCTAAGGCCTTCCCCAAAATACAGGGGCACCTCTGGGTTTCCTGTTTCAAGCTCTTCGAACACATTTCTTAAAAAAAAAAAAAAATCCTGCACACTTCTTGATAGAATGCCACAGTGCAAGGAAAACAGGCCTTCAATACTTAAACCTCCCTGTGCCAAACACTTGGGGCTTGGTTTTGTTTTGTTTTGTTTTTTAATTACACCACCACATAATTTAAACTTTTTACAATTTCTAATTATTCAGTACCAAAACACCAAACTTTTATTGCACAAGGTCCCCATGAAAAGGCCCACGCATCAGGACAGCCACAGATTCTGCCATGAAAGGGCAGCAAGGTGCCCTCCCCACTTCTTTGCTGCCTGGGCGGCCACCAGGGTTTGAAATCCATGCACCCTACTAACTTTCTAGGGTGCAATTCGCGGACCCTTCCCTTTCTCATCCTAGCAGGTGCTCCAGGGCCCGCTGGCCTACAAAGTGCCAGAAGCAGGGCTGGGCCAGCCGGCCAGAGTTCAGGGTTCTGTCCCTTGGACTTCCAGGGGACACTAGGCTGCTTGGGAAAACCGTGCAGACTGAGATTTTTCAGCAAAGGGGTGGATCGGTAAAGGCCTTGACACCAAGGGCGAGGCCTTTCTGCAACCGCCAGGTTGGGGAGCTCCGAGAATGTGCCAACAGAGGGCGGAATACGTGGTTCCCTGCTCCAAGCAGTCCCAGTTCTCTGACCTGTGGCCCGCAGCCCTCCGCTGCACCCACTAGATGTGGATCCTTGGGGACACATTAGCATAGGAAATGGGCGTTCCTAGCCGCAGTGGCGACCCCGGAGAGCACAACTGGGACCGAACCCCCACCCACAGCCATCTAAATCTCGACCCGCGCAGCCCAGGTTTACCCCGCCCCTGCCGCACTCCCAGCGCATTT
Source organism: Bubalus kerabau (assembly GCF_029407905.1). Classification (NCBI taxonomy): domain Eukaryota; kingdom Metazoa; phylum Chordata; class Mammalia; order Artiodactyla; family Bovidae; genus Bubalus; species Bubalus kerabau. The sequence goes on from NC_073633.1 coordinate 1,138,823, forward strand.
CCAGCTGCAGTGGGGACCCCCGAGAGCACAACTGTTACCACCCCCCACCCCCTCCCGACCGGAACCCCGACCCGCGCCGCCTGGGATCGCCCCGCCCCTGGCGCGCTCCCGGCGCAATGCCCACTTCCACCAGGGGCTCCCGGTGAGCCCTGTCCCCACGCCCGTTTCCAGGAGAGGCTCTCGGACCTTGCTACTCCCGCCAGGTCAAACACGAGGACAATACATCCACCCCACAGAGACAATCCAAGCTGTCTATGATTTAGGGTTCAAACGAGGACTACAGAAAGGAAAGATGTCCTGACCTAGGAGGGCCATGAGAGTCTATAGATCCAAAGAAAATTGGGTACCAAGGAAGCTTTTTTCTTGGAACCCGGAAAGCTGGTTCTTTGCATATGCAATGACCAACAATTAGCTTGTTACCCAAGCCTGCCTCGCTGCCACCCCCACTCCCCCCCCCCACTTCCCAGGAAAACGGCTCAAAGAAATATTTTAAATCTCAGGCGGAAAACTGGAAGATGTCTTGTCTGTCTGTCTGGATTAAGGTATATGTCAGTGTGAGCCTTGTGTTTTTTGATAATATTGCTCAAGTTCTGAGTTCTGATTTCAATGGTCTCAAGACAAGGCAGCCCTTCCAAATCAAACTGCTGGAAATACAAGAAAACATTGACCTAAATGAATGTCAGAGTCCCGTGAACTGGGAACTAGTCAATATTAAATATCTAGTATTTTTGGTTTTGCTCCTCCACTATAGACATGTCTAAGAGTCAACAACATTAAGCACAACATGTACATAGTGCCTAGGTTTCTTTTGAGGTAAAAATTGCTCTATTGTTATATGTGTCACAAGCTTGTCAGCAAGAAAGTACCTGGAAACAGCAACAACCAATGTAAAATATGTAAATGTGATATGAGCTTTTAGATAAACTCTTAACAATAATTATACTCTAAAATATCTGCCTCTCATAGTCTTGATTGAAGGCAGAGGAGAAGGGGATGACAGAGGATAAGATGGTTGGATGGCATCACTGACTCGATGGACATGAGTTTGAGCAAGCCCCTGGAGTTGGTGATGGACACGGAAGCCTGGCGTCCTGCAGGCCACGGGGTCCCAAAGAGTCAGACTCGACTGAGCAACTGAACTGAACTGAACTTACAATCGTTCCTCCAGGTGTTTTGGTTACCTGAGTTTCTATCCTGGTGCTAAACTAAGTGACGACAGTGTATTGAATAGCTAGGTCACTTCCAAATAAATGAAACTTCTGAAACATTCACGACTTGAAAGGACCTCCCTTTTACACAGAAACAAAAGAGATTTTTGACTCTGCATGAATAGTGACTGGCACCATCCGAACATATTAAATGTAAGAAAGCAATTTTTTTGTTTTGTTTTGTTTTGTTCTGTTCTTGCAGGAAGCGGGGTGGGCGCTATTATCACTGATAGGTATGCTCACCAATCTATCAAATGCCAATATAAGAGTCAGTTCTTGGTTGCTGAAGGGAAATGTATGACTTGTTATTACAAGAATGTATGGAATGCAATCACACTTTAAGAAGGAAAACGAAGTAGTTCTGTCTTACAGGTGGCATTTTCAGGACGGGAGAAGCAAAGGAATGGGTACAGAATGGGATAAGGAGGTTGTAGGGAAAGTAGGCCCCCAGAAAAGAGTTTTGTGCCTAGCACAAGTTTTCTTGAGATGTTGAACTGCCTTTGCTAATGGAGTTTAAGTTTCTTTACCTCTTAAGTGATCTCTTCTAGGTTGACCTAGAACAGAAATCTTTCGTTAGCTTTGGCTAAGAGGAGAAGTATTGTTTCACGATGACATATGTGATCCTACCTGACTGTTCTCATCCCCTTTGATATCTATGCACTGCTGCTGCTGCTGCTGCAGCTGCTAAGTGGTTCAGTTGAGGCCGACCCTGTGCCACGCCATAGATGGCAGCCCACCAGGCCCCGCAGTCTCTGGGGTTCTCTAGGCAAGAACACTGGAGTGGGTTGCCATTTCCTCCTCCTATGCATGAAAGTGAAAAGTGAAAACGAAGTCACTCAGTGGTGTCCGACTCTTAGCCACCCCATGGACTGCAGCCTACCAGGCTCCTCCGTCCTTGGGATTTTCCAGGAGTGGGGTGCCATTGCCTTCTCCCATATCTGTGCACAAGCCTGCCTAAATAATTGACTTCTAGCCAACTTTGGGATGCCCATGACCACCCACCCTTACCAGGCAACAGAGAAGAGAAAAACACTTACCACAGGAGGTTCTGATAAGGAACAAGGAACTAACAAGCTCCCACCTACCAGGATTCTGCAGAGGTCAACAAGAGGTCAGCAAGAGATGAGAGACTGCAGTCCAGAGGTCCTAGCTACTTCCATCTAGCAACAAACACCCAGCATAGTCAAAACGATTTCAATGTTAAAGAATAAATAAATAAATAAATAAATAAATAAATAAAAGGACAGAAGTTCTTTGAACACATGTCTGAATTTAGGGGTGAGGCATTACATATGTGTCCCAGGATAATCTTAAAGTGTCAGAAAGTAAAGAAATTAAAGACAACTATCAAGCTGTCCAAACTGATAAAAATGAATGATTACACAGTTTTATCTGTATACATTAGCAGATAATAATCTGAAAAGGAATTTTAAAAAATTCCCTTTCAATAATATCAACATGAATAAAACACTTTGCCATGGATGTAACGAGGATGACAAGACTGGCACACTGGAAATTATACACCCTGGCTGAAAACTATCCTGAATACATGGACAGATATTCCATAACGATGGAAAGACTTAAGATGGCAATACCATGGAATGCATCTTCAATCTGAAATGAAGATTTGATATGATTTGATCGCTCAGAGCTTTTGTGTCATCAAGTGTTATTAAAGTATTAAAGAGATAGAGAAAGCTGCTGACTTAGACTCGAGGCAGGGTGGGGGGGGGGGTAGTAAGAGTACCCCCTGCTGGTCTTTAGCCAGATATTCTACAGGCACTAGCAGTCAGCTAAGGAAAGAAAGGAACTGTTTCAGGGAATGGCACCAGGCCCCTCCCCCACGACATGCATTGAGATAATATTGGCAGCAGGTGAGTCATCCCGGGCCAAAACTTGATTGACATGAATCTTGAAGAAAGGCAGTATTGCAGGCAAATATATCATTTCCTTAACATAGATAAGGAGAACAAGCTAGGAGGAAAACATGCTGTTTTGTTCAAATCGCTTCTGAGCCTTTTGGGGGAACCGACCTGAAGCCAGAGTCTAGCGGAAATACATAGGATATTTACATCGCTTAAGACAAACATTTTCTTAGGAAAAAATGCATTGCTTAGCTCAAGGTTTGTCTGCGAAATTCTTACACATCAGGAGATGGCTCCGAGCTGGGTTTCCACACACAAGAACATCCATGCAAAGGACAAGCCTGCACAGCCCATCTGCCCCCCTCCCGCACAGCCAGCAGCATTTCCAAGTGACCTCCTAAGGCCTTCCCCAAAATACAGGGGCACCTCTGGGTTTCCTGTTTCCCTCACTTCGAACACTTTTCTTAAAAAAAAAAAAATCCTGCACACTTCTTGATAGAATGCCACAGTGCAAGGAATACAGTCCTTCAATATTTAAACCTCCATTTGCAAAACACTTGGAGCTTGGTTTTGTTTTGTTTTGTTTTTTAATTACACCACCACATAATTTAAAGCTTTTACACGTTCTAATTATTCAGTTCCAAAACACCAAACTTTTATTGCACAGGGTCCTCATGAAAAGGCCCACGCAGCTGGACAACCACAGATTCTGCCATGAAAGGGCAGCAAGGTGCCCTCCCCACTTCTTTGCTGCCTGGGCGGCCACCAGGGTTTGAAATCCATGCACCCTACTAAGTTTCTAGGGTGCAATCCATGGACCCTTCCCTTTCCCATCCCAGCAGGTGCTCAAGGGCCCGCTGGCTTACAAAGTGCCAGAAGAGGGCTGGGCCAGCCGGCCAGAGTTCAGTGTTCTGTCCCTTGGACTTCCAGCGGACACTAGGCTGCTTGGAAAAACCGCGCAGACTCTGAGATTTTTCAGCAGAGGGGTGGAGCAGTAAAGGCCTTGACCCCAAAGGCAAGGCCTTTCTGCGACCGCCAGGTTGGGGAGCTCCGAGAATGTGCCAACAGACGGCAGAATACTTGGTTCCCTGCTCCACGCAGTCCCAGTTCCCTTACCTGTGGTCTGCAGCCCTCCGCTGCACCCACGGGATGGCGATCCTTGGGGACCCAGGAGCAGACGAAATGGGCGTTCCCAGCCGCAGTTGCAACCCCCGAGAGCGCAACTGGGAACCCCTCCCCATCCCCCCGGTGAGCCGACCCCGCCCCGCTCCGCCAGGGTTAGCCCCGCCCCTGCCGCGCTCCCTGCGCGTTCCCAGCCGCAGTGGCGACCCCGGGAGCACAACTGGGACCGACCCCCACCCAAAGCCATCTGAATCTCGACCCCCGCAGCCCGGGTTTACCTGTCCCGGGTGCGCTCCCGGCGAGTTTTCAGCCTCAGTGTCCACCTCTGAGAGCACAACTGGGAAGCCCGCCCCCACCCCCGCCAGAAGCCGACCCCCGCCCCACACCGCCCGCGTTCGCCCCGCCCCTGCACGGTCCAGGTACCTTCCCAGCTTCTAGCGTTCACGCCCGGGTAGGAGCAGGATGTAGGAGTATGGGAGATGTGTCTGGAGCCTGACAGCCTCAGCTCCGCTCTGGCCTGCCCTTTGGACCTAGGAGCCAGGCCAACTTGCAGAGGGCTTAGGGCTCCATTGTATGCAAACTACCAAGGCCTACCGCAAGGAGAGCTCTGTCCGAGGGAAGGGAAGTGCCCCAGGCTGCGTTCCCAAGCTGTTGCTTGGCAATGCAGACTCAGCGGTAAACGGAGGGAATCAGGCTCTCTGTAGCCGCAGCTTCACACACAGGTGTGTCTCCGTAGGAATCAAGAAAGATCCTGACAGGGTGAGGTTCATTAGAGCTATACTAAAGAGCAAAGGCTTGTCCATGTGGTCTTGCCTTCCCCTGTGCCTTTGGGTCTCCAGGCTCGGCCCCAGCTCCGTGGAAACAACCCCTGAGAAAATATCTTCAAGATCCACTTTTCCCAGTGTCTGGGAACCGGGGTTCGTAGGAGGAGAGAAAAGCACGCCTCCATCGGGAACAAAAATGCAGCCCACCTGCCTGTGTTTTGAAGCCTCTATTTGGAAGGAATGGGTTAGCTTCTCCTAAAGGAGACCTCCAGATCTGCTCAGAAGTCGGTAATTCCAGAGGCAGGGTACTGGTTCCTGACTGCCCTTTGCTAGCCTTGCAAAGATATTCCTAGATTCTAGAGTTATTTTCCATGAAGAAGCAGGCTTCGGGAATGTGTCAGACGGGACTGGCTCCTTATTGACCTCAGCTCAGCTATTGCCTTTCCATTCAAACTAGGGCAAGGCCCTACTTTATGAAGGGTAAGGGTCTTCTTCTTTGCAAACTGCCAAGGGCTACAGCAATGAGACCTCTGTCAAGGTGAGGGAAGCCTAAGAGGATGGATTCTCAAGCAGGTGCTTTGCCACAAAGCATCAGCACCCCACGGAGAGAATCAAGCTCCCTGTGCACCAATGTTGGGAGTGTAGCTTCACACACAGAGTTGTCTCTATAGGAGCCAAGAATGTTCCTGAGAGATTAGGTTCACTAAACCTCTCCTACAGAGCATAGACCTGTCCATGTGGTTTTGCCTTCCCCTGTGAGTTGGGTCCTCGAGGTCCGCCACACCTCCGGGGAAACTGTCCCTGGGAAAAGATCTCCAGGAACCGCTTCGCCGAGGCTGGGAAATGCTGTTCACAGGAAGTAAGGCAAGCGAATCTCCTGCAGAGTAAAAGAGACCTTACAGTCCCTGGAGGAGCAGGCTGCCAGAGTGTGTGAAACCTGACTGTTGCCTTACTGGCCTCAGCTCCGCCATTGCCTGTTCATCTGAGCTAGCACCCAGGCCTACTTGGAAAAGCATTTGGGTGCAGATTTCTACAAAGTGCCAAGGGCTACAGCAGTGAGAATTCTCTCAGTGGTAAGGGAGAGCATTTTATGGATTCTCAAGCTGTTTTCTGAATGACAGCGTCAAAATGAACAGAGAGAATCAGGCTCTCTCTGCCCCTATGTTAGGTACGCAGCTTCACACACAGAGGTGTCTCTATAGGAGCCAAGAATGCTCCTGAGAGATGAGGTTCACAAGAGGTCTGCTACAGAGCATAGACCTGTCCATGTGGTCTTGCCTTCCCCTGTGCCTTTGGGCCCCGGGCTCGGCCCCAGCTCCGTGGAAACAACCCCTGAGAAAATATCTTCAAGATACGCTTTTCCCAGAGGCTGGGAACTGGAGTTCATAGGAGGAGAGAAAAGCAAGCCTCCTTCGGGCACGAAATGCAGCCAACCTGCCTGTGTTTTGAAGCCTCTATTTGGAAGGAATGGGTTAGCTTCTCCTAAAGGAGACCTCCAGATCTGCTCAGAAGTCGGTAATTCCAGAGGCAGGGTGCTGGTTCCTGACTGCCCTTTGCCAGCCTTGCAAAGACATTCCAAGATTCTAGAGTTATATTCCATGAAGGAGCAGGCTTCGGGAATGTGTCAGAGGGGACTGGCTCCTTATTGGCCTCAGCTCAGCTATTGCCTTTCCATTCAAACTAGGACAAGGGCCTAGTTTATGAAGTGTAAGGGTCTTCTTCTTTGAAACTCCCAAGGGCTACAGCAATGAGACTTCTGTCAAGGTGAGGGAAGCCTAAGAGGACGGATTCTCAAGCAGGTGCTTTGCTACAAAGCATCAGCACCCCACGGAGAGAACCAAGATCCCTGTTCCCCAATGTTGGGAGTGTAGCTTCACACACAGAGTTGTCTCTATAGGAGCCAAGAATGTTCCTGAGAGATTAGGTTCACTAAACCTCTCCTACAGAGCATAGACCTGTCCATGTGGTTTTTCCTTCCCCTGTGAGTTGGGTCCTCGAGGTCCACCACACCTCCGGGGAAACTGTCCCTGAGAAAAGATCTCCAGGAACGGCTTCGCTGAGGCTGGGAAATGCTGTTCACAGGAAGTAAGGCAAGCGAATCTCCTGCAGAGAAAAAGAGGCCTTACTGTCCCTGGAGGAGCAGGCTGCCAGAGTGTGTGAAACCTGACTGTTGCCTTGCTGGCCTCAGTTCCACCATTGCCTGTTCCTCCGAACTAGGACCCAGGCCTATTTGGAGAAGCGTTTGGCTGCGGATTTCTACAAAGTGCCAAGGGCTACAGCAGTGAGAATTCTCTCAGCGGTCAGGGAGAGCATTTTATGGATTCTCAAGCTGTTTTCTGAACGACAGGGTCAAAATGAACTGAGAAAATCAGGCTCTCTGTGCCCCTATGTTAGGTACGCAGCTTCACACACAGAAGTGTCTCTATAGGAGCCAAGAATGTTCCTGAGAGATGAGGTTCACTAGAAGTCTGCTACAGAGCATAGACCTGTCCATATGGTTTTGCCTTGCCCTGTGAGTTGGGTCCCTGAGGTCCGCCCCAGCTCAGGGGAAGGAGCCCCTGAGAAAAGATCTCCAGGGACCGCTATTCCCCCAGGCTGGCAAACGCAGTTCACAGGAGGTAACGCAAGCGAGCCTCCTGCAAGGCACAACAGGCCTTAGTGTCCCTGGACGATCAGGCTGCAAGAGTGTGTGAGACCTGACTGGTGCCTTACTGGCCTCAGCTCCGCCATTGCATGTTCCTCTGAACTAGGACCCAGGCCTACTAGGAGAAGGGTTTGGGTATGGATTTCTAAATACTGCCAAGGGGTATAGCAATGAGAACTGTGTCACGGGTAAGGAAGAGCATTGTATGGATTTTCAAGCTGTTGTTTGAACGACAGCTTCAAAGCTGCACAGAGAGAATCAGACTCTGTGTCTCCATGTTCGGTACACAGCTTCACAGACAGGGGTGTCTCCATAGGAAACAAGAACGTTCCTGACAGAGTGAGGTTCACTAGAGCTCTCCTAGAGAGCAAAGACTTGTCCATGTGGTTTTTCTTCCCCTGTGCGTTTGGGGCTCCAGGCTCGGCCCCAGCTCCGTGGAAACAACCCCTGAGAAAAGATCTTCAAGATCCGCTTTTCCCAGAGGCTGGGATGTGGGGTTCATAGGAGGCGGGAAAAGCAGGCCTCCTTCAGAGAGCAAGAGGCAGCCAAGCGGCCTGCGTTTGGAAGCCTCTATTTGGAAGAATGGGTTAGCTTCCCCTAAGGGAGACCTCCAGATCTGTTCAGAAGTCGGTAATTCCAGAGGCAGTGTGCAGGGTCCTGACTGCCCTTTGCCAGCCTTGCAAAGACATTCCTAGATTCTACAGTTATCTTCCTGAAGAAGCAGGCTTTGGGAATATGTCAGACTTGACTGGCGCCTTATTGGCCTCAGCTCAGCTATTGCCTTTCCATTCAAAGTAGGACAAGGCCCTACTTTATGAAGGGTAAGGGTCTTCTTCTTTCCAAACTGCCGAGGGCTACAGCAATGAGACCTCCGTAAATGCGAGGGAAGCATAAGCGGATGGATTATCAGGAAGGTTCTTTGCCACCAAGCATCAGCACCCCACGGAGAGAATCAGGCTCCCTTTGCCCCTATGTGGGGTGTGTAGATTCACACACAGTGGTGTCTCTACAGGAGCCAAGAATGTTCCTGAGAGATGAGGCTCACAAGAGCTCTCCTACAGAGTGCTCACCTGTACATGTGGTTTCGCCTTCCCCTGTGAGTTGGGTGCCCGAGGTCCACCCCAGCTCCGAGAAAACAGCCTCTGAGAAAAGATCTCCAGGAACCGCTTTTCGCCCAGGCTGGGAAAAGCTGTTCACAGGAAGTAAGGCAAGTGAGCCTCCTGCAGAGAAAAAGAAGCCTTACTGTCCCTGGAGGAGCAGGCTGCCAGAGTGTGTGAAAACTGACTGGTGCCATACTGGTCTTAGCTCCGCCATTGCTTGTTCCTCCGAACTGGGACTCAGGCCTACTTGGAGAAGGGTTTAGGTGCAGATTTCTACAAACTTCCAAGGGCTACTGCAATGAGAACTCTCTCAGAGGTAAGGGCGAGAATTGTATGGATTCTCAAGCTGTTTTCTGAACGACAGCATTAAACCTGCACAGAGAGAATCAGGCTCTTTGCCGCCATGTTGGGTACGCAGTTTCACACACAGAGGTGTCCGCATAGGAGCCAAGAACGTTCGTCAAAGACTGAGGTTCACTAGAGCTCTCTTAGAGAGCAAAGACTTGTTCATGTGGTTTTGCCTTCCCCTGTATGTGTGGGTCTCTGGGCACAACCCCAGCTCCGTGGAAACAACCCCTGAGCAAAGATCTCCAAGATCTGCTTTTCCCCCATGCTGGAAACCAGGGATCATAGGAGGCAGGAAAAGCAAGCCTCCTTCAGGCAAGAAGAGGCAGCCAACCGGCCTGTGTTTGGAAGCCTCTATTTGCAAGGAATGGGTTAGCTTCTCCAGAAGGAGACCTCCAGATCTGCTCAGAAGATAGATATTCCAGAGGCAGGGTCGAGGTTCCTGACTGCCCTTTGCCAGCCTTGCAAAGACATTCCTAGATTCTAGCGCTATTTTCCATGAAGGAGCAGGCATCGGGAATATGTCAGAGATAACGGGTGCCTTACTGGCCTCAGCTCAGCTATTGCCTTTCCTTTCAAACTAGGATCAGGGCCTACTTGGTGAAGGGTAAGGGTCTACTTCTTTCCCAACTGCCAAGGGACACAGCAATGAGACCTCTGTCAAGGCGAGGGAAGCGTAAGCAGATGGATTCTCAAACAGGTGCTTTGCCACAAAGCATCAGCACCCCACGGAGAGAATCAGGCTCCCTGTGCCCCTATGTTCGGTGTGTAGCTTTACACACAGAGGTGTCTCTGTACGAGCCAAGAATGTTCCTAAGAGATGAAACACACTGACGTCTCCTACAGAGCATAGACCTGTCCATGTGGTTTTTCCTTCCCCTGTGAGATGGGTCCCCGAGGTCCACCCCAGCTCTGGGGATAGAGCCCCTGAGAAAAGATCTCCAGGAACCGCTTTTTGCCCAGGCTGGGAAACGCAGTTCACAGGAGGCAAGGCAAGCGAGCCTCCTGCAGGGAAAAATAGGCCTTACTGTCCCTGGAGGAGCAGGCTGCCAGAGTGTGTGACACCTGACTGGTGCCTTACTGACCTCAGCTCCGCCATTGCATGGCCATCCAAACCAGGACCCAGGCCTACTTGGAGAAGGGTTTGGGTGCGGATTTGTAAAAACTGCCAAAGGCTACAGCAATGAGAAATCTCTCAGAGGTGAGGGAGAGCATTGTATGGATTCTCAAGCTGTTGTTTGAACGACAGCTTCAAAACTGCAAAGAGAGAATCAGGCCCTGTGTGCCCCCTTGTTGGGTACACAGCTTCACACACAGGGGTGTCTCCATAGGAGTCAAGAACGTTCCTGACACAGTAAGTTTCACTTAGAGGTCTCCTGGAGAGCAAAGTCTTGTCCATGTGCTTTTCCTTCCCCTGTGCGATTGGGTCTCTGGTCTCGGCCCCAGCTCCATGGAAACAACCCCTGAGAAAATATCTTCAAGATCCGCTTTTCCCAGAGGCTGGGAACAGGGCTTCATAGGATGCGAGAAAAGCAGGCCTCCTTCGGGCGCGAAAAGGCAGCCAACTGGCCTGTTTGGAAGCCTCTATTTGGAAAGAATGGGTTAGCTTCTCCTAAAGGAGACCTCCAGATCTGCTCAGAAGTCGGTAATTCCAGAGGCAGGGTGCTGGTTCCTGACTGCCCTTTGCCAGCCTTGCAAAGACATTCCCAGATTCTAGAGTTATTTTCCATGAAGGTGAAGGCTACGGGAGTATGTCAGACTTGGCAGGCACCTTATTGGCCTCAGCTCAGCTATTACCTTTCCATTCAAACTAGGACAAAGGCCTACTATATGAAGGGTAAGGGTCTTCTTCTTTCCAAACTGCCAAGGGCTACAGCAATGGGACCTCTGTCAAGGCGAGGGAAGCCTAAGTGGATGGATCATCAAGCAGGTGCTTTGCCACAAAGCATCAGCAACCCACGGGGAGAATCAGGCTCCCTTTGCCCCTATATTGGGTGTGTAGCTTCACATACAGAGGTGTCTCTATAGGAGGCCAGAATGTTCCTGAGAGATGAGGTTCACTAGAGCTCTCCTACAGAGCATAGACCTGTCCATATGCTTTTGCCTTCCCCTGTGAGTTGGGTCCTCGAGGTCCTCCCCAGCTCCGGGGAAGGAGCCCCTGAGAAAAGATCTCCAGGGACCTCTTTTCCCCCAGGCTGGGAAATGCAGCTCACAGGAGGGAAGTCAAGTGAGCCTCCTGCAGGGAAAAAGAGGGCTTACTGTCCCTGGACGATCAGGCTGCAGAGTGTGTGAGACCTGACTGGTGCCTTACTGGCCTCAGCTCCGCCATTGCATGTTCCTCCGAACTAGGACCCAGGACTACTTGGCGAAGGGTTTGGGTGCGGATTTCTAAAAACTGCCAAGGGCTACAGCAATGAGAACTCTGTCACGGGTAAGGAAGAGCATTGTATGGATTTTCAAGGTGTTTTTTGAACGACATCTTTAAAGCTACACAGAGAGAATCAGGCTCTCTGTGCCCCCATGTTGGGTACGCAGCTTTGCACACAGGGGTGTCTCCATATGAATCAAGAATGTTCGTGACAGAGTGAAGTTCACTAGAGCTCTCCTAGAGAGCAAAGACTTGTACATGTGGTTTTTCTTCCCCTGTTAGTTTGGGTCTCCAGGCTTAGCCCCAGCTCCGTGGAAACAACCCCTGAGAAAAGATCTTCAAGATCCGCTTTTCCCAGAGGCTGGGATGTGGGATTCATAGGAGGCGGGAAAAGCAGGCCTCCTTCAGAGAGCAAGAGGCAGCCAAGCGGCCTGCGTTTGGAAGCCTCTATTTGGAAGAATGGGTTAGCTTCCCCTAAGGGAGACCTCCAGATCTGTTCAGAAGTCGGTAATTCCAGAGGCAGGGTGCAGGCTCCTGACTGCCCTTTGCCAGCCTTGCAGAGACATTCCTAGATTACAGCGTTATTTTCCATGAAGGAGCAGGCTTCGGGAATATGTCAGACTTGACTGGCGCCTTATTGGCCTCAGCTCAGCTATTGCCTTTCCTTTCATACTAGGACAAGGGCCCACTTTATGAGAGGTAAGGGTCCTCTTCTTTCCAAACTGCCAAGGGCTACAGCAATGAGACCTCTGTCAAGGCGAGGGAAGCGTAAGCTGATGGATTTTCAAGCAGGTGCTTTGCCACAAAGCATCAGCACCCCACGGAAAGAATCTGGCTCCCTTTGCCCCTACGTTGCGTGTGTAGCTACACACAGAGGTGTCTCGATAGGAGCCAAGAATGTTCCTGAGAGAGGAGGTTCACTGTTGGGGGCCAGAGTGAGGCACTCCGCCCATGGCAAAGGTCATGAGGAAGGAGGCTCGACATACGCAAAGGCGGGATCGAGCCTCAGGAGTCCCCCTGGAAATCCTCGAGCATCTACCCCCATAACCAGAGCCTGCCTACCTTACTACTTTGTGCTCTCACCTACACCTCTGACTTTACGGGGGGCTGTCCCCCACCACCTCTTTCGGAGAAGGAGTTAACCTAGAGCTCCAGTTGATAAAAACCCCTGGGTGTGACAAGAGTGTTTTAACCTACAAACTCCTCTGAAGGTTCTCTAGCCTGCCTGACAGGCTTGTCCGGCCACATGTGATTGCTCACAGCCTCCCAACCATGAGAGGCACGAGATGCTTTAAACCTTCTAAAAACAGGTTCCTTAGAAAAGTTAGAAAATTATTAGTATAAGTATAATGGGCTGATTAGAAATCATATTGGTGAAGGGTTTTTCATTTGTTGAGCTGATGTTTACTGCTAAGTCTCCACATCCCCTGCCCTTATACACATTAATGAATATATAGAAGAAATAAGTATTAACCTTTGATATAAATCACGTTAGACCTTAGGCTAAGTAAATTCTTTCCTTAACTAAAACCCACTACACCCTCACCCTATAGGAATGTAACTTTATTTGGGTGGCGTCTGTTTTAAGAATAATCACCCCTGGAGAAATAAGTGTCCTGGTTGACTGACCGCTGTCACAAGGAGAGGGTCGTAAATTGTCAGCAGGCCCCCCGGCCAGAAGATGATGTAACACCCCTAAGACCTCTGTATACTTTTGTATGAAGCACCTGACTTTGATAAAAGTCAGGACTGCTGACCCCACGTGACTTTTGCATAACATCTCAGTGTATAAAAGTAGACCATGGAAAATAAAGAATTGGGATCAGTTTCTCGAAATACTGGTATCCCCATGTCTCTCTCTCTCTCTCACTCTGGTTGAGTCTCCATCTGGAGCGCGGAACCCACCAAGCTTACTAATTTTGCCTGGGCTTCTAAGATCCGACCGGGGAGGCCTCAGGGTCTCCTCTTCTTCGGGAGAATGGAAGGACGCCTGCGGCCTACGTAAGTGGTGCAAGCTTCTTGTCTTGAAGTTTTATTGGTCCCCCGCGTAAACCAAGCTACTCAGCCTCTTTTCTCCACTGAATTTTCCTACTGAGCTATCCTCATTTTATTACTCTTTATATCCTTAATTAACGTTTAATTAAGCAGTTGTTCCCTGACCCTCGCCTACGCCGTCTCTGCTTCGAATACCCTGGATCAGCTGGGGCTGGACCCCGGCAGTTCACTAGAGATCTCCTACAGAGCATAGACCTGTCCATTTGGTTTTGCCTTCCCCTGTGAGTTGGGTCCCCGAGGTCCGCCCCAACTCCGGGGAAACAGCCCCTGAGAAAAGATCTCCAGGAACTGCTTTCCGCCCAGGCTGGGAAACGCTGTTCACAGGAAGTAAGGCAAGCGAGCCTCCTGAAGGGAAATAGAGGCCTTACTGTCCCTGGAGGAGCAGGCTGCCAGAGTGTGTGACACCTGACTGGTGCCTTACTGGCCTCAGCTCCGCTATTGCATGTTCATCTGAACTTGAACCCAGGCCTACTTGGAGAAGTGTTTGTGTGCCGATTTCCAGAAACTGCGAAGGGCTACAGCAATGATAACTCTCTCAGTGGTAAGGGAGAGCATTGTGTGGATTCTCAATTTGTTGTTTGAACGACAGCGTCAAAGCTGCACAGAGAGAATCAGGTCTCTGTGTCTCTATGTTGGCAATGCAGCTTCCCACACAGAGATGTCCCCGTTGGAGCCAAGAACATTCCGCATAGACTGAGGTTCACTAGAGCACTCGTAGAGAGCAAAGACTTATCCATGCGGTTTTCCCTTCCCCTGTGCGTGTGGGTCTCCGGGATCAGCCCCTGCTCCGTGGAAACAGCCTCTGAGAAAAGATCTCCAAGAACCTCTTATCCCCCAGGCTGGGAAGCGGAGTTCGCAGGAGGTGGGATAAGCAAGCTTCCTTCGGCAAGAAGAGACAGCCAACCGGCCTGTGTTTGGAAGCCTATATTTGCAAGGAATGGGTTAGTTTCTCCTGACCGAGACCTCCGGATGTGCTGAGAAGATAGAAATTCCAGAGGCAGGGTCGAGGTTCCTGACTGCCCTTTGCCAGCCTTGCAAAGACATTCCCAGATTCTAACGTTATTTTCCATGAAGGAGCAGGCATCGGGAATATGTCAGACTTGACTGGCGCCTTACTGGCCTCAGCTCAGCTACTGCCTTTCCATTCAAACAAGGCCAAGGGCCTACTTGGTGAAGGGTAAGGGTCAGCTTCTTTCCAAACTGCCAAGGACTACAGCAATGAGACCTCTGTCAAGGTGAGGGAAGCCTATGCGGATGGATTCTTAGCAGGTGCTTTGCCACAAAGCATCAGCACCCACCGAGAGAATCAGACTCCCTTTGCCACTATGTTGGGTGTGTAGCTTCATGCACAGAGATGTCTCTGTAGAAGCCAAGAATGTTCCTGAGAGATGAGGTTCACTAGAGCTCTCCTACAGAGCATAGACCTGTCCATGTGGTTTTGTCTTCCCCTGTGAGTTGGGCCCCCGAGGTCCGACCCAGCTCCAGGGAAACAGCCCCTGAGAAAAAATCTCCAGGAACAGCTTTGCGCCCAGGCTGGGAAATGCAGTTCACAGGAGGCAAGGCAAGCGAGCCTCCTGCAGGGAAAAAGAGGCCTTCCTGCTCCTGGACGATCAGGCTGCAAGAGTGTGTGAGACCTCACTTGTGCCTTACTGGCCTCAGCTCCGCCGTTGCCTGTTGTTCCGAGCTAGGACCCAGGCCTACTTGGAGAAGGGTTAGGGTGCGGATTTCTACAAACTGTCAAGGACTACAGCAATGAGAATTCTCTTAGCAGTAAGGGAGAGCATTGTATGGATTCTCAAGCTGTTGTTTGAATGACAGCTTCAACGCTACACAGAGAGAATCAGGCTCTCTGTTCCCCTATTTTGGCTGTGCAGCTTCACACACAGAATTTGACTCTGTTGGAGCCAGAAATATTCCTGAAAGACTTAGGCTCACCAAAGCTGTCCTCCAGAGCAAAGACATTGGATGTGGTTTTGCCTTCCCTTGCCAGTATGGGTCCCCTAGCTTGGCCCCAGCTCCGGGGATACAGCCTCTGAAAAAAATCTTGCAAGAAGCGATTTTTCCTCCAGGCTGTTAAGCGGAATTCGCAGTTTGCAAGTTAAGGAAGCCTGCTTCGTGGAAGAGCAAGCAGCCAACTGGCCCTGTGTTAGGAAGCCTGTATTTGAAAGGAATGGGTTAGCTTCTACAGCGGGAGAACCTCAGATCTGCTCAGGGGGCTGAAATACTAGAGTCAGGGTCGAGGTTCTCCCTTGTCCTTTGTGCACCTTGCAAAGACATTCCTAGCTTCTAGCGTTAGTGTCCCTGTAGTAGCAGGCTGCAGGAGCGTGTGAAAAATGACTGCCGCGTTCCTGTCCTCAGCTCCGCTATTAACTTTCTATTCGAACTAGAACCCAGGCCTACTTTGAGAGGGGTTAGGGTCCAGTGTTTCCAAACTGCCAAGGGCTACGGCAATGCGAGCTCTGTCAGAGGTAAGAAAAGAGCAATTGGTTGGATTCTTCAGCTGCTGCGTGGCTGCACAGCTTCCGCGCTGCATGGAGAGCATGAGGCTCCTTGTGGCCCTATTTTGGGTACGCAGCAACATGCACACAGAATGTCTGTGTTCACTTATGTACAGGCTTATGTACACTAGAGCTCTCCTACAGAGCAAAGACCACTCAGTGGGCTCCAAGAGATACCTGTCGCGGCTCGAGAAGAGAGTGGAGTCCTTTGCTTCCCCTCGAGATGAGGCCTGACTCCCCGGGTGAGTATGGAATGCAACCCCAAATCCCTGTCGCCTATGGAGAGGAACATTAAGTCCTGGATACAAGCCTAGATGAGGTCTAGTTTGCCCTTCAGTGAATGGAGCCCAATCCACAGCTCTCCCTGGCAACTCGAATGGAAGATTAGACTTCCTGGGCCAACACAAGAGGAAGCCTGAATTCCCCGTCGTAACTCGAGAATCCCACCGAAACTCGAGAAAATCCACGTGCTTCCCTCGTCATCGCAAGATGAGGCCCTTTGTCCGCTACAGCATCTCAAGAGAAGTCCCACGTTCCATCCTGAAGTGCGAAACGGTACTTGGCACCCTTGATGCGACCCCAAAAGTTCCGCGACATACCAGACTCACTCAAGGGGAACACCGAGGTTCCCGGCACCACTTCATCTGACCCCTTCTCCTCTCCTGATTGCGACAGGAGGGTCGACTCCCCTTCTCTGTCTGCAAGGGGTTCCCGACCTTCCGGGCGCACCTCAGGATGAGGCCGGTCTCATGAGGAAGTTCGAGACGTAGCCTCGTGGGTGGTGCCACATGTCGAAAGACCCCAATTTCACGGTCCACTCTTGAAAAGAACCCGATGCCAGAACACCTCTTTGAAGGAAAACCTGTGGATGAAGGCACAACACGAAGGGGCACTGACACCCGCGTGCATCGTCCAGAAAAACCCGCAGGTCCCACAGACATTTCGACAAGTGGCCTGTCACCCTGTAAACAACTCGAAAGGCAAACGAAGGTCCATTCCTCAACAGAAGACTAGGTGTGACTCTCTTGTCCCTACTCTGCAGGGACCATGGGATCCGAGTCAGAAACGGAGAGGAAGCCTGAGGTTCCTGCGTCCACTCGAGATGAGGCCCTCTTCCATTGCACCACACCCAGTGGAGTCCCGAGAGGCCCCTACCAACTCCACAGTATCCCTGAGTTCTCAGAGGCACAATGAGAAGCTCCCTGAGGTCACAGGCACAAGTCGAGGGAACCCTGGGTTTTCTGCCATGACTCGAGAAAGACCTCGAGAGTGCTTCAAAATGTGTTGAGTCGCGAATCCCCTACCATGACTCGAGAGCCATGACACGCGCCCCCTCTTCACGCGCATGGAGACCTGACTAACCCGGCACTGCACGAGAGGCTCCCTGAGATCCTCATCGTACCTCGTGAGGAAACCCACACTGCCGCGGCAGCTCGAGGAAACACATGAGACACCCCGGTCATCGCGAGATGAGGGCCTTATATTCCTGCATGGCCTGGAGACCAATCACGAGTCCTCTCTCCAAACTGAAGAGCAGGCTGGACTCCGTTGAGGCCGCTCAGGGGGCTCCAACAGATCCTTGTCGTGACTCAAGAGGAGAGCGGAGTCCTTGGCTTCCCCTCAAGACGAGGTCTGACTCCCCGGGGGAGCCTGGAATGCAACCCCGAGATGCCTGCTTTCCCTGGAGAGGAATAGTAGGTCCTGGACACACGCCTAGGTGAGGTCTCTTCGGCCCTGCAGTGACTCGAGCGCAACCCCCAGATTTCCCTTGCAACTCGAGGGGAAGATTGGGCTTCCCAGGGCCAACTCAAGAGGAAGGCTGAGATCCCCATTGTAACTCGAGAATCCCGCCGCAACTCGAGAAAAACCACGTGGTTCCAAACTCTTGGCAAGATGAGACCCTTGCCCGCGACGGCGTCTCAAGGGAAGTCCCCTCTTCCGCCCTGAAGGGCGGAAAGGATCCTGCCAGCCTTCATGCGACACCAAAAGTTCCCTGACACGCCGGGTTCCCTCGAGGGGAACACCGAGGGTCCCGCAACCGCTTCCTCTGAGCCCCTTCTCCCCTCCTGATCGCGACAGGAGAGTCGATTCCCCTGCGTGGTCTGGAAGGGGTTCCAGGCCTTCCCGGGGCACCTAAGGATGAGGCCGGTCTCACGAGGAAATTCGAGACGAGCCACGTGGGTGGGGCCACATGCCGAACGACCCCGATTCCCCGGTCCGCTCTTGAGAAGGACCCGCGGCCCGGACCCCTCTTCGAAGGCAACCCTGTGGGTGAAGGCACAACAAGAACGGGCACTGCAACCCCCGTGCATCATCCGCAAAGACCCGTGGGTTCCACACAGAGCTCGACGATGGGCCTGAGACACCCTGAGCAACTCGAGAGGCCAGCGGGGTTCCCTTCCTCAGACAAGACGAGGCCTGACTCTCCTGTCCCAACTCTGCAGGGACCCTGCGGTCGGAGTCCGAAACGGAGAGGAAGCCTGAGGTTCCTGCCTCCCCTCGAGGTGAGGCCCTCTTCCGTTGCGCCAGACCCAGCGGAGTCCCGAGGGGCCCCGCCACCTCCACAGGATCCTTCGCCTCTCAGAGGCACCCTGGGAAGTTCCCTAAGGTCCCCGGCAGAAGGGGAGGGAAACGAGGTTTTTCCGCCGCCCCCCGTGAAAGACCTCGAGAGTCCTTCTTCAACGCGTCTCGAGGCCCTAGACCCCTCCCGAGACTCGAGAGCCATGACGCGCTCCCCCTCGCCACGCTCATGGAGACCTGACTTCCCTGGAACCGCACGAGAGGCTCCCTGAGATCCTCGTCGTGCCTCGGGAGAAAACCCCCACGGGCGCCTCAGCTCGAGGAAACCCCTGAGAGGCCCCCATCCTCGCGAGCTGAGGGCCTTCTTTTCCTGCATGGCCTGGAGAGCAATCCCGGGTCCTCTCTCCAAACGGAAGAGGAGGCTGGACTCCCTTGAGGCCGCTCAGGGGGCTCCAAGAGAGCCGCGTCGCGACTCGAGAGGAGAGCGGTGTCCTTGGCTTCCCCTCGAGATGAGGCCTGACTCCCCGGGGGAGCCTGGAATGCAACCCCGAGATCCCTGCATTCCCTGGAGAGGAATATTAGGTCCCGGACACACGCCTAGGTGAGGTCTCTTCGGCCCTGCAGTGACTCGAGCGCAACCCCCAGCTTTCCCTCGCCACCCGAGGGGAAGTTTGGGCTTCCCAGGGCCAACCCAAGGGGAAGGCTGAGATCTCCATCGTAACTCGAGAATGCCGCCGCAACTTGAGAAAAACCACGTGGTTCCCACCTCTTGGCAAGATGAGGCCCTTGCCCGCGACAGCGGCTCAAGGGAAGTCCCCTGTTCCGCCCTGAAGGGCGAAACGATCCCTGACAGCCTTCCTGCGACCCCCAAAAGTCCCCCGACACGCCGGGTTCCCCCGAGGGGAACACCGAGGGTCCCGGCACCGCTTCCTCTGAGCCCCTTCTCCCCTCCTGAATGCGACAGGATAGGCGATTCCCCTGCGTGGTCTGGAAGGGGTTCCCGGCCTTCCCGGCGCACCTCAGGATTAGGCCGGTCTCACGAGGAAATTCGAGACGAGCCACGTGGGTGGTGCCACATGCCGAACGCCCCCGATTCCCCGGTCCGCTCTTGAGAAGGACCCGAGGCCCGGACCCCTCTTCGAAGGCAACCCTGTGGGTGAAGGCACAACACGAAGGGGCACTGCCAACCCCGTGCATCATCCGCAAAGACCTGCGGGTTCCACACACAGCTCGACGAGGGGCCTGAGACCCCCTGAGCAACTCGAGAGGCCAGCGGGCTTCCCTTCCTCAGACAAGACGAGGCCTGACTCTCCTGTCCCAACTCTGCAGGGACACTGCGGTCGGAGTCCGAAAAAGAGAGGAAGCCTGAGGTTCTTGCCTCCCCTCGAGGTGAGGCCCTCTTCCGTTGCGCCAGACCCAGCGGAGTCCCGAGGAGCCCCACCAACTCCACAGGATCCCTCGGTTCTCAGAGGCACCCTGGGAAGTTCCCTAAGGTCCCAGGCCGAAGGCGAGGGAAACGAGGGTTTCCCGCCGCCCCCCGAGAAAGACCTCGAGAGTCCTTCTTCAACGCGTCTCGAGGCCCTAGACCCTTCCCGTGACTCGAGAGCCATGACGCGCTCCCCCTCGCCACGCGCATGGAGACCTGACTTCCCTGGCGCCACACGAGAGGCTCCCTGAGATCCTCGTCGTGCCTCGGGAGAAAACCCCCACGGGCGCTGAAGTTCCAGGAAACCCCTGAGACGCCCCCATCCTCGCGATCTGAGGGCCTTCTTTTCCTGCATGGCCTGCAGAGCAATCCCGGGTCCTCTCTCCAAACGGAAGAGGAGGCTGGACTCCCTTGAGGCCGCTCAGGGGGCTCCAAGAGACCCGCGTCGCGACTCGAGAGGAGAGTGGAGTCCTTGGCTTCCCCTCGAGACGAGGCCTGACTCCCCGGGGGAGCCTGGAATGCAACCCGAGATCCCTGCCTTCCCTGGAGAGGAATATTAGGTCCCGGACACACGCCTAGGTGAGGTCTCTTTGGCCCTGCAGTGACTCGAGCGCAACCCCCATCTTTCCCTCGCAACCCGAGGGGAAGATTGGGCTTCCCAGGGCCAACCCAAGGGGAAGGCTGAGATCCCCGTCGTAACACGAGAATCCCGCCGCAACTCGAGAAAAACCACGTGGTTCCCACCTCTTGGCAAGATGAGGCTCTTGCCCGCGACGGCGTCTCAAGGGAAGTCCCCTGTTCCTCACTGAAGGGCGAAACGGTCCCTGACAGCCTTCCTGCGACCCCCAAAAGTCCACCGACACGCCGGGTTCCCCCGAGGGGCACACCGAGGGTCCCGGCACCGCTTCCTCTGAGCCCCTTCTCCCCTCCTGATCGCGAAAGGAGAGGCGATTCCCCTGCGTGGTCTGTAACGGGTT
Organism: Bubalus kerabau; assembly: GCF_029407905.1. NCBI lineage: Eukaryota > Metazoa > Chordata > Mammalia > Artiodactyla > Bovidae > Bubalus > Bubalus kerabau. The sequence continues at coordinate 1,159,715 of NC_073633.1, forward strand.
CCTGGTCTTCCCGGAGCACCTCTGGATGAGGCCGGTCTCACGAGGAAATTCGAGACGAGCCACGTGGGTGGTGCCACATGCCGAACGCCCCCGATTCCCCGGTCCGCTCTTGAGAAGGACCCGAGGCCCGGACCCCTCTTCGAAGGCAACCATGTGGGTGAAGGCACAACACGAAGGGGCACTGCCATCCACGGGCATAGTCCGCAAAGACCCGCGGGTTCCACACACAGCTCGACGAGGGGCCTGAGACCCCCTGAGCAACTCGAGAGGCCAGCGGGGTTCCCTTCCTCAGACAAGACGAGGCCTGACTCTCCTGTCCCAACTCTGCAGGGACCTTGCGTTCGGAGTCTGAAACGGAGAGGAAGCCTGAGGTTCCTGCCTCCCTTCGAGGTCAGGCCCTCTTCCGTTGCGGCAGGCCCAGCGGAGTCCCGAGGGGCCCCGCCACCTCCACAGGATCCCTCGCCTCTCAGAGGCACCCTGGGAAGTTCCCTAAGGTCCCCGGCAGAAGGCGAGGAAACGAGGGTTTCCCGCCGCCCCCAGACAAAGACCTCGAGAGTCCTTCTTCAACGCGTCTCGAGGCCCTAGTCCCCTCCCGTGACTCGAGAGCCAGGACGCGCTCCCCCTCGCCACGCGCATGGAGACCTGACTTCCCTGGCGCCGCACGAGAGGCTCCCTGAGATCCTCGTCGTGCCTCGGGAGAAAACCCCCACGGGCGTCGCAGCTCGAGGAAACCCCTGAGACGCCCCCGTCCTCGCGAGCTGAGGGCCTTCTTTTCCTGCATGGCCTGGAGAGCAATCCCGGGTCCTCTCTCCAAACGGAAGAGGAGGCTGGACTCCCTTGAGGCCGCTCAGGGGGCTCCAAGAGACCCGCGTCGCGACTCGAGAGGAGAGCGGAGTCCTTGGCTTCCCCTCGAGACGAGGCCTGACTCCCCGGGGGAGCCTGGAATGCAACCCCGAGATCCCTGCCTTGCCTGGAGAGGAATATCAGGTCCCGGACACACGCCTAGGTGAGGTCTCTTCGGCCTTGCAGTGACTCGAGCGCAACCCCCAGCTTTCCCTCGCAACCCGAGGGGAAGATTGGGCTTCCCAGGGCCGACCGAAGGGGAAGGCTGAGATCCCAGTCGTACCTCGAGAATCCCGCCGCAACTCGAGAAAAACCACGTGGTTCCCACCTCTTGGCAAATTGATGCCCTCGCCCGCGACGGCGTCTCAAGGGAAGTCCCCTGTTCCTCCCTGAAGGGCGAAACGGTCCCTGACAGCGTTCCTGCGACCCCCAAAAGTAACCCGACTCGCCGAGTTCCCCCAAGGGGAACACCGAGGGTCCCGGCTCCGCTTCCTCTGAGCCCCTTCTCCCCTCCTGATCGCGACAGGAGAGGCGATTCCACTGCGTGGTCTGGAAGGGGTTCCCAGCCTTCCGGGCGCACCTCAGGATGAGGCCGGTCTCACGAGGAAATTCGAGACGAGCCACGTGGGTGGTGCCACATGCCGAACGCCCCCGGTTACCAGGTCCGCCCTTGAGAAGGACCCGAGGCCCGGACCCCTCTTCGAAGGCAACCCTGTGGGTGAAGGCACAACACGAAGGGGCACTGCCACCCCCGTGCATCGTCCGCAAAGACCCGCGGGTTCCACACACAGCTCGACGAGGGGCCTGAGACCCCCTGAGCAGCTCGAGAGGCCAGCGGGGTTCCCTTCCTCAGACAAGACGAGGCCTGACTCTCCTGTCCCAACTCTGCAGGGACCCTGCGGTCGGAGTCCGAAACGGAGAGGAAGCCTGAGGTTCCTGCCTCCCCTCGAGGTGAGGCCCTCTTCCGTTGCGCCAGACCCAGCGGAGTCCCGAGGGACCCCGCCACCTCCACAGGATCCCTCGCCTCTCAGAGGCACCCTGGGAAGTTCCCTAAGGTCCCCGGCAGAAGGCGAGGGAAACGAGGGTTTCCCGCCGCCCCCGAGAAAGACCTCGAGAGTCCTTCTTCAACGCGTCTCGAGGCCCTAGTCCCCTCCCGTGACTCGAGAGCCAGGACGCGCTCCCCCTCGCCTCGGGCATGGAGACCTCACTTCCCTGGCGCCGCACGAGAGGCTCCCTGAGATCCTTGTCGTGCCTCGGGAGAAAACCCCCACGGGCGCCGCAGCTCGAGGAAACCCCTGAGACGCCCCCGTCCTCGCGAGCTGAGGGCCTTCTTTTCCTGCATGGCCTGGAGAGCAATCCCGGGTCCTCTCTCCAAACGGAAGAGGAGGCTGGACTCCCTTGAGGCCGCTCAGGGGGCTCCAAGAGACCCGCGTCGCGACTCGAGAGGAGAGCGGAGTCCTTGGCTTCCCCTCGAGACGAGGCCTGACTCCCCAGGGGAGCCTGGAGTGCAACCCCGAGATCCCTGCCTTCCCTGGAGAGGAATATTAGGTCCCGGACACACGCTTAGGTGAGGTCTCTTCGGCCCTGCAGTGACTCGAGCTCAACCCCCAGCTTTCCATCGCAACCCGAGGGGATGTTTGGGCTTCCCAGGGCCAACCCAAGGGGAAGGCTGAGATCCCCGTCGTAACTCGAGAATGCCGCCGCAACTCGAGAAAAACCACGTGGTTCCCACCTCTTGGCAAGATGAGGCCCTTGCCCGCGACGCCGTCTCAAGGGAAGTCCCCTGTTCCGCCCTGAAAGGCGAAACGGTCCCTGACAGCCTTCCTGCGACCCCCAAAAGTCCCCCGACACGCCGGGTTCCCCCGAGGGGAACACCGAGGGTCCCGGCACCGCTTCCTCTGAGCCCCTTCTCCTCTCCTGATCGCGACAGGAGAGGCGATTCCCCTGCGTGTTTTGGAACGGGTTCCCGGCCTTCCCGGCGCACCTCAGGATGAGGCCGGTCTCACGAGGAAATTCGAGACGAGCCACGTGGGTGGTGCCAAATGCCGAACGCCCCCGGTTCCCCGGTCCGCCCTTGAGAAGGACCCGAGGCCCGGACCCCTCTTCGAAGGCAACCCTGTGGGTGAAGGCACAACACGAAGGGGCACTGCCAGCCCCGTGCATCGTCCGCAAAGACCCGTGGGTTCCACACACAGCTCGACGAGGGGCCTGAGACCCCCTGAGCAACTCGAGAGGCCAGCGGGGTTCCCTTCCTCAGACAAGACGAGGCCTGACTCTCCTGTCCCAACTCTGCAGGGACCCTGCGGTCGGAGTCCGAAACGGAGAGGAAGCCTGAGGTTCCTGCCTCCCCTCGAGGTGAGGCCCTCTTCCGTTGCGCCAGACCCAGCGGAGTCCCGAGGGGCCCCGCCACCTCCACAGGATTCCTCGCCTCTCAGAGGCACCCTGGGAAGTTCCCTAAGGTCCCCGGCAGAAGGCGAGGGGCACGAGGGTTTCCCGCCGCCCCCCGAGAAAGACCTCGAGAGTCCTTCTTCAACGCGTCTCGAGGCCCTAGTCCCCTCCCGTGACTCGAGAGCCAGGACGCGCTCCCCCTCGCCACGCGCATGGAGACCTGACTTCCCTGGCGCCGCACGAGGGGCTCCCTGAGATCCTCGTCGTGCCTCGGGAGAAAACCCCCACGTGCCGGGAGCCGGCGAGAGACATTCCACTCGTGACAAAGGTCATGAGGAAGGGGGCTCGGCATACGCAAAGGCGGGATCGAGTCTCGGGAGTGCCCCCGGATATTCTCGAGCATCTACCCCCCAATAACCAGAGTCTGCCTACTTTATTGCTTTGTGCTCTCGCCTCTGACTTTACTGAGGGCTGTCCCCCACCACCATCTCACTCTCTCTGTCAAAGAGTTAACTTACAGCTCCAATTAATAAAGTTCCTGGCCAATTAGGAGTGTTTAAATCCAAACCCCTCAGATGGCTCTCTAACTCGCCTGACAAGTTTACCCGGACACCTACAGCTATGCATTCGATTGTTTACAGTCTCCCAGCCTCCAGAGGCACGGGAAGCTTAAGATATTCAAATAGCTTAGAGCCTCTCAGAGAATTAGAAACTGTCAGAATAAAACTAGTAAAAGATTTCATTGATGAGCCAATGTTTGTTGCCAAGTTTTCACATCCCTTGAATTGTATCCTTGAATGTGCATTAATTAATATAGTTGGTATGTAGAAAAAATAAGTAGTGGCCTTGGTGTTAGTAACTTTAGACCCTTAAGGTAGTAAATTCTTTCCTTTGTAAACCCATTACACATCCACCCTATAGGAACGTAATCTTATCTTCGGAGGATGGCGCCAAACCTTAAAATAATTACTCTTAGAGAAAATAAGTCTTTGTTGATAAGTCCTTGTCAAGAGTCATAAAATGTTAATAGGCCTCTGGCCAGAAGATGATGTAAATCACCTAAACCATTTGTATACGATAAATCTGCAGGAAAGAAACCCTTTTTTTTGATAAGCATCAAAGACTGCTGATTTTGCATCCCCTATTGTCCTCTATGTGTAACTTAGGGTATAAAAGCCCCTGTTGAAAATAAAGCTATGGGCCTTGCTCACCAACGCTTGGTCTCCCCATGTCATTCTTCCCTTTAACTTCTAGCTGAGTGTCCATCTGGAGCGTGGATGTCCTCTGCGACCATTTATTTGCCTGGGCTTCTAAGACCCACTCGAGAAGGTGTCTAAGGTGGGGCACCTTCCGCTATTCGAGAGGGCGCCTGCGGCCTCCGTGGTCAGAGCTAACCTGGTGTCATGGGTTATATTGATTTTCCGCGTAAACCAAGCCACTCAGCTTCTTTTCTCCACTGAATTTTCCTACTGAGCTATCCTCATTCTATTCCTCTTTATTATATCTAATTAACATTTGAATAGGTCGCCTAGCCGTCTCTCCTTCGAAGACCCTGGATCAGCCGGGGCTGGACCCCGGCAGGTGGCGCCCGAAACAGGTTTTTCGAAGGTAAGCTCCCCAAAGCAATTAGGGTCATCAGCCCTTTTGCTCCCCCGTTCTCGGAACAACTGGGTCATCAGCTCTCTTGTTCCCCCACAGAGCAGTTTGGGTCATCAGCTCTACTGCTCCCCCCTCGGAACAGTTTGGGTCACCAGCCTTCTGTTCCCCCCCCCCCCCGGGACAATCTGGGTCATCAGCCCTAATGTCCTTCCAGTGTTTGGGACGGCTAGGACCCCACTCAAGTGTGCCGCGGACCCCCCTGTAGGACAGACAGGGCGAGAGGAGTGGGAAGTGTTGAAAGTGTTAAAGTGTTAGACTTAGAGAGAGAAAACAGTTTCTGAAGTTAAAAGGCCAAAGAAAAGCCTGATCTTTTGATAGCTAAAAGCAAAATCTTTTACTATACTTAATTTTCTGACATGGGTAACACTGAATCAAATGAAAGACAGCTCTTTATAGGAGTAATCTTACAGTTATTAAATAAAAGAGGAATCAAAGTTAAAAAATCTGCCATTCAATCATTTTTTTCATTTGTACAAGAGCACTGTCCCTGGTTCCCAGATGAAGGCTCTGTTAACTTAGATGTCTGGGAAAAAGTAGGAAAACAGCTAAAAACTTACCATGCCGAACATGGCTCAGAAAATGTCCCTAATGACGCTTTTTCCTTATGGAACATCATTAGAGATGTCTTAGACCCTGCCCCTGATTCAGAAAAAGTACATCTTAAAGGGGATAGTGAAGAAAATGCTGTGGCTAAACCTGCCCCTGAATCTAAAAAAGTAACCTTTAAAGAGGAAAATGAGGTCGAAACTGTAGTTAAACCTCAGGAAAATGAGAAAAATGAAGACCCACCTGACTATCGGCAACTAAGAAAAATGTTAGCAGCCATGACTACTCAGGAACAACTTAAAGTTAGGGATGAGAAACAAGATCAGCCTTCCCCAAAAGAAAAAGAGAATTTAGGCGAGATAATAGCTAAATATCACTCTGATGGAGATCGGCATCTCTTAAACAATGATGCCCCAAAAGGCCTAAGAGAAACTTCCCCTGTCAGACCACCCGTTCCTAGGAGCTTGAGGGAAACATCCCTTATCAGACAGTCTGTAAGATTTAGTCACCAAACAGTTAAAAGATCTCCAGAACAGGAGAAGAGAAATACGGGACGCTCCCATCCCCCCATGCCTCCTCCTCCATGTGGGGGTAAAGGGCCTCCGCTAGGAGTTTCCCGGAAAGGGGTTTTCTCTAGTCCCGAGGATAAATTTGATCCTCACCTTGAGGCTTCTTTTTTAGTCCCCTCTGCAGTTTAGATAGGGTAAAGAGGGTACAAAATAAATAAAAATATTCTCAAAAAAAAAAAAATGGGTTTCTCTGCATCTAAGAATAGACAAATGTTTATTGGCTCTGTGTATTATGATTAGACATGTCCTGGACCTCCGTCATGAGGCTGTTAAATAGCCTATGAGAGAGGCTATAGCGGTGGATGGTGGTGAGTCTCCACTTTCTGCACAGATCATAATTTCTGCTATTGGAAAAAAAAAAAAAAAGAGGGAGAAAGTGCTTTACCTCCCAAGGAAGGAGAGGGCTTACAGGACGCTGCGGCTGAGCGCCCTGGCGAGCTCCCTCCCCCTCTGCGCAAACCTTTAAAAAACTTATCCACCACTTTCTGATTTAAGGCGATTGCCACCGCCTCCGTTTGTGCCTCCCAGGACCCAGGAGTTCCCCACTTTGCCCCCAAAGCCTCTCAAAGAGTTGCCTAAGCCTGAGGAAGATAAAAAGTTTTTTAAACAAAGGAGCTTTTAGTACACAATATGCAGAGCGTGCTCCTTGGAGAAAACCCCCTCAGGGGGGGTCTCACCCAGGCTAGGAGAAAAGGCAAGAGGATTGAGCAACAATATTAACCCCTGACGTGCCGCTTACTTCAATTCCAACGGGAGTGGCTGGCCCCCTACCCGAGGACTTTGGAAGATTTGTCCTGGGGCGTAGCTCGCTTTCTTTTCAAATAAAAAAAAAAAAAGAAAGAAAGAAAAAAAGAAATTTCGGTGGTGCATGGTGTAGTAGATTCTGATTATATTGAGAAATTAAAGTCTTGATCTCACTGTCTACCAAAACTGTATAAATTAATAAAGGTTAAAGAGTAACATAGCTTTTGCTTTTACCTTATTATCAGAAAAGAAAAAACTTGACTTCTCAAGATAAGAGCCACAAAACATTTGAATCTAGTGATCTAGCCTTTTGGGTGCAGGAAATTACAGCTCCAAGGCCTTTAAAAGATCTTTTAATTCAAGGGAATAAAATGGCAAGACTGAGTTACAAGCAGTTATTTAGGCCTTTCAACATTTAGGAGACCACACCTTTAATCTTTTGACTGACTCCTGATATATTGTAGGGTTGTTTCCTCATATTGAAACTGCTAATATTCCAAAAAATAAAACTACTATCTTCTCCTTGTTATCTGATTTACAGAAAGATTAAACACAGAGATAAAAAATATTTTGTGGGACATAGAGCCCATTCCAGCTTGCCCGGCCCTTTACATGAAGGAAATGCTTTGGCAGATGCATTGACTAAAGTAATTGTTTTAAACTTAAATAAAAAGATTGATAAGGCCAAAAATTCTCACAAAATTCACCATCAAAATGCAGCTGGTTCAAGGTATAAATTTCATATCTCTAGGTAAACAGCTAGACAAATAGTTATGTCCAAATTGTAATTAATCACTTAAACGTAAACACACAGGGGCAGACTACAATGATGAGACACTAGATGCCTGAATTACAGGCTACGACTCGGCCCCTGGTCAAGTAAAAAGACCTCCATACTGGAGAGTGAAAAAGGCCAGATGTGTTGCTAACTTGTGGGAGAGGGTATGCTTGTATATTTCTACAGAATGCAGATTCTTCGATTTGGATCTCAGACAAATTCGTCATGTCACGTTCCCCAAAGACCAGGTTCGCGGCGCGCACTCGCTCGCTCCCCCTCCCCCAGCCAGCTCTCGCCTCCGCGCCGCCAGCAGCGCCCAGTACCCTTCTCGCTGCACCCTGCGACCTAGAGCAAAGAAGTCTGTGCGGTGAGTGAGGGCCAGAGAGGAAAGCGCGCCCGCGGAATGCAGTCCAGACCAGCGCGCTCCCGCCGGCGAGAGGGGAACGCTGAGAGCCCAAGCCGCGGCGGCTAGCCCAAGGCCGCGAGCCCCGCCCCTCCGCCCGCCGTAAGCGCCGAGGCCCACAGCTTGCCGCTCGCGTTCTGCCTCCTGATGCTGGGGACACTGCTCCCCGGGGCCGACGCCTGCAGCTGCTTCCTGGCTCATCTTGTTTAAACCCTCAATATAATGTTTGCTCCTTTGTGGTAGTGGTGTTGTGAACAATGTGTGCTTTCATCTTGTTTGACCCCCCAATATAATGTTTGTTCTTTTGTTGTGTTGAAACGCCCACCCTATCTCATGATACCTGTGTCTGTGCATTCTTATTGGTATGATAATTACGGTTTGGCTGTATCACAACAACTGCAGGATTTAATGCGAACCCGACGGTTTGTGGGCTTACTTATCTTGGGAATAGCAGCTTTGATAAGTGCAATCACTTCTGTTACTGTGACAGCAATATCATTGACTCAACAAGTACATACTGCTCAATATGTTGATTCTATGTCCAAAAATGTTTCTTTAGCATTGGCAACACAGGAAGCTATAGACAGGAAATTAGAAATGAGGGTAGACGCCCTAGAGGAAGCAGTAATACATATTGGGACTGAATTGCAGGCTTTAAAGGTGAAAATGGCATTGTCCTGTCATGCTGACTATCGGTGGATATGTGTAACACCCCTGAAAGTAAATTAGACAGATTTTGAATGGGAAAAGATTAAAAACCATATTTCAGGTATCTGGAACAGCTCTGACATTGGTCTAGACTTAGGGAAACTTCACAATCAAATAGCAACTATGGAACACTCCCGATTAGATTTTACTGCCACTGGAACAGCAAATGATTTCTTCCATACTTTCTCTAACTACATTTCAGGAAAAAATATGCTGTCTACCTTCCTTAGCTATGTTACTGTGGCTGTTTTAATTCTGCTTCTCATATTCATTCTTCCTTGTATTGTCAGGATTCTTCGGCAGAGCATTCAGAGGCTCGCGACTGAGCTACATCTGGCTGTATTAAGAAATAAAAAAGGGGGAGATGCCGGGAGCCGGCGAGAGACATTCCACTCGTGACAAAGGTCATGAGGAAGGGGGCTCGGCATACGCAAAGGCGGGATCGAGCCTCGGGAGTGCCCCCGGATATTCTCGAGCATCTACCCCACAAAAACCAGAGTCTGCCTACTTTATTGCTTTGTGCTCTCGCCTCTGACTTTACTGGGGGCTGTCCCCCACCACCATCTCACTCTCTCTGTCAAAGAGTTAACTTACAGCTCCAATTAATAAAGTTCCTGGGCAATTAGGAGTGTTTAAATCCAAACCCCTCAGATGGCTCTCTAACTCGCCTGACAAGTTTACCCAGACACCTACAGCTATGCATACGATTGTTTACAGTCTCCCAGCCTCCAGAGGCACGGGAAGCTTAAGATATTCAAATAGCTTAGAGCCTCTCAGAGAATTAGAAACTGTCAGAATAAAACTAGTAAAAGATTTCATTGATGAGCCAATGTTTGTTGCCAAGTTTTCACATCCCTTGAATTGTATCCTTGAATGTGCATTAATTAATATAGTTGGTATGTAGAAAAAATAAGTAGTGGCCTTGGTGTTAGTAACTTTAGACCCTTAAGGTAGTAAATTCTTTCCTTTGTAAACCCATTACACATCCACCCTATAGGAACGTAATCTTATCTTCGGAGGATGGCGCCAAACCTTAAAATAATTACTCTTAGAGAAAATAAGTCTTTGTTGATAAGTCCTTGTCAAGAGTCATAAAATGTTAATAGGCCTCTGGCCAGAAGATGATGTAAATCACCTAAACCATTTGTATACGATAAATCTGCAGGAAAGAAACCCTGGTTTTTGATAAGCATCAAAGACTGCTGATTTTGCATCCCCTATTGTCCTCTATGTGTAACTTAGGGTATAAAAGCCCCTGTTGAAAATAAAGCTATGGGCCTTGCTCACCAACGCTTGGTCTCCCCATGTCATTCTTCCCTTTAACTTCTAGCTGAGTGTCCATCTGGAGCGTGGATGTCCTCTGCGACCATTTATTTGCCTGGGCTTCTAAGACCCACTCGAGAAGGTGTCTAAGGTGGGGCACCTTCCGCTATTCGAGAGGGCGCCTGCGGCCTCCGTGGTCAGAGCTAACCTGGTGTCACGGGTTATATTGATTTTCCGCGTAAACCAAGCCACTCAGCTTCTTTTCTCCACTGAATTTTCCTACTGAGCTATCATCATTCTATTCCTCTTTATTATATCTAATTAACATTTGAATAGGTCGCCTAGCCGTCTCTCCTTCGAAGACCCTGGATCAGCCGGGGCTGGACCCCGGCACCCACGGGCGCCGCAGCTCGAGGAAACCCCTGAGACTCCCCCGTCCTCGCGAGCTGAGGGCCTTCTTTTACTGCATGGCCTGGAGAGCAATCCCGGGTCCTCTCTCCAAACGGAAGAGGAGGCTGGACTCCCTTGAGGCCGCTCAGGGGGCTCCAAGAGACCCGCGTCGCGACTCGAGAGGAGAGCGGAGTCCTTGGCTTCCCCTCGAGACGAGGCCTGACTCCCCGGGGGAGCCTGGAATGCAACCCCGAGATCCCTGCCTTCCCTGGAGAGGAATATTAGGTCCCGGACACACGCCTAGGTGAGGTCTCTTCGGCCCTGCAGTGACTCGAGCGCAAACCCCTGCTTTCCCTCGCAACCCGAGGGGAAGATTGGGCTTCCCAGGGCCAACCCAAGGGGAAGGCTGAGATCCCCGTCGTAACTCGAGAATCCCGCCGCAACTCGAGAAAATCCACGTGGTTCCCACCTATTGGCAAGATGAGGCCCTTGCCCGCCACGGCGTCTCAAGGGAAGTCCCCTGTTCCGCCCTGAAGGGCGAAACGGTCCCTGACAGCCTTCCTGCGACCCCCAAAAGTCCCCCGACACGCCGGGTTCCCTCGAGGGGAACACCGAGGGTCCCGGCACCGCTTCCTCTGAGCCCATTTTCCCCTCCTGATCGCGACAGGAGAGGCGATTACCCTGCGTGGTCTGGAAGGGGTTCCCGGCCTTTCCGGCGCACCTCAGGATGAGGCCGGTCTCACGAGGAAATTCGAGACGAGCCACGTGGGTGGTGCCACATGCCGAACGCCCCCGGTTCCCCGGTCCGCACTTGAGAAGACCCGAGGCCCGGACCCCTCTTCGAAGGCAACCCTGTGGGTGAAGGCAAAACACGAAGGGGCACTGCCACCCCCGTGCATCGTCCGCAAAGACCCGCGGGTTCCACACACAGCTCGACGAGGGGCCTGAGACCCCCTGAGCAACTCGAGAGGCCAGCGGGGTTCCCTTCCTCAGAAAAGACGAGGCCTGACTCTCCTGTCCCAACTCTGCAGGGACCCTGCGGTCGGAGTCCGAAACGGAGAGGAAGCCTGAGGTTCCTGCCTCCCCTCGAGGTGAGGCCCTCTTCTGTTGCGCCAGACCCAGCGGAGTACCGAGGGGCCCCGCCACCTCCACAGGATCCCTCGCCTCTCAGAGGCACCCTGGGAAGTTCCCTAAGGTCCCTGGCAGAAGGCGAGGGAAACGAGGGTTTCCCGCCGCCCCCCGAGAAAGACCTCGAGAGTCCTTCTTCAACGCGTCTCGAGGCCCTAGTCCCCTCCCGTGACTCGAGAGCCAGGACGCGCTCCACCTCGCCACGCGCATGGAGACCTGACTTCCCTGGCGCCGCACGAGAGTCTCCCTGAGATCCTCGTCGTGCCTCGGGAGAAAACCCCCACGGGCGCCGCAGCTCGAGGAAACCCCGGAGACGCCCCCGTCCTCGCGAGCTGAGGGCCTTCTTTTCCTGCATGGCCTGGAGAGCAATCCCGGGTCCTCTCTCCAAACGGAAGAGGAGGCTGGACTCCCTTGAGGCCGCTCAGGGGGCTCCAAGAGACCCGCGTCGCGACTCGAGAGGAGAGCGGAGTCCTTGGCTTCCCCTCGAGACGAGGCCTGTCTCCCCGGGGGAGCCTGGAATGCAACCCCGAGATCCCTGCCTTCCCTGGAGAGGAATATTAGGTCCCGGACACACGCCCAGGTGAGGTCTCTTCGGCCCTGCAGTGACTCGAGCGCAACCCCCAGCTTTCCCTCGCAACCCGAGGGGAAGATTGGGCTTCCCAGGGCCAACCCAAGAGGAAGGCTGAGATCCCCATCGTAACTCGAGAATCCCGCCGCAACTCGAGAAAAACCACGTGGTTCCCACCTCTTGGCAAGATGAGGCCCTTGCCCGCCACGGCGTCTCAAGGGAAGTCCCCTGTTCCGCCCTGAAGGGCGAAACGGTCCCTGACAGCCTTCCTGCGACCCCCAAAAGTCCCCCGACACGCCGGGTTCCCTCGAGGGGAACACCGAGGGTCCCGGCACCGCTTCCTCTGAGCCCCTTCTCCCCTCCTGATCGCGACAGGAGAGGCGATTCCCCTGCGTGCTCTGGAAGGGGTTCCCGGCCTTCCCGGCGCACCTCAGGATGAGGCGGGTCTCACGAGGAGATTCGAGACGAGCCACGTGGGTGGGGCCACATGCCGAACGCCCCCGGTTCCCCGGTCCGCCCTTGAGAAGGACCCGAGGCCCGGACCCATCTTCGAAGGCAACCCTTGGGTGAAGGCACAACACGAAAGGGCACTGCCACCCCCGTGCATCGTCCGCAAAGAACCGCGGGTTCCACACACAGCTCGACGAGGGGCCTGAGACCCCCTGAGCAACTCGAGAGGCCAGCGGGGTTCACTTCCTCAGACAAGACGAGGCCTGACTCTCCTGTCCCAACTCTGCAGGGACCCTGCGGTCGGAGTCCGAAACGGAGAGGAAGCCTGAGGTTCCTGCCTCCCCTCGAGGTGAGGCCCTCTTCCGTTGCGCCAGACCCAGCGGAGTCCCGAGGTGCCCCGCCACCTCCACAGGATCCCTCGCCTCTCAGAGGCACCCTGGCAAGTTCCCTAAGGTCCCCGGCAGAAGGCGAGGGACACGAGGGTTTCCCGCCGCCCCCCGACAAAGACCTCGAGAGTCCTTCTTCAACGCGTCTCGAGGCCCTAGTCCCCTCCCGTGACTCGAGAGCCAGGACGCGCTCCCCCTCGCCACGCGCATGGAGACCTGACTTCCCTGGCGCCGCACGAGAGGCTCCCTGAGATCCTCGTCGTGCCTCGGGAGAAAACCCCCACGGGCGCCGCAGCTCGAGGAAACCCCTGAGACGCCCCCGTCCTCGCGAGCTGAGGGCCTTCTTTTCCTGCATGGCCTGGAGAGCAATCCCGGGTCCTCTCTCCAAACGGAAGAGGAGGCTGGACTCCCTTGAGGCCGCTCAGGGGGCTCCAAGAGACCCGCGTCGCGACTCGAGAGGAGAGCGGAGTCCTTGGCTTCCCCTCGAGACGAGGCCTGACTCCCCGGGCGAGCCTGGAGTGCAACCCCGAGATCCCTGCCTTACATGGAGAGGAATATTAGGTCCCGGACACACGCCTAGGTGAGGTCTCTTCGGCCCTGCAGTGACTCGAGCGCAACCCCCAGCTTTCCCTCACAACCCGAGGGGAAGATTGGGCTTCCCAGGGCCAACCCAAGGGGAAGGCTGACATCCCCGTCGTAACTCGAGAATCCCGCCGCAAATCGAGAAAAACCACGTGGTTCCCACCTCTTGGCAAGATGAGGTCCTTGCCCGCCACGGCGTCTCAAGGGAAGTCCCCTGTTCCGCCCTGAAGGGCGAAACGGTCCCTGACAGCCTTCCTGCGACCCCCAAAAGTCCCCCGACACGCCGGGTTCCCCCGAGGGGCACACCGAGGGTCCCGGCACCGCTTCCTCTGAGCCCCTTCTCCCCTCCTGATCGCGACAGGAGAGGCGATTCCCCTGCGTGGTCTGGAAGGGGTTCTCGGCCTTCCCGGCGCACCTCAGGATGAGGCCGGTCTCACGAGGAAATTCGAGACGAGCCACGTGTGTGGGGCCACATGCCGAAAGCCCCCGGTTCCCAGGTCCGCCCTTGAGAAGGACCCGAGGCCCGGACCCCTCTTCGAAGGCAACCCTGTGGGTGAAGGCACAACACGAAGGGGCACTGCCACCCCCGTGCATCGTCCGCAAGGACCCGCGGGTTCCACACACAGCTCGACGAGGGGCCTGAGACCCCCTGAGCAACTCGAGAGGCCAGCGGGGTTCCCTTCCTCAGACAAGACGAGGCCTGACTCTCCTGTCCCAACTCTGCAGGGACCCTGCGGTCGGAGTCCGAAACGGAGAGGAAGCCTGAGGTTCCTGCCTCCCCTCGAGGTGAGGCCCTCTTCTGTTGCGCCAGACCCAGCGGAGTACCGAGGGGCCCCGCCACCTCCACAGGATCCCTCGCCTCTCAGAGGCACCCTGGGAAGTTCCCTAAGGTCCCCGGCAGAAGGCGAGGGACACGAGGGTTTCCCGCCGCCCCCCGAGAAAGACCTCGAGAGTCCTTCTTCAACGCGTCTCGAGGCCCTAGTCCCCTCCCGTGACTCGAGAGCCAGGACGCGCTCCCCCTCGCCACGCGCATGGAGACCTGACTTCCCTGGCGCCGCACGAGAGGCTCCCTGAGATCCTCGTCGTGCCTCGGGAGAAAACCCCCACGGATGCCGCAGCTCGAGGAAACCCCTGAGAAGCCCCCGTCCTGGCGAGCCGAGGGCCTTCTTTTCCTGCATGGCCTGGAGAGCAATCCCGGGTCCTCACTCCAAACGGAAGAGGAGGCTGGACTCCCTTGAGGCGACTCAGTGGGCTCCAAGAGATCCGCGTCGGGGCTCGAGAGGAGAGCGCAGTCCTTTGCTTCCCCTCTAGGCGAGGCCTGACTCCCCGGGGGAGTCTGGAGTGCAATCCCGAGATCCTTGTCTTCCCTTGAGAGGACTATTAGGTCCTGGACACACGCCTAGATGAGGTCTCTTTGGCCTTGCAGTGGTTCGAGCACAACATCCAGCTTTCCCTCGCAACTCGAAGGGAAGTTTGGGCTTCCCAGGGCCAACACAAGAGGAAGCCTGAAATCCACGTCGTAACTCGAGAATCCCGCCGCAACTCGAGAAAAACCACGTGGTTCCATCGTCTTCGCAGCATGAGGCCCTTGCCCGCCACAGCCTCTCAAAAGAAGTCCCACGTTCCTACTGAAGTGCAAAACGGTACTTGGCACCCATGATGGCACCCCCAAAGTTCCCCAACATACAGGCCTCACTCGAGGGTAACACCCATGTTCCCCGCACCACATCATTTGAGCCCCTTCTCCCCTCCTGATTGCAACAGGAGTGTCTTTTCTCCTGCTTTGTGTGGAAGGGGTTACCGATCTTCCCAGCGCACATCAGGATGAGGCCTGTCTCACGAGGAAATTGGAGATGTAGCCTCGTGGGTGGTGCCACATGCGGAAAGACCCCATTTCCCGGTCAGCTATTAATAAGAACCCGATGCCCGTACACGTCTTGGAATGCATCCCGTAGGATGAAGGCACAACAAGGAGGGACCCTGAACACCCGTGCATCTTTTGGAAAATTCTGCAGGTTCCACATACAGCTCGACAAGTGACCTGTTACCTCGTGAACAACTCGAGAGGCAAGCTAAGTTTCATTTCTCCACAGAATACGAGGCCTGACTCTCCTGTCCCAACTCTGCAGGAATCCTGAGATCGGAGTCTGAAATGGAGAGGAACCCTGAGGTTCCTTCCTCAACACGAGATGAGGCCCTCTTGTATTATACCACACCCAGTGGAGTCCCGAGAGGCCCCTCCCAACTCCACAGTATCAGTGTCTTCTCAGAGGCACCCTGAGCAACTCCCTGAGGTCACCGGCACAAGTCGAGGGAACACAGGGTATCCTGCCGCAACCCGAGAAAGACCTCAAGAGTCCTTCTTCAACGCGTCTTGAGGACGGATTCCCCTACCATGACTCGAGAGCAATGACACGCTCCCCCTCGCCATGCGCATGGACACCTGACTTCCCTGGCGCCACATGAGAGGCTCCCTGAGCTCCCCGTCATACCTCGTGAGAAACCCCACACTGGCGCCGCAGCTCGGGAAAACCCACCGTCATCGCGAGATTGGGGACTTCTTTTCCTGCCTGACCTGGAGAGCAATCCCTGGTCTTTTCTCCAAACTTCACAGGAGGCTTTACTCCCTTTAGGCCACTCAATGGGCTCCAAGAGATACCTGTCGCGACTTGAGAGGAGAGCAGAGTACTTTGTTTCCCCTCGAGAAGAGGCCTTACCTCGGGTGAGTCTGGAATGCAACCCCGAGATCCCTGTTGTCCCTGGAGAGGAACATTATGTCCTGGACAAAAGCCTAGATGAGGTCTATTTTGCCCTACAGTGACTCGAGAGCAACACCCATCTCTCCCTCGCAATTCGAATGGAAGATTGGTCTTCATTGGGCCAACACAAGAGGAAGTCTGAATTTCCCGTTGTAACTCGAGAATCCCACCGCAACTCTTAAAAACCACGTGGTTCCCCATTCATCGCAATATGAGGCCTTTGCCCGCTACAGAGTCTCAAGAGAAGTCCCATGTTTCGTCATAAAGTTCGAGATGCTACTTGGCACCCTTGATGCAACCCCAAAAGTACCCCAATATACCGGTCTCACTCCAAGGGAACACCGAAGTTCCTGGCACCACTTCATTTGAGCCCCTTCTCCGCTCCTGATCATGGCAGGAAGGTCGATCCCCCTGCTTTGTCTAGAAGGGGTTCCCGACCTTCATGGCGCACCTCAGGATGAGGCCAGTCTCACGAAGAAATTCGAGACGTAGCCTCGTGTTGGTGCCACGTGCCAAAAGACCCCGATTTCTCGGTCTTGCTCTTGATAAGAACCCGATGCCCGGACACCTCTTCTAAGGCAACCCTGTGGATGAAGGCACTACACGAGGGGGCACTGGCAACCCTGTTCATCGTCCGGAAAACCCCGCAGGATCCACATACAGCTCCACAACTGGCCTGTCACCCCTTAAACAATGAGAGAGGAAAGCGGAGTCCCCTTCCTCAGACAAGACGAGGCCTGAGTATCCAATCCCAACTCTGCAGGCACGCTTCGATCTGAGTCAGAAATGGAGAGGAAACCTGAGGTTCCTGCCTCAACCCGAGATGAGGCCCTCTTCCATTAAAACAAACCCAGTGGAGTCCCGAGAGTCCCCTCCCATCTCCATAGTATCCCTGACTTCTCATAGGCATTCTGAGAAGCTCCTTGAGGCCACCGGCAAAAGTCGAGGGAAATAAGGGTTTCCTGCCACAACTGAAGAAAGACCTCGAGAGTCCTTCTTCAATGTGTCTTGAGGTCAGATTCCCCTACCATAGCTCGAGAGCAATGACACGCTCCCCCTCGCCATGCGCATGGACACCTGACTTCCCTGGGGCCACATGAGAGGCTCCCTGAGCTCCCCGTCATACCTCGTGAGAAACCCCACACTGGCGCCGCAGCTCGAGAAAACCCACAAGATCCCTCCGTCATCGCGAGATGAGGGCCATCTTTTCCTGCATGGCCTGGAGAGCAGTCCCAAGTCCTCTCTCCAAACTTCACAGGAGGCTTGACTCCCTTTAGGCCACAAAGTGGGCTCCAAGAGGTGCCCGTCGCGACTCGAAAGGAGAGCGGAGTCCTTTGCTTCCCTTCGACATGAGGCCTGACTCCCTGGGTGAGTCTGGAATGCAAACCTGAGATCCCTGTGGCCCTTGGAGAGGAACATTAGGTCCTGGACACAAGCCTAGATGAGGTCTCCTTTGCCCTGCAGTGACTCGAGCGCAACCCCCAGCTCTCCCTCGCAACTCGAATGGATGATTGGACTTCCCTGGCCCAACACAAGAGGAAGCCTGAAATCCCCGTCGTAACTCGAGAATCCCGCCGCAACTCGAGAAAAACCACGTGGCTCCCCCGTCATCGCAAGATGAGGCCCTTGGCCGCTACAGCGTATCAAGAGAAGTCCCACGTTCCATCCTGAAGTACAAAACGGTACTTGGCACCCTTGATGCGACCCCCAAAGTTCCCTGACATACCGGTCTCACTCGAGGGAAACACCAAAGTTCACGGCACCACTTCCTGTGAGCCCCTTCACCCCTCCTGATCGCAACAGAAGGGTCGATTCCCATGTTTTGTCTGCAAGGGGTTCCTGACGTTCCCCGCGAACCTCCGGATGAGGCCAGTCTCATGAGGAAATTCGAAAAGTAGCCTCATGGTTGGTGCCATATGCTGAAAGATCCCGAATTCCCGGTCCACTCTAGATAAGAACCTGACGCCCGGACATCTCTTCGAAGGCAACCCTGTGGATGAAGGCACAACACGAAGGGACACTGACATCCCCATGCATCGTCTGGAAAAACCCGCAGATTCCACTCACAGCTCCAAATGTGGACTGTCACCTCGTGAACAACTCGAGAGGCAAGTGAAGTTGCATTCCTTCACACAAGACGAGGCCTTACTCTCCTGTCCCAACTCTTCAGGGACCCTGCAATTGGAGTCAGAAATGGAGAGGAACGCTGAGGTTCCTGCCTCAACTAGAGAAGAGGCCCTCTTCCATTGAACCAAACTCAGTGGTGTCCCGAGAGGCCCCTCCCAACACCACAGTATCCCTGAATTCTCAGAGGCTCCCTGAGAAGCTACCTGAGGTCACTGGCACAAGTCGAGGGAACCCAGAGTTTCCTGAAGTAACCCGAGAAAGACTTGGAGAGTCCTTTTTCAACGTCTCTTGATGCCCGATTCCCCTACCATGACTCCAGAGCAAGGACGCGCTCCCCTCGCCACAAGCAGGAAAACTGACTTCCCTAGTACCACACAAGAGGCTCCCTGAGTACCCCATCGTACCTCGTGAGAAAACCCACACTGGCGCCGCAGTTCGAGAAAAACCACAAGATGCCCCCGTCAAGGAGAGATGGGGGCCTTCTTTTCCTGCCTGACCTGGAGAGCAATTCCTGGTCCTCTCTCCAAACTTCACAGGAGTATTGACTCCCTTTAGGCCACTCAGTTGGGTCCAAGAAATACCCGGTGCGACTCGAGAGGAGAGCGGAGTCCTTTGCTTCCCTGGAGACGAGGCCTGACTCCCCGGGTGTGTTTGGAATGCTACCCCGAGATCCATGTCACCCCTTGAGTGGAACATTATGTCCTAGACACAAGCCTAGATGAGGTCTATTTTGCCCTACAGTGACTCGAGCAACCTCCATCTCTCCCTCACAATTTGAATGGAAGATTGGTCTTCCCACAGTCAACACAAGAGGAAGTCTGAATTTCCCATCGTAATTCGAGAATTCAGCCTCAAGTCTTAAAAACCATGTGGTTCCCCCTTCATCGCAATATGAGGCCCTTGCCAGCTAGAGTCTCAAGAGAAGTCCCACGTTCCATCTTAAAGTTCGAAATGCTACTTGGCACACTTGATGTGACCCCAAAGTTCCCCAACATACCGGTCTCACTCCAGGGGAACACCGAAGTTCCCGGTGTCTCCAGGGAAGTCCCATGTTCCGCCCTGAAGGGCGACACGGTACTTGACACCCTTGATGCGACCGCAAAAGTTCCCCGATACGCTGGGTTCCCTCGAGGGGAACACCGAGGGTCCCGGCACCACTTCATCTGAGCCCCTTCTCCCCTCCTGATCGCGACAGGAGAGTCGATTCCCCTGCTTTGTCTGGAAGGGGTTCCCGGCCTTCCTGGCGCACCTCAGGATGAGGCCGGTCTCAGGAGGAAATTCGAGACTAGCCATGTGTGTGGTGCCACGTGCCGAACGACTCCGATTTTCCGGTCCGCTCTTGATAAGAACCCGATGCCCGGACACCTCTTCGAAGGCAACCCTGTGGGTGAAGGCACAACACGAAGGGGCACTGACACCCCCGTGCATCATCCGGAAAAACCCGCAGGGTCTACACACAGCTCGACAAGGGGCCTGAGACTCCCGGAACAACTCGAGAGGCAACCAGAATTCCATTCCTCAGACAAGACGAGGCATGACTCTCCTGTCCCAACACTGCAGGGACCGTGCAGTCGGAGTCCGAATCCGAGAGGAAGCCTGAGGTTCCTGCCTCCCCTCGAGATGAGGCCCTCTTCCATTGCGCCGAACCCAGCAGAGTCCCGAGAGGCCCTGCCAACTACACAGCATCCCTCACCTCTCAGAGGCACCGTGGGAAGTTCCCTAAGGTCCCCTGCAGAAGTCGAGGGAAACGAGGGTTTCCCGCCGCAACCCGAGAAAGACCTCGAGAGTCCTTCTTCAACGCCTCTTGAGGACCTAGCCGTTTCCCATGACTTGAGAGTGATGACCAGCTCCCCCTCGCCATGCGCATGGAGACCTGACTTGCCTGGCGCCGCACGAGAGGCTCCCTGAGGTCCTCATCGTGCCTCGTGAGAAAACCCCCATGGGCGCAGCAGCCTGAGGAAACCCATGAGACGCCCCCGTCATCGCGAGATGAGGGCCTTCTTTTCCTGCCTGGCCTGGAGAGCAATCCCGAGTCCTCTCTCCAAACTGAAGAGGAGGCTCGACACCCTTGAGTCCACTCAGTGGGCTCCAAGAGATCCGTGTCGCGACTTGAGAGGAAAGCGGAGTCTTTGCTTCCCCTCCAGGCGAGTCCTGACCCCCCGGGGGAGTCTGGAATGGAAAACCGTGATCCCTGTCTTCCCTTGAGAGGAATATTAGGTCCTGGACACACGCCTCGATGAGGTTTTTTTGGCCCTGTAGTGACTCGAGCAGAACCCCCAGCTTTCCATCGCAACTCGAATTGAAGATTGGGCTTCCCAGGGCCAACCCAAGAGGAAGCCTGAAATTCCTGTCGTTTTTGAGAATCCCAATGCAACTCGAGAAAAACGACGTGGTTCCAACGTCTTCAAAGAATGAGGCCCTTGCCCGCTACAGCGTCTCCAGGGAAGTCCCATCTTCCGTCCTGAAGTGGGAAATGGTACTTGGCTCCCTTGATGCGACCCCTAAAGTTCCCTGAAACGCCGGGTTCCCTCGAGTGGAACACCGAGGGTCCCGGCACCACTTCATCTGAGCCCCATCTCCCCTCCTGATCGCGACAGGAGAATCGATTCCCCTACTTTGTGTGGAAGGTGTTCCCGGCCTTCCCGGCGCACCTCAGGATGATGCTGGTCTCACGAGGAAATTCGAGATGAGCCACGTGGGTGGTGCCACATGCCGAATGACCCCAATTTCCCGGTCCGCTCTTGAAATGAACCCGATGCCCGGACACCTCTTTGAAGGAAACCCTGTGGGGGAAGGCACAAAACGAAGGGGCACTGACACCCCCATGCATCTTCTGGAAACACCCGCAGGTTCCACACACAGCTTGTCAAGGGCCCTGAGACACCCTGAACGACTCAAGAGGCAAGCAGAGTTCCGTTACTCAGACAAGACGAGGCCTGACTCTCCTGTCCCAACTCTGCAGGGACCCTGCGGTCGGAGTCAGAAATGGAGAGGAAGCCTGAGGTTCCTGCCTCCAATCGAGATGAGGCCCTCTTTCATTTCTTCAAACTTAGTGGAGTCCCGAGAGGCCCCTCTAACTCCTCAGTATCCCTCACCTCTCAGAGGCACCTGGGAAGTTCCCTAAGGTCCCCTGTAGAGGTCGATGGAAACGAGTGTTTCCCGCCCCAACCCAAGAAAGACCTTGACAGTCCTTCTTAAATGCCTCTTGAGGCCCTAGTCCCTCCCATGACTCGAGAGCAATGACGCGATCTGCCTGGCCACACGCATGGAGTCAGGCTTCTCTGGCGCCGCACGAGAGGCTCCCTGAACTCCCCATCATATCTCGTGAGAAACCCCACCCTGGCGCCGCAGCTCGAGAAAACCCATGAGACGCCCCCGTCATCACGAGAGGAGGGCCATCTTTAACTGCATGGTATGCAGATCAAGCGTGAACCTTCTGTCCAAGCTACACAGGACGCTTGACTCCCTTTAGGCCACTCATTGGGCTCCAAGAGTTACGTGTCGTGACTCGAGAGGATAGTGGAGTCCTTTGCTTCCACTCCAGATGAGGCGTGACCCACCGGGTGAGACTGGAATGCGACCCCGATATCCCTGTCGCCCCTGGAGAGGAACATTACGTCCTGGACCCAAGCCTAGATGAGGACTCTTTGCCCTGAAGTGACTCGAGAGCAATCCTCAGCTCTCTCTGACAAGTTGAATGGAAGATTGGACTTCCTGGGCCAACACAAGAGGAAGCCTGAATTCCCCGTTGTAACTCGAGAATCCCGCCTCAACTCGAGAAAAACCACGTGTTTCCCTCGTCATCGCAATATGAGGCCCTTGCCCGCTAGAGCATCTCCAGAGAATTCCCACGTTCCGTCTTGAAGTGCGAAACTGTACTTGGCAGCCTTGATGCGACCTCAAAAGTGCCGTGACATACCGGTCTCACTCGAGGGGACCACCGAGGTTCCCGGCACCACTTCATCTGAGCCCCTTCTCCCCTTCTGATCGCGAGTGGTGGGTCGATTCCCCTGCTTTGTCTGCAAGGGGTTCCCGACCTTCCCGGCGCACCTCAGGATGAGGCCGGTATCCCGAGGAAATTCGAGACGTAGCCTCGTGGGTGGTACCACATGCTGAAAGACCCCAATTTTCCGGTACGCTCTTGAAAAGAACCCGATGCCCGGAAACCTCTTTGAAGGCAACCCTGTGGATGAAGGCACAACACGAAGGGGCACTGACACCCCCGTGCATCGTCCGGAAAACCCCGCAGGTTCCACACTCAGCTCAACAAGTGGCCTGTCACTCCGTGAACAACTCGAAAGGCAAGGGGAAATCCATTCCTCCACAGAAGACGAGGCGTGACTCTCTTGTCCATACTCTGCAGGTACCCTGCGACCCGAGTCAGAAATGGAGAGGACCCCTGACGTTCCTGCCTCCATTCGAGATGAGGCCCTCTTCGATTGCACCAAACCCAGTTGAGTAACGAAGGGCCCCTCCCAAATCCACAGTGTCCCTGACTTCTCAGAGGCACCCTTAGAAGTTGCCTGAGGTCACCGACACAAATCAAGGGAACCCAGGGTTCCCTGCCGCAACCCGAGAAAGACCTCAAGAGTCTTTCTTCAATGCGTCTTGAGGCCCGATTCGCCTACTATGACTCGAGAGCAATCACGCATTCCCCTTCACCACACGCACGGAGACCTGACGTCCCTAGCACCACACGAGAGGCTCTCTGAGCTCCCTGTTGTACCTCGTGAGAAATCTGATACTGGCGCCGCAGCTGGAGAAAACCCACGAGATGCCCCCGTCATCGCGAGATGAGGGCCTTTTTTCCTGCATGGCCAGGAAAACAATCCCGAGTCATCTCTCCAAACTCCATAGGAGGCTTCACTCCCTTTACGCCACGCAGTGGGCTCCAAGAGATACCCGTCGCGACTCGACAGGAGAGCGGAGTCCTTTTTTTCCCCTCAAGACGAGGCCTGACTCTCCGGGTGAGTCGAGAATGCAACCCTGAGATCTCTGTTGGCCCAGTAGTGGAACACTAGGTCCTGGACACAAGCGTAGATGAGGTCTATTTTGCCCTGCAGTGACTGGAGAGCAATCCCCAGTTCTAACTTGCAACTCGAATGGAATACTGGATTTTCCTGGCGCCACACAAGAGGCTCCCTGAGATCCCCGTGGTACTTCATGAGACACCCCACACTGGCGCCGCAGCTCGAGAAAACCCACGAGACGCCACCGTCATCTCGAGATGAGGGCCTTCTTTTCCTGCATGGCCTGGAGTCCAATCCCGAGTCCTCTCTCCAAACTCCACAGGAGGCTTGACTCCCTTTAGTACACACAGTGGGCTCCAAGAGATACCCATCGCGACTCGAGACGAGAGCGGAATTCTTTGCTTACCCTCGAGGTGAGAACTGACTCCCCGGATGAGTCTGGAATGCAAACCCGAGATCCCTGTCGCCCCTGGAGAGCAACGTTAGATGCTGGACACAAGCCTAGATTAGGTCTCTTTTGCCCTGCAGTGACTCTAGCGCAATCCCCAGCTCCCCCTCGCAACCCGAATGGAAGATTGGATTTCAAGGCCAACAAGAGGAAGCCTAAATTCCCGGTCATAACTCGAGAATCCCGCCGCAACTCGAGCAAAACCACGTGGTTCTCCCGTCATCGCAAGATGAGGCCCTTGCCCGCTACAGCGTTTCAAAAGATGTCCCAGGTTCCGTCTTGAAATGCGAAACGGTACTTGGCACCCTTGATGCGACCCCAAAAGTCCCCCAACACGCCGGTCTCACTCAATGGGAACACCGAGGTTCCCGGCACCACTTCATTTAAGCCCCTTCTCCCCTCCTGATCGTGACCGGTGGGTCGATTCCCCTGCTTTGTCTGCAAGGGGGCCCGACCTTCCCTGCACAACTCAGGATGAGGCCGGTCTCATGGGGAAATTCGATACGTAGCTTTGTGGGTGGTGCCACTTGCTGAAAGACTCCAATTTCCCGGTCCACTCTTGATAAGAATCCGATGCTCGGACACCTCTTGGAAGGCAGCCTTGAGTATGAAGGTACAACACGAAGGGGCACTAACACACCTGTGCATCATCCGGAAAAACGGGCAGGTTACACACACAGCTCGACAAGTGGCCTGTCACCTCGAGAACAACTCGAGAGGCAAGAGGAGTCCCATCCTCCAGAAAAGACGAGGCCTGACTCTCCTGTACCAACATGCAGGGACCTTGCGATCTGAGTCAGAAATGGAGAGGAACACTGAGGTTCCTGCTTCAACTCGAGATGAGTCCCTCTTACATTCCACCAAATGCAGAGGAGTCTCGAGAGGCCCCTCCAAACTGCACAGTATCCCTGACTTCTCAGAGGCACTCTGAGAAGCTCCCTGAGGTCGCAGGCACAAGTCAAGGGAACCCTGGGTTTTATGCAGTGACCCGAGAAAGACCTCGAGAGTCCTTCTTCAACCCGTCTTGAGGCCCGATTACCCTACCATGACTCGAGAGCAATGACGAGCTCCCCCTAGCCATCTCATGGGGACCTGACTTCCCTGGCGCCACACGAGAGGCTCCCTGAGCTCCCTCTCGTACCTCGTCAGAAACCCGGCACTAGCGCAGCAGTCTAGAAAACCCACGAGACGCCGCCATCATCGCGAGATGAGGGCCTTCTGTTCCTGCATGGCCTGGAGAGGAATCCCGAGTCCTCTATCCAAACAGCACAGGAGGCTTGACTCCCTTTAGGGCACACAGTGGGCTCCAAGAGATACCCATCGCGACTCAAAAGGACAGCGGAGTTCTTTGCTTCCCCTCGAGACGAGGCCTGATTCCCCGGGTGAGTCTGGTATGCAACCCCAAGATCCCTGTCGCACCTAGGGACGAACATTAAGTCCTGGACACAAGCCTAGATGAGGTCTATTTTGCCCTGCAGTGACTCGAGAGCAATCCCCAGCTCTCCCTTTAAACTCGAATGGAAGATAGGACTTCCCTGGCCCAACACATGAGGAAGACTGTATTCCCCGTCGAAACTCGAGAATCCCGCCACAACTCGAGAAACGCCACGTGGTTCCCCCGTCATCCCAAGATGAGGCCCTTGCCCCCTACAGCGTCTCAAGAGAAGTCCCACGTTCCGTCTTGAAGTGCGAAACGTTATTGGCACCCTTGATGCGACCTCAAAAGTTCCTCGACACACCAGTCTGACTCGAGGAGAAGACCGAGGTTCCTGGCACCACTACATCTGGGCCCCTTCTCCCCTCCTGATCGCGACAGGAGGGTCGATTCCCCTGTTTTGTCTTGAAGGGGTTCCCGCCTTTCCCGGTGCATCTCAGGATGAGGCCGGTCTCACGAGGATATTCGAGACATAGCCACGTGGATGGTGACACATGCCAAAAGACCCCGATTTCCCGGTCCGCTCTTGATAAGATCCTGATGCCCGGACACCTCTTTGAAGATAACCCTTTTGATGAAGGCACAACACTTAGGGGCACTGACACCCCTGGGTATCGTCCGGAGAAACCCGCAGGTACCACACACAGCTCGAGAAGTGACCTGTCACCCCGTGAACAACTGGAGAGGCAAGCAGAGTTCCATTCCTCCACACAAGACGAGGCCTGACTCTCCTGTTCGAACTCTGCAGCGAAACTGCGATCTGAGTCAGATCTGGCCCAGGGGAAGTCAGGAGAGGAAACATGAGTTTCCTGCCTCCACTCGAGATGAGGCCCTCTTCCATTGCACCGAACCCAGTGGAGTCCCGAGAGACCCCTCCCAACTGCACAGTATCCCTGACTTCTCAGAGGCACCCTTAGACCTTCCTGAGATCACCGGCACAAGTCGAGGGAACCAAAGGTTTCCTGCCCCAACCCGTAAAAGACCTCGAGAGTCCTTCTTCAACGCGTCTTGAGGTGCCATTCCCCTACCATGACTCGAGAGCAATGACGCGCTCCCCCTAGCCACGCGCATAGAAACCTGACTTCCCTGGCGCCACAGGAGAGGCTCCCTGAGCTCCCCATTATACCTCGTGAGCAACACCACACTGGAGCCACAGCTCGAGAATACCCACGAGACGCCCCAGTCCTCACGAGATGAGGGCCTTCTTTTGCTGTATGGCCTGGAGAGCAATCCTGAGTCCTCTCTCCAAACTCCACAGGAGGCTTGACTCATTTTAGGCCACACAGTGAGCTCCAAGATATACCCGTCGCGACTTGACAGGAGAGCGGTGTCCTTGGCTTCCCCTCGAGACGAGGCCTGACTCCCCGGGTGAGTCGAGAATGCAATGCTGAGATCGCTTTCGCCCCAGCAGAGGAACATTAGGTCCTGGACACAAGCCTAGATGAGGTCTATTTGGCCCTGCAGTGTCTCGAGAGCAATCCCCAGTTCTAACTCACAATTCGAATGAAAACTGGACTTCCCTGGGCCAGTTGAAGAGGAAGCCTGAATTCCCGGTTGTAACTCGAGAATCCCGCCCCAACTCAAGAAAAACCACGTGGTTCCCCCGTCATCGAAAGATGAGGCCCTTGCCCACTACAGCGTCTCAAGAGAAGTCCCACGTTCCGTATTGAAGAGCGAAAAGTTACTTGGAACCCTTGATGCGACCCCAAAAGTTCCCCGACATACCAGTCTCACTTGAGGAGAACACCGAGGTTCCCGGCACAACTTCATCTGAGACTCTTCTCCCCTCTTGATGGCGACAGGAGGTTCGATTCCCCTGCTTTGTCTGGAAGGCGTTCCCGACCTTCCTGGCGCACATCAAGATGAGGCCAGTCTCACGACGAAATTCGAGACATAGCCTCGTGGGTGGTGCGGCATGCCAAAAGACCCCGATTCCCTGGTCCGCTCTTGATAAGAACCCGATGGCAGAACCCAACTCGAAGGCAATCCTGTGGAACAAGGCACAACACGAAGGGGCAGTGACACCCCAGTGCATCGTCCAGAAAAACCCGCAAGTTCCACATACAAATCGACAAGTGGCCTGTCACCCCATGAACAACGCGAGAGTCAAGCGGAGTTCCATTCCTCCACACAAGACGAGGCCTGACTCTCCTGTCCCAGCTCTGCAGGGACTCTGCGATCCGAGTCAGATCCGGCGCATTCGAAGCCAGGAGAGGAACCCTGAGGTTCCTGCCTCAACTTGTCATGAGGCCCTCTTCCATTGCACCAAACCCAGTGGAGTTCCGAGAGGCCCCTCCCAACTCCACAGTGACCCTGACTTCTCAGAGGCACGCTGAGAAGCTTCCTGAGGTCACTGGCACAAGTCGATGGAACCCAGGGTTTCCTGCTTCAACCCAAGAAAGACCTCGAGAGTCCTTCTTTAACACGTTTTCAGGCCCAATTCCCCTACCATGACTCGAGAACAATGACGGGCTCCCTCTCACCACGTGCATAGAGACCTGACTGCCCTGGCACCACATGAGAGGCTCACTGAGCTCCCAGTCTTACTTCGTGAGAAACCCCACACTAGCGCCACAGCTCGAGAAAACCTACGAGACGCCCCAGTCATCGGGAGACGAGGGCCTTCATTTCCTGCATTGCCTGGAGAGCAATCCCGTGTCCTCCCTCCAAACACCAGAGGAGGTTTGACTCCCTTTAAGCCACTCAGTGGGCTCCAAGACATACCCGTCCGACTCGAGAGGAGAGCAGAGTCCTTTGCTTCCCCTCGAGACGAGGCCTGACTCCAGGGTGAGTCTGGAATGCAACCCCGAGATTCCTGTCGCCCCTTGACATGAACATTAGGTCCTGCACACAAGCCTTGGTGGGGTCTCTTTTGCCTTCAGTGACTAGAGCGCACCTCCAGCTCTTCCTCGAATCTCGAATGGAAGATAAGACTTTTGTGGGCCAACACAAGAGGAAGCATGAATTCCCTATGGTAACTCAAATATCCCACCGCAACTCGAGAAAAACCAAGTGGTTCCCCAGTCATTCCAAGATGAGGCCCTTGCCCGCTGGAGCACCCCAAGAGAAGTCCCACGTTCCAATTTGAAGAGAGAAACGGTACTTGGAACGCGTTATGCGACCCCAAAAGTTACCCGACATACCTGTCTCACTTGAGGGAAACACCGAGGTTCCCAGCAGCACTTCATCTGAGCCACTTCTCTCCTCCTGATCGCCACAGGAGGGTCGAATCCTCTGCTTTGTCTGGAAGGGTTTCATGACCTTCGTGGCACACCTCAGGATGAGGCCGGTTTCTTGAGGAAATTCGAGATTAGCCACGTGGGTGGTGCCAAATGCTGAACGACCCCGATTTCCCAGTCCGCTCTTCATAAGAACACGATGCCCGGACACCTCTTCGAAGGCAACCCTGTGGATGAAGACACAAAACGAAGGGTCACTGACACCCCCATGCATCGTCTGGAAAAACCTGCAGATTTCACACACAGTTTGACAAGGGGCCTGAAACCCCATGAACAACTCGAGAGGCAAGCGGAGTTCCATTCCTCAGAAAAGACATAGCCTGACTCTCCTGTCCCAACTCTGCAGGGACACTACGATCAGAGTCAGAATTGGAGAGGAAGACTGAGGTTCCTGACTCCACTCGAGATGAGGCCCTCTTCCATTGCGACAAACCCAGTGGAGTCCCGAGAGGCCCCACCAACACCACAGCGACCCTCACCTCTCATAGGCACCCTGGGAAGTTCCCTCAGGTCCCCGACAAAAGTCGGGGGAAACGAGGGTTTCCCGCTGCAACCCGAGAAAGACATCGAGAGTCCTTCTTCAACGCGTCTTGAGGCCCTAGTCCCCTCCCATGACTCGAGAACAATGACGCGCTCCTTCTCGCCACGTGCATGGAGACATGACTTCCCTGGCGCCACACGAGAGGCTCCCTGAGATCCTCGTCGTGCCTCGGGAGAAAATCCCCACGGGTGCCGCAGCTCGAGGAAACCCCTGATATGCCACCGTCCTCGCGAGGTGAGGGCCGTATTTTCCTGCCTGGCCTGGAGAGCAATCAGGAGTCCTCTCTCAAAAGTGAAGAGGAGGCTGGACGCCCTTGAGGCCACTCAGGGGGCAGCAAGATATCAGCGTCGCGACTCGGGAGGAGAGCGGAGTCCTTTGCTTCCTCTCGAGGCGAGGCCTGACTCCCCGGGGGAGCATGGGATGCAACCCCGAGATCCTTGTCTTCCCTGGAGAGGAGCATTAGGTCCTGGACACACACCTAGATGAGGTCTCTTTGGCCCTGCAGTGACTCGAGCGCAACCCCCAGCTTTCCCTCGCCAGTAGAAAAGAAGGTTGGGTTACCCAGGGCCGACACAAGAGGAAGCCTGTAATCCCTTGTCGTAACATGAGAATTCCGCCGCAACTCGAGAAAAACCACGTGGTTCCCACCTCTTGGCAAGATGAGGCACTTGCCCGCGACGGCGTCTCAAGGGAAGTCCCCTGTTCCGCCCTGAAGGGCGAAACGGTCCCTGACAGCCTTCCTGCGACCCCCAAAAGTCCCCCGACACGCTGGGGTCCCCCGAGGGGAACACCGAGGGTCCCAGCACCGCTTCCTCTGAGCCCCTTCTCCCCTCCTGATCGCGACAGGAGAGGCGATTCCCCTGCGTGGTCTGGAAGGGGTTCCCTTCCTTCCTGCCGCACCTCAGGAGGAGGCCGGTCTCACGAGGAAATTCGAGACGAGCCACGTGGGTGGGGCCACATGACGAACGCCCCCGATTCCCCGGTCCGCCCTTGAGAAGGACCCGAGGCCCGGACCCCTCTTCGAAGGCAACCCTGTGGGTGAAGGCACAACACGAAGGGGCACTGCCACCCCCGTGCATTGTCCGCAAAGACCCGCGGGTGCCACACACAGCTCGACGAGGGGCCTGAGACCCCCTGAGCAACTCGAGAGGCCAGCGGGGTTCCCTTCCTCAGGCAAGACGAGGCCTGACTCTCCTGTCCCAACTCTGCAGGGACCCTGCGGTCGGAGTCCAAAACGGAGAGGAAGCCTGAGGTTCCTGCCTCCCCTCGAGGTGAGGCCCTCTTCCGTTGCGCCAGACCCAGCGGAGTCCCGAGGGGCCCCGCCACCTCCACAGGATCCCTCGCCTCTCAGAGGCACCCTGGGAAGTTCCCTAAGGTCCCCGGCAGAAGGCGAGGGACACGAGGGTTTCCCGCCGCCCCCCGAGAAAGACCTCGAGAGTCCTTCTTCAACGCGTCTCAAGGCACTAGTCCCCTCCCGTGACTCGAGAGCCAGGACGCGCTCCCCCTCGCCATGCGCATGGAGACCTGACTTCCCTGGCGCCGCACGAGAGGCTCCCTGAGATCCTCGTCGTGCCTCGGGAGAAAACCCCCACGGGCGCCGCAGCTCGAGGAAAGCCCTGAGACGCCCCCGTCCTCGCGAGCTGAGGGCCTTCTTTTCCTGCATGGCCTGGAGAGCAATCCCGGGTCCTCTCTCCAAACGGAAGAGGAGGCTGGACTCCCTTGAGGCCGCTCAGGGGGCTCCAAGAGACCCGCGTCGCGACTCGAGAGGAGAGCGGAGTCCTTGGCTTCCCCTCGAGACGAGGCCTGACTCCCCGGGGGAGCCTGGAATGCAACCCCGAGATCCCTGCCTTCCCTGGAGAGGAATATTAGGTCCCGGACACACGCCTAGGTGAGGTCTCTTCGGCCCTGCAGTGACTCGAGCGCAACCCCCAGCTTTCCCTCGCAACCCGAGGGGAAGATTGGGCTTCCCAGGGCCAAGCCAAGGGGAAGGCTGAGATCCCCGTCGTAACTCGAGAATCCCGCCGCAACTCGAGAAAAACCACGTGGTTCCCACCTCTTGGCAAGATGAGGCCCTTGCCCGCCACGGCGTCTCAAGGGAAGTCCCCTGTTCCGCCCTGAAGGGCGAAACGGTCCCTGACAGCCTTCCTGCGACCCCTAAAAGTCCCCCGACACGCCGGGTTCCCTCGAGGGGAACACCGAGGGTCCCGGCACCACTTCATCTGAGCCCCATCTCCCCTCCTGATCGCGACAGGAGAATCGATTCCCCTACTTTGTGTGGAAGGGGTTCCCGGCCTTCCTGGCGCACCTCAGGATGATTCTGGTCTCATGAGGAAATTCGAGATGAGCCACGTGGTTGGTGCCACATGCCGAATGACCCCGATTTCCCGGTCCGCTCTTGAAATGAACCCGATGCCCGGACACCTCTTTGAAGGCAACCCTGTGGGGGAAGGCACAAAACGAAGGGG
Source organism: Bubalus kerabau (assembly GCF_029407905.1). Lineage (NCBI taxonomy): Eukaryota > Metazoa > Chordata > Mammalia > Artiodactyla > Bovidae > Bubalus > Bubalus kerabau. The sequence continues at coordinate 1,191,104 of NC_073633.1, forward strand.
CACTGACACCCCCATGCATCTTCTGGAAACACCCGCAGGTTCCACACACAGCTTGTCAAGGGCCCTGAGACCCACTGAACGACTCGAGAGGCAAGCAGAGTTCCGTTACTCAGACAAGACGAGGCCTGACTCTCTTGTCCCAACTCTGCAGGGACCCTGCGGTCGGAGTCAGAAATGGAGAGGAAGCCTGAGGTTCCTGCCTCCAATCGAGATGAGGCCCTCTTTCATTTCGTCAAACCTAGTGGAGTCCCGAGAGGCCCCTCTAACTCCTCAGTATCCCTCACCTCTCAGAGGCACCTGGGAAGTTCACTAAGGTCCCCTGTAGAGGTCGAGGGAAACGAGTGTTTCCCGCCCCAACCCAAGAAAGACCTTGAGAGTCCTTCTTAAATGCCTCTTGAGGCCCTTGTCCCTCCCATGACTCGAGAGCAATGACGCGATCTGCCTGGCCACACGCATGGAGTCAGGCTTCTCTGGCGCTGCACAAGAGGCTCCCTGAACTCCCCATCATATCTTGTGAGAAACCCCACACTGGCGCCGCAGCTCAAGAAAACCCATGAGACGCCGCCATCATCTCGAGAGGAGGGCCATCTTTAACTGCATGGTATGCAGATCAAGCGTGAACCTTCTGTCGAAGCTACACAGGACTCTTGACTCCCTTTAGGCCACTCATTGGGCTCCAAGAGTTACGTGTCGCGACTCGAGAGGATAGTGGAGTCCTTTGCTTCCACTCGAGATGAGGCGTGACCCACCGGGTGAGACTGGAATGCGACCCCGATATCCCTGTCGCCCCTGGAGAGGAACATTACGTCCTGGACCCAAGCCTAGATGAGGACTCTTTGCCCTGAAGTGACTCGAGAGCAATCCTCAGCTCTCTCTGACAAGTTGAATGGAAGATTGGACTTCCTGGGCCAACACAAGAGGAAGCCTGAATTCCCCGTTGTAACTCGAGAATCCCGCCTCAACTCGAGAAAAACCACGTGTTTCCCTCGTCATCGCAATATGAGGCCCTTGCCCGCTAGAGCATCTCCAGAGAATTCCCACGTTCCGTCTTGAAGTGCGAAACTGTACTTGGCAGCCTTGATGCGACCTCAAAAGTGCCGTGACATACCGGTCTCACTCGAGGGGACCACCGAGGTTCCCGGCACCACTTCATCTGAGCCCCTTCTCCCCTTCTGATCGCGAGCGGTGGGTCGATTCCCCTGCTTTGTCTGCAAGGGGTTCCCGACCTTCCCGGCGCACCTCAGGATGAGGCCAGTATACCGAGGAAATTCGAGACGTAGCCTCGTGGGTGGTACCACATGCTGAAAGACCCCAATTTTCCGGTACGCTCTTGAAAAGAACCCGATGCCCGGAAACCTCTTTGAAGGCAACCCTGTGGATAAAGGCACAACACGAAGGGGCACTGACACCCCCGTGCATCGTCCGGAAAACCCCGCAGGTTCCACACTCAGCTCAACAAGTGGCCTGTCACTCCGTGAACAACTCGAAAGGCAAGGGGAAATCCATTCCTCCACAGAAGACGAGGCGTGACTCTCTTGTCCATACTCTGCAGGTACCCTGCGACCCGAGTCAGAAATGGAGAGGACCCCTGACGTTCCTGCCTCCATTCGAGATGAGGCCCTCTTCGATTGCACCAAACCCAGTTGAGTAACGAAGGGCCCCTCCCAAATCCACAGTGTCCCTGACTTCTCAGAGGCACCCTTAGAAGTTGCCTGAGGTCACCGACACAAATCAAGGGAACCCAGGGTTCCCTGCCGCAACCCGAGAAAGACCTCAAGAGTCTTTCTTCAATGCGTCTTGAGGCCCGATTCGCCTACTATGACTCGAGAGCAATCACGCACTCCCCTTCACCACACGCACGGAGACCTGACGTCCCTAGCACCACACGAGAGGCTCTCTGAGCTCCCTGTTGTACCTCGTGAGAAATCTGATACTGGCGCCGCAGCTGGAGAAAACCCACGAGATGCCCCCGTCATCACGAGATAAGGGCCTTTTTTCCTGCATGGCCAGGAAAACAATCCCGAGTCATCTCCAAACTCCATAGGAGGCTTCACTCCCTTTACGCCACGCAGTGGGCTCCAAGAGATACCCGTCGCGACTCGACAGGAGAGCGGAGTTCTTTTTTTCCCCTCAAGACGAGGCCTGACTCTCCGGGTGAGTCGAGAATGCAACCCTGAGATCTCTGTTGGCCCAGAAGTGGAACACTAGGTCCTGGACACAAGCGTAGATGAGGTCTATTTTGCCCTGCAGTGACTGGAGAGCAATCCCCAGTTCTAACTTGCAACTCGAATGGAATACTGGATTTTCCTGGCGCCACACAAGAGGCTCCCTGAGATCCCCGTGGTACTTCATGAGACACCCCACACTGGCGCCGCAGCTCGAGAAAACCCACGAGACGCCACCGTCATCTCGAGATGAGGGCCTTCTTTTCCTGCATGGCCTGGAGTCCAATCCCGAGTCCTCTCTCCAAACTCCACAGGAGGCTTGACTCCCTTTAGTACACACAGTGGGCTCCAAGAGATACCCATCGCGACTCGAGACGAGAGCGGAATTCTTTGCTTACCCTCGAGGTGAGAACTGACTCCCCGGATGAGTCTGGAATGCAAACCCGAGATCCCTGTCGCCCCTGGAGAGCAACGTTAGATCCTGGACACAAGCCTAGATTAGGTCTCTTTTGCCCTGCAGTGACTCTAGCGCAATCCCCAGCTCCCCCTCGCAACCCGAATGGAAGATTGGATTTCAAGGCCAACAAGAGGAAGCCTAAATTCCCGGTCATAACTCGAGAATCCCGCCGCAACTCGAGCAAACCCACGTGGTTCTCCCGTCATCGCAAGATGAGGCCCTTGCCCGCTACAGCGTTTCAAAAGATGTCCCAGGTTCCATCTTGAAATGCGAAACGGTACTTGGCACCCTTGATGCGACCCCAAAAGTCCCCCAACACGCCGGTCTCACTCAAGGGGAACACCGAGGTTCCCGGCACCACTTCATTTAAGCCCCTTCTCCCCTCCTGATTGTGACCGGTGGGTCGATTCCCCTGCTTTGTCTGCAAGGGGGCCCGACCTTCCCTGCACAATTCAGGATGAGGCCGGTCTCATGGGGAAATTCGATACGTAGCTTTGTGGGTGGTGCCGCTTGCTGAAAGACTCCAATTTCCCGGTCCGCTCTTGATAAGAATCCGATGCTCGGACACCTCTTGGAAGGCAGCCTTGAGTATGAAGGTACAACACGAAGGGGCACTAACACACCTGTGCATCATCCGGAAAAATGGGCAGGTTACACACACAGCTCGACAAGTGGCCTGTCACCTCGAGAACAACTCGAGAGGCAAGAGGAGTCCCATCCTCCAGAAAAGACGAGGCCTGACTCTCCTGTACCAACATGCAGGGGCCTTGCGATCTGAGTCAGAAATGGAGAGGAACACTGAGGTTCCTGCTTCAACTCGAGATGAGTCCCTCTTACATTCCACCAAATGCAGAGGAGTCTCGAGAGGCCCCTCCAAACTGCACAGTATCCCTGACTTCTCAGAGGCACTCTGAGAAGCTCCCTGAGGTCGCAGGCACAAGTCAAGGGAACCCTGGGTTTTATGCAGTGACCCGAGAAAGACCTCGAAAGTCCTTCTTCAACCCGTCTTGAGGCCCGATTACCCTACCATGACTTGAGAGCAATAACGAGCTCCCCCTAGCCATCTCATGGGGACCTGACTTCCCTGGCGCCTCACGAGAGGCTCCCTGAGCTCCCTCTCGTACCTCGTCAGAAACCCGGCACTAGCGCAGCAGTCTAGAAAACCCACGAGACGCCGCCATCATCGCGAGATGAGGGCCTTCTGTTCCTGCATGGCCTGGAGAGGAATCCCGAGTCCTCTATCCAAACAGCACAGGAGGCTTGACTCCCTTTAGGGCACACAGTGGGCTCCAAGAGATACCCATCGCGACTCAAAAGGACAGCGGAGTTCTTTGCTTCCCCTCGAGACGAGGCCTGATTCCCCGGGTGAGTCTGGTATGCAACCCCAAGATCCCTGTCGCCCCTAGGGACGAACATTAAGTCCTGGACACAAGCCTAGATGAGGTCTATTTTGCCCTGCAGTGACTCGAGAGCAATCCCCAGCTCTCCCTTTAAACTCGAATGGAAGATAGGACTTCCCTGGCCCAACACATGAGGAAGACTGTATTCCCCGGCGAAACTCGAGAATCCCGCCACAATTCGAGAAACGCCACGTGGTTCCCCCGTCATCCCAAGATGAGGCCCTTGCCCCCTACAGCGTCTTAAGAGAAGTCCCACGTTCCGTCGTGAAGTGCGAAACGGTATTGGCACCCTTGATGCGACCTCAAAAGTTCCTCGACACACCGGTCTGACTCGAGGAGAACACCGAGGTTCCTGGCACCACTACATCTGGGCCCCTTCTCCCCTCCTGATCGCGACAGGAGGGTCGATTCCCCTGTTTTGTCTTGAAGGGGTTCCCGCCTTTCCCGGTGCATCTCAGGATGAGGCCGGTCTCACGAGGATATTCGAGACATAGCCACGTGGATGGTGACACATGCCAAAAGACCCCGATTTCCCGGTCCGCTCTTGATAAGATCCTGATGCCCGGACACCTCTTTGAAGATAACCCTTTTGATGAAGGCACAACACTTAGGGGCACTGACACCCCTGGGTATCGTCCGGAGAAACCCGCAGGTACCACACACAGTTCGAGAAGTGACCTGTCACCCCGTGAACAACTGGAGAGGCAAGCAGAGTTCCATTCCTCCACACAAGACGAGGCCTGACTCTCCTGTTCTAACTCTGCAGCGAAACTGCGATCCGAGTCAGATCTGGCCCAGGGGAAGTCAGGAGAGGAAACATGAGTTTCCTGCCTCCACTCGAGATGAGGCCCTCTTCCATTGCACCGAACCCAGTGGAGTCCAGAGAGACCCCTCCCAACTGCTCAGTATCCCTGACTTCTCAGAGGCACCCTTAGACCTTCCTGAGATCACCGGCACAAGTCGAGGGAACCAAGGGTTTCCTGCCCCAACCCGTAAAAGACCTCGAGAGTCCTTCTTCAACGCGTCTTGAGGTGCCATTCCCCTACCATGACTCGAGAGCAATGACGCGCTCCACCTAGCCACGCGCATAGAAACCTGACTTCCCTGGCGCCACAGGAGAGGCTCCCTGAGCTCCCCATTATACCTCGTGAGCAACACCACACTGGAGCCACAGCTCGAGAATACCCACGAGACGCCCCAGTCCTCACGAGATGAGGGCCTTCTTTTGCTGTATGGCCTGGAGAGCAATCCTGAGTCCTCTCTCCAAACTCCACAGGAGGCTTGACTCATTTTAGGCCACACAGTGAGCTCCAAGATATACCCGTCGCGACTTGACAGGAGAGCGGTGTCCTTGGCTTCCCCTCGAGACGAGGCCTGACTCCCCGGGTGAGTCGAGAATGCAATGCTGAGATCGCTTTCGCCCCAGCAGAGGAACATTAGGTCCTGGACACAAGCCTAGATGAGGTCTATTTGGCCCTGCAGTGTCTCGAGAGCAATCCCCAGTTCTAACTCACAATTCGAATGAAAACTGGACTTCCCTGGGCCAGTTGAAGAGGAAGCCTGAATTCCCGGTTGTAACTCGAGAATCCCGCCCCAACTCAAGAAAAACCACGTGGTTCCCCCGTCATCGAAAGATGAGGCCCTTGCCCACTACAGCGTCTCAAGAGAAGTCCCACGTTCCGTATTGAAGAGCGAAAAGTTACTTGGAACCCTTGATGCGACCCCAAAAGATCCCCGACATACCAGTCTCACTTGAGGAGAACACCGAGGTTCCCGGCACAACTTCATCTGAGACTCTTCTCCCCTCTTGATGGCGACAGGAGGTTCGATTCCCCTGCTTTGTCTGGAAGGCGTTCCCGACCTTCCTGGCGCACATCAAGATGAGGCCAGTCTCACGACGAAATTCGAGACATAGCCTCGTGGGTGGTGCGGCATGCCAAAAGACCCCGATTCCCTGGTCCGCTCTTGATAAGAACCCGATGGCAGAACCCAACTCGAAGGCAATCCTGTGGAACAAGGCACAACACGAAGGGGCAGTGACACCCCAGTGCATCGTCCAGAAAAACCCGCATGTTCCACATACAAATCGACAAGTGGCCTGTCACCCCATGAACAACGCGAGAGTCAAGCGGAGTTCCATTCCTCCACACAAGACGAGGCCTGACTCTCCTGTCCCAGCTCTGCAGGGACTCTGCGATCCGAGTCAGATCCAGCGCATTCGAAGCCAGGAGAGGAACCCTGAGGTTCCTGCCTCAACTTTTCATGAGGCCCTCTTCCATTGCACCAAACCCAGTGGAGTTCCGAGAGGCCCCTCCCAACTCCACAGTGACCCTGACTTCTCAGAGGCACGCTGAGAAGCTTCCTGAGGTCACTGGCACAAGTCGATGGAACCCAGGGTTTCCTGCTTCAACCCAAGAAAGACCTCGAGAGTCCTTCTTTAACACGTTTTCAGGCCCAATTCCCCTACCATGACTCGAGAACAATGACGGGCTCCCTCTCACCACGTGCATAGAGACCTGACTGCCCTGGCACCACATGAGAGGCTCACTGAGCTCCCAGTCTTACTTCGTGAGAAACCCCACACTAGCGCCACAGCTCGAGAAAACCTACGAGACGCCCCAGTCATCGGGAGACGAGGGCCTTCATTTCCTGCATTGCCTGGAGAGCAATCCCGTGTCCTCCCTCCAAACACCAGAGGAGGTTTGACTCCCTTTAAGCCACTCAGTGGGCTCCAAGACATACCCGTCCGACTCGAGAGGAGAGCAGAGTCCTTTGCTTCCCCTCGAGACGAGGCCTGACTCCAGGGTGAGTCTGGAATGCAACCCCGAGATTCCTGTCGCCCCTTGACATGAACATTAGGTCCTGCACACAAGCCTTGGTGGGGTCTCTTTTGCCTTCAGTGACTAGAGCGCACCTCCAGCTCTTCCTCGAATCTCGAATGGAAGATAAGACTTTTGTGGGCCAACACAAGAGGAAGCATGAATTCCCTATGGTAACTCAAATATCCCACCGCAACTAGAGAAAAACCAAGTGGTTCCCCAGTCATTCCAAGATGAGGCCCTTGCCCGCTGGAGCACCCCAAGAGAAGTCCCATGTTCCAATTTGAAGAGAGAAACGGTACTTGGAACGCGTTATGCGACCCCAAAAGTTACCCGACATACCTGTCTCACTTGAGGGAAACACCGAGGTTCCCAGCAGCACTTCATCTGAGCCACTTCTCTCCTCCTGATCGCCACAGGAGGGTCGAATCCTCTGCTTTGTCTGGAAGGGTTTCATGACCTTCGTGGCACACCTCAGGATGAGGCCGGTTTCTTGAGGAAATTCGAGATTAGCCACGTGGGTGGTGCCAAATGCTGAACGACCCCGATTTCCCAGTCCGCTCTTCATAAGAACACGATGCCCGGACACCTCTTCGAAGGCAACCCTGTGGATGAAGACACAAAACGAAGGGTCACTGACACCCCCATGCATCGTCTGGAAAAACCTGCAGATTTCACACACAGTTTGACAAGGGGCCTGAAAACCCATGAACAACTCGAGAGGCAAGCGGAGTTCCATTCCTCAGAAAAGACATAGCCTGACTCTCCTGTCCCAACTCTGCAGGGACACTACGATCAGAGTCAGAATTGGAGAGGAAGACTGAGGTTCCTGACTCCACTCGAGATGAGGCCCTCTTCCATTGCGACAAACCCAGTGGAGTCCCGAGAGGCCCCACCAACACCACAGCGACCCTCACCTCTCATAGGCACCCTGGGAAGTTCCCTCAGGTCCCCGACAAAAGTCGGGGGAAACGAGGGTTTCCCGCTGCAACCCGAGAAAGACATCGAGAGTCCTTCTTCAACGCGTCTTGAGGCCCTAGTCCCCTCCCATGACTCGAGAACAATGACGCGCTCCTTCTCGCCACGTGCATGGAGACATGACTTCCCTGGCGCCACACGAGAGGCTCCCTGAGATCCTCGTCGTGCCTCGGGAGAAAACCCCCACGGGTGCCGCAGCTCGAGGAAACCCCTGAGATGCCACTGTCCTCGCGAGGTGAGGACCGTCTTTTCCTGCCTGGCCTGGAGAGCAATCAGGAGTCCTCTCTCAAAAGTGAAGAGGAGGCTGGACGCCCTTGAGGCCACTTAGGGGGCAGCAAGATATCAGCGTCGCGACTCGGGAGGAGAGCGGAGTCCTTTGCTTCCTCTCGAGGCGAGGCCTGACTCCCCGGGGCAGCATGGGATGCAACCCCGAGATCCTTGTCTTCCCTGGAGAGGAGCATTAGGTCCTGGACACACGCCTAGATGAGGTCTCTTTGGCCCTGAAGTGACTCGAGCACAACCCCCAGCTTTCCCTCGCCAGTAGAATAGAAGGTTGGGTTACCCAGGGCCGACACAAGAGGAAGCCTGTAATCCCTTGTCGTAACATGAGAATCCCACCGCAACTCGAGAAAAACCACGTGGTTCCCACCTCTTGGCAAGATGAGGCACTTGCCCGTGACGGCGTCTCAAGGGAAGTCCCCTGTTCCGCCCTGAAGTGCGAAACGGAACCTGACAGCCTTCATGCGACCCCAAAAAGTTCCCCGATACGCCGGGTTCCCTTGAGTGGAACACCGAGGGTGCCGGCACCGCTTCATCTGAGCCCCTTCTCCCCTCCTGATCGCGACAGGAGAGGCGATTCCCCTGCGTGGTCTGGAAGGGGTTCCCGGACTTGCTGGCGAACCTCAAGAGGAGGCCGGTCACACGAGGACATTCGAGACGAGCCACGTGGGTGGTGCCACATGCCGAACGAGCCCGATTCCCCGGTCCGCTCTTGAGAAGAACCCGATGACGGACCCCTCTTCGAAGGCAACCCTGTGGGTGAAGGCACAGCCCGAAGCAGCACTGACACCCTCGTGCATCGTCCGGAAACAACCGCGGGTTCCACACACAACTCGACGAGGGGCCTGTGGCCCTCTGAACAACTCGAGAGGCAAGCGGGGTTCCCTTCCTCAGACAAGACGAGGCCTGACTCTCCTGTCCCAACTCTGCAGGGACCCTACGGTCGGAGTCCGAAACGGAGAGGAAGCCTGGGCTTCCTGCCTCCCCTCGGGTGAGGCCCTCTTTCGTTGCGCCAGACCCAGCGGAGTCCCGAGGGGCCCCGCCACGTCTACAGGATCCCTCGACTCTCAGAGGCACCCTGGGAAGTTCCCTAAGGTCCCCGGCAGAAGGCGAGGGAAACGAGCGTCTCCTGCCGCCCCCCAAGAAAGACCTCGAGAGTCCTTCTTCAACGCGTCTCGAGGCCCTAGTCCCCTCCCATGACTCGAGAGCCATGACGCGCTCCCCCTCGCCACGCGCATGGAGACCTGACTTCCCTGGCGCCGCACGAGAGGCTTCCTGAGATCCTCGTCGTGCCTAGGGAGAAAACCCCTAGGGGCGCCACAGCTTGTGGAAACCCCTGAGACACCGCATCCTCGCGAGCAGAGGGCCTTCTTTTCCTGCATGGCCTGGAGAGCAATCCCGGGTCCTGTCTCCAAACTAAAGAGGAGGCTGGACTCCCTTGAGGCCACTCAGGGGGCTACCAGAGACCCGCATCGCGACTCGAGAGGAGAGCGGAGTCCTTGGCTTCCCCTCGAGACGAGGCCTGACTCCCCGGGGGAGCATGGAATGCAACCCCGAGATCCCTGCCTTCCCTGGAGAGGAATATTAGGTCCCGGACACACGCCGTGGTGAGGTACTTGGGCCCTGCAGTGACTCGAGTGCAACCCCCAGCTTTCCCTCGCAACCCGGGGGGAGGATTGGGCTTCCCAGGGCCAAACCAAGGGGAAGGCTGAGATCCCCGTGGTATCTCGAGAATGCCGCCGCAACTCGAGAAAACCACGTGGTTCCCACCTCTTGGCAAGATGAGGCCCTTGCCCGCCACGGCGTCTCAAGGGAAGTCCCCTGTTCCGCCCTGAAGGGCGAAACGGTCCCTGACAGCCTTCCTGCGACCCCCAAAAGTCCCCCGACACGCCGGGGTCCCCCGAGGGGAACACCGAGGGTCCCGGCACCGCTTCCTCTGAGCCCCTTCTCCCCTCCTGATCGCGACAGGAGAGGCGATTCCCCTGCGTGGCCTGAAAGGGGTTCCCGGCCTTCCCGGCGCACCTCAGGATGAGGCCGGTCTCACGAGGAAATTCGAGACGAGCCACGTGTGTGGGGCCACATTCCAAATGCCCCCGATTCCCCTGTCCGCTCTTGAGAAGGACCCGAGGCCCGGACCCCTCTTCGAAGGCAACCCTGTGGGTGAAGGCACAACACGAAGGGGCACTGCCACCCCCGGGCATCGTCCGCAAAGACCCGCGGGTTCCACACACAGCTCGACGAGGGGCCTGAGACCCCCTGAGCAACTCGTGAGGCCAGCGGGGTTCCCTTCCTCAGACAAGACGAGGCCTGACTCTCCTGTCCCAACTCTGCAGGGACCCTGCGGTCGGATTCCGGAACGGAGAGGAAGCCTGAGGTTCCTGCCTCCCCTCGAGGTGAGGCCCTCTTCCGTTGCGCCAGACCCAGCGGAGTCCCGAGGGGCCCCGCCACCTCCACAGGATCCCTCGCCTCTCAGAGGCACCCTGGCAAGTTCCCTAAGGTCCCTGGCATAAGGCAAGGGACACGAGGGTTTCCCGCCGCCCCCCGAGAAAGACCTCGAGAGTCCTTCTTCAACGCGTCTCGAGGCCCTAGTCCCCTCCCGTGACTCGAGAGCCAGGACGCGCTCCCCCTCGCCACGCGCATGGAGACCTGACTTCCCTGGCGCTGCACGAGAGGCTCCCTGAGATCCTCGTCGTGCCTCGGGAGAAAACCCCCACGGGCGCCGCAGCTCGAGGAAACCCCTGAGACGCCACCGTCCTCGCGAGCTGAGGGCCTTCTTTTCCTGCATGGCCTGGAGAGCAATCCCGGGTCCTCTCTCCAAACGGAAGAGGAGGCTGGACTCCCTTGAGGCCGCTCAGGGGGCTCCAAGAGACCCGCGTCGCGACTCGAGAGGAGAGCGGACTCCTTGGCTTCCCCTCGAGACGAGGCCTGACTCCCCGGGGGAGCCTGGAATGCAACCCCGAGATCCCTGCCTTCCCTGGAGTGGAATATTAGTCCCGGACACACGCCTATGTGAGGTCTCTTCGGCCCTGCAGTGACTCGAGCGCAACCCCCAGCTTTCCCTCGCAACCCGAGGGGAAGATTGGGCTTCCCAGGGCCAACCCAAGGGGAAGGCTGAGATCCCTGTCGTAACTCGAAAATCCCGCCGCAACTCGAGACAAACCACGTGGTTCCCACCTCTTGGCAAGATGAGGCCCTTTCCCGCGACGGCGTCTCAAGGGAAGTCCCCTGTTCCCCCCTGAAGGGCGAAAACGTCCCTGACAGCCTTCCTGCGACCCCCAAAAGTTCCTCGACACGCCGGGTTCCCTCGAGGGTAACACCGAGGGTTCTGGCCCCACTTCATCTGAGCCCCTTCTCCCCTCCTGATGGCGACAGGAGAGTCGATCCCCCTGCGTTGTCTGGAAGGCTCCCCGGCCTTCCCGGCATACCTCAGGATGTAGCCGGCCTCACTAGGAAATTTGAGACTAGCCCCGTGGGTGGTCCCACATTCCGAAAGACCCCGATTTCCCTGTCCGCTCTTGAAAAGAACCCGAGTCCCGGACACCTCTTCGAAGGCAACCCAGTGGGTGAAGGCACAACACGAAGGGGCACTGTCACCGTCGTGCATCGTCCGGAAACACCCGTAGGTTCCACACACAGCTGAACAAGGGGCCTGAGACCCCCTGAACACCTCGACAGGCAAGCGGAGTTCCCTTCCTCAGACAAGACGATTCCTGACTCTCCTGTCCCAACTCTGCAGGGACCCTGCGGTCGGAGTCCGAAACGGAGAGGAAGCCTGAGGTTCCTGCCTTCCCTGGAGATGAGGCCCTCTTCCATTGCGCCAAACCCAGCGTAGTCCTGAGAGGCCCCTCCAACTCCACAGCATCCCTCATCTGTCAGAAGCACACTGGGAAGTTCCCTAAGGTCACCGGTAAACTTTTATTGCACAAGGTCCACATGAAAAGGCCCACGCAGCAGGACAGCCACAGATTCTGTCTGCCATTAAAGGGCAGTAAGGTGCCCTCCCCCCTTCTTTGCTGCCTCGGCGGCCACCAGGGTGCAATTCGCGTACCCTTCCCTTTCCCATCCTAGCAGGTGCTCCAGGGCCCGCTGGCCTACAAAGTGCCAGAAGCAGGCCTGGGCCAGCCGGCCAGAATTCAGGGTTCTGTCCCTTGGACTTCCAGCGGACACTAGGCTGCTTGGGAAAACCGCGCAGACTATGAGGTTTTTCAGCAGAGGGGTGGAGTGGTAAAGGCCTTGACCCCAAAGACGAGGCCTTCCTGCGACCGCCAGGTTGGGGAGCTCTGAGACTGTGCCAACACAGGGCGGAATACATGGTTCCCTGCTCCACGCAGTCCCCGTTCCCTTACCTGTGTTCCGCACCCCTCCGCTGTGGCCGATGGATGCCGATCCTTGGGGATCCAGGAGTTCACGAAATGGGCATTCCCAGCCGCAATGGCGACCCCCAACAGCACATCTGGAAAGCCCTCCCCCACCCCCGCCAGGAGCCGACCCCCGCTGTGAACGGACCCCCCACCCCGCCCCGCGCCTCCAGGTTTTGCCCCGGCCCTGCTGGGCTCCCGGCGGGTTCCCAGCCACATTGGCGACCCTCGGGAGCACAACAGGGACCGACCACCCACCCACAGCGAGCGGAATCTCGACCTGTGCAGCCCAGGTTTACCCCACCCTGGCTGCGCTCCCGGCGTGTTTCCAGCCGCAGTGGCCATCTCCGAGAGCACAACTGGGAAGCCCTCCCCTACCCCCGCCAGGAGCCGACACCCGCCCTGTGCCGCCCGGGTTCGCCCCGCCCCTGCCGCGCTCCAGGGGCGCTGCCCACCTTCACCAGCGGCTCTCGGTGAGCCCCGTCCCCACGCCCGGTTCCAGAAGAGGCTCTCGGACCTCGCTGCTGCTGCCAGGTCAAACATGAGGACAATACATACACCCCACAGAGACAATCCAAGCTGTCTATGATTTAGGGATAAAACGAGGACTACAGAAAGGCAAGATGACCTGACCTAGGAGGGCCATGATATTCTATAGAACCAGACAAAGTTGGTTACCAAGGAAACTTTTTTCCTTGGAACCCGGAAAGCTGGTTCTTTGCATATGCAATGACCAACAATTAGCTTGTTACCCAAGCCTGCCTTACTGCCACCCCCATCCCCCCACTCCCCAGAAGACTGGCTCAAAGAAATATTTTAAATCTCAGGCGGAAACCTGGAAGATGTCTTGTCTGTCTGTTTGGATTAAGGTATGTGTCAGTGTGAGCCTTGTGTTTTTTGATAATATTGCTCAAGTTCTGTGTTCTGATTTCAATGGTCTCAAGACAAGGCAGCCCTTCCAAATCAAACTGCTGGAAATACAAGAAAACATTGACCTAAATGAATGTCAGAGTCCCGTGAACTGGGAACTAGTCAATATTAAATATCTAGTATTTTTGGTTTTGCTCCTCCATTATAGACATGTCTAAGAGTCAACAACATTAATCACAACATGTTCATAGTGCCTAGGTTTCTTTTGAGGTAAAAATTGCTCTATTGTTATATCTGTCACAAGCTCTTCAGCAAGAAACTACCTGGAAACGACAACAACAAAAGTAAAAAATGTAAATGTGATATGAGCTTTTAGACAAACTCTTTACAATAATTATACTCTAAAATATCTGCCTCTCATAGTCTTGATTGAAGGCAGAGGAGAAGGGGATGACAGAGGATACGATGGTTGTATGGCATCACTGACTCGATGGACATGAGTTTGAGCAAGCCCCTGGAGTTGGTGACGGACACGGAAGCCTAGCATCCTTCAGGCCACGGGGTCCCAAAGAGTCAGACACGACTGAGCAACTGAACTGAACTGAACTAACAAACGTTTCTCCAGGTGTTTTGGTTACCCGAGTTTCTATCCTTGTGACGACAGTGTATTGAATAGCTAGGTCATTTCCAAATAAATGAAAGTTCTGAAACATTCACGACTTGAAAGGACCTCCCTTTTACACAGAAACAAAAGAGATTTTTGACTCTCCATGAATAGTGTCTGGCACCATCCTGACATGTTAAATGTAAGAAAGCAATTGTTTTGTTTTGTTTTGTTCTGTTCTTGGGGGTGGGGGAGGGGGGCGGGCTATAGCCAATGCCAATATAAAAGTCAGTTCTTGGTTGCTGAAGGGAAATGTATGACTTGTTATATCAAGAAAGTATGTGGAATGCAATGGCACTTGAGGAAGGAAAACGAAGTAGTTCTGTCTTACAGGTGGCAGTTTCAGGATGGGAGAAGCAAAGGAATGGGTACAGAATGGGATAAGGAGGTTGTAGGGAAAGTGGACCCCCAGAAAAGAGTTCTGTGCCTAGCACAAGTTTTCTTGAGATGTCGAACTGCCTTTGCTAATGGAGTTTAAGTTTCTTTACCTCTTAAGTGATCTCTTCTAGGTTGACCTAGAACAGAAATCTTTGGTTAGCTTTGGCTAAGTGGAGAAGTAGTGTTTCACGGCGACATATGTGATCCTTCCTGACTGTTTGCAGCCCTTTTGATATCGATGCCTTGCTTCTGCTGCTGCTGCCGCCGCCGCTGCTGCTAAGTCGTTTCAGTCGTGTCCGACTCTGTGCGACTCCATAGACAGCAGCCCACCAGGCCCCGCAGTCCCTGGGGTTCTCTAGGCAAGAACACTGGAGTGGGTTGCCATTTCCTCCTCCCATGCATGAAAGTGAAAAGTGAAGGTGAAGTCGCTCAGTGGTGTCCGACTCTTAACCACCCCATGGACTGCAGCCTACCAGGCTCCTCCATCCATGGGATTTTCCACGCAAGAGTACTGGAGTGGGGTGCCATTGCCTTCTCCCATATCTATGCACAAGCCTGCCTAAATAATTGACTTCTAGCTAGCTTTGGGATGCCAATGACCATCCACCCTTACCAGGCAACAGAGAAGAGAAAAACACTTACCACAGGAGGTCCTGGTAAGGAACAAAGAACTAACAAGCTCCCGCCAACCAGGATTCTGCAGAGGTCAACAAGAGGTCAGTAAGAGATGGAAGACTGCAGTCCAGAGGTCCTAGCAACTTCCATCTTGCAGCAGAGACCCAGCATAGTCAAACCGAATTCAATGTTGCAAAAAATAAGTAAACAAATAAAGGACAGAAGTTCTTTGAACACATGACTGAGATTAGGGGTGAGGCAGTACATGTATGGTGCCCGGAAAATCTTAAAGTATGAGAAAGGAAAGAAATTAAAGACAACTATCAAGCTGTCCGAACTGATAAAAACGAAAGATTACACGGTTTTTTCTGTATATATTAGCAGATAATAATCTGAAAAGGAATTAAAAAAAATTCCCTTTCAATAATGTCAACATGAATACAACACTTTGCCATGGATGTAACGAGGATGACAAGACTGGTACACTGGAAATTATACACCCTGGCTGAAAACTATCCTGAATACATGGACAGATATTCCATAACAATGGAAAGACTTAAGATGGCAATACCATGGAATGCATCTTCAATCTGAAATGAAGATTTGATATGATTTGATCGCTCAGAGCTTTTGTGTCATCAATTGTTATTAAAGTATAAATGAGATAGAGAAAGCTGCTGACTTAGACTTGAGGCGGGGTGTACGCCCTGCTGGTCTCTAGCCAGATATTCTACAGGCACTAGCAGTCAGCTAAGGAAGGAAAGGCACTGTCTCAGGGAATGGCACCAGGCCCCTCCCCCACGACATGCCTTGAGGTCACATTGGCAGCAGGTGAGTCATCCTGGGCCAAAAACTGATGGACATGAATCTTGAAGAAAGGCAGTATTCCAGGCAAATATATCATTTCCTTAACATAGATTAGGAGAACAAGGTACGAGGAAAACATACAGTTTTGTTCAAGTCGCTTCTGAGCCTATTGGGGGAACCGACCTGAAGCCAGAGTCCAGCGGATATACATAGGATATTTACATCGCTTAAGACAAACATTTCCTCAGGAACAAATGCATTGCTTAGCTCAAGGTTTGTCTGCGAAATTCTTACACATCAGGAGATGGCTCCGAGCTGGGTTTCTACACACAAGAACATGAATGCAAAGGACAAGACTGCACAGCCCATCTGGCCCCCTTCCCCACAGCCAGCAGCATTTCCAAGTGACCTCCTAAGGCCTTCCCCAAAATACAGGGGCACCTCTGGGTTTCCTGTTTCAAGCTCTTCGAACACTTTTCTTAAAAAAAAAAATCCTGCACACTTCTTGATAGAATGCCACAGTGCAAGGAAAACAGGCCTTCAATACTTAAACCTCCCTGTGCCAAACACTTGGGGCTTGGTTTTGTTTTGTTTTGTTTTTTAATTACACCACCACATAATTTAAACTTTTTACAATTTCTAATTATTCAGTACCAAAACACCAAACTTTTATTGCACAAGGTCCCCATGAAAAGGCCCACGCATCAGGACAGCCACAGATTCTGCCATGAAAGGGCAGCAAGGTGCCCTCCCCACTTCTTTGCTGCCTGGGCGGCCACCAGGGTTTGAAATCCATGCACCCTACTAAGTTTCTAGGGTGCAATTCGTGGACCCTTCCCTTTCCCATCCCAGCAGGTGCTCAAGGGCCCGCTGGCTTACAAAGTGCCAGAAGCAGGGCTGGGCCAGCCGGCAAGAATTCAGTGTTCTGTCCCTTGGACTTCCAGCGGACACTAGGCTGCTTGGAAGAACCGCGCAGACTCTGAGATTTTTCAGCAGAGGGGTGGAGCGGTAAAGGCCTTGACCCCAAAGGCAAGGCCTTTCTGCGACCGCCAGGTTGGGGAGCTCCGAGAATGTGCCAACAGACGGCGGAATACTTGGTTCCCTGCTCCACGCAGTCCCAGTTCCCTTACCTGTGGTCCGCAGCCCTCCGCTGCACCCATGGGATGGCGATCCTTGGGGACCCAGGAGCAGACGAAATGGGAGTTCCCAGCCGCAGTTGCAACCCCCGAGAGCGCAACTGGGAACCCCTCCCCATCCCCCCCATGAGCCGACCCCCGCCCCGCGCCGCCAGGGTTAGCCCCGCCCCTGCCGCGCTCCCGGCGCGTTTTCAGCCTCAGTGTCCACCTCCGAGAGCACAACTGGGAAGCCCGCCCCCACCCCCGCCAGAAGCCGACTCCCGCCCCACGCCGCCCGCGTTTGCCCCGCCCCTGCATGGTCCAGGTACCTTCCCAGCTTCTAGCATTCACGCCCGGGTAGGAGCAGGATGTAGGAGTATGGGAGATGTGTCTGGAGCCTGACAGCCTCAGCTCCGCTCTTGCCTGCCCTTTGGACCTAGGAGCCAGGCCAACTTGCAGAGGGCTTAGGGCCCCATTGTATGCAAACTACCAAGGCCTACCGCAAGGAGAGCTCTGTCCGAGGGAAGGGAAGCACCCCAGGCTGCGTTCCCAAGCTGTTGCTTGGCAATGCAGACTCAGCGGTAAACGGAGGGAATCAGGGTCCTAGTGCCCCTGTCTTGGGGAGGAAGCTCCACAGCCAGAGTGTTCCTCCCTTTGTGCCCAGAAAGCGCCTACCAGACTGGGCTTCCCCGGAGCTCTGTTGCAGAGCAGAGACGTGTGGATGTGTTTTGGGGCCTTGACATGTGCGTTTGGGCTCCCTAGCACAGCCCCAGCGTAGGGGAACCAGCCCCTGAGCAGAGAGCTCCAGGCAGTGCTCTGTGCTCTGGATTGGAAGCCCACTCCCAGCACGCGGGAGAATAGAGTCAGGCCGCCGTCGGGTGCTTGCAAGCCTGTATTGGGAAGGACCGAATGATCTTCCACTTCGGCGGAGCTCCAGATCTGCACCCAGGCGCGATATCGCAGAGCCCCGGCCTAGAGGCTGCTCTGCCTGGGCGAGCCTCGCCAAGCCCTTCCCAGCTTCTAGCTTTCGCGCAGGGGAAGGAACAGACTGCGGAAGTGGGGGAGACGTGACTGGCGGGCGCCTTACTGGCCTCAGCTCCGCTCTTCCTTTCCCTTTGCACCTATGATCCATGCCTCCTTGCAGAGGGCTTAGGGACCGAAGGAGAGCTCTGTCAGAGGGAAGGGAAGCGCCCCAGGCTGCATTCCCAAGCTGTTGTTTAGCCGCCCAGACTCAGCGCTGCACAGGGGTAATCAGGCTCTCTGTGGCCGCAGCTTCACACACAGGTGTGTCTCCGTAGGAATCAAGAAAGATCCTGACAGAGTGAGGTTCATTAGAGCTATACTAAAGAGCAAAGGCTTGTCCATGTGGTCTTGCCTTCCCCTGTGCCTTTGGGTCTCCAGGCTCGGCCCCAGCTCCGTGGAAACAACCCCTGAGAAAATATCTTCAAGATCCACTTTTCCCAGTGTCTGGGAACCGGGGTTCGTAGGAGGAGAGAAAAGCACGCCTCCATCGGGAACGAAAAGGCAGTCCACCTGCCTGTGTTTTGAAGCCTCTATTTGGAAGGAATGGGTTAGCTTCTCCTAAAGGAGACCTCCAGATCTGCTCAGAAGTCGGTAATTCCAGAGGCAGGGTACTGGTTCCTGACTGCCCTTTGCTAGCCTTGCAAAGATATTCCTAGATTCTAGAGTTATTTTCCATGAAGGAGCAGGCTTCGGGAATGTGTCAGACGAGACTGGCTCCTTATTGACCTCAGCTCAGCTATTGCCTTTCCATTCAAACTAGGGCAAGGCCCTACTTTATGAAGGGTAAGGGTCTTCTTCTTTGCAAACTGCCAAGGGCTACAGCAATGAGACCTCTGTCAAGGTGAGGGAAGTCTAAGAGAATGGATTCTCAAGCAGGTGCTTTGCCACAAAGCATCAGCACGCCACGAAGAGAATCAAGCTCCCTGTGCACCAATGTTGGGAGTGTAGCTTCGCACACAGAGTTGTCTCTATAGGAGCCAAGAATGTTCCTGAGAGATTAGGTTCACTAAACCTCTCCTACAGAGCATAGACCTGTCAATGTGGTTTTGCCTTCCCCTGTGAGTTGGGTCCTCGAGGTCCGCCACACCTCCGGGGAAACTGTCCCTGAGAAAAGATCTCCAGGAACCGCTTCGCCGAGGCTGGGAAATGCTGTTCACAGGAAGTAAGGCAAGCGAATCTCCTGCAGAGTAAAAGAGGCCTTACAGTCCCTGGAGGAGCAGGCTGCCAGAGTGTGTGAAACCTGTCTGTTGCCTTACTGGCCTCAGCTCCGCCATTGCCTGTTCATCCGAGCTAGCACCCAGGCCTACTTGGAAAAGTGTTTGGGTGTAGATTTCTACAAAGTGCCAAGGGCTACAGCAGTGAGAATTCTCTCGGTGGTAAGGGAGAGCATTTTATGGATTCTCAAGCTGTTTTCTGAACGACAGCGTCAAAATGAACAGAGAGAATCAGGCTCTCTGTGCCCCTATGTTAGGTACGCAGCTTCACACACAGAGGTGTCTCTATAGGAGCCAAGAATGCTCCTGAGAGATGAGGTTCACTAGAGGTCTGCTACAGAGCATAGACCTGTCCATGTGGTCTTGCCTTCCCCTGTGCCTTTGGGCCCCAGGCTCGGCCCCAGCTCCGTGGAAAGAACCCCTGAGAAAATATCTTCAAGACTCGCTTTTCCCAGAGGCTGGGAACTGGGGTTCATAGGAGGAGAGAAAAGCAAGCCTCCTTCGGGCACGAAAGGCTGCCAACCTGCCTGTGTTTTGAAGCCTCTATTTGGAAGGAATGGGTTAGCTTCTCCTAAAGGAGACCTCCAGATCTGCTCAGAAGTCGGTAATTCCAGAGGCAGGGTGCTGGTTCCTGACTGCCCTTTGCCAGCCTTGCAAAGACATTCCAAGATTCTAGAGTTATATTCCATGAAGGAGCAGGGTTCGGGAATGTGCCAGAGGGGACTGGCTCCTTATTGGCCTCAGCTCAGCTATTGCCTTTCCATTCAAACTAGGACAAGGGCCTACTTTATGAAGTGTAAGGGTCTTCTTCTTTGAAACTGCCAAGGGCTACAGCAATGAGACCTCTGTCAAGGTGAGGGAAGCCTAAGAGGACGGATTCTCAAGCAGGTGCTTTGCTACAAAGCACCAGCACCCCACGGAGAGAACCAAGATCCCTGTTCCCCAATGTTGGGAGTGTAGCTTCACACACAGAGTTGTCTCTATAGGAGCCAAGAATGTTCCTGAGAGATTAGGTTCACTAAACCTCTCCTACAGAGTATAGACCTGTCCATGTGGTTTTTCCTTCCCCTGTGAGTTGGGTCCCCGAGGTCCACCACACCTCCGGGGAAACTGTCCCTGAGAAAAGATCTCCAGGAACCGCTTCGCTGAGGCTGGGAAACGCTGTTCACATGAAGTAAGGCAAGCGAATCTCCTGCAGAGAAAAAGAGGCCTTACTGTCCCTGGAGGAGCAGGCTGCCAGAGTGTGTGAAACCTGACTGTTGCCTTACTGGCCTCAGTTCCACCATTGCCTGTTCCTCCGAACTAGGACCCAGGCCTATTTGGAGAAGCGTTTGGCTGCGGATTTCTACAAAGTGCCAAGGGCTACAGCAGCGAGAATTCTCTCAGCGGTAATGGAGAGCATTTTATGGATTCTCAAGCTGTTTTCTGAACGGCTGCGTCAAAATGAACTGAGAGAATCAGGCTCTCTGTGCCCCTATGTTAGGTACGCAGCTTCACACACAGAAGTGTCTCTATAGGAGCCAAGAATGTTCCTGAGAGATGAGGTTCACTAGAAGTCTGCTACAGAGCATAGACCTGTCCATATGGTTTTGCCTTGCCCTGTGAGTTGGGTCCCTGAGGTCCGCCCCAGCTCAGGGGAAGGAGCCCCTGAGAAAAGATCTCCAGGGACCACTATTCCCCCAGGCTGGCAAACGCAGTTCACAGGAGGTAACGCAAGCGAGCCTCCTGCAAGGCACAACAGGTCTTAGTGTCCCTGGACGATCAGGCTGCCAGAGTGTGTGAGACCTGACTGGTGCCTTACTGGCCTCAGCTCCGCCATTGCATGTTCCTCCGATCTAGGACCCAGGCCTACTAGGAGAAGGGTTTGGGTATGGATTTCTAAATACTGCCAAGGGGTATAGCAATGAGAACTGTGTCACGGGTAAGGAAGAGCATTGTATGGATTTTCAAGCTGTTGTTTGAACGACAGCTTCAAAGATGCACAGAGAGTATCAGACTCTGTGTCTCCATGTTCGGTACACAGCTTCACAGACAGGGCTGTCTCCATAGGAAACAAGAATGTTCCTGACAGAGTGAGGTTCACTAGAGCTCTCCTAGAGAGCAAAGACTTGTCCATGTGGTTTTTCTTCCCCTGTGCATTTGGGGCTCCAGGCTCGGCCCCAGCTCCGTGGAAACAACCCCTGAGAAAAGATCTTCAAGATCCGCTTTTCCCAGAGGCTGGAATGTGGGGTTCATAGGAGGCGGGAAAAGCAGGCCTCCTTCAGAGAGCAAGAGGCAGCCAAGCGGCCTGCGTTTGGAAGCCTCTACTTGGAAGAATGGGTTAGCTTCCCCTAAGGGAGACCTCCAGATCTGTTCAGAAGTCGGTAATTCCAGAGGCAGTGTGCAGGGTCCTGACTGCCCTTTGCCAACCTTGCAAAGACATTCCTAGATTCTACAGTTATCTTCCTGAAGAAGCAGGCTTTGGGAATATGTCGGACTTGACTGGCGCCTTATTGGCCTCAGCTCAGCTATTGCCTTTCCATTCAAAGTAGGACAAAGGCCTACTTTATGAAGGGTAAGGGTCTTCTTCTTTCCAAACTGCCGAGGGCTACAGCAATGAGACCTCCGTAAATGCGAGGGAAGCATAAGCGGATGGATTATCAGGAAGGTTCTTTGCCACCAAGCATCAGCACCCCACGGAGAGAATCAGGCTCCCTTTGCCCCTATGTGGGGTGTGTAGATTCACACACAGTGGTGTCTCTACAGGAGCCAAGAATGTTCCTGAGAGATGAGGCTCACAAGAGCTATCCTACAGAGTGCTCACCTGTACATGTGGTTTCACCTTCCCCTGTGAGTTGGGTCCCCGAGGTCCGCCCCAGCTCCGAGAAAACAGCCTCTGAGAAAAGATCTCCAGGAACCGCTTTTCGCCCAGGCTGGGAAAAGCTGTTCACAGGAAGTAAGGCAAGTGAGCCTCCTGCAAAGAAAAAGAAGCCTTACTGTCCCTGGAGGAGCAGGCTGCCAGAGTGTGTGAAAACTGACTGGTGCCATAATGGTCTTAGCTCCGCCATTGCTTGTTCCTCCGAACTGGGACTCAGGCCTACTTGGAGAAGGGTTTAGGTGCAGATTTCTACAAACTGCCAAGGGCTACTGCAATGAGAACTCTCTCAGAGGTAAGGGCGAGAATTGTATGGATTCTCAAGCTGTTTTCTGAATGACAGCATTAAACCTGCACAGAGAGAATCAGGCTCTCTGCCGCCATGTTGGGTACGCAGTTTCACACACAGAGGTGTCCGCATAGGAGCCAAGAACGTTCGTCAAAGACTGAGGTTCACTAGAGCTCTCTTAGAGAGCAAAGACTTGTTCATGTGGTTTTGCCTTCCCCTGTATGTGTGGGTCTCTGTGCATAACCCCAGCTCCGTGGAAACAACCCCTGAGCAAAGATCTCCAAGATCTGCTTTTCCCCCATGCTGGAAAACAGGGATCATAGGAGGCAGGAAAAGCAAGCCTCCTTCAGGCAAGAAGAGGCAGCCAACCGGCCTGTGTTTGGAAGCCTCTATTTGCAAGGAATGGGTTAGCTTCTCCAGAAGGAGACCTCCAGATCTGCTCAGAAGATAGATATTCCAGAGGCAGGGTCGAGGTTCCTGACTGCCCTTTGCCAGCCTTGCAAAGACATTCCTAGATTCTAGCAATATTTTCCATGAAGGAGCAGGCATCGGGAATATGTCACAGTTGACGGGTGCCTCACTGGCCTCAGCTCAGCTATTGCCTTTCCTTTCAAACTAGGATCAGGGCCTACTTGGTGAAGGGTAAGGGTCTGCTTCTTTCCAAACTGCCAAGAGACACAGCAATGAGACCTCTGTCAAGGCGAGGGAAGCGTAAGCGGATGGATTCTCAAACAGGTGCTTTGCCACAAAGCATCAGCACCCCATGGAAAGAATCAGGCTCCCTGTGCCCCTATGTTCGGTGTGTAGCTTTACACACAGAGGTGTCTCTGTACGAGCCAAGAATGTTCCTAAGAGATGAGACACACTAACGTCTCCTACAGAGCATAGACCTGTCCATGTGGTTTTTCCTTCCCCTCTGAGATGGGTCCCCGAGGTCCACCCCAGCTCTGGGGATAGAGCCCCTGAGAAAAGATCTCCAGGAACCGCTGTTTGCCCAGGCTGGGAAACGCAGTTCACAGGAGGCCAGGCAAGCGAGCCTCCCACAGGGAAAAATAGGCCTTACTGTCCCTGGAGGAGCACGCTGCCAGAGTGTGTGACACCTGACTGGTGCCTTACTGACCTCACCTCCGCCACTGCATGGCCATCCAAACCAGGACCCAGGCCTACTTGGAGAAGGGTTTGGGTGCGGATTTGTAAAAACTGCCAAGGGTTACAGCAATGAGAAGTCTCTCAGAGGTAAGGGAGAGCATTGTATGGATTCTTAAGCTGTTGTTTGAATGACAGCTTCAAAGCTGCAAAGAGAGAATCAGGCCCTGTGTGCCCCCTTGTTGGGTACGCAGCTCCACACACAGAGGTATCCCCGTGGAATCCAAGACTTTCCTCACATACTGAGGTTAACTAGAGTTCTCCTACAGAGCAAAGACTTGTCCATGTGGTTTTGCCTTCCTCTGTGCGTGTGGGTCTCCGGGCTCGGCTCCAACTCCGTTGAAATAGCCCCTGAAAAAAGATCTCCAAGAACCACTTTTCCCCTAGGCGGGAAGCGGAGTTCACAGGAAGCGGAACAAGCAAGCCTCCTTCGGGCAAGTAGATGCAGCCAACTAGCCTGTGTTTGGAAGCCTCTATTTGGAAGGAATGGTTAGCTTCTCCAAAAGAAGACCTCCAGATCTGCTCAGAAGATGGAAATTCCAGAGGCAGGGTCGAGGTTCCTGACTGTCCTTTACCAGCCTTGCAAAGACATTTCTAGATTCTAGCGTTATTTTCCATGAAGGAGCAGGCTTCAGGAATATGTCAGACTTGACTGGCGCCTTACTGGCCTCAGCTCAGCTATCGCCTTTCCGTTCAAACTAGGACAAGGGCCTACTTGGTGAAGGGTAAGGGTCTGCTTCTTTCCAAACTGCCAAAGGCTACAGCAAAGAGACCTCTGTCAAAGAGAGGGAAGTGGAAGCGGATGGATTCTCAAACAGGTGCTTTGCCACAAAGCATCTGTACCCCACGGAGAGAATCAGGCTGCATTTGCCCCTATGTTGGGTGTGTAGCTTCAAACACAGAGGTGTTTCTATAGGAGCCCAGAATGTTCCTGGGAGATGAGGTTCACTAGAGCTCTGCTACAGAGCATAGACCTGTCCATATGGTTTTGCCTTCCCCTGTGAGTTGGGTTCCCGATGTTCGCCCCAGCTCCGAGGAAGAAACCCCTGAGAAAACACCTCCAGGAACTGCTTTTCGTCCAGACTGGGAAATGCAGTTCACAGAAGGCAAGGCAAGCGAGCCTCCTGCAGAGAAAAAGAGGCCTTACTGCCCCTGGAGGAGCAGGCTGCCAGAGTGTGTGAGACCTGACTGGTGCCTTACTGGCCTCAGCTCCGCCATTGCATGTTCCTCTGAACTAGGACCCAGGCCTACTAGGAGAAGGGTTTGGGTGCGGATTTCTAAAAAACTGCCAAGGGCTACAGCAATGAGAACTCTCTCAGAGATAAGGGAGAGAATTGTATGGATTCTCAAGCTGTTTTCTGAACGACAGTGTTAAACCTTCACAGAGGGAATCAGGCTCTCTGACCCCATAAGTTGTCCCTGTAGGAACCAAGAACGTTCGTCAAAGACTGAGGTTCACTAGAGCTCTCTTAGAGAGCAAAGACTTGTTCATGTAGTTTTGCTTTCCTCTGTATGTGTGGGTCTCCGGGCATAACCTCAGCTCCGTGGAAACAACCCCTGAGCAAAGATCTCCAAGATCTGCTTTTCCCCCATGCTGGGAACCAGGGATCATAGGAGGCAGGAAAAGCAAGCCTCCTTCGGGCAAGAAGAGGCAGCCAACTAGCCTGTGTTTGGAAGCCTATATTTGCAAGGAATGGGTTAGCTTCTCCAGAAGGAGACCTCCAGATCTGCTCAGAAGATAGATATTCCAGAGGCAGGGTCGAGGTTCCTGACTGCCCTTTGCCAGCCTTGCAAAGACATTCCTAGATTCTAGCGCTATTTTCCATGAAGGAGCAGGCATCGGGAATATGTCAGAGTTGACGGGTGCCTTACTGGCCTCAGCTCAGCTATTGCCTTTCCTTTCAAACTAGGATCAGGGCCTACTTGGTAAAGGGTAAGGGTCTGCTTCTTTCCAAACTGCCAAGGGACACAGCAATGAGACCTCTGTCAAGGCGAGGGAAGCGTAAGCGGATGGATTCTCAAACAGGTGCTTTGCCACAAAGCATCAGCACCCCACGGAGAGAATCAGGCTCCCTGTGCCCCTATGTTCGGTGTGTAGCTTTACACACAGAGGTGTCTCTGTACGAGCCAAGAATGTTCCTAAGACTTGAGATTCACTAAGGTCTCCTACAGAGCATAGACTTGTCCGTGTAGTTTTGCCTTCCCCTGTGAGTTTGGTCCCCGAGGTCCACCCCAGCTCCGGGGAAACAACTCCTTAGAAAAGATCTCCAGGAACCGCTTTTCGCCCAGGCTGGGAAACGCAGTTCACAGGAGGCAAGGCAAGCGAGACTCCTGCAGGGAAAAAGAGGCCTTACTGTCCCTGGAGGAGCAGGCTACCAGAATGTGTGACACCTGACTGGTGCTTTACTGACCTCAGCTCCGCCATTGCATGGCCATCCAAACCAGGACCCAGGCCTACTTGGAGAAGGGTTTGGGTGCGGATTTCTAAAAACTGCCAAGGGCTACAGCAATGAGAACTCTCTCAGTGGTAAGGGAGAGCATTGTATGGATTCTCAAGCTGTTGTTTGAATGACAGCTTCAAAGCTGCAAAGAGAGAATCAGTCTCTCTGTGCCCCCTTGTTGGGTACGCAGCTTCACACACAGGGGTGTCTCCATAGGAGTCAAGAACGTTCCTGACAGAGTAAGTTTCACTTAGAGGTCTCCTGGAGAACAAAGACTTGTCCATGTGGTTTTCCTTCCCCTGTGCAATTGGGTCTCTGGTCTCGGCCCCAGCTCCATGGAAAAAACCCCTGAGAAAAGATCTTCAATATCCGCTTTTCCCAGAGCCTGGGAAGCTGGGTTCATAGGAGGCAGGAAAAGCAAGCCTCCTTCGGGCACGAAGAGGCAGCCGACCGGCCTGTTTTTGGAAGTCTCAATATGGAAGGAATGAGTTAGATTCTCCTAAAGGAGACCTCCAGATCTGCTTAGAAATCGGTAATTCCAGAGGCAGGGTGCAGGCTCCTGACTGCCCTTTGCCAGCCTTGCAGAGACATTCCTAGATTCCAGCGTTATTTTCCATGAAGGAGCAGGCTTCGGGAATATGTCAGACTTGACTGGCGCCTTATTGGCCTCAGGTCAGCTCTTGCCTTTCCTTTCAAACTAGGACAAGGGCCCACTTTATGAAAGGTAAGGGTCCTCTTCTTTCCAAACTGCCAAGGGCTACAGCAATGAGACCTCTGTCAAGGCGAGGGAAGCGTAAGCTGATAGATTCTCAAGCAGGTGCTTTGCCACAAAGCATCAGCACCCCATGGAAAGAATCTGGCTCCCTTTGCCCCTACGTTGCGTGTGTAGCTACACACACAGAGGTGTCTCGATAGGAGCCAAGAATGTTCCTGAGAGAGGAGGTTCACTGTTGGGGGCCAGAGTGAGGCACTCCACCCATGGCAAAGGTCATGAGGAAGGAGGCTCGACATACGCAAAGGCGGGATCGAGCCTCAGGAGTCCCCCTGGAAATCCTCGAGCATCTACCCCCATCACCAGAGCCTGCCTACCTTACTACTTTGTGCTCTCACCTACACCTCTGACTTTACGGGGGGCTGTCCCCCACCACCTCTTTCGGAGAAGGAGTTAACCTAGAGCTCCAGTTGATAAAAACCCCTGGGTGTGACAAGAGTGTTTTAACCTACAAACTCCTCTGAAGGTTCTCTAGCCTGCCTGACAGGCTTGTCCGGCCACATGTGATTGCTCACAGCCTCCCAACCATGAGAGGCACGAGATGCTTTAAACCTTCTAAAAACAGGTTCCTTAGAAAAGTTAGAAAATTATTAGTATAAGTATAATGGGCTGATTAGAAATCATATTGGTGAAGGGTTTTTCATTTGTTGAGCTGATGTTTACTGCTAAGTCTCCACATCCCCTGCCCTTATACACATTAATGAATATATAGAAGAAATAAGTATTAACCTTTGATATAAATCACGTTAGACCTTAGGCTAAGTAAATTCTTTCCTTAACTAAAACCCACTACACCCTCACCCTATAGGAATGTAACTTTATTTGGGTGGCGTCTGTTTTAAGAATAATCACCCCTGGAGAAATAAGTGTCCTGGTTGACTGACCGCTGTCACAAGGAGAGGGTCGTAAATTGTCAGCAGGCCCCCCGGCCAGAAGATGATGTAACACCCCTAAGACCTCTGTATACTTTTGTATGAAGCACCTGACTTTGATAAAAGTCAGGACTGCTGACCCCACGTGACTTTTGCATAACATCTCAGTGTATAAAAGTAGACCATGGAAAATAAAGAATTGGGATCAGTTTCTCGAAATACTGGTCTCCCCATGTCTCTCTCTCTCTCTCTCTCACTCTGGTTGAGTCTCCATCTGGAGCGCGGAACCCACCAAGCTTACTAATTTTGCCTGGGCTTCTAAGATCCGACCGGGGAGGCCTCAGTGTCTCCTCTCCTTCGGGAGAACGGAAGGACGCCTGCGGCCTACGTAAGTGGTGCAAGCTTCTTGTCTTGAAGTTTTATTGGTCCCCCGCGTAAACCAAGCTACTCAGCCTCTTTTCTCCACTGAATTTTCCTACTGAGCTATCCTCATTTTATTACTCTTTATATCCTTAATTAACGTTTAATTAAGCAGTTGTTCCCTGACCCTCGCCTACGCCGTCTCTGCTTCGAATACCCTGGATCAGCTGGGGCTGGACCCCGGCAGTTCACTAGAGATCTCCTACAGAGCATAGACCTGTCCATTTGGTTTTGCCTTCCCCTGTGAGTTGGGTCCCCGAGGTCCGCCCCAACTCCGGGGAAACAGCCCCTGAGAAAAGATCTCCAGGAACTGCTTTCCGCCCAGGCTGGGAAACGCTGTTCACAGGAAGTAAGGCAAGCGAGCCTCCTGAAGGGAAATAGAGGCCTTACTGTCCCTGGAGGAGCAGGCTGCCAGAGTGTGTGACACCTGACTGGTGCCTTACTGGCCTCAGCTCCGCTATTGCATGTTCATCTGAACTTGAACCCAGGCCTACTTGGAGAAGTGTTTGTGTGCCGATTTCCAGAAACTGCGAAGGGCTACAGCAATGATAACTCTCTCAGTGGTAAGGGAGAGAATTGTGTGAATTCTCAATTTGTTGTTTGAACGACAGCGTCAAAGCTGCACAGAGAGAATCAGGTCTCTGTGTCTCTATGTTGGCTATGCAGCTTCCCACACAGAGATGTCCCCGTTGGAGCCAAGAACATTCCCCATAGAGTGAGGTTCACTAGAGCACTCCTAGAGAGCAAAGACTTATCCATGCGGTTTTCCCTTCCCCTGTGCGTGTGGGTCTCCGGGATCGGCCCCTGCTCCGTGGAAACAGCCTCTGAGAAAAGATCTCCAAGAACCTCTTATCCCCCAGGCTGGGAAGCGGAGTTCGCAGGAGGTGGGATAAGCAAGTTTCCTTCGGCAAGAAGAGACAGCCAACCGGCCTGTGTTTGGAAGCCTATATTTGCAAGGAATGGGTTAGTTTCTCCTGACCGAGACCTCCGGATGTGCTGAGAAGTTAGAAATTCCAGAGGCAGGGTCGAGGTTCCTGACTGCCCTTTGCCAGCCTTGCAAAGACATTCCCAGATTCTAACGTTATTTTCCATGAAGGAGCAGGCATCGGGAATATGTCAGACTTGACTGGCGCCTTACTGGCCTCAGCTCAGCTACTGCCTTTCCATTCAAACAAGGCCAAGGGCCTACTTGGTGAAGGGTAAGGGTCAGCTTCTTTCCAAACTGCCAAGGACTACAGCAATGAGACCTCTGTCAAGGTGAGGGAAGCCTATGCGGATGGATTCTTAGCAGGTGCTTTGCCACAAAGCATCAGCACCCACGGAGAGAATCAGACTCCCTTTGCCACTATGTTGGGTGTGTAGCTTCATGCACAGAGGTGTCTCTGTAGAAGCCAAGAATGTTCCTGAGAGATGAGGTTCACTAGAGCTCTCCTACAGAGCATAGACCTGTCCATGTGGTTTTGTCTTCCCCTGTGAGTTGGGCCCCCGAGGTCCGACCCAGCTCCAGGGAAACAGCCCCTGAGAAAAAATCTCCAGGAACAGCTTTGCGCCCAGGCTGGGAAATGCAGTTCACAGGAGGCAAGGCAAGCGAGCCTCCTGCAGGGAAAAAGAGGCCTTACTGCTCCTGGACGATCAGGCTGCAAGAGTGTGTGAGACCTCACTTGTGCCTTACTGGCCTCAGCTCCGCCGTTGCCTGTTGTTCCGAGCTAGGACCCAGGCCTACTTGGAGAAGGGTTAGGGTGCGGATTTCTACAAACTGTCAAGGACTACAGCAATGAGAATTCTCTTAGCAGTAAGGGAGAGCATTGTATGGATTCTCAAGCTGTTGTTTGAATGACAGCTTCAAAGCTACACAGAGAGAATCAGGGTCTCTGTTCCCCTATTTTGGCTGTGCAGCTTCACACACAGAATTTGACTCTGTTGGAGCCAGAAATATTCCTGAAAGACTTAGGCTCACCAAAGCTGTCCTCCAGAGCAAAGACATTGGATGTGGTTTTGCCTTCCCTTGCCAGTATGGGTCCCCTAGCTTGGCCCCAGCTCCGGGGATACAGCCTCTGAAAAAAATCTTGCAAGAAGCGATTTTTCCTCCAGGCTCTTAAGCAGAATTCGCAGTTTGCAAGTTAAGGAAGCCTGCTTCGTGGAAGAGCAAGCAGCCAAACGGCCCTGTGTTAGGAAGCCTGTATTTGAAAGGAATAGGTTAGCTTCTACAGCGGGAGAACCTCAGATTTGCTCAGGGGGCTGAAATACTAGAGTCAGGGTCGAGGTTCTCCCTTGTCCTTTGCGCACCTTGCAAAGACATTCCTAGCTTCTAGCGTTAGTGTCCCTGTAGTAGCAGGCTGCAGGAGCGTGTGATAAATGACTGCCGCGTTCCTGTCCTCAGCTCCGCTATTGACTTTCTATTCGAACTAGAACCCAGGCCTACTTTGAGAGGGGTTAGGGTCCAGTGTTTCCAAACTGCCAAGGGCTACAGCAATGCGAGCTCTGTCAGAGGTAAGAAAAGAGCAATTGGTTGGATTCCTCAGCTGCTGCGTGGCTGCACAGCTTCCGCGCTGCATGGAGAGCATGAGGCTCCTTGTGGCCCTATTTTGGGTACGCAGCAACATGCACACAGAATGTCTGTGTTCACTTATGTACAGGCTTATGTACACTAGAGCTCTCCTACAGAGCAAAGACCACTCAGTGGGCTCCAAGAGATACCTGTCGCGGCTCGAGAAGAGAGTGGAGTCCTTTGCTTCCCCTCGAGATGAGGCCTGACTCCCCGGGTGAGTATGGAATGCAACCCCAAATCCCTGTCGCCTATGGAGAGGAACATTAAGTCCTGGATACAAGCCTAGATGAGGTCTAGTTTGCCCTTCAGTGAATGGAGCCCAATCCACAGCTCTCCCTGGCAACTCGAATGGAAGATTAGACTTCCTGGGCCAACACAAGAGGAAGCCTGAATTCCCCGTCGTAACTCGAGAATCCCACCGAAACTCAAGAAAATCCACGTGCTTCCCTCGTCATCGCAAGATGAGGCCCTTTGTCCGCTACAGCATCTCAAGAGAAGTCCCACGTTCCATCCTGAAGTGCGAAACGGTACTTGGCACCCTTGATGCGACCCCAAAAGTTCCGCGACATACCAGACTCACTCAAGGGGAACACCGAGGTTCCCGGCACCACTTCATCTGACCCCTTCTCCTCTCCTGATTGCGACAGGAGGGTCGACTCCCCTTCTCTGTCTGCAAGGGGTTCCCGACCTTCCGGGCGCACCTCAGGATGAGGCCGGTCTCATGAGGAAGTTCGAGACGTAGCCTCGTGGGTGGTGCCACATGCCGAAAGACCCCAATTTCACGGTCCACTCTTGAAAAGAACCCGATGCCAGCACACCTCTTTGAAGGAAAACCTGTGGATGAAGGCACAACACGAAGGGGCACTGACACCCGCTTGCATCGTCCAGAAAAACCCGCAGGTCCCACAGACATTTCGACAAGTGGCCTGTCACCCTGTAAACAACTCGAAAGGCAAACGAAGGTCCATTCCTCAACAGAAGACTAGGTGTGACTCTCTTGTCCCTACTCTGCAGGGACCATGGGATCCGAGTCAGAAACGGAGAGGAAGCCTGAGGTTCCTGCGTCCACTCGAGATGAGGCCCTCTTCCATTGCACCACACCCAGTGGAGTCCCGAGAGGCCCCTACCAACTCCACAGTATCCCTGAGTTCTCAGAGGCACAATGAGAAGCTCCCTGAGGTCACAGGCACAAGTCGAGGGAACCCTGGGTTTTCTGCCATGACTCGAGAAAGACCTCGAGAGTGCTTCAAAATGTGTTGAGTCGCGATTCCCCTACCATGACTCGAGAGCCATGACACGCGCCCCCTCTTCAGGCGCATGGAGACCTGACTAACCTGGCACTGCACGAGAGGCTCCCTGAGATCCTCATCGTACCTCGAGAGGAAACCCACACTGCCGCGGCAGCTCGAGTAAACACATGAGACACCCCGGTCATCGCGAGATGAGGGCCTTATATTCCTGCATGGCCTGGAGACCAATCACGAGTCCTCTCTCCAAACTGAAGAGCAGGCTGGACTCCGTTGAGGCCGCTCAGGGGGCTCCAACAGATCCTTGTCGCGACTCAAGAGGAGAGCGGAGTCCTTGGCTTCCCCTCGAGATGAGGTCTGACTCCCCGGGGGAGCCTGGAATGCAACCCCGAGATGCCTGCTTTCCCTGGAGAGGAATAGTAGGTCCTGGACACACGCCTAGGTGAGGTCTCTTCGGCCCTGCAGTGACTCGAGCGCAACCCCCAGCTTTCCCTCGCAACCCGAGGGGAAGATTGGCCTTCCCAGGGCCAACCCAAGAGGAAGCCTGAGATCCCCGTCGTAACTCGAGATTCCCGCCGCAACTCGAGAAAAACCACGTGGTTCCCACCTCTTGGCAAGATGAGGCCCTTGCCCGCCACGGCGTATGAAGGGAAGTCCCCTGTTCCGCCCTGAAGGGTGAAACGGTCGCTGACTGCCTTCCTGCGACCCCCAAGTTCACCGACACGCCGGGTTCCCTAGAGGGGAACACCGAGGGTCCCGGCACCACTTCATCTTAGCCCCTTCTCCCCTCCTGATCGCGACAGGAGAGTCGATTCCCCTGCGTGGTCCGGAAGGGGTTCCCAGCCTTCCCGGCGCACCTCAGGATGAGGCCGGTCTCACAAGGAAATTCGAGACGAGCCACGTGGGTGGTGCCACATGCCAAACGCCCCCGATTCCCCGGTCCGCTCTTAATAAGAACACGATGCCCGGGCACCTCTTCGAAAGCAAACCTGTGGATGAATGCACAACACGAAGGAGTACTGACATCCCCATGCATAGTACGGAAAAACACGCAGATTCCAAACACAGATCGACAAGTGTCCTGTCATCCCTTGAAGAACTAGAGCGGCATGCGGAGTTCCGTTCCTCCAAACAAGAGAAGGCCTGACTCTCCTTTCCCAACTCTGCAGGGACCGTGCGATCGGAGTCAGAAATGTAGATGAAACCTGACGTTCCTGCATCAACTCGAAATGAGGCCCTCTTCCATTGCGCCATACCCAGTGGAGTCCCGAGAGGCCCCTCCCAACTCCACAGTATCCCTGACTTCTCAGAGGCACCCTCAGAAGCTCTATGCGGTCACTGGCACAAGTCGAGTGAACCCAGGGTTTCCTGCTGCATTCTGAGAAAGACCTCGAGAGTCCTTCTTTACCGCGTCTTGAGGCCCGATACCCTACCATGACTGGAGAGCAATGACGCATTTCCCTCGCCACGCCCATTGAAACCTAACTTCCCTGGCGCCACACGAGAGGCTCACTGCGCTCCCCGTCCTACCTCATGAAAACCCCACACTGGCACCTCCGCTCGAGAAAACACATGAGACGCCCCCGTCATCGTAAGATGAGGGCCTTCTTTTCCTACATGACCTAGAGAGCAATCCCGAGTCCACTCTCCAAACTCCACTGGAGGCCTGTCTCCCTTTAGGCCACTCAGTAGCCTCCAAGAGATACACGTCGCTACTCTAGAGGAGAACGGAGTCCGTTGCTTCCCCTCGAGCTGAGGCCTGACTACTTGGATGAGTCTGGAATGGGATCCCGAGATCCGTGTCGCCCCTGTAGAGGAAAACTCGGTCCTGGACACAAGCCTAAATGAGGTCTTTTTTGTCCTGCATTGACTCAAGTGCAATCCCCAGCTCTCCCTCGCAACTCGAATGGAAGATTGGACTTCCCTGGGCCAACACAAGAGGAAACCTGTATTCCCCGTTGTAACTCAAGAATCCTGCCGCAACTCGAGAAAAAACACGTGGGTCCCCCGTCAGCGCTAGATGAGGCCCTTGCCCACTACAGCGTCTCAAGAGAAGACCCAGGTTCCGTCTTGAAGTGTGAAACGGTACTTGGCACCCTTGATGCAACCAGAAAAGTTACCCGACTTACCAGTTTCACTCAAGGGGAGCACCGAGGTTCCCGGCACTACTTCATCTGAGCCCTTTCTCTCCTCCTGATCCCGAAAGGAGGGTCGATTCCCCTGCTTTGTCTGGAAAGGGTTCCCGGACTTTCCTGCGCGCCTCAGAATGAGGCCGATCTCACGAGGAAATTCGAGATGTAGCCTCGTGGGTGGTGCAACATGCTGAAAGACCCCGATTTCCCGGTCCGCACTTGAGGAGAACCCGATGCCCGGACACCTCTTCGAAGGCAACCCTGTGGATGAAGGCACAACAGGAAGGAGCACTGACACCCCCGTGCATCTCCGAAAAACCCGCAGGTTCCACACACATCACGAAAAGTGGTGTCATCATTGAACAACTTGAGATGTAAGCGGAGTTCCATTCCTCCGCAGAACACGAGACCTGACACTCCTGAGCAAACTCAGCAGGGACCCTGCAGTCTGAGTCAGATCCGGCTCCAGGAAGTCAGGAGCAGAACCCTGAGGTTCCTGCCTCAACTCGAGATGAGGCTCTCTTCCATTGCACCAAACCCAGAGGAGTCCCGAGAGGCCTCTCCCAAATCCATAGTATCCCTGATTTCTCAGAGGCACCCTGAGAAGCTCCCTGAGGTCACCGGCACAAGTCAAGGGAACCCAGGGTTTCCTGCCGCAACCCTAGAAAGACATCGAGAGTTCTTTTTCAACCCGTCATGAGGCCCGATTCCCCTACCCTGACTGGAGAGCAATGACGCGCTCCCCCTTGCCCCGCCCATGGAGACCTGACTTCCCTGTTGCCACACGAGAGGCTACCTGAACTCCCCGTCGTACCTCGTGAGAAACCCCACACTGGCGCCACAGCTCGAGAAAACCCACGAGACGCCCCCGTCATCTCAAGATGTGGGCCTTCTTTTCCTGCATGGCCTGGAGAGCAATCCCGAGTCCTCTCTCCAAACTGAAGAGGAGGGTTGACTCCCTTTAGACCACTCAGTGGGCTCCAAGAGATATGCGTCGCAACTCGAGAGGAGAGCCGAGTCCTTTGCTTCCCCTCGAGACGAGGCCTAACTCCCCGGGTGAGTCTGTAATGCAAACCCGAGATCCCTGTCGCCCTTGGAGAGGATCATTGGGTCCTGAACACAAGGCTAGCTGAGGTCGCTTTTGCCCTGCAGTAACTCGAGAGCACTCCCCAGCTTTCCCTCGCAACCCGAATGGAAGATGGACCTCCCTGGGCCAACACAAGAGGAAGCCTGAATTCCCAGTAGTAATTCGAGAATTCCGCCTCAACTCGAGAAAAACCACGTGATTCCCCCGTCATTGCAAGATGAGGCCCTTGCCTGCTCCAGCGTCTCAAGAGTAGTCCCACGTTCTGTCTTGAAGTGCGAAATGATATTTGGCACCCTTAATGCTACCCCAAAAGTTCCCTGACATATGGGTCTCACTCGAGGGGAACACCGAGGTTCCTGGCACCACTTCATCTGAGCCCCTTCTCCCCTCCTGATCGTGAAAGGAGGGTCGATTCCCCTGCTTTGTCTGCAAGGGGTTCCCGACCTTCTCCGCGCACCTCAGATGAGGCTGTCTCATGAGGAAATTCGAGATGTAGCCTCGATGGTGGTGCCACATGCCGAACGACCGCGATTTCCCGATCCGCTCTTGATAAGAACGCAATGCCCAGACACCTATAAGAAGATAGTGTGGATGAAGGCACAACACGAAGGGGCACTGACAACCCCGTGCATCGTCCAGAAAAGACCGCAGGTTACTCTTACAGCTCAACAAGTGCCTGTCACCCAGTGAACAACTCGAGAGGCAAGCGGAGGTCCATTCCTGCACACAAGACGAGGCCTGACTCACCTCTCCCAACTCTGAAGTGACCCTGCAATCGGAGTCCGAAATGGAGAGGAACCCTGAGGTTCCTGACTCCACTCGAGATGAGGCCCTCTTCCATTACACCAAAAATAGTGGAGGCCGGAGAGACCCCTCCCAAATCCACAGTATCCCGACTTCTCAGAGGCACCCTTAGAAGCTCCCTGAGGTCACCGGCACAAGTCGAGGGAACACAGGGTTTCCTGACGCAACCCGAGAAAGACCTCGAAAATCCTCCTTCAACGCGTCTTGAATCCCGATTCCCCTACCATGACTCAAGAGCAATGACGCGTTCCCCCTCGCCACTCGCATGGAGACTTGACTTCCCTGGCGCCACACGAGAGGCTCCCTGAGCTCCCCGTCATACCTCGTGAGAAATCCCACACTGGCTCCCCAGCTCAAGAAAACCCACGAGACGCCTCCGTCATCGCGAGATGAAGGCCTTCTTTTCCTGCATGGCCTGGAGAGCATCTCGAGGCCTCTCTTCAAACTCCACAGGAGGCCTGACTCCCTTTAGGCCACTCTGTGGGCTCAAGAGATACCCGTTGGGACTCAAGAGGAGAGCGGAATTCTTTGCTTCCCCTATATACCAGGCCTAACTCCACAGGTGAGTCTGGAATGCAACCCCGAGATCCCTGTCGCCCCTGGAGAGGAACATTAGGTCCTAGACACAAGCATAGATGAGGTCTCATTTGCCCTGAAGTGACTCGAGAGCAATCCCCTGCTCTCCCTCGCACCTCGAATGGAAGAATGGACTTCCCTGGGACAACACAAGAGGAAGCCTGAATTCCCCGTCGTAATTCGAAAATCCCGCCGCAACTCGAGAAAAACCACGTGGTTCCCCCGTCATCGCAAGATGAGGCCCTTGCCAGCTACAGCGTCTCAGGAGAAGCCCCACGTTCCATCTTGAAGTTTAAAACGATAATTGGCAACCTTGATGTTACCACAAAAGTTCCCCGACACCCTGGTCTCACTCGAGGGGAACACCAAGGTTCGGTGCACCGCTTGTTCTGAGCTCCTTATCCCCTCCTGATCACGACGGGAGGGTCGATTACCCTGCTTTGTCTGGAAGGGGTTCCGGACCTTCCCGGCGCACCTCAGGATGAGGCCGGTCTCATGAGGAAATTCAAGACGTAGCCTTGTGGTTGGTGCCACACGCCGAAAGACCCCGATTTCCGTGTCTGCTCTTGATAAGAACCCAATGCTAGGACACCTCTTCGAAGGCAATCCTGTGGACGAAGGCACAAAACGAAGGGGTCTGACACCCTCCTGCATCGTTGGAAAAGCCCGCAAGTTCCACATACAGATCGACAA
Source organism: Bubalus kerabau (assembly GCF_029407905.1). Classification (NCBI taxonomy): domain Eukaryota; kingdom Metazoa; phylum Chordata; class Mammalia; order Artiodactyla; family Bovidae; genus Bubalus; species Bubalus kerabau. The sequence goes on from NC_073633.1 coordinate 1,228,127, forward strand.
GTGGCCTGTCACCCCATGAACAACTCGAGAGGCAAGAGGAGTTCAATTCCTCCACACAAGACGAGGCCTGACTCTCCTGTCCCAACTCTGCATGGACACTGAGATCCGATTCAGAAATGGAGAGGAACACTGAGGTTCCTGCCTCAACTCGAGATAAGGCCCTCTTCTACTGCACCAAACCCAGTGGAGTTCGGAGCGGCCCCTCCCAACTGCACAGTATCCCTGACTTCTCAGAGGCACCCTGAGAAGCTCCCTGAGGTCACGGGCATAAGTCGAGGGAACCCAGGGTTTCCTGCCATAACCTGAGAAAAACCTCGAGAGTCCTTCTTCACGCGTCTTGATGCCCGATTCCCCTACCATGACTGGAGAAAAATGACGCGCTCCCCCTCGCCACGCGCATGAAGATCTGACTTCCCCGGCACCACATGAGAGGCTCCCTGAGCTCCCCATCGTACCTCGTGAGAAACCCCACACTGGCGCCGCAGCTCGAGAAAACCCACGAGACGCCCCTGTCATGGTGAAATGAGGGCCTTCTTTCCTGCATGACCTGAAGAGCAATCCCGAATCCTCTCTCCAAACTCCAAAGGAGGCTTGACTCCCTTTAGGTCACTCAGTGGGCTCCAAGAGATACTCGTCGATACTCAGGAGGAGAGCGGTGTCCTTTGATTCCCCTCGAGATGAGGCCTGACTACGAGGGTGAGTCTGGAATGCAACCCTGGATCCCTGTCGCCCCTGGAGAGGAACCTTAGGTCCTGGACAAAAGCCTAGAGGAGGTCTCTTTGGCCTTGCAGTGACTCAAGCGCAACCCCTAGCTTTCCCTTGCAACTCGAACAGAAGATTGGCCTTTCTGGGCCAACACAAGAGGAAGCCTGAATTTCCAGTCGTAATGCGAGAAACCCGCCGCAAATCGAGAAAAATCATGTGGTTCCCCGTATTGCAAGATGAGGCCCTTGCCCCCTACAGCATCTCAAGAGAAGTCTCACATTCCGTCTTGAAGTGCAAAACAGTACTTGGCACCCTTGATGCGACCCCAAAAGTTCCCCTATATACCGATCTCACTAGAGGGGACACTGAAGTTCCCGGCACCACTTCATCTGAGGCCTTTCTCCTCTCCTGATCGCGACAGGAGGGTCGATTCCCATGCTTTGTCTGCAAGGGGTTCCCGACGTTCCCCGTGAACCTCCGGATGAGGCCGGTCTCATGAGGAAATTCGAAAAGTAGCCTCATGGTTGGTGCCATATGCTGAAAGATCCCGAATTCCCGGTCCACTCTAGATAAGAACCTGACGCCCGGACATCTCTTCGAAGGCAACCCTGTGGATGAAGGCACAACACGAAGGGACACTGACATCCCCATGCATCGTCTAGAAAAACCCGCCGATTCCACTCACAGCTCCAAATGTGGACTGTCACCCCGTGAACAACTCGAGAGGCAAGTGAAGTTGCATTCCTTCACACAAGACGAGGCCTTACTCTCCTGGCCCAACTCTTCAGGGACCCTGCGATCGGAGTCAGAAATGGAGAGGAACCCTGAGGTTCCTGCCTCAACTAGAGAAGAGGCCCTCTTCCATTGAACCAAACTCAGTGGTGTCCCGAGAGGCCCCTCCCAACACCACAGTATCCCTGAATTCTCAGAGGCTCCCTGAGAAGCTACCTGAGGTCACTGGCACAAGTCGAGGGAACCCAGAGTTTCCTGAAGTAACCCGAGAAAGACTTGGAGAGTCCTTTTTCAACGTCTCTTGATGCCCGATTCCCCTACCATGTCTCCAGAGCAAGGACGCGCTCCCCTCGCCACAAGCACGAAAATTGACTTCCCTAGTACCACACAAGAGGCTCCCTGAGTACCCCATCGTACCTCGTGAGAAAACCCACAGTGGCGCCGCAGTTCGAGAAAAACCACAAGATGCCCCCATCAAGGAGAGATGCGGGCCTTCTTTTCCTGCCTGACCTGGAGAGCAATCCCTGGTCCTCTCTCCAAACTTCACAGGAGGATTGACTCCCTTTAGGCCACTCAGTTGGGTCCAAGAAATACCCGGTGCGACTCGAGAGGAGAGCGGAGTCCTTTGCTTCCCTGGAGACGAGGCCTGACTCCCCGGGTGAGTTTGGAATGCAACCCCGAGATCACTGTCGCCCCTGGAGTGGAACATTATGTCCTAGACACAAGCCTAGATGAGGTCTATTTTGCCCTACAGTGACTCGAGAGCAACCTCCATCTCTCCCTCACAATTTGAATGGAAGATTGGTCTTCCCAAGGTCAACACAAGAGGAAGTCTGAATTTCCGATCGTAATTCGAGAATTCAGCCTCAAGTCTTAAAAACCATGTGGTTCCCCCTTCATCGCAATATGAGGCCCTTGCCAGCTAGAGTCTCAAGAGAAGTCCCACGTTCCATCTTAAAGTTCGAAATGCTACTTGGCACCCTTGATGTGACCCAAAAGTTCCCCAACATACCGGTCTCACTCCAGGGGAACACGGAAGTTCCCGGAGTCTCCAGGGAAGTCCCATGTTCCGTCCTTAAGTGCGAAACGGTAATTGACACCCTTGATGCGACCGCAAAAGTTCGCCGACACGCTGGGTTCCCTCGAGGGGAACACCGAGGGTCCCGGCACCACTTCATCTGAGCCCCTTCTCCCCTCCTGATCGCGACAGGAGAGTCGATTCCCCTGCTTTCTCTGGAAGGGGTTCCCGGCCTTCCTGGTGCACCTCAGGATGAGGCCGGTCTCAGGAGGAAATTCGAGACTAGCCATGTGTGAGGTGCCACGTGCCGAACAACCCCGATTTTCCGGTCCGCTCTTGATAAGAACCCGATGCCCGGACACCTCTTCGAAGGAAACCCTGTGAGTGAAGGCACAACACGAAGGGGCACTGACACCCCCGTGCATCATCCGGAAAAACCCGCAGGGTCTACTCACAGCTTGACAAGGGGCGTGAGACTCCCGGAACAACTCGAGAGGCAACCAGAATTCCATTCCTCAGACAAGACGAGGCATGACTCTCCTGTCCCAACACTGCAGGGACCGTGCAGTCGGAGTCAGAATCGGAGAGGAAGCCTGAGGTTCCTGCCTCCCTTCGAGATGAGGCCCTCTTCCATTGCGACGAACCCAGCAGAGTCCCGAGAGGCCCCGCCAACTCCACAGCATCCCTCACCTCTCAGAGACACCCTGGGAAGTTCCCTATAGTCCCCTGCAGAAGTCGAGGGAAACGAGGGATTCCCGCCGCCACCCGAGAAAGACCTCGAGAGTCCTTCTTCAACGCGTCTTGAGGCCCTAGTCGCATCCCATGACTCGAGAGTGATGACCAGCTCCCCCTCGCCATGCGCATGGAGACATGAGTTCCATGGCGCCGCACGAGAGGCTCCCTGAAGTCCTCGTCATGCCTCGTGAGAAAACCCCCACGGGCGCTGCAGCCTGAGGAAACCCATGAGACGCCCCCGTCCTCACGAGCTGAGGGCCTTCTTTTCCTGCCTGGCCTGGAGAGCAATCCCGAGTCCTCTCTCCAAACTGAAGAGGAGGCTCGACACCCTTGAGTCCACTCATTGGGCTTCAAGAGATCCGTGTCGCGACTTGAGAGGAAAGCGGAGTCCTCTGCTTCCCCTCGAGGCGAGGCCTGACTCCCCGGGGGAGTCTGGAATGCAAACCCGAGATCCCTGTCTTCCCTTGAGAGGAATATTAGGTCCTGGACACACGCCTCGATGAGGTCTCTTTGGCCCTGTAGTGACTCGAGCAGAACCCCCAGCTTTCCCTCGCAACTCCAGGGGAAGATTGGGCTTCCCAGGGCCAACCCAAGAGGAAGCCTGAAATCCCCGTCGTTTTCGAGAATCCAGACGCAACTCGAGAAAAACGACGTGGTTCCAACGTCTTCACAGGATGAGGCCCTTGCCCGCTACAGCGTCTCCAGGGAAGTCCCATGTTCCGTCCTGAAGTGGGAAACGGTACTTGGCTCCCTTGATGCGACCCCTAAAGTTCCCTGAAACACCGGCTTCCCTCGAGTGGAACACCTAGAGTCCCGGCCCCACTTCATCTGAGCCCCATCTCCCCTCCTGATCGCGACAGGAGAATCCATTCCCCTACTTTGTGTGGAAGGGGTTCCCGGCCTTCCCGGCGCACCTCAGGATGATGCTGGTCTCACGAGGAAATTCGAGATGAGCCACGTGTGTGGTGCCACATGCCGAACGACCCCGATTTCCCGGTCCGCTCTTGAAATGAACCCTATACCCGAACACTTCTTTGAAGGCAACCCTGTGGGGGAAGACACAAAATGAAGGGGCAATGACACCCCCGTGCATCTTCTGGAAACACCCGCAGGTTCCACACACAGCTCGACAAGGGGCCTGAGACCCACTGAACGACTCGAGAGGCAAGCAGAGTTCCATTACTCAGACAAGATGAGGCCTGACTCTCCTGTCCCAACCCTGCAGGGACCCTGCGGTCGGAGTCAGAAATGGAGAGGAAGCCTGAGGTTCCCGCCTCCAATCGAGATGAGGCCCTCTTTCATTTCGTCAAACCTAGTGGAGTCCCGAGAGGCCCCTCTAACTCCTCAGTATTCCTCACCTCTCAGAGGCACCTGGGAAGTTCACTAAGGTCCCCGGTAGAGGTCGAGGGAAACGAGTGTTTCCCACCCCAACCCAAGAAAGACCTCGAGAGTCCTTCTTACATGCGTCTTGAGGCCCTAGTCCCTCCCATGACTCCAGAGCAATGACGCGATCTGCCTGGCCACACGCATGGAGGCCTGACTTCTCTGGCGCTGCACGAGAGGCTCCCTGATCTCCCCATCATATCTCGTGAGAAACCCCACACTGGCGCCACAGCTCGAGAAAACCCATGAGACACTCCCGTCATCACGAGAGGAGGGCCATCTTTAACTGCATGGTATGCAGATCAAGCGTGAACCTTCTGTCCAAGCTACACAGGACGCTTGACTCCCTTTAGGCCACTCATTGGGCTCCAAGAGTTACATGTCGCGACTCGAGAGGATAGTGGAGTCCTTTGCTTCCACTCGAGACGAGGCGTGACCCACCGGGTGAGACTGGAATGCGACCCCGATATCCCTGTCGCCCCTGGAGAGGAACATTACGTCCTGGACCCAAGCCTAGATGAGGACTCTTTGCCCTGAAGTGACTCGAGAGCAACCCACAGCTCTCTCTGACAAGTTGAATGGAAGATTGGACTTGCTGGGCCAACACAAGAGGAAGCCTGAATTCCCCGTCGTAACTCGAGAATCCCGCCACATCTCGAGAAAAACCACGTGTTTCGCTCGTCATCGCAATATGAGGCCCTTGCCCGCTAGAGCATCTCCAGAGAATTCCCACGTTCCGTCTTGAAGTGCGAAACTGTACTTGGCACCCTTGAGGCGACCTCAAAAGTGCCGTGACATACCGGTCTCACTCGAGGGGACCACCGAGGTTCCCGGCACCACTTCATCTGAGCCCCTTCTCCCCTTCTGATCGCGACCGGTAGGTCGATTCCCGTGCTTTGTCTGCAAGGGTTTCCCTACCTTCCCGGCGAACCTCAGGATGAGGCCGGTCTCCTGAGGAAATTCGAGATGTAGCCTCGTGGGTGGTACCACATGCTGAAAGACCCCAATTTTCTGGTACGCTCTTGAAAAGAACCCGATGCCCGGACACCTCTTTGAAGGCAACCCTGTGGATGAAGGCACAACACGAAGGGGCACTGACACCCCTCTGCATCATCCGGAAAAACCCACAGGTTCCACACACAGCTCAACAAGAGGCCTGTCACTCCATGAACAACTCGCAAGGAAAGCGGAGATCCATTCCTCCACAGAAGACGAGGCGTGACTCTCTTGTCCATACTCTGCAGGTACTCTGCGACCCGAGTCAGAAATGGAGAGGACCCCTGAAGTTCCTGCCTGCATACGAGATGAGGCCCTCTTCAATTGCACCAAACCCAGTTGAGTAACGAAAGGCCCCTCCCAAATCCACAGTGTCCCTGACTTCTCAGAGGCACCCTGAGAAGTTGCCTGAGGTCACCGACACAAGTCGAGGGAACCCAGGGTTCCCTGCCGCAACCCGAGAAAGACCTCGAGAGTCCTTCTTCAATGCGTCTTGAGGCCCGATTCGCCTACTATGACTCGAGAGCAATCACGCACTCCCCTTCACCACACGCACGGAGACCTGACGTCCCTAGCACCACACGAGAGGCTCTCTGAGCTCCCCGTTGTACCTCGTGAGAAATCTGATACTGGGGCCACAGCTGGAGAAAACCCACGAGACGCCCCCGTCATCGCAAGATGAGGGCCTTTTTTCCTTCATGGCCAGGAAAACAATCCCGAGTCATCTCTCCAAACTCCATAGGAGGCTTCACTCCCTTTACGCCACGCAGTGGGCCCCAAGAGATACCCGTCGCGACTTGACAGGAGAGCGGAGTCCTTTTTTTCCCCTCAAGACGAGGCCTGACTCTCCGGGTGAGTCGAGAATGCAACCCTGAGGTCCCTGTCGGCCCAGTAGTGGAACAATAGGTCCTGGACACAAGCGTAGATGATGTCTATTTTGCCCTGCAGTGACTGGAGAGCAATCCCCAGTTTTAACTCGCAACTCGAATGGAATACTGGATTTTCCTGGCGCCACACAAGAGGCTCCCTGAGATCCCCGTGGTACTTCATGAGACACCCCACACTGGCGCCGCAGCTCGAGAAAACCCACGAGATGCCACCGTCATCTCGAGATGAGGGCCTTCTTTTCCTGCATGGCCTGGAGTCCAATCCCGAGTCCTCTCTCCAAACTCCACAGGAGGCTTGACTCCCTTTAGTACACACAGTGGGCTCCAAGAGATACCCATCGCGACTCGAGACGAGAGCGGAATTCTTTGCTTACCCTCGAGGTGAGAACTGACTCCCCGGATGAGTCTGGAATGCAAACCCGAGATCCCTGTCGCCCCTGGAGAGCAACATTAGATCCTGGACACAAGCCTAGATTAGGTCTCTTTTGCCCTGCAGTGACTCTAGCGCAATCCCCAGCTCCCCCTCGCAACCCGAATGGAAGATTGGATTTCAAGGCCAACAAGAGGAAGCCTAAATTCCCGGTCATAACTCGAGAATCCCGCCGCATCTTGAGCAAAACCACGTGGTTCTCCCGTCATCGTAAGATGAGGCCCTTGCCCGCTACAGCGTTTCAAAAGATGTCCCAGGTTCCGTCTTGAAATGCGAAACGGTACTTGGCACCCTTGATGCGACCCCAAAAGTCCCCCAACACGCCGGTCTCACTCAAGGGGAACACCGAGGTTCCCGGCACCACTTCATTTAAGCCCCTTCTCCCCTCCTGATCGTGACCGGTGGGTCGATTCCCCTGCTTTGTCTGCAAGGGGGCCCGACCTTCCCTGCACAACTCAGGATGAGGCCGGTCTCATGGGGAAATTCGATACGTAGCTTTGTGGGTGGTGCCGCTTGCTGAAAGACTCCAATTTCCCGGTCCGCTCTTGATAAGAATCCGATGCTCGGACACCTCTTGGAAGGCAGCCTTGAGTATGAAGGTACAACACGAAGGGGCACTAACACACCTGTGCATCATCCGGAAAAACGGGCAGGTTACATACACAGCTCGACAAGTGGCCTGTCACCTCGAGAACAACTCGAGAGGCAAGAGGAGTCCCATCCTCCAGAAAAGACGAGGCCTGACTCTCCTGTACCAACATGCAGGGACCTTGCGATCTGAGTCAGAAATGGAGAGGAACACTGAGGTTCCTGCTTCAACTCGAGATGAGTCCGTCTTACATTCCACCAAATGCAGAGGAGTCTCGAGAGGCCCCTCCAAACTGCACAGTATCCCTGACTTCTCAGAGGCACTCTGAGAAGCTCCCTGAGGTCGCAGGCACAAGTCAAGGGAACCCTGGGTTTTATGCAGTGACCCGAGAAAGACCTTGAGAATCCTTCTTCAACCCGTCTTGAGGCCCGATTACCCTACCATGACTCGAGAGCAATGACGATCTCCCCCTAGCCATCTCATGGGGACCTGACTTCCCTGGCGCCACACGAGAGGCTCCCTGAGCTCCCTCTCGTACCTCGTCAGAAACCCGGCACTAGCGCGGCAGTCTAGAAAACCCACGAGACACCGCCGTCATCGCGAGATGAGGGCCTTCTTTTCCTGCATGGCCTGGAGAGGAATCCCGAGTCCTCTATCCAAACACCACAGGAGGCTTGACTCCCTTTATGGCACACAGTGGGCTCCAAGAGATACCATCGCGACCCAAAAGGACAGCAGAGTTCTTTGCTTCCCCTTGAGATGAGGCCTGATTCCCCGGGTGAGTCTGGTATGCAAGCCCGAGATCCCTGTCGCCCCTAGGGACGAACATTAAGTCCTGGACACAAGCCTAGATGAGGTATATTTTGCCCTGCAGTGACTCGAGGGCAATCCCCAGCTCTCCCTTGAAACTCGAATGGAAGATAGGACTTCCCTGGGCCAACACATGAGGAAGACTGTATTCCCTGTCAAAACTCGAGAATCCCGCCACAACTCGAGAAACGCCACGTGGTTCCCCCGTCATCGCAAGATGAGGCCCTTGCCCCCTACAGCGTCTCAAGAGAAGTCCCACGTTCCGTCTTGAAGTGCGAAAAGGTATTGGCACCCTTGATGCGACCTCAAAAGTTCCTCGCCACACCAGTCTGACTCAAGGTGAACACCGAGGTTCCCAGCACCACTACATCTGGGCCCCTTCTCCCCTCCTGATCGCGACAGGAGGGTCGATTCCCCTGTTTTGTCTTGAAGGGGTTCCCGCCTTTCCCGGTGCATCTCAGGATGAGGCCGGTCTCACGAGGATATTCGAGACATAGCCTCGTGGATGGTGACACATGCCGAAAGACCCCGATTTCCCGGTCCGCTCTTGATAAGATCCCAATGCCCGGACACCTCTTTGAAGATAACCCTTTTGATGAAGGCACAACACGAAGGGGCACTGACACCCCCGGGTATCGTCTGCAGAAACCCGCAGGTACCACACACAGCTCGAGAAGTGACCTGTCACCCCGTGAACAACTGGAGAGGCAAGCGGAGTTCCATTCCTCCACACAAGACGAGGCCTGACTCTCCTGTTCGAACTCTGCAGCGAAACTGCGATCCGAGTCAGATCTGGCCCAGGAGAAGTCAGGAGAGGAAACATGAGTTTCCTGCCTCCACTCGAGATGAGGCCCTCTTCCATTGCACCAAACCCAGTGGAGTCCCGAGAGGCCCCTCCCAACTGCATAGTATCCCTGACTTCTCAGAGGCACCCTTAGACCTTCCTGAGATCACCGGCACAAGTCGAGGGAACCAAGGGTTTCCTGCCCCAACCCGTAAAAGACCTCGAGAGTCTTTCTTCAACGCGTCTTGAGGCGCGATTCCCATACCATGACTCGAGAGCAATGACGCGCTCCCCCTAGCCACGCGCATAGAAACCTGACTTCCCTGGCGCCACAGGAGAGGCTCCCTGAGCTCCCCATTATACCTCGTGAGCAACACCACACTGGAGCCGCAGCTCGAGAATACCCACGAGACACCCCAGTCCTCACGAGATGAGGGCCTTCTTTTGCTGTATGGCCTGGAGAGCAATCCTGAGTCCTCTCTCCAAACTCCACAGGAGGCTTGACTCATTTTAGGCCACACAGTGAGCTCCAAGATATACCCGTCGCAACTTCACAGGAGAGCAGTGTCCTTGGCTTCCCCTCGAGACGAGACCTGATTCCCCGGGTGAGTCGAGAATGCAATGCCGAGATAGCTGTCGCCCCAGCAGAGGAACATTAGGTCCTGGACACAAGCCTAGATGAGCTCTATTTGGCCCTGCAGTGTCTCGAGAGCAATCCCCAGTTCTAACTCGCAATTCGAATGAAAACTGGACTTCCCTGGGCCAGTTGAAGAGGAAGCCTGAATTCCCCGTCGTCACTCGACAATCCCGCCGCAACTCGAGAAAAAACACGTGGTTCCAACGTCTTCGCAAGATGAGGCCCTTGCCCACTACGGCGTCTCAAGGGAAGTCCATTGTTCCGCCCTGAAGTGCGAAACGGTACCTGACACCCTTCGTGAGAACCCCAAAAGTTCCCCGACACACCGGGTTCCCTCGAGGGGAACACCGAGAGTCCCGGCACCGCTTCATCTGAGCCCCTTCTCCCCTCCTGACAACGACAGGAGAGTCGATTCCCCTGCGTGGTCCGGAAGGGGTTCCCGGCCCTCCCGGCGCACCTCAGGATGAGGCCGGTCTCACGAGGAAATTCGAGACGAGCCACGTGGGTGGGGCCACATGCCGAACGCCCCCGATTCCCCGGTCCACCCTTGAGAAGGACCCGAGGCCCGGACCCCTCTTCGAAGGCAACCCTGTGGGTGAAGGCACAACACGAAGGGGCACTGCCAACCCCGTGCATCGTCCGCAAAGACCCGCGGGTGCCACACACAGCTCGACGAGGGGCCTGAGACCCCCTGAGCAACTCGAGAGGCCAGCGGGGTTCCCTTCCTCAGGCAAGACGAGGCCTGACTCTCCTGTCCCAACTCTGCAGGGACCCTGCGGTCGGAGTCCGAAACGGAGAGGAAGCCTGAGGTTCCTGCCTCCCCTCGAGGTGAGGCCCTCTTCCGTTGCGCCAGACCCAGCGGAGTCCCGAGGGGCCCCGCCACCTCCACAGGATCCCTCGCCTCTCAGAGGCACCCTGGGAAGTTCCCTAAGGTCCCCGGCAGAAGGCGAGGGACACGAGGGTTTCCCGCCGCCCCCCGAGAAAGACCTTGAGAATCCTTCTTCAACGCGTCTCGAGGCCCTAGTCCCCTCCCGTGACTCGAGAGCCAGGACGCGCTCCCCCTCGCCATGCGCATGGAGACCTGACTTCCCTGGCGCCGCACGAGAGGCTCCCTGAGATCCTCGTCGTGCCTCGGGAGAAAACCCCCACGGGCGCCGCAGCTCGAGGAAACCGCTGAGACGCCCCCGTCCTCGCGAGCTGAGGGCCTTCTTTTCCTGCATGGCCTGGAGAGCAATCCCGGGTCCTCTCTCCAAACGGAAGAGGAGGCTGGACACCCTTGAGGCCGCTCAGGGGGCTCCAAGAGACCCGCGTCGCGACTCGAGAGGAGAGCGGAGTCCTTGGCTTCCCCTCGAGACGAGGCCTGACTCCCCGGGGGAGCCTGGAATGTAACCCCGAGATCCCTGCCTTCCCTGGAGAGGAATATTAGGTCCCGGACACACGCCTAGGTGCGGTCTCTTCGGCCCTGCAGTGACTCGAGCGCAACCCCCAGCTTTCCCTCGCAACTCGAGGGGAAGATTGGGCTTCGCAGGGCCAACCCAAGAGGAAGCCTGAGATCCCCGTCGTAACTCAAGAATCCGCTGCAACTCGAGAAAAACCACGTGGTTCCCACGTCTTCGCAAGATGACGCCCTTGCCCGCGACGGCGTATGAAGGGAAGTCCCCTGTTCCGCCCTGAAGGGCGAAACGGTCCCTGACAGCCTTCCTGCGACCCCCAAAAGTTCCTCGACACGCCGGGTTCCCTCGAGGGTAACATCAAGGGTTCTGGCCCCACTTCATCTGAGCCCCTTCTCCCCTCCTGATGGCGAAAGGAGAGTCGATCCCCCTGCGTTGTCTGGAAGGCTCCCCGGCCTTCCCGGCATACCTCAGGATGTAGCCGGCCTCACTAGGAAATTTGAGACTAGCCCCGTGGGTGGTCCCACATGCCGAAAGACCCCGATTTCCCTGTCCGCTCTTGAAAAGAACCCGAGGCCCGGACACCTCTTCGAAGGCAACCCAGTGGGTGAAGGCACAACACGAAGGGGCACTGTCACCGTCGTGCATCGTCCGGAAACACCCGCAGGTTCCACACACAGCTGAACAAGGGGCCTGAGACCCCCTGAACACCTCGACAGGCAAGCGGAGTTCCCTTCCTCAGACAAGACGATTCCTGACTCTCCTGTCCCAACTCTGCAGGGACCCTGCGGTCGGAGTCCGAAACGGAGAGGAAGCCTGAGGTTCCTGCCTTCCCTGGAGATGAGGCCCTCTTCCATTGCACCAAACCCAGCGTAGTCCTGAGAGGCCCCTCCAACTCCACAGCATCCCTCATCTGTCAGAAGCACACTGGGAAGTTCCCTAAGGTCACCGGTAAACTTTTATTGCACAAGGTCCACATGAAAAGGCCCACGCAGCAGGACAGCCACAGATTCTGTCTGCCATTAAAGGGCAGTAAGGTGCCCTCCCCTCTTCTTTGCTGCCTCGGCGGCCACCAGGGTGCAATTCGCGTACCCTTCCCTTTCCCATCCTAGCAGGTGCTCCAGGGCCCGCTGGCCTACAAAGTGCCAGAAGCAGGGCTGGGCCAGCCGGCCAGAATTCAGGGTTCTGTCCCTTGGACTTCCAGCGGACACTAGGCTGCTTGGGAAAACCGCGCAGACTATGAGGTTTTTCAGCAGAGGGGTGGAGTGGTAAAGGCCTTGACCCCAAAGACGAGGCCTTCCTGCGACCGCCAGGTTGGGGAGCTCTGAGACTGTGCCAACACAGGGCGGAATACATGGTTCCCTGCTCCACGCAGTCCCCGTTCCCTTACCTGTGTTCCGCACCCCTCCGCTGTGGCCGATGGATGCCGATCCTTGGGGATCCAGGAGTTCACGAAATGGGCATTCCCAGCCGCAATGGCGACCCCCAACAGCACATCTGGAAAGCCCTCCCCCACCCCCGCCAGGAGCCGACCCCCGCTGCGAACGGACCCCCACCCCGCCCCGCGCCGCCAGGTTTTGCCCCGGCCCTGCTGGGCTCCCGGCGGGTTCCCAGCCACATTGGCGACCCTCGGGAGCACAACAGGGACCGACCCCCCACCCACAGCGAGCGGAATCTCGACCTGTGCAGCCCAGGTTTACCCCACCCTGGCTGCGCTCCCGGCGTGTTTCCAGCCGCAGTGGCCATCTCTGAGAGCACAACTGGGAAGCCCTCCCCTACCCCCGCCAGGAGCCGACACCCGCCCTGTGCCGCCCGGGTTCGCCCCGCCCCTGCCGCGCTCCAGGGGCGCTGCCCACCTTCACCAGCGGCTCTCGGTGAGCCCCGTCCCCACGCCCGGTTCCAGGAGAGGCTCTCGGACCTCGCTGCTGCTGCCAGGTCAAACATGAGGACAATACATACACCCCACAGAGACAATCCAAGCTGTCTATGATTTAGGGATAAAACGAGGACTACAGAAAGGCAAGATGACCTGACCTAGGAGGGCCATGATATTCTATAGAACCAGACAAAGTTGGTTACCAAGGAAACTTTTTTCCTTGGAACCCGGAAAGCTGGTTCTTTGCATATGCAATGACCAACAATTAGCTTGTTACCCAAGCCTGCCTTACTGCCACCCCCATCCCCCCACTCCCCAGAAGACTGGCTCAAAGAAATATTTTAAATCTCAGGCGGAAACCTGGAAGATGTCTTGTCTGTCTGTTTGGATTAAGGTATGTGTCAGTGTGAGCCTTGTGTTTTTTGATAATATTGCTCAAGTTCTGTGTTCTGATTTCAATGGTCTCAAGACAAGGCAGCCCTTCCAAATCAAACTGCTGGAAATACAAGAAAACATTGACCTAAATGAATGTCAGAGTCCCGTGAACTGGGAACTAGTCAATATTAAATATCTAGTATTTTTGGTTTTGCTCCTCCATTATAGACATGTCTAAGAGTCAACAACATTAAGCACAACATGTTCATAGTGCCTAGGTTTCTTTTGAGGTAAAAATTGCTCTATTGTTATATCTGTCACAAGCTTGTCAGCAAGAAACTACCTGGAAACGACAACAACAAAAGTAAAAAATGTAAATGTGATATGAGCTTTTAGACAAACTCTTTACAATAATTATACTCTAAAATATCTGCCTCTCATAGTCTTGATTGAAGGCAGAGGAGAAGGGGATGACAGAGGATACGATGGTTGTATGGCATCACTGACTCGATGGACATGAGTTTGAGCAAGCCCCTGGAGTTGGTGACGGACACGGAAGCCTAGCGTCCTTCAGGCCACGGGGTCCCAAAGAGTCAGACACGACTGAGCAACTGAACTGAACTGAACTAACAAACGTTTCTCCAGGTGTTTTGGTTACCCGAGTTTCTATCCTTGTGACGACAGTGTATTGAATAGCTAGGTCATTTCCAAATAAATGAAAGTTCTGAAACATTTACGACTTGAAAGGACCTCCCTTTTACACAGAAACAAAAGAGATTTTTGACTCTCCATGAATAGTGTCTGGCACCATCCTGACATGTTAAATGTAAGAAAGCAATTGTTTTGTTTTGTTTTGTTCTGTTCTTGGGGGTGGGGGGAGGGGGGCGGGCTATAGCCAATGCCAATATAAAAGTCAGTTCTTGGTTGCTGAAGGGAAATGTATGACTTGTTATATCAAGAAAGTATGTGGAATGCAATGGCACTTGAGGAAGGAAAACGAAGTAGTTCTGTCTTACAGGTGGCAGTTTCAGGATGGGAGAAGCAAAGGAATGGGTACAGAATGGGATAAGGAGGTTGTAGGGAAAGTGGACCCCCAGAAAAGAGTTCTGTGCCTAGCACAAGTTTTCTTGAGATGTCGAACTGCCTTTGCTAATGGAGTTTAAGTTTCTTTACCTCTTAAGTGATCTCTTCTAGGTTGACCTAGAACAGAAATCTTTGGTTAGCTTTGGCTAAGTGGAGAAGTAGTGTTTCACGGCGACATATGTGATCCTTCCTGACTGTTTGCAGCCCTTTTGATATCGATGCCTTGCTTCTGCTGCTGCTGCCGCCGCCGCTGCTGCTAAGTCGTTTCAGTCGTGTCCGACTCTGTGCGACCCCATAGACGGCAGCCCACCAGGCCCCGCAGTCCCTGGGGTTCTCTAGGCAAGAACACTGGAGTGGGTTGCCATTTCCTCCTCCCATGCATGAAAGTGAAAAGTGAACGTGAAGTCGCTCAGTGGTGTCCGACTCTTAACCACGCCATGGACTGCAGCCTACCAGGCTCCTCCATCCATGGGATTTTCCACGCAAGAGTACTGGAGTGGGGTGCCATTGCCTTCTCCCATATCTATGCACAAGCCTGCCTAAATAATTGACTTCTAGCTAGCTTTGGGATGCCAATGACCATCCACCCTTACCAGGCAACAGAGAAGAGAAAAACACTTACCACAGGAGGTCCTGGTAAGGAACAAGGAACTAACAAGCTCCCGCCAACCAGGATTCTGCAGAGGTCAACAAGAGGTCAGTAAGAGATGGAAGACTGCAGTCCAGAGGTCCTAGCAACTTCCATCTTGCAGCAGAGACCCAGCATAGTCAAAACGAATTCAATGTTGCAAAAAATAAGTAAACAAATAAAGGACAGAAGTCCTTTGAACACATGACTGAGATTAGGGGTGAGGCAGTACATGTACGGTGCCCGGAAAATCTTAAAGTATGAGAAAGGAAAGAATTTAAAGACAACTATCAAGCTGTCCGAACTGATAAAAACGAAAGATTACACAGTTTTTTCTGTATATATTAGCAGATAATAATCTGAAAAGGAATTAAAAAAAATTCCCTTTCAATAATGTCAACATGAATACAACACTTTGCCATGGATGTAACGAGGATGACAAGACTGGCACACTGGAAATTATACACCCTGGCTGAAAACTATCCTGAATACATGGACAGATATTCCATAACAATGGAAAGACTTAAGATGGCAATACCATGGAATGCATCTTCAATCTGAAATGAAGATTTGATATGATTTGATCGCTCAGAGCTTTTGTGTCATCAATTGTTATTAAAGTATAAATGAGATAGAGAAAGCTGCTGACTTAGACTTGAGGCGGGGTGTACTCCCTGCTGGTCTCTAGCCAGATATTCTACAGGCACTAGCAGTCAGCTAAGGAAAGAAAGGCACTGTCTCAGGGAATGGCACCAGGCCCCTCCCCCACGACATGCCTTGAGGTCACATTGGCAGCAGGTGAGTCATCCTGGGCCAAAAACTGATTGACATGAATCTTGAAGAAAGGCAGTATTCCAGGCAAATATATAATTTCCTTAACATAGATTAGGAGAACAAGGTACGAGGAAAACACACTGTTTTGTTCAAGTCACTTCTGAGCCTATTGGGGGAACCGACCTGAAGCCAGAGTCCAGCAGATATACATAGGATATTTACATCGCTTAAGACAAACATTTCCTCAGGAACAAATGCATTGCTTAGCTCAAGGTTTGTCTGCGAAATTCTTACACATCAGTAGATGGCTCCGAGCTGGGTTTCTACACACAAGAACATGAATG
The DNA here is from genome assembly GCF_029407905.1 of Bubalus kerabau. Classification (NCBI taxonomy): domain Eukaryota; kingdom Metazoa; phylum Chordata; class Mammalia; order Artiodactyla; family Bovidae; genus Bubalus; species Bubalus kerabau. Next base: position 1,244,304 of record NC_073633.1, read on the forward strand.
CAAAGGACAAGCCTGCACAGCCCATCTGACCCCTCCCCCACAGCTAGCAGCATTTCCAAGTGACCTCCTAAGGCCTTCCCCAAAATACAAGGGCACCTCTGGGTTTCCTGTTTCAAGCTCTTCGAACACTTTTCTTAAAAAAAAAAAAAATCCTGCACACTTCTTGATAGAATGCCACAGTGCAAGGAAAACAGGCCTTCAATACTTAAACCTCCCTGTGCCAAACACTTGGGGCTTGGTTTTGTTTTGTTTTGTTTTTTAATTACACCACCACATAATTTAAACTTTTTACAATTTCTAATTATTCAGTACTAAAACACCAAACTTTTATTGCACAAGGTCCCCATGAAAAGGCCCACGCATCAGGACAGCCACAGATTCTGCCATGAAAGGGCAGCAAGGTGCCCTCCCCACTTCTTTGCTGCCTGGGCGGCCACCAGGGTTTGAAATCCATGCACCCTACTAAGTTTCTAGGGTGCAATTCGCGGACCCTTCCCTTTCTCATCCTAGCAGGTGCTCCAGGGCCCGCTGGCCTACAAAGTGCCAGAAGCAGGGCTGGGCCAGCCGGCCAGAGTTCAGGGTTCTGTCCCTTGGACTTCCAGGGGACACTAGGCTGCTTGGGAAAACCGTGCAGACTGAGATTTTTTCAGCAAAGTGGTGGATCGGTAAAGGCCTTGACACCAAGGGCGAGGCCTTTCTGCAACCGCCAGGTTGGGGAGCTCCGAGAATGTGCCAACAGAGGGCGGAATACGTGGTTCCCTGCTCCAAGCAGTCCCAGTTCTCTGACCTGTGGCCCGCAGCCCTCCGCTGCACCCACTAGATGTGGATCCTTGGGGACACATTAGCATAGGAAATGGGCGTTCCTAGCCGCAGTGGCGACCCCGGAGAGCACAACTGGGACCGAACCCCCACCCACAGCCATCTAAATCTCGACCCGCGCAGCCCAGGTTTACCCCGCCCCTGCCGCACTCCCAGCGCATTTCCAGCTGCAGTGGGGACCCCCGAGAGCACAACTGTTACCACCCCCCACCCCCTCCCAACCGGAACCCCGACCCACGGCGCCTGGGATCGCCCCGCCCCTGGCGCGCTCCCGGCGCATTGCCCACTTCCACCAGGGGCTCCTGGTGAGCCCTGTCCCCACACCCGTTTCCAGGAGAGGCTCTCGGACCTCGCTACTGCCGCCAGGTCAAACACGAGGACAATACATCCACCCCACAGAGACAATCCAAGCTGTCTATGATTTAGGGTTCAAACGAGGACTACAGAAAGGAAAGATGTCCTGACCTAGGAGGGCCATGAGAGTCTATAGATCCAAACAAAATTGGGTACCAAGGAAGCTTTTTTCCTTGGAACCCGGAAAGCTGGTTCTTTGCATATGCAATGACCAACAATTAGCTTGTTACCCAAGCCTGCCTCGCTGCCACCCCCACTCCCCCCCTCACTCCCCAGGAAAACGGCTCAAAGAAATATTTTAAATCTCAGGCGGAAAACTGGAAGATGTCTTGTCTGTCTGTCTGGATTAAGGTATATGTCAGTGTGAGCCTTGTGTTTTTTGATAATATTGCTCAAGTTCTGAGTTCTGATTTCAATGGTCTCAAGACAAGGCAGCCCTTCCAAATCAAACTGCTGGAAATACAAGAAAACATTGACCTAAATGAATGTCAGAGTCCCGTGAACTGGGAACTAGTCAATATTAAATATCTAGTATTTTTGGTTTTGCTCCTCCACTATAGACATGTCTAAGAGTCAACAACATTAAGCACAACATGTACATAGTGCCTAGGTTTCTTTTGAGGTAAAAATTGCTCTATTGTTATATGTGTCACAAGCTTGTCAGCAAGAAAGTACCTGGAAACAGCAACAACCAATGTAAAATATGTAAATGTGATATGAGCTTTTAGATAAACTCTTAACAATAATTATACTCTAAAATATCTGCCTCTCATAGTCTTGATTGAAGGCAGAGGAGAAGGGGATGACAGAGGATAAGATGGTTGGATGGCATCACTGACTCGATGGACATGAGTTTGAGCAAGCCCCTGGAGTTGGTGATGGACACGGAAGCCTGGCGTCCTGCAGGCCACGGGGTCCCAAAGAGTCAGACTCGACTGAGCAACTGAACTGAACTGAACTTACAATCGTTCCTCCAGGTGTTTTGGTTACCTGAGTTTCTATCCTGGTGCTAAACTAAGTGACGACAGTGTATTGAATAGCTAGGTCACTTCCAAATAAATGAAACTTCTTAAACATTCACGACTTGAAAGGACCTCCCTTTTACACAGAAACAAAAGAGATTTTTGACTCTGCATGAATAGTGACTGGCACCATCCGAACATATTAAATGTAAGAAAGCAATTTTTTTGTTTTGTTTTGTTTTGTTCTGTTCTTGCAGGAAGCGGGGTGGGCGCTATTATCACTGATAGGTATGCTCACCAATCTATCAAATGCCAATATAAGAGTCAGTTCTTGGTTGCTGAAGGGAAATGTATGACTTGTTATTACAAGAATGTATGGAATGCAATCACACTTTAAGAAGGAAAACGAGGTAGTTCTGTCTTACAGGTGGCATTTTCAGGACGGGAGAAGCAAAGGAATGGGTACAGAATGGGATAAGGAGGTTGTAGGGAAAGTAGGCCCCCAGAAAAGAGTTTTGTGCCTAGCACAAGTTTTCTTGAGATGTTGAACTGCCTTTGCTAATGGAGTTTAAGTTTCTTTACCTCTTAAGTGATCTCTTCTAGGTTGACCTAGAACAGAAATCTTTCGTTAGCTTTGGCTAAGAGGAGAAGTATTGTTTCACGATGACATATGTGATCCTACCTGACTGTTCTCATCCCCTTTGATATCTATGCACTGCTGCTGCTGCTGCTGCAGCTGCTAAGTGGTTCAGTTGAGGCCGACCCTGTGCCACGCCATAGATGGCAGCCCACCAGGCCCCGCAGTCTCTGGGGTTCTCTAGGCAAGAACACTGGAGTGGGTTGCCATTTCCTCCTCCTATGCATGAAAGTGAAAAATGAAAACGAAGTCACTCAGTGGTGTCCAACTCTTAGCCACCCCATGGACTGCAGCCTACCAGGCTCCTCCATCCTTGGGATTTTCCAGGAGTGGGGTGCCATTGCCTTCTCCCATATCTGTGCACAAGCCTGCCTAAATAATTGACTTCTAGCCAACTTTGGGATGCCCATGACCACCCACCCTTACCAGGCAACAGAGAAGAGAAAAACACTTACCACAGGAGGTTCTGATAAGGAACAAGGAACTAACAAGCTCCCACCTACCAGGATTCTGCAGAGGTCAACAAGAGGTCAGCAAGAGATGAGAGACTGCAGTCCAGAGGTCCTAGCTACTTCCATCTAGCAACAAACACCCAGCATAGTCAAAACGATTTCAATGTTAAAGAATAAATAAATAAATAAATAAATAAATAAAAGGACAGAAGTTCTTTGAACACATGTCTGAATTTAGGGGTGAGGCATTACATATGTGTCCCAGGATAATCTTAAAGTGTCAGAAAGTAAAGAAATTAAAGACAACTATCAAGCTGTCCAAACTGATAAAAATGAATGATTACACAGTTTTATCTGTATACATTAGCAGATAATAATCTGAAAAGGAATTTTAAAAAATTCCCTTTCAATAATATCAACATGAATAAAACACTTTGCCATGGATGTAACGAGGATGACAAGACTGGCACACTGGAAATTATACACCCTGGCTGAAAACTATCCTGAATACATGGACAGATATTCCATAACGATGGAAAGACTTAAGATGGCAATACCATGGAATGCATCTTCAATCTGAAATGAAGATTTGATATGATTTGATCGCTCAGAGCTTTTGTGTCATCAAGTGTTATTAAAGTATTAAAGAGATAGAGAAAGCTGCTGACTTAGACTCGAGGCGGGGTGGGGGGGGTAGTAAGAGTACCCCCTGCTGGTCTTTAGCCAGATATTCTACAGGCACTAGCAGTCAGCTAAGGAAAGAAAGGAACTGTTTCAGGGAATGGCACCAGGACCCTCCCCCACGACATGCATTGAGATAATATTGGCAGCAGGTGAGTCATCCCGGGCCAAAACTTGATTGACATGAATCTTGAAGAAAGGCAGTATTGCAGGCAAATATATCATTTCCTTAACATAGATAAGGAGAACAAGCTAGGAGGAAAACATGCTGTTTTGTTCAAATCGCTTCTGAGCCTTTTGGGGGAACCGACCTGAAGCCAGACTCTAGCGGAAATACATAGGATATTTACATCGCTTAAGACAAACATTTTCTTAGGAAAAAATGCATTGCTTAGCTCAAGGTTTGTCTGAGAAATTTTTACACATCAGGAGATGGCTCCGAGCTGGGTTTCCACACACAAGAACATCCATGCAAAGGACAAGCCTGCACAGCCCATCTGCCCCGCTCCCGCACAGCCAGCAGCATTTCCAAGTGACCTCCTAAGGCCTTCCCCAAAATACAGGGGCACCTCTGGGTTTCCTGTTTCCCTCACTTCGAACACTTTTCTTAAAAAAAAAAAAATCCTGCACACTTCTTGATAGAATGCCACAGTGCAAGGAATACAGTCCTTCAATATTTAAACCTCCATTTGCAAAACACTTGGAGCTTGGTTTTGTTTTGTTTTGTTTTTTAATTACACCACCACATAATTTAAAGCTTTTACACGTTCTAATTATTCAGTTCCAAAACACCAAACTTTTATTGCACAGGGTCCTCATGAAAAGGCCCACGCAGCTGGACAACCACAGATTCTGCCATGAAAGGGCAGCAAGGTGCCCTCCCCCCTTCTTTGCTGCCTGGGCGGCCACCAGGGTTTAAAATCCATGCACCCTACTAAGTTTCTAGGGTGCAATCCATGGACCCTTCCCTTTCCCATCCCAGCAGGTGCTCAAGGGCCCGCTGGCTTACAAAGTGCCAGAAGAGGGCTGGGCCAGCCGGCCAGAGTTCAGTGTTCTGTCCCTTGGACTTCCAGCGGACACTAGGCTGCTTGGAAAAACCGCGCAGACTCTGAGATTTTTCAGCAGAGGGGTGGAGCGGTAAAGGCCTTGACCCCAAAGGCAAGGCCTTTCTGCGACCGCCAGGTTGGGGAGCTCCGAGAATGTGCCAACAGACGGCGGAATACTTGGTTCCCTGCTCCACGCAGTCCCAGTTCCCTTACCTGTGGTCTGCAGCCCTCCGCTGCACCCACGGGATGGCGATCCTTGGGGACCCAGGAGCAGACGAAATGGGCGTTCCCAGCCGCAGTTGCAACCCCCGAGAGCGCAACTGTGAACCCCGCCCCTGCCGCGCTCCCTGCGCGTTCCCAGCCGCAGTGGCGACCCCGGGAGCACAACTGGGACCGACCCCCACCCAAAGCCATCTGAATCTCGACCCCCGCAGCCCGGGTTTACCTGTCCCGGGTGCGCTCCCAGCGAGTTTTCAGCCTCAGTGTCCACCTCTGAGAGCACAACTGGGAAGCCCGCCCCCACCCCCGCCAGAAGCCGACCCCCGCCCAACGCCGCCCGCGTTCGCCCCGCCCCTGCATGGTCCAGGTACCTTCCCAGCTTCTAGCGTTCACGCCCGGGTAGGAGCAGGATGTAGGAGTATGGGAGATGTGTCTGGAGCCTGACAGCCTCAGCTCCGCTCTGGCCTGTCCTTTGGACCTAGGAGCCAGGCCAACTTGCAGAGGGCTTAGGGCCTCATTGTATGCAA